>NC_089898.1:2323125-3578750 GCF_040182565.1 Anser cygnoides | reverse complement strand
AGACCTCTACTAGAACTATACCGCAAGAATAAATGACCCTAGAGACTAGAAAGATGAGAGGGGAAGCCGAAGACTAAGTCACTAACTAATAATTAAATTTAGAAAAAAAGATTATTTATCTAAAGAATAGGCAGCAGGTAACCTGTAGGTCTGGGTGCATCCTTTTAAGACCCCCATTTGGAATTTGCTCAAAACGCCTCATCAGAAGGCTTCACTATTATTTGAGATCACGACCTCAAGCCTTAAAACCATGGGAAGTTTTCTCCAGACCTTCCATGAGCTTTAAAAAGGCACAAGCTGCAACCTCCGTGGTTCAGGGGATCTCAGTGCTTTGCGTATTTTCTCACTGGCTTGCTAATGAATAATACATTCTGACGGCAACTACTGTGACACGTGTTTCTGCTCACTCTCCAGATGACAGAGACCACCTATTTTTACTTTGGCAGACTTTTCACTGCTAGGCTAAACGACGTCCAGTTGTCAGACTCAAAGCTATGAATAACTGAGATATTGTACAGTTCTGAAAAATCTGCAGGAACATCATCTGAACTTTCCCAATTAAAGGCAACAAAACCCCTCTATGAGAACAGTGAATTAAATCTAACCTAATGAACAACTTGTCCCATCTCAGCTACCTGACTACCTTAAAACATTGCATTTTCCAGCTATACTTTGGCCAAGAGAGACCGGAGACGCACAGAAGAACTGGAGGACTGCACAGACCTGTAATACAGACTTGGAATCTGTCATCTTGCTGCTGGTCAGAGTATTAATGATGGTCTAAAACTGATCTTTTTCCGCTGCTTCAGGGCATGCCTGACTTTTTTTTTAATGAATAGCTAAGAATAGCGGTACTAATTTCCAGAGAATAAAGCCATGACAGAAATATTTTTGTGAGCCTGTTAGAGCTCCTCAGCTGCTTTCAGATATCTTTGTTTGAACTTCTGGATTTTCCTGATAAACAGGTTGCTCAGAGAAAAACTAATTCTTGACATTTAAGAAGCCAAGACGAAATTTCATCATTGCATGTAGGTTTCAGATTTTAAAATGGAAAAAGGGATTTAATTCCACTGTGCAATGACAAGTTTCACATCAAGAGTTCCTTCCTCCAAGTAATCTCAAATCACTTTACAAGCTTTAATAAAGGCACAATGCTAAAGAGATTTCTTCTACTCTAATGATTTTTAAATCCATTTTTATACAAAACATTCAATTTGGTAACCTAATTTTTTTCTCCTTGCCCCCCCTCCCCACCCTTTATAAACTTCCATTAAAAGCTATTATTCAATTTGGTTTTGTTTGTTTGTTTATTTTTTTGTATGCTTTCAAAGGCCTTTTCCACTGGGGGAAATGAATTTTCAAGGAAAACAGTGAAATGACTCCTAGTTAAATTTTGTCAAATACAGAATCTATAAAGAAACTAAGCATCAATTTTACATCAGATCTCAAATTTGATTAAAACTTAAAATTCTTAATGGGTGGCTGAGAATTGAGCACCCAGGCCCTACATCTGTTTTCCACATGCTTATCTAGAACCGTGAAGGTAACGCTGTTTCTTCCACATACAGCCCAATTTTGCTCATTTTAAGAAAGTGCAATATCTGGGACAGGTACATTCTCAACCTCATTTTCTACTATTTCTAGCATGGTAAACCTGATTTGCTTTAGGTATCTAGATACGTATTAATTATTGAGTTGGTTTTGTATCTCAGAAACACCATCCTTTCAATTTAACAAATAGCACATTCTGTTGTTTCCTAGGAGCCCCCAGCATACTTCTACTTCACAACTTCTGGTAGCAGTTTCTTAGCATAATATAGGTCATCTGCAGTGCAATATAATTTATCTGCACTGGCATTGTCTACACAGAGGACTCAGGGTGAAAATCACTGCATTATTTATGTCATGCTCGGGGTGAACAAAACTCTGCATTATTGCCTTTAGCAATACCTGTCTAAAGGACCCCTTAATGGAAGGCCATCACTCCAAGGGCTTCCAGTCCTTTGGGTTGTGTTTGGTAACTGGAGATGAATGCTAACTAGGTGACTAGTCACTCCGAGGTGACTTTACTATTACTTCCATGGCACAGAAGAGGATCGTCAATGACTTTAGGAAATATTGTGCTAGGAAATGCTATATAATAAATGGATATTAAAACAGCAGAGAACTGTGGAGCTTCAGGATTTAAGAAGTAGTATGCTATATTTAAACCTAGGATTAACCTATATTTAACCTAGCATTATCCCATATTTAAACCTAGTATGCTATATTTAAACCTAGCAATTGCTAGAGTGGTCATGGAAAAGAGGAATTCAACTCTAAATCTTGATTCCACCATGTATACGAGAGATGTTTATCACCAAGGGTTGAGAAAAAGCTGAGGCTGAGAAGAACAATAGAAGAAGAACAATAGAAGAACAATACCACACACCTAATTCTGTCTGAAGCCAAGGTGACAATAAGTTAAAGACACAAATAAGTAAACGTGGAAGTTTTTACAGAATTAAGGCCAATATTAGAATTACTTTGCATATGAATTCATGTGGAAGGAAAATTGGTTCAGCCCTCTCTGCAGAACTGACAAAATAATGTTAAAAAAACAACAACAACAACAAAAAACTCACTTCTTCATGGGCTTGCATGACCAGCAAGAAAGTACACAACACATGAAGCAACCCCAAACCCACCAGCCCCTGCCCGTTAGACTCCTTGATCAATCAGAAAAGCCGGGAGGATACTGGAGTCCAACTGTGACTGCGAGTCAGCACGAACTGCATCTCTTCATTAAGTCTAAACGTGTCGAGGCTATTGTAAAACAAGCTACTGCTAGCAGTCAAGAGGTTAGGAGGTTCTGTGTTTTGTTTTTAATTGCATGCATATTTTTGCAGAGAAAATCAGCAAAGCATGCACTTAGGAAGCCAGCCAACATTCTGTTGCCATACTTATCTGCTGTGTTCAGATCGTTAAAAAGATCATGCAGATGTATTAGGTGCTGGAAACTCCTGTTCTTAGAAACATGGGCTAGCAGCCAAAGAATTAACCCAGAATTCAAGCCCAGTGCCTAATCCCAGGTCTGCAAGGAGTCTACCACCTGTGTCCATTCAAAAGGAGAAATGATCTATTATAGGCTACAAGAAAATTCTAGATAACTTCTTTTTAATGACCAGTAGAGACTTCATACAGCAGGAGTCAGGAGTAATGGCAACGAGATCATCCTTCACACACTCCTGGACCTTTTGTGAGTGCAGATATAAACGATGTAACTGTAAAAATTGAATCATGTATGGACCTGAAATTACATTAAGGAAAAGGAAAACCATTGTAGTTCATCAATTTTCTACCTTTGTGTTTTCTGACAAACACTGAAATAAACCCAGCTTGCTAAACCTTGAGAATCATTATATGTAATAAATAGAGAGCATATTAATAAGTTTGCTAACTGTTGTTGCATAGAAACCACTGGATGCTATTTATATTGAGGTACTATGGAAACAACAGTATCTGTTTTTAGTTTTTCCCTACTAGTAAAGCCAGTAATAATGTATATTTGCAATTCAGGTACTTGGTCTATACCAGGCTGATCAGATTCAACAATTTTAAGTTTTCTCCTTCTCCTTTTTAAGCTTTCAAAGCATTTTTAGAGGCTCTCTTCTGCCTACACGAAGTGATTTTTCCTGCAGTTTCCTTCCTGGGCACATGATATCACATTTGAGTGTATTAAACACACTCTTTTGGAAGGGTCTGGGTGAGGCAGAGGGAAGCTGGCATGCCAGCGTCCCAGTCTGAGGACAACTGGGTGACACATTAGTCACAGGGCAGCAAAGCAATGTCCTAACTGCCTTCTCCAGTCCAGTCAAAATAAGAAAAAGTACCTAGCACCTTGCAGGATGAAACCTTAATATAGAAGATAACAATTGCACCCAGGATGGTTGAGGCAGTCAACTGAAAAGAATCGTTTGACCTGGACATCTAAATCAGCCTGTCACACCGTGTGGTGCTGGAAATAGGACTGTGCATTTGGGCAACTTCTGTTCATCACTCTCCAAACATCCGCGACCTGAACGTTTCAGGTCAAAGAAATGAAAGACAAAGTAGTTCAGCATCAGAAAAACAAGTTCAAGAGGGTAGGGAAAAGATGCAGTGATCAGCAACTCCTGCTTCACACTGCAGTGGTTGTTCTTTGAGGATGCCGCTTAAACTTGGCAGAAAGAGCTTTTGTGAACAATCATTCCAAGTCAGGCAGATGTCCTGCATGGAGCAAAGGATGTCCAGCTCCCACATTTAGCTCAAATGGGCCCAAAGTACTACAGTGGTGTTATGCCCCCACTATTGCTGCTAAGAGCTTGCAAAAGTGCTGCAAATCAGTTAGCAATTAAAACCAAGCATGAGCAAAAAAAGAAAAAATAGTCCCAATAGTCATTTTCTTTATTTCTTCAATCATAGCAACACTGCGAGGCACTTAACTGTTAAAGCTGTTTTTCTGACTGGTCTTGAAAAATCATTTTACCCCCTGCTTGGTAGTTTAGGTATATGTATGGCTACTCTGCTGTCATACCAAAACAGAACCATGATTTTTCTGATAAACAAAAATATTTGGCAAAGCTGAGTTGTGTTTTTCTTTTTTGTGATTTAGCTGTATTCCTGAAATAGAAGGCTGTTCTTCTCCTTTAATACAAGAGAAACAAACCACAAAAATCACACCGCAGCTTTATTCTAGCTTAGCTATAGCGATTCCATACTGCTGCTATGTTTCCTTCATTTGTTTTAAAAATTTCCTTAAAAGAAACAACTTTCGATTGGATTTAAAGGAGCAAGCATCACAAAGCACATGTGGGTAAACCATCCCTTAACATGCTCTGCTGCCCCAGGACACGTGGCATGACAAATTTCAGCAAAGCGGTGTCATTACAGCAACCTCAAAATAAAATACCATAATCCGTAACACAAAACTCTTCCTCCTTTTTACAAGGCAAGCTGAAATCAATGTTTTCCCACTAGGCAGAGCTGTCTCACCTTTACTTTGTGCGTCCTTTCTGTCTCTATACATCCGTTATCTTTTGTTTTATAAACGGACCGTAAGTTTCAAAGACTAGAAATTTCATAGCTTTATTTTCGTAGTGGCTAACCCAGAAAAAAGAGCTCCTGGCTGCTGTAGTTAAAGTATGCACCACTTCTAACCAGTACATGAGCTGGAAAGCTCTGGCAACGTTCACCACCAGGCAGGACAGGGCAACTTCAAGGCAGCACAATACACCAGCCCACACAGGCACAGAAAACAGAATTTAGGCCCCAACGAAAGAAGCTTCCATCAGCCTGAATTACTTTACACTTCACATGAACAGGATCACGAAACCACACATCAGTTGATGCACAGTAAGGTACTATTACCCTACAGTTTTGGGGTCGTGTCTGTGCTTCGAGACTGAAAAGTATTAGAGGCCCCTTCCACTACGCCAAGTTGCCAAACACCATTCCCTATCAGATTGCAGTGCTAAACTTGGGCAAAATGGGTGCAGAACTTACTGTATGCTATTTTTGACTCTAGGACATTGCCAAGTTGAGCAGTACTAAGTAAGGCTGACAAATCAAACCAGACCTCTCCCCTCCAAAGACACTCTTCCCATAAAGCAAGAAAGTTTTTTGTATTCCCCAAACCTTGATTACATCCTTTTTTCCTCTAAAGTAAAAAAAAATCCTTGTTTGTTCTGCTTCCCTCTCCAGGGAAAATGTGATGGTAAAGCTACACAAATGTTCCAACCCGGTGAAGTTGCAATAATAATAAACTGGGAATTACGTCCTGCTTGAATGATGGCAGGCTTGGACGTTGCACGCAGCCTGCCTGCTCTCTCCGGAGATGCTATGCACAATAAAAGTGCAAGGCTTTGGAAGGGGCACAGGCAGCAGATTTCATTCCAGGCATCATGTTGTGTTAGAGAGGTAAGCCTAGTTGTTAGCATCCTCTTTCCTACAGGGTAAGCTTAATTAAAATGTAAAATGTCAAAAGCCAGTATGAAATATGATATCCCTGTGGGCACTCAGAGTGAATTAAGCCTATCAGCAAGTGAAGAGCAGGCAGCAACCCTCCATTTGGAGAAAAGATTACGACTATTAAGTAGAAAGCAAAGGGACTACAGTGTTTGCTGAGCCTTGTATTTGACTGCACTTGTCAGCCTTCACTAGCAATTGCACATGAGATGGACCAACCTCATTTCTCTGCGCTGTATGTGGAATATACGTCTGGCAGCTGTGCGTATTGTACTGCTCACAAATTCTCTTTGTTCTGTGATGATTTAGTTATGCAGTGCTTTGATTCCACATGACAAGCCAGTCTCAAGGATTTTGTTGTTTGAGATAGAAAATATCACTTACTGATATTGATTACTCGCACTGAAAATGAAGGGTGATTAATATAACGGCGTGGGGGCCGTGCAGCCCCAGTAAAGGAAAACACTTCTCACTTTGCGAGATCCAGTGAGACCCTTTATTGTACTTGCTGAAATTAAACAAGCCCCAGAGCCTCCATTCTTTGCCTGCCCTTTTTTTCCAGAAAGGACACGTGTACAGACCAATAGAAGTCCACAACACTAATGTATGGTTTGAAGAACTGTGCTTCTGCCCTCCAGACTGACAGCAAGAGCCTTTACTGGAAGTATCAAGCTCTAAAACCTGCAAGCTTTTAGCCCGATGTTTTAAACTGTCATATCAGAGCATAGCTTCTGCTTAGAGAATTACGGGTGTCTTAAGTTATTAGTACTTCTGAGCTGGTTTGAAAATCGTGCAGATCCTCATGGTCTCTAGGCTGCATGGAGCGTGAATATAGCTAAGGCAATGTCGAACCCTAATTGATGTTAACTTGCATTCCCATTGCAGGTGATGGATGCTCACAGAAAACAACCTTATTCCCTTTAGTGTTCTGCTGACCTTCTTCATCAAACACATGCAAAGACAGAAGTGGAAGATATGCCTTGCTTCAGAGCAGCATTTCAGTTTGCCCATCTGTCCAGAAAACTCGTATGTCTACAAGGTAGACTTTTCATCTTTACATTTTTTTTTTCATTATTTTCTTTTAAAGTAGAAAGATACCATACACATGGTAAGAAATGTAGAGGGATGGTGTAACACCTCCTCCCAGATTGCTCAGAACAGTGAATGACTCCTACATACCACTGGAGAAAAAGCACAGGTTAATCCTGGAGAATAATCCCAGTTCAGTCAATAGACTTACTTAAATGGATTAATTTAGCACATTATTTTTGTAAGTATACTACTTGATTCTTCTTTTATTTATAGCATTCCAGTTATTCCGATTATTTATGCCTGGGAGAAGGCCACCAAATCAAACAAGTGACATGGCTTGGTGGTAAGAGGATAATCAAGCCCTCTGCAACGTCCCATTTCTTCTTGCAAAATCCTAAAGGGAACGTGTAAGAGTCTCAAATAACACAGACAAATACCGTGATGAGTTGTGCACCGTGTCATTGAACTATTTAGTAAAGTCTTCACTGATAACCTGTGACATAACTCTAGTTTCCAAACAATACATTGTTAACTTCTGAATATATTACACAGAAAAATGAAAAACTGCTTTACATCTGCTTACTGGCATTCACCAGAACTGTGTTCAAATGTCTTTGTAGCCTGAACATAGCCAGAGTAATGCTTTCGTAATTGTTGTGATTTGGAGGGAAGCAGGCAAAGGAGAGACTCAACAACCTGTACCCGTACTTGAAAGTACAGAGGGAATTTCAAACACACAGCATGCAATTACCCAGATGTGACACTGAGACCTTCCCAACCATGTTTGTTTTCAGATATTGTACGATGAAAATCTAAGAAAAGGGCCTTCATCCAGATCCAGTTCACCTGGACTAGTGGCAATGTAATTTGTTCCGTGGTTGCCATGACACAACAGAGCAGTTAACACCTGAATTCTAATCACTGCCAACCTGAACTGAATTCACATTTCTAATATCCCATCAGCAATCCACAAGCACCTCTACAGAGAATAATTGATACTGCTTAACATTAAAAGAAAAAAAAAATATTCAAATTACTGTTTAGTACGGTCTAATTCTATGAGAAAAATATGTAAAGATAGCTACATCTGACATCCATTTTATTAATCAGACTATTTTTAGAAGATAAACCAGTCAAGAGAACAGCAGGAGTTTAATAAAGTATACATTAGGAGAACAATTATGGAGTAGTTGCAACAGACTGTTCCCTCTGATAGCGAGCGGTAGGAAACATTGGTTGGAATGCAATGCGGTATTAAAGTGAATAATAAATTTCACGGCAAGTTAGCCTCTAAGTTATATTCTGCAAAGCAGGTTTTGAAAAAAAGCCAGAGAATGCCTGATATATTTCAATAGCATATTTACCAGTGAGGGATCACAAAATCATCAATGGCTTTATACTCATATCTTCCTCCGATACAAAAAAAAAATAATATTTGTACTAAGCAGAGGGGGATACAGTCTGGATTTTATGTCTTAGTCAAGTGAAGCCAGTCAGACACCGAGCCTCTATATCCAGACTCCTGGCCTCCTGCGTGAGCCACTCCTATTCTATACACGTATGCTTCAAATGCCCCAGATGAAGGCATTTCAAGAGAATAAAAATATAAAAATATCATGCATTTTCTTTAATGGCAAGGTATATCATTACATACTGATGTCTGAAATATTATTTCTACATTATAGTTTATTTTTACCTTCCAAACTACTAATAGTCCTCACACCTGTAGAAATGCTGAATGGGAGATATCCTAGACCTTGTGTTCTAGAAAACACCCACGGAAAGCAAGATGCTTTCACCTTCCAACTTACCAGCCAGGCTCAGGTTGAAAGTTTTACTAAATTTGGTGTTAATCCAGAAGCCTCTAAAGATAATAGGTATCTTTTCATCAACATTAGCCGGTGCTGTCCCTATCAACTCAAGTCCTAACACTGGCACACAATGATGAAGAGATGAAACAAAAAGGTGCTGTTCAGGCTAGGACGTCTCACTTTATTCCCTTTTGTCTGTATATTTTTGGTAACTACTTGCTATAATTATTGAGGCTATTATTGAGGCTCATAAAAATAAATTTTATATAGTAACATGTTGACTGCTATGTTTTGTTTCAAAGTAACCTACAGGTACTGTATTTCCCCACTGCAATATTAGTCCATTGCAGTAATAAAGTTGTCACACGCAGTATGTGATAGACCATTTTGCATTGCTGTAATGGCCTTTTTTGTATTATAACAGTTTGCAACTTTGTCATCTTCATAAATGTGATCAATGGCAATAATAAAGTTGCTAGACAGCTTATTTTTTTTCCCCTGCAACCCCAAGAGTTGCCTTACTGTTGGTAGCTCTCCTTGATTCTTTTCTCCTACCTTTTCACTACTTGTTTGTTGAACTTCATGTAAACAAAAATCACACTGGTTTTCTGCAGCAAACCACCCAGCTAGTGCAGGCGCTGAGGGCTGCATCTCCCACGATTACAGCGTAACTTCTCATATGGTGCAAAGTAGCCGAGTTTCACTGGACTTCTGCCTGCAAAATACGTGGATATATTGCTCAAGATGAACTTCAGTGAGAATTAAATATATGCTTGTATTCCTTGCTGATCAGGTGTATAAGGTTTTCCTTAAACATTTATGCTTCAAACTTCCATGTGCTATGTTTGTCCTGTGCATGTTTACACATCGTGAAATATACGGCTTGGGAGTCTCGTGTCCCCCAGAGCCCTGTACAAACCAAAACACCCAGTGCAAACATAGTAGGCAGGCAAACAATGACAGATCCTCAGCAGCAGAAAACTCCCCCAAAAAGGAGCTGTGTCAATACATACTCACCAGGATGGGGACCACACAGCTAAATAAAGCCATCATAATTTCAGTATGCATAACTGGGCAGCTTGAGCCCTTCTGCCAGAGGAAGTGTCAGCAACCAGACAGTTTTGCAGACAGCTTGAAAAAGTAAGGTTTGGGCAGACAAATCCTTCTCAATTTGAAGCAAACAGCAAAATAGAATCTGAACATGTATGACTAATTAGGTTAATCAACACAGCTATTGCTAAACCTCAGGGCTCTTGAAGTTCAAAAAAAAAAAAAAGTATTGCAGACTCCAGCAATAATGTATTTTTAAAATAAGCTTAATACAGCATGGGGGGCGGTGGACAAATACATACAGCCTTGAGCATTACTTTATCTACCATTTTCTTAACGATTGACTATAAACTACATGGTTTGAGGGACTGGAAATGCAAAAACATTGCCACCGACACACAGGTTTCTAATCTACAAGGCTTCTGCACATGTGTTCTGCTTTGAGTAATGCCATTAATTTCAGCCAGCCCTTAGATAAAGCCAATCCACAAGCGCTTCAGGCCCCAGCTCTGTAAGAGTGCTGCCCCAGGGAGGAAATACTTGGCAGCGGTGTCATGCAGCATAACACGGCGAGCAGTTGGACCTCACAGCTCCATCGGCGTGCTGCGGCAGGCGGGTGGCCGGCTGTGCCCACCATTTCCAGGTACTGAGGTAGTGCCACGGACTGCTGCACTGCCAGGGCTATCTGCCTCGCCAGCCAGTTCACCCAAACCTCGGGATATATAACTTCTCAGCTGCGTGACCCTTGCTGATGAGGGAGCATGCATCTCCAGGCTGGTCGGCAATGAAAGCGGCGGTAGGAGCTCAGCATGTCAGCCTCCACCTTCCCAACGCAGCTTCAGCTGATCTATAGCCGCTATAAATCTCTCCTGCTCCTTTAGCTGTACAAAATTGCGTTTACTGTATCCTCACTGTGACCTCTTTTTCCCTGCTCCATTTTCCCTGCAAGGCATCGAAAGCTCAGCTGAAAGATGATCCTGC
The DNA here is from genome assembly GCF_040182565.1 of Anser cygnoides. Taxonomy (NCBI): domain Eukaryota; kingdom Metazoa; phylum Chordata; class Aves; order Anseriformes; family Anatidae; genus Anser; species Anser cygnoides. Next base: position 3,567,891 of record NC_089898.1, on the reverse strand, counting down.
TCTCAAATGCAACCTATCTTCACTCCCCTTTTATTCATTTATTTTTAAATCCATGTTTCCTTTCTCTCCTCCCTCATTATTATACTTTCACAATGAATCCGGAACCAAACTATATTCACTCTACAAACCCAGCTCATCCTGATTAGTGAGACAGCTTCTCAGCACTAAGCACCAGAGTGCATCAGTAGAGAAAGGTAGTGGCTTCTTTGGGGAATGGCTATTATTAGAAAGGATTTGTTGCAGTTTCCATTATGACTCTGTGCTTTATATAGAGATGGCTGAAATGCAGCCCATGGGTTTAGCAAGATTTATGCACAGCTAGCTTTCCACAGGTTTCTTTGTGCCTCAACTCAACGCCCAGTCTTACCTCTCATTTTCTTCCAAATGGCACCACTGCCAAACAAATATTCTTAAACACACCGAGTTGTGCCCAGACTTGCCTCAAAACAAGTGAGTCTGTAAGACTCCACTCCAGCTCCCTTCAGAAAAGGGCTGAAGCTGGACATCATTAAACCACGCCAGTAACAAGAGATTAAACTGAAGTCCAGGATGATTTTCTTCTCCTCTGTGAAGAACCAACATGACACATTAGAAATAAGACTAGAAAACTTGCTGATAAATGAACACAAAGCAAGATGCATGCACATTGAAATTGCTGTTACAAAACCCTTAATAATTAGTAAGTTTTTGCAAGCTTAGGGTATACAATACCTCTCTCCAGAGCAGAAATAGGGGCTTTTCTGTTTTGATTAATTTTGAAACAAATTTACCAGTGTTCACGTGGAGATTTTGTAAGAGATTAGAAGATTTCAGAGTTGTAAAAGGACGGGTTGGTGCTTCACAGAAATAAAATTTGGCTTAAAAATCAAAATATATTAAAAAAAAAAAGCAACTAGACAAACATTCACCCAGCTGCTAAATCTGTTCTCCCAGAATTTACAGAAATTAAATTTTATTTGAAGCTGTGGATCCCGATAAATCCATGAAATTTGGAGAGATGACCAAATTGCAACAGAAAAATGAACATGACAGAAGAAGTCTCATGTTGGGAAAAAAAAAACAGAATAAAGCAAAAGGAAACTATGGCAGAAGGGAAAGTGGTGCAGTGACAGCGTGATGGATGAGCAAAAAAAAACCCTTGCAGTGATCGCTTTGATAATAAGAAATTTCTGAGTGCTGGGCACCAAGAGAAGGCAATGTTAATTTAAGACAGAGCATAACCTTGCAGAATGCAGGCTGACGGCAGTGACTTAAGTGACAGCTCTGCGGACTATGGCTGTCATTGTACTGACACCATGAAATATAGGTAACAGCAGAGCATCTTGATCTACGGTAGAGCTGCTAGGTGCTGTTTGGCTGAAATTAGACCCTGATAAGGAAAAAAAAAAAGCATGAGGTTCACACCTGGAGAAAGTCAACCGTTGCTGTTATTTTTATATTTTTTTAATGCAGCTGTAATTGGGATCGTGCTGCTCAAACATGTATCAATCATACAGAGCTGCATGAAGAAGAGATGACATGTTACAAGATGATCGAATTTAATTCATCTTGCACCTACTTATTTTTATTTATCCTGAAGACCTTTCCTGCCAGGAGGATTTCCAAAGCTGCATAGCTAGATTCAAATCAAAAGAAAAGTTTGTACGTAAGCTGTTGCCAGAGAGAGGGAAGATGATCTACAAAAGTAACCATAATAAACTGAGTTATTTGAAAGTGAAGGGGAGGGGAAGGAAGAAAAATCTGGCTTTGACACTTAAAAATTACTGGAATTGCAGTTTATCTTGTCAGGTAAAATAGACCTTAGTTTTAAGAGGGAGAGATGAGATACAAGGAGCAGAGGTGACATCTCCAAACTCACACAGAGCTTCTGTCACAGGCAGGATATCCACCACAACACTTTCTTGCAGAGCCATCATCTATTCTGCCTGACCTTACTTGCGTTCAGGATGCTATTCCCAATTTCTTCTCAGTTTCCATGTGCCAAGTCATTTTATCTGTGCTCCATTCTTACGCAGAAGAGAGTCTGCAATTATCTCCTAATTTATGTTTGGACAGCACAAACACCATCCCAGACTGTTCATTTTAACAGCAAACATCACGACTGTTCAAGTAATCTCTGCGATCCACAGGAAGCATGCAGTAAGTGTTCTCCTGTGTCACATCTAAACTGGACTTCGGTCTCAGTCATGCTTCTCGGCTCCAAGGCAGAACAAGCCTACATCTTTTTGCGGTGTGATGATGCCACGGCTGCAGGAGCTGTGGGCTTCACTAGAAGCCCCTGAGCCACGTATTGAGCAGATTCAATCTAACCCTTGGGACCCGTCAAAGTGAAACAAAAAGTCTTTGCAAGGAAAGGAAAGAGATAACAATGAAAGGCAATTAAAAGCAAATTTTAAGACCACAGCTGTCTGGGTACTTGATTCGTGAGGCCATTTTAACATCATGAAAAGCAAGACAAGAGTACTCAAGATTCCTAAAACCTTCACCCAGTCCTTTGCACAGACTCACAAGATGAAGTTTTAGCATCCTTGGAAAGTCTCTTGGCAGTGCCTTAGTAAAGTTTTCTGATGTCAACACATCTATGTGGACAGCTAGGAAAAATTTGCTGTTCATCCGTGAGCGAGGATAAGTGAGCACAACCGTTGCCTCACACAGCCCAGAGAAGCGGCTCCCAAAAGTACGTGTGCCAAAGAAAAAAGCACCGAGTCCCATTTTCTCAGCTAGGTATTGAAACTGGCTTCTCTTAATTCCAAAGCCAGATCTCATTACTGTTGGTAAGACCAGGAAGGAGGAGAATAGAGCTGAAGTACCTCCTTATACTACGCCACCATGACAGTACTTCTCTTTTGAAAAAAAAACTAATACCCAGGTTGAGTAATGATATACTGTTAACAGTGAACTGGCTGGTGTGAAGGCATTGAGTGATTTTCCCAAAGGGCTTATGCTCTGCTGTTTATCACCTCACCTCTACGCTATTACAATCAGGCAAGCATCAGAGGGGAATTCAGAGCACTTCCCCAGGTGCCACTGCAGTCCCAGGTGGCCTGGCTGCTGGTGTGTCTGCATGCAAAGTGAAATAAAAATAAATAGCTGAGCAAAAGAGAACATAGAAGAAGTGATCCAGTTCTCCAATCACTCACATCAAGGTTTTATACCAGTGAACTTGTGCAAATACTTCTAAGAAGAAAGTGAAAGGGATCACGGACAACTGAAAATAGAAAAATTAAGATTTTGGTCACTTATAAAGACAACTGCCTGGAGAAGCAGTTACTCACAGAGGCACAAAACACAAATCAAAATGAGCATGAATCAAGAGTGGAGAATTGCTTGCAGAAAGCAAGAAGATGAACAGTAAGCAGCTCTGGAGAGATTCAATTCGTCATGTCCCCAGCCCCATAAGAGAGAGTGACTGATAGACATGGAAACATCTACATTATCTGCATGTCTCATCCTAGCTGTTGAGGAATCCAACACTATCCCATTTTACATCAAAATGAGCATAAGAAGAGGTTTGATTGTTAAAGGATGGAGTTATCCATGAAAATCATCTGACTAGAAAACTACCCAAACAGCTACACCTCTGACACCAAAATCTAAATTTAATCAAGTGCTTTTTCTCATTCTTCAAGTTCTGGCCCACAAAAAAATGTAGTTTAACTGTACAAGCTGCCAGTCCATGATCACAGGTCGTGTTATATTTTTTTAAAGAACCTGCTCTTTAATATAACAAAGTCACTAATCTCACTAATACTTAAAATCAACGTAAAATTGCTAATTAACTTGTTTTTACCTTATCAAACATTTTGTTATAAAGATATTTCATTAGCCATGATAATGCTTTTTCCGAGCAGCTGTAAAGCAGAAGAAAGGAAGACATTGCATTTGACCCACACAGCGATAGTGAAGATGAAAGAGGAGATTTTTTTAATATATATATATAAATAATAAGACTACAAATATGTGAGCAAATTGACAGGATAATCGGAAAACTATAATTTAGAAAAGAGCTACAGATTTCACACTTGTCATTTAAGAGAGAGAGAATTACAGAGCAAAGGAGCCCCAGTGCTGTGAGGAGTGCATATTAAATCTCAAGTTCATCCTTGTTTTATATGTAGTAAAACATATATGAAAAATGAAAACTCCTGAGGATTTGTTGATGCAACAAATGCTTTGATGACATTTTGGAAAACGGACTACTTACCTCAAAACATTTACATTATAACACATGCATTTACTATCTACATGTCTGTTTGAAAATGTCCTCTAAGCCCCCAAGAGAAAGTAAATGGAGTTTCTCTAAGACTTAAGCACTCTTAATAAAAGAAATTCTGCTGCGCAATGGGCAGGACCACAAATATCTATAATTAGCATGCTTCACTGCAATAATTAAACACTTGAATTTTCATTTCACATAGCCTAAACTGCTTCCACATTATATTACAGATGCACCTCAGGAATAGAGCTGCTGGGAAAACAGTTCTGCTTGATGAAAAAGTAAATGTTATAAACTGCATTATTTCTCCCCAAAGTGGATTAAAAATAAAGACTTTTTTTCCCTTTTTTTTGAAGAGGGGATTCTGGGCTAAGAGAGATAACACCCACTATAAAAGAGATCAATATACATGGGCTAATGTTTTCATTTATTCTGCTTTAGATATCACAAGCACCAAATGGGACATTGCCAAGACACTCAAGATAAATTAAAGATGTTAGCAACGTTTATGTGAATCCTACTCAGTGAGGACACTGGATGGGATATTTTGCATGGAGTTTAGAATACTTCCGTCTAAGACATCATGAATTAGGTGGCCTTTCAAATATCCCAGAAAGATGCAATTATTTTTCAAAATCTGTTTTATTTCTTTCAGCCATCCATTTTAAAGATAATAGGAAATCATAAAGAAAAATGCACTGATAGCCAGGTTTAAGCATTTGTTCTGCACAAGTCTGCCTCCTAACCCACTTTCATATTCCAAAATTTATTAAAAACAACAAGGACAACACAAATCACAAATCTTGCCTTACCCAGATCTCTAAGTAAAAGGACTGGAGACTGTAAGTGAAGGTGGGGGGAATTCTGTTCTCGTACTGGTACTCCAGATGCAGCACTATCGTCATACACATCATATAGACTTACAACTAAAGCAAGCTAAGTTGGTATTTTTCTACTAAACTATAGAAGGTGCTAAATTAAGAGCAGAGTGTTTATTCTCTCTTTGCTTCAGCAACATTTCCCCCCACAGGCCATAGATTTAAGAAATGGCAAACAAGCCTTGCAACGCTTACTGATAGCACATCTGAAGATGGAGAACGATGCTATTGAAGCTGAAATGATAATTGACAAAACCACCAGGTGAATTATAAGGGAAATCAATATAAAATCAAACACTTGGAGTTGGCTGCAATTTTTGATTGTGATATCTAATTAGGTAATGTTAGCAGGTCAGGTGAAGTTTACCAAGTTGTTGGGCTTGGTATGTACATAAACAGAGGTGACTTGATTAAAGGGCTACTTTCATATATAGAAAACAAACAAAGGGGTGGGACTGACAGCAATCGTGAGTGTTTCACTTAGGAAGGTTCCCCACACCCAGAAAAAAAAAAAGGCAAAAATAATCCTTTGTTTTACATTCCTTTCCAGGCTTTTATTAGTTCTCCCAAATATTTGCTGTTTTTTCCTGCTGCTGGGCTATCTATCTCCAGATAAGCCTTTATTTGGAAAATTTACTTTTACACAGCTGGTTAGGGTTGTGGTTAGTGCCTGAGGTGCAGGGTGAGAAGCTCTAACGGGGGCCACCCTTCTGAGAGCTGCCTCAGGTAGCAGTACGGTCTGTTGGGGATGCCACTGCCCTTCTCACTTTCCCCAAATCCCATTTCACCCAAAAGGACCTTAACCATTTATTTTAAGCACGTGTACTAGTTTTAATTAGCAAGGAGGAGGACAGCAAAGAACGCATAAAGAGTCTACACAATACCTCTAAATTACCAAACCTGGCTGTTAGCTCTGGAAAGAACAAAGTAACCCCCAAACTCATGAGGAATCAGGGGCAGAATAGTTATCGAGGTGTTACAGTGTTATAACAAAAGAAAGGTGTGAGGGTGTGAGTGTGTTTTCTATACCAGTGGATTAAGAAAGCTTTAGCCCACATGTTTTCAAAGACAGACCTTCGGGAGAATTCTCTGTAGACCTGAGCAATGTGAACATGACTTTCCTTTATTTAGGGGATGCGACCATAAAGGTGTCAGGTTGCCACAAAATAGCTTTAATCCAATTCCTAAAGATAACAGCATCTGTGGAAGAAGGTTTTAAGTCATCTGTGTAAGACCCTGAGACGCCTTCCTCCAGGCACCAGCTACAAATGCAACCTGAAGGCAGCGCGACCATCGCTTAACGCTGTCAGCTGATGTTTGCTGCTTTTTTATCTGCCTGCCAGCCCGTGTAATTTTATTGATGCTGAGTCCGTGTTCACACTGGAAAGTGAGAGGGAGAAGGGAGAGGTATTTGGCTGGCAATACACAACAGGACACGCTTCTGTGTGACATTTAAAGAAGCGGTAACTCTGCCTGGTGGCACCTGCCTGGCTGTAGCTCAGTGCTTGACATAGCACAAGAACAAGTCAGAGGTGGTGAAACCCCCAGATCTGAAGCTCCAGCCATCCTCCAACAACCTGCTGCCTGTGTCCATAGCTCTATTTTAACATCCTTTGTACTGGGAGACCGGGGCAGTAACTCACAGGTTTTAAAGGATATAGCCGATTTATTCCATTCTTCCTCTTGTTGCTTGTTTGTGCTGCTCTGAATATCTAACGAAACATCCTCAGGTTAACCCCAGATCTGCACAGTCAGTAATTACTCCAGATGTCACATTCTGGCTGGCTGAAAATTTCTTTTAGTGATCACCGCCTGCAAGTTTGCCAAAGAAAGAGGGCTTTTTGACAGCAGCATGCCTTGAAATCCAATTTTGCCGTTCAGTCACTAAAGTAGATTGCATGGGAATAAAAATGAAGCTACCAGCTGTAAAACTGGAGATTCATAAAAATTACTCTAAAAAAAAATAACAAATTTAGTTGATCTAGTTTTCTTTGATCAAATTGAATAGTAGAATTATGACCCTGACAGAAATCAAAGAAATCTTCATCTTTACTTTAGGTACTGTACTACACAGTCTCTTCCACAGCTACCTAATTCTGCCAGCTGGCATTGAAGGAGTACACTTCATTCACACTAACCAGATAAAATAAATCAGATTTCATTTTCAGTATTCAGACAAATCCCTACACTAAAAGCTACTCTGAGGTTGCTTGGAAAATGTTAAGTCTGAGCCTGAAGGAAAAGTACAGTAAAAAAAATCCCCAAATTTTCATCTTGAGTTATGCATTTTAAAACAGAAAAAAAAGTTAAAATAATTTTTAAAAGCACTATAAAATAAATTAAGGTCCTTAACCTATAAACAGACTAGATTATAATAATTTGTTTAAAAGATTGGCCTATTAATGATTTACCCAGCTTAGATAAATACCAATCAGCTATAATCTAGACAGATACTGACACATATAGTTGATTACCTGGACAGCAAGACTGATGTAACTCATGCAGCTACCCATTTGCGGCTCTGTAATCATTTTCTACAGCACAACAAGAAAATCCAAACTGCTGTGCCCTTGACTGAATACGTGCCATCTATGCACCCATATGCCAGTAACCACCTTGACAGAGTCCTCGTAGCAGCTGTCAAGGAGCCCAAGAATTCTGGTGAATTATCCCCTGCCTGCAGTTCAGACCTCAAAAACACATCGTGTGGGCCTCCACGTATCCTCAGGGCCTTTCCAGTTGCTGTGGTCAGTGTTTTGCCATCTGTCACCAGACAAGGTCTCTCTGTATAGCTCAGTGGGCACGTTGCGGTACATCAGCTGTCAGTAGATCAGCCTGTGATGGCTCTTCCTGCTCTTGCACCAGCATTCATCCACCCTGATTTATACATGGGACTGCACCTGCCACTAGTGAGAAAAGGGCTTCAAGGCTGATATTTCCCCCATCTTGCAAGAGGTGCGATTATGTCCCATGAAATGGCTTCTTTTTTCCCAGCTGGCCATCACAGTGTCCTCCTTTCCTGAAGAGGAAGGCTCCTGAATTTCAAGACACACAGGCCTCCGTATAACTGATTACCTAAGAGGACTGTAAGTATTTTTGTCTCACATAAAGACATCCAGCTGAAATTCTCCATTTTACCTGAAGTAAGAGAATTATAGTTCTTCCTAATGCTTGCTTTACTGCTACACATTTTTAATCGTGCTGTGCCAAGCATGGTACTACTTCCACGTACTAAAAAAATCTTTAGTTCAAAAACTGCTCCCATTCAACTTAAAGTTTGATGCAACTGTACACCAGATCCACTAACTGGTACACTGTTGGTGTAAAACTTTTTCTATCTAGCAACCCCGTCAAAATCGATCGCTACACACCTCACCACCAAGTGAAAAATATTTGTGGTGAATATTCTGGATGCAGCGCGGCAGGGGCTGATGTTCATTGCAGTGTGATGGTCCCCAGACCTGCGCAAATGTGGCTCTGGTGCTCCACCAAGCAGCAAGCCCGTGGAACAGGCTGGGCCCATGAAGGTTTCTTATAGACAAGGCAGAGCCCGTGCGTCTCTGCTGCTCTCCTGAGAAACATCGACAAGTGGCTGTCACAACTGGGTTTTTAATTGAATTTCTTTCCCTACTTATCATCTTCGGATGGAAATATATAGATTAATTTCCTGTGTTTATTGCACAGCTGTGAATAACCGCATGGGAACACATACTGAGGTGATAGGAAAACTCCAAGCACAGGATAATACCCGAAACAGTAACACCTCCGTGGCAGAATAATCTCAGCCTTCCTCCCTCTCCTACCCACGATTTTGCTAGAAGAATGCTATTATGTATTGTTTCCTTTGGAAAGGTGATGGGCTGAGAAGACTAACAGGAACATAAACTCTCCATATTCCCAGAATGAACCAATTATTGGAAGATAAAAAGAAAAAGCTGCAGGTGATGGGCCCACACATCACCTGCACAACAGAAATAACAGCACTGCTCCTCTACCCGGCTTAGTATTAAGAGGATAAACACACTGAAAACCTCGTGAGTATCAAACATTGTAAGGGAAACCTTACAGATGCCCATGCCCGCCAACCAGCTGGCTATTATTGATGGATTTCAGGTACAGAGCTGGGCTTTCGGCACTGGCTATACCTGTGAAAAACTACCATGGTATTCTGCTCCAGACTAGCCAATCTTGCTGCTTTCTTTACTCCCTCCAAAACACCACTTCTGGGACATGAATTTAAAAAATACCATCCTCAAAGCTTCATTTTCATTCATCAGTCCTCAGGTGTCTATATATATGTTACAGGGGGGAGTAACAAGAGCTGCTTATTTTTGCATTCAATTCAATCAATTTGTTTTGGAAAGACAGTTTTTAATCATTCCCAAGTTGAGAGCTTGCAATGCAACATTTCAGGCTGGTTTCATGACTAACTATGGCAGATTTATAAGGGAGATACCGACAAGATCTTAAGTATAGAATCATTAATGTATTGCTACAGTAACCCCAGAAACATTCGATGATTTTTATTGGAACATACATATTTCTTCAAGACGGTTCATGACATCTTACCAGATTTGCTTCTGTAAAGAAAGTTTTCATATTATAACTAAGCCGTTTTACTGTTGCTGTGGTAACTACAGTACCAGTTAAAAAAGGTAACCTCAGAACAAATGCAATTGCTATGTAAAACTCATAGCCAAGTTTTCTTCGTTATCTAAACAAGGAAAGAGCAGTGCTAGAAGTAGATATGAATTAAAATTCAACAGCAATGGCAGTTGGAAATCTGAAACTAAAGATCAGCTTTTCAGTTCAGTGTCCAGCACCACCTGCTTGCCTTCCACTTCATTTGTAGTGGACTGGTGTGACCAGCTGCTATTTGTGTTTTGGAAATCACCACCTCTTTTTTGATGCTCAGAATCACTTCTTTTCAACCCAAGAATTTCACAGTCACAAACCATCAGAGTAGGGATGTATCAGAGCTGAATGCTTTTTGATACTATTTTGTTTAGGGAAATTATATTCACTGCAGATTAATATTCTGCGGCTCATTTTCAATTAAAAGTACTCTGCACTTATTTTACGTTTCATTCCCAAATCTAAACATAGGACAAAATAGTGTGCATAAAATCCTGGCTTCATCAGAGTGGAGGTTTATTTGATCACCTTCAGTGCAGCCAATGCTCACCTTCCAGACCCGCCATATTAAAAGAAATACCTGGAAAGCACAGAACTCATGTGAGTTTATCCCAAATGTAGTAGTAAGTTAGACTTTATGCAGGAGCAGAAATTTTGTACCATTCTATTCCAAAATATGACTGCAGTTTAGCACATTGCCTATTACAGGTGGATAATATGTTAAGACCTGCACCATACGCTCAAGAACAATAATTTCTGAAATTCTCAAGTCAGATCCGTGCAGGTCTGGAAGCATTTCATAAGCATGCCTGTTCTTTGCAAAATTGATACTGTTTCATTAAGTCTGAGGAAGGAAGGCTGTTGAATAGCAGCACCCTCCGGAACCAACGTCATCTCCTTTAATCAAGGAAAATAACATTCATAAATCATTTGGTATTTTAACTTATTCAACAATGATGGTTACAGTCAACGCATGTTATTTTATGGTCTCCATTGCATCTCATATGCAAATGGATTTTTCTTATAGCATATAACAATAAATATTGCATGCAGAGATATTGGATTGCTTCCACTTCCTTGAACTGAGTTGTTGCACATAGTTATACACTAATATCTGCACGACAAAGCCCTCAGGGTAAATAGCATTATCTGTAAAATTCAGCCTCAGTTGAGGAAAGAACAGAGTTACAACTGCACTTAGCAAGGGCCAATAACTACGCACAACACTTACACTTCAAAAATAGGACTTGATGTTAGAAAAATTTAGAATGCCAATTCTGTAGAGATGCAACTACAGAATTCCACAGGAAAGATGACTTGAAGTTCAAGTTGTTTGAAATCTGTTCTTTCCACTTTTGGCAGCATCATTTCAGGCAGGTCCACTGCCCTATTTGTACTTTCTCAGTTACAAAATGGACAGGATACCTGGAAATCCAGAGAAAACCCGGTCCTCCATTCCTTCAAGATTATTGTCACACCAAAGTATTGTTCAAATGATTATAGGGACTTTGAATTCACTTGTAGAAAGCTATAGCAGAGTGAAAATCCTTTTCTCAGCCTACTGAAACTCTATTATTTTCCATTCAGTTCTGTGGGACACCCTCCAGAAGGATTTGCCCACATGCACAGTAATGACACATTGGTAATTTCACAGCCACTGAAATAATCCATGAGTCTCTGGGAATGAGACCTCAGAAAGGTCACGGACTCCCTCATTATCTTTCTGCTTTCTTTTGTTTCCCTGCTCTGCCCTTTTTCATCCTGTGAAAACGCTTCTGAATGCTAATGCCACAGTCCTTGGCATCCTCTTCACCAGTCGTGTCAGCATAATTAATTAAGAAGGTAGAACAAACACCATTTCACACAGGTCAGGTAAACCCATTTTGACACCAAAGGAAGAGCAGACACAGGAGGACGATGCAAAGTACCTAACAGGAAACAGTGAAGAACAACAACAACAACAACAACAAAATCTAGAAGTAATGGGATGAAACAGAAATGCAGCCTGCCTATCCCTGGAAGTGTATTATACCAGGGAGTCACCTCCCGGGAAGGATGCTGGAAACCAGACCGGAGGTTTGAGGCTCTCCATAGACAGAGTTAGACTCTGCCTTTAGGCACAATGTGAGCACAGAACAGTTTATGAAAGCCTTTATGGCTCGTTTTCCTCTTTCCTTTTGTCTTGCAGGCTGGCAGCAAGATTGGCACTGAAGTGTTTTCCTATTGATCTGACCACTCTTAGCCCTTCCCACTGCCTGCGAGCCCTTTCCAGGGACTCAGTTAACTAGAACAAATGCATTTATGTCTTTCTATTCATCCTTTTACACACACATGTTGCAAAAAGGTCATTAGAGATAATTCAGCCTTTAATACCACAGAGAGTACTTCTGTGTCTTCAGTGAACAAGTCGTTCTTCTCTTGCACAGCCTCACACGTGCTACCCCCAAGGAACAGAAGCAAAATGCTATCGCTGCTTACAAGATGTTAGTCGTGCCGAGGTGCCAGGATTCCTCCTCAGTTAACACAGGTGCCTATGAGAGCCGCCGCAGACGTATTTTGGGCTTAGAAACACAAGGAAACATCCCATATGTCAGACTTCCCCCTTGCAGTCAGAGGGTTGCCCGGATGGGAGGTTTCAGAGCAATATTCTGGTGGAAAAAAATCCTGCAGCGTCTATTCAGCCAACACCTTTAGCTCGATCCTTACTGCACAGTCGGCGTGAATAAGCTTAATTAAAGCAGCTCTCCCTTGGGACCCCACACCTTGCTCGATCTGGCTGTCAGACAGGCAGCCGCTGGCGCCAAGAGCAAGACAGCTCGCGAGGAAAACCACTCACTGCTCCAGTCTGCTTCACACTGGTGAAGTCATTTACATTTGAGCCCTACTGACTTAAAATGCTTTTAATTTGGCAGCGCTACAGGTGCTACTTGCCTCAGTGTATTAGCCCAAAGCTCAGGGTGCCACAGGATAACCGTTTGAGTGGAGAGTTATAAGCAACACACGTTTTTTCCCTTCCTTTTTTGGCATAAGATGAAGTTTGGTGGAGGAATGTTAATTTCTGGATCTCTCACCTGACTGATCAAATCTATTATTTTTAAATTTCTATTTAAACTGAACAACTTCAAGTGTCAAAACATTGCTTAGTGGTATTAATATACTGATTCTTATGTCCCCTGACACACGAAGAACACGACTCCATTGACTGAGTGGAGAAGTGCTCCGTTTCCGATTATTTTAAATGTCAGAACGGTCAAAACACTACATCTGATCCCACAGCAAGGAAGGATGTGCGACCAGATTGTTCCCATCCCATGCATTAGAAACAGATTGTACGAATGTAGGGGAGGGGAATAATGACTTTTGATCCCATGCAGTTGAAGGAAAACATCTGAAACGTGAAAGCCTGAAGAGACAGCTCAGAATTTTGCTGTCATTTGTTTGCTGTCAGTCTTTAACTGACTGAACTCTGAGCAGGAAACCTTCAGGAGAAATAAACTGAGACTGAAATAAAAATGGACAAACTCCTACCCTAACTAAGTTATGGTAAGCAGGGGGATGACCTGGGAGAAAGGAAGACTCAGGCATCACAGATAGGCAGAAATGTCAGAGAGGGAAGAGAGGTGAGTAATTACAGACAGATGAACACCACAGAGTTATCACTGGTGAAACCCAGCTGCTTCAAACAGCAGGTGGGTTGTAGGTACCAAAACCCCATCTAGCTATTGATGTGCTGAGCTTGAGCATCCAGCAGAGCGTTTAATTTCAATTTGCCGGGTCAGCTCTGAGCACGTCTCGTAGCCCTCCCTTGAAAATCTGTTGGGATGCTCCAAGACGCAGAGAACTTGCGGAGCACCCAGTGTGCAGACAGCGCAGGGCTGTGTTGGGCTGCAGGAATGCGAGAGATTTCCATCAGCAGTTACCTTCCGTGCCATTTTTAATACCTCTGTTGTAGAGGTCCACACCTCTAGCACAGCTTTTCAGCAGGCTCCGTGGGAATTTATTTCTTCTCCTCAAAAAACTGCTTTTCAGTTTCAAACAAAAATAGGTTTGTCAACTGGATGGATTTGATAGTTAGATAAATGTGTTTTATCAACGGAATGGATTAGGCTGTTTGCATTTTGTCACCGCAATCTCAATCCATCCTGCCAATAAAACATATTTCATCAAAGCTTTAGGCCACCATGCTAACAGAATGTGTTTTGTCAACAGCCTAAATCCATCCTGTCAACAAAATCCATTCCGAGGGAAAATAACTCAATCTCTTCTGTCAACATCAGGAGCAAAAACTTGGTTGTTAGTATATGAAAAACAAAAACAAACCCACAGTTAACCATCCATATTTTCAGGTCAGAATGAGAAAAACACTAAAGTATCCATCAGCTTAGCATATGTAAATGAAAACAATGGGGAAAATTAAGTAATGCATAAGCATTTCCTGCTGCGATTGGGATGGGAACAAGCTATGGAGGTGTCCAAGCCTGATGCTGCCACCACCCAGACCTCAGAACTGAACATCTAGATCCCAGATGTGTTGCTTAATGAACATGCATTTATTAAGAAAACTCAAAGGCTTAGTACACAAATTAGAAAAGTTCATAGAAGAGAGCCAGAAAGCTGATTTCTCTCGCTGACAGAAAGCCACAGTGGCAGAAATATAAATAACACAGTCTTGGGGGCTTCATCCTGTCCTCTCTGCTTTAATTAGGACTCACAAATTAAGTGGACCGATCCAGCTGTTATAGTCAGCCATTATTCCTTATCTGTGCCTCTGTTTGCTGTGGCTTTCTACAGTCATTTTAAGGCACAGAGTAGATTTTGTATACAATGATAACATCAGGTCAATGAAAGAGCCTTTCATAAGAAGCTGCAGCATAGCAGGGGGCCTTCTAAGATCATAGGCACGTAAATAGAAATGAATATGCTGAGTTTGAAAGGACGTGATGGTAGATGGCAATCATGTTTGTATGCACACGTACACACATTTAAGTAATAGCTATAACTTTGTACAGAAGCAATTACAGGATGAAACCATTCCTGTGCTCCCTGGAGAGCAAATTCATACAGCGAGCTCCTCCTTTCCCTCCCCTTTTCAACTCTCAATAATATAAGATTCACTTCCAAAATTTATTAAAATAGTCTCAAAGAGCAATTGCAGATATTAAAGCCTGATAGCTCCAACTCCTTTCCTTGTAAAAGAGGTCCGTCTCCCTGCTCATTAGTGCTCTCAAAAGTGCATTCTGAATATTAGCAGTAGCTTTCATTCCAACCCCTCAGTCAATACGGATTGATTGTTATCATATAATAAAAGTCAGACAGGTTTTAAAAAAGGGTTTGGTGCCTTTGGGTGCCTACCTCGAGGTGCTGTAAGAGAGCCTGATTTTCCTAAAGCACAAGCCATACACCTGCTTTCAGAAAAGAGTCTTTGTCAATAATCTTAAGGTGTCCAAAATCAACTGCCTTTTAAAAAGTGACGTTCACTTTCTCTTCTTTGGAATAAGGCCCTGCTCTGCATTATATGCACATAATGTAAAGGATGTAGCATGGTCATGGGTGCTTGAACATATAATGTCAGGGTTGGGCTCTTTGACAGGATAGATTATTCTTAGATACATCAGAAACTGTATCCTGGATGCAAAATGGCTATTGTTTTTTTCATGACTTTTAATACGTGATTTTTTCCTCTTTTCAAGCCCCTGCTCCTGAAGTAATTTTAAAAGAGAATGAAAATCTGAAGCTTATTTAAGAATGAGATGTTTGTTTCTCTCCATAATCAGCCATTGTGGACCCTTAAGCCTTAAACATCAAAAGGCAAAAGAGCTTAACAAAATGTTACTTGGTTAAACAGTCACATGACTTAAAACAACTGCTTTATTTTGTAATCCTTGGAGTTGGTATCACTAGAATAGCCTCAAGCAGGGGGAGGTGAGAGACAAGATGGAAGACATTTAATAATCAAAAGCAGATAAAATCTAACAAATCAACTCTTCTCCAATAACTAAAATGAATACACAAATATGTAATCCTGGGGCCATTACAAAGCAAGCTTCATTTGATATCTTAGCCTATCCCAACTCTTGATATGAGCACAAATAAAAAGAAAAAACTCGTGTTGTGAAAGAGACCTCTGAGTAGTTGGTACTCTATTAAAAATTCATCTTGAGCAACAAGACATCAAATAGATCACTGCCTGCTAACGAAAGTCCTGCATCATTAAATTAATTCAATTTCTCCAGTTGCTCACTTCAGCATTTCTCTACTTCAGGTGAAAATCTTGCATATTTTAAAATTGGCGTCACCCTCCTTTTAAAAGAAGCCTTACCTTCCTCCAGATGGTCTACGCTAATTATCAGCCTTTTGTGCTGCTCTATTTTGGACTGTATTGTGAAGCGAAAGGATTCATTTTAATCACACGAAACAGAGTAATAAAATCATCTCCATGGGGAATGCTGCAATGTTTTTTTTTCCACCTACAGAATAGTCTTAAGTGTTTAATGATTTATTGATGTAGTTGCTTTGGCTTTATGAGCTTTCTAATTCTGTTTAATATGCATGCTGTCTTCCAGACCCTTGATTACACCACTCGCCTTGATCATTTACAACTTCAGATCAGCTTAGCAGGCTCTTCCCAAGTTCTGTTTCATAACACTTGGCAAATAAATATAAACAACAGCAGTAGGTATTTATTTTTCCTATTAATAGAGGTTCTTGTATCATGACCCCTGGAAATGGGATGCTGTGCCCTCATCAATAACAGGACAGAGTCCTTTGGGACAGGGATCATCTATTACATACCTGTGCAGAAATTCACACCACTGCAGAAATCTTGTGCTCATCTCATGAGGATAAACGTCTTCTCTGAATGCCAAATCCTTGTCTGGGTCGTACAAGCACTAATCCATTGACAGTTTTGCAGAATGACTTCTGCTCTCTCATTAAATTCTTCTATATGTAGATTCAGTCATCGCCTGTAAATTGATAACAGGGGATATTCAGACCAAACAGCTTTGGAAACATCAGTGCTGACCCGGCAACCAGGAAAACAAAGGTTATTTAGTGCAGTCAAAGCTATCGGTCACATTGACAACATGAACCAAAAGGAGAAATAGAAATGTGGTTTGCAGTAGTAATGCAGAGCACACTAATGAGCTGTTGCTGACACAGTTCAGCATCAGGGCCAGATAAAACACATCAGAAGGAAAAAAATGTGTGTGCATACATAGACAGACACACACGTGTGTGTATATATATATATATATATCATCTAATATATACCATCTACATATACCATTATACCAGAAATGTGTATGCAACAGCAACCTCTGTAATGTGTCTGGATCTCACCTGGTCGCTCTCTCTGGACTGCGACAGCCTTCTGAATACAACTGAAATTCCCCCGTTACCATATTTCCACTATACCTAGAATAAAAAGCCACACAAAGCAACATACTCATATCCATTATCACCATGGACAAAACAAGCAGTTTATTTTACTTTTAAGAGCTTACTTCTAGCTCATACTCCTGTGCATTTCTAGGGCAGGATTCCTGTATTTGCATTTTTATTAAAACCTTATCAAGTCTAATGCCTTCATTTGTCATGGTGCAATTATGTGAAACTGGAGATTAGGCAGAGTCTTACATGCCCCAACTTTTAGGTATTTTATCATGCCCTTGTAGTGATGGTGGTTATCAAGTCAATGGCCCCCTCTACCATCACATGCATTAATGGTTACTTTGCTCCCACTGTCTGTAGGAGGAGCTTTATTTTTCCAGTGATGCTTCCTTGACAAACTGCTTCTCAATAACATCAGAGCTGCCATTAGAAAACCAGCCATGTGGTTTGTCCTAGGCATTTGCAGAAGGGCTGTGTGGAACAGACTCTGATTATAAGTGAACTCAAATAGAAAACGTTCAGATAAGACACCAAAGGAATCACCTTTAGCCCTTAATCCTAGCAATTTTAAGAAAGAAGCAGCAGGTATGTAACTCAAGGAAACTTTCTCCACAAGTGCAAAGGACACTGTGTGCCCCTGCAAAATCCATAGCACTCTTTCAGACTTCTGAATCATCTCAGCTTAGTCAGGCAAACGCCCCTTTTCTTGGGAAAAAAAACCCTCTCTGATGCACTTCACTTTCCACAAACAGAACACTGTATCTGTAACGCCCTCCTGCAGCATAAATTCATCCGGTAAGTAGGATCTTAAACCACAGCTTTGAAATTAGCACTTCTTTCTGTTAAATGTATTTCAGCTGAAATGTTTCCATTATTTAATTTCGAGGATGACACGACCATATTTTTACATACGTGTGAGTGCTGGACATGCAAGCTGAACGTATCACAGACCATCATCAGCGTGGGGACTTCTCCAAATTCAACTTGCTCCCTGTTTTCACAGCTCCCATTGCTTCATCATGCATATGCAGACATATATAGTATGAAATATAGAAAATAGAAATGGTATGTAAAAGATTCACAGCTGATTCGCACAACAAAGTTTTTATGATGAATATTTCGTCCTACAGAGGAGGGATTTTGTGTGACACAAGAGCAAGGCTTTCAGAAATAAATGCAAAGAAATTGCTTGCTGTAAACCTGGCAGCTCTGCAAGGGATAGGCAATAGAGTGGCCAAATATCATCAGCTCTGGGAAAAAAAAAAAAGATGTCTGATTGCTCAAAATACCTCTGAAAGTTTACCCATTAAGGCAGAAGAATAGACAGCGGCCAGCTATCCTTAACAGGACCCTTTTCTTGAGGGCTTATGTTACTAACCTCAAAACGATTCAAAACCCAAGTGCAATACCAACAAGTCTTAACTCCCAGTGAAGTCAAAGGGAAAACTTGAACTGAAATTATTTAGGGAAGAGCTGAGTAGACCCAATTCCCCTTTTAGTCTGTTATGACTCCATTAAATTCTTCCGAGTAACTCCCAGGTGTATGAGAAACTGTCTCCATCTGAAGCCTGCCTGCAGGTTTGATCAAAAGGAGATGTAATAAGGGATGGCAGCAGTCGTCTTGTATGGAAGCTTTCCTAGCCTGCTCTCGAGCTTGTTTAGTTCAGAGAGCAAAGATCCATATTAGCTGGAAATAAATAGCTTAACAGACTAAGTATTTCAAAGTGGACCTGTACCAGATGGATAGCATCATTTTTACTTCTTAATTCTCCAGAGGAGGAGGAGCCTCTCACCTGAGCTATTACCTAAGCTTAATGAAAGAGAGAAGCAGAGAGGAAAAACTGGAAGTGTTTGTCTCTAAATTTTTTAAACGTCCTTTTATCCTCTCTGTGAATCACATTATAGGCATTGGGCAGAGTCACAAAACAGCACTGTAAAGTGATGAACAGCTACCTCCTTTCCCTGCTTACTTTGAGCTCGAAAGCATCTATTGGTTCCATGCAGTGGATTTCCTGGATGGAGAAGAGATGCAAATCAGTCCATGGCTGGCCAAGAGCTTCCAGCTGTTCGCAGATTGGATTGGGGAACAATAGCAGGCTGACATCTCTTCTTTCTCATTTCAGTTACAGATATGCTGCTGCTCTTGTTGTGATTTATTAACCGTGGATTAATTGGCATTCCCTTGAACTTGATGTGGGAAGGATCTTCCCTAATCCCTTCTCTTAACCAAGCTTTCGAGTTCTGCAAAGTTACTTTCAATGTGAGCAAACGTTATTGCATCCCCAGAAAAATTTGCAACAAAGCAATGAGGTGGGCTGACGGTGCTTTGAAGCAAACAGCAGCTAAATTGTTGGGAAAAACCTCACTTGGCACATAATATTATAAGCAGCAAAGCTAGTTTGTAGCAGCACAGAGGAAAAGAGGCTTAACAACCCAAGCATTGCATTTCCAGCACCATAAAGCTGGTCAAATAAAGGAAAAATTTATGCATGTATAAAGTCATTTGATGATAGATGGGGAGGATTATGCTCTGTTGAGCAAGTTATCCCCTGCAGAATGTATTTCAGCCTTACCATACTGTTTGATAAATAATGGGCAGATTAACTGGCTAAATTTTGCACAAGATAATGTTTCCTGGGGTTGTAAACCACACCTTTCACATACTAAATTTGAAATAAATAAATAAATAGAATTGAGTAATGAGTATTTTTTTTTCAGTTTGAAACTTGTTTTCTTTAAATTCCTCTCCCCCTGCTTAAAAAAATATCTGCACAAAAGAACACAATAAAATTAATCTGCATCAAGTTCTAAAATGGATTTATTAAACTGTACTAAATCCCCATGAAGACTATTTGTTCAGTGCAGTTTAATATCATTCATAAATGGAGTATGATAAATTGACCTAAGGCTACTCTGAATCTAGATGAGAATTAACAATGTGGTTTAATTAATCCACTCCAAGTTCAAAAATTCTGTTACTTAAAAAAATAAAAAAATTAGAGTTTAGAAGTTTGTCAGCACTGTGGCAGTTAAGAAAATCAGAAAAAAATGTAGAAGTATATTCCAGTTCCTATTCCACTATGGAATATTTTCACACAGGAGTCTTTGTTATGCCAAAGTGGTGTAAAAGACCCTCACAATAAATGACCTGCATACATCTTACTCGAGTCCTCTGGCTGCAAGTAAATACTAGTGCCATCACTTAAATTTTCCATAAAGGGAACAAAGCCATTTTTCTTGCCTTCTTGTCTGCTTTCTCCTCCCAAATCAAATAAATTTTAGATATTTAAATGAATTAAAAGGTAATAAATCCTCACCTGAGAAATGGTAGAGGCGCATAGCAAACACTGTGCTTAAATAATTTAGAAAAATGACCTGCTGTGATATTCTGCCTTCTGAAGTTCAGGTATTTATTAGATTCCCTTTCTTTGTGCTTTGGTTCTTTCATGAATACCATTACATCAGCAAAGGTGTCCCATGCTACGGGAATGGTTGGGTGACTTAGTGAACCTTTAACAACCCCTTCTGTTCCTTTCTGATGGCACCTTCAAAGGAGAGCAATGATACAGTCCATAAACTGTGTAAGGTCTAAACAAGTATAGACACAGACAGCAGTAACATTTCTGATGTGCAGAGCTATGAATCTTCTCAAAATCCTCCCTAAAACTTCAACAACAAAAAACAGTTTACTTCTCCAACTCCAACAGAACTAAACCAGGAGTAAATAATATTTATTTTTTTTTTTTTCCCATTCATTGCCTTGACTGTAATTTTCTGGGCACAGACTGCTTCTTCGCGTCTCTGGGTGCAGATTAGCACAATGAGCCCTTGTCTCTGCTGCAGCACCCATTAACAGAATTAATTAATGGAATACAAACACACTTCCTAAAAATTTTCACACATTTTTCCGCTCTCTAAATAGATTTCTGTCACTATAAACATGCTGCTTAGAATACCCTGACTGAATTCCTGTATAGGATGCCTGAGAAGGAAATCATTTTCCTGAAGGAAATATATAGATGCAAACTCCAGCTACTTCGATAACCTTGTTATTCACAGATCAGCCAAACCAATGCTTGAACTGGAACACATCATCTACCTACAACTGCCTACCAACATGAAAGGACTGACAGGACAACAGTTCAGCTGTGAATCTGCCTTTCCATACAACACCTAGCACAATAAGAGCCAAAAAATTAGTTTTTCTAGGTCTTAAGTCAATAAAAGTATTAATTCTTCCCAAGAAGGCAACAAACAGAACTAAGCTATGAACAGGCTGCCCACAGGCATATGATTCAGGTATTTCATTGAGATATGGGGCAAAAGTGACCCAGAAAAAAAAGGTAAATCTGCTTCCAAAGCTGAGTTACTAAAAATTGGTTTCACAAGGCAATATACCTGATTCAGACGATAACGTATCTAGTTTCACGTTCACTACACCAGGTATCACAGACAACACATCTGATTTAATAGGTAGTGCCCTCTGGTCAGTTCAGCAAATGGACCATCCGAGGAGAGGTGTCATCTGTTATCAAATAAAGTCTGCTTGGGTGGATTGCCTCTTTCTGTCCACGTGAACCAAGGTAAATTTCCACGGGGGGACACTTGTAACATGGGAGGGCTGAGTTTCATTTGATTGGCAGCTGCCACTCAATAAGCCAGCACCCCTGCCCTTGCACAGACCGCGGGGTGTCAGATGCCATACCCCTTCCCTCATCTCCCAGATTTCTTCAGCTCAGGGCCCTCACATTGCCGAGACTCCCAAACAAGGTATTTCATACCTATTTTATAATAAATGTCCCCTGACAGATATTGAGCCCACACTGGTAGGTAACTTAATCAACAGTCAGTCTCCAGCAGTCCGTACAGCAAATTATAGCTGGCATTTAATAGAACCGCAACGCAGAAATAGCTTTAACACACCAGTTGGCATTTTAGGCCACATAATAAATTCACGGCTACCCAGTTACATGTCAATTAATAGCACTAAACATCTTTAATGTATTAACAAAGAAGTCATTCAGATATTAAAATTTGGATTAATTAAAGCAGCAATGAGGTTTTAAGTGTCCGATATTTTAAAATTCACCTGATCTTTTCAGTCATTACAAACGGACCTTTAGCCAACATACATAACTGCCTCGTAAAATTAAAACTGTAGGGAAAATTAAAACATGCACTTGCAAATATTGCTATAGTGCACTCGATTCCAGGTCATACCCGCAGCCCCAAAGCAGCAGAATCAAACAAAGAGCTGCTCCAGAAACCCTGTTATCATTTGAGGTGATCTGTACTTGCAGCAGATCACTGAACAAATGGAAATCAAGTAAACTCTTCGATTTATAACCTCACGGGTGAGACTGCTTTTCCATGTATTTACCCAGCAGTTTGTGGCTGGCTGACTGGGCTATAGAGTTAACTGGAAAAAAAAAGCAAACGGGAGCATGAGAGCTGTGTCTGAAGTGGCACCTGCTGACCTGTAATATTAAGGCAAAGAAAGGGAAGAATAATAGGTCAGACTTATCCCGACACGAGCTTTTAACACAGAGTTACCTCCAGGATGATTATGGCCCACTCAGAGATGCATTTTTTGTGCTGATGGTTTCACAGTTTGCAGCATGTCTACGTGCTTGCTCCCTAAGGCCAAAATGAAATGTTTACGAGAACACCAAGGCGGTGTTTTTTCTTCACAGGTCTTCACACATCGTCAAAGGAGACCTATTTACAATAGGCCTTTAACCTGCTATTCTTAGGAACCTTTGCACAGGGATTTCCAAGACCTGAAGTTAGTGTAGAAAAGCTGCCTATGCTCTAGGACTAGCAAAATATGCTAATGAATTTATTATCATTTTCCTGCCCTTGCCTTATTGGCTAGGACCCCAGGCTAAATCAATCACCCTTCACAACCTCAGGTCATCTCCACCTCTACACTCATGCTCTCTCCCATGTTGTCCCATCTCACCCTTTGCTGAGAGCTCCACAGAAGCAAGTGATGCCCAGAAACGTTCACCTGTGCCAGAAAAGATCTTTAGCATCATAACCACCAACACAAGAACTGCTCAGAGCTACTGTAATGCTGGTTTAAAAATAAAGAAAGAAGAAAAAAGAATTGGAAAAAGAAAAAAAAAAAGCTAATTGGAATAAAGGCTAATCAGGCAGGACTTCATCTTATCACCTTCTTATCTTAGGAGCTGGGTTACAAAACTTTGTCCCACCACTGCATTGTGCAGACCTTCAACTCTTGGCTCCACCCAAGCAGCAAACCAGTGTGACACAGTGAATTTTGTAGAAAACCAGTGGGCATTAAGTGATTTCATGGGTCATCTGAGTTAGATTGCCCTCTGCAGCTGTTCCTAAAACTTGTATTTTGCATGCTCCTGCTTATGCCTGCACTCACACCAGCAGCCAAATGCCTGCTGAATTCCTATCTGTGTTCTGCTTTATGTTAAATGTTAAATTCCAATATCTACTGTGATTTCCTTTCCTTTTGAACGGCAATCAAATTAAGCTTGACTTTCACTTAACTGCCTCCAGGTGGGCACCCATGGCTGGGGTCTATCACTGACAACAGTAGGTGTGTAATCAAATCGAGTTAGACAGTGATTGATATTTTGCATACCCCGTAATTATGTTATTAAAGAGCTGGCATGTTGTTTGATGTCAAATGATGTGTGATTGCTAGAAATGAAATGCAATTCATTTAGCATTTCAGAATGGGGAGAAAGTCTGGTAATGGGTTTCTGAGAGACAACAGCCATTTTCTACCAACCTTTGTACAGTACAGTACACTATAGTTGGGTGTATGTACTTTTAATATTCATCAAAATTAACCCTTCTGTGTGCCTGGACCCAAAGAACTGTACCAATATGCGTTCTGTTATCTGATAGAGTGGTTTATACTAATGTATCACGCTGCTGCAAATCTGCAGGTACTTGAAGCTTCAGCATGAGGTGAGAAACACCATTTTAGTTTCAAGCCATTGTGAAGTTGTTGTACTTACAATACAGTCATGGAGATTTTTCTAGATGCTCAGCTCTCCCAGGATTCCCACACCTGTGGCCAGGCTCCAATCCCTTCCAATTTAAGCATTAGAGGAAGACTGTTAGTGGTAATTACTCATCACTATATATATATACATATACATATATATATATATAAAATTCTCATTCCTCCATCCCCTCCAGACAGAACACACCCTAACCTAGGGGCTTATCTACACTTGAAAGTTAATTCAAGGTTACGGTAGGGCATGAGTTTACAGAGAAATAGATATTCTTTAATAACCACAGAGAGCGAGCTATTCTAGAATAAAGGGGCTTTATTTAGTTCAATTCACTTTCTTTAATCACTAATCCTAAACAGGTAATTAGTTCTTTATTAACACACTGAAACCATATCTGAACCCTTCAAAAGCCATTTCTTAGAATTCCCTGGATAACAAGCGCGGTCACAGATCATAATTAAGCTCAGAGTGAGAAAGTATTGTTCTGCACGGCAGAGCCAAGCTGAGCAGGACTGGGTGTCAGACAGAAACTACACTCCAAGTCCTTCAGCCAAATCATCTTTCCTTCGTTAGTAATTGCAAGCTCTGGATAGAGGGCAAGCTCCTCAAAAGAAGCGTTGGCTGAACAGCCCCCTTGTTTATTTGCACATTCAGGAGAGCTTTGGAAATTAGGTTTTTATGATCCGTTATAACAACCCTCCAGCATGGAGACTTTGCAGCCAGAGATTTTAATTTATTTGCATTATCATTTTAGAAAGAGTTGCCCACAACAAAATGCCTTTAGAGCATCATAAATAACACACTGCTAAGACTGAATCATTTTAAGAAATTCCTCAGTAGAGAAGAATGAAAGAAATTTACAGAAATTCTAGAAATACAAAAATTACACAGGAGAAATAACAGAGGCAATATTCTCTTAAGCTTTCACAAGGAACTAACAGCATTTCATTTTTGGATGATTTATTCCTTTTATTTAAATTAGAAACGTGGCTGCAGAATGGAAAGAAAAAGAAAAAAAGGAGAAAAAAAACCACCATTCCATGTTTTTTAAAGTAGTCTTGCAAGAGAGAGAGCTTTATGGAAGAGCCTCACAGGCCTGGAAGATTGACCTCAAATTTAAGGGTGGAAGTCCTAAGAAATCAGATCTCCCCTTCTCTACTCTCCCACAAACCCTTGAAGTGTCACTGAGCAAGCCATGTGAGCAGAGATTTTTCAAAAGCACTTCAGTGCAGCATCTAATTCCCAGGGACTTAAGGCAGTTTGGAAAAGCAGAAGCACAAATTTGGTTTGCGCAGCCCTTTACTTCCCAGGGGTGGTTAGAAGAAGAATACATCAGCGCTGAAAATATATTCAGATACTTTGGTAGGAGACACCTATGCCGTGAGAAAAACTTAAAGAGGGAGTTTCAGGGTTTCACAGAAATCTTGCCAAACACAGATTTAACTCATCCTGTAGATTGCTTAAGATGGATACAATTATTTGCTTTTTTCAATTTAAAATGGTGGCAAAAAAATTCCATTATGTTCAAGAGTGCTTTTCAGTCATACTTCAAGAAGCCCAACAGAAATCCTACAGTGGATTACTGACGTGGATGCTCAAAGCATGGAAGCATTTGAAAAACTGAATCTGTATCTAAAGTCATTTATATTAGCTTTGTAAAGCAAATTACAAGGACCACCAGAGAGGTTTTAAGAGCAAAGTCTGGCCTCTCAAAATGAGACAGGTCTTCTGTACAAACTTTGGACTCATGTTCAGATTTGTAGTGTTCAGTTTAAGGCTTTTTGGGGACTTTGGTTGCTTTTCAACCTTAGGTACAATTCTGGAAATTTAAAACAATTAGAACAGTATTTATGTCCACATCCATCTCTAAAAATCAATAAACAATTGATTATTGCAAATTCACTTGGCATGGGAAGGCTGAGAATTACACCCCCTTCTGACAATTCAGTCCAAGACACAGTTGCTGACTTCTGATTGCAGCTGAACTTCAAGTTTCCCCAAATGTCCCTGCTGAATGCTCACGGACAATTCCAGAAAAGCCACACAAATCTGAAATTAATGCTTTGCATGAGCCAGGGCAAAATGAGGAAGTGCTGAGCTTTAACCTTCAGCATTTGATCATCTACTATGCAGAATTCACTGAGATTGCGGAATTACCATCTGCAACTTCTTATATCAAAGCTGTTTCTTGCTTGTACTCATTTGTTTCCGTCCCCGGGTGTACTGGGGAAGCTATGCTGCTGCTCTTTGTACACCTAATCCTTTGATAGTACATCATTTATGAACTAAAGACTGGTGCTCTCAGTTTGCTTGGGGTGCTTTAGTGACCCATAGATTCTTCAGCTGGAAAAAAAATAGCCTCTGCTATAACCGTCTGCATAACCCCTGAGTGATAGCTCACTTCAAAAGAAACTACAAAGAACTGGCAAATAGCGGTGACATCAAAACGTGCCGGTCTGGGTTTGCTTTACAGACAACCAGAAGCTCTGTGGGACAGCACGGGAGGGAAGAAGGCAATCAGGAGTAGAGCAAGACTTCTGCACGTAGTTGTGAGACAATTCGACAGCCGGCCTCCTCTGTGCAGGACCACGTCGTGTTTTAGACAGCAGGGACTGCCATCACCCCCTGTCTCCTACCTAACAATTGAGCACAACATGAGCACAACAATTTCAGGACAACAGGAACCCCATTCTAAGTCTCCAAAGGATTTATATCCACTACATTTTCCCACTGCCTTTTTTTTATTTTTATTTTTACTTCCAATAATGTTTAATATGCTATTCCACATTTCACTTTGAACACTTGGTCTACAAAATGTGTGTATACACCTACCGTAACGCAGCAGTGACTCCAGCAGCAGCAGTGGGGTTGCTCTGTATATTCAGGAAAGTCAAACCTCATATTTTGTGTTGCTCGCTCTTACAATCTTTATCTTCTGAAAATGATGCTCAAGTCCTTGCTGTTGAAATATATGAGAATGTATCAATTATAAAATATTTTAATATACCAGCCAAAACCTTGAAATTATAATGCTATTGTGTCTTTGTGAAGCAGAAGACTTAATAACTGCATTTGACAAGAAACTTCTCTCATTATTTTAAGAGCACTTGGTGTATGATTTTTGAATATTTGGGACTGGTAATGGAAATATAGGTGCTCAGATACAACTTTAAAATCTTAATGTGAGGCTGAAGATTTCCAGATCTCGGCCTTTTATAACATTTCTTCTCACCGCATCATTTGGTATAATCCATAGTAGTTGGAAAAATAAAGAAAATAACCAGGCAGAACCCAAAATCCAATTCATGTTTGTATGCAGTCTTTATTCTTCCTGTTACAGGTCATTCTACTCACAGAAGTTGTTTGTCATGTGTATGAGCGTACAGGCATTTCAGGGAGTCCACACTTGTTGTCAGCCAGATGGAATCACATTTATGACCCAGCAGTAAATACCTGTCGCACAATGAACTAGATCTATTGGTTCCATTCCATAAGATGCTGAGCCTTTAAATCGAGTGAATAATACAAACTGACTTCTGGCACGCTCACAGCTAAGCGCATGCTTAAGCACTGGAGAAGTCAGGCAGGCTCAGGATGCTCTTACCTTCCTTCCCCAGAATCAGAATCGACGTGAGGCTTAGAAGCCCAACTTATCTTCATTAAAAACCACCATGGGGACTGTATAAACCTTATCTGGGCTTTTAATATTTTTTCAGACTGTCTGTAACAAAGCTGCTTTCACAACCTCACCTAAGAGCTGCCAAAACGATGCTAATACTCAAGGCCTCAGCATTGGGCATTCAGATTAGCTTTAATTCTTCACATGAAAGCTTAAGAAGAGCCTGTCTGAGGAAGGTATTCTCCAGGCTGCAAAGCTGAAAATCATTTCTGGGGATTACGTGTGGAAAATTCAGTATATCAGAATATCCAGAAACAGGAGAGTAAGACAACAACGGGAAGTACCAGTTTAAAACCAGTTCATTCAGCTCCAGTTCACATCATTGGCCATGACAACGCAGTTCGGTGCATATGATGAGGTCCATGGAATGATCTGTGCCCCTTCTTCATGCTCTCTCTGATCCGGTTCTCCTCTCTCATTTAGCTAGAAGAGCAAAACTGTTTCAGGACACCTTGTCTGCTTCTAGAAGTAAAAACAAGATCAGTGCAAAGATGGTATATGGGTATGAACATAACGTGAAAGTAGTAACACATTACAGAAGTTGTCATGCATACCATATTCTTAATTTGCCAAAGTATTAAAGCCAATTTAATAACAACATCCAATACTGTCTTTTCTTCTTTTTTTTTTTTTTTTTTTTTTTATGGTACCTAGTTCACATACCTTGTCCTGCAAAGTAAATTTTAGCACATTCCAAACAACGGTGTCAAGATCCACAGGGTATTTCCGTAACACGAAGCGGGTCAGCATCCGGAGAACAGGAACTCTCAGCACAGCAAGGTATCAATTTTCTCCACTATTCCGAGGTATTCTCCAGAAAACAAGGTACTAAGTCCAAAGGGAAATGTTATAAAGTTTACTACCGCAATTATCACTTTCAGTGAATGTTTAGCACCCTGTAGCTCAATTAAAAATAAATAGGTCAGCTGGATCGAATGAAAAAGCACTAATTAAGGCATTTTTTTATTTTTAATTTTGCCCATAAGAACTGAATCCTCAACTAGTATTTTTATTGAAGCTACCTGATTTATATAATGCTGGATTAATTAATTTTGAATCACTGTTTGATCTTTTATGATATTGCTTTACTTTCTTCCCCCTGCTTGCAAAGTGTGATTAGGCTGTGCCGCTAATGAGAAACATTAATTTAATAGTTTTTAAATACATGATTAAACTCATTTCTTGAATACATTAATATTTCTGATTTATTTTGAATTCAAACACCAGCTCTTCCCCTTTAAGCAACGAAAACTTCATTCTGCATTTCTAATGAGATCAGTTGATGGTGTACAGGGGCATCTGCCTTCCTAGCTCTCTGTCTCTCTATTAGAGTACAGAAATTGCTAAGTGCAATCAGAGACCTGCTCTTTCTTCCATATCTGACACCTGTTACAACTATCAAGCCTAGGGAATTGAAAACAGGAAAATTCCTAACGTGTCCTATAGCCATAAATATTCCTAACCCTACAACATACTGTATATTTCAATTGCAGATCAGCATAATCCCTATGGCTAGATCTCTTAACGTACCAAGTATCATTTCGTTAATCCCTAGGAGAAACAACTCTTTCCCACTATGCAACAGCTAAGGAGCTTATCCTAGGCTTTAAATACTGCCAAGCACAGTATTTGCCCCAGTACCAGATCCCTGAAGCCAATGCAGTGTCTATTGAGAAATTACTTGCTTTTATTAGCATAGGAACAGAGAGATAAAATGAACTCTTCCACAATAAGGGTGGCATTTTCTTCAGCTTTTCTTTCTGCTAAGTGACTGTGCTATTATGGCTTGGTGTAATGCACTGTTGCATGTTATTACAAGAAAAAGAATACAAAGGTGAAAAAAGGAAAAAAACCTCTTCTACATTTTGACTAACTTCTGGCATTTCCCCTTTCCTCTCCTTTCAATATAACACAATAATAAAGAGTATAACTTTATCAGCACTTCAAACACTAGGATTCTTCAGAAAACAAGATGTTTCTGGTCTTGTTCCCTTTTTCTATCAACAAAAAAAGCAAAAGGAAAAAAAGAAAAGCATGACAGCCACCCTTGGGATCACACCCAGCAAAAAGAGAAAGAATAATCAAAAAATATTTCAACTGCTGAAGAGGACAGGATGTCAGCTCCAAGGCAAATAGCCGATGATATAAAACCTGACTGTCTCCATCAATTTCATGAACCAATCTCACAGAGAAGGTGCTGGGGGGGTTCAGGTTCTTATGGTATCCATGGTTCTGCACAGTTCATTGCTTTCAGATGTGTTCACTTCCGACTGTTTGACTACGTCTGGTATTTATTTGATGATTGATTGTATTGAGAAATGTAAGGAGGCATTTAATAGCAATCACCTTAGATTGCTTAGGTTGTGCAGTCAAATAGAAAGACTATTCTACCCAGGTAATGCAGTAATGGATTTAGGCAACAGGGCATAGACGTGTGTACGTGTGACAGCTACCAGCATCTCTGAACTACCTCTTTCTTGCCTTTATTTCTATGGGAACTAGAAAGGAGACCAAGCAGGAATATATCAGCCAATGAAACGAAGCCAAGAACAAGAAATAAAAATATGAATTACCTTGTTTGATGAGACTGGAAGTAAAATTAGATGCCAAGACATCCGAAGCTGAACAAAGCTTTTTCTGCTGGACAAAGCAAAGTGGGTGAAGTATGTAAACCGGTCGAGAAAAGTTGGCTCAGTTCAAACCTAATTACACTAATTTTACACCAACAACACCCTCCAGTTATTGCCAATTTACACTAGAAACACAGTGCCAGCTCAGGAGTACACCTATAACCATGGAAAAGTCACACAAATTGACCAGGTTCAGTGCACATTTAAATCCTTTGCTGAATAAGCAAGTACCACAACTTATGTTCAAGTGTGTGCACTTCGCCTGCTGATCGTGTTGAATGGTGCCATGCCGTATTTCCCTCCTTATCTGCTGCAATAAGTGGGTGACACTATCCATATGTAAAGCCTTTCTATCACTTGGTGCTGGGAGCAGATTGAAAGGTGCTGGAGGTCATCACGCTGTGCTGGACTCATGGGACAATCAGAGGAAGGTTCTGTGCTCTTACAGAGACTGGTGAAAAATGACTGACCTTTAATCCCTTTTTAAAGGAAAGGGATTTGTCTCTTCCTTCTCCCCTACTCCTTCCATTGTTGTTTAGAAGTATTCTAGGCAGGGAAGATCACCTCCCATCCAGCTCACGCTGCTGTGATGCCTCAGTCTCCCAGCTGCAATACAACAAGCATACAGCAAACAGCAGTGAAATTTCTTTCCAAGATCAAGCCCAGGAAGGGTGGTGGTTTTTTAATGCAGATTTAATTTATTGGTGAACAATAAGGGCTATAAAAGCAGTCATTTCAAGGTTAACGTGCTACTCAAATATCCAACAGTCAAGCGGAGTGAATAATCCATAACTAATTGCTTATTTAATTGCACACTCTTTGTACATGATGCAATTGTAATATTCCTGAAGGCTTTAGGTTCCCCCTCAGCCCCCTTCCATTGAAGCAAACCATAAAACTTCTGTATCTGGTCTCCAACACGTGCACTTTGTTGCTTGACTATATCAAGCAAGAGGTATCATTTCCCAATTAAATTTTTTCTATAGGCATTAATTAAAGGTAGCAACTTATGGAAAAAAATACTGAGGAAAGTTCATATAACCTATTTTTAAACATGGCTTTTATTTTCTTCTTTTTCATGGTGGAATAACGAAAAACAGTCTCAAATATCAAAAAAACAGTCTCAAATAACAATCTCAAATATCAGGCTTCTGAAGGAAAGATAGAAGGAAAGACCTGCATGGAGGATCTCCATCGAAGGAAACACAACCAAGTCACAGCATCCAGCAGTGGTCCTGCATTATTTAATGCACAGATTCCCAGTTACCAAAAACCAAAGTGTGGGGTAGTGTGCCACAAGCCAAATTACGAGCCCAGTTTCAATCATTCCACTGCTCTTAATTTTTTTAAGATCAGAATAGAAAGTTTTACTTCATTACCATCCAAACATGTTAATTTTTTAAACTTTAATTTACTCATTAGCTATAGGAACATATAGGAATAATCAACTTTTAATAGCACCATTTTAATTTTTCTGAAAAATGACTACAGAAAATCCAATCTACAGACTTAAATATTTAATACCAACTTAAATATTTCTTACATATCACAAGCTCCCTAAACTGGATGTGCCATTATTCTTAAGATACTCTTTAAGAATAGATATTATGGCCCTAAGCATCCTTTGGCAGGGATTGCCCTAAAAATACGGTGTTATCTAGCAACATAATCTCATATTATAGATTTTAACTATACTTAAGAGCAGAAAAGGCTGAGTGGAGGGCAAAAAGCTTGTGGAACTCTTTCAGATTACCTCCTGACACAATTTGGATTTCTCCATTTCACAGAAGGTATCTTTTTTTTTTTTTTTTTAAATCAATACTTGGAATACAACTTTTCCCTTATCAGACTATCACAATTAAGAACAGACTCAACCTACCACACTTGCTGACATCCTTCAAGTGCCGTGTTTATAGGAGAATTCAATTTAAACTTTATTAACTTGCTAGAACTTTCCTGCACTTTGATGCAATCATCCAAAATTAAATAGTTCACAACAAAGATAGCCAACACCAATTTATTCTGTTCACATTTCCATGCAATAAAAAATGACTAGCATGTTAAACTGCAAATCCCTCAAGTAGATCATAGCATCCTGGAGAAAATGTCAGGAATAATTAAGATGGAAAACTAATTTGGCAAGTACCGCTACCAGACACTGTGTGGGGAAAGAAGAAAACCAAGAGCTGTAGGAAACTTTATGCTACCCCTTAATTTTGCTCTTAAAAATATAGGATCACCAGTCAAAAATTAAACAGTTACACATTTAGTAAGTTTGTTCTGCGAATGGAGGCTTTTGTTTCATGAAACATCAGATTTAGTGGATGATCTTTCCATTATCCCTATTAATATAGGTTTTGAGGAAGAGGCAGAACATTATCGTCTGCTTTACGTAGACCATGGGCTTCAGCACATCCCCTCGTGTTTAATGCAAGCTTTCACCACCGCCTTCAGCTCCATGACAACTCCTCTGTCCTTCGCACAGGATCAGAAAGACGTCACTGCAACCCAACCACTGCTGGACAGACGGGAGCATCTCTCAAGGATGCGACAAGAAGTAAAGAGCACTTCCTGCTGTGGGTGGGGAGGGAATTAGCTGTACGTTAATTACCTCCGTGCTGCCTTCTAATAAAAAACAGAAGCGGTTCTGCTGTTTTTCAGTGTCCATGCCTCTGCCATCGTTTTGATGGTCCTGCACAGCTACGGGAACCTTTATTAACCTCATCTGTAAAAACAGAGCTCTGACACTTGCACTTCCAGGCATGAAGATGACTTCTACCCACAGGGACACACTACCTGTGTAAAAATCATTTCCATTCCAATTTACCTAATTTGTAAGCGTGATTGTGCTTTCCAAACGCAACAGCATGGCTCAAAGAGCAGCTTTCCAGTGCAGACAAAACTCTACCGTCATTTCTAGCTCACAGAACATCCTTTACCTTCCCCTCCTTTCTCCATGCCCTTTTCTAAACTGACCTCTAGCAGACAAAATATCACCCCCACATCTGGGCTATACCCACAAGTGCTTACAACAGAGCAATGACATTTTACCACTAGCTAGCACATGTATTTTGCTTCCTACATACAGCAGAAGAGAGGGGTGGTGATATATAAAAATTCTAATTCTATTCATACTGAC
The DNA here is from genome assembly GCF_040182565.1 of Anser cygnoides. NCBI lineage: Eukaryota > Metazoa > Chordata > Aves > Anseriformes > Anatidae > Anser > Anser cygnoides. The sequence continues at coordinate 3,534,318 of NC_089898.1, read as the reverse complement.
ATTTACTGTGGAATCCCAGCAATAGAGAAAACTCTCGTTTTCAAGCCTTGCTCACACACGAGTGGCCTAGAAAGTGAGCTGGAAGTTTTAAACCCCTGCAAGGAATTTGCAAAACCAACTGACTTGCTACACAAAAACACCAGCATGTTTTAATTAATCAAAGTAAAATACTTAAGAGGCTGCCAAATGAAAATCTTGGAAAGAAAGTGGTATTTCCTACTAAAGGTTAGTGACTAGAAATAGGCTGGTGGGGATTTTTATATATATTTAATTAAACAGTCTAGCCACCATCATTACAGGACAATTCAGTAAAAAATAATTTGGACAATACTACTCAAGTCTGTAAGGAGCTTTTTAGTGTTGTATCCATTCCAGTCATGGAAGCCAGCAGTATCTACACTAAGAGTCTCATGGCTGGAAGTAAGAGAACAGTATCTTCTGACAACAGGAGTGCAGGAAATAATTCATGGTTGCAGCTTGCGAATCCAAAAGCAATTATTTCCATTCCCAAATACAGTCCTTTGCTCACTGTATTCAGTCCACTCTGCAACATGGTACAAGAAGCCTATCAGGTCACCTTTTGCAGGATTTGAAGGTTTGAAACATACTGGTTCGCCACGCACTGGAGCAAACTCCAAGTAGATGACCTTTCAATCAGCAAGGCACATAGGCCTGGTAAAACTAAGACATCCTGTCTCTGTGACAAGCCCTTTACTCTTTGTATTTTAAGGATGCTTGCTATGGGAAAGACATTATTCATAGCACACTTGGTCATGTTTACTAGAAGACTCCAAACTTGCTGCCAGCCATTGCACAGCAGGCTATTGAGCAAAGCTTTAAGGTCTACAACCCAAAACACAGCCCCTCCTATGCAAAACATCAGGTGTTATCTTTGGAAAGCTATTGGGATAGCTCTCAAATTATCAAGATGCACTGGCACGTGTTCAAGTCCATTTCTATTTAGCATATCAGTTAAATGTAAAGTGATAAGCATGCGCTTCAAGGCTTAGAAGTTGTTGGGCTCAGCCCTGTGTTTAAAATTAGGGAGGTGCTTCACTGAATCAAGAAAAATCTAATTCCTCTGGATTTCACCATCCACACCCACGAGGATGCATTTTGTATACTGGAGTAGCTGCTCTGGTCACCAGAGACTGATTCAGTAATTGCAAAAACAGGTGATAGATAAGATTTTGTCAAGACTCTTCAATGGTGCTTCCTCATCTTATAACTCCTGTAGCTGAGGAGTTAGGTGCAGTTCTTGCACCTAAAGGCTGCAGGTAAAATCATAGCCCCTTCCCAGAAGTTATGCCGTACCAGACCTTGTACACTAACCTGTTTCTGAAGTGATATTTAGCTCCACTTCAACAATGTACTTAGAATAAACAGGGAAAAAAAATCAACTTTCTAGTGGCTCCCTTTCAGAAAAGAACAATCATTTTCAGCTCTTGGGAAACAGCACAGAACTGAATAATCTAATCTGGTTTTCTCTAATGATGGTTTTCAGAAGAAAAGATGGCAAGCTCAGAACACTGTGGTTCAGTGTTGGATTCATCCCTCTTCAGCATTTAATAGGGTACTGCATAAGGATAAAGAAAAGCCTTCTCATTCCCAAAATTCACATGTATCTAGAATTCAGGCAGTGTTCCCTAAGCTTGAAAAGAACAAAACCCTTGATTCTCATGAAGACAAAGAATTGATTTCAACAGAGTACCAAAGAACTTAGGCTCATCCAGATGCAGTCTGTGGTTGCGAATCCATCCAGCCGTAGTCTAGTTGATCATGGTGGAACAGTGGCAAGAAGTCCATTCCTGTTCTTCTGCTCCCACCACATCTCTCTTAACAGAAGACATTTCCTCAAGCTGTTACTCCATCTTCTGCAAGCGATGCAATTTCCAAAGAAAACTGAGAAATAATTCAAGATTTAAACATGAATTAAATTATTTTTAACCCCCAGAAATGAAGATGTTTAAGTTGCTACCTGCTTCTTGGCAGTAATTTACGTGTCAATGGATTATGTGGGGTTTTAATACCTAATTGTTTTGTAAGTCAAAATGAACTGTTGCCATAGCAATCCCTACATGCTATCTAAGATGTATTATTAGTGAAGTGTCTCCTTAAAGACAAAGCCTACCCAAACACTCATTGACAGTTTCAATGAGAAGCCATAAGCTAAGCCATACGTCTAAATGTCCGCACTCTCGAGACATCACAAAACCAGCAATTCAAAAGAGTCAAGAGTGCAGACCACTACTAGCCATTTTTTGATGCCCTGTTTTACAACAAAACTCTCATATAGTTGATGTTCTTTGTGCATTTTCTAGCAGGGAAGTATTCTGGGTTTAGGATTTTTTAATTAGTATTTTTATTTTTTAAACAGCTTGCTTGACTTGTACTGTAACATAGAGAATTCCTTATGAACTACGACACTTTAGTCCTCAAGAGAAGTTCTTCTGTCAGTTTATTAGCACTAGCCTTAAAGTTCCCAGTTCATTTTCTGTCTGCCACAGATTCCTCCACAACTATCATTTGAAATAACAAATAGGCTTTATGATTTGTTTCTTTTTTTTTTCTCCAATGCAGAATGTTAGTGCTTGTCTTCAAAGAGCATGATGCAAACCTGAGAACAAATTAGTCCTTGGGCTCATCACACTCTATAAATTGATATGCTGAGAATAAGCATCGCTAGCCATGGTGACTGCAATTCTCCTGCCAGTCTCAACATGCTTTATCAAAACTTGTTGCCTTAAAACTACGTGATGTTTTAAGGTTACTAATCAGCAATGTCATCAATTAGCTGGTGGTCAAAATAAAGATAAGAGATTGGGTAAATTGCTTCAGATGTGTTAATAGTACCTGGAAAGATAATAGATTAACATGACATTCGATGGGTAGGGATCAATTTCTATCAGGGCATTTGTGCTGGTGCACTGCAGCCCTCGTCCCTCTTCTTATTGGTGGCTTCTTCACTCAGGAAGAGGTGGCAAGAGTGTGGCAGCTGGACACAGATATAAAAATGCTTGCACAAGTGCAGTGATGCCTACGTGCAAATGATCATTCTAAATTAATTAAAAGTTTGATGCAAAAATAGTTAAGAAACCTTACCTCGGGACATGCAAGTCAATGAAATCCAGTATTAACGGGTCATCCAAATTGAAGGTATCAAGCAATTCATTGAGGAAAGTTTACATAACGAAGCAGGTGTCTGTGCTGAACTACGTTCTTCATGTCAGAGGAGACGAAGGAAACACATCAACAAAGCTCTCTGAGATGTCAGGGTTCAGGTAACAGCAGCTTTCTTATATTTTGTTGTCCAGAGTAATTAAGAGTTGCCGGGACAGCCTGGAGACCCAACACCAGCTTTCTGCAGGATTACAGGAGTCATTTCTCAGCCTAAAGAGCTGAAAAGGAGCTGTTGATAATGCTTTACCAGCTAGATTATTTGCAGTCCTACGTACACATATTTCAACTTTTGAAAGGCACTTAACATTTCCCTTGATCTAAATAGATTAAACAAACACTGTCCTATTGTTACTGCAGTGTTGCTCATGTCATTTCATCTTCAAATTCTCTTCTATACTATTTCTACAAGTAGAAATTTCAATGATTTCTAGTTGAAGCCCTTTAGATTTCTCTGCTAAACTACAGCAGCATTCCTTTACACCTCCCAACTCCCCAGGGACCCTATATATCAAACTACTCTTTCAACTCCCGCATTTCCAAACATTTTGAACACCTTAATGACTTTTTTCACTGGACCATAAAAATTATTTATAAATTCATTTTAGGATATTCACACAACAAGAAACTCATAACACAATGTGAAACACAAATTATATTTACTGGAGTATAAAAAATTCTTTGTGTCTATGTATACATAATGAAGGAAAAAGCCAACTGCTTCTTAAAGTGGACTCTTATTATAAGCAATCACCAACTGCAAGGTGAGGAGGTAATGAATTATTTGCTCTACAGTAATTTTTTAAACAAACAACTTGACAGGAGAGAGCAGTACCTTCTAAGACTTAATTTGAATTAAGTACATTTGGTGCGGTTGCAAAGAATGATCACAGCGCTTTATCCAGTATGTTTCACATCTAAGTAGCTGCAGCATCTGCTTTCCTCTAAGGTTAACACTAACACCATGGGCTATTAATCTTTGTTACCTCTCCAAAAGCGAGCAAGGGAAATCACCCCAACACTGACATTTCAGGGGAAATATTTTTTAATCAAGATTCATATGTTATTAGGGCTCCAGAAGAAGGAGAGGTTAGTTTTTACATAACTAATGATATGTGAAGCACTGACAGCTGGTAGTCATTTTGGAAACACTCAGCTGTTGAAGGCATAACTACATAAACACAAACACATTCAATCAGACGCATAAAATTCTGAAAATTAAGTTAAAAAAATATGAAAATTGAAACTGAATTCAAACTCCTCAAAACACAACCTGCAGAGTTTTGACCTCTGACTCCCCAGAGTTGTGTGCTATGCTGTTAGGTCGATACATGGATAATTAAAAAAAGGATCGTACCTTGGGCATGAAACATGGCATGTAAAACAGGGTCTCTCTCCAGTTGTCTCTGGTTGCAGGTATTCCTCACCCCCAGTTTGCCCTCCTCAGGAGGCTTACAGCTGTAGCTCATCCTGTGGCACTATGGTACAGACATTCAGACTCACAAAAAAAAAATGTCCAGGGGTTATTAGCTAACAACTCTTGGATACCCTTCCATGCCCACCTGGTCACCTTTAGGGCATCACCTCAGCCCATTTTGCCATTTTACGATCTTTTTCTCTTTCCGTCCATAAAACACTACCCCAGCGTCACACGTTCTCTTTCCCCTTACTCAAGAGCACAAACAGAATAAGAGCTCACCATTAATGCCAAAGGACCTTTAAAGGATGATGATATCAGAGAGAGCACGGGAGAGACACCAATGTTTTCAGTATCGGTGGACCAGGATTCTCTTCTCTGTGGGAAATGGGTCATAACATCTCTTTTCAAGTTTATTATAAAGTATTTCAAAGCAAGGCTTAATCTGCCAGATCTATAATGCAGATTTTTAGTAGGATCCTTGTGCAAGGGAAAGGACATAAACCACCTGCCTTTGAATTCAGATGGAAACACGGATGATCTAAATCATCCAAGCCTGGTATATAAATGAAAAGCAACAACCAGACCAGGGACTGATCCCTGGAGAACTTGGTTATGATTCACTGTGGAAGATGAAAAGCTGTCTGTGTAAACAAATTGTTTATGGTCTGTTAAGCGAAAGTAAAACCAATGGAGTGCAGCAGATGTAATTCCAGCTGAGGATTCAATCTTACAAAAAGTGCACGGCTCTGACCCTGCAGCCCTTTTTCATAAGAACTTTCCCGGTAGACACGCAAACAAGCAAGGACTGCAGTATTTGCCATCTGTGCCCAAATGGCCCCCAAAGAGAAGAGTCAAAGCTTGAAGGAGCACTTTGTGTTCTGCCATTTGAAGAAAGGCAGAGAAGCTGCAGCCAAAGGCAAGCTCTGGGACTACAACAGCATAACTCGGTTCTTGCGTTGCCACCATGTTCATCCAGACAAACCCTCAGCTCTGCTCTTTCGGGTTCCAACCTCAACTCATTTAAGAGCAATCTCTTTATTATTTGATGGGCACTGGAGCATGTTCATAAGCGAACTATAAAGACAAGGGGCATTTAAACTGTCAGTCTCATGAGTGACTCCACAACCCGCTTCCTTCTTTGCTCGACCCCACCAAAACCACACCACTGGAAGGACCTAGGACATCTTCTCCAACTTGAGCACAGGTTTCAGATGATCTCATGGCAGCAGGTATATTTAAATACTGCCGGAGATCCTTATGTTTGCCCTCCCATTCCCCCTTGTCATTTTCAGTTTATTTCCAGACATGATTGCATTCAACCTAGAACTTCTTTGTTAATCAAAGGAGCTGGTATTTCCAAGGCTCCAACGACAGCTGCACCACCCTGGGTGGAGGCAATCTGCGCAGACAGGAGCTCTGGGGATTCAGCTAATAGCCCCTGATGTGCTTTCATGCTCAACTGGCCGCCCTTATGGCATCCTTTAGAGCATTACACGAAGCACTTCTTCACTTTGGTTTTAAAGCTTAAAAACCTTCAAGCATTTCCTGTTTACAGGTTCATGATAATTGCTACCGCTGTTCGATACGACGAAAGGATAAACACCGCACCCAGCATAGCTTTAGGGAGAGGATTTATGATTGCATAACAGATTTGCAGGTAAAATAAGATATTTCAAATCCATTCTCCAGTTAGATGATCCCATCATCTGAGTTTCAGGGTTTGTAACCACCCCATGGGTACTAATTAAAACTGGTCTCTGCAGGCTTGTACCACAAGAAATATCAGCTCTCCTAACCGAAGATGTATAAATAGGTGTTTGGCACTGAGAAACATTCAAACAAAAATCCAATCAAGCATGAAAAATAGGATGCTAGAAATAGAAACACATAAATGATGTTAAGTAGGAAATAAGTTAGACAAGGCACGCAGTGTTCAAAAGTCTGTCCACTGAGCTAGGAGGAGTTTGCTTAACCCAGATAATTGTCTCTAAGAAAAAAATGGAAAAGATTATGAAATCTGTAGTATTTTCCTACTTGTCTGAGATGCACACACAAATCAGCTGTCCTAATTACTTCTGAAGGGGATAACATTTAGCTCATTACTAAATTAGTGCCAACAGCAGATAGGGAAGATGCCACGCATCTTCCAACTCTTAATTTTCAAATGTATCTCTAAGAGCATTGTCTAAACATCCATATCTCCAGAAGGCAAAAAGCATTCATAATCACAGGACAAATCTGATCTTAATAAGCAGGAAATCATAGAAGCTTCCCACATCTGTTTTCCGCTTACTAGATTAGCAGTGGTGTCACATCTGATGTCATGCTGCTGTACACTGACTTTCAGCAACCTACAGCTTTTTTCCTTCCTTTCCAAGGAAGCATTTGGAAGCTACTTTTCTTGGCAAAGAACGTACATATGTGCACATCGTGTAATCAAGGATATCTAAGAAGTGACAGAAGTGCATAACAAGGGATAAGGGGAGCCTCGTTGCAAATACCTTCAAGGCCTGAATCTCCCTGTTTTCCCAAGCAGCGTTTCTTGGAAATATTTGTTACAACCAATTTTGGTATTGGCATTTCCAAATTCAGGGTGCATTTGGGTCACTTATGTAAAAGCCCCTCACTTTGGCAGTACTTACACATCTTTTAGCACCAATGCAGGGAACCTAATTCACATCACCAGTTAAAGTTCCCCCTGCGAGGCTGCTTGCACTGGGATGGCGTCTTGTACATAAGCAACGAGGGTTCAAATGTGTGATATTTCATTAGCAGACATACTTACACTAACATGCACGGTAAAAGGTCAGGACTTTCATCTTTTATCTGGGAGATTTGCAGGAGCGTACGTGGCTTCTAGACCCTTTTGAGTTGCCCTCAAGTCGGTCATCTAAATACCGGGCTAGGTGACAGGCATCCTGGTTCTGCAATTCCAGCAGAACAGGATAAGTTAAAATTTCTGTGGATGTCTAGCTCTTGCACTGCTTAGACAATATTAGCGGATTTACTCTGTGTATCCTAACCTACCTTAGAAATGCTCACTACACCTGAAGGCCTCCAGTCTTTGTTTACCACATCGCAAAACCTTTTTACCAACAGTTTCTGAGAGCTAGGCAAACCCATCCAAGGTTTTCCCTTTCTTTTCCTTTAAAAGCAGAGACTTTGCTGTACACCAAGGACCACGACCAGTAGCTGCATATTATTTCTTATTCTATCACAAAGAGGCAAAGGACAGGCTAACTCGCCTCCAAGCCGAGAGGTTTTGTTTTCAGAGCAGAACTTGCCATTCTGCTGGAAATGGCAAAACACCCAGACTTCAAAACATCCTCTCATCCCCAGTGCAAAGCAAACAAATACATGCTCCGTGACACAAGCAATTAACCCTGAAGTCCTTCACTTCAGACACAAGTCAACCTCCTCTCTTCTCCATCACTTTATAGAACAAAAGTCTCAATTTCATGTTTTGGCCTCATCAACATATCCCATTTCAAAAAAACTGGCAAATTACCACATGAAATATTACAGTAGATTTGTATTTTCCAAAAATTGTTCTTTTTTTTTTTAGAAAGTTTTCAGCCAGTTACAGCTACTCCCCATTACAAAAAGCGTATCTTAATATCAGATATTCTTGAAATCCTCACTACTAGACTGTTTTTTGAGTAGTCAATGTTAATACTATCCATAATCTTGCTTTCCAAAGCATCTGTATTTCATAGAGGTTCCTACTGAGGTTCACGAAGAACAGATTTGTTTTGTTGGCTCTCGCTTGATATCAGTTCACAAAAATGTCAGCGCAGTTGCTTAATCCCTGTGGACCTCAGGTGAGGTCGAAGAGCCGGTTTATCTGGGATGACTCTCCTAGAGAAATAGCATCCAGCAGCCCACAAAGGTTCTCTGATATCAAACAAACATTTGCCTTAACGCAATCTTTAAAACTAAAATTTTGCATATTTAATTAGCCACAGATGAAGGGAAACATCCCCAAGTCCTACGGGAGCAATTGTGCAATTATGCACCCAAATAATTATGTTCAGGAGAGCTGCTGTGAAACTCAACTGCAAGATTCCTGATTTCTTCCACCTGTGTAACCGAGTAGCCCCTCGGATGCCTGGCTACAGAGATATCTCAGGTGAAATCCGCACTTTAGAAATGAAAGAGCTCAACTCCTGTAAGATATCCTACAACAGCAGCTGATTTTGAACACTGCTCAACACCACACATTCGTGCAACCTCACCTGCTGAACTCGGCCATGCATTTGCAACGCAGTCTGACAGGATAAAAATCAGGTTTGGGTTTTGATGCTGAATCCTCTCTTGGCCTTCCATCAGACGTAAACTCAGGTCTTCAGGGACCAAAACAGCAATGCTTAGAAGTTGATGCAGGAGACGTAGCCTAAACAAACAGCTCTGCCGACGAAGAGGGTTGCAGAGTTCACCCACACATCCTGGAAAGCTTAACAAAGTCGTGAGTAGTCAAGTCATGACTTTGCTGTGGCTATTGCAAGCTGGCAGAGCAGCCCCAGAAAAATGTTGCTACTGGCTGCAAACCAGGCCAGCCTAATTTAGGGCAAGGTGTTGTTTGGTGACTCAAAGCCTTTAAACTTCACACTTTTTCTGAAGCTGTAAAAAGAGTGCTGGATGATGTTTCGGCACATAGGTTCTTGTTAATGGAGAGGACTAAGTGTACTAGGAAAAATTCCTTACGAAGTCTCATCACAGAATGTTTTCTATGCTGAAGAGCACTATGTTCGGCTTCAAAATATCTATTTTCGCACTTGGGCTATTTTATTTCCCTACTGTTAAAATAAAAATTGGCTAAACCACTTCAGCAGTGCCCGTCATGCACTTCCTTTCACCTGCAAATCCTAAAGCTCCGATTCTCTTCATTAAGCCACTGACGATATAAAGACAGACTGCTACGTAAACCACCATCAACAAAGATAAATGCACAGAAATGATATAGAAAGTGGCCTGCAGCATCATTGCAACACAAACAGAACTTTCTGAAGAGGAAATTCATCCAGTCACTAGGAGAACTCAACACAAAACAATAACGACTTGAATTTTAAAAGCCCTCCTGTATCAAATGCTGCAGAAGGATTCAAAAGCCTTTCAAAACTTCATAAATCATTAAAAAAAGACTCCACTCCACACAGATAGAGCCATCAACTCCACAAGACAACAAGAACAATATAGTTATCAAACACTTCTCTCTGCAAAAGTACAAGTCCAACTGAAGGTCAATCCGATAGCTTGCCAAGCCCAGTTTGTCTCATAGAGTATGCTTGAAAAAACGTTGAGCAGAGACAAGCACACAAGGACTTGTCACCCATCCTCATAACAGGGTTACAACACATCTTTTCAGAGCTGGAAGTACCAGCTGAAACACTAGTGAATGTACCCTCCAATAAATCCTTTAACCCTTTTTAGAATTAACCTGTATTTTGAGTTTCTGCAACATCAAGTTGCCAGGGTCCCACAACTTAATCACTTTTCTTAAACATTATTTCTGTTTCATTTTTTTTTAAACTCACTGCTTTCTAATTTTATCTAGTGCCCCTCTGCTTCTTGTATTACAAAAAAAATATTATCCAACGGTAATAATTTCCTATGTCTTCTCCTTCATCTCTTTCTTCTTCATTTCTATCATTTCAGCTAAACTGAAGGCCATGCCTCCAATCATCCTCGTGCCACACAGGGGCTGGAATGCGATGGCAAAACAGAATGAGGATAACCAAGCTGTACTCCTAGATGTTTATTTGATCTTTAATAATAAAACTAGTTTAAGTGTAAATTCAGGGAGGGGGAAGGGTGGAGATTTCTACTGTCCTTCCCTCTGCAGTACAGCTTGGCATGACCATTTCTACAAACTTTCTCAGAAAAATATGAAGGAGAGCATAGCAGAAGTGGTTACTACATCTCCAGGAGCAGTTCCCTACACCAGCGTTTGCACCTTCCCCAAGCACCAGGCAGTTTAACACTTGTCCAAGCTAAGAGTTGCCTCGCATCCTGATCTGAGCGTTTGGAAGTCAACAGGGAAATTACAGCTGCTGCAATTAATCCAAGTGTAAAAAGATCAACAACAGTCTATTCATCTTTTATTCTCTTGTAACTGACTGCAGTTAATGCTACCAACACCTCCAATGATACACAGTCCAGGTCCAACAGCAGCTTAACTGTTCCTACATCCTCCAAAATGAGACACTTGATAACTGAATATCAGTTTTCCTCCTCCCATACATCCCTGCATATCCGTGGCGAAACTTGATTTTCTTCCTTCCTGTCGAGGAACGCTAGTCACAAATATTCAGCTTATATTTAGGAAAGAAAAGGTAAAGGGTGCTTCTGAACCTGACTTCATGGGCCACGTTTGATGAGGCATCAAGTCTTTTTGGGGTGTTTCTATGCAATACATGCTGTTTCTTCCATCAGATATCCAAAATCACGAGTGACATACTGCCAGAGATCATTTTTATTCCACAGGACATTAAGGTCTTCAAATGACACAGCTAGGTCCAGAATAGAGCATGGAAAATAAAGAAAATACACTCTTTAATTTTGTGGTGCCATTTACGCCATTTGCCCCGCCATCCTTTTCCTAAAAACCCACAGTGATGGCAACAATGCAAACGATGACGTTTCTTGGAGCAGAAGTGCTTTGTAAACAAATAGCCACAGCTTGGAGTACAAAACAAGCGGCTCCAACTTGAAACATTTGGCAAGGTGCAGGTGCATGATGACAGTGTGTTAAATTCATTATTCAACACGCTGCAAAGCGTAACATGTCAAAGTGACAATTTATACTATACTTACCTCCAGTCAAAGATATTAGAACAGAGCGATGGGTGCTTGAGCAGCAGAAGTGATTCAGTAATAGAGATATCCAACCTGCAACAGCAAAGAAAAGTGCTTACCAGACTTAAACACCCTGATGCCAAAGGGGGATTAAAGGAAGTGTTTGGAGCCAGAACAATTCAGTGAATAAATCCATTGCATTTAGTTCACATTGTCTTTTGTAGAGGAATAAAGTATATAAGCACTTATATTTCTAGTATCCTTAGAGCTTCATATGAAAGAGAGTTCCCATGTTATATCATACAGTACTTCCCTTGTATTCTTAGTGACCCGAAGAACCCAAGGGTATTTTCTGCACTTGAATCTACCCAGACACAGGTGTAGGAGGTCTCCTCTGTGTTCCCGCTGCTGGGACCACAGCCCAGTACCCTGGAGGTCAGCAGAGCTGGGTTATCTCCCCAGCTTTGCTGCTAGCCTGGAGGCTGACTTGGTGGTGAGCAGGTCCAGCTCTCTGCACGTCAGTCTGTCCAGTCGTAAACTGAAGGTAACACTGATACTCACTGCCAAACTCTTGGAAATGAGCTGAAGTGAAACATATTCTGCTAGGACAGGCATCACTGTTGCGGTTAGTGTTGTAATTAAGCACAAGACCTTGTCATTTCCCTTGTCAAAGAATTCTCCCAGCTACAAGCAAGCAAAACTTCCCCCAATCCCCCAAAAAACAACTCTTATTTAAGGCATAAGTTGATAAACAAGAAACCTTAGCTGCAGGCACACAGCATAAAGGCAACGACCACCTTGAGAGCCCAGGTAACTCAGTCCTTATTGCTACAGCAGCCACCGGTGCCACCCATGTTACACAGCCAACGAGCAGCAGCACAGGGCCACTGCTGGTGTTTATCGTAAGTCATTCACCGAAATGGATGTTACACGACGTTAGAAGTATGTTGGGTGTCTGGGTGCAATAAAAAATTAATTTACCATTCACAAAGCTTCTCATTTAGTTAAATCAGCTGTGTTTCAGCTACATTATCTGTATGTTTCTAATGTATTTATTCCCTATATTTTTGCAGAGCTGGCTCAAACTGAGCTTTATTTTTTTTATTATTAATTCAATATAATTTCTACATATTCCTGGGAGTAGACCATGGTGTAACAATTGTGCTACCACATTGCCATCTCCAGGCAAGCTGAAGAACTGTGTAAAAAGCACTTTCAGAATTGAGTATATATATCTCTTTTTAAAAGAATATATTTTAACATTTTTCAATTAAAAAAATACAATTTGTGTACTAAAATCAGTCTTAGAAAACAGAATGCCATAGGTGTATATTATTCCTAAGCTGACAAACCCTCATTAGACGAGTCCATACCCTCCTATCAAGCTACTCACAAGAGCTCTGACTGACAAGGACAAAAAGTCAGTCACTTCGTATATGCAACACACATTTCATTTTAAAGTATCGTGTCACATTAAGACTTCCAGCAGATTAATAAAGAGCACTATCAAAGACATGCTCTGGGTCGTACTTTGACTGGCAAGAGCCAGCCAGCACCACGTTAAGGCTTTCTCGATCTCACACATGCTTCTGCTGAAAAGCAGCTGCACACTATAGCTGTGCTGCTCTGTTTTAAAGATAACTAAGGTGTTCCAACTAATTACTCTACCCTTCAAGCACCATGATGAGAAATGGCATATCTAAAATTTCTTGGAAGCATTCTTCACTCGGCAGCCTCCTTGCTTTAAAAATGAAGGGAGCAAGCCTAATTGTTAAACCATTCAAACACAGATTAAGACTATATTTAAAATAAAATTTCCAGAATTACCATGGTTCATAACAGAATAAGAGGCAGGTTTACAGGACCATAATACAGCTGTGTGAGATGCAAAAATGTGCTGATCCTCACTTGAAGCAACACAATTTCACGCTGCATCAGCAAGTTACACCTCTTGGTAGCTGGGACCCTGCCAGTTACACAGTTGCACAACAGCAAAGACGTTATTCTGCCAGAACCATGCAAGATCTGTAAAACTGGTGGGCACTCTCACATGGGAAAGGATCTGGAAAATTAGAGGTTGGTCTTCATAGATGTTCTGTTCTTGTCCTCCTTGCCCACTGCAAGCTCCCTCCAAAGGTGGCTGGTAGCTCAGCACTGGCTGCAATTCATAGTGTTTCCCAGGTTCAGCTTCTGAAACTGAAATATGGGCTTTTAGAGAAAAGCCACGGGCAGTGAGATGTATGTTTCTTATAGAAACACCTCCCTACCAGGGCTGAGGAAGGAAAATAAACCACAAAAAGAAAAATCTTACCTCTAGAGGCACATAAAACTTAAAAGAAAAAAAGGATTCATTCCAGAAAAGAAATTCTGTGCTTTATGAACAGCAAAGCTTCATTACCTGAAAAAAAAAATTAAAACTGTAGCCTTAGACTATACTCAGTTCCTTCTGAACTGCTTCTTGCAGGTAGAGGTGAAATTGTATAAAAGTTATTGGATTCCTCTATCTTTCACCAGCTACAGTGATGTATATCATCATGCCATGTTAGCAACACTTACCAGTATAAATGAAATGCACTTCTCTGGAGAAGCATAAACCTCATCTACTCCCTAAGCAAAGATATGCAAGAAGTTATGTATTTTTTTTCTCCTCCAGTGATAACAAATCTGATTGTTACCATATACACGTATGGCTTTGCTCAGCAGAAGTCGGATACGTTGACCTGGCTCTGCTCCCACACAAGATGGGGAACGAGCTGTCCCGACAACATTAACCTTCGCGGTAAAACAACTTGTTTCTCAGCAAGGCTTATCATCTTGGGCTCCATTTTGTGATAACACCATTTATACCCCTATGCCAATATCAGAACAATCAGTTCAATTCCAAAAAGTAAAGATGAATCACATCCCCGTTGGAAATAGTTGTATTTCTACGGTGAATACAAAGCAGAAAGTTTCATGTGCATAGGAACCCTCCTCTCACTATTGCTTGGTACCAGTGACAATGTGTGCTGCAGCTCCATAGCTCTTCAGAAAACTTTGTTCACCACAGCAACTAGAAAAAAATAGCTAGTTCTTTGAGGGATTTTGGTTTTAGTCTGCAATTTAACTGAACAGCAAATTATTTAAGTTCCACTGGAGGAGCGAGAGAAAGCATCCGTCAAAACACACTTCACATGCTTAGCACTTACTTGATGTCAAATCAAAACATTTTGTTTTGTTCTTCAAATCATGAAACCTAAGAACAAATTACCTCAAAGTCAGACTCTACATATTAAAGCTCAGGTGAAAAAATGGTGGGTTTTGTGGTCATTTTATTTGTTTGCTTTGTTTTCCAAACACTGATTGCAGCTCTTCAGACGTTAGAAACTAGTTGAGAAAACCAAAGTTTACACTGGCACTTAAATAACCATAAAGGTCTTTCAAAGAAATTTAGTTACCTTGTGTAAAGCTTGAAGTGATGCAGTGTTGTAGGAGGCAAACAGTCTTTTACAGCTGGGCAAATACTTCCCAAATTACTGTCACAGCCCACATTTTCCAATTGGCTTTGGAACAGTGCTGGAACTCTTCAGAAACCCAAGTTGCTAGGTCACTTCTGAAAAGGAGACTTCAATACTTGAGAATATTTTATCCAAAAGTAAAGCCTCAAATTTATCCAAATTTTATCCAAAAGTAAAGCCTCAAATTTATCCAAATTTTATCCAAAAGTAAAGCCTCAAAGCCTCAAGAAACAATCTAGTAATTTGCAAAGGAAGGGCAGCCCCAGCCCAACTTTTGGATGCAACCCTCAGATGTAACACAAGCCACAAGAATATAAAACACAGAAGGCATAAAACACACGTCCGAATTAACTCAAAATACACAACGTTACTTCCAGTCCTGTCAAAACCACCCAGCTTTCCGCCAGCAGACTGTAATTTGCCAGTCAAGGTTCAGCACACGCTGTGCTACCTCTGCAAGAACTGACCTCGCAAACCACACCATACCCCAGCACACTTCTCCGAGGGAAGTTTGGGCCCATAAGTTAACGCAAGTAGAATCAAAAGGCACCAAGTGGTTCTTAAAATGCACAGAACATTTATTTTCTCTGCACTGTGCAAAAAAATAAGCTTAGATCGACAATTGGAAAGATATATATGCATATACACACATTCAGAAGTGTCACTGCAGTGTCTCTGGACTTCTCTATTCCCTTGGGCATGACTAAATTAAATTTTCAAATTAAATCTCTCTTGATTTACAACAGCAAAATGTAACAGCATTACACCACAGCAGCTCAGCAAAAAGGACAGTGTGATGTATCATGAGGTGCGGTGCTTAGCCTGAGCACTGGCCCCTCAGAGAAGAATATATCCCAAAATGAACTGAACTACAGCACCCATGCAGGAGCCAGAGGAACATTTATACGTTTACCATGTTCGCTTTCAGTCTAAAGGGTGTTTTTCTCCCCCATTTCTACCTTCTATGCCAAATCAAGAAGTTGAAAATACCATCAAACCTTTCTAACCAATAAATTCATAAGCACGAAATACGAATACAAAGTGAGGACAAAGTTGTCACAAACATGATGAAATGATGGCAAATGTAATAAAGGTCAAAACAGCGTAGTTCAACAGTTTGACTTCCTTAACCAAGTTTTGGATATTCAACCCTTGATAGCCAATGACAGATTCTTCCTTTATTATTATTATTGTTGTTATTATTATTTTTCAACCAGCCTTTTCACCATGGTTCAATGGCAACCTCTAGAAATCATCAGCCAAACACAGATTAAGCTGAGGATCCATACAAAGCCTATGTACCCTCCATATAACAAAGCAAACAGAAAAGACTCACCACTGAGGACCTGTTTAAAAGCAGAACGGCAGCATGATGTGCTCTGCTTTACCAATGCTCTGTTTCCATGGGACACTAACAGTCTAGGCAAAGCTACAAATTAATTCAGCTATCATTTTCAAACTCATTTCTCATCTCGTGAAAAAATGTATGCAGCACAGAAACAAACAGTTACATGCTTCTGAGCATATTCAATGAGACCGTTTGACACAGTGTTGTAAAGGGCATCCAGACCTGTTTATTTTGACTAATTTCAATAAACTATTGTGTCTGCATCTGGAAACACTTGACTCCATCGCTTTCGGAGGCAGCTCAGTTTTCCAGACCCCTTATTTTCCATTCCTCTTCAGTAATGCCTTATTTTCCTATTTTCTCTCATTTTATTTTATCTTGACGTGAAGAATTTCCTCTGGATCACTTAAGAAAGAATATAGCAGTCCGGAGGGAGTCCAGAGGAGCTGTTTCCATGGGGCATGAAGACCACCAACATCCTATCCACATCAGTGACTACAGAAACTAAGAAATGAGCCAAGGTAAAAGACATCTTCCTATAGCATTAGAATGAAAAAAAATAATATATATATATATATAAATAAAACAAATTTACACTAGCCACATACCCTGAAATTATACTTTCTTCATCTTTCCAGAAGCACCAAGCATGCTGTTTCTGCAGGACACAGACATTGCTAGGCTAACAATCCAAGTTAGGTATTTATAGTGAACACAAATATGTGTTGTTTAAGTGCCTTGCAGCTCCTATGTCATTTATCTGCAAAATCCTAGAGAGGCAGGGAGGCTTCCCCCTCCTGCTGAGGAGGACATAAGGAGGTGTACAGCTATTTGCCAGGTACTGGCAAATGTTGAAGGAAAATCCCCTCCTATGTCAACCCGTAGCACTGCTTCCTGCAGAGTTTTTATTCTAATTTAAACTTACCTGCTCTTCTGTGAGTGAATCACAGCTCCCAAAACAATTTTGCTGTCTTAGAGAAAAGAATGCAATAAAATTAAGGAAAAAAAAATCAAACACCTTTGAAGATGTGGCACGATACAGGAGCAAAGAGACCGATTACTCTCATCTCACTCACTCTAGGTCCAGAAGCAAATTGCACAGCTCTGTCAGCACAGCACGGCCCCATGGCTAATAACCTGTGATGCCACACTGCTTTCCGACACAAAGAAAACCTCCCTGCACAACACCATCCTGTGCCCTCCGGCTGTGTGAGGCTCAGTCTCTGCTTTCACTGCATGGCAAAAGCGTCCACAATGCCCGCTCTCCTCTGCCGTACAGATCTGTCCTAGCACAGAAGTGGAGAGGAGCCCCAAACTAAGCATGACAGCAATTGAAAGGTATTTGAGGCACGCGGACGTGGCACTAACAGACATGGTTTAGTGTTTGATCGTTGGACTTGATGACCTTGAAGATCTTTTCCAACCAAAGTGTTTCTATGTGGTGGAGACTCTGGTCAATCCAATTGATCAGGATGGGGAGGAAGGATCTAGTCCCATGTTCTGGGCTGCAATCAAACTGAGGCAGAAACATTAAATGCCCTGTGTAGGTTAGCCTCCTCGAACAGGAGAGATGAGCCAGGTAACCGCAGCTCCTTCACCACCACTGCAAACTGCATTTTCATGACTGCAGAAAACTGGATGTAAAACTCCCATCAGGCGAACAGACAACCCTTATGCTTCTGAAGAGCCCTGAGTTCTGTGAGTGCGAAGTGCTATGGATATTACCCTTATTATTTGCAGCTATCAGTCAACTACATTTCAGCAGCACTAAAAATTCAGTCAAAGCAAAGTCTCAGCAGAATCGCTCCAGAACAGGTCACGCTACACCACGAGTATTCTCTCTTTCAGGACCGATTGGCTGATACAACACGTACGAGCCCTAGCTCAGCATGCTGCTCTGCTAATGCTTCCTCCTGTACCAATTATACTCTTGTATGTGTTAATGTTACACGAGAAATCTTTACAATTACAGTAAATCACCCACTCTGAATCCTGCAGATAACATTTTTTAATGAACATTCATTATAGGAAGAAAATATCTCCTCAGACAAAACCGTGGAAAAATACAGTTTTATGACATATGAAATTCTGGCTTTCCCTGTCTATCTAGGATAATTTGTTTTGTAGATTTAGCCCAAGATGCAGCTCTCGCATACATAAACTGCCAATGTTTTAGACTCCATCCAATCAATCGGTAACTGGGAGACCAAACAGTGTCACTAATGTTTTGGTTTCAACATACAAGCCAAAGCATTCTGTCAGAGCTCACAGAGTCCTTGGCACGTCCTCTGGTCAGGATCAGCTCTGCAGCCATGGACCCATCAGCCACACAGCTGCCACATGCTGCAGCACAACCCTGAGATGCCAGCATCTAAAACACATCGCTGAGACACAAGGAAGAGGCAACACGGGTCAGTGGTGAGATCAGAATGACCATTAGCAAGTGTCACAACGCGTTTAGCTGGCACTACCTGTGGCCGAAGCGAGTCATAGGGAAAGAATTTACTTTGGTGCACCCATAAGCCCAAGACCCACTGGAATACATCCAGGTAAAAAAACACACTATGTTCTATAATCTCAGCAGGAAACTAACCTGAAAGTATAGGTTTCCCTTGAATAATTTCTCAGGCAAGCCGTCTGCCAAAGTTTGCATCTAACCCGCAGGATATTTCATCACCTCCCACAGGCAACCTCCACCAGTGATGGAGATAAGTGGGCACTGCTGCTGTTAGGAGGATGAGACCTCACAAACAGATTTTCTTCCAACTGCTGGGAATGACCGGATATTTATTTGTGGTCTCTGGAAATCATTTCGATCCAAGCCCTTATAATTAGCTGCAGCAATGGCTGAGAAATTATTTATGTAAGAATCATTGCTCTTGCATTAAGAAGGTGAGTTAGAAACCAGGAAATCACACCAGGCTGGGGTTGGGGACGAAGGCAGGACCAGGGCAGGCTTTGCAATAAAAAAATAAAGCTTTTCATCTGTAAGCAAGCTGAATAAACAAACACTGAAATCAATCCCCCTTAAGTGAAAATAACACTGCATCACTAAGCACCAGCAAGCTGGACCAAGTGATAGAACAAGTGTTTAAAACCCTATCAAAAAATAGATCATAAAAAAGCAGTTTACAAATTAATTGGTAGAAGTAAACCATTGAAAGCAGATGGTTTCACAGTGAATTTCTGGGCAAATCTTTTACCAAGGAAACAAAACAAAACACCTAAAATGCATATTCATAGGGTGAGGAACATGGCCAGCGAGTGAGGCAACCACTTCATCTCATGTTAATGCAGTAACAAGGTACAAGGCTTTGGCCTTCTACTGTCGTTTTGTCACAGCACAGCTCTGCTACTCCTTAAGAAAGTATAAAATGCTAAAAAATGCTGTGTCAATGTTGTTTATTCTGAAAATAAGCAGTCCAAGTAGAAACTGGGAAAGAAAGGGAATAGCAAAGCCACTGGGCATAACTACATGCTTACTAAGGAATGCTCCTGCTTGAAATATGGAGTCTATGATGCATCCATGAGCAGCTTTATGTCACCCAGTAGAAAAAATGATCTGGTCATTCATTAGAGGGCAGGTCTTCATAGATGCAACTGCGCATCAACTGACACATGAGAAAAAAGAACCTGAACAGAATAAATACTTAGATGTGGTGATTTCAAACACCTGTGAAGTCACTCCTGTCATCTGACGCCTGCTTTGGGGAATCTTGGCTTGGAAAAAGTGTACAATGTGGCTAAAATCACACAAGAATCATCAGTAAGGCAACATCTGCTTCCTTGTTTCTCAAGTGTCTGAGGCCTAATTCAATGCGTGTGTTTGGCATTCCAGGTTTCAGTAGATATCTATTATATACTTAAGAATAAAGCTAAGCAAGGTTTTTAATCTGCACTGTACAGAAATGAAACTGACACAAAACAAGTGATTTCACTCATAGGATGCGGGAGCTGAAATATGGACACGAACTCTAGATTAGAGTAACCCAAACTGAAGCCAGAAACGAAGTGTCTTTGCCACTCCAACTCTCTTAGACCAATTTAATTAATAAAATAGTAACAAGATCAACAAATTCTTCAACAATTTGACGTGAGCTAAAGCCTACCCACTCCCAAGCACCACAGAATAAATTGGATTGTGCCATCTTGAGGCAAATTGGTGGTCTACTCCCTCCACAATACTTACTGCGTTCCAGCACTGAATATTAGTGACTGAGCTTTATTTGGTTACAGGGCAGGGGGGAAGATGAGTCTTCAGAAGCTGTTCATTCCGTAGAAGAGAGAATCAAGGCATTTACAAATCGTGGTAGTAAAGTCAGGGAACAGCTCAATTACTGCATCTGCTGCTACTGGAAACAAAACTACGTGCCAGAGGCATAATGAATAACGACTGTGGCACGTAAATGAAGAAAATAATTCCAATGGGTAATGAAAATCAGATGATGTATTATAACCGTAAGAAAACTAAAAGAGCTCACTGCAAGCAACGCGGTGGCAGTGACAACCAACAGGACTTAACCTTCAATTACAGCTCTCATGTTGTAGCAGCACTGAAGGCAACCGGGGCTCATTGCATGGCACCACCCCAACGGGAAGCAGCTTCGGGGAACATGGGCCACCCCAGTTCCCACTGAGGTGCCAGCTGCTTGAATGGGGGAAAAACCACCAATGTGTTAAGCAATGGCCACATTGCATCACCTATTTCAAAGGTCTTCCCTGCATCCTCTTATTTCATTGGTTTTTTTTGTTTGTTTTAAATCCAGTCCAGGTTTTTAAGTCTTCCCTGCTTGAATCCCTAGAAAAAACATTCTAAGAAATATTGCTGTTACTTCTCAGTTAGTTTTCTTGAAAACCATACAATAGAAGAGTAATACTAAACAGTGGTAGGTGGAAGAACAATAGACAGACTCCAACAGACTTTGGTGCAAAGATTAATAGATGAGTGAGGCAGCATCCCTGCAGATAAAGGTGGGTTAGTGATAACTTCAATAAGTCCTTATCACACATTCCTCCAGGTATCAAAAAACAGAGGAACAAAGAAAAGGGTCAAAAGAAAAGTATAATTAATGAATGGTGGGGAATTGGAAGAAAAGAGATAAGTCTCTGGGCTGTAAAATGGAAAAGGTTTTGGTAAAAGAGCTTTTATCATCTGTCTTTTTCCCCACACTACAGCAAAACAATCGCAGAGAGAGGACGAATAGAATGTGGGAGCAGGAGCTAAACTGGGCTGGATATTTGACATGGGATTTGGCTGCACAAACAAGATTTAAGGAGCAAGTTATCTAGTCTGATGTGTTTCCAAGAAAATAGCCCCCAGAGAGATTTACCAGGAGGTCCGCTAATCTTGGGTCTCAAGTCCTTCCAACTGGTTTTGAAATTCAAGAGAGCCTGGATCAAGCTTGGTTGGAAAGAGAGGGAATTGATGTTTAGACAGCTTTGTGCCCCAAATCTGTGCAAACTGTTACTTATGCCATAGAAGCAGTCAGAAGCCTCAGGTGCTAACCACAAGCAGGCTACCCTGTGTTAACTCTACCTGTAAGAATACACAAGTAATTACAGTTGATTAACTAGATCACATTATTAACTCGATCCATAGGGAGACATAGGCTATTTTCAGCATGACAAAACCTTCTTTTCTATGTCACCCAGAATAGCCATCTATTCAGCAACTTTTACATGATAAAGAGAGATGGATTTGAGCCAATGAATGAAACCTTATGAATGAACTGAGTAAGGAACGACATGAGCATCCAGAAAAAAAAGCTTAAAAATCATAGAGCTATGTTGCAAGTGTGCTGCCATCACTCGGCTCGTGGTGTACGTGTTCCACTGGATACTCAAACAGAAGTGCAACGGCAGCAGTGATTGCAGAGACCAAGAGGACCATCGTTTTGCCTACAGCACCCATATTACCTGTAGTGAATCCTGAGAACCGAAGAGGCTGCTTCACTCCTAGCCTTAAGGGGAGCTGCAGGGCTGCCAGTTAGGGAGCAAAATGATCCTTTTATATGTAAACTTCTCCTTGATTTTCCAGATCAAATGTGCTATCTGTAGTGAGTAACACAGAATCTCATTACAGCATTTCACTATTTTTCAAGAGACACGCCAAGTGAAAGCCAACTTTGAAATCACATATTTTGGGGCAAGTGTCTGTGGAATAGCTCCTCCTCTCTAAATGATCATCTTCCTCCAGCCAGTGCACTACTCTTCCCCAAAGTTACACAAAGTGTTTGATGGCTGCATAATTAAAATAGCCTTAGGAGGAAGTTCCCAGAGAGATCCCCAAGAGATCCAAGTGCCCAAGGCTTACGGACTTTTCAGCCGAAGTTAAGAGCACACAAAGTCTTTGAAACAAATTCAGCAAGAACAAAGTCATCACAACCCCACTACAGCCACCAAAAAAATAAAAAGTCCCTTTCTCCCCAGTCACTCTTCCTGCTCTGTGCTTCTCCTAACAGAAATATGTGGGTAGTAAACCAAAGCCTCACCAGCAAATAGCTGATTTTCATGAAACACAAACTGCTTAGGTTGGTACGGTTTTGGAAAGTACCACTTGCAGCTGTCTAACCCATCCCTGCAGCACAACCCTATCTATCTTGTAAGCCAGCTGTGGAATCTGCTGTGCAAGCACTGGTTCACAAGGCTGTGCTCCTGGTGGCTGGAGGGCATAACCCCATTAGCTACCCCAAATTACACAACCCCTTCCCCAAAGTCTATCAGGACTATTCCTGCTAGCTTCCAGCTCCAGGGACAGCCTTGAAGAAATAAATGTGTTTACAGGAACTTGGGAGTGAGTCGACACAGATTTCAGAGGCTGCAGGGAGAAAGACATGGAGGTGGGTCCAACTATCGAGGATTGCAGTCTTACAGTTTGTTAGACTCATGCCCAAGATACATTATCACTGTAATTACAATAAAGCATCTCAGAGAGCGCAACGACAAAATGCTAGATCTTTATTCTACTGCAGTTGAGCTCAGAAAAGGAATAAAGAACACCCTGCTTTTCTGTGAATGGCAGGGCCCTGCCAATTCCAAGAGGGGAAAGTAGAAAGCTGTCTAGAAATGATTATGCAAATTTCCTTAGTGGCTTGAGGGGGGGAATGACATTAAGGTCATTTTGCAAGACCTTGAATATTTTTAATTCAAAATATGTATCACATTTTAATCAAACCAGCTCTGTGCTATTTCTATCCAAGTAATTTGCATTCTGGCTATGTCATGGGGGCAGTTATGAGTCAGCTAAGCTCTCTAATATAATAACTATCAGAAAATTGTGTTGCATTATTCATGTTAATTATGCTGAACCAAACACTGTGGACAGGAAAATGTATTTTCCTTTATGATTTTTTATTTTTTTTGCCTCGTAGAGATTTTAAGAATTGATTGGACCAAGTTTCTTTCTTAGGATTAAACCTTTCGGGCAACAGGGATGTCAAACATGCATATGCCTTTGCAAACAACAGGAGCTCAGCGTCTGGGTTTTTGTTACCTTCGGCTGATGTAGCTGCAGTGTATAGATTTCATTTCTTCTTAAACAGCTAAAATAAATAACAAAAGCCGTTGCCCTGAATTAACAGCACGTTCAGCATTCACAGATACCTGGAACATGCAAAGGAAGCATCTGCTAAGAGAAATCGATTTTCCTGGCTTGCCTCCACTCCAGTCACTCTAGTATTTTGACTTTTGTCTTAAAATTTTAAAAGACGACTTGCTTTTTCATGAATAGCCTTGTTAAGTATACCATCCACCCCATACCACAGGTATACAGGGACAGCTGTAGATATCTGTATAGGTGTCTCTGGAATGCAAATTAGCATGAGCCAAATCTGTATGATTTCACCTATAATACAGCTTCACCAGGAAGCTCTCGAAAAATGTCCCTCTGCTATACCCCATTCCCAACCTATGCATCCACCCATCCTTTCTGCATTTAGGCCACGCTCTTCATGCAGCCAATACAATAAAAAAAAATTAAAAGAGACTGCAGAAGGTGAAGATGTTCCTCATCTACCCCACCGAAGGTAGACAAGGGACAGTTTCCCTGCCCTCCCTGTCTTCCCACTGCTAGCTGTGACAGAGGTTTAATACACCTCGTCACATTTTATGTTCATTAAATAGTCATTACCCCGACATTTTTGTATCAGGTCTCAGTTGCACGGAACTAATTGCATGAGAAAATCCTGATGTAAAGTGTCAGAAGCAGGCTCAACACTCACATGTATTGTCAATAATCATTAGAAACTTCAGTGGATGGCAGACAAGAACATACAGTCAAATATTCTGATAGAATCAAGCAAATTCACAACTTCCTTTGTACAGGTGTTGGTTTTTTTTTAATAAACTCTTAGCCATTAATTTTTTCCTATATTAAGGATAATTCATTATGTTCCCTTGGTTGCTTGCACTCCAAGAAATTCTTCAAATTTCTAAAGAAGTAATCTATAAAAGCAACCTGGTCTAGAAGCTGGGCTGCTACCAGCTAGTGTTACCATCTCATCTGTAGGACAACACCTGTATTCGTGCTGTCAGAGCCTTATGACAGCAGCTTTCTGGAATGGCAAGGGAATTAATGGGTCAATGAAGACGTAGGAGAAGGTAAGAAAGGGAAGGATTTAACTCCCCACCTTGAATTTCACCACTGTGACAAGCCTCAATGAAGGAGTTAGTTACCAAATATTAACGTGCAGGGGCTGGGAGAGCTACTTTTAATTCCCGAAAACGGAGGAGGCTATGTTCCTTTTGCACACCAATCTATCAACAGCAAGTAACATAACAAAAAGAAATTTATCAACATAAAGTCAGCTGGTTCACAGCCATTTTGCTCCACATAATCTCAACAGCTCTCCAGAACCCCATTATCACCATATCCTTGAGGATGTCTAACATAAAAGACTATTAGCTCCTGTTGTAGGTGTAGACCTGAACATAACCACTGGCAGATTTATGCTGCTACAAATACAGCTGCTTGATCAAGACCATGATCAGTAAAACAGATTGATAGTCTGAGCACACTTAACCCTAAAGGGCAGAGTGATAATACTTAGTCTTTATTACAGTAATTTAAAAGGTATGCTTCGGATAATTATCATTGGAGGGTTTACATAATTCTAATTTGAGTCTCTGGTAAGTTTGCTAATTAAATATTTGCAGATCCAGAAGGATAACGTAGGCATCCTGCAAAAATTTTAGAGAATGTGTGCCATGGACAGTGTGTCGATAGGTGCCTTCAAAGTCAGAAAGCTCTCTTGAACAGGACAAAGCAATAAGGTACCTTGAGCTTGATTTGAGAAGGCTTTTAGGCGTGTTTTCCCACAGCTTTCACCAAGGAAACTTGCAACAACCAAGTTCCGCGTACAAACTTGCCTCTGAATCAAGTTTTAATGAATGTCTATTATCCTCATTTTTCAGAGCAGGCCCTGGGGACAGCAGGCAATTCTGAGTGCAGCATCACCACTTGTTTTTAAGAAATGCAAACTGAAGGTAATAAAACATTGAACTTGACATTCAAGAACCAATACACATGCCTATACTGACACATGTTCAGAAAAGACAGTTGCCTGAGACTCTCTTAGCTTCTGGAGAGACTGCTGGATTTAGTTTGGTATGAAAAAATTGTACCCAAAGTGAGACTGATTTTTGAAGTCAAGCTTGCTGGTATTTTCCCTACGACTC
Organism: Anser cygnoides; assembly: GCF_040182565.1. NCBI lineage: Eukaryota > Metazoa > Chordata > Aves > Anseriformes > Anatidae > Anser > Anser cygnoides. Next base: position 3,508,406 of record NC_089898.1, on the reverse strand, counting down.
ACTGTAATTACCTAGCAAAGCATCATCAGGAGACACCCCAATTATTCACTACACTACAACCTTAACTGTATTTAGAAGAAAAATGACTATTTGCTCACGAAGTTGCAAAAGGACGTGCCTCGAATGAAGCCTTGACACAGGTATGTGAGGCACAGCAGCTGGAAGAGTTGAAATAAATCTGTCCTCACTTAAAGCTACCAGGGCTGTGCCTGGGCTTCTGATTCCCTCTTTCTTTGGGAATACAGGCGCTGATGCTGCATACGCCTGCATAGGTGCTCCCTCAAGCAGTCACTAAGTGGTTGTCACTGCTTCTATTATTATATTTTTATTTAGTGTTTTGACCCTTGCTAGAGAACAATACTAGCTCATACCTGCTGTCTCCTCTCTGCTCCGTACATACCTGCGTGCCGTGTAGGTTCACAGGGGCACCGACTTCATGAGCCTGAATGGCAGCCAGCACAGTTACCCCCAGCAACCATATACCAATTATCAGGTCAACGGAAGACGTAGTAATTCTTCTTAAGGACTTGAATAACCTTTTTACCAGCTAAATAAAAAAAAGAAGGTCAGCCAATGCTAATTAAATATAATGCTGCTTTGTGCAGCAAAAGCAAAAGACGAAGCAGACCCGTTAATGAGCTAACAAAATCAAAATTAATGGTTTTATGTAACACTCCCCCCAATCAATTATTTTGCAATAAGCATCCCAGCACACAGCGAGTTACACAGGCAGCAGATTACCATGCTGTTGTCAGTGTAACCTAAGAATCCATCCAACAAGTGGGGCGGTAAGCAAGGAACAAGGTCCTGCACATGGCTGAGACACTGGCAAACAGGGCAATTCAGAAAGTATCTTTGTCCTGCTAGTTCACATCCCATTGCCTGTTTAATTGCTTAGGGTTGATTCCTATTACACAGCACCATCGATTACATGTACAAAAACATCTGAGATTTCAAGCACTAGCTGTAAATGCTCCTGAGATGGGTGTCTGCACCAACCACAGATGACTACGAGATATTTTCACATTGCCTACAGTACAGTATTGCATCAACAATAACTCCCCTAGATATTTATAATTCCATTAAGCCAGTAAGAGTAAAAATTCATGAGTCGGTATTTATGTAATTTTCATCACTAGAAGAAATAAGAGTTTCCTCCAGGATTTCCTAGGCTTGTCTGTAGTGTTAGAGCCCTTCAAGTCTGCCCCAGGTTGCGTTGCCCTTAACCTAGACCTTAGCTCATGAAGCCAAACACACAGACTGGCTGTACCACGAGCAGCTGGGGTTTAGATGGCTGAAGTCTGGTCTGTTTTAAGGACTCTAACTTCCTGGGTTTGGGGAAAAAAACTTTAGAGCTCTTACAGAAGTGTAAAGGCATGTCACAGGGATGCATATGGACAAGCTTTTAGGACTACTCTTAACTTTCAGATAAGCTATTCAGCACCTTCGAGTCTAAACCTGTTAATAAATTTGGAAGGTGCTTTGCAAGCATTCAAATAAGCAATAATCGTGACTACAAAGACTGCTGAAGAGCAGCATCAAATATCAGATTTGAGAGGAACTGAGCTTTATTTTTTTTTTCCTACTGCACAGTCTGAGCTTCCTGCCTCACTGAGAGGATGCCGGAAATTTGGGCTAAGTGGCACACTACTGAGGCTGTCGAGCTGGGACCTGGAGGCTCACAAGGTCTTCCTCTCCAGTGCAGAGAGTGCACCTGCGACCTTTGGCACAACTCATGCAGAAACCCTCTCCTCCACAATAGGACCTCGTTTGCTACAGGTCAACCCTGCTGGCCTGCAGTACAAAGGTATATGACAAACACATGTAAGTGGGGGTTTCTTGTCCATTTTGATTACTCCAGGGAAAAAAAAATATCTTTTTTAACTTGATTTTTCACTCATACCTAACCCTCCTCAAAAAGAAAGAAATTCTTGGCTAAATGATGATGAATTTACAATGGGAAGCTATATATCCATCTTTGAGTACAGAAGGTAGTACAAAGTGCAAAAACAAAACTTCTACATCAGTCTTAGTTCACAAAGATCGAGTTCACTGCATCCATCTCCACTCATTGTTCTCTCTATAAATCTCCTTTGCTGAGAATACCAGGTTTCCCAGAGGCATCATTTACTGTTACAAGGTCCATTCTTCAGCTGATTTTGTGCACACAATTATTCCAACCTAGGAAAGGGATTGGATTTTTTGCCTTTTTTTTTTAAAAAAAAAAAAAAAGTTTGCAGCTCAGTTTTTCGAATAACCCAAAGCTTTAAACAAATTTAAGAACAAATTGAACTTAAGTCATCCAGCTCCAGATCCCATTTATAAATCTGAAAAAAATCTAACAATTCCTTTCCCTCCTCCGTTTCCTTTGGTATTTACAAAACACAGAGACACTTCACCTAATTCAATTCATATCACACTTAATATTTCCTAACTTCCTCAAAAAGTTTTCTGAATACTTCTATCCCACCACCGCCCTCCCACCAGTTTCCCTTCTCCCACTGCTCACTGCAGCCAGGGCAAGCAGCCACAGCAGAACCCATGCCATAAGCTCTCATCTGTGAATGGGTTGATTTAGGTTTCCAAGTGTAGATTTCTCTACATTTTTGTTCCCTTCATGGTTTCAAGATGCATGCCTCAACTGAAAGCTCCTTGTGGCGTTGACTATTTATTTAGATAATAAACTCTGAGGCAAAAGCATTTTATAAGTACTTATCCAGCCAGGCCAGATGGGACAAACTTTGGAATTCTACCAAAATAAAATGACTTAAAAAAAAGGTTTCATTCTCTGCATCTCATTACAGCCAGTTTCTCAATGTACCGGTGGCTGCTGTGGATGAATAGCAGCACAAAGTTTGCTTTCCCATCAGAGTGAACTGAAAACGTGTGATTTTCTTTGTGCCGTGACCATGTAAACACACAATTACTGCTAACAGCGACCGGGAGCTGCAGGATATACGTTTACCTTTCCGAGCACTGCGGTGCACCTCTGTCCAGAGGAAAGCAAGAAAACTGGCTGGTGTTGCTGAAGAACTGCAATTTGGAAAGCCCAACGGTGGTTTCAAGAAGCAAGCTTCCCTGCAGGAGACAAAGATGAGATGTGACAATTACTGCAGAACCATCTATCGGAAGGAACACTCAACAACCTAAAAACGTCAGCTCTTGTCATGTTACTGACACTGCCGGTGATTTTAATTGCCTTTTGTCCTTCTCAAGTGAGCAATAGAGAGGACAGGTGGAATATTAGATTTTAAGTCCCTGGAAGTTTAGTCCAACAAACATAAAACAAATGTAAAATCCTTGTCGTGTCCTTTGCAGCAAGTGAGGCTGTGAATGAGCAACTTCACAAAGGCATGGCTGGGAGGAAAACTTTTAGTAGGATAACTTTTAGTGGGATAGTTTTGTCCAAACCCCCTTAAAATTACAACACGACCATGTTCTGTTTCCAAAACCTTGACCATTGGCACTGTTTGAAAACAGGAGGCAAAGAAACTGCTCTGTGAAGCTTGTGTTGCTTACCACATCTGTCACAAAAAGCCACAGAGTGAACCAGGGAATGGCGAAGGAGAAACCAGAAATTAGCAATTTTCATAACCAGATTTTATATTTTTCCCCCCACAACCTGTAAACTTAACATTTTCTATCAAGTTTCCAAATGTATTCAAACCTCAAAAAAAGAGTTTAAACATTTCCTAACAGAAAGGCGTTTTCTGTTCCGAGGCGATGTGTTCTTTAAGCCTCACAAAACCCAAGACTGAGTTTAGATTTGATGGCATCATTTTGTAAATCCTTTGTGTTGGTCGATTGCCTTGGGCATCTGCACTCGTAATTCCTCATACAACTGTGTTGCAGCATAGCTGTAGTGCAATAAGATTTGCACGCATCCTTGTGGCACTAAACCTTTCCAGTATTTACTTGGAAAGAATGCATTTCCAGCATCAGTTCAGTGATTCCTCCCGTGCTGTCAGGGCATCCATCACTGATGAGTACGCTAGCATAAATCCCTATAAAGTTAGAGAAACTCAACCCTGAAAGCAAATATCTGAGCAGACAGCACCAGGATCTCCCAGACCACCGCAAAGCACATCCCCCTGGCAAGCTGCTCTTCAGGAATCTGGCAATGGGCAGGCTCACGAAGAGAAAACTCTGGGAGATCTGTCTATTAAGGCCTGCCGTGTGGAAAATCGTATTCAGATATATGGAAAAGATGCACGAAGCTTTCTGTTACACTGCCTGACAGTTGAAGCTAACTGAAGCTCTGTTACCGTGAGGATCAGCGATGGCTCCAGCTGGTTCCAGTTTAAAGCAAGTTTACTGGTGCAGGGAGGGCTCACTGACAACAGCTACGACCCACAGCAAAGCGTGACATTTCATTTTTAGGGGATCAAGCATTCCCAATGTTGGTACACTACCTGAGCAGAGCAGGGGGAAGATGCATTCGTCACAACTGAACCAACATTATTCTGGGTGGCAACCCTCTGGAAGTCTAAAGAGAATAAATTAAAGAGGAGTTAAGTATACACAAGCACAGAAAATACATTTTGTAAGTATCTGCATAGAGGTGTATGGCTTTTCATAATCTTTAGCATGTGATGCTCACATATCAGAGGTTTCTGCCCTTCTAGCAGCAAGAGGCAAAGCCTTCCAATTCCTCAGCTGCTGCGGTTTATTCAGCTTGGTCTGTTATCCTAAACCACAGCACGAATGCAAGACGACATGAACTGCAAGGAGTAGACACACAGTGAGCTTGGAAGGAGAGCTGTGAGCAGTAAAACCTGAAAGCTCTGGAGCTAAACCCAATAAAATGTGCTGCCCCTTTCAGGATTTGCAGCCTAATGGAAAGGTTCCCGTTGACTTCAGTGAGCTCCAGGTCATGCCTGGGGCTTTTACAGGAATCCTGGCTCCCAGTGCCCACGTCTGGCCTGAGTTATACAGGGCGCTGAGGTAATTTATCCAAATAACCTGGCAGGCCAAAGGTGGTGGTCCTGGGAATCAATCCCCCTCAACCATCCCTTCCAACTACGTTACTGAAGCACTAAATACCAGGCACAACGTGCTGGAAGGGTAAATGATGTACAAAAGCTGTTAAGTCTCGGCAGATTTTTGAACAGTCCTCAAAACTGAAGAGAGAAAAGCATAAGAAGAGTCTTTTTGCCAGTTTTCAACCCTGTATACACTGCAAATTCAGCTTACTGTTCCTGAAAGGGAAGGAACGTGGATGTTTTAGCATCAGCTGGAAAGTTCAGAAGGATTTGGTGGGTTCACATCTTGAATGGGAAGAGCCAGCTCACACAAAAGCATCCCACACCACATCGGCTTTTGTTCCAAGTCACTATGCCCAACTCTGTCTAGACAGACACACGTACAATTAAAAAATAAGTAAAAATAAAAATAAAAATAAAAAAATACACTCAAGATCTTAAAGAAAAACCATTCAACTGTACAGGATTCCCTTGAAAAGGCTTAAGATTGGACGATGTTTTTGAACAGACAGACTACTCCGGGAAAAGCAGAGACATAAGTTTGAGAAGAAAGGTGTCTGGCTTTAAATTTATTATTTCCCCTGCCTGGTAATGCCTTCAGAAAAGTTGGAAAGTTGGAGGAATCTTTAGCCTTTGCAAAGGAAGTTTCTGCCGCTCAGGATGCTTTGTCACATCAACAGAGGCAACTCATTGCATTTCTTTCCACACAGAGCAGTGAATCTATGGCATCAAGAAAACGCTCACCAAAAAAAAAGTGAATTAAACCTAAAAATGTTGTTTGGAGACAGCAATATAATATCTACACAGCTCTTTAAATCTCAGGAGCTTTACCAAGCTGTGGGTGGGGCAGACTGAGAACATTTATGACGTGCTTTAGCATCAGGCTTTAAACCAACTTTGAAATTTCAAGCTTGTTTTTCTTTCCACTTGAAATACAAATGTTATTCCTCCTTTTTACAACTTCTTACTCTAAAAGCTGCAGAGTACAGTCAGCACCTAAGGCTTCTCTGTCCACTGAACCAAACCTTGGATGGCGGCTAACAAATTCATTTTGACAGCAGTGGTATCTACAAAATAAGGACACCGTCATTTATTTTATAGATAGAGGAGAAAGTGCTTAAATTTCCCAGCAAACTAATAAAACAAATCCCGCTTCTGATCAGTTCGAGTGAAGAGCCAAGTGATTAACCATCACTTTGAATGAACACCTTTATTCCTGGGACCTTGGGCTGTCCTAGGACCCAGAGAACAGGACAAAACCTCAGCTTTTGGAGAAGAATTAGACTCCAAGAGGCTCTGAATTAAGGCTTACCTGCAGAACACACCAAAATGGTGTAGGATGGAAGGCAGAAATGCAAGTTATTACAGCTATGCAGGTGCAATGCGCACAACTCACGGCCCCTAAGGAACGCAGTGGGATGTCTGGCACGCAGCGAGCAGCAGGTCACATATAGTCCTGCGATAAATGTTTCATTTCCTTGACATTTATTACCAAAACTGTAGCAACAGCTTGATTTCTTTTCCTCGTCTCTCCTCCACGCATGCTGAGAACTTCTCCAAAGTTACTCATGCAATATATTTCTGGAGGTTAATTCGGGACAAAAATCCCAGGAAGCAAATAGCACAGAAACTACCAACATATTCCTTTTTTTATTGTTTCTGACAATCAGTAGTAAAATGTGTTGCTGCTACCTAGGGAGCCAGTTCTAGCATTACTCATTTTACATTAGGGTCCAGAAGAATAAATCCTTCCAGAGCTCTTGCTGGCATTAAGCTGAAACATAAGTCTAGATTTGTAAAGGAAATGTATTAAACAGATGAGACAGCAGTAGAATACAGATTTAAAGGAGAAGAGAGACATATCTTCCTGCCCTGTATACTATTAAAGAACAAACAGAAGGGAACCACATGGAAACAGCTGAGCTGCAAATAAGCATCAACTAATACATAGATGCGTCACCCTAAAAGGAAATAAATCTCTGTATTTCATCCTGTTCTGCTTAAAATCTGGAAGCTTCTGCAAGAGCAGATCAAGCGGTCCAGGAGAGCACCCACACGGTTTGGATGGGAACTGCCCAAATCTTGTTTCCTAAAGAAAAGGAGAACACAGGCAGAATACAAAGTTCTCTTTTCAGCATGAAAACAGTGCAGGATTAGGACTTTGTCCTCCTGGACAGGTTGCAGGAACTTGTAGGGGAGAAGCACAAAGAAAATAAAAGGCAAGTACAGTTCGAGGATTACGTGTAGAGGTTTAAGTACACCTTCTGGGCACAGCAAAAAACAACTGGTGGACCACAAATGCCTTTTTTTGTTATCGTTAAGTTCACAGGGCCACTTCACAGCCACAACCCAGCTGGTTTTGCTGCAGTGCTAGACAAAAAAAAAACACTACAGCAAAGAGAAAAGATAATCCAGCTGTACAAGCAGGGAATGGAAGTCAGGAGATGTGGCAGCTTTGGTATTTAGCTCTGCCAGGTATTCCCTGCGTGCTCCACAAAACATGGTTCCAGCATTAAAGCAAGAGAACATTTTTTCCTCAAATATCTCTTCGTTTCAGAGCCTGTAGGACCACTACAAAGCCCAGCCACACCAGGGTTTAGCCCCTACTAGTACTTACGCTATAAAATCATAAACTTGACCACTAAACTTGGAAAAAGTATTTTGTCACGAAGAATCAGCATGACTTGGGTACAGACAACAGAGCAGAGATGCCCAGAACGTCCCAGGGATGCTATGAAGCCACAGTGCATATTTTTAAATCAATTATCCTGGACAATTTTATGAACAGCTGCAGAGATCAAGTAAACTGTACTCTCTAGGTTTACAGAGAGCGGGCATGAAAATTGTATGGAAATAGGGTAATCAGAGGGGTTTTTTTCATTGTTGTCACTGCACAAAGCTGGAAAGTACTCCATTAACCTAGGCTCCAGGTGCAGCAAACCCTGTTTGAAGTACGGAATCGGGACCATTATACCCTTAGGCAACAGAGCTGGCTAAAAAGCTTCAGCAGACCTGCACAACTATTTAGCAGCACAAAGCAACTCCTAACCACTGTCCCCAGAGTTCGTGTAAGAGATGCTCATGTGACAAGCAAGCTAAGTGCTCAGTGTTGAAGCCCTTCTGACACGTATTTTGATCATAGGCAAATTTGTTCTAAGTATCTAAAGGTAAACATAATAGCAATAAAAGTCTACAGGATTTAAGGTGTCCAAAGATTAGAGTTTAGAAGAGTAAATAAAAGAAATCAGAGGTCTCGAAAGGATTTGATTTTACTTCTCAGTACTCCTTACAAGGTATTTGGTATTGCCCAGTGCAGGTGTAATCGCTGGCTGCTTCTTCTTTCCCATTCAGTGCATCCTGAGGCTCCTTTTCTATTACGATCAAGCCTGCTGCAGGAGAGAGAAGCCCTACCCTGCTAACACTGCTCCGGCGTGGCCGCAGGGTTTGCAGCAGCAGCTGTTGGAGCACACAAGTGCTGGCACTGCCGCTGCTCCTGAAACAAGGACTTCAGCTAATGCATCCACAGGCTTTTTTGGTCTCTTAGGTGAAAGGCTCATTTCAGCTTCCTCACGTGTTAGTTATCCACTCCTTGCATTCATTCGTACGTCAGCCCGTAACAGACAAGGATACACGCCTCTTACCATGAAGAGGAAGCTCGAGGGGCTGCACCGTGCTGCTTGCATACAGGCAGGCAGATTATCACTCCCAATCCCCTCCCCACTGCAGAGCAGAGGGAAAACCAGCACGGGACAAAGAAAGGTCTTCAAAATCAGCACATCTTTGGGGCCTGATTAAAACCCAGCTCAGATGCTGCAGCATTTCCTTGCCTGTCACACGAGGCTGCTCCACACAGCTGTTTGAGCAGGAGAACAAAATCAAATTGCCTGTGCTGCCCAGGCAAAGGACGTGAAAAACCACCCTGGCTGTCAAGGTGGAAAAAAAGATCTAGTCCGTGGTGTGCCAAGGGCTGGAGCCGTCATAGGAAGCATCGAGCCCAGAGGAACAATTACAGCGTGACAGATAACACAGCGGTACTGCACCCACAAAGGAAGCTGAAGAAGAGGTGGGAGCTGGATGCTGGGGGAGAGGTGGCAGCCTGGGTTACATCAGCACGCCTCAGGAGATCACCCGCATGTCTGCGGTGCACGAGTCTCCCCCAGCAGAGCACAAACGGCGAGCAGGGAGGTTTGCAAGTCAGGCTGACAGCCCAGTGCAGGCCCTGTGGTGACAATATCATCTGGGCTAGTCAGCTAAGGCTGCCCAGGGCTGAAAGCTGATCTGCAGACCTTCAGCGCATCAGATGAATTGTACTTCAAAAGGACTTGATCCAACCCTCCTTAAATAATTGTTGTTTTTTCTCCTGCTGTTAATAAACATTATCTGCAAAGCCTTTTGGATGACTGCCCTTCCAGAAGTTTTATAAAAGAGTCACCCAAGCCAAGGCAGCACACTGGAAGCAGTGGCTGAAATGCAGTTCCAGGGAGTTCAGAACCAACAAGCCAACCAAAACTAGAAGTACACAGACCAAGAATGTGTTTCCTCACAAAAAAGGACATCTCTTTTCTGGCTACAACAGCAGAAAGGTGGTTCTAATAAGCTGACATAAATCATCAGCTTTTGATGTGATGTTGATTAGCAATCCTTCCCCATCCATTCCTTCTTCCCCTGCAGCCCAAGTGCAGCATCCTCTACCAACACTCACAAGTGGCAGAGCAGCTTGTCGAGCCCACAGTGCTTGTTTGTGACCATTTAAGAGCAAAGATATTCCCGTGATATCCCAGACAGGCCAAAAGAAGAACAACCTGGCAGCCAGCTAACCCAGGCTCTGTGCAGGACTTGAAGATCTCAGCACGGCACCACCGCACACGCACAGCTTGCACATCCAGTTTCACTGGGCTCCTTCCAAGGGGAACACGCGGAGTTAAGCATTCACACCACATCCTGCAGAAAAAGGTGCTTTCCCCATCCTTTCTACTACGAAATTCTGAAGTGTTCATTCACATTTAGAGCTTGGCACGGGAAGAGAAAATCCAAGGCTTGTCTATAGCTCAAGATGTCTGTGTGGGTGAGAAATCCATCATCACTTTTACCACCTGCTCTTGGAGGCCAGACCCAGTGTGGATCTTGAACATAGCAAGCACTGCTCAAGGTCTTAGCGTGATCTTCAGCAAATCTTTACTATCTCGTCCATCAGCCACATAACTGAGATAATGCTAAATTCATCTCTGTGCCCTGCAGGAACGCACAGTGCTCTCTTATAGAGGACTTCTAAAAACACAAAAGCTTGTAAACATTTGATTTGTTTTCAAGTCTTGTTCAACGCGAAAGAAACTTGTCTGTAGCACCGAATAATACGCTGCGTACCTGAGCGAGGCAAATCTGAGCAGTAAGCTGTTTATCAACGTGCTGCTCTAACAGCTGGATTCTCTATGAAAAAGCTGAATTTCAAAAATCACGATATTTGAGACCGTATTAGAACCAATACAGATCTATTAATAGAGAAATGAGAAACATCCCATGGAATTTCATCCGGATTCCATGAACTGAACAGGGGACACTGAATAGTTTAGAGAACGTAAGCAATCCAAAGACAAATAAAACAAACGCTACTGCTTAAGTGTTCCTAAAAAAATAAAGATTCTGCTCAAGGGGGAAATTATAAGCCCAAGTGCTTCAGTTACTCTCAGCAGAAACTCGTATATTAGTCAAAACTTAGCGTATTTCCAGCCACTGAGCTGTGTTGCACATAATTACAGGGCGGGGATTCAAATCCACTACATTTGCTTCACTTAATCCTATATAACGTTAATGTGGCATGGCACACACAACATTTATCGTGAGAAAACAGATTAGGAGTCCCCTGCTACAATAATAGTCCAAACGACAGCGGTGTTTTACCATCACACTACATGAATAGCGGCCACGGGTGATCATAAAGAAGATTTGCAGGTACGAGGGAGTACCCATTACGTCTGCATCCAGCGCAAGTCCACGAGGGCTGAACTACGTAGGGAAGGTATCAAAAACGGAGCTCCAGACAAGAAAGGGTTTCCTCTTTTCCACCAGGAATAATCATTTGCAACCCAATGAAAAATTTCACGCAAACTGAAATGAAATAGTTTGTTTCCACTTGAGTTGGAGAAGGCTGCATTTGTTATTTAAGCAAAGCCTCAAGATTAGTCATTTTAATTGAAATACTTGTTGTAAAAACTGTTAACGATGGCAAAATTGAAACTGTTTTTGTCTGGCACCTAACACGTGAACCACACACTTGCCTGAAGACTGCCATAAAACTGAAAAATAATCATGGCAGAAAAAGATAACAAGTCTCCAAATGTGTCTACACCTGCTGAAAGAAGCTTCACTGACACAACTCTAAACACAGGCCAGGTTACCAAATTCACTCATACTTACATAAATACTTCTGGGCTATTTAGATGCCAGCATTTAGTTTTCAATTGCTTTTTTAATGAAACCTCCTTCCAAGTCTTGACACAACAGATTATTCCTTGATAGGATGAATTAAGGTCTATACAGTCTCCTGAAGCATCACATTTAATGACTATTTACTTCGAGCCAGGGTTGTAAATTGTTCCGATTCAGACTTGATACACCCATGCTGTTAGAGAGCTCAAATATTCTCCTAATATCGCAGCAGAATCTCATTAACCTGCTTGTTTAAAGGTATTTATCCTTTTGACTCATCCGCTGTGCTTCCTTTATAGTCCTTTAAGTTTAATTTAATTTCTACTGGGGATAAAGAAGGCGGCTGGGGGAGACTGGTCACATATTCCGACTGCATTTCCTTCTGGCTGCAGCTGCTGACACCCGTTTGTGGCAGACACCTGTGCGCAGCATCCCTGCTGGAAGTGGAAGCTCTTGGAAGCTGCTCCTACCCAGCACCAGCACCAACCGCTCACAAAGCAGCCCCTGCAACACAGTTTAAAAGGAATTCCTTGAGCAGCATTACAGAAATCACCGAGGGAAGGCTCCAGCCACCCTCCCAAGCTGGCATTTACAGATTTTATCTGCAGCTCTAGTTGTTTGCATTGTAATGTCGCCGGTTTAAGGAGCTACACAAAGCTTTACAACCGTAGGAATAAACAGCGCGTTGGGGCTTTATTTCCTCTTCTTTCCCCAGCTGGCAATGCTGCTGAGGATAAAAGGATTAATGCACAATTACTCCTGACATAAAGAGATGGGGAAAAGACCCAGACCCTCTACCTGCAGCGAGCAGTGCCCGGTTTGAAGCCCACCGAGGACACCAGAAGCCTTCCTCCTGAACACCTGGACAAGTTATTAAGAAAACGCTTCCAAGCACTCCATCCGCTGGGCAATGCCTGCCTGCCTCAGAGCACATGCGATACAGCCCGACCTAACCATGCTGGACAGGGGAAATTCACAAGCAAGGTTTGCTGTGGTGCTGAACGCGAGCTGCTGCTCCAAAACTGTAGGCCAAGCAGATCTTTTATCTGCGCAGCAACGCGATCACTGGTGGAGCGTTTTACAGCCTCCAAAGAGGTTCTAGGAACAGCGACAGGTCAGCAGTTTTTTCCTCGAGTCACTCTACTGTGAATTAATACAGTTTAATGAAGTTAGCGATGTGCTGCAGCGGATGGTTCAATGGGTTGTATTTGAAGTTCAGCTCTCTCTAGGCTTCGGTTCGACTTTGTCCACAAGAGCACAGCAAACACAGAGCACGCTGAGCAGACAGCACTGGTCCCGAGGTGCTGAGCCTTCCCAGTTCTCCTTTCCCCGAAAATAAATGTGCTGAATGTGTTCCCAGCCTTGCCAAAGGCAGTGAATGAGGTGATAAATGTTAGGGAAGTAGCTGTGCTATTTACAGCGAATTCATTATTAGCATCAAATAACACATTAACATTTGTTTTATTAATGGAAAAATAGAGCTTAATAACCTCATCCATTGCTAGCAGAGCAATGCAGGGCTTAATCAAAATTGTGTTTCTTTCAGACATTTGTTTAATCAGCAAAGCCGACCGTCCTATACTTGGGCTAAACAATTTTATCTGTAATCACTAAAACTTACTATAAAACTTACTATATCCCCTTCATTACATGCTTTCCCTCCAAAGTAATACCTCTGCAACGTTTAATTATGCAGTACATTACAAATCCATCACCTTTACAGCAGAAACAGGTGTATATGAAGAACTTCTTTCATTGCGAGCACGAATAGTTTTATTGTACACAACCTAAATAATGTAGCATGTTGGTTGAGTTAGTTACTCGGCAAGATTATTAGATTTCAAGACTCGTATCTTTTAAAAAGGCTGTCTTTTAAAGCTCAGCTTGCATTAAAGACACAAGCACATACTGCATTTTGACAGCTGTGCTGTCTACATACATGTCTACTTCCATGCCTACAATGTGAGCGGACACCCAGCATCCAGCAAGCTTCCTGGCATCCAGGTGGCTGTAATTAAGTGATCTGGGAATGGTTTCCTTCAGAAAAATAAAAATAATAACTTAAAGAAGATGCTGCACTAATTGGAAGCCCCTCATCAGCAATATTTGGTTCCCCTCTTTGGGGCGGCCTTTGTGTCAAGCTGCTTGGTCTCTAAGCGCAGCCTTCACTTGTGAAACAGATAAATCACACACCACCACTTCCTTATGGGGGATCTTAAAAACAAATGCTCAAAAACCAACCCAACTACTCTTGGATTGAGTGTCTCGTTGCTAGAGATGATAAACTAATAGGATTTCTACCCTACCACAGACTTGTGCTTCGTATAGGTGGTTGCTCCACGTAGCCTCTGTGGGATCTGCGGGACCAAGAGCAGAAGCGAAGCCTTCTGTGCTCTAACCCCAGTTCCTCAACCGTCCTGAGCTGAAAACTAAGCCAAGGCAGACTTCAGGTAGGACACAGACTGAGAGGTTTGGGGTTCAGTAAGGAAAAAGCAACATTAAAGGTCTGCCTTCGAGACCTGGGGACGCTCAGAAGCTTCAAAGGACAGGTTAGATGTACAGCCTCAAAACAACCTTTCAGGAGCCCCTCAAGCTTTATTTTTTCCATCAAAAGGTAATAGAAACTTTATTTCCGATGTAGCACAGGAAGGGAAGAAAAGGGCACAGAGCTAAAACCTTCCAGTGTGGAAAAGGAGGTTGAAAAAAAAAAAAAAAAGACAAGACTTATCTGCAGGGTTTGTAATCATTTCTGGCTTCCTCTCATCCTGTTCCAAGAACTGATCCAGGCTACGACCTAACCCTCCAGACTGCTCTGTTTTACACTCTGCTTCCCACTTCCTTACATGATCCCCAGAAATAAGCACCGCAGAGCACGCTCTGACATCGCCTCTAAAACACCTTCTGCTGGGAACTGTGCCAGGGTACAGCTTTCAGAGAGCTTTGGGGCTATTTCTGCCCGTACCGAAGCTGCTTTATTTTACAAGAGCACATGAAAAGGGATTTTGGATGACAGAACTTAGCCCCAGTAGAGAGAAAGTTTCTGAAGTTTGAAAACAGATGATTTTAAATGCCCCAAGAGGATATTTCAAGAAAAAAAAAGCACTGTCTTTAACAAAATGTTTGCATGCTATTTTGAAGGCACTCCCTCCACTGTTACAAACCCTCAATTTCATGAAGCAGATATTAAAAGAATTTGCACGTATATTCCAAAGGTAAAATAAATCCACATCTCTGCTGTTTTGGCCTCACCGGACTACAAGACATCCACCTGGGACACCAAAAATACAACCTGCAAAGGCTTTGGGAACAGAAGTTTAATTGCAGCTGCATTTTCCATTTCCATTCCAGCTGTGTCTCTGCTTGCTTACAGCAGGGCTTAGGAAAGAAGGCGGATAAGACAATAGGGACTCCCAGACTACTTCCAGCTCTGTCCCCACCCAGCAGCCTCAAGCAGTGACTTAAGAACAACAGGGCAACACGACGGTTCACATCTGAGATACAGAAAAAATATTTACACATTTCTTCCGTGGCCGTAAGACCAAGCCATTGCTCTGTACAGCAATATCTGTGCGGAGCATTGCAAAGCCTCACCCCATGACTGCTGAAATTAGAACTCCCCGCCTATGCCGAAGGACTCCAGCTGAAAATGTCCTTTAGACGGGTTGCAAATAATGCACTTGAAATAACTTCTTCCTGTGCAAGGAGATCAGATATGAGTTGTCTCATGGCTGAAATCATGCAGCTCCTGCACTCACAAGTCCATTGCTCCACATGGGCCACCTCTCAGCTTTTTCGGTTAACTTGGAAGCCAGGAAAAAAATAAAGAAATATGTAAAGACAGATTGCTGGTTGGCCTAATTTCTTTGTCTTACTATGAGATCTAGCTTAATTCTGAAGCTCCACCCAGAAGTACTTTTATAAAATGCATTTGTGTTTCAACATCTTGCCATACACACTTCCTCCTTGGACACCAATTTTAGTTATAAAGAAGCTGTCTTAGCACGAGGCCCAGTGACATGTCTCAGCCAAGTCCGGAGCTATAATTAAAACTTGCAGGGGAGGAAGGTAGGTGACATCAGGTGACATCAGGCTTCCAGCCGCTCTTTTTAATACATTGCTCCTGCTGAATGCAAAAGGCCACGTGCAATGCAAGCAGCATGCTCCTGCTCCATCCTGCCCGTGCCTTTTAAGAAGGAACGCCTGCTAACTGGCGATTAACCACCTTCTGCCAAGGTGCACGTACCAAGTGGCAATGTGATTGCTACCCCTGTGATAAGAAAATATGTTATTTATGCTACAAGTCTCTGGCAAGTCTGCTTTGCACAGCCAGAGGGAATGGTTTCAGGCCCTCGGACCGTGTGCTTCATTTGCAAGGAAGCGGGGAGTTTCAGGATTCACCAGTGTTGCCAACTTTTGCAACCACAGCCTGAGGTTTTCTCCCCTCACTCCCCTCTGGCTGCAAAGAATCAATGCTTTTATGAAATAGTTTCAAGTCCTCAATGTTTGCAAATAAAAGGATAAAGAGGTAAAGACTGGAGCTATTGCACAACAGAGAGGCAGTTCGTGATCCACATAAACATCACTCAGAATGGAAAAGGATGGACAGTGTTAAAAATCACATTCCCAAAGCTGTTGCTAGATCAGCTGCAAAGTCAAGAATACACAAGCTCAGGTTGGCTCAGCACCATCCTGAATGAAGCAGTAATCATGTACTAAAAGGTCTTTCTTGCCCATCTTTCCTCGCTGTCTACAGCCCTGCTGGCTGCCCATGTCCCCAGGCAGTGTCTTCAACAAGGGGCTTGTTCCAGCCTGCTTCCAGAAGATGAAACCACAGGCTTAAGTGGGTTTCTGGATTTCTTAGGAGCTTTCCCATTCCCTCACCCCTGTGCTATTATTTGACACTTAAATATTTGCACAACAAACAAGCAACAAAGAGGAACTCAAGCTGATAGATTTAATTGTACACAACAATAGACCCAGAGCAGATAATGTCTCACCAGGAACATTAGACATCCCAAATTAAATTTGTTTGCGTGTTTTCTCACACTTACATCCACAAACAATTTGAAATTGGCCCGGGACTGACAGCCGGAAAAATAACCTTTGTGTCATACAAATCACAAAACCTTAAGCAACTTCATTGTTTCCATACTCATAAAGCAAATGAGAAAATAGCTGGCTGCTCACTTTTACTGAAACCTTTGCTTGTGCACAGATCCCAGAACTCGTGGTCAGCCGTTAATATGGACAGGAGCTGATAGGACAGCAGATCTTTACAATGGGATTGATAAGGATAATTAAGATCCTTAACTGTGGCAGTCAAGGAATAGTGTCTTTCAGAATAAAGTGTATTTCCCTGTTTTATCTGATAAACAACAGGTCTCTTCCCTGGATAGGATATTAGGTGGAAGTCCAGTGAATAATATCTAAACAGGAGAAGGCTTCTGTGCGCTTTAAGGGCCAATTTTCTCTTACATCTGAAAGCAACATTAATGTTTCCTCTTAATGGTCCATCGCTTTTTCACTTTTGCTTAGTCCCCTAGCTCCATCTAGCGCCAAAACGAAACAAAAAGCCTTGTTCTTTGAGCAACCTAAATAAACCTAGTCCTCGAAGTCCAAGCCAAAGGAAAAACAATTTGCTTCGTGCCAAGTTCTGTAACTGTGTCTCTGCACAGGGATTTCTGCTGATCCAACGCCCCAGACACAAAGGGTTTGCAGCCTGCGCTCAGAAAAACCCATCAGGCAAAACAGGATTAGCAGGGGTCCCCAAAGCAGCGTGCAAGCAGGAAGGTGGAGAGCTCGTCTTCAAACAAAATCCGCATTATGGACAGGTAACCAGCAATATCGAGACTTTTCCCGGAGGAAAGGCCTGATTCTAGCAGCTTGCTTTCTTTTCCCACGGCCTGCTTTCAGCAGAAGAGAAGGGCATTACCTTGCGCTTTTCCAGCTATTACGCTTAGACACCATCACAACTCATGATTCCCTTCCGACAGGGATTTCATCATTTTAAAATGTATTTTCATTTCAAAACGTCCCCAGAGATCCTCCTTGAAACAAACCGTCTTTAAACAAATGTTTGAAACTACACCTTATAAATGATGAATAGCTTTTTGTACGGTTCCTTGAGCTATTTTCCAGTGGCAAAAGTTTAGTAAGCACTACCAGGCAATATTGCTGCAATAAACGTAGTCCTAGCTCTGTCATCTCCAAAACTTATGACGTATAAAATATTTTCTTGAAACTCTTAGGTACAAACTGCTTGAAGTGTTGGATTTTTCAGCTCCATCATCTTAATTACTGTGGAGGAAATCCTGAACTATTTTCAGCAAAGGTGGCTTTTGGAAAAAAAAATAACAATAAATAAATAAATAAATCTCTTTGGAAAATTTGAAAAACTAAAAAAAAAGTCTTCCTTCCTATTACCTTTCCTTAAGGGTAAAGGTAAGCAGATCGGGAAGACAAATGCATTGCATCTGAATTGTATTACACTGGGATCAGAATCTGTTTTCTAATGTTTGCTAAAATGCTACTGAGCAAAGACTAACACAAGTGACACTTGAGACCATGCAATAGCCCTGATTTTTATTTTCCTGCACTGAATGCCAGATTAGATCATTCAATCTCAATTAGATCATCAATCTCTACTGCTTTAATGATTTTTCTACTCTTCTACAGCAAATATCTGCTGCAGCAAAGCAGGCAAGGCAACTCGGGGAAAAAAAAATCTCCTGTGATTTATATTCCCCATCTAGGAATTGGGGCTTTTCATCTAGGAGAGTCAGGGGGGTCCTTACCTGGCGTTTACACCCTAAATGAGGTGCACCGTGAGCCTTGTAGACCTCTGGGTCCCTGTTACAGCAGACTTTGCACATCCCATTACTCAAGGTAGAAATAAACACACTGTGGATTGGAAAATCCCCAGTATAATTTAAGCACTAATTAAACAAATGGATTTTTATCACAATTCTTACATATTTACCCAGTGCAAGCAGCATCCCCTAAGAACAGATACTTTTCCACATGCTCATTTAGGAACAAGATAGGATTACAATATCGTGCATTACCCTGTTTAATGTCAGGGAGAAGACCATGCTGTCCAAGAGGTACATGCACGCAAAATAACAAGGATTTTATCAAATGTAGTACTTCTTTTTTTCTGAAAGAATGAATGAGTCCCTTCAAATTGATCCCTACATGTGGTAAATGCAGGTAAACGTGAGAAGGAAGGACAGCTATTTGGTAGCATGCTGCCCACAGCTACCATTACCGCAAAGCTAACTCAGAAGGAGAAGTTCAGAGACGATAACCAAGGGCAACACCACTGAAAAATTAAATTAGACCAAATCTCACTGCACAGAGTATATTCTCATTACTAAAACCCTACCTTTCTACCAGAACCACAGCACAACCTCTGGATCTCACCGGGCCAACCTGCCAACAGCTCAGTTTCCTCCCCACACACCTTTTTAACGTTTACCCCCCCACCACCACCCGTTCACCTGAAGAAACCTTGGTGCAGTCGCTGCTAACCTTCCCCAGGGAATCAGATTAACTCGACAGCTCTTTATGCTGGTTTAGGTGATTCTGCCCCAGATGAGTTTGGGAATGACGAGATTCTTTTGTACGCAGGACCACAGAGAAAATTTTCCAGTGGTTTAGATGATGAGCCGGTGGTTGTGACTTTATTCGCAGAAAACAAATCGTGAGATTCACTTCAAGATCTGCCCTGTAGAAAAGCCATGGTTACCGTGCAAGCTGAGGCTTTGCTTTTAGGTCCTTTTCATCTTCAGTTTGACACATTTAGGGGCATAACCACAGCATGTTTGATGTGCCCGTATCTGTGGCCCACAAAAGCTGTCGCTGCCCCATCGCTCACTCCAAAGCAGTCCTCGAGGTCTGCCACGTGCACACGGACAGGCTGAGGCATTAACCTGAACCCAGCCAGTTCCTGCGTAGCTTTGTTTGCCAAAACCTTCCCCAGAGCAGGCCCAAGGTGGGATGAGCTACCTGCTCACAGCCTTCTGAAAGCTCCCTGCAAGGCTCATGCCGGTAGTAAAACCGTACCTTATCTAAACTGCTCCTCTGAGAGATGCCTACTACCCCTAGGAGGGCTCCTCCTTCGTTTCTGCACAAATTTGCTCACAGCATCTGCAGCATTGCTTGAAGAAGCTCACTTGACACAGTACGGAAATGGACCGTGAGCATTCGCAGTCAGGACCTGCATCCGTGCTGGGAGAAGCCACAAGGAAGCCGTCGAGCCTCGGCTGGGAGCGTGCTTAGAAAAATCAGATGGCAGCTAAGGAATACTCCAGGGCTGTGCATAACTGTAGGCTACCACTGCAGTGTAAACATGTTAATATTTAATAACATCTAATGCAAAATCAACTTCTGCGTGCTCTGCTAACGTAAGCTAATATGTTAAGGCTGACAGTGAGGTTTTCCAAGAGCCTTTTCAACAAAGAGAACATTTCCACAGCAAAGCTTAGACACTGTAATAGCTGTTAGCAGGAAAGGAGACAAGTGCACGCATGAGGAAGTGCCAGAGTATGTCAGGAAAAGAGACACCAAGGTAAGCAACCTTCCTAAGGGTAATAAAAATGCTGTTCTGAGCAATTGTTGAAGCCAATATCAAGAACAATAGAGGAAACCTTCAACCAAGGCTTTTGCAAGATGCCAGACGACACAGCAGCACCACTTTCGCATCTCGTTACATCTTAATCCCCACTCAAAGAACATAAAACCTCCAGAAGAGGAAATCTCAAGGACTGCATTCAAACCCACGTGACAGGCTCAGACCCCGTGTGAGTTCAGCTGTTCTCTGTATTGGTATTTACACGGTTTGCAAGCCTGGGGTGGCTCCGAGTCAATACAGAAAGGGTCAGATGGTAGGTGGGCAGGGGCAGGGGCTATGCACTATTTTCAAACATAGAACAAATTTCTTAAATCTTACTAGCGTATAGACAGAGCAGTGTATTCTTATATTCTAGTATCTGGCACATTAACTACCTAAAAATAGAGGCACATCCCTTATGGATCACTTTCAAAACACTGGATTAAAAATGGGAAGTGAAACTATGAAACGAGGGCTGCACAAAAGAGCAAGGGTGAAAAAAAAAATCTCACCTGCAAACAGATGATACTGTAAAAGCACAGAAGAAAAAAAAAAAAGAATTCCCATAATGTACACTGCAATTTTAAAAAGTACGTAAAAACACTTACTGGTGCCTGTTTTCATGCATATAAAAATATCCCATATTTAAACGCATTCTTTAAGTGACCATAAGAACCTTGTGCTAGAGATTACTGTAGAAATGAAGTCAGGCTCATGGAAATAGAGACAATAAAATAAACTTCAAAAGATAAATTGTTTGACTTTGGAGACATTTAATGAATCAATCAGTGCTTAAAGCATAGCGTTTAAAGGGACTGAAGGGCAAGAAATTGATATATGCCACAGACTCCTCGGTCAGAAACAACTTGAAAACGTAATAGCAGATGACAGGATAAAACAGGCTTATAAAGTGAACGATATTGTGATTTGGAGTGACCTCCAGCCTCCCTAATCTTTAATAGCAAAACCTTTCTGACACCAAGGAAAGCATGATGGATCTTCTCTAGCATTCAGCTGCTTCTTGAAAGCCGTCAACAGCTACCTGAGACAGTTCATCTAACTCCAGTCTTGAGTGATCAGGGGATTAAGGAGGGAATCGGATGCAGTCAGGGGTGCTGTATTTTGGGAAGATAAACTGGACATCAAAAGCAGTGATTTAAAATCATTAAAGAGAGCGAGGGCAACTGCTGAAGCAATCTGAGAGGGAAGCAAAAGAAAGGGCTTGTTCCATGGTCAGAACAGACAGCGGGGTATAGAGCACATAAAGAAAAACCCCACGGCGAAGGTGACAGCGAAGGGCTCCGCTCTGCAGCTTCTAAACACGCAGCTTGACCTTGCTTGATGCAGTGGGACGGAACCTCAGGCCCATGTATAAAAGAGCGGTATAATTTATCAGACCTGCTTCTTGTATAAAACTTAACAAATGCGTATCTCAAAGCTTTTTATAAAGGAGATAAGCATCATTACCCCAGCTGGACAGATACACCAGGGCTGGTGAAGAGCAGTTATTTGTTTTTTGTCCCGCAATACCCAGATGTTGTCACAGGATGCAGCTTCTTAAATCAAGAACCTGAATTCACCCAGGCTCCTAGGAATAAATGGCAGCGCGGTGGCCTCAATACGCGGAGCTGTATTCCTCAATACGCTGCCACCTATTGATTCACTTTTAGAAATAACTGTACGTGGGAGAATATTTAGTGCCAATACCCTAAGACAGAAAGCCATCCAAAATTGGTGAAAGAATAAAGAAAGCCTATGCAAGCTGGCAGTCTCGTACAAGGCATGCTCCCGTTTAGAGCAGTAAGGGCTTTGCCTAAATGGATCTGCCTGGTTTGGCCCCCATTAGCCTTCTCATCCCCTCCTCAATAAATCACCACCCTGGATTTCCCAAATATGATGTATAAACGTGATGTCTCATAAAGTCCAGTTCGATCCCAACATACTATTCAGGGTGTACAGGCCAAAAGAAAGCGTGGCTTCTTCCAGCTATGTGACGGGCCAGGGGAATTCAAAAAAGACCAGAAAAAGCCAAGCGTGTGGTTGTTTCTTAATAAAATTAAATTAAATAAAAAAAAAAAGACTCAAAGACCTTTAGCAGTATACTTACAGATAC
The DNA here is from genome assembly GCF_040182565.1 of Anser cygnoides. NCBI lineage: Eukaryota > Metazoa > Chordata > Aves > Anseriformes > Anatidae > Anser > Anser cygnoides. Next base: position 3,486,274 of record NC_089898.1, on the reverse strand, counting down.
TGGACACAACTCGAACACATGGTTACTTCCATAGCCACGTTTACACCTGGGCATGCCCTCACCAACCCAAAGTAGGGTAATAATTTCTATTATTACCCCAATATAGATTATATATATATATATATTATAGATAATAATTTCTATTGTAGTTTCAGTGAAAATTCTCTGAGGTTGCAAAGCTCCATGGAGAATCCCCTGCACCCTCAGTCCAGGCTCCAGCTTGCCATGCAGCGACCGGCAGACTGACAGGCACCTGGTTTCTCTAAAGGCTGAAAATCCGAGGGGCTAAACACGTATCAGTCCTGAGTCCCACTTAACCCAAACAATCAGAGCAAAGCAATAGCTCTTCTAAAACGAGCCCTCACGATGCTGTATTTCTTTCCATTGCTGAAGAGAGAATCAAAATGGAAACTTTGAAGGCCTGATAGAAGTGGGAAATTGCTTGGTTTGTGGCTTGAACTTTGAAAAAGCACCCAGGGCCATGCTGCTCTGTCCAAATGCAAGCTCCAAACTGAAATGTGAAAAATCAGTGCAAAGTCCTGAGGCAAATGGACCTGTCTGTCTCCCAGCTCTCGTACAGGAGTGATAATGCTTGGAAGACTTCGCATTTCCAAGTACTAATTACAAGAATGTGATGGATGCACCGCCTGAATTAAATGTACAGGAACAAGAGGGTATGGAAGGGAAAACAAACAAAAACTAGGAGGAGGAATTAATGACGCATTTAATGAAGAGAAATCAAAACTCATTTGTTGTTTTGGGAGGGGAAGGCAACTTTTAACGCCATCGCAATACTAGCAGAACAGCATAAAATTGATATCTAGCCTGTCAGAGCTGGAGTAATAAATTATTATTTTCCATGATTTCGTTTTTCCTTTTAAAGCAAATACTTTATTTTGTTCAGCTTTAAAAAGAAAGCCACATTATTTAAAATGACTTAAAAATATAAGTGTAATGAGCTATAACACAGACATTTATAGAATGCAACGTGTTTTGTGATGAGGTATTTAACTTCTTATAAGTAGTAAGGAGCAACATTTTTTACTAGGAGGTGTATTTCCCGAGCAATTAGGCACAGGAGCCTAATTAAAAATTAAGTCAATGTTCAAATAAGCATAATAGAATATCTGTAATCTGCAGAAACACAGGAACAGCTGGAATGCTGCTTAGTTTTACTACTTCCTTGAAGAATGCTAAAAAATTTCAGGAACGCATTCCAGGAGGTGCATTTCCAAGGTCACCTTTGCATATAGGTTGCTTCATTCTTGAAAATAAGAGCTGGCAGCCCTGGGGACCAGGGCTGGTGTCACCTCGCACCCCAACCAGTCTTAACTGCAGCAGATAGCCCCCTGCCCAGCAGATGTAGGGACCTGGCGATGAAACCTACCTCTCCAAAAAAACATTCCTTCACAGTAGCACGTGTACCGTGCCGCAGGCTCCATACAGGACATTTCTGGGACACGCCAGCCGTGGTCTGCTCTGGCTGCCTTGCACTTATCCGTACTTACTTCCCCATGGCACACAGCTGTCTGCCACCACAGGTAGCAAGAAGTCCCTCTGTGGTAAGGGAAACAGTTTGGGGCAGTTTGGCTGAAGTCTTTCCTTGATATAACATGGTCTGAGATTTCTCATGGTTGTCTTTAAACAAGCTTGCCTACATCTGGGCTTTATATATAAAATTAGATATCCATACATACAAACCCCACCCACATACATATATATTTATATACATATATACACACATTTTCATGAAAATCTGGCTATTGACCTCAATTTAAGGTGGAAAACAGAACTTTTGCACATTTTCTGTCAGCTGAGGTTCAGGTAACACAGCTAGAGTTGCTCTGAAACTACCTTCCAAAATTTGAAGGTAGGAACCCAAGGTGATAAATTTTAATACCATACTATAAGCTAGGTAAATATTTACCACAATAAGAAAATACACTGAAACATGCAAACAGACAGTTAGTTATCTGTAAGCTGCAGGAGGAAGGTCTCCTCCAGAGACTCACAGAGCGAAGTTGCCATAGGAAATTGGACATCAGCATCTCACAAAGTCATCCTCCAGGTTGCACGTACCCACGACCACTCACTCATACCACTCATATTTGTATTTTTCATAGCTAGTTATGAAAAGATGCAATGCCCTTTAAATGAGGCAGGCTTAACCTCATTTGTGACATGGGGATTAGACTTAAATCAGGGATGAACTGATCAGCTGCAGGTCAGCAAAGACTTCATATTTAGGCATCGGAAGATCTAGAAAGGCTACAGTTTAGCATGTTATACCACCATATTTAGGTGTTTAAATACTTTTCAATATGGTCCACTGGATAATTTTAATACTTCTGCCACTAATGTATTATGAAGAGAAATCTCCATACATAAATAGCCAGCTAGCATGATATTTAATCAGACACCCGCTGAACACTAGCTAGCACAAACAAACAAGCTAATAACACACTCCAGAAGTCTTCACCCAGAGACACTTTTCAATGATCTGTCAACAAAAATTACATTTGTCACCAAAGACTGGGATGCCTACATATACCGTGGAGGCAAATCAGCAAAGCCCAGCTTTTCCTTTAGCTGAATAAGCTGCTTTCCTGAAGGACAGGGGCAGACAGCCACCACCACTTCTCAGAGGGGATGAGATCCACGGCCCTACACATTTTGACAGCTATGAACCTCAGGGTCCCGTGCACGTGTACCTTATCTCCTGCCATACAGCCTGTCTGCGAGGTGGTGGCACTCACAAATGTCCCCATGCACCAGGAGCACACCGAAGGCACAGCTGTAAGGCAGCCTGCTTGCAGGTGGCAATGCAGTCCCTGTGAAAAGCCAGGCTTCAGATTAGTGTTATGTGGGTTTGTAATGCAACATTTTAATCACATCTCGGTCTACATATTTAAAATGAATTGGTTCAGTGTTAATTGCCATTAAAGGGAGAACTTTTTAGACTTAATAATTCTGAGTGACAGTTCAGGTCCCAGTGTAATGAGCACAAAGCCAAAGCAGATTATGAAGACTGTGATTACACAATCGATTAAAGCAACAAGGTATATTTAAACATGACACTGACATTAAAGACATTTCCTGCAGGTTAATTGCAAGTCAGTTAACATGGAGAAAGTTAATTGCCAAAAACACCTTGTTTTTTTCCAGTAAAATTCAATTTCATTTAGACAACCCCTCACAAACAGTTCAAGAAAAAAATACCCATGATGTATGGGCACGAATGTCAATAAGTGTTTGTTCTTTAAAAAGAATTGGAAGAAAACCTGTGGTAACTAGCATTCCCCACCTCCTTCCATCCACCTGTGTGTTCAGATGTTTGCCCATCACCCTGTATCTGATCCTCCAGCTCCCCCATTTTCACTGTGGCTCTGTTGCAAAGCCAGAGTCCCTGACAGCAAGCTTGGCCAGGAGACAACGAGGCAAACAGCCTGGAGCAAGCTGCTGAGACCATCAGGGAAACCTGGGAGGGACAGATGATGATTACTTCTTTATTAACACAAGCTGTGGAACATAGGAAGCAAGCAATTCTCCCTTTTAAAAGAGTCGATACACAGCCAAGCTTTCTACGCAGTCTAAGTATGGACAAAGTACGTGTAAAAACCAGGCAAGTCCATTCAATGTGTCATTCCCCTCAGTCCTCCTCCCAAACTGTCCCTCAATATCTTTCACTATAGCTGCTCCTGAAATGATTAGCTGTGGCGTCTGTGCAAGTCAGACTTGTCTTAGATTGCTCCCTTCTAGCTCAAGGGACTCAAAGCAGCTGGAGCAGGCAGCACAGAAATCACAGCACCACGAATAACACAAAGCTGCTCTGCCCTGCCTCGGGGGGATGCTTCTTGGTGTACACCGGTAACCCTCCTTCTGCAAGAGCCCTTGTCTCTAGGATCCACACTGTGCTGAAAGACCGGTATCATTTCTGAACACTTCACATGCTAAACGCAATGGCACCCGCTCTGGGGAGGAAGTGTTTTCAAAATTCTGCATTTTGTTTGACTTCAGACAAGAGACAGACAGAAGAGAACAGACCAGAAACAACCAGAAGTCAAGAGGCAGCAAGCACTCATCATCCAAAGAAGTCCTGGGAGCACACTGTACCTCTGGAAGTTCAACAGCTCTTACAGCATTGAAGACAATGAGGACTTTACCATTATTTCAGTAACACAAGTATTCCGTGTTTTTTTTTCTATAGCCTAAGGCGGACATCGATCACTATACATAAAAGCACACCAAAGACTCAGCTGCAAGTCAAGTTCTTGCAGATAGAAATCAGAAGTGGATGTTTTCATTTTAATTTCACTTTTCACTGTAATTCATGTCTCAAAACTCAGAAAGCTGGTTTGCCATTGTTCTGTAATAACAAGTCACGCATTTTGTTTCCAGCCCTTTTCCAAGTAATTGTGTATTGCAGCTGCTAAAACAAGTTGTTCTTAGGTCCAGCAATAGACAACACTCCTACCACTGTAAGTCAGTATACTCCTGTACAAGTCATACTTTTTCAGTTTCCTAAGCAGCCCTGAGCTCTTCCACAAGCTCCAAGAGAGCTGTGCTGCTTCACAATAAGCCATTTAGAAAAAAAAAATCGTTCACGCGGGATTAAGCATAAACTCTTGCAGCAAAGACAGACAGCCCTGGGGGCTGCGTTGACGTGGGACAGAGGGAGGTATTTTTTCCCCTCGACTCAGCACTGGTGAGACCACGGCTGGAGAGTATCCAGCTCTGGGCTCCCCAGGAAAAAAAAGAGAGAAACATGGACATACCAGAACAAGTCCAGGAAAGGGCCACTTGGAGAATTAGGGACTGGAGCAGCTGTCAGACAAGGAGAAGTGAAGGGCTGGGGGTGGAGGGAGGTGTGGTGGTTGTCTTATCGATGTGTATAAATACCTGAGGGAGAGAGCAAAGAGCAAAGAAAACACGGTCAGACCCTTCTTAGCAGTGCCCAGACGCACATCAAGAGACAATAGGCACAAACTGAAATAGAGCAAATTCCATTTAAAAATAAGAAAAAGCTTTTCACTGTGAGGACAGTGACACACAGGAACAGGTTGCCCAGAGAGGCTGTGGAATCTCCATCCTCAGAGATGTTTAAAACACAAATGTACATGGCCTTGAACAATAAAAAGACAATAATCAGTCATTCTTTACAGAAATACCTTTTGTTAGACATCTTAAACCTATGTAATATTCTCCCTGAGTCGTTAATTTGGGAAATTTTCACATGAATACTAACACTCTACTTTGTTCCCAATGAGATCCTATGGCTAAATTAGCTATTTTACTTTCTTTAACTTGGGCATTTAAAGTCACGGAGTTTAATCTCCCTGAGAATTAATGAGCCCCAGTTAAAGAGATTACTGCAAAGGTCTGGAGACCCAAATTGATTTTAATCTATTTATTCTATACCTGCTTGGAGATAAGATTACCACTAAACAAGGCTTTTGTGTCCCTGCCTGTTTACGTTAATGTATTTTTATTACCTGTTCTGTCATCTGGACTGTGGTCTCAAGCCTGCTTTCTAGGAATTGAGCATCCCCTTTCACACTTTAAACATGTGGTAGTGTGCTTTCTCCGATTTCCCTGTTTAAGCATTAAGTATTTATAGCATATAACCCATAGCAGCCCAACAGCACTTTAAACATGTACAGGAATCCTTACTACAGACGGGGGCTAAATATTTAAGCAGGCAACGTTCTGCAAATGGGCAACAGTCCCGGGCTTTGCATTTGCTGATGCTCCTGAAGGAGCAAAACTGAAAATTATCTGACTTGTACTTTGGATTCTCTTGCATATGGAGGTACTTACTTGTATGGACGTGTGGAGGTACCTGGTGCTTCAGGAATTTGGGCTCCCATGACAATTTTGCAGAATGTTTTCCTGTGAGTGGTTACGTGTTAAGCCAGGCCCAAGCTGACAGAAGGAAGCATCAGAGAATGAACATTAAATACAGATTTCAGGAACAGGAAGCAAAGCACAGGTAAAATTACACATGCTGGTGGTGGGAATTAGAGCAGATATGGCACTGAAAGGTCCTAAGTAAAAAACCTAGACATTGAAGCTGACCTTTATTGAGAAATCACTGAGCACAATAATCTGTTTCTGTTCTGTTCCAGTAATGACAGAAATGAAATGTGACACTGAGGAAGAGATTAAGCAGCAGTACCCATAATAGTGTGAAAAACATTCTGTTCCTCTTGAATCCTTTTCAGCTCAAGTGCTGGAAAAGGAAGAAAAAAAATAAGATAGTTTTAATGACGCCAAAAATGCAATTGCCATGGAAGCTAATTCAAACCCTGTGAATTTACTTTAAGATTCCATAATTTACATATAGGAGCAACACATCCTAAGCACCACAAACCCCCAGCTTTCAAAGAAACCTCGCTAAACTCACCTGCAGGCGCTGCCGACTTGCTCACCTCCAAGGCAGCAGCGGCTGTGTGCGCGTCTTTCTTGAGGCTGGGCTGACGAACACCAGGCCGTGTGAGATGGGCACTCTGGGCTTGGTAGCTTCAGGCAGGGGATGCCAGGACACCGGCCAGCCCCCCAGCTATGGGGCGGCCAGGCTCCCAGGGGACACAGGAAGGCTCCCCCCTTCCCATTCAGGGCCCTACCAGCCTGCACCCCGCTGCCACGGGGACACCCAAAACCGCTGCTGGCTGGGCATGCCGTCTCACAGCCCCAGGCCCTGGCTACAGGCGGGTCAGCACCCAGGGGTTCCCCAAGCTCAGGCTTCCCCCACAGCACCAGGAAGGACTCTCCGAGCCAGGCAGCAGGGCAGAGCAGCCACAGGCCACGGCAGCTGGCACCCAGAGCTCCCCTGCTCCATGCTCCTCTCACCTGCACCTCAGAAAGGCAGGGGCAAGGCACAGCCACCTGCTTACAGGGCCCTCCTCTGGCCTAAAGATTTAGACAGTGGCTGAGCTCTGCCCTAAAGCAAGGGGGCAAAGCCCGAATTCTCCTTTTGCTCAGGTACCACCAGGATGGCCCTACAGCTGCATGCAGAGCTTCCCTTCTGTCCTGGGAAGTTTAGCAAAGTACACTGCAGTGACTTTAAAACTGGTCTAAGAACAAGGACACACACACACACCCCTACACAGAGACAAGGACAATGCCAGCACTTCCCCCATAGACACCAGTGTTGATGTACCTCAGCACTTCCTGTCAGTCCTGCCCTTTCAGGTCCCTTTTCCATTCCCCACCCTAGAGCCGCCATTTGCTGTTAGCTCCACCATTTCCCCACAACCACCTCGGGGCAGATTCCCGCCCCCCCAACCCCAACCCAGTATTTTCCACCACGGTTCCAGCCCGGACCGCATAACACAGCATTCCTCTCTCACATCACTACCTGGGCTCCTCCTCACAGCTCACCTCTTTTCTAGGGGCCCCCCCAGAATCACAAGGGAGCCACCATGCTGTTGATATTCATGGAGATGTTTTGTCACAGGAAAAGTGCTGTGGCAGCACCCACTGAATAGAGGGGAGAAATGCTGTGAGCTGCACTCTCTGCCCTTGGATTTTACTATGTGAGAGTTCTGGGCCTTACAAATTATATTCCTGTTACTCACCATTTCTTTTTTTTCCCCCCTTGTCTTCCAGGGAATAAAATCAGACTGTACAGCCCATTCATATTTAACAAATTACACCTAAATATCCCATCATTGTGAATTTTGCGGCTGTCATGACAGAGTGACTGCTCATTAGTAAAATAATTTGGTATTCTAGTGGGTGCCAAGTACAGTTCTGGAGACTTCAACATGTTTTGACACTCATTGATGGACACTTGAACAATAAAATATGGCACGAGTGAAAATTCTAGTGCTTTCCAAAAAGGATCAGTTTTGCAAACAGCCAAGATTTTGACCAAGATTGGAATCTCTTTTTAAATGGATTTATCTATTATAATGCTCCCACTTAGTCTGAGAACGTAAGACTGTAACTACTGCCTAACATTGCAAGTTTTAGTCCTTACACATGTTAAATGATGAAAATGTTTGACAGAGCATGTGCAATTCCAGCCCACATACAGTTCAATTCAGTCCTGCCTAATACTAAATTTCTCCTGCCAATTGCTTGACATAACAGGCCCTGAAGTTTCATTTAGCAATGAAAGAGCAATATTGTTTCCAGAAATGAGCTCTAAAAAGGGGAGATGCATCTATCAAAGCAAATCTCACCTCTAGTTTTCCATTGCCTGTATGTAATTCCAGTGTATCTATAGAGAAAGCTCAGGCCATATATTCTGTATATGATGAGGGATTTGCAGTAACTAAAGACAAAATGTAACAAAGATAGGTTTTGTGAGCAAATTCAGTTTTCTCTCTCGGAATTCCAGTGTACAGCAATCAGAATGATCAACTCAGACCCTCATGACTGACTTGCTAGCATGAATTTCTGGTTCTCAGCGGCAAAAGAAGGCAAGAGAAATTGTTCTTTCTAACATGGCTATGGCTGATGTTAAAACCATTTCTGAGATGAGAAATGCCACTGTGATAAGCCTTCTGCTCATCATTTCAGAAGAATAGTTAGTGTAAATTCTTAGGCTAACAGGCTTATTCCCATAAAAACATTGTGTCTAATTAGTTGCAGACACTTCAATAACCACTGATGGTCTGGTACTGACTAATTACAGCTGCTAATGAAAGATTATACAACGGCAAAAGCAAAACGAAGAAAACTTTGCTCGAGTCTCAGCACACTTCCCTTTTCTATTTCTTTGCCTTTTTTATCCAAAGTCCAAAAAAGAACATGTCAGAAACTCCAGCAGCAGCAGCAGACTGTGGACCTTCTCGTTTGCCCAGCGGGCACTGTGGCTGTTCAAGCTTGGCATGCTTCCCCAGGCAGTGCCCAGAGCCCGGCTGTATATGTCTGGCACAGGAAACTTCAAAAAAAGGTATGTTGGGGAATAGACATAGAAAGGAAGGGCACAAAAGATGACATGGAAATCTGTATCTGCTTTACAGGTAGCACGGCTGTGGTTTGTTCACCATTTCAGCTGCAATAGGAATTTGAGAAACAGGACCAGATTCTTGAAAGTATTCAGACACCTCCGTTTCATTGTTTTTGTCAGGTTTTTTTTCCTTTCTTATCAATTGCCTCTTATTTTTATGATCGTCAGGAAGCAGACATCTCTTCCTCTTGATCTCTGTAGCTCATGGAATAACAGGGCTCTGGTTTCAGGCGGTAACAGTAGGTAGCATTGAACTACAAGAGAGGACAAACCTCTCCCACCATTTTGAACGGGACTATTCTCTTCTGTCTCCTGGTTGCAAGTTCAGATGACTTTCTGGGAGCAAAGTGCCAGACTGCAGATAAGGAGCTTCAGATGTCCCGGCTCAAACTACAGGAAGCTTCCTCCACAGGCTGGACTCCTCTAAACTCACACTACTCCAGGTGTTTTCTTGTTGTGAAAGTAAAGAAAGGAAAAAATTCCTTCCTCACGAGCTCTTATACATGTGTCTGAAGGAGGTCATTAGATATGTTAAATGCAGCAAACTGGAAGAATACAGTTCAGGATTTGATTTGTTCTAGATTTGGTGGGCTTTACAAACTCCAGGTAGTAAGGCAGGGGTTAACTCCAGCAGCAGGTAAGGAGCAGCTAGAATAAAATCCAATTCTGCATGACAAAAAGGCCTAAGAGGAAATAAAAGAGGAGGAATCTCTCAGGAGAGAGCTGCCTGAAAGAGAGCCAAGAAATAAATCCGTAAAGTAAAATGTGGTTTCCAAGATGAGGCTAGGGAACCGTGGGGGGCCACAAACTAGGCTGGTGCCTTCTGTACAAGGCAGGCCACAGATGGTGCGCACATCCCAGCTGTCGTGGCTCCTTAGCCACCACACTGCACTCCCCTTGGGTTAAGTGACCCAGGCTGGAAGTTAAGACAAATTTTATATTTCCCTTTTCTTTATGAAATCTGACAAAAAATATGAAAAGGTTCAGGGCTACTATAAACTGCTACGAACTCTTGCAGAGTCCAGAAGCAAGTGGGAACGTCCAGGCTGCAGATTTTGGTCCACGCCTTCTGTTCCCACGCAACATATTCTAACTGAAAGACTGAGAAGCGTGTGCCATGCCCCTCATTCTCCAAGTTCACTCTAAGTAAAGGGCCCTTCATCCAGCAGGAGTCTTCTGATTCCTCTGCCTCAGCAGAGTAGCAGTGCTTTGAGAACAGGATCTAAACATCTTTTGCAGAACGGTATCTTTAAAAGAAGTGAATTACTGATGGTGGCTCAACATACCCAACAACTTTAAGCGTTTTGTATTTATGAGTCTCTAATGTGTGGGCTTTATCCACCTTCACCCTTCCTACTCCCCACCAAAATAATTGTAGTTATTAGGCTGTCTGCTCACCTGTTCTCCAATTTCATATTTGGCATCTCTATTGCTAAGCATGGTCTGCCTAGAGATTTTAATTAGCTTTGAATGAAATATTGTTCATTAATAAAGCCTCAGGACAATAAAACATACGCCAATTAGTTCAGGGTGCAGCAGGGAACAATACATACTGCTTGCAAATAAGAGTGATTCCTAGGTTTTAGACCCGAACACGTGATTTTTATAGAGACCTTTTAAATTCAAATGCCAAGAGAAAATCAGGGAACATTTCAGGCATTGTCATTTGCCTTTTTGGTAAGATTTCTAAGCTAAAAAACAAGCATGGAAAACTAAGTATTTGCCACCTGACATTTTTCATGCTTCTGCATTTGAACGTAGTCAGGGAGTATTTATAAAGATGCCATAAAATAGGAGGCAGTGGTTACATGCTGCATGGCTAAGACAATAGTGGGAGGTATCCCAGTTGTTGTCCTCTTGGGTGCTGTACAGATTAACAGAACATAGCAAGAAGGTAAATTGGTCACTTCAGGTCGGCAGTAGTTGAAGCCGGCTCAGCTTCTCCTACATTTCTTCCATGCAACAGGGCACAGGAGATTTCCACGAGAGCAAGAAAACAAAAGTTTTGAGAGATGCTTTAGAAGGAAAAAGCTTCTGGGGGCTGCTCACTGCCTCTTTATAAAGCACAGATGTCTTCAAACACCAGTTGGGTAAAGAATAAATCGGTAGGTGGGTTTAGGGTGTATGCACTGCCTGCCAGCCAGGGGAGAAGCAGGCAGCCACTGCCCTGAACCCATTTTGCAAGCCTTAAATCTAGCTCTAAACCGCTGATGGGGAATTAAACCACACAGGGACAGTTGCAGGAGATCAGCAAGGAAGAAGCTTCAAAAGAAGAAAGCAGGAGAGCTGAAGGGCGAGGAATGAAGCCACCGCCAGAGGGAGCCCACGAAGCACCGCAGGCAGGGAGCTGCTGCCCGGTGGCACTCGGCAGGCAGAAGGCAAAGCAACATCCCCTGGTTCAAACGTCAGCGTATTTAGCTTCATACAGATGTCTGCGTTGTCACAAAAAACAGACAAAAAAGAAATATCAGGTCTAAATGTAATAACACACCTGATGCTATACTTATACAACTGATTGACATCTCCCTTTTTCGTGCTTGCTGTTTGAATTCATGAAAAAATGCTTATCGATGCTTTTTGTCAGGATTTTGGTTTTGTGCATATGTGGGGTGGGAAGAAACAGGAAGAAACAGGATAGTTTATTTTTTCCATTTTAAAACTAGTTTTCCTTTGTCCACTGTCTAGAATTTCAGTCATCCTAGGACAATCTGAATATTTTTATCATTAGGATTTCCTTTTAGTTAATATGTTTAAAAGGTTTTGATAGGAAAAAAAAAAATCAATTACCTCCAAAGTGTCATTAATTTCAATTCTGTTGTTCCTGACTCATGCATTTGTAGTTCAAATAAGAATCCAACTGATGCTAATTTTCTGATTACGTTGATGTGGTTTCCCTTTTAATTTAATCCAGTTTTCTGCAACTTGCTGCAATTTAACAGCAGAGACAGCCAGGTTGGGGAAAAAAAAAAAAAAAAGAGAGCTCAGCAGTGCTTTTCAAACTTACGGCACATAGAAAACATTATTTCTAAATAAAAAGAAACAAAAACAATTCTTACCTGTTGTGAGATAACTTAAGAAGAAATTCTTGAAGCACTTCAAAGTCCTCCTGAATGTAGAAGTTACTATAGTGAAACACACCAGATGTCTATTTTGTTTTTGTCACTGTTGCAGCAACAGCAGGCACAGGCTTTGATTTATACTCATAAGGCTCTCAGGAGAGTGGTTGATTTTGCTTTTAGAATAGCTATTAGCACTTTCAAAGTCAAATCAGGTGCAACGTTTCTCAGCATTGCTTCAAACTTGAGACAAATAGCAGTTTATGCAGCTAAGAGTAGAAACAGAAATTCCTTGTCTGATGACTGGGCAAATTAGTACTCCATTAATGCTTCACAGCTGGCATCTCTGCAGATTTAGGAAGAGAAAGCAAGTTTATGAACCGAACGATTTCTAAGTTTTGCAATCAGATCTGTTTAGAAACCCCTCTTACTATCTTGTGAGCAGGATGTGAGTGATACAGGTGTGCAGAGAGGGAATGGGGATCACGGACAGCTAAGGAGAAACCCAAGCTCTGACCTGGCCAGACATGAAAGCAGTCCCATCCTCAGCCATAGAGATACATTAACTCAACACTAGATCCAGACAAATTAACCTTCAGTCAAATACTAGACCTTCAGTCTAGTTCCCTGCGATATCCTGCTAATTATGCAGATAAAAATATGGTGTGTTTTTTAATGCTTTCTCCTTGCACTCTGAAGAACGCTTTTATCTTTAAATCTCACTGTTTCAGTCCAGATTTTTTTTGTTTCTCAAGCGTTTGTAGACCCTTACCACAGTTGAATTCCAGTCCATGAGCGAGATTGTCGGCACTATCACAGGACTGCCTCTTTCCTCCAGAAGGTAGAAGCCTCTCTCCTCCTACACCAGTATTCCCACAAAGGAATGAGGGTGGCACCTAAGATGACCTGAACACTCAGCAGCTCAAAAGCTTTAACCTGCAGGGAATTTCACATCCACATATGTGATTAAGTCTTACCAGCTATTATTACCTTGTTAGCGTAGGAAATAAAGGGGGAGGAAAACCCTCATCCTCAGCACTTTTTGATTACCCACTCACTGAATTTTGGATTCCATCCTCCAAAACATCTGGTCTCCGCAATGTCATTTTACTCATGCAGTCGTTTTACTGAGACATGACAGAGCACTTCCTGTCATTTGTTGTAAATCACAAAAAGCTGGTGATAATTTAGCAACTAGGGCTCTGGGAGGGGAAAGATAGAATTGTCTCAGGCAAGCCACCTGGGAAAACAATTTGGGGATACTGGGGAAGAGAGCAGCCACAGAACATAGCACTTCTTGCCCTTTTGACTCATAGGCTCATGAGTCACTTCTCTGTTTTGTCACAAAAGCTTCTAGTTGATAGCCATGACCTCTGTGTAATTCACTACCCTTATTAAAAAATATAAGAGCTGATTAGAGAGAACTTAAGCTCAAGCACTGCTTTTTGAAAAATTCACATGCTGTTTCATGGAAGTTTCTGATTGTTGTCCAGACTGCGTTCAAAATGCAAGCTGTGAAAATAGTTTAATCTCCCAGGTAGACAGGTAAATTTGGATGTTGTATTTCCAAATCTGTGTGTCCTGCTAAAAGCCATCCTTGTCTTTAGAGCTCAACAAGCCGTAACTTTTTATTGAAGTGATTTGCATCCATGTGCCTCTAAAACGAGTTTTTGTAGCATCTTGAATATGTAGTCTGGATGACTTGCTCTATAATTTGGTACTTCTCAGTGAATATGGAAGTTGATTCACCTTTTCTAACACATCCCAAAACGTCCAGTTTTGTGATGAAGGGAATTTGAGCGTGCCACTTCCCCTGTCTGGACACAACTCTCTGTCTGTGTAATGAAGACATTAATTCTGTGCTGCCTCACAGCAATGACAAATGTGCTGTGATGGGTAATCAGCTACCAAGGAGAGGTCTCCATAAAATCCATCAGGAAAGAAATCTCTATAAGCTACCAAGGGGAGGACTCTATAAAAAGCATTAGTAAAGAGAACTTTATATGTGGGATGGTTGTGGGATTTTCTTGTATCCTGGAGAGATTTAGACAGCTCTGCCCTGGATATGGGGCATAGGTTTAGCAGGATTCAACTTAGATCTGTGAATGTCTTTTGTTTATACTGGTTAGAAAGCTAAATAAAAGTGGTTTGAGTCACAGAAATGCCAAACATTCACAACTCGTGTCAATCTTGGAGAGCCTGTATGGGATCTGTCCCGTGGTCTGCACTTCATTTTTTTCCACACATCATTCCTTCTTTTCTCTGCTAAAATATACTCCTATTTTCTCCTTTTTATTGTAAAGGCCAGCAGAAATGAAACAAAGACAATTGAGTCCAGATTCATTTAGATAATTTGCACTTGCACTATTTTCATTTGGTTTGAAGAAAACTCAAAATCTCACACCTGAAGATACTGACTATACCCAAAGTTCTTGAGATTAGAAGCCTTGCCCTTCCTTGATGTAACACAGCCTGCCACCCATGATGGAAATGCTGATTTAGGTTAAAGGTTGTGGGGTAAAGGTTGGACTAGTTGATCTCAGAGGTCTTTTCCAACCTAAATGTTGGAAAATACAAACTGCTGTTTGTATGGAAATACAAACTGATGTTTCCACATGAAGAATATTAGTTTATCTTTTGTTTTGTTTCCCAGCTATTTGATTAATTTCTGGTAAGTCCTAAGTTGATGTGACTGCAAAGAGCAAGTTTTTCTTCCATTAATTTACAGCCAATTAAAGTAGATAATCCTTTCAGGGGGAAGCCTTTAGAATAGCAGAATGGAACGGCTGATGCCACCCCTGGGAAGTCATTAGAGGGGCAGAGAGAGCAGTCTCCCTGTGTGAGACTAGGCATCAGAGATTCTGGATTGATTTGTTATTATAAAACGAACAAGGAATACAGTACACAGAGCCCAGAATGGCATAAACAAGGTCTGAATGCCATCACTGACAGGAATTTTATCACCCAGCATTTAGAGCAGACTGTCCAGTTTCTTGTGTGGCTCGCAGTTTGCCACTTGAGTACTGTACAATAAAGGGCTTCATTATGTATTAATGCAAGATAGGACCAGAATTTATGATGGTTCAGAAAGGGGCTAACACTCAGACACTGAAAATCAACAGATATTAGATGTCCAGATGCGTTTTGAGAATGGGAGCCAGCCACTTCAAGTTAATTGAAAGTGATGGGGACCGCAGCCAGCAAGTGACTATACAGACTGTCTCTCCTGCATTTAAATGCAGTTTAAGCTCAAACTTATCTTTACCCAACCGGCTGAACACAAACCCTCATGGGGTTGGCACATCAAGCTCTAGGACTTGGTGGACAAGACCTCAGTTTGATTTATCCAGACATCTCCATTCGGCCCTGCTTTGTGTCAGATCCCACTCTGGTTCTACTTCGGACTGCCTGTATAAGTTCCAGTTTCTTAAGCATAAATGTAACTTACCAGTTGTCAAGAGCTGAATTATTGAGGTAACTCAGTGCAACAAACTTTCTCTAATAATGTGAGAGAAGATTATGAGATGTATCTAAAATCAAGAATTACTTTATACCATACTGTACTTAGTAATAGTGCAAAATACAGCTTACAAAATTGAGTATAATTGCCTAAGACATAGTTAGTAGCAAAGAACAAGAAAAATAGTAATAAAAGTTGCTCAAAATACATTGCAGAAGTGGAAAATGGTGCCTGTTCAGTAGGTGGGTTACAAACAGAGAGGAAGAAACTGCAAATTTGCTTACTTTCACCAGAGGGGAGGCAACTGGTCTGAAGTGGAGGTGCGTCACTACCTCATGCACAGGATCTCTGCGCTAAAATAGATGACTGCCGGGGACATCCTGCCCCTTCATTCTTGTCATGCTTTAAGAACTGTCAAAAATAAAACCAAAGCATTGAGTTTGTAGCATAAAATTTTTGTGCATGGAGCTGAGCATGCAGCACAGGGCATTACTGAAGCTCCCAAACTGTTTCCATTGACTGTAAGCACATAAAGCTTGCTTATCTCCAGGGGTTGAATTGTAAGACATAAAGAAGTTATCCAGAGGAAATTCAGCTCAGGTGGGGCACATAACCGGCTGTTGTACACCATGCACAGTCTCTGTATATGAGACAGAGTACCAGTGATGCCTTTCCAGATGATCAGTTCTGACCACTTTCGCCAAGTCACGGAGCTAAGCTTTTTGCAGCAGGAGAGATCTGTTGTGCTGGGCAGAAGCTGTTTTTCTGCAAGAGAATATGCTCTGTTCAGCTTCTTTGGAAGCCCTGCAAGAAATGATAAGACATCAATGCAAACTACACAAATTTATTATATTATTATTTATATTAAAGCACATTCATTTGGAAAGCAGAAAATCTCTCCTCCCCCTTAATCTCCCCACCATACCCATCCCAGTACACTGCAGCTAAGCGATACATTACAAAAGAAAGTCACATCTAAAGAAATCCAGAGATCCATACAAGCCAGATGAATTTTGTTCCTTCTCTGTCTTTGTCTGGATACAGTGAAATGCTGGCTTTGCACTGGCAATCAAAGACAGTAACTTTCTGTATGTTCAGCTAAGTATTTTTGTAAGCATTGTAGGCTCTAGAAGAGCATCTGCAATTTGAAGACTATTCTAATTTGTACTTATGCTTGGACATTAAAATAACAGAGTATTAAAATTACAGCAAAAACTGGGTGACTCATTTTGTTCCCACTTACTGTAAGTACAATTTTGCATTGTAAAAACAGTAAGATGTTCAAAAATGACTTGTATGGCTTCTGGAGAAATACAAGTGGAACCATCTTCCACTGCACTGTGTACTTTCTTCCTAATAACGCAGCAGAGCATTGAACTTCTTTTGGTGAAATGCTGCCTGGTGGTTGGGAGAGCTCTGATGAAGCAGCAGCATCCCACTTCTGTATCTTTGATCGGAAATATTTTGGAACTTTTGATTGTTTTGGTCAGCAGTTAATATACGGCGATCTTGTACAAAAGAGAAATTGCAATGAAATATTTTGAGTATTCCCAGAGATCTTTCAAAGACAAGAGCGAGTCAGAACTTTCCTGGTGTGGATGGTCCTGTCTCACCTGTTAGTGAATTAAACACAAACTGGGTGTATATTTTTATGCTCCGTGGTCTCTGGCTGGTTTGTTTTGCTGGTCTGAGTCTTGTGATAAAGGCTGCCATACTGGGTTTGGATTCTCTCGTTGATTCTGCGGTTGGGCAGGTTTAGGAAAGAGAACTGACCTCTCTGTGCCACCTCTGTGATGCAGGGAGAAGAAAGAAAAGTAGGCAGCGATGCTGGTCCAAGTGGGAGGGCTATGGAAGAAGGAAGTGTTTGTATATGGTTTTTATACAGGTATAAAGAGATCTTTTTTTTAAAGAATACATTATCTTCCATCTGCCTTAAATCCATTGTGTGCTCTTAGTCTGTATTTTTAAGCCCATTTACTTGTGGTTATGCTTGTCTTTACGCACAGTAAGCTGGTAAGTGCCTTTTCAGCATCCATTTCTCATGATTATCAAACTTCTTTTCTGCTTTGTGCAGTTAAATCCTCTTTAGCGTATATGCAGAAATGTGCTTGAAAGAGGGAACGGACTGCTGGTGAGGAAAAGAGCATGTTTTATAACTTGACCTCCTGTGACTTCGCAGTAAAAATGCTTGGGCTCAAGGGACGTGTGTTCTTGATTCTGCTGAAAGCTGCCTGGATGGCCGCAGCCAAGAAATGTGACATTTCTGCTCTTCACACTTCAGCCAGTGCAATGGGACTGACAGTACTCTTCTTCCTTCCTGCACTTGAACTGCTGAGGTTATCCGGGCGGAAGAGCCTCTTACCATGTGTTTGCACAAAATCGCAGCCCCAGTCGTGACTGGAAGTGCCACAGCACACGTGTTAAATGAAGGAGAGTTGCAAAGACACGGTGGTGCAGGCTAGCTCTGCTCTTTCTCTCCCACTTACCTAACATTGCATCTAACCACACCCGGAAAATCTGGTTTATTTTCAGACACCTGGATCTCTTTTCCTGCTTATAGCAAGGAGATGAACATTGAGGTCTTCTTTGACAAATGCCTTTATGTTGAGTACCTGAAAAAAATGTCAAGATTCAAAAACAGACGGATTGCACTTCCCCCAACCTAACCCCGGGCTGCAACAAACTCTGCGAGCAGCATGAAAGTTTCAGGTCGGTAAAAGCCTCTCAAATTCTTACACAATATCCTCTGAGGAGTCTTCCCAGAGAAACGTTAGCACTCCAAAAAATTCTTGCTGTATGACACAACTGCATCCAAGGATAGAAAAGATTTTGGTGGGGGTGTGACCACAGCATGATGCTTCGGCTTTAAAACATCCCTTCCTAAACTAAAGGGGGTAGTGCTTTGTTTTAGTGAGTTTTGCTCAGCACTTTGTACAACGGCAGGCTGGTGGGCTATTTTGGTTGTCCAGACACTACTGTAGCAAAAATATAGTAACAGTAACATTAAGTGGAAATTATTGGAGATTAATTTGTAAAATCTGATCACAATCTTGCAAAAAAAAAAAAAAGTCAACCACCTCTCAAATCCAATTTGCTGCTCATAGGTCCGTGAAGCAGTTTGCTTTGTAAAACAGCGCTTGATGAACAGCATTACTGCTGACTTGTAATCATGTGGAGTAAGTGATGTCTTTAGAGACCACTTGTCACCTTCAGTCAGCAGGATCTGCAAAATACTGTGTGTATTGCTAGAACCGCCTTCACTCCCACCCCTAGCAGCTGACTCCAGGCTAGGTGTGACAACTGAACTGGTGATAAGAGCAACCCCAGGAGGTCCTTTGCTTACAGTCACAGCTGATAAATAATTGATTCCCTGCTTGGACTAGTTGGGAGAGGCTGGAGCCTGCCTCTCAATAGCACTGCAGTTCAATTACTGCTTCCTTTTCTATTTTCCAATCAGTGTCTGAGAGCAGAGAACCAAATCAACTGCAGTGACTGGAGGAAAAGCTTAGAAAACAAACCAAGCCCACTTCACAGTGTAATATTCCTACAGTTACTTGGTGAACCTCTTTATGAGAAAGAAATAGAAATCCATTTTATTATTTGTCTGCAAAACCCTTGTAATCTCATTCTGAACTATTTTTCTGGATGATGTATCCCAAGGGCCAAGACAGGTAAAATGAGGCCAAAAAACCCCATCAGGCCCATTTGTCCCACATGTGCTTTCATTCCCACACTAAAGAAAGCTTGGGCTATTTCCTGGTGCACTTTCTGCTTCTTCTCAGTGTGGCTGAAAATTAAATTAGTCACTTTGCTCCACCACAAGTATGTGATCTGGTTACAGTATTGGCTCGTGTTTACTTTAGCAAGCAAATCTCAGAGACAGTCTAATCCTTCAGTGCTTCCATCAACATTTTTCATGTCAGAGAAAAAAAATGAATCTACAGACTTTTTTAATGGGTAAATATACATAGTGCACAACATGTGCTGTTCCAGAAGGTTGAGGGCCATATGACTGATAGATAATACTGTTCTTTTCCTGTTCCAATTCTGTACTAAGAAAAACTAAGTAAATGTTTGAAAGCAGAGGATTCCTATTTTTAATGCAGTAGCATGGCGTCACTCCAGTCTTTGTTAAACTTTGTTTTCTGCATATACCTAAACTGCCTCTGTCCAGCAAAGCACTTACGCTTGTGCTTGACTTCGACTTCCAAATACTTCAAGTCTACTTCATATCTGTATCTTTGCCAAAAATGTGGCCCAAATGAATAGGTCTGAGATGATCATCCGAGTTCACTGGAAGGGAAATGTGTTCTCCTTTTTGATTTGCAGAGAGCAGCTTGCTAGATGTGAATGAGAGCATCCTGTCCCTCTACGAATATTGCACGTTAAGAGAAGAATCCTCACCAAAATCAGAAGAAGAAACTAAAATGTGAACGACTCTAGGGAAAAATAATACAGGTCAATCAAAGCATGTTTGCCTTTTAAAAGTATTTAACTATACTTTACCTTACACCTCTAAGAAGGAATACAGCTATGATATTAGCTTTTCATTTTCTGATGCAATAGTGAGGCAGTGTAGAATATTTTCAGACAAAATTTAGAAATGAGAAATTTAACAACAGCTCTTACCATTTATACAGACTTCATATATATGTAATTCTGCTTTTTCAGAAGTTTGTGCTGAGAATTTTTGTGCAAATACACAGGTAAGCATCTGCTATGCACTGATGGGAATTTCTGGCTCTTCTCCTATTTTATTCCTGTAATCTGTGTGTCTGCTGATGAAGAGAAAACTGAAATCTGCTTTTGCCACAGCGCACACTCACAATTAGAAAGTAAAGCATGTTCCGGGAAACTAAAGAATCGATGTAATTTATAGAGCAGGCTGCCTTCAATAAAGTCAGACGTTGTGCCACAAATATCAAATTGAAATTCATCCCACTTAATTCAATTCAGATGAAATATTGCCTTCCTAAAGCCCTGCAACATTTTTATCACTATGCATTCCTCCCTCTCCTCTGTTATTTCAGCCATTTGAAATTGTTAAGAATGAGCCAAAGATGTCTCCAGGACCTGATTCTTTTATCTTTTCACAAAGTCATCAAATTAGCTACAAAATGCAGGAAGCAAGAGCTGCCTAGGTGTGACTTTTGTATAAGGCTGCATTCAGCAGTAATGTTGCTCTTCTCTGTGTCCAAGTCCTGCCAACCTTACTAATTCATTACTAATTGATTTCATTCTGTAAGAAACCAGGTCGTCTTCAGGAGCATTTCGAAGGAGCCTGATGCTTTTCGATAAGAGCTGAGCGTCAAATCTCAGACCACACGTTCCCAACAGCAAAAAAGCCAGCAGGAGCTGTCAGTAAAATAATAATGATGATAATGATAATGATGATGATGATGATGATGATAATAATAATAATAATAAACACCTTTTCCATTTCACGCTTCTGGATTGGTTTCTTTATGGCTGTACACATACGGAGAGAGGAGATTTATACTAAAACAGGCAGTCTTCCCTGGCCATGCAGGGTGAGGATTGTAGCACCCCGAAGTAAGGTAGAAATTGATATAATAAATATTCCCAATAGGAGCACGCTTAGGTGGGACAGCTTAATGAAGGCCACACCACAACCTGAGCTTGATTTTGGGTAACTACAGGGGGTATTTGCTTAATCAGAACTTAATTCAATGATGTGAGTGGTATACACTGCTGATAACCAGTTGTAAACAGCTAGGAGCAAAGTAATTGCAAAACCCAGTAACATCTTTAGTGGGCCAGATTCTCCTGCCAGGATCTCCCTTGTGAGGTCCATGGCATGAGTTTTGTTGATACTTGTGTGATTGCTGCTGGATCAGAGCCCACAGAAGGCATCCTGGATGTAGTCAGATAAAGGGCTGGTTGGAGATTTTCTCATGGAATGGGTTTCTCTTGGAAAATGTCAGCCTCTCAAAACCCAAACTTTTCGTGGGAACCCATGTACCACAAGCAACAAAAATGGTATTCCTAGTCACAATGGGCTAAAGGGGAAACAAAGAAAAATAAAGGAAGGAGGGGGAAAATTCTTCGCTATCCCAGAATTAAAAGTATGCGTGCTAATCATATTCACATGAGATGCCAGTGTCCTGTCCCACTGATTATTTAAATGCAAAGAGAAATAACTGGTAGGATTGAAAGTTTTGCAGTGTATTTTGAGTATTTAACAGGTGAGAGATGAGACTTCAGACTTTGATCAGACTAGGAAAACAAGTTTTCTGTTGATTATATTGATGTTCCTGAATCATCTTCTCCTCAGTGCACATTTTGTTCACCAGCATCTCAAACTGCTCTCCTCACCTCTTTCTTCATAAGTTTAGCCACACACAAAGTGGTAATAGTAGTGCTGGTATGTTGTCTTTCAACCTTAATTAATGCTCCTAAGAAATTTCAAAATTATTGAAAAGAGTTTTTTTAGTGCAATTAAATGTTATTGTCTTGCTCAGACTAGCTCCCGAAATCCAGGAGAAATTTGCTAGAGGCATATCTTGTCATTGCCCATTAATAGAAAAGTCACTGCAGATGTGAGTTTTAGTAGACATCACCATCATGAAGGTGGTACATGATGCAACTGAGCTCTTGGTCAGTGATATCTGAGACTAAGGAACTTAATTTAAAGTAGAAAACCTTTTAAGCATCTACTGCAACTTTCAAAAAAGATCAGTCTAGGCATTTTTTTTTCCCCAAGAATTTGATCTAGTTGATTTAATGGCAATTGGGTGCCCACACCTTGCTACTTCTGAAAATATGTCTCAATGCCTTCTGCTTGGTAGGTATTTAACTAGCAAAACTATCAGAACCTATTTGGGTATTCTTATTAATGCTTACAATTCTTTAAAAAGATGGCAACCATCTATCATCAATCATGCCTTTAAAATTAGAGAGCATAGGCTTATGCTGTAAGTGGATCAAGCCTACTGAAAACAAAAAAGGTCCCCACTGTCTTCTTCTGGATCACGTGAAAATGAATATAGGTCTTCACATGAAATGTATTTTCAGATTAATTTAGCAGAGCACCAAGTCTAGATCAAGTTTGTACTCCATATGACAAGTGCCTACTTAGGATTTTCCAAATAGCCTAAGGATGTGAAGTGGTTAATTTATGCTGGCTTTCACGAACTGGCTGACTAATGCCCAGGGCCACAAAGGTATGCAAGACCTTCATTCCTGTCTAGGCAACTAACTCCTAAAAACAGTAGAGCGTGCATCTTTAAATAGTCACAGGCTTGGGTTTAACTTCGTCAGTCTTGATTAATCCCCACCTAAATATTAGGTGACTTGGTTACAACACAAGCGAAGTGGCATAGGAAGGAAAAGAGCACGGGCTTTTGAGAGATATGCAAAACCACCGTATGGAACCACCTGAGGCCACTAATGTCATCAGACAGCCAGGCTTAAATCGCATGAAACAAGGGCTCCCTTTGGGGTGAGGACACCGGTGTCAGCTGCGTATCTGGGAGATGGAGCGAGCAATTTCAGAAAGGTAGTTAAAAGTTACCAGATATTGTATAATGCCAAAAAACAAACTGTTTTGAGGAATACTTAGAGCTCAAAAAAAGGCCATCTGGTGGCAGAGCTCCCTAGGGTTTTAAAAATAGCATGACTCGTTCGCAGACATAGCCCTCACGCATTCACATGCTGATTAACCATCTGATTTGTTAGGCATTTAATTCTGACAGCTGCTTTGCGAAATTTAAGTGTGTGCATTAAGCACTCATAAAAACACTTATGGACATTATTGTACATCACACACTGTATGCGCCAGGCGAAAAATTAACATAACTGGATTGTTATCGTCTCCAAGCAAAAAGTATTATTAGCACAACTGGAACATCTCCAGTTCTGTAGCCAATCACATCCAGTTCCCACTGCTAATAGGATCCTGCTCATTTTAGAATCCAGAGCAAGACATATCAGCCTGATGAGAGCTTATACATAGGTCTAAACGCTGAGAGAATAGCTTAGCTATATAAATGCCAGATATCAAATCGTCACGGTCCCAGCAGAATTTGCTAGGAAGTCTTCACCCTTCTTGGGTAGATACAATAATAATCAAAATACCCAAGACTATCTTGATGATGTTACCCTCTTCAAAATGCATTTTTGTGAAATCTCACAGCACTGTTAGGCAAGACTTAATCAATTCTTTCTTCTAAAATATGGGCTTCCTTTCACAAATCCCCTTGGAGTAGTACGTGAGGGATTTATAAACCACAGACTGACTTTCCTCCTGGCTCTGTAACCTCACTGAGGTCTGCTCTGGCTTTCATGACCCCTTGCAGGATCTGGCAGTGAGGGAAACATCCGTTAATGGCAGTGAAGCCTCACAGTTGTCTTCCACTTCTGAGCAGCTTGGCTCCATGCATCTCAAATGTGTTTCTGTTGGAGACTCCTGCTACAAGGCTTCAGAGTGCAGCATTAGCTGGCTTTGGACCTGAACTTCCTTGTGCGATCCTGGAAATTCCCCCAAACGCACGTCTGAGAGCACTGAAAAGCATGGTCTGCCCCACATCTCACTCCTAACAGCCAAAGGCCGGTTGGGTGCAGGGTGAAATGACCGACAAGGATATTCCTACCCAAACAGTGTGGTTTTGTCTGCAGCCTAAGCAACAGGCTCAAAAAGCCTTTCCTCTTCAACCAAGGAGAGCAAGGTCAACATAGGGCTTATTGCAACTGCTCGGACAACACAGGTCAAAAAATATTGCTGGGGCTAGTTAACACCACTGCTTGCAGTGTGGTCACAAGTGATTAGTTTGCTGTAATGTCTGGGTCCATGCGTCATTGTTCATAGCTTTTCATTGTCCTCAGCTGCCATACATTGGTAGTATGTATTACAGAAAAACATATTAATGGGATAAACATCTTCGGTGGGAGTTTGAGCAAGTTACGAGTAGAAATTCAGGTGGAAAGGATCAATACGACTTATAACAAACGGCTTTTTCATCGTGTCGGTCTGCTTTTCCTTCTTTTCCTCCTCTTCTGCTCTGTCTCAGCATGTTTAGTTATAATTTGTAACAGACAGTAAACCTATGCTGAAGGATAATGTGAAGAGCTCTTTCTTTCATTAATCAGCACAGCAATAACTATGGTCAAGACACTGCTGACTCCACATTCAGACTGAAAACAATATCAACGGCCAGCACACCAATATCCTTCCTTCCCTGTCACCCTTACAGCCTCCAAAAGGCTGTGTGATTTTCTTTGCTAGCACCCTCTGAATTTCCTAAATGTCTCAACCCCTTGGATTTTGCTTTCTCTCGAGTGGTATGATGTGTAATTTTGTTCTATGACACGGTTCTCTTCCTTATTTTTTGCCACAGTCTAACAGTAGACAAGTCCCACTATCAAACGTGCAAATGCTTTCGACAAAATATTAATTAATACTGCATTTCCCCAAAAGTCATTTAACATATCAGAGAGCAACACTGTGGTCAGCAGGTTATGGTGAGCTACAAGGAATTCCAGGAGTATTTCAAAGCTGCAAGTGTTGGGAATTGTGGACGCTTTCTCATTTTCCCTGGTTTAAGCACACGGCAGAAAATCACATGTCAATCAGCAAACAATGTAGCTGGCAGTTCCCTGCTACTGCACTTACAATGCAAAGGGAGGATAATAAAATGTGGTTAATAAAATATAGTTCAGAGATGAGCATAATTATAATTCAAAAGACAAAATCCTCCACTCTGACTGTTATTTATAAAGAGCCAAACTGTAAGACTGTGTCTCAATTATCCCTCAGTGCCAATGAGAGAGGAAATAAATGAGACTTTATCATAGCGATGCAGAGTAACAGCATCATCCATCCCATTGAAATTACTGCTGCAGAAGCTGAGCCAGGCACTGAACAGAGCACAGCCTGCTGGAGGAGACTCTGGCAGGGGAACTAACCTGGATTTGGGGAAACAGCAGGGCGAGGTGCTCCTGGCCACTCCTCTGTAAATATTACATATGTCTGAGGTGCTTTGGATCTCATTCTCTCAAATAAGCTGGGTCAAGGGCAGTAAGGTGAGAAGTTCTGGTTTCTCTCGGTCCAAAGTATCAGTCTCAGCCTGTTCAATGGAAACATAACATGGATGTTCATTCTAAGGAACACAGCAAATCGCAAGATGCACGTAACTCGCCAGATCTAATCCTAGATATTGGTTAGATCCTAAGCCCAGAAATGCTCTATGTTATTGAGAAACCTAGTAATAGTTTTCTTTCCATCTGTGGTTAAGAGTCATAGTGCCTAACATTTAGCAAGTTGTTTCACAAGGGAAACCAAACCCATCCAGAGAGCAGCCAGAAGTTCTGCCCTCTTCCATCACTTCCAAACCAGTACTCCTTTTCCCTTTCATTTTGCTGTTTCCCCAAACTAGCTGCAGGCTGCAAGTTAAAGCCCAGTCACGCACTTGCAGCATTTCGATCAGACCCGGGGCCGGAGGGATTTAGGAATTCAGTTCGTAAGGTAGCAGATGCTTTCAGCTAAAGGTTTGGGCTAGCTGGAACAGACGCCAGCTTGTTCATGGAGCTGGTAGCATGTTGGCACAATGCTAGCATTAGGCAAATGTTCCCGTCTTCGCAGACAGTCATCCGAAGTGAAATCTCACCCTACTGAGGTCCGTGGGAACTTTGCCATGGACTTCTGTGAAGTCACGGTTTTCTCTGTGGTGCTCCAGTGCTTAATCACGAGCCCTCCTCTGCATAAAGACTTCACCCAATCCATTAGCTTCCTATAGACTTTTTATTTAATAGACCAAATGCAGCCAAATATTTATGATGATTTTGCAGTGGTAATTGCATAGACTGCTCCTCCGTGGCCTGGGAGGAGTGTGCCAAAATATCATTATTGTTAATTAATCAAGTCTATTTTGAGCCAACTTCTGCTCCCACTGAAATGAATTGCATACATTACAGTGGATTCAGGTTCTTTATAATTTGGCCTTCTTTACTGCTAGACTCTCTATTTCTTTTGGTTTCATTAAGCAAGGCTGCCTGTCCAGCAATTCCTAAGATTTCTGCTTTATTTTGGCAAGTTTCTGCAAATCAACTGCAAAAGTCTGAGGCTGAGTTCAGTGCAGGAGCATGGGGTTACTTCTGTGTATCACAGCTCAAGCATTTCCGTAACATACCAGCCAGTTTGTTTCACCCATTTCCAGCTTGCTAAGGAAAGAAGCAGACATAAAAGAGTGGAATATGCTCAGTGCCCACTCAGGCACTGCTCAGTACAATATTCGTCCTGTTCTTGAGGTTGGATAGCCCTTGAGGTGGAAAGATCAATGCCTGCTCCATGGAGGCCTTTAAGCTTTTGCTATTTTGGTCAAAAGCCCTCGTGTTGCTACCAAAAAATTTTATTCAAGTCTTGTGAGTGCCACGCGGTACTTTGTCTGCAGACAACTAGAGCATTTGCAATCTCAAAAGTCTGCCTGCACAGCTCCTCTTCATCCATCTCAGCACCATACAAACAGAAAGAGAGAAAGATGAAGAAATTATGGATTTGTTTGAAATTACTTTTTTTCCTTACAGACATTAAGCCCCCTAGTTTAGGATACGGTTTTTAAGAGGACGTCCAAAAATTGAGCAGGACGCCGTGCTTTGTGCTGCTGGCCTCAGGCCACGTCTGCTCAGGCCAAGCACAGGCTGGCACAGCAGCTGCTCAGACACAGACCTAAAACAGCCACACAGCTCCTGTTTCGAGGTTCAAACGTTGTCTGGGGTTAAAAGTGACACCCAGAGGAACGTGTTTCCTACCCTTTGTGTGCTGCCCTCTCAGAGCAGATCTTAACCTCTGTGCAGACGGGTGAGTCCACGGACTTCTTACTTGGAAGAGGAAGGAGCAGAGCACTTCTGCTGCTCTTTAGTACCAGCGAGGGTTTTACCTACAGCAAGTGAGCAGGATGGCAAATATTGCCAGGAGAGCAAGTCAGCACCGTGCCCAAACCTGCAGCTGCTGGAGCATGTGCCACAGGGGAAGGTGAAAGGAGCAGCAGCGCTCGGTTGTGGAAATCCAGAGCCTGGGGAAAAGAAGTCCTTTCCTCAACGCTTGGATTTTGAACTTCAGTTGTTTATTTGTTTTGGTTATTTTAAAAGAACCAAACTCATGATTATAATACAGAATGTTTATTTCTCTAACTGCCTGCCTTTTTTTCCCCTCCATCCTCCTAAATGGCCTCGGTGATCTTTTGTGATGAGGCACAAAATTCCCTTCTGAAGTCCCCCAATGGGTCACGAGTATTTTTTCCCCTTCCTAGACTAGAAATAGCCATTGCATTCTTATAATTCTCTTACATATCGGTTCTTAGCTGGGTTGCTTGATTATTCATCTCTTATAGCTATAGCATTGGGAGATGCTTTCCTCTTCTGTGAGCGTGCAGGAAAGGGAAAGGTTGGAAATTCTCAGCTGTGCTTGGCTGGCACGCCTCGGAGGTTTGCACAGGCTGAAGTTCGCTGTCCTCTTCTACGCCTACTGCTAATTCACCCATATAAATGCCATGCGACCTGTTTTTTTGCCTATACGAAATCCTCGCACAAGGTTCTCTGCCTGTTTACAGGAGGTCGTAAGCTGCCACCAGACAGGTGCAGAACCTCCTGGCTGCCAGCAGAAATTCCCCCTGAGCTGAGCAGCCGACATCTCTCTTAGCCAGCAGGGGGAGATTCTGCATCCTGACCGAAGAAAGCATGGGAAGCAGCCTGCAGTTTTACCGTTTGGGTCAGAAGGGGAGGAGAGCACCTCGTTTTAACACCCCAGCTCTTGGTTCACAGAAAGCAAGCGCTGTCACTCACAAGATACCCATCTACCTTACCTAGAGAAACCTTTAAAAATAAAACATTCTGCTGTGCGAAATCATTTTGAAAGAAATACCTGAGTTTTGGTGAGGTATGAGAGGATCCCACTGTTGATTTTTATTGCAGGCAAGTTAGGCATGAAACCCTGCACTCGACGGGAATTAAGCACAAGGCGTAAATTACAGCATTTGTTCAATATATTTTTTAAAGTGGTGCTCAAATGGTATTGGAAAAAGACTTGATCAGACCTCATGGAAATAGCCGGGAAGCCTTCCATTGACTATCATATCATAGAATCAAATGCTATTTCTTAAAAACGATTATGGTCTGTACCAGAGCTGCTTCTAAAACTCTGCGGTGATGATTGTTTAGAGCTGTACAGTAATTGGAGCATTACTATTGCAATTGTTATGGCAGTTTTACAGTTATTCTCCGTACAGGATAAACCAGAGACACCAAATTAAATCAGGGTCCATTGCTAGATCTTATAAGAAAGACATAGCAGTCCTCGCTAAGAGTTTGTAATTAAAAGGGCTTTTCAGTCCTGGCAATACTCACTATCGGTATGACACAGACACCTAAAGGAAGGTGAGGAGGAGAACATGGCTATTTACAGAGGTGTCCCCAAGATGCAGTCTCCATAAGCCTGCATCTTACAGGATTGGCTTGTTCCAAGAACATTAAACCTTGCACACTACTTAAATATAAGAATAACTGTCTGGAGCCCACTGGCTCTTTGCCTGCAGAAATAAGGCTTACGGGATATATGAGCATACAGGCGTCTGACAGCTACCCCTGCTGCTTTTAACCTGCCTTGGTCAAAGGGGGTTAAGGGTGCAACAGTTCTCAGCTCTCCATCCTGCTGCTGTCCTATAGCCTGGCAATGTTGCATCGGACAATAATATTCTGACTGGAGCAGGGGGAGGTGATTATTTTTCTGTAACTGAGGGAAAATTGCCTTTTGGAGGGAAAAAAAAAAAAGAATGTTAACCCTCTATGGACAAGGCAGGAGATTTGAGGGCTAAAAGACAGCAAGCTGAATAAATGTAAAGGATGTAGATACAAGATGAGACTTCAGTTAGGTTCATGGAAGAAATGGGCTGTGGTTTAGTGCCCTGACACTGATTTATTCCTCACCTCATTTCATTGACACATGTATAATTACACAAATTGCTCTTGCAGGCAGAGAAGACATTTCTCACTGTCAGGGCTGAACAGATTGGCTCAATCACTGTCAACGAAACTGTTTTGTTAATGTAATAATGTGAACATTTTTCACAACCTACTGCTAACGACAGCTAGGGGTGAGGGCTGGCAGCACTGGAAGCAGCAGTCTGTACTTCCAGAGCATGATTCTGTCTCCCTCTAGTGCCTGACATCTCTGAGGGGGTATAAACCAACAGCTCAATCTTTTACCGTGGACATAAAGCCTGGTTCTTTAAATAAAAAGATCCACGGTTAAATCCCTGCTACAAAAAACCTGCCGCATGCAGACATAGGAAACGTTACATGTATTAAAAGACTAGCAGACCTCTTCCAGCATAAGTATTAAAGCAGTTGTCAGGTGCCTTCTGTTCACAATTCCCGAAGGATTCAAGGGCCCCAGTGCTCAAACCAGCTGGAATTGAACACAGAAATCTATCACAGGGAAGAAGTTCTGCATAGGCAGACGGACGCGTAGCTTTAGCATGTCTTTGGGGCACCCTTCTCAGTCCTCTGCATCCGTAACAGGGACAAATCATTTCATTGCCCTGCTCTGCCTTCTGTCCAGCTGCGTAACAAGGAAAAGCTACACACCCTGAGCAGTGAGCAAGGTGCTGGGGGAACAAGGGAGTCCATGCAGCCGACATCCCCTTTCAAATGAGCACATGCAGGCTTTGATTTTTAGGAACATAGCTCTTGCGAAATCATATATTCATAATGCATTCCTTGAACACGTCAACCCTGTCGACCGGCTGGTCACAAACCTTTTGCTGTAGCCACTGCTTTAAGACTGTGCTGTCCATATCACTTGCTTCAGCTCAGAGATCGTCACGGACTGGTGCTGTTGCCTGGATGGCCCACGTCCTCATGATGCTATTAGCACAATGCAGAAATACATTCTATATTTAACACTCTCTCTCTCTCTTTTGCCTTTTTACTGTCTTTCTTGGCAAAGCGCTTTTGTGCAAATATGTTTGGAAAGCAAATAAAAGCTACCACCAGTGCCATCCAGCAGACTGGCATTTTTCTCTGTCAGTTGCTGGTAATTAATTCATTTTCTTTAGCATTCATGTTGCTCACACCACTGGCCTCGCAACGGCAAGGCACACCCAGCTGCCTCAGACCGAGATAAATGTGGTAGGTACATGCAGGAAAAAAACATGTAAACCTAAAGGAAATAAAATAGGGGATATGTTTGGAGCCTTTGGAGGGCGTATTTACAAAAGAGAGGGGCTGGCAGCTGCTTAATGCCTCGAGATGAGGTTCAATGGGAATTTAGGCACCACATATGCCAAGGTGCTCTTCAAATTTCCTGAGATGCTAAGCTGTATCTTTAAAAGCCTCCACCTCGCTTTATCAGTTAAGCATCTAAATGTCAAATAGATTTCTGGCATATCGTGCAACCTCTTACCCCCTTGGCTGCTTTTATATGCTGCTTTTCCTTTGGAAGGAGATCTGGCTTCCACTCTCTGTCTCTAGCCCAGCATAGCCTCCACCTTTGAAACAACAACAACAACAAAAAAAAAACAGCTGTTTGCAAACTCAGTTTTACAGTGTGGCTGTACAATCAGGTGAATCAACCTAACAGAAGGAGTGTTATCAAAATGGGAATAATGTGGAACTGGTAACAGGGAAATCTCTGAAACTGTACTTGCCCCAGAAGGAACAGAAACATTCACCCAGAGTCCTCCAGTCTTAGACATGCTTTGCACCCATCAAGCTGAGCTCCTCTGAAATAAATGTCCCCTTATATTTATAAAGCATCTCTCATCCGGAGAACAGAAAGTGCAAGGAATTACTATTAAATCTTATATTGCAATGCCAAGGCATTCCTAGATCGTACTGAATTATTTTCCCATTTATTGAAGAAGTTAATTCTTGAGGATTTTACTGTCAAGCAGCCAACAGGACTCAAAATTAATCTACAGCTCCCTTGATGCCAAAACAGCCAGGGGAGTGGGGGTATTAGGTATACTTTTGCTCATTTTATGGTAAATAACGGCAGCCCATAGCCTTATAAGAACTTAGGTCTGAGCAATGAACTCTTCTGGAAAGCCAGCAAGGAAAGATCCAACTACAAAGGTGCCGCAGCTTTGCGCTATCAGAAAAGGGAGCAAGAAATTGTTAAAAAACCCTACAAACCACAAAAATAGAAACAAGTGAAGTTTGCCCATGGTCTCTTGGCTTCAGCGACCATCCTACGATGCCAAAGACTTGTCATCAGAACCACCAACGGGACATGGGAAGAGCACGCTGCTCCCCTGCCCCTGCTGCTGCTCAGCCTCCCGCTGTTTGTGTCCCTAACTTCTCCTGGGAATTTCTGCAGATAAGAAATGCCTTCACACTGCTGCACCGAGGTCAGCAAAGTAAAATAAAATACCTGTTGGTGATAGAGTAGATTTCCTCCACACGAGATATCACATGCCAGTGGGAATCACAGTTGAACGTGGTTAAATCGTTCAAAAAGATGCTAGCGAATATTTTCAGTTCGCTGTTGTTCATGGGATCGCAGGAACCAGGGCCTGAAAGTGCTGGGACAACTGCTGGATAGTTTATTTTCCTTGTTCCCTTTATGCTTTGATTTTTGTGAGAATATTTGCACAACCCCCAGCTGAGGCGATCTTTGACACCAAAGTTTATTTTTTCAATTTCATCATTTGTCACCGATGCCTTGATTTAGTTCTTGTTCTCCAACAGCATAATTACCAGAACCCCTCTGCAGTGAATGAACTTGTATTGATGCGAACGCGGCAGGACGGAGATCAGAACCGTATTTTAAGGACGTCACATAGCAGTTGCTGAAGTCAATGGGAAAGGATGTTTGTTAGCTTTGGCATGTTTCAGGTCAGACACAAAAAAAGCAAATCAGGCCTGCCTAGCGAGGGGGTGGAGGTGGCTAGAGAAGTCTAAAGCAGAGCAAAATGGAAAATTGGAGAGGACTGGATGACTGACCTTTGTTTGAAGTAGGAGGGGAGAAAAATAACTTCCTTTTCTATCTGTTCGAGTGTACTCTGTCTCTCTGTGCAGCTTCTCCACTTCTTATATCAAAACCTTTTAAGCCATCGTACAATAAGAGGGCCTGGTTCTCATGCTGGCAGCATTAAAGAACCCTAAAGTGCATTTATGTTTATTTAAACCTCTTCATACTAAAAAGGCTTTGGTGTAACACAAACGTCTCTTCAATACCTCTTTCTTCTGCTCTTCCAAGTAAAGACAATCAGTTCTTTTGTCTCGTACAATCCCCAACAGTAAACTCTTAACTCGAGTCCATTCAAAGCCAGTCTGCTCACGGGTTTGAGAGAAACAGTGAGAGGAACTTGGAGAACAGTTTACAACTCAGATATATTAATGGTTCCTGGGGTGATGGAGATTGTGAAGTATTAGAGACTAAAATAGCTCCTATTATCTTCTGCGATGCCTTGAAATTACTTTGCCATAAACATATGCCTCCTCAAACACTGTTG
Organism: Anser cygnoides; assembly: GCF_040182565.1. Classification (NCBI taxonomy): domain Eukaryota; kingdom Metazoa; phylum Chordata; class Aves; order Anseriformes; family Anatidae; genus Anser; species Anser cygnoides. The sequence continues at coordinate 3,453,331 of NC_089898.1, read as the reverse complement.
GAATAGATTACTGCCAGCTGTCTCTTACTGTCTGTAAAGTTTCTTGTAGAGAAAAGAGCTTCCATCTTTTTTCCCTCTGCAACTTGAAGAATTTCTCAACGTTGTTTAGCTTAATTCTGGAGATAAATGATTCAATTTCCAAATTCAGTCCTCCTCCATTTAACTATGACTCTTAAAACGGTGACAAATCTAAGAGAGTCATACCAAAATACAGAGGTAGAAGAATGAACTGAGAAAACCAACTATTTTTGAGGCTTCTGATGAGTTTCTCAAGCCTTCATATTCATTTAGTTGACAATTTCTTCTAAATAACAAGAAAAATTTCCCTATTAGCTTAATGTATGAGGCAGTGCATTTTTCTAGACACTCTAGCTCACAAAGATCAACAGGAATAAACTGAATTATTCAGTTCCGTTACTGTTCTTGAAATGGGTTTCCTATATCTCTCTAGAATAGGATGAGTTTTCCAATGTCTCAGAGAAGATGCTAAAGCATCTTGTCATGTATTTCCTTTTACATTTGCCAAATAATTTGTAGAAGGGAAGAAATATTGCATACGCCATAGGATGGAGTAGTTAACCTGCATGTCTTCTTAAAGAGATGTACAGAGATACAGATGGAGATGAAGGGAGTTACATCGATGATTTTCCTCACGTTTACAGATACTGCTAACAATGTATGGAAAAAAAAAAAAAAGAGGATGTAGTTTCTACAACTGTGGATTGCCCAAAGGACTGGGCAATGTAATGGGAATCTGGGTTAATGTCTCTCTTCTTCCGTCTTGTCTCTTCTAGGTTGCAATCTCTTCTGAGCAAGGAGTCCTTATCATTTGTGTGCAAAACGTCAAATGCAGAGGGAGTGCACCTCAAATAATGGTGTATTGCCATATTGAGAATCTCCACTGGTCACAGTTCTTCTATAAAGACTGACTGTCTCTCTGTCCACAAGATGTCTTTCTGTACTTAAACTTGCACCACAAGATGAGCAAAGCTCCTCCGGCCACACACCACAAGGGTGAGCACTGCTTATTTTAGGACTGCATGCTTGAGGGACCATGCATCTCTTATGAAGACAGCAAAATAAGGCAGCAGGCTTTGTACGAGACTTCAGCCCTTGCTCCTGTTAGGCTTTGAATATTTAGCGCCGCAAGACAGCTTACCTAGATTTAAAGTGAGCGACATATTGCAATAAGGGACAGTTAACCTGGATACAATATGTCCCATCTGTGTCCCACCCTAATTACAGCAGATGTCTCTTTGCCTCCAAAGAAAACCTCTTTGTTGGTTTTGCGTGCTCTTAGGGTGACAGTATTTGTTCAGTGAATGCTCAGAGGACACGAATCATTTGGTCTCTGCAGCTTGTGGCTCCGCTAGTTTATTAGACTCCAGCCCTCCCAGGTCACACTTCTAATCTAGCCCAACCAGCTGTTCACAGCACGGCGTTAGCTGATCAATATCGAGTGACCCTGGAGAGCCGTGGGCATTCAGTGCTTCACGCAGTGGTTGGAGGCATCTGCTGGTCCCAGGCGAATCATCGCGAAAGCTCGTTCTATAAATAAAATAGGCAAGCATTGTTACCTCTCATTGTTAGCAGCAGCAAAATAAATGAACAGCTCCATCTGGGCTTTAGCATCTTCTCATATAATCACAGGAGCCGGGAGGTCCCAAAGTACTCCAGAGGATCCTGAGGAACAATGTGCTGCAGAAATTAAAATGTGGCACCGGGGGTGAAGTTGAATGCATTGTTTCCTTGCTGCAGAAGGCCTGGGATTGTACACGAGCTCCTGAGCGATTTCCCCATCTTCAGGCAGATTCACAGCTCTTCCATCAGCCTCTATCATTTTGGTTATTAATGGCTGAATATCCCCTCTTCTGCTTGCAGCTTCTGGCAGTGTTTACTGGTCTGTAAAAATCAACACTGATGTGTGTACTCGTTCTCGTGGCTGTAAGTGGAATTCATTGCATAATCGAGGCATGCATTATTGCCATTCTTAAATGAGATTAAAACGTACATTTTAGATCAATGTTCTTCAGTAAATCAGATCAAATTTTGTTATTTTTATTTACATTGCGTATGAGGGAGAGCATGTATAGCTTGCCATTAAGTAAATCACTGGTACAAGAGGGTTTTTCTGTTTACAATTTAACATGACCACTAGTGTAGAATTAGCTACAGTTGCCTCCCTGATTTGCTTTGACTTCAAAGAAATCCACAAATACACCCCAATGGAGGATGGTTATTCAAATGGAATCCTAAGGACCATGAATAGAACAAAAGCTTATCTCTGTGCAAGCAGCAATTAAGTGGGAAAGAATATCATTACAGTTTTTCATAAATATTGAAAAACTTTTGTTAAAGGTCAAATCATTTGCTAAAGACTTCTTATATGATTAAATTTGAAAGGATTTAAATGTTCACTTTATGATCTTTACTTTCAACCTTTCACTGAATGCAAATAATTGCATTAGGCTGAACAATTTACATCTGCTTTCAGCTATTCTTGCTCAGTTACAAAGAAATAATGCAGCGCTGCATAATAGAGAATGGTACTGTTGGCATTTCAAAACATTTTTATTTAACTAACAATATTATTTGGCAAAGCATTTTTCTCCCAAAAACTAAGCTTGTAACATATTCAAGTATTAAAATGCCAGATTTATAGTAAGGAGTGGAAATTCACACACAGGTATTGCAAAGAGGCTATGGCAGGAGCTAAAAGCTTTCTAAATACTTTCCATGAGCAGTAGTCTGCAACAGAGCTGTCTCCATCACAGGTATAGATTGGAACTACCTGGATAAGCTAAGCAAAAGCTCATTTTTGCTAGGGGAACGGCTTTGGCATGGCATTGAGGTTCAGGCTCCATCCCACAGCAGACACACCTCCGCACGGTACAACATCAAGCATCTGCCAGTTTTGACTTCAGCGTGGATGTGCCTGAAGGGAACTGTGTCACCTGCTGTCTCATGAAATAGTGAAGCAAAGTTTGGAAAGTGCAAAAGAAAACAGTATTTGGTATAGTATAGTGTTTCAGGTTTTCTTGCCAGAGAGAGAATCAAATTGAATGACAGCCATTAACAAAATCTATACCCTTTTATCTGATGCTTCAGGCAAGGACGTTACATCCAACTAATTAGTTTAAAGAAGATGAGGCCAACAAACTTTCCAAAGAAGTTGGCTCTGGTGTTGCAAACTAGTTCAACAGAGTTAACAAAACAAGAAGACAGTCAGCTATCCTGAAAAGCTATCCCGAAAATAATCTCTGTGTTACTGGAAGCTCTTTTGCTAGCACAATAAACAAGAGAAGCAGTGCCTCTTCCTATTCAGATAATGGATACAAATTTAAAAAATCATTTCACGGTGGATGAACAGCCAACTTATTTGTAGCTGTGCTATCATAAAGACATTGTAAGCTTTGAATCGAAATGGGGAGAGAAACAAATGAAAGTTTGGGCAGTTTGGGCTTCTGGATTTGTTGCTTCTCCCACAACCTTTTGCATGAATCTGAGAGCTCCTTGCAACCAACACGAAGGCTTCTGCTCTGGTTTAGTTCATGTGGCCAATAAATATTTACTTCAGTAAAGGGCAAAGTTAATGCAGTGCATTTCAGGCTGGTTTCTGACAGGCTTAACCTTTTGGGGATATAATTCTGTCAGCCTCTCTTCATCCACCTGTCTTTGAAACTCACTGAGAGTGATTTTGCCACGAGCGGGTACTTTGGGCTTCAGAAATATCCACCCCTTAACTACAGCCATTTGGCAGACACAACTACACTTAAAACTCACCTAAAGGTAGAATTAAATTGTGCGCTTTGGCTTGTGCATCCTTTGACTTCTTCCTTTATAACAATGTTGTGTTTTTTTTTCCAGCAGATATGAGAATTAGACACAGCAATCCTACTTACCAAGAAACTCTAAGCCAGCTGTTGGCTGCTTATCACAGCCTAGGGAAATATTTTAATCAACATAAAAGCTGGTGGTTTTGAAACCACATTGTCTTAGCACTGCAATGAATTCATTTCATTGAACAAGTTTAATTATTAAAGCTCAGAGAGAGAACAGATCAGGTTTTGAGTAACAGTCCAATAGTAATATCTTTGTATCCAAACTGATAAGGCAACAAAGGGAAAAGTATCACCAACTAAATGTATTTCAATCTGCTACATCTTAAGGCTGAATACAAATGATCATCTTTGGGATCTAGCTATAAGAAGCTGAATTTTTATTACTTGTCTGCCTATTGTTCTTGCTATCTATCATCTTCCTTCTTGCTTGGCAGCTTGAGGTTCTTCACTGAGGTCTACTGGAATTTGGGACTAGCAACAAAGATGTGGTGACTTAGTGTGCAAAAGCACAAAGTTATGCCTAAACATAAAGTCTACTCAGCCAAAATAATAAAGGAGGGTTTCTGTTACCACAAACAACATCAAGGCTATGTGACCGTTCTTGCTTTAGAACACAACAGTAAATATCTTGGGGTTGGGTAAGTGTGTATGATACAGTCTTCCAAGATAAGACTGGTGAGTCATGACTCGATAGGCTGGTATACATTGATAACACCTAACGGTGACACATCAACCAGAAATACTTACAAAGACGCAGATGCCTGAAATACAACGTCACGCTTTTGTTGTTAGTGGAATGGAACTTATTAATATGTATGCCATGTACCCATGAGTCAATGCAGAGTAGAGCTATTAAGCTCTAAATATAGTTTACTATGAATAATAGAAGACTGACCTACACTGCTGTTTCCATTATAGTAATAGTTTCATATCCCATTCTGGTGGTGTAGTACCATTTTGTGTTGACAGCAGCAGGTGTACGACTGATGGATGAAGTTGAGTGGCCATACCTTCTAGTCTTCTCTAGAACTATTAATGAGCTCATTAATACACTGAAATGACAGACAAAAGACTCAAGGTGAAAAACTAAAATCAATGAGCGTTGATTTGTTTGTATCAAATAGCTTTCCTTAAATTTATTAGCTGTTAGTACTGCCAAGCAAGCAGAATTGTCATTTACCGTAACTGATTGCAAATGGTGACCAGATGAGAAAAGTCATAGAGAAAATATTCCAGCCAGCCACAACCAAACAAGCAGAAAATCTGAGTTCAGCCCTTCGATACTGTGCCACAAAAGCCTTTCATTCCAATAGAAAACCTACACTGCAGCACATTCTGTAATGGTGGTCTTTGAAGCTGTATTTTTCCAGCCATAGTGAAATCTGGACCTTGTAACATTTCAAGACAAAGCGGAAGAAGATATGCCACTAGGCACTTTCTTGTCTATATAATGCGAACACTACTATTTATACATTTAGGGGGATCGGTAAATGTGTTGCCATTTACCTATTTCTGTTGTGTAGCGGGTGCAGTGTAAGGGCATGCATATAGGCTTTGAAGAACAAATTCAGTTTCAACAGCCACAAAACCTCAAATCCTTTCATTACAGGGTTTGTGAGAACTGGGACTTGTGAACTTCTCCCCTTAGTATCACTGCTCTCCTTTCCTGGGGGATCTCTCCCAGGACCCCACTTCCACAAGGTTGTTTGTGTGTCCTGCGCCATCCTTCCTCAGACCGCACAATTCCTTTACCACTGGCAGCTCTAGGTCACAGAGATATAGCTTTGCCTTTCAAAAGAAGGATTTGTCAATCAGCATTAACCTTTCCAGATGTTGTGCTATTTTTCTTACTCTCAGATAAAGACCTAATAGCCATTCAAAAAGTTTTTGATCCATGGCCTTTGAAGAAAAGGCCTGGTGAGAGAATTAGGTTAAAACAGAAGAAAAACACTTCAATCTTTCCCATGCTCTAATTGAGGTCAGAAGAGATCCCCCCTCGGTCAGGAAACTGTTGTCCTTGCTTAATTATCTTCTCACGGAGTGGGAGAGATAATATAAACTATAGGACCTTCAATTTGTTGACAAAAAATTCACTTTTTGTCTGTGTTTACATCTCTTTCTATATATTATAAAGGCAACCAAAGTACCTAGGTCAGATACAAGCACATTCATTGCAGAGGTGGGTGTAACGAATTAGATGAATACACTAATTAGCATTTACCTGCCTGGAAAAGAACAACTAGACTGGCACTTCCTACATTTTGTTCAACCAAACCTCCGTTTCCTTTGAATTTGCTGACTTGACATGTTAGCTCTTGGAAGCAGCAGCACAGGAAACCAAATAATTAACAGATCATTAATAACTTTATGTGCGTTCTGCCATGTGTCTGCTTGCTTTCATGTCCTCCTCCACAGCAGCTTGGTTCTGCTGTGAGAGATGACATTCCTCCTGAGTAATTGTCAAGCCTGTAGGGCTTTGATATTGGAGGTCCCCACATCAGTCCCACTACCAAGGGAAATGACAGAAGGTCTGTAAGCCTTCTTCATCCCCCCGGAATGACCGTGGTTGCAACTCTTTACCATGAATTTAAAAACAGATGTCTTTTCGGAGGAACACGCTTAACCAGATTTGTTCTTCAGCTCAACATGCCATTAGCTGTTCAGTAGCAGTGCACAAGCCCTAAAGAGCTCCTTGCTCAAAGAGCTTCGGGTAGCACCTAAGAAGGAGTTAACCTGCCCACCCAGATGCTATTGTTAGCCCACAATGGATCATTTGCAACAGAATCAATGTTTTCCTGGCTCTTCCTTTGTCGTCCCTGACCACCACCGCTGCCGTACAGCTAAATAAAGCCGTGCTTGCTTCCTTTTCGTTGAATCTCAGATGATATTTTCTCTTTCTCCAGCAAGTTACTTGAGCAGTCCTCTCCTCCCTCTGCAGCTGACTCATCTCCAGTCGCATTTATCCCTAATATCAGCCATCTCCCCATGTGGTACAGAGTTTTCTGGCAAAAAGCAGAGAAAGATTGGAAACTCAGCTGTATCAGAACAGATTTTGTAGGGGACAGTTTGTTTGCTGTCGAAAATGCACGTCTGTTTTCTAAGGTGGAGAGAATTTGATGCGCCACAAAAACACAGCAGAAAAATTTACAGCCTCTTAACCAAAACAGTAAGATTCACAGATGCTATTCAAAATGCTTAAATAGATTTTTTTTTCTATTTTTTTTTAGCCCCTGAGATTTTTCTGCAGTAATTACATCCATCCCTATAAAATCTAATTGACTGTACAATATGTAAAGTGGCACAGTATTATCTAAGAGTATGTGTCTGGCATTTAATACATAATTTTTCAGTTCTTACTTCAGGTTACTGCCTCCTCATTTCATTTCCTTTTTCACATTATGGGGCTCTAGTGTTCATGATGATGATAAAATATCTCATCCAAGGGGCTGCCAACTAAAATTTTAATCAAAGGCCTTCCATAGCTGAAAGACTAGCCTTGTTAAGTGATCGATATCTATTGATGGAAAAGAGCCTAGAAGAAAAATAGTTCCCTTTGCCTTTGCAAAGGAAGAAGTTATCAGAAGTTATTAGAAATGTGGAACAATTTGCCCCTCCCGCACCTCCTAGGAGCCTGGATCCAACCGGAGATAGACGGGCTGAAATTATCACGTGCATGTTTCGAGACCTCTCCAAAGCTGGGTTGTTAATTAGGACGTGAATCGGAGCAGCCTGCTGACGGCTGACACCCCAGGAAAAAAAATCTACCATAATTACCATTACGTACCACAGGACTTTTCTCCAAGCCACACGTGTCACTTGGCTGTGCAATGGGCAACAAAGGGAGAGCAGCCTAAAAGGGCTGGGGAAATGTGTCAGACACCCAGGGACAGACCAGTGAAGAGTGCTAATTACTACGCCTGTTTGGCAGCAGAACTACTTGGATGCAAAGAGAGGCACCGCCAGCAAGCTGGGATCACATCGCCATGAAATGGAGCGGGAGGGCTGCTGAGACATCTCATTGAGGTCTGCCATGAGGGGATTTGAAAGGGATTTCCCTTCCATGCAGGGAAAAGGGATGTCCTACAACGTAGGTGGAGCAGGTTCCAAGCCCCCGTCCCTCAAAGGATTCCTATTCCACAAGTCTTGTTATTGAGGAGGATACAAAAGTGACTGCTTTTGTTTTCCACCAATATCGGTTCTTTCTGAAACAAGGGCTAGTTGGTCAGCCAGAACACTTCAGAGGATGTAGGTAATCGGTAACAGGGTGCTGTAGGGTGATGTAGTGGCTTATGTTCACTTCTGTGCATCAAGTACTCTGTTCAGTCTATTTTCAAGTGGACTGGGGAAGGTACAATAGCAAGACTCCCACTAATTTCATATACACATATTTCTCCTCCATCACATTTCTGATCTCATTTACCCCATGCATACAATGAAGCACTTTCCCCCTTCTCAATTATTTTTATCCGTTCTCCACCATCACACAATTCTGTACATCTTTGCTACCTTCTCTTTAAAAAGCATCGACAATCCACGCAAACTCAACACCATTTCTCTATTACGAGAGCCCAGGCCTTGTCTGTGGTATGGGACGGCCCCTCCTCAAGACTGCAAGGTTTTGTTTCTCCTGGGAAAACTGCATAAAAGGGTTTTGTTGGCCTTGCCATAGACTTCCCTAGATAGGTCTAGAACCCCTACTACAGCACCGTGCACGAAATCATGGCTCACTGCTCAGCACCGTGCACATTGGAAGGAAAAAATCAAGTCCATCCCAGGAAGACTGAATGATTAGAAGTGAGCTGCAACCCAGCCAGACCTTCCCTTGAGAGCTCAGACAGATATTACCCTGGTCTGCAGTTTCTGTTGGAGCCCACTCTAGCAGCACAATCCAATATCTTTCTATTTCTAATATTTTTGGGGATGGCAGGAACGCTATCTGGTGAGTGGCAGATTGCTACGCTAGCCAAGTTATTTTGCAGAAAAAAAAAAGTCCTGAAGTGCTGAAGCTGCGTTTGTGTACTCCCCGCACACACTGGCATTTTCAGGACTGTCTGGATTTTACATTTGCACACAAAGCAAAGGCTCTCCTGGCCTCCAGGGAGGCTGGAAGGGTCTCACAGCCCCCGGCTGGAGGCAGAGGCTGGTCAGCAGTCACCGATACGAGTCTGCTTGTGCAGGCATGGGACTTGTGAGCATCCCTGCTGCATGGCAATGAGGTTTGCTTTTGAAGAACACTCTGAAAAAAAAAATAATCAAATTCATCCAGGGTTAAACCACAGGCTTTTCAAAACCCTTCCAGTTGCCAACCAGACAGCCCTTGTTGACCCTGTGCCCTACCATCTTTTCTTACTGTCTCACATTAATAAAATCAAACCACTCCCTGCTCCATCCCAAGAGCAAGTCCTCAGAGTAAATGCGTGTCAGGCCTGTAACGTATGTCTCCGCTCAACTCTGGAACCAGTTATTTTCCCTTAGCTCTAAAAATAGATAACTACAGTTGACTACATTTTGCTTTGGCTATCCGCTCTCCCCGTGTCTGTCAGTAGAAAGCATTCTGAATTCAAGGTACCAACCAAAAGATGTCCGAGCCAGCCCTGAGCTAGCAGGAGTTGGTGCAGTTTCACACGTGGTCTCGCTGTTTTGTCTACGGGTTTTCTGGCCAAATTCTGCCCAGGCAGGTCTTGAGAAGCATCTCGATCATGTGCTTTCCTGACCTTGATGTTTTGAGTCTTCAGTCATGGGCAGAGACGCAGATGAGTCAACGGCAGGAAATATCTCTGAAGGCAGAAGAAAAATCTGGGCCGACCACAAAACGCTGCCTTTCTGGCAAGCCAGGCTGATCGGGGTTTGCTGCTGTGCCTGGCTGCTAACCAGCGAAGCCATAATTCCCAAATATACTGGTGCCCTGGGAACATCTCTAAAGGAGCAATAAATTCACAAAAATGGAAAATGGACGCATTACTTTCCTCTCTGATATGCCTCATGGACATCATTTAATCCATTTCCTACAGCTAAACCTGCATTACCCAACCAGAGGCAGTCGGAGTAAATGACTGGATCCAGCCCCCGCTTGACTGCGGAGCGTTCATAATTTTGCTCAGCTCCCTGCTTAAATTGGTTTTCACCTAAAGAGATATTTACCGTAATATCCAAACATTGTTTCTAAGCAGGCAAGGGATGTTCCTGTGGATGAAACGCAATCGTCTAGGTGCTCAGCAAAGAAAGCAGAGACGTGGCAGATGGAGATTTGTAGTCAGATGTGCTACCTTGGGGCAAGGCTGAGTGCCCAGGCTGGCCAATGTCCTAGTCAAGAATAAAGAGAAATGTCCCAGAGGGTGGCTGTTTTAGATGCTGAGCTCAGCTCCCGCTGCAAGTGATCGAATGCCTGCCTCTTGTGGTGCTTCACAAACAGATCTGTCTGAAAAACAGAGAAATTGGGGCTGAGCCGGAGGGAACAGCACCACGGGCAGAGCTGAGAGATCTTGCTGCTGCTCTCCACCTGTGATTTGGGTGAACAAACCTGTAGCTGTGATCCTTTGACGATGCAGACAGCAGGACTGCTCCGTGGGCAGCAGGGCTGCTTGTCCCCAGGCAGCAATTTCTGCAGGCACGGCGATCATCTGGCCACAACAACACTGCACAGGAGAATTTGGGAACCACCAGGAGCCCTAACAAGTTGGGTTTTTTTTCAGGAAAGACTTTCAAATGTGAGTACTAAAGTGAATCCGTAAGCCTGGAAGAGCTCGCGCTGCTCCCCACCACCACCTATTGCACATGTTAGAATATTTTTTAATTGTTTCTCCATCTCGTTGTTTTCTTGATTGAGTTGCAATGAAATTTTAGCCAACCACAAATGAACAGTTTCTGAGATGTTAAAGCCCTGCAGCGGCCTGCCAGCTGAACGCGAGAGAGCCTCAGTTTGTTTCAAGCAAAGAGATTCCCAAGGCGCCGTTTAGCACATAACAAATCAGCTTCCTAAAAATACAGACATTTCGGAATTATGGTTGCTTCATTCCTCGTCCTGGCTCTCTGCATCACGAGAGATTTCGAATTCCCAGTCCGAGCTAGGGAACGCCTGGAGAGCCGTCCTGCCTTCCCCTGCACGGGCTTTGGGAACGCCCAGGAACCGCTCTGCACTCACCTACAGAAGCAGCTGCTGGGATATGGGATGCAGAAGCCAGTGACAAGACGGATGATATAAAAATAATAACAAAGTGTTCCCGAGTATTATATTGTCGGCTGTCTCATCATGCTCACAGTTCATACACATTCAGTTTAGCTTAGGAGTAGCCCTACAGAAAGACCATTTTATCTCCATTTTACAAACCACTCAGACTAGAGGGCTTTGCTCTCCCTGTCCCCGGTCCTGTACCTAAACCATAAATCTTGTTCCTCCTATACTGCTCTGCCATTTTTTATACTGATCTCTCATAAATGCCACGTCTGTGAAAGATGCTTTAGTACACAGGGAAAAATAAATACAAGTGCATATCCAGAGAATAAGCCCAGTAACAACCGTCCCCTATCCCTTGTTAGTATTCCTCAGCTTTAAATGTGATTTAAAGACATCGCATTTGACTGTGACAAGGGCATCGGTCTGCACAGACCAGCTGCTGTACGTCTTGCTGAGCACCCACAGCAGCAGCTTTATAGCCGGCTGCAGATGCAGGGCACCAGCAAGAAAGAAAAAGCCACAAGGACTGAGCAGAAGGTTACCTGGGATGCCTGGGATCAGTCCCCTGCTCCCAGAAGCCATTATTTAATCTGTCTCAGGTTTTTATAGGCCCACAATAATTTAAGAACACTTAAACAACTTTAATAACACTTGCTTAATATTCATTGGGTTCTCAAGTATTGCAATGTTGGAGCTGCCTGCCATGTTTTCATGACATGCCTCCCTTTCCCGTAAGGCGCGGGATAGCTGAATGATGGGTGCGACTTTTAGTCTTTAAAACGTGAGCTAGAAACAAGGCAGCTGTGGGTGGCTTTGCATCACACCATCCTAGATCACTTAAACCCCCAAACTGAAGCCTGCGCATAAAGCAGTGGCTTCCAAGACCTGATTTATTCCAGATGCTCTGACATTCCTGCAAAGGAGAACAGGGTATAAATGCAAGCAGTGAATGGCCAGTGAGTGTGAGATGGAGCGAGCTCCTGTCCTGGTGCTTTGCTATTCAGAGCACAAACGAAAGGTCCCTGCTCAAGGAACAGGACATTTTGCTGGGCTGAAGCAGCAGATTTCTACGTTCATTACACAAATAGAAAACTAAAATAATTAAAACTATGATACAGCAGACATTCCCCACACAATATTGTGTTACAGGAATCTCAGGGAGCAAAGAGGAAAGGGGATACTGTCACGGATGCACTGCTTCGGCAGCAAGTTACCTGTGGCTGGGTATGCCAGAAAACCAGGATGTGATTTAAAAGGGAAGATCCATCCAGAAAGGGATGTAATTACAAGGTGGGACTACTACATTAGCGTGTTGTGAGTGGATGGCAGGGGTTCTGACGGAAACATAGGTTAGATAGTTTTCTTGCTTATTGTGCAGGCAGAAATTCAGCAAAAGGCCTGTCCAGTCTGAATTTAAAGAATGATTGATTTTGCTAACATTACTGTTACTTTAACATGGGAAAGAAAAGAAAAGAAAAGAAAAGAAAAGAAAAGAAAAGAAAAGAAAAGAAAAGAAAAGAAAAGAAAAGAAAAGAAAAGAAAAGAAAAGAAAAGAAAAGAAAAGAAAAGAAAAGAAAAGAAAAGAAAAGAAAAGAAAAGAAAAGAAAAGAAAAGAAAAGAAAAGAAAAGAAAAGAAAAGAAAAGAAAAGAAAAGAAAAGAAAAGAAAAGAAAAGAAAAGAAAAGAAAAGAAAAGAAAACTTAGAAAACTTCCTTTCCAGCACAAACATTTGGGTCCACGCTGATGGAAGGCTGCCCAGGGAAGCTGTGGCTGCCCCATCCCTGGCAGTGCCCAAGTCCAGGCTGAATGGGCTTTGGGCAGCCTGGTCCAGCAGCAGCGACACCCCCATGGCAGGGGGATGGAAGTAGGAGATCCTTAAGGGCCCCTTCCAACCCAAACCATCCCCTGATTCTGTGTCATGCGTACTTTAACCTCCCAGCTCGGTGCATTCCCAATGCCCAGCACAGACTGGTCTCTCCCCTTAAGAGCTCCGTAGTACACGCACATCGCGTGCCAGTCAACAGGAAAAGTTTTACAGCACGAAAATATGAAGACACTGTTTGCTCAATGAGAGCAGGCATAAAAGCTTGGGAACTGCTTGAACACTGACCTAAAGCGAAAGCCGCGGCTGTTGGTTGAAACTCACAGGGGCCAAGAAGTAAATGCGACAGCAGAAGTGCTTTGGTTTGCCTTGTATAGAAGTAAAAGGAGGACGCTTCCCAGTGTGGCTGGATTTCTTGCTGACACAGAAATGGAGGAGCTGGCAAAAAAAGAATGACTAAAATCAGGTCCATCTGCTTAGAATTAGCTTCTGAGTTCGCGCGATCCACCATGCAGCAGCAGTGCACAAAAGGAGAACGAAAGCAGGGAAGTGTGATTTTGAAAGTGAATTCCCGTGCAGGGATGTGCTAGTTTTAGCAGTTTTTGTCAAGCAAGAGCTTTCATCTAGAGCTTTAGTCATCTGCTATTTCAGAGCAAGGTGGTGGACTGACGTTAAAGGAGAAGAACCAGGACAGACCTGCACGGAAACACTCATGTGTTGTGGTCCCAAAGCAGACGGACTGATGCCACTCTTTTTTGGAGAAAGATTTTGCTGCTTTTCTAACCCAGGACGAAACTGAAACATGAAACTTCAGCAGTTACAACAAAATGGGTTTATCCTCCCCTACTGGGCTCTAATAAGAATATTTTTGGACAGAGGTCAGGAAGGGGATTACATACGCACACAGATCCACGCGACGTCTTTAAAGAGAATTCCTGCTTTGTCTGCTACCCATTAGCGACTGCCAGGTCAACACCAAGCCTTCAATAATCTGCGCTTTTTGGACAAAAACGGCTGGAAGCCAGCACAGATAGTTGATAGCTTTCCTCCTGCTAGATAGTTCACTGCACAAATAGCTGTGAAGTTAGTGAGGTTTCGCTGATATTGACTGACTGAAGCGTTAACTCGCCCTAGCGAGAGCTTTTCCATCTGAATTTCCCTCGATGGATATGGATGCTGCATACCTTTCCAGTCCATCGACTGATTCTTTTCTTATGGGCTTCCTGCTTGTCTGCAGAACGTCTCAGAATACCCTTCATATAGGCTTGGCACTGGCATCATGCAAAAAAACCTCTTCGTTTTCTGCCTAGCGTTCGATTTTTTACTTTTGTTTTATTTTTTTTGAAAAGACTGTGCATCACTCCAGACACTCAATTTCTGAAATAAAAAATAAAAAATAAATATAAAAAAAAGCCCTGCAGTTTCTATCCAATTCTGATGATTTGAGAGTTTTGTGTTCTGCTATGCTGTAAAGAGTGGGAGGAAAAAATTGCAAGGAACAACAATTCATTTCTAGTTTTCTATCAGCTAAACATTTATAGTTCAGCTCACTAATAGTCTCCCACATCAGGCAGAATGAAAGCAGGAAAATGCAGTTACAATAGTTCTTTTCATTTAAAAGAAAACGTAACTTTCACAACTAATTTTTGAGGTGTATTTTTACTGTGGTAGGTAACCCCCCCGACAAGAAGGAATTAACTTCAGGTGATGTGAGCAAAGGAACACTTTGCCAGCCACTGAGAGCTACAGTGCTTAACACAGTTATTTATTTATTTATTCCTTAGTAATACTGCTTGGTTAGTGTTACCATTGGGAACTCAGCACAGTCATTTTTTATTATCCTGAGTATTGTTTCTGTAAGAAAATTCATCTGCAAAAAAACATATTGTGAGATCCTACTGATTCTTTACCCGATTAAGCAAATAAATGCACAACTTTTTTCATTTAGCTGCTCCTCCTTGATCACCTTCACCTCTTTGCTAAGATGATTTTCTGTTTGAGCCCAAGCATGTTGGAGCACTGTGAGTATAAGATCCAGTAGCAGCATGCTCCAAGATACCACGAACTCTATTATTATTATTATTATTATTATTGTTGTTGTTATTATTATTATTATTTTCCTGAGCAAATCGTGAAGTCCTAGGCAAGAGGGACTCCTTCCCCCCCCTCAGCATCTGCTAAACCAGCGATCAAATAAGCAGCAGCAGCAACATTCCCTACACACTCTCAAAGACACTTTCTAAATTCAATTTGCTCCTGGATCAGCGATCTTTGCATGGGATTTTCCAGTCTGTGGGACAAGAACTTGTATCAGCCAGCAGTCAGTCTCCTGCTCTAGCTACTTCAGCCAGTGATGTACTTGTTCCCATCGCCTAGGAACAGAGTGAGGCACCTAAAAATAAGTGACGGGACTGCTTCCTCCACCTCCCCATACCACGTTGATTTAGGACAAAGTTGCACAGTGAAATCCAGCACTCGAGCCTGGTTTCTGTGACGTTCGGTCAGAGGAATTCTGTGTATTGTTTGTGCACGGAAAATGTTGGAGGGGAAAATCGCTTTGGTTTGGGTCCATTCTTCAGGCTATAGAGAACATCGTGCCCCAGGTTTCTGCCAAAAAGCAGCGTGCACTGGCACTCTGACACCAGCCAGCCTGGGAACATCCATGCACGTTCACGGTGGCCCACTAAAAGATAAGCGAGCAGTCCGATACATGTACATCATCACCGGCTCTGGTTCTGCAGGCTCTACGGGATGGGGATTTATTAACACGAGCGTGATTAGAAACACGTCTGCCTTTGTACCGGTCCTTGCTAGTGGGCAGCGTAAACGAGGGAGGCTGCTCCAAGCTGAACAGTAAGGATGCCTCATTGCTTGATCCTCTTTCCAAGATCACGAGCTGTTCCCTAAATCCAAGGGCCACAGATTTCTCACTGCTTACCACAGGCCCAAACCAGTCCCACACCCTGCAGGAAACTCAGAAAAGACTTTAAAAAAAGGTTAAAAACCACGACAAACAGAATGTGCCGTGGGGAGACAGTAAGGGTTATCACGGGAATCACCAGCACCATGTCCCTGAAATAAGATGGCATTTATGAGATGGTAACAGCCACGTAGCACTAAGAAAGTGTTTTCAGTAATAATAAATTCTGACCATCTCAACGCACAGGCAATGTAAGTGTCAGAGAACTAAGAACGGAAACCAGAAGACAACTCCGAATGCTGACTCGCCAGTGCCAGGACCTGAACACGAATACTGAGCATCACTGCAGGAGCAACATTGCTTTTTTTTTGGCTTCCTTCACATGATATCAGTAGGCACAAGGGCACAGAACAACCCAGAATCCTGCTCTACTGCCCCAGCAACAAGCCACTCCGTACCTCTAGATGACAACCTGTCCATATGAGTGGAATAATCCAGTGCCTTTCACTTTTAGAGATGTTATGCAGTATGGAGCCCAATTAGTCGCTAGAAAGAATCAGTGAGAAGGACACATTTTCTTGTAATTGCACTCAGTTTCTTGGAAAGCTGCTTGCAGTTATGCTTGGGTCTGAAGAACAACAGACAGCACAGTACATCATTTCTTCCCTGTAAATTGGATTTACAATAAAACATTTTTTTTTGTGCTTTCACCCCAAATACTTCGTCGTTTTACATTTAAGTTATTTAGTAATTCCTGTGACAGTGAAAGATGTCAGAAAAATCACTGCTCTTTTGACCTTTGATTCATCAGCATGAAAAAAAAAATAAATTGGGGAACTTTTGTTATGGGCAGCATTACAAACAGGTACTCCGGAGGCTCGAAAATACCAAAATACGATCAGGAATGAAGGAACTTGCTCCAGCACCTTCTTCATGTAAGACTATTCCTTGCATGAACACTGAAGAGCCTCTGAGACTAATTCAATAATTTGACCTATTTTTAACTCACTTTCTGTTCCATGTGATGTTAAAAACGGACAAATCGTGTATTTGGGCTTGTATTTTGTTTCACGATTGCCCATCATGTACCATCTAGAAATCCTCACTAAAAGCTCAAATTTGCTAACCGAGCCTAGGGCAATTTTACTATTATCCTCCTACATTAGTAAGAATGAGTATTGAGTAGTAGAAAAAAAATTAAGAATATAAATATTTTCATTTATGGTTTTTTTTTTCCATTTTTTCCCCCATTGTTGAACCATGAGTATTTTTTCCTCACCTGCCTCGTCCCCAGGGCTCTGGAGGACAATAAATTGCACAGGACATCGCTCCTTCACCTAAAACCTTATAGAAAAGACATTTCCACTGCAAATCTTCCAGAGACACAGATCGAGTGTAAATAAAATGTGTGGAGCTATTGAATTAAAGTCCTTCACATGTAAAAACATTTTGCTCTGCAAATCTAATTACCACTCTCGCCTGTTAGTGTTTTAAGGAGAGTTTATAAATGTCAGGCAGTTGGGAGGGTTTGTTTGGGTTTTTGGGCTTTGTGCTGTTTCTTTGTTTTTCATAAGATGCTAATTTGCAGTAATTGTATTATGCAGTCTTAAGAGGCTGGCTCAGAGGAAGGGAATTATTGGTGTGTGTATTTTAGTAATAATGATTAGAGAGACAAAAACTGAGGCAGGAGAAAGAACTTATTACTAAAATGCTCACGTACTGCGGAAGAAAGCTACAGCTTGTTGCTTTAAGGGGAAAAAAATCTGCCTAGCATCTCTCAAACACCTATGTCTACTGGTTTGCCACCAAGATACTAATTGTATATAATTTTATAGGCCGAAATAATTTAAGGCAATTAATGGGAATAGAGGAAGAAACGAGCAATGATTTTTGTTGTAGCACGAGGCGCATAGAGGCTGCGAGCTCCTTGTGCAATTTGAAGTCCTTAAGTGGAAGGACCCACCAGGAGAGGAAAAAAACCTAAAATGCGATTGCTTGGTGGTGGTGGTGCAGCAATACCTCAATATCTTAATTAGGAACACAGCATGCTCTGCTCTGCGCAGACCCGAAGTAAAACGGCAGCTCCGACCCCGTGGTGCTCAAGACATGATCGAGCAGATGGGTGAGGAAGCGAGCAGGTGTGGCAGAAGAAGCAGGAGACTTCAGCCTAGGCAAAAAAAAAAGCCACGAGATGGCTCTCCATCCATCTGCCCCAAACCATCAGCTGCATGGCGAGGCTGGCAGGGCAGCAGGCTGGCTTGGAGGAGGTGAAAGCTGTGGCTTTTTATGGATTCACTTTTTTTTTCAGCAGCTTTTGGAAATTCAGGTAAAATCCTTTCCAAAATTGTTGATGAGTCATTTTTGCTGAACCGAAGGGCAAGAACCCAGGGCGGAGCGTGCAGGGGTTCCAGACAGGACCTGGGAGCCGCATTGTGCTGGTTCAGCTCATGAAATTACTCCTGAATCGCAAGAAGAAAGGAAAAAAACAAAACAAAACACAAAAGGACAAGAAAGGCCTTGAAAAGGCTGAGCATCTGGGTGGCTTCATCTCGAAAATGGAAATGGAAGAAACTGGGACCGGGGTTTCTGTTCCCCACAAGTTTGGTTTGGTGATGCACAGAGTCCCCTTGCTCCTGGTCCAGTTTCAAACAATCAAGGATTAAAGATTCAGCCAAATTCTGTCATACAACAAAGAGCCTGAAGAGATTTGCCAAGGGGATCTGTTAGATACGATCTGGTTTTTGACGCCAGAAGGGAGATGCCTGTTACATCGTCCTCCTGGATAGACTCTGAGTGCTGAGTGCTACAGCTTCTTTACACATTTCTTGGACTGTGAAGGTATAGTCATCTCCCTTTCGTGTGGTTACCCTACAGTGATCCTGCATACGGATGCTGCTGCCTGTCAGACCCGCTGTGGAGTTATGGCACACTCACTACTTTCATCTCTTTCTCTGGAACATCTTGTGCTGGCCCCTACTTGACAGGCTCCCAGATTAGATGGAGCACTGATTTATTTTGCCATGGCAGTTTCTGTCCCAATAGTAAGCCCAGTGAGCTCAGAAGACAAGTTTCGGGAGCTCCAGCTGTTGACTTCGTGGGTTTGGGTCTCATCCCTTCCCGTGCCGACGGCCGTGCTGCCCCCAGAGAGCTGCTCCCTGTACCCCCACCAGAGGCACTCGCTGGTGCCCCAATTCTTGTAAAACTCCTGACTCCCCTTACCAGCCTCAGCCCTTGCATTTCAAGGGGATCTCAGACAAGACACGCTGTCAGTAAATAACGGGCAAACATCCACCCGTGGAAAGGCTGCTGGATCATAAGCATCACACCTCCTTTCCCTAAACAATTTTCTCTAACGTTGCCAGTAAACCACTGCTGCCTGGAGGTGGCAGTGGGTGAAGCGAGCTCTGCATTTCCATTCCCAAAGTACCACGGGCTCCTCGTAGACGAGAGGCTCTATATATCAACTGTAACTTCTTGTTATGCTTTGTTGGAAGATCACGCGGGCAAAAGCTGCTGTTCAAGGCCAGTCGGGAGATGGAGGCTGAGCAGAGATCTCACTTGTGTACGGCCGTATGGTAAGAGGATGCCCCGCTCTTGGACAACCAGCCAACGCTCACAGCAACACGAGGGGACAAACAAAGCCCGTGGTGACTTCCAGCCCCGCTGGACTAAGGGAACGTTTCTGAATAAAGACACGACTTCTACCAAAGGCTTTTTCAGAGCTGCGCATCTCTAAAGCAGTCAAGGAATTCACTGCGCTGTGTGCTTTGGATGGGAAAGAAAACTTGCAGGCCTGCAGCGAGTGCTGAGGCACAAGACCAGACCTAAATCTAGCTCAGATCTGGGTGAGATAAAGCAGCACCCTGGTATTGTTCCCGTCACAGTGATGTTGTAAGGGCTGCTGTACAGAGAGCTGCATGTGCCACACTGGAAGCATGGGCAGAGCCCTGGCCCTACAAAGATCCTGCCTTGCCAGACAGAAGTTGGAAGGAGAAAAGGAGATTCAGGAAGAAAAATCAAGGCAGCAGCATGAAGGCAGGTGTTTCAGAGCACTGGATCCCCCTGGTTCTCAGAGGTGGGCAGGCAGCATATAAAAACCTGGAAGAAGCATTTAAATCATGCCCATCTTGGTCTGTCTTGCTTAAGCTCACCTTCTGCTCCCCTAAACCACTTTACATACTGCAGATTCGGGTGAAGCTAAAGCAGAGAGAAGTGGCATCAACTCTCACTGCAGGAAAGCAGCGGTAATGTTATGGGAAAGGGCCCAGCAAGACACAGAAGGTAAACAAGAAAGAAGCAGGAGGAATGAAAACTGAAGTAGGCACTCATCTCTGGGTAGATTTGTTTCAGCAGTAGGTAAAAATCAATCTTCCCGAGGCTACGAAATAGCACTGCTCTCCATACGTGGTTAGACTTCATCAGATCACCCAAGTAATAAGTCAGACCGGGAAATTCTCCATGAGTTGCATGGGAATAAACTTTTAACAACAGCTCTAATCAGGAGGTCTTCAGACCTGCAACTGGACACAAAATCCAGTGGCCCAAATCTTCATCTGCTGTGACCTGAGAAATTATCGTTAGCTTTAGCGAAGCTGTATGCAAAGCATGGCTCTTCCTTTCCTCATAATCAGCCTCTACTTAGTGATTCAGCAGCATGGTGGGAAAAGTCCTCATGAATCCCAAGATGGAAAATTTTAGGCACCTGTAACACCTCACTATTAAAACGTGTTTAATATAAACAAGCAAATCTATCTGCTTTGAAAATGTTCAGCCCCATTTATCTTCCACTCGGCTGTGCTATGAGCTTCGGGCTCTCCTAATCTTAAAAGACAGAGGAATGGGACTACTCCTCCTTCGAGCTGAAGTTTAATAGGCAACATTTAACATCGCTTGCCTTCGAGTGGATTTTCTTTCTCATCCAAGCATAAGCTAAACCCCTACTACACCCCAAGGGCTGATTTCTCGATGCAGTACTTTCCACTGCTTTCTGAAAGGGTGAACAATCTCATCAAAGCCTGCAGCAGCTCAGAGAAGTTACTCCACTGCTGGTCTCAGACAATCCCAGCGTGCCGGAGGTTGGCAGGGACCTCTGGGTCCATCTGGTCCAACCCTGCTCTGATTTTAACCAAGCTACTGAATAAGAGAGGACCAGAGGCTGAGAAGTGACCGAGCAGCTGCGCACTATTTGCCTGTAGCCCTCCCCTGGGAGCCCTTTCTTGCTAATGAATATAATTGGCAATACAGTAAGTAAAGGAGCTTGCTTGTGATAAATGCTATCTAGACAGAGCTGGGGACAACCCTGACGTCAGAAGGATTTCAGTCTACATGAATAAGAAAAGCACGAGGAAAGCATCATACTTCACAGATAGGGAAGAGAAGACTGGAAGCAGACTTGCCAAAGACCTTCTCTGATGGACTTCTGAAGACCTTGCAGCAGAAACAAGGACTGTTCGGCACTCCTGTTCTTTCCACTGCCTGAACACGAAGGCCTGCCTTTCTCTGTAGATCTTACCTGTAGAAAAAAGATGCTGGGTGGGACCCTACAGGATACTCCCTCTCTAGAGAGGATTGAAGCTCCTCGATCAACAGATCTTTGCCTAATTGCCCTTAAAAACTCCCAGTGTCGGGTTTTCCACAGCCTCTGCAAGCAGCCTTTGCCCTGTCTTCAGAGCTGCAAAGCTTTCGATTAAACAGTTCCACCTCTTCCAGCCCCACCGGTCACGTTTTCTAGATTTTTATCATTCCCGCTGCTTTATCCTGAATTCTTTCTGATTAGTACAGAGCTTTTAAACTGGACACATGCAACTCTGGCACAGATCTTGGCAGAGCTGAGCACAAAGATTGCTTCACAAAACCCGGCTGTGTCAGTAATCCTATCCTGTCCTCTTCACCTGATGACACACGTCGACTGTCCTTCGTTTGGTGCCCCTTCTGACGCTGGGCTGTAGGAATTCTCCACCGCGATGCACTCATTTTTCTCTGAGGATTTTAGGACTGTCTGGCGCTTCCTTCTGCTTCCCTCCATTCCAGGAAGATGTCCTCCAACAAGGGTATTACTCATCGGGAGCTGATGGTTTCTGAGCACAGCACTAATAACTGAAGCTACGAACATAAATTTATTTCCATCGGGCACTTAAGAGCTTGGAACCAGCCACCAGGATGAAGAGGTCACACGTACCAGGAGGAGCAAAACCCTGGGCTTTTAGGAGGATTCTCTGAGGATTTTAGGACCCTGGGTCTTTAGTAACTCAAGCTTTCCTTTATTTATTTAGGCTTCAGCCTCTCCTAACATCCATTGTTACTCAGGGAAATCATGGCACAGGGTGACACCCCGGTCTGTGCAGGGGCTTGCTGTCAGCTCGAGGCTTCTGAACAGCCTGCAAAACCAAGCCTTGCATCTATGGGGCAAGCAGCACGGGTGCCAGGAGAGCAGAGGAGGGATGGAGGCTGAGCATTTACAAACCTCTCCTTCTCCCAGTTTGCAAGCTTCTAAAAGTCAGTGTGAATTCTCTCCTCCCCTCATCCCCCTTCTAATTTCCTCTCATGGGATCTTTTGTTCTAAAATCAAAACTGCAAATGACACAGGAGCTGGAACTGTCATAGGATAAGGATGACTGCACTTTCCCCAACTCTGCCTCATCTCCACAAATCACACATTCACGTTACCTGTTTTTACATCCCCTCCCAGCAGCAATGGCTATCCAAGAAGAAAGCTGAGCCCAGGTTGCTAGAGCAGCGATCAGGGTTACTTGTGATGCCAGCCCTCACCTGGTTCTCTCCTGAGGGATTTGAGCATCACATTTAAAGTTGTCTCAGTTCAGGAAACACATGAATCCAGCTTTCCCTCTCAGGGTTATCTCAGGGATGAGGAGGTGGATGGGGTGGTGTGGGGAAACTGGCATGTGGCTCACCCCCGAGGCTACAGGATGGCTTTCTCCTGGCTGTAAAATCCTCATTTGTCTTTTGCTCCCCTCCTTTCACTTCAGGCCACCTGTTTAATATTCATCTGTTCATCAGCAGTGACTCAGGGCACTTTTTAAAAAATGCCTCTGAAAGAACCACGCAGAAACAAACCTCACCTCCAAAGCACATTGCGTCCAAGATACTTCACACTCAGCTTCCCTAAACGTACGCTTTAATAGTTATAATCTTCCTATTTCAAATCAGGCCAGTGGCTCTCACTCTCCTTAAAGCAAAGCAGGAGAAAAGAGGAGGAATCCTCAGTGCCCACCTCTCCAGGCTTTCCCTGTCCCCCACTTCCAGAACTTTGTCCCAGCGTGCAGACTGCGTGCTCAGCCTGGCTGCCACCCCTTGTTTTTTATTTCATCCTCCATGTATCTGGCAGGCAACTCTCTTTCTGTATCACAACGAGATTTACTTGTTCACCCATAAACAGGAGCTTACTAGCTGGCTTCCACGTTGGGATCTCCGCAGGAACTGGTAGCTTGCATGGAAAAAAACACTTTGCACGCACCGCTTGGCATCAGATCAGTGCTCTTTCTTTCGGAGCAATACGGGAATGGCAGGGGATTACGGTAATGGCAAGGATACTGCCTGCTACATCAGCAGAGCAGTAAAGTTACTGCTGCTCCTTGACAGCGTGGAGCTGAGCACCGCAACTGGGGAGGGTGCTTTGAGGGATGCTGGAGCCAGACCCCGCGCAGGCACTGGGCTACAGGGGAGCAGAGCAAGGGTGAGTCATCAAAACACCGGGGGGAGAGAGAGGGAGAGAGGCAGTGGATTTGCAGGCAGAGAGTCCCATCTCTGCGTGAAGAGAGGAGCCTGCTGTGTTGTGCTGTGAATCTCCTTTCCAGATGCTCAGAGGAGCTGTGCTGCCTTCTAGAGACTAAGAGGTGAGTGTGGACTGGGGCAGGCACCAGGGTGTAGGACGTGCTCTTGCTCTGAGCCTTCTCTCTCCACAGGTGGAATATTATCTGGTGGGTTTGGGGCATGAATCTGTCATTCTTTTGCTGCATCTCCTTGACTTGCTGGGAAGTTTTATGTGCTTAAAAATCAAGTTGGATCATTTCTTAATTTTCTTGTCCACCTATACTGACCACGGTTATAGTGGTTACAGCTGCTCAGTGCTAGCCACTTTTCATTGATGTGCGTATTGAAATCTGTCGTTGCCTTTCTGGGAATTATTCTTCAACTCGTTCCCTCTTGTGGAAAAGAAAATACAAAGATCCAATTTTGTTTCACTGCAAGGAAGGCAAATTCCCACAGTGGAATACCTTTTATCTCCCCTCCCCCATGCCCCCTGCTTGCAAACTGGGCATTTCAGGGCTTGCAGTAAGAGTTGCTTCAGCCCTCTTTGCCTGAGGGAAAATGCAGTTTTGAGACTCAGCTCCATGGCAGTTGTTGCTGCTTGGTGTTTGCATAAGGCGCAACAAGAGGGCTTCATCTGAAAGACCTCCTCCTCCTACTCTCAGAGCCTTACCTTAGCATAGACTTAACCAGAACAGTTAGTGGTGGTTTTTCAGATGTCTGATCAATATTTTGGATGGGAACACTATACCTACATCTCAGTGTTGTGAAGGGCTTTCAGCTGACACTTGTAGCTTTCCGTCGTACCCCCCGTGTCTCAGTTCCCAGGCTTACCCTCACTTTGCCATCTGATGTACCCTTTCTCCATATTTAGTCAGCTGAGGCTGAGCTTGGCTTCCAGATCCTCTGAAATGTTGTGCCACTCAGTAGGAAACTTGTTCCTTGCAACATCTTCTGCTTCGCAGAAATTGCTTTTCCCTATAGATTCCTAAAATGGGCTGTTCAGCTGGATTAACGAGTAGCTCAACGTGTAATGGGGTCACTTAAATACATCTCAGGTTAAACTCTGGACTTACAAACCTGCTTCACAGTTTGTAGTCCTGAATTGCGTCCTGCGGGTTTCTCCCTTCCAGAGCCGGTCTCTGCAGGTGAACTGATAATTACGATTGATTGCTGTCCCTACAGGGCAACAGGCTTCTGCTGAGAGCCTGGTGAGAAAATTCAGGCACCAAAATGCACGTTGGTCCCTTAGTTGTTAAACAATGCTGGGCTGAAAAAGGTTGGTTCCACTGGCTGGAGCCAGCCTGAGGAAGGCTCCCTAAAATAGCTTCCCGCTCTATTCTTATATGGGAACCATAGCAGTAAGCGAGCACTGCTTCTGGGAAACACATTGTTTGTGTCTTTGTCTCTTGCAGGGGGTGATAATCTGAAAGGAGCACAACAGCCTGCGTCACTCACATGGCAAACTTCACTCTCCCCTTCAGAGCAAGCCAGAAGCTGATGTAAACCAACTTCTATTCGTAGCCCAGGTGCCAACTGCTCCACGGCACGCAGAGGCTTTGAGTGACCCTTCAGCCCCTGAGGACCAGCGGTGGCAGGTATCTCAAATGACATTGCCGAGCAGACAGCAGCAGCCTTCACCCTGCCAGGTTTCTGCTAAGGCACTTGTAAAACAGGATCAGGACTAATGCAACGCAATTAAAGCATCAGTGACTTCCTCTTAGGAGACACCTAAATTTGAGGCCCTTTGGAATATTTATGTTACTTAAATATTGAATCTTGCCAAGTAGGCAGAAATGACCTTAACCTGTAATTCCGCCTGTAATCCTTCTCATCACACTACCCTGGGATGTAGGAGGAAGAGCCTCAGCCTCACTTCTGCACCCCAAGAACAATGCAAAAGGGGTTAAATTTGCCTGAAATGGTGGCTATTAACTGTGCTAGAATGGTAAGAACTTAGGGATAAAAGCAGGTTTTCTATTCTGTTTCTGGATCTTTCTTGTTGATCCTGGTGCTGCACTTCCAAGACTTTAAGAACTCTTTTCCCCAGCAAAGCCAGGCAAATGTCGCCTGTAGGACTTTCTGAGAACTGATCTCATCACTCTTTTCACCTGAAAAGGGAGTGAAGTGCATGCATGAACACTGTCAGCCACTCACCATGGTCTTCCTCCCTGGAAACTCATCTGACTGCTCCAACTGCACCCACTCTGTGGGGCCCGTGAACATTTCCAAGGCCATTTTGCTTGGTGTTATTCTAGGGGGATTAATCATTTTTGGGGTTTTGGGTAATATCCTGGTTATCCTCTCTGTAGCCTGCCACAGACATCTTCAGAGCGTTACCCACTATTACATAATTAACCTGGCAGTAGCTGACCTCCTCTTGACTTCCACTGTCCTGCCCTTCTCAGCCACTATGGAGATTTTGGGCTACTGGGCCTTTGGGAGAATCTTCTGCAACATTTGGGCAGCCGTCGATGTCCTTTGCTGCACTGCTTCCATTATGAGCCTCTGTATCATCTCGATAGACAGGTACATCGGGGTGAGCTACCCGCTGAGATACCCGAGCATAGTGACAGAGAAGAGAGGCCTCCTGGCTTTACTGTGCGTTTGGGCACTGTCCCTGGTGATATCGATCGGACCTCTTTTTGGCTGGAAGGAGCCAGCCCCGGAAGACGAGACCATCTGTCAAATCACCGAAGAGCCAGGCTACGTGCTGTTCTCTGCCCTAGGCTCCTTCTACCTCCCCCTGACTATTATCTTGGTGATGTACTGCCGCGTGTACGTGGTGGCCAAAAGGGAAAACAAAGGGCTCAGCTCTGGGCTGAAGACTGAGAGATCCCGTTCGGAAGAAGTGACCCTACGGATCCACCGTAAAAACACTCGCGAAACAAGCGGGTCTGCATCCAACCCCAAGAGCAAGCACCACTTCTCAGTGCGCCTCCTCAAGTTCTCCAGGGAAAAGAAAGCTGCCAAGACCCTGGGAATAGTTGTGGGATGCTTCGTTCTGTGCTGGCTCCCATTTTTTGTAGTCATGCCTCTTGGTAAGTAACGCGAAAACCGCTTGTACAGCACCTTCCCTGAAGGGAGGGCCGTGTTTTGGCCTGCCTACAATAGAGCTGATCAGAAAAGCTCTGAGGGAATAATTTTCCATTGGAAAGCTGTCAAAAATCAAAACAGTCCCCAGCACGAAACGGTGAACATGAAAAATGAAAGTCTGAGCCAGAGATGCTTTGTTAGGTTTGAAAGGGAAGCATAAAGTTCTGAAATAATGGAACAGTTTTAATGGCCTTTTTCCATATAGAAAATATTCTCTCAGAACTAAGACTAATTTCTGACTGATTCTGCTATAGGAACGGTACCTTTATGTGTGTGTTTAAGTTTGTGGCCGGTTTTCCGGGTGACATAAATTTGTAAAAGGTCAAGACATAAAAGTATTCAGGGTCAAAGCAGCAGTTTACAGCCTTGGGACCAAATCTCCCGAAGTGCTCAGCACCTGATTCCCCACTACAAAGAATAATCAGCTTCCTGCCAGAAAGTTTCACACCATGAAACACCGTATTCCAAACGAATATGTTCTTTAATTTATCATCTGGCCAGTCACAACACAGCAGCGAGGATCCTTCAAACTAATTTTACACTTCTCTGGCTCACATCCTATGCAGAAACCCACGGAGCCCACTGGCCAAACGCTGGCTGCCATTTCAATCATCACACTGACTATGAATATTTATTCACCAGTTACGATTCTAACGGGGAGAAATTTGTTCTGCTTTGCTATCACTGAAATATAAAGTAATTAGAATTTTAATTAAACCCTGCTCAGTCACCTTTGAAGAGACTTTGGGATTTAAAAGCAGAATACTAATTTCATACCCATATCTGAGGGTATGTGGCATATTACCCTAAAGTTTGCTGTGCAGAACTCTACTAAATACAAGCTTTTGAAACACAGACCCTTAAATCTGACTTGCTCAATTTCAGTAGCTTTTCCTATGTAAAGGCTTACGCTGTAGAGGAAAAATAAAGTAATAGAAGTTTTAGCTAGTAATGGAACAATGTGTACGACTAAAAAAAAAGTCAGCATTACCTATGCACTAAAAGAAAGATTTGAGGGATTATTATTTTTTTAACCCTATAGAAATCTTTTCTTTTTCAATTAACCTTTAGTGGATTTACCAAGAACACCGGGTTGTTTCATAAAAACCTGCCACTAATGTTGCCACATGAGAAACCAAACACTAGAGAGTCTTTTCTGTTGGTCAATGCTGGGAAGTGCTGGAGTTTGAGATGTTGATGTTACATAAGGGGAAGCCCTGAAAAGCCTGGCTCATGCTGCCCAGGATGTCAGCATGTTGGAATGCTGGTTGCCAAGATGTCTGAAACATACCCAAAAAGGGTTTGCGAGAACGCATCAAACACACTTTTCGTTTGCTAATGTGGTTGCCCACACAGAGCTGTTGCTAATTTGCTTTGGATTTAAGAAATTTTCTTGCATCTTTCTTTGATCCCTTATAAGGCAACTTACTTGAGGTTAGTTTCCCTGTATTATTAGTTTTTCTTGTTTTGTTGGTTTTAAAGCCTACAACAAGTCTTTCAAAAGCTACTTGTTACTTTTGTTAGAGACAAAATATATATATATTAAACAGACAAGTGGCGCAAGAGAAGTCTTCAAAACAAACAAGAAAACATCCTGAAGCAGACAGTTTCACCCCAAACCAGAAACTCATCCAGAGCTGATTTTATATGGCACTCTACACGTATACAAGGCAGAACACTTCCCCAAGAGATAAGCATTTTCAGATCTATACTGCAGACAGGCGAAGGCAGGCACAGGTAATGGAAGTGGTCCGGCCAGGATCACGCATCCAGAGGGCTGACTTTCCAGCTGTACAGAGCACTCCCCTCTCTGCTGCTGAAACCAGTAGCAATCGAGGAGCTCGTGATACAGCCAGTTAGAGAACAAGGACTTTGTTGTGCAAAAGACCAGCCCTGCAGCTTTTTTTGTAATGGGACAGACACATAAATAGTTCCATCAGCTGCTGCAGGTCATTTCAGCTGTTTGTAGTCTCCCAGAAGCAGGTCCTCTGTGAAGGATGCCCCATGAAACAGAAATTCTTACCCTTCGCTACACAATCCCCTTCACGTGACTGGCAGGTGCTTGCCACTCTGTGCAGCAGCTGTTCCCAGATCAGGGACTACTACTGTTTTATTTACAGCATGCTCATGATCCCCACATCTATTAACATCAGCTCCACCAGCTAAGAATTGAGGTAAAACAAGAAACACCTGGCTTGCTCAGGTGCATTATAAACAGGGGTGGAAAGTTTGGGGTGTATGTATGGGGAGTACAAGAGAAACAGAAGGATATAAGGAGTGGGATAAAGGCATAACATCCAGATCAGCAGGTATTACTGAAATTACTGCAGAAACAACTTGAGAATCTCTGCCACAAAAGAATACCTTAATTGAAATCAGTGTGTAAGACTGCCAGTGGCAATCTGTGTAAGTAATGTCTTTCTTACCTTCTTGGATAGAGTTTCATTCCAGGCAAAGGGACTGTGCAAAGGCTTTAAGTCCAATACACCTTCTCAATTGGCTTCAGTGTTTGTGGAGTAAGCCAGGGAATGATAATCCTGTCACATGAAAATAAATGAGGTTAAGATTTGTTTTCACTTTATGCCGGAGTGCAAACTCAGCCTTCACAAAACTTCTGTAAAATGAGTGTCAAAACAGATGACTTCCCCGGGAAGAAGTCAGGTTTTCACTTCTGCATGCACTCTGTCTGCCCCTTTAGCTCTGGCCAGTGGACTTGCCCCAAATGAAGCTTTCCTGTAAGAGCTTCTTTGAATTCAACATGCCCTCACAAATTATTTAACAAAACTTACCTGGATTTAGGAAAGTTCTAACTAAATCTGCAATCTTTGTATCCCCCTAGTTAAATCACAGTTCCTCTCTAGACACACTACTTTCATAGTGCAATGAGAGGTGTTTTTCCTCGATATTTAGGGCAGGCTTAGACTGACTGAAATGCGGGTTAAGCTGTAGCAACACCTAAATAGGGGTTTCATCTGAGATCCAGCATGAACTGTGAGGTCCTCTGTCCACATCCAGTGGCATCTATAAAAGATACCTGTTCTCAGTAAGTCCAGGTTCTGCCTGCACTGCAGCAGTGGAAGTCAGATAGGGTAAAGTGCTCTTTATTCTGCTAATCTCCCTTTGAATTGCTATTACCTCCTCCAAAAAAAAAAATAGAAAAAGCTGTGAAATTCTGCACAGATTCTTCCTATAAATGCCCTTGCCTAAGAGGAACCATGCCTAACACTTCAGTGCTTGTATTAGGTTGCAAAGAAAGACAGGCTGAAGTTTGCAGACATCTACAGCGCTCTGCAATTGCTTCCTAAGCAGATTTTCAGGTGTATCCACCCAACTTTCCTTATTCTACGCTAGGCATCAACCTTTTCTATAAGGATAAGTGTAGAAGGGACATACTCAGCAGAAGAGTAAGTTAATCAGCTGAATAGATTACTGTCCTATTTAGGAACTCAAAATACTTTCTCTGTATACCTCTTACTCAGCAAGACTGCTGCTTGCTCCAGACAGACTGTGAGAGCACCCTACCCCGTGCAGGTAGCCTATTCTGCCCTTCAAATAAGGTGGCTGGAAAGGATACTTCCCTGTCCACTTCGTGGCTTTTACTCCCACATATCTACCACATCCGTTGCCTCCTTTTCTTTGACCATTATTTCTCTTCAGCAAGACTTCATGACCACATTCCTAACTGCTAGCCACTTATGAGCCACTTAATGCCACCCCAAAGGACCTGAGCTTCCCTGGCTGACAACCCCTCGTGTGATCCACGTAGCCAGAGCAGCTCTAAAAGCTTTAGTGCTGGCCACGCTTCGGTTAGCCTGGGTTTGGCTCCTTGCTCAAGGCATAGCCGTGCTACAGCACCCCATACAACCAGCAAGAGCAGGGGATTTTACTGCACGCACTCCTGTACGGGAGCCACAGGGCGCTGCTTCACTGGAGGAAACGAAGATCCGTGACCTAGCAAGGAAGGCTGTTGAGTAACAGAACTGCATTTTGGTTTTCCTAAATTAGTCAAAACCTTCTAATCACAAAACTTCTGTTTTCGACGCAGCCAAAAAAACAAAACCCTGCTGCTCTACACAAATGTTTGACATTTTACCAAAGCTCTTTAAGAGCAAGAAAAAAAAGATGCCTTAAATGAAGCAATATTGCTTTTTAAATTAGTGATAATTATTGTAGAACAACCACGATCTCCGAGGCTCCAACAAATCCGGATTACTTGAAGCTGAAATAGAAAGCTGAGAACAGGTTTCTGGAGGAATCTGAATGTCAAGGAGCAGCAAAGGCAGGGCTGCTCCCTGAGGGAGGGTGATCCAGGGTGACAACAGTGCAGGCAGCAGCCACGTCCCCACCAAAACCACGTCTTCACTGTTCCTGAGCAAAGCAGGCAGAGGTGGCATCACCGGCAGCTACAGCTGATGTCCTGTAACCACCCCAAATATGTAAAGCAACAAAGCAGAGTCAGCAAAGGACAAGCCTGAGCCTCCCAACATCACTCAGATTGGAGCAAGGAGAAGAGCGTGACCTTCTGTGCAGCTCCTGGGCCACTGGGCAGGTCCTGGTAGAGGTCCCAGACGAGGCTCCTCAGGGCAGTTAAGGCTGGTTGGTGCACCTAGGGCTGGGGCGCACCGCAGTGCTACAATAACAGCCTGCTTCGTCCATTTCTGTTTGTGGGTTGGTTTTTTTTCGGTTGGTTGGTTTGTTTTCTTCCTGCAGCCCCTGGAAAGGGAAATAGACAGATGTGAAAAGAAATGCTCAGAACTAGGAGGGTCTGGAAGTTCAGTGCATTCCCCGAGCGATGGGACTAGTTTTCAAGGTGATGCTGAGGACGAGGTTACACCTGACAGCGGATCTCCCAGAGCTGCTCTGGGAATTTTTCAGGTTACTTTTCAACAGCATAGATGACAGTACTTAGAGGTCATTTTGAGATGAAACAAACACAGAACTGATGGAATAATGAAAAAGGGTTCGGGGATGACACAAACAGTCCTGTGTTAGGATTGATGGTTCATCCTAATGACCTGGGAGCCTGGTTTGCTGTCCGTTTCTTGTGGCAAGCTCGCTTAAATCTCTCTGGTTGTGGCTGCTGCTTTCAGACACAGAAAGAAGACAAAAGAGAAAGTGTGATCCAGGGTGCCATGGGGGAAATTACAATGCAGGCTACTGAAATGGGCAAGCAAGGCTTTCAGTGTTTGTCAATCATTCTCAAGATGAAGAAGAGCAGGAAAGAGGATACGCTGGAGGATATTTAGAGTAGTAAATTAGTCTTGTGAACTGACACAAGCCCTGTCAAGGGAATCCTCTAATCCTGTCTATGTGCCCGTCTGCAGCTGGTTTCTAATTACTGTTTTGTGGTTGTTTTTTGAACTGGAGTCTAGGAAGATAACTGTCTACTTTTACTAGAGGTAAACCAGAAGCATAAAATGCAATTTTCTCTCTGCCACTGATGCAATGTCTCAGGTAGGGAGTGGGAACATGCACCAAAACCTGGAGGTTGGTGGATTTATCCATTTGTTTTCCTGGGAGGTTTGCACTTGTTATATGTATCATAACTTTAATATGCTTTAATAAGGTGGCTGATTCCGTTTTAACACTTTTCTTGGGCTCCAGAGGCATGAGTTCATATCCAGTCAACTCAGCCGGAAATAGGAAAATTCCTTTTGGAAGCCAAAGGTGACCAGACATGACAAAAAAAAAAAAAAAAGCTGCATCTGTTTACAAGCTATCAGATAATGGAAATTCATCTACCTTAATCATGCTGGCTAAGGCACGATTGACCTGTCCTCCTCTGTGTTGCAAGACTGGGACAACACAAAGCTTCCCACTTGTCTATGAGGGTGCTGTATTTCCCAAAGGCTGTGCCTCAAGGACCCACCTGATTTTTGTTACCAGTAAAAAAACACATCAGATACAGCTTGCTGGCCTCTTGCTCTCTTCAGCATCATCCGAGTCTCGATTCAGTAGAAGTTCTCCTGTCAGAACACGTTCTGATCAGCTCCCACTGTTTCGGGATGAGCCATCCTCCACCCTGCCCACTTGTTGGCGAAGTAATTGGGCTCTGGGCCATGTTCCTTTGTCACCAGCAGCCAGAATATGACAGAGCTGGGCCAGAGAAGTAAAGCGGGGATCTCTGCTTCGCCTGTATCTCATCATAGCAGGGATTCAACTACCTGCTACTGTCTTGACATTCATACTGTGCAGCTCCCTGCTCCCCACCTGCTGACTCCTGCAGACAGCGGTGTTTTAATGAGCAAAAACTGGGAACATCATTTCAGAATAACAGACAGGATCCAACTTGAGTGAGATACTGAGAGCAGCTTAAACGTGTTTTTTAAGGTCTTTTAGAGGCACAAAAAGGAAGTGCTCGTGATTCATCCATTCCCCATCGTTTAACCAACAGTGTAATGGGAA
Source organism: Anser cygnoides (assembly GCF_040182565.1). NCBI lineage: Eukaryota > Metazoa > Chordata > Aves > Anseriformes > Anatidae > Anser > Anser cygnoides. The sequence goes on along the minus strand of NC_089898.1, from coordinate 3,420,306 downwards.
TTAGCACACTGGGAGATTCAGAAATGAGCTGAGATCTCTCAGTAACAGGTTAACTGCAGGTGCTGAACAGCAAGTCAGCCATTTCCCATAGAATCGAGATCACTTTGATTGATGATACTGACTCAGTGGCTAGTGCTGTCTTATCCTGTGAAGGCAGTGTCAAAGAGAAGGTGGTTACATGGCAGGAGAGGAAATAAATTTGCTGATGGGGAAAATAAGGAAGAGCAAGCAAGAGTTTTCCTGGGGAGGAGAACTGTGTCGAATTGTACCAGCGTTCACGGAAGCACAATGGGACTGCAATACGTTACCCTGGCATTTCTCCGCACAGGAGGTGAATAAAACTTTTCATGAATCACCCCTTTTCTTCTGTAGAATCGGCCAGATGGTCTCATAGTAGTAAAGAGAGGCACAGGATCCTCCTGTCCCTCCCAACCTTTTACTTGGAAGGCAGAGAGTAAGGCAAGCAGCACGAGCACTCCCTTGATATCATCATGGCTTGGTCGTCCAGTGCTCTGAGAAGCAAGGATCTGAAGGCTTTTTCTTTTCATTGTTCAGCTGATAATAACATAATAAAGTAAAATGAATAAAAGCTGGGACAACAATAGTTTTTATATTAGAAAATGCTGAATTCCAGTCATGGTGGGAATATTCAGAGCTAGATTCCCTTCATTAGCATTTCAGTGTGTTCCCTCGGCGACAAAAAGGAAAACAGAAATAAAGGGGGGAAAAAAAAAAGAAAAAATGGAATAAAGGCCCAGCTTATTCTGTGGAGTGATAGTCACAGGTTAGAGAGAAAAAGGGTGTTTTGCACTCTTTGAGTCATGGAACATGGCTGTGTGTAAGCGTGTGTGTTAAGTCATTGAGCACGGAGAAAATAAGCCCTGAAGAGTCAAGAGGCAAGTTTTTTGTCTACTCACAAGGGGAGTTTTTTGTAAACACAGACTGCAAAGGCCTTGTTGGTCTAGGTTGGTAACAGCCACCCTGAAGCCAATGGCAAAAATACCATTGACATCCCCACGGCCAACAGTTCTCTGCTGTTACCACGTCCTGAAATGTTATGTCCCACTGACTCATAATCCAGCAAAGGAGCAGAAAGAATTGCTAATATTAATAGCCATTGAAACTGAAAACAAGAGAAAGAATGTGGAGTGAGTTGTGCTACGTTTCGTGATTCATACCTATGGCTTTCCGGCATGAGCTACCTGTCAGGGGGAAGGCTTGTCCTTGTCTTCAAAATGTTCTTGCTTGCTGTAGTCACCACCTTCAGGCTCCTGGAGTAAATGAACCAAGAATGTAATTTTCACTTGCTCTCCTCTGAAACATCATGGTGCCATTTAGAATCTGTTAGTGATTGAAAGGTGATGAATAATTCTCCCACCCCACCCAGCAGATTTCAGGCTTTGTCTTCAATTTGGATGCACGAGGGCTAGATACTCAGCTCTTGCTAAGGAGTGTAATTCCAGTGTTGCTAACCCCAAAGATTCCAAAATCACAACCAACAGTCACACAGTGACAAAATCATGAGACAAAATCATGAGACAGGCTGAGATAGACTAATCTTTTCAAACTATCCCCTGAACCATCAGATTTTTTTTTTTTAACTTTTAAATGAAAGCTAAGGTTTCATTGTAAATGCATGACGCCGGGAGCTAGGACTTTGGGAGGAATATCAAATGTCGTAAAAATGTCAGCAATGAGAGCCAGAACCATTCCACTGCAGTAACAGCACAGGAGCCAGAATTTCACTGGCAATTGGACTGATTTGTAAAATAATGTTATTATTTAAGTTTACACAGGTAAGAAAATCTCAGTTTACCTTCCCATGTTTTTTCTTTTTTTTTATCTGCTTTCTAAATCTGCATCTGCGCACAGTGAATCTGGAAATAGTTGCTTGATGAGATGTTTGCTCTTTGCCAGAAATATCATCCATCCTAAGTGGGTACGACATGAAACAGAGCATAAATTAGGGCTGAAAAAATCCAAATAATCAGAGCACCATTCCCAGACTGACCCATTCCTGTTCTCTGTCTGTTCCATCTGTCTCCTTTGGAGAAACATCCACACCCCACTGAATGCCCCAGAGATCTGAATTCAGGTCTGTGAAGAGGAACAACCTCTTGCTCCTCTTTCTATGGCTGTTTATTGCAGCTCAGGGATGTCTAAGCACAATGTCATTCTCGTTTTCCCCCTGAATCAGGACCAAATTGGAGGTCCTGGGATATGCTGGCTGTAAACGTGTAAGTCTTAACAGATGCAGGCTCTTACCCTTCCTCATGTCTCTTCTTACTCGATACTTAACCACTGTTCTGCATTTCTTCCACTAATTTGATTATACAAAACCCAGAAGCGTTTCCTACTATTGAAGGGCTCTTTGATCCCATTTCTGTTCCCACAGAAGATACTTTCCATAAGGGAGCTGCGGGGCGAGACGTGCTGGGACAGCATATATGTACAGAGTGCAGCTGCTACGTGTCTGCAGCAATACACATATATATTTATACGTATGTATATATAAATATACTTCCTATGGGGTGGTCTGTGTTTGACCTGAGACGCAGTATTGAGTGCCAGTCTCATGGAATAAAGTTCAATGCTAGCACTGAGCTTGGGAACCCACGATGAAACACATTTATCTACATTAGTAGTGCAGACTCACGAGAGATCCAGAGAGTCCCTGGTAGAGTCAGTCCGTGGGAGAATATCAGGGCTCTTCTGTGCTTCATCCTCGGGGTCTTTAGGGCAATTGCTCTGGAATAGGACAGATTTTAGGAGCTGAGTTTTAGCTTCGCCTCTCTGCAAACCACACCGCTATCCTTATTTTCAATTTGCTGTGATTATAGAGGAATATTCCACAGGTGCCAGAGGCAAGACGTGCTTAGATTTTCGGTTTAAAATGTGCAATTTTCCTGATCCTTTTGGGCTCTTAAAGCCCTGAGGACACAACGCTAACAGCACTGGGTGGTTCTCTGCTCACAATGAGCACTGGTACCGCACACAGCTGCTCCCTGCAGGCTCTGAATATGAGGCCATGACCATTTTGCAGGTTGGTGCTGGTTCCTCAGCACACCTGGGTACAGCCCTGATCTCCTTCAAGCACTATTGGAGCCACCCCACCCCGTCTGCCTTTTCCTGTGCTCTGACTCAACCACAAAATTTGTGATGTGCAACAAAAAAGGGATAAAAAGTAGTGAACTGAAACAGAGCTGCAAGATTTAGCCATGGAGCTGGATTTTAACAACACAACGAGGTCCACAGGTCATAAAAATCTATAGGATCTTCTTCCTGTGGTGCAAAGGAAACAATACATAGTAAACACTGCAAATTTCTGAAGTCTGGGAGCTTCTAAATCCCTCGGTGCTGTCCATCAGTGAAATGACGCCCGACATCAGCACTGGCTTTTAAACAACCTGTAATCAAGCAGCTCTGTAACTTGTGACTAACGACAAAGTCAAATTACATCGTTGCGACTGAATTGGCACTTACTCACCGGGAGGTACAGAGAAAACTTCTCTGTCAGATCTGGAGAAACCTGAAGTTCACAAACAGGAAAATAAACGATGAGGGAAGGGAACGCAATCCTGACATTTTCAGGGAGAGTGTTGAAATACTTAATGGCAAAGGATCTCAGGGGGCTAATAATACATTCTGCTTTATTTAATTTTCATCTAGCAAACAATTGCATTGTGCTAGTGACACTTGAAAATCCTCAACCTTTTGAAAACAAAGCAGGAATTCAAGCATCATTTAGTCAATCTCAAGTCAAAGGCATTAAAGGATCAGTTGAAGTTTTCTTTACTTTTCTTCCAGCACAAACTGTAGAGGGACAATGGAAGAGGAAAGCTCTGAGCTGTATTTGGTTTTGCCGCTATTCACTAGTTCCTCCCTGACAGTGTAACCAGGCAAGACATTAAGGCCTGTGAATAGGGTGAAGAATTAGTTTTAAGAAAAAAATCTTTTCAATTCTCAACCACTGCTCGCCATCCAACCTCTGCTGGAGGATACCTGGGTGACAGCACTTGATTAAGTCTAAGGTTACAACCAGCCTAGAGTGAGACAATCAGGAAAGCTTGCTCTGGAGAATTGGATGCTATTATAATTCTTTTTTCTCAGCCCTGGCTGTTGGTAGGCAGGTGCCCAAATCCAAGCTGACACTAATTGGCAGCCACTCAGTGGCTAAGGTTTGGATGGCCGAGGTCTCTGAACCACTTACCCCAAGGGTGGATGAGTCGTGCCAACAAAGCTTTGCTCAGACACTGCTCAGGGCACATTTTCTTCTGTCCGCGAAGATCCATAGAGCTGAGCATCACTGCGTAGCACTTGGCCTTTCCTCACCCTGCAGGGACCCTGATCACCTTGCCCAGCCCTTGCACGTGCGTGGTGTCCCTGGGAGCACAACATGAACACCCTCCCGTGCCAGGAAATGAGGCTGTGAGGAGCTAGCTGCCCCCCAGAAGGGAACGGCCTCTGTGATTGCTTCTATAAGCAGACTTCGATTGGTTTTGTTCATTTTACAGTACAATATCTCCATATTTAGGAGTTGTAAAGGCCAAAAGGCAAATGAGGTCTTCTACTTCATCACCCTATATGCCACAGACCAAAGGTTTTCACCTAGTTTCTCTGTAGTGCCTCACTGCTACATAGGAAACAGACAACCTTATACTGAATACCTTAAAAAAAAAGAGAATTCACCACTCTGCTTTGTTATTTTTTCTCATGGTTAATCACAGCCATTGTCAAAACAAACAAACAAAAACCCACCCATGCTTTATTTCTACTTTGACCTTGTCTGACTCGAGCTGCCAGCCACTGCCTGGTTAGATGTCTCTGCACACTGAACAAAATACTTTATCACCAGGCTGAGCAGCACTGTTTGGAAATTACTCCTACTTGCTAGATACATCCACCACTGGTATCAATCATGACAGCAACATTACTGAATTTTAAACTCCTGGAAGAAAAGAACACATTCCTAATATTCTGTGGGAGGCGTGATGGTCCCCAAGGACCCAGGGAATACAATATTTTCCCCCTTTTGCCAGATACTCTGGCAGGGAACAAAATAAGCTAGGGAATGTTTCTGAACTACGGAGCTAACCGGGTGTCTGCACTGCTTTCTGGGGCAATTTGAAGAGGACACCGGTCTTCTGTCGAGGCACTACACAAATACTAATGTGCCCATAGCTCCTCACCACGGTTCTGCAAAGTGCAGAAGGATTTGGCCCACTGTACAGAAGATGCAGGAGGTGAAATAATTTCTCTGCCCTACACAATAGCTCAGCAGCTCAAGGTTTAGACAAACTGACCTTGATTTATATGGCTCTGGAAGCTGAAGAAGCTGTTGGCATAAGTAAAAAGAAGATCCATAGTATCTCTACTTTAATTTTACATCTAGCTCTGTTATGTATTGGGTTACATATTGGGACTATCAGCTCCAGCCCCAGTTCCGCCAGGATTCAGGATTGTACCGACCATGTTTCTTCCTCTCGGCATCAGGACCATTTCGTTTACAGGACATTACGCAGTTATAACAAAGCCTGTAGGCAGAGCTGTAGCTGGCCTAAGCTTACAAAACATCACAGACTAGCACAACCAAATGCAGGGAAGATAAAAGCTACTGTCCTCAAGCCTGAGTCATATCCATTCTGGAAGGAATGAGTTAACGACAACGTGTGATGGGACCTACCCTAGCAAAGTTCGTATGCTCTTACAGCTACTTCACTTTCTTTTCCTTTCTCTGACAGTGCATTGTTCCAAGGCAACAAATCCGTACGCTGATGAACCAAAAATGGTTACATTAATAAATTAGCATGCAGATCTCCCTCTACCCCCCCCAAAAAAAAAAAAAGAAAGGAGCAACAGACAGAGTCTGACACTGGCTCTTTACTATTTTTAGCAGGCTTTGGCAAGGCACTTGCATTCCAGTTAAAGGGAGCCAGAAGTTGCAGCAAACAGGAATTGTTATTGTTTACCCATTTTTACACTCAGCCTCATGTTGCTGATTCCCTAAACCTAGATTTGTTTCACCTTTTGCCTTGACACAACATGGGGAAGCAGTGGATATGCTGCACCTAAATGAAGAAATAAAGCGAGGATTGAGCGGGATTTGGGCATTTCAAATCCTTTTGTATTTTTCATTTGCCAGCGGCTTCAGCCAGAAAGTTCTCCAAGAAGCTTATTTAGTTGTTTTTCATTACAGGAAAGCAGCAGTAATTTGCTGAGACGTGCCTGCTCGCTCATGCTAAACTGCAAAATAGCAATTGCTGTCTTTAGCACAACATTTTTCGGTCTTAAAACACTTGCCGGCATTGAAACTGATAGTGAAAGTGGTGTAACTAGCCAGCTGCGAGCTCGTGCTGGCTGCCCAGGTTGCACCTGGAGCTGAAATCTGAGGTTGAGCTGCTGGAATACAAAGAGCAAGCTCCTTTGGTATGTTGTGCGTTGCCTTTGGGTATTGTGACTCACTTCCCTGCAAAGCAGCGGCTGCTCCGATGTGCACCTGACAGCTCGATGTGCACCTGACAGCTCCGGTCTTGGGGGGCTGCTCCAAAGTCAGGGATAAGCGGCACGATAACCTCCGTGACAGCAGCGCGTCCTCTGGGCCGTCGGTGCCGCTCCAAGCCGGTGCCACGGGCAGACAGCATTGCTCCACGCAGCACAGACCACGCTCAGCAGAAGCAGAAGGAGCGCACCATTAATCACCCTGCACTATTTGCGTCTCTGGTGCAGGCAATATTTTGATACGTTCTCACACAGGCAAAAAACACCCTGAGAATTCCTCTCCGGCTTTCTCCGCTTGAAAGCTTTCGCTGCACTTGCTGTAGCTTTGCTTGGCAAAGATGGGAAGCAAAAGACTCAAAGCGAAGTTCAGCAGCTCTCGGAATTTAATTAGGAGGCTCCCTGATTACATTATTAGCTTTTCCAGAGTCAGTGAAGGTCTAAGAAACAGATCAATCCGTGTAGAGCTTAGGAACTGCCTGTAGAAAATAGGCAAACTGCAGAGGATGACAAATGTATAGATAAAATCCTCCCCAGCATTTCTTCCAGCATGCACATGCTTACGATTTTTTGGGGGGAAGCAGGAAGAGAAGCATAGGTCAGTGTTAGAAGATCCATTTATTCCATACCTGATTCTAAAGGCCAAAACAAGCCAATTATGTTTTCTGGGAAATTACTTTGCTTCCCGTGCCCATGGTCTGCTATCCAGATTACTGACAGTGGAGTGATAGAACTATTTTTTTTTTAATGTAGGAAAGCAAGTAACGGTCTTTCCCTTGACAACATATGGGAAATATTTCTCTCTTTTTCTCATTCTAGATCCATTTGACAAGACTGGTGTCTTAGAAGTGCTGTTATCACTTATTTCCCACCCCAGCATCACACGGAGTCTGGTTTTCTGTCTCATTCACATTCAGACAATACTGTTTTTATTTCCAAGCAAAGAGAAGTACCAACGAGAGAATTAAAGGATCTTGTTACAATGGCTGGTTTCCAGTGTCATTCAGGAAAAGCAACAAATTTCTAAACAATTCTCCGTAAGCAGCAGCAGCGTTGACTCTTTTATATCCTAAATATGGCTCCGTAGCTTTATAGTAACATCTCTCCAGGAGGAAATCTCTTAAGTGTTTACTGACATCCTGTTAAAATAATTCAAAGTGAAGAACTTGCTTATAGAAGCAGTAAGATGCTCAAATTGTATTTAAACAAAAAAATCAAACGTTTGGCGTTAGGGGAAATGTTCCCAAGATTTTAAATCAGCAGATATCTTGTATTATGAAATCCTACTTTATCACTCATGTATTGTAATCTACTTTAAAAAAAAGCTGTTAGTAATGCTATTTCAATCAGCATGGTGACTTGAGGTTGACTGTTGTGCCAGTGAGGACTAATAAGTGCATCATCAATGACTGTCACTGATTTGCTGAATAACCTTTGTCAAACAATTTCTAATATTTTTGGATGTTATCCTGCCTCCCATAGAATGAAAAGGCCCACAGGACTTTCCTTACTAAGGAGCCACCAAAGTTCTTGCTCTTTGAACGGTCTATGGGAGATGAGCTTGCAAGTATATACCAGTTCCCAGTATATTCCAGTTTCAGACCCTCTTCAGTGTTCACTGACATAAGAAGAACCTTTCCTTTAACTTCTCTGAATTTAAGATGCATGCCATGAGAAAGAAAAATGTAGGGTTTTTTTTCCAAAAGGCTTCAAGAGAAATTGAGCACCCAGTACTTTATCTTCTCTAAGGCTTTCAGTTTTAATGTAGTCAACCCAGTAATCCACTTTCTCAGATTCTGAAATGGTGTGGTTTTCTTGCCCTTTGAAACCCCTTTTGACGAATTCCATGTCATGGTTGTTGTTTGGCTAACTAACCTTGAATTAAAAGTCCTAGAGGAAGCAATTTCCCTTTACCACTTGATATCAGTCCTCTTGCCTCTCTGGCTGTAACTGGGTAAATACAATGCTTGTTTAATGAAGTAGATGGCTTGAATATTGACTTGATCTCTGATATAACATCCATGTAATTGCACAACATCATACATTCTGAAAGACTCGTTCCTGCAGGAATTAGGCTTTGAGTCATAAATTTTGCAAGACAGAACAGAATCTTATTTATTTTTTTTCCAGTGTTTAAGTTTCTTTGGTTACCTGCAATTTCTCACTGCCTCTGCCTTAACACTCTGTATATTTTCCATTTTAGGTTCTTTCTTTCCTGCAATCAAACCCCCGGACACGCTTTTTAAAATAACATTTTGGCTTGGATATTTAAACAGCTGCATCAACCCCATAATCTATCCGTGCTCAAGTCAAGAGTTTAAGAAAGCGTTCCAAAACGTCCTGAGAGCGCAGTGCCTCCCGAGGAAGCATGCAGCAAAGAAGCAATCCCCAAGTTTCAACCTCAACCATCCCGCTAGCCAAAGCATGGAAAGCGGCAAAGGTGTGGTCCGTATCCCCGTCGGCTCGGGCGAAACCTTCTATAAGATCTCCAAGTCTGATGGGGTCTGCGAATGGAAGATATTCTCTGCCGTGCAAAGCATGCCTACAAAAAACGCAGTTTCTAAGGACAAGTCTAGCTGCACTGCTGCCAAAGTGAAAAGCAAAGGTTTCCTCCAGGAATGCTGCTGTGCAGGCACTTCAGGGAACGTGGTCCACGAAAATTGTAAAGTGCCAACCATTAAAATCCATACCATCTCCCTCAGCGAAAACGGGGAGGATGTCTAAAGGACTGAACGTGCCTACTAGCATAGGCTGACAAACTTGTGGTTCTGCTGACGGGAGGTTGCTCTTTTTATTGGAAGTTGCTCTTTTCACTGGGAAGTAGAAGTAGAGGCTATAACAGCTGAAGGGGGTTGGGTGAAACGAATAGAGTACCGTAAAACAGTGCCAAGTCTTTTGAGGAGTGGTGTCTTAGTGCTGGGAGCCTGACCAAAGGCCCTAACAGACAGTGAACGGCTTCAGTGGATGGTGAGCACCCTATGCTCTTCCATAAGACTGGCCCCTGCAAGTGATTTGCCTGATATTTAAAGGCCTTATTTTTCACTCTATTCCCTTGTTTTAAAGGCCAACCGCTCTGATTTAGGCGCAAGGATGGAGAAAGAGCAAACTACAAAGCTCCCATACTCATTTCAGCATGAATGCTTTCAGACAGCTCCGAGTCTAGAGCCACTTCTGTGGCTTCTTAATAATAATAAGATAAACATTGATTTAACAGCCAGGAGAACTGAGGTCGGGAGGCTCAGGTCTTGGGACAGTGTTTACAGATCTCTGCTTACTTTTTGTTAAGGGACTGTGGACAAGAATGCGTTCCTACCATGTCTTGCCTCTTTTGTTCATCTCCAGGTCCCGGTTTGGCGAGGTCCTACACCCCTTGCTGAAGAGGCCAGGCAGCTCTTTGGATTACACCTTCAGCTGGGCAGCCGCTGTGGTCCTCATTCCTGAGCCGTGCCAGGTGGGGATCTGGTGTTCTGCAGTGGCCACAAGGCTGCTGGGCCTCCACCTGTCTGGAAAGGCAGCGACTTCAAATCACAGGGCACAGCAGAACTCTCTCGGCTCTTGCCCTGCTTGGAGCCGCTCGAAGTTTCCCGTGGTGCTGTGGATTTCGGTAAATTCCACTGCCAAGAGAAACTGAGTCCAAGTGGCTGCACCCCACCTAGCTTCAGAGACAAGCCGGAACTTTTCTTTTTTGTACAACCCCCTGAAATCCCCAACCAAATCCAAATGAGAATTTGCATGCGTCCTAGGTTTCTTTTGAGGGTGTCTGTGCTTTGATGTGGGTCTGATAAAATTCAAAACTAGGTAAGGCATCATCAAATAACGCTTGAGGAGGTCACTTCCACTAATCCATTTGTTCTCCTTGATCCAAGTCCAGCAGGGGACTGCTTAAAAACTGAAAAACTCCTTGCCCAGGTGCTTGCGCTAGTCAGATCCCAGGGTACCGCAGTGCCACCATCGCTGGAAAAGAGCTGATGCTTTGCTGTCTCCTTGCCCAGTGTCACACCACATTCCTCTTCTGACTCCTCCAGTGCAAACTGCCCTAAGCCTTCCAAGAGACCCTGGTACCCTGAAGTCAGGAACTTGATCCCTCTTCAGAGCAGTGGGAGTTAAGCTCATTAAATGACTTAAGGATGTACATCCTCATGAGAAAGGGCCTTCCTTTGGGAATTTGGGAGAAAAGCGTTTGGAAGCATGTTATATTTTAATATAACTAATCCAAATAAATAAATAAATAAACCACTCAGCATCTGGAAGAAATAGGGGGAGGAATTCTCTGTACAATATTAGAAATAAGCAGCTCTTGACATAACTCCTCCTGAGCCTGCCAAGTAAGAATGCAGTTTCCTTGAAACAAGACACAAGCTTTTACTCACGCCTCAGATCCTGCACCATGCTGAATATCTACTAGCTTGGAAAGGGAAGGGGTTTCAGATAATTTAACTTTTACAGGATAGGACCTTGGAAGGACACCTCAGTCATATTGATGAGGAATCATTGTTTATTCATCCCTCACTCAGTAGTAAGCCTCCAGCATCAAGAAAATTTCAGACTTCTGCGTGTTTTATTTATGTACAAATGAGGTTTCTTTCCTCCTGCAATCACGTTTGCAGCTAGAACACTACCAGAAAATTTGCAAAAAGTAAAATCCAACTCTTAGAGGCTTGTAATACTGTTGCTTTGCACAATCCTGGAAGCAGGAAGCCACCTCAGAGCCTAAATGCACTTCTTATCGATACAAAGCCTGTTTTACATGGCCAGGAAGCTAACAATGCACCCCCGTCATAAATAAATGTTGAGCTCAAGGTGAAAGAACAGCATAGATGGACCTTAGCCTGTGTTTTAAGTAACCAGCTCACAGATGCAGGGCAAGCTAGCGAGTTTTCCCCTTCATTTGGCCCTGTTCTCAGTGCATTAAAACTATTGTGTAATACTATTACACAATAGAAAATCTACGAAGTTCCCATATCTGCCTGTCCATTTTCCTTGCAGCACTCGCTGCCTCAGATGAACATCTCATAGGTGTTTTCAGGTGCTAATAAGTCACATCAGGCAGAGGACTTTCTTCCCCAAGCCTTCAAATTAATGAGCACACAGGGAACATGGAGCTAATATCCCCCAGCCCAGCCTGCAGTGGCCCTGCAGACGTGGAGAAGAGACTTGAGTTTGGAAGCACAGTGTTTTTCAGCCCATTAAGGTTTTGCTGTGTTTGGTGTGCCAGTAAATGGCACCTTCCAGCACTTCTACTTGGACGAATGAACTATCTAGCTCAGCTGATTGACTTAAGCAAATATGTTTGTTCTCTCGTATGAATGCTGGGTAAGAAAGCTACAGAATGTCCCAAACAGGTTAAAATTAGAGAAGACTTCTAATCCAATCCCTAGACTCAAAGCCTTATTTATTTCCAAAAACAGGTATTCACAGACAGCAAGCCTGTGGCATTATCCTGTTTTTATTTTAAACAAGAAACCCACCCCACCCTTCAAGCTTTTCAATAAAGACTAGGTTTTGAAACCAGGAGTGTTGAAATACCACGAAAAAATATTCTCATGGTATTTCAAGCCAAGACCAGAAGCAGAAAAGCTGGAAATCTCATAAGAAAGTCACATGAGACTCGTAGCCAAGGTTTTCAGTCTCACGGGGTTCAAATACGTGGGACACTTATTTGAAGAAAACCTGAACTCTGAAACATTTGAAAACACCCATTAAATTGAGCAAAGAGAGGAAGATTTAGTATCCCCGCTGCAGCCACTTGCTGTCTAACCCCGTTTGTATACCTATTTTATAGCTTGGACCAACAAGGTCACTCGTGCCATCTCTCCTCTGGAGCACTTTACATAGCAGCTCTCCAGTGATTTTAGATTTGCTGAGGTTTCGTGGTGTCAGGCAAAGGGTTGTTGTGGAGCTAGCCATGGGTTAGAACAAACGGCTTCCTCCTTTAATTGTGGAGCACTTCTTTACGCTCGCTTCAGATTCAAATTATATTGCTGCTACAGAAGTCAGCGTGCTGGTGGCACTGCCTGGTTTCAGGGACATGAGCAGAGCTCCTGCCTCGGAGAGGCAGAGGTTAGAATAACGAAGTCTTGGTCTCAATCTTTACCCTTTTTGTCTGTCATCAAACGCGGTAAAGAACCTCTTTTTGTCCAGTGACGCTGGAAAGCACTCGGACCTCCGCATCAGGCGAGCCTGGTCTAGCCACACCTCTGCTGCTGTCACATCTGCCAGCAAAAACAAACACACGATTTGTCTGGGTCACTCCGAGAATTCCTGCATGAAAACCGCTCGGTTCCCTCCCCGCAAGTAGGGTCGTAGGCACTTGTCATCTTGATGGACATTTGGACTGACAAGTTTCAATAGCTGTAGAAGGAGTTCTAGAAGGGGAAAATAAGTGCATATTTAAACAGTACAGATTTTTCTGGTATTTAAAGTGAACTTGGCACTGGTAGAACTACAGCCCCAGAGTCTGAAGGTTGGTCTGTATAAAAAGCACTAGAAGCACAAGAGATTCCCCGCTGGCTCGTTACCTATCATCATAGGTAAAATTTCTCTACAATCAGGACTCCGTTGGGTGGGTTACTCTAGGAATACAGAACAGAAGAGAGTCAGGGAGTTTAGAAAACAAGGGCAAGGTGGTCAGATCACTGGAGTGTCATGATTCTCCTTCCATCACATCCACTGAACCACACTGACCGGTTAATTGATGTGTCCTGATGGAAATCTTTGAGGGTTATATACAATATATACTGTTTGTGTATATTGTATATACAGCTTCCACAGTCAGTGTTCATTTAGACTTACTGTATTATGGTTTTGAGGCTTCACATACTCCTTCAGCTTATTCAGGTCCCAAATACAGTAAAGTTTGCCCATTATCCAAATGTCTCCTCATTTTTATGATTTCTACACTGCCAAGACCAAGGATAAATTATACATCGTATAAAGAAATATTTCCCTTTGCCAGGCTTTAATGCCTTGAAAAGCCACAGCATTGAAAAGAGATTGGAATATCTCTTGCTCTTCTACTCAGATTCAGCAAACAGATTCACAAAGCTTCTTCAGCCCTGCAAAATTCCCCTTCTTGACTTCTTCAATTTTCTGAAAGGTAACAGGGGCTGTAGTACCTTAAAGAAATTGAAGTCAGTTAAAAAAGCTCTTATTGCTATACTGAAGTGGAAGTCGGCTTTTCCTAGGCATGCCTGTTGGTCTCACGTTAAATGATGTTGATGTTTGAATGGATTTTTAAGAACTCCGGTGTAAGATAAAGCTACTGAGGTAGAGTGACTCAGTGATTCCTTAAGGAAGATTTCGGGCATCCCATACTGAATCCACGCTTGGTAATTAACTCAGTATCCTATTCAGAGGTGCCTTTACCCTCCTTCCTGTCTTAGTATTGGCTGGATAAGTAAAACAATGCTGAAAACCAACTCAATAGGACAGGCAGTTGGCACCAGTTATTTCGGGATGATTGCTGCCATCAACAGTGCCAAAAAGCAAAGCCAAGCCAGTCTGCGAGACGTTGCGTGAAGCTCCAGGCCTTTCTGGGACCTCCCCAGGCAGTGTCGTTGTTTGCTAGAAGCAAAAGGCCCCCCAGAGCTCCTGAGAGAGCTGCTGGAAGGAGGCGGCTTTGCGCTCCCTGCTCTCTATCTGCATTCCTCATGCCTACTTCCAGTCATCCTTCTGCTCGGAGCTCGTTATTCTCACCACCATATCAGCCCTCAAGTTGTTTCCCAAGAAGCCCAGGAGCCAGCTAACGCTTTTATGAATGAACCCATCCGGTATTTACTCTGCTTCTTGCCTAATTACAACGAGACGACAGGGAGAAGGGCAGACCCTTTGACCAGACTAATCCTGTCTTTTCCTATCGCTGCACCAAACTAAATCTTCCCTATCCAGAAACACAACCACCCACATCTTGAAGGCATTCACAAGCAGACTGTTTAATGTACGACAGTATTATGAAAATCCGAGGCACTACAAGAGAGTTTGTGATGCATTAAAGTAAGATCTTCCACACAGCTTGATAAACGTAATTGAATCACTTATTTCCCAGGAGGAGATTAAGCATTTGTATTCGGGATTCAAGTAAAATGTCAGGCCTTCTACGCAGAACATGCTGCATATTTCTCATACTGGCAGAGAAGGAGAAAAGTAGCAAGCATGAGCTAAGGGGAAATGAATTGCTAAAGAGGAGAGCCATGTATTGTGAGCAAATATAAAAAATAACATGTTTTTTAGTTCCACGACATGCTCAAAGGGCCGGTTAATGTAGATTGCTATCTGTTAAGCTGAGCTTAAATCCAGCCTGAAAAATTCCTCTCCTTCAGCATCACGATACCTTCGGATCTTTTTCAGAGTCAAAATGCCCAAGTGTTTACACCGAAAAGCAAAACTGATTTTCCACATGTCAGACTAAATGACAAGACCTTCTTGTATCGATCTGCATTTCTACTGTCAAAACTTGGTCATTTTTCTGAAGAAAAAAAATACAGCCTGCATTTCAGCAGATTTCCACTTAGACAGCAATTCCACTCAGCTAATAATCGCAGCATCATTGTTTTGTGGTACAATACCTTTGCTGAATAATGTTAAATACCTGATCGTACTTACGTTACAACTGTGGGAGCTGTATGCAAGCTGGTGTGGTTTTATTTTGTTTGTTCGTTTTTGCTTAGCCAGCTTTTGGTTGCAGAAAAAATGTTTTACTTCTCCTCTGTCTGCAGCAGCATTTTGCCTGCATGTTGTACAAATTTGGCTGCCAATGGTTTCTAAAGACATTTCTTGAAATGGGCACTGCATTTTCTGGTATTCTGATGTCATTGAATTTTCTATATGCTGTTTTTATAGGCCTGTTTATTATGCAACATGTTTGAACAGTCATACTGGTCATTTCCTTGAACAAAAATGAATGTATATAAAATATTGCTCAGTGAACAAATAAATTATTGGGGGGGAACGTGCACTTTGTGACATGTGAGCTACAGCTTTGTTTGCCTGGTTTTCTTTCTTACATTTAAATATTTATATGTGACCTTTCTCTTACCACAAATCCCTCAAATAGAGGATCAGGTGGACCAGGTAGAGAGTCTTCCTGATTCTGTTGATCTCAGTGGTTATAGTGGGAGTGAGGTACAAGGAAAATAAAGGAATAACACTTGTGTTTCTTCTGTAAAAAGTCAGAGTTCCCAAACAATTTGAAAGGAGACTGGTCCTTACCATGCTTGTTCAGTTTGCTTACAGTAAAACATCAGGTCCCAGATGAAATCCAGTCCATTTTGCTGTATCCCTTATAAACAAACACTAACAGAACAATCTCTGTCAACCCAAGAATGTAAATCCTCTTTGGGAAAGACAGTGCTGAATGACTATTTTCCATGATTTATAAAGGGAAAACAGAGAAGGAAAGAGATTTCCAAAACAGCTGATACACTAAGAACTTTGAAAGCCCTGCCTGCAGTTGTCACTGGTGAAACCTTTGAAAATTTCACCCTAGGTCTCAGGAAAACTAAGGAGAAAAACTGCAAGAGGAAAAAACAACAACCATTGCTCTTCTGCTTCTTTTACAGACCTGTTCTTCCTCTGGCATAAAATAAACATTTGCCCTGTATTACTTTGTATTGTAGGAGAGCCTCAGCTTCACTGGGGACCAAATTTTGGCCCTTGAATGATGCAGACATTGCTCTACAGAATTCCCATTTATATTTATGGATGGATGTGAAAATATCGCAGCTATAAACAACAGCTTACAGCGTCAGAATGCTTTTGTGATCAGTACCTTTACTGCCAGATAAAGGAAGTTATTTTTAGTCAATGGTAGGAAAATTTTGTAGGAAATGTGTATATTTTTGTACATATAAAATAAATTCAGATAAGACTACGTAGGACTACGTCAATCTTTCTTAGTGGAGAGGTTGCAGCTCCTCCTCTGTTATAGAACGCACGTCCTTGCTGTGAACCTGGCAGCAAACCTGCCAGGTGAGGACAGGAAGGAATTACGTTTTCTGACATACTGGATGAGGATTTTATTTTCCTAACTTGGTCATGATTTTCTGACCTTCAGCACGTCTGAGCACTTGCACTGTGTTTAAATTCCCCTCTGTGCAATGGATGTGACATATCCCAACTGTCCCAGGAATGCTGAGCCTCATAAAATACCATCAATGATTTTGAAAAGCTGACGTATGTCAGGAAAAAAAATAAAACCTGTTGGTGCATTTGTTTCCTTTCTTTACAGCTACATGAGTTTGGCAAATGCTGCCAGTGCTTTTTCTGGGATAAACTTCCTACCCCTTTCCGGTTCCTCGGACGTCCGTGCTAGATTCTCAGCAGCTTCTGTCCGCTCAGTTCCATCAATAAACTGCCCCCATTGCATCCTTTTTCATAAGGACCAAAATCCTGCAGTAGGACAGCACTAATGGCACAGTGAGAAAGAGCCACGAGGCTGCTACTTCCACCTGTCCTCAATGTGAAGGGAAAAGGAACAGCTTTCACTCAAATCCTGACCATGGGCCAGCACAGCTACTTCACTGCCAGGAAATTCAGCTCAAGGCCCTTTCTGAGACTACTATGGACTGAGTTTGAAATCATGTTAAGCTAAAGTTTATGAAATAGATTAAGTTAAACTATACTTAATGTCTATTCAGTCTGAATGCAGGATTTAATAACCCACGGACCCGTGAGGCCAGGGGGCTGCTTCATCTTCCAGAGAAATTCTGCTAATACTCTCCAGAATGACTGGGTCTTCTTCATAAAGATGCAGACCCAGTGGGAAATTTTACTACAGTTATAATCATCGTCTGCTGCAGGAGAAAAATCTTAGCGCTGCAGCTTTTGTCCTGTTATCTAGCTGCAGGCAAAGGTCAAAGCAGTCAACAGCTTTATTGGGGTTCAAACACTTTTACAATGGTAAGTGACACGTTGTGCTGGCAATCTCAGGAGAAGCAACAGCAAGAAAACATCCAGGTTTTTTCTTACACATTGTTTTGGCCTAATGCTATCAGGTTTTAAAGGAACCTTCTTTTACTGTTCATTAAAGTGTAAGTGAGCCAAACAGGTATTCGTTAATCCACCAGCTCACATAATGCAATTTCCAGCTGCTGATCGTTATCAGGAAGCTGCAGAATTGACTGAGCAGCTTTGGAGAACGGCTGCTCTCTCCCTGAGATAATGCTGTTCTCCAGACTTGGCCAGGAGACATTTGTGTGAAGCAAATGCATTTGGAGCACCTATATGGACAAGGCTAGCAGTGATCTGTCACTGCTGGCTTAGCTTATCGCTGTAATGATTAGCTCTGTAAGGGACAGATCCCCAGATACAATTCGAAGTGGCCCTGTTAATCTCACAGTCCATCTCCCAAAGCAAGGAGAACATGCAGAAAATGCATCGGAGAGAAGGGTAATAAATTCTGCATAAACATTTCTAAGAGTTTAACTGAAATCAGGACCTTAGCTTGTACACAACAGAAGAGACATAACAAATAAGGAGCGGGATTCAATTTCAGCTGAGGATTGTACCCAAACACACTTCCACACCAGAACACATCTTTTAGATTTTATGGTTTGTTATAACTGAAGTGCTGTTCTGTTTTCAAGAAAACACAGCTCATGATGGATAGAAGCTTTCTGGGTATGTTTTCTTTTTGTTTTGCATTTTCTTCCTGACATTTTGGCACAAAAGTGGAGGGGAAGTAAAAAATGAATGCCTCCCATATTTGAAAAAAAGTGAAGGGCTGATCTTGTTTCCCTTCAACCCAATTAAAAATATATATTGAAGCAGATCCAGCATTCCTTACCACATTGAGCAGTCAGTCACCACGGAGTCCCAGTATTCCCAGCAGGACAGCTCACCAGACCACCACCTTTGTCTCCTTGTCTTGAACACTGTAAGATCCAGTTGATGCAAACCAAACCTCACAGAAGTCATCAGCATCACAGCCTGAAAGTCATTCCTTTGCTCTCAGAAGCAATCTCTGGATGCAGAGAAGTAATACTGGTTTTTAGAAGAATTAGCAGGAAATGCAGGTGAACTTTTACAGATCCAAGAACAGTGAGAGAGTCAAACAAAGCCCTTTTGTTATAATGCTGAACTGAGGGTGTTCTGTTACTGATCAGTATACACACATCCTTTTCTTCATACAGGGTATAACATCACTTTCTGGACAAAGCCTTGAGGTTTTGGTCACAACTAGCTTCATTTGGTATAAAACTGATCACAGTTTAACCCAGCAAATAAGAAGTTAGCACAAGTGAATGACTCTCCAGACCTACGTGTTTTATTCCCTACTTGGCTGATAATGCAACACAACAATAAAGCCCTGTGACATTATTGGTAGTGACAAGATAGCATTTAAGTTTCCTTATGCTATGTTGGGATACCAGTTAATTTCCCCTCCATAGATCTGCTGGCTAAAGACTAAAAAGGACAAACTAGCCCGCAAGAAGTCAAAAGTTATCAGCTAATCTAAAGGTTTATTTTAGAAACTTAAGCTCCACATAAGATGCCTTTCTTCTCAAACAGAAAAACCTGCCCTTAACTTGTTTACCAAAAGAAAGTGTACATACCTGATTTTGTAGATCCTCAGCTTGTTCCTTCAGACCTTCATGTACCTATTGAAGAGTAAAGGGAAGAAAGTGTTAGAGGGCTTCATTAAACAGCCCGTTTGTTGCTCATTTCCTTGCTATGGACATTCACACACTCACATGTGTGCCTGGCTCTGCTTTTTTCACCCCTTCCCCCTAACACACACCTGATTCTCTTTTTAGCAGCTGATCCTGGTGATCACTACTGGTTGAGCTGCCCAAGGGTGCGGAGACCAGGGCTCTGCAGCTGCATGCTGCTTCTTACCAAGTGACAAGTCCACCTCTGACCAAGGAGACAGGATTTTTACATGACACTTTTCCAGCAGTGGAGTGCAGACACATGGCACCTCCACCAAACTACTGTGCTCTGCTTTTTGGTAGAATTAATTGATCTGAGCTGAAATCCCTATTAATACTATCCTGCTTCAAGGATCTGTGGAAGCTTGAGGCTTGCTTAGCACATACAACATTTGAATAACAATAACACAGAGCAACCACTACCTGACTCCATATCGTTCCTGAATATCAGTATGTAATGCCAATAGTAGGATCTAAAACCTCCGAATCCCAACTTTTCATCAGTTATACAGCCTTAAGCTCACAATAAAAACAGGGTTGGCCAGGAAAACATCTAGTTATAGATGACATGACATCACCATGTTATAGATGACAACCCTTATGGTGGAAAGGGTAGCTGACAGCTAGGAAATAACAACCCAACCCATGCTGCTGAATGCTGAACCCACCTTCTGTCCAGTTTTCATGTTAACCTACCCAGTAATGATAAATAAGAGGAGTGAATGAACCCAGCAACACATTCCCTAGCTAGAGCAGCATCTCCCTTCCGATAAATACATTTCAAATACTCGTGAGTTTTTAACCATAACAGACCAACTCCACAGAGTCGAAAGCTGGAGAAATTCCACTTGGACGACATGAAATCCACTGCAGTATTTTAGGCCAGCTAAGGGTTTGCAATACCAGGCTCTTTTGTTTCACTGGTTGGTTGTTTTTTTACAATTAAATAGCCATTTTAATAAAATTCACGATCGCACTGTGTTGTTTGGTGTTGACACAAAGCTGAAGAGCTGCTGTCTGCTCCCTCACTGGTAGTTTTTTCCTCATTACAGCTGCTGAGATGGAGGCAGCTGGCAGCAAAAGCTAGCTCATGATGTTAGGTTTTTATTAACACTACCTATCCTTAGTTGTGACACCTCTTTATCATCACATTGCTACTGGAAATCACACTGAGCTAGCTTGAGATGAAACATTTGCTATTTATTAGAGAATCAAGTAACAGTATCGAAGTTTATTGGCCCCATGCCTCTTAAACCAAATATCCCATATGTTGGCAGCTCCCATGATTTATCCTTGAGAGAGACCACGCTATCTGAACTCCAGCTCAGGGATTCCAAAATGCTACTTCAGTTTCAGGAATGTTCCGCGTTTCCCTTGAGAGTCATAAAAATCTCAAACTAATGGTGCTATATCCGGAGATGTAGTGGAGGAGGAGGCTGGTAGGGAGAATATTACCAGTTAGTCTTAGTTTTCAAAAGAATTTCTTTCCTTGAGCATATGTGAAAGGGAGGACAAACCAAATCTGCTGGTTACAAGCAGTATTGTTAATCATATTTATCTTGACTTTTGAAAAAACAACTCTTTTCCAGTTTCAGTAGTCCTCATTCAGAACACCATCACAGCAAAATCACTTTCTACATAGGAAAAATCTCTCTTAAATCAGTTTTTATCAGTACTTAACTCAGGCACTGCTGTGTGGTGTCCTGTACTGAGACAGCTGCATTTAATCACCAGACTGTTTCTGGTGTTCTGCCTGTCTTTCCCCTGCTCCAGAATCAAGCTCCTACTTACCTACCTCAAGAAAGGCATGTGACGTTTTGATGCTAACAAACATCACAAAATGTGGAGGCAACAAACTGCAATTGCTGTTTGCTTAAATTCACTTGCTGCCACTCCTCTTAAGGAAAATAATATTTAGAACGTGCTCAGTAAACCAAGTAGCTTGTTTTGTCTCAGGGTTTTCAAGCAGAATAGGCACGGCAGGAAAACTCAGAATAACCAGCCCAGGAGGAATTTCATTGCAATGTTAATAGAGAACTTGTTTCAGACAGTTCAAATGGGATAAATTCATGCCCTCCCCCTCGTCAAATGCCTGTGCATTCCCATCTAATGTCTGAATAGTTATATGAGAATTTATAAAGTGCAGGGAAAATCTGAAAAGCCCAAACCATGCCAATGCAAAGAAAAAGGAACGTACTTATTTATGAGCAGTAAGTCCAGACCTATAAATTGCCTCCTCCTTTTGCCAAAAGAATAGGTTCCATGTGGTTGTTAGTAAGCTATTTTAAGGCACTTCCATGCTTTTCACTGTGTTGTTATATCCAAAGAACATTTGATTGGGAATTCAGTTCTCTAATTCTGAATGCATGACACATACCCCAAAAGAGGCAGTTAAATTAAATTACAAGGCTTGGTTGGGTTGTCGTATCATTTGTAACATGCCTGGAGTGTTTGCTGGCTTCACCGGGAAATATCTGAATATAAATCTCATCTCAAGCTATATTTACATATGGATCTGGGCATATTAAAAGGCTCCAGAGGACTCATAAGAATCATATACCCCTTCCTGGTGCTGCAAAGGGATCATGCCTAAATGCTCCAGAACCCAGTGTTCACATCAGGCAGGATACTGGGGACATTTGTTTTGCTAGAAGCTATGTATAAAAATACAATTCAGCATCTATTGAAGCAGGTGGCAAACATCAAATTGGCCAATAAACACCTGTTGCATCCGCAGCACTTGTCCCGGGCATGTTCGGTACAGCCTTGCCATCTTGTGGTCTGCTCAGCTCTGCAAGTTTGAAAGGCAAGTTGGGGTAAGAAGAGGATCTGACAGCACAGGTGGGAAGAGAAAGCGATGCTACAGTAACTCCAGAAGTCAGGGAAAAAGGTCAGGGGAGAGAGGGAGTTGCCCCCAGTCTGTTTGCTGTCCTATTTTACCCTGCTGTATGTTCCACTGTCTGCAGTGGGGCTACTGGTTTAACACTGGCAGTTCAGAGCCATGAACTTCACTACCGGGATTGATTTCTGATCCCACTAGCAGAAATGACAACATACAGGGAGGAAAATCTGCCTTCCAGAGGCGTGTACAGGCCAATATAGACATGTATAGGCTCATCCTGAACGCACCCATGGGATCCCATTGCCCCCCAGTATTTGCACCCTGTGAACTATGCTGATTTCTTATCCTAGTTGTACAGTAATAAAATATTTGGTGTAACTGAGTAACATTGCTACCATGTTAAACACTTACAGAGAAAAGTTTCCTCATGGTTCAACTGCCAGGTGCCTGTCTTGGTAAAGAAGGGATTTCACCCCCGTTCACTCCGTCGCTGCAGGGGTGTCGTGGTGGGTTGGGGAGGTGCTGGAGCCGGCCAGGCAGCTCTCAGGGATGGGAGGCAGGAGGGGAGGTCAGCCTCAGAAACATCAAGAGCAAATGCCTGCCAATAACTGAGAAGACCAAGGAAATGTTAAGATTGACACGGCAAAATCAGCTCTTCACCTTGACCACAGCAGTGAGCTAACAGGGCTAAATTCTTACCTTCCCTTTATATGGCCAGGGTTCCTCCATCCCTGCAGATATTTTGCTCACACCAACGGAGGAAACCCTGCTCCTAAAGTATTTTGGGGAAGAGCAGTTTGTGAGCCCCATGGCAGGGGGCACAGCTTCAGCTGCTGTAGGCACGTTAATGCTGGAGGCGTGAGAGCCAGCAAAGCAAAATGTAGCTGGAGAAGGTACGCTGCTTTGCAGTGGCTGATCTTCTGCCTTCTCGAATTCCACAAACTCTGGGAGCTTTAGAAATGCATTAGCCTAATTGGTGTTGTTAACCTAACTAGAATCATATCATCTTAATTTGTATTGAGGTTAATTTTTGTTTAGGAGAAAAATGGCTAGACCTTTGTTTAATGTAGCTATGTATGACTTTTAAAGCAGCTATTTTACTTTAAATGATGAATTAGGGGTATAATTTCCTTTCAGGTTCTGAAAATTAACATCTAATTATTCTTAACCTAAGGGATATTAACACGTCTTAGAAAAGCAAGTAACATTCTCATCTAAATTTAGAAGAGAGACCTTCTCAGTAAATGGCAAGGCTGGAATTACTCAAATACAAAAGAAGCAAGCCACAGAAAAAAAAAATTAACATTAAAAAAAAAATCAGAAGTCATTTTCTAAGACAGCTAAAGAAGAAGGAGTCTGCCTGTTCCAGCTCTGTATTGGTAATATCGCCCAGCAGCTTCCAACCCTGCAGCTCCTGAACAGTGCAGCACAAACAGCATGACACAGCAATGGGACTTCCATCCTCCTGGGGACCACGAAGATCTCTCTGAAGAAACTGAGGCTATTTCTGTCTTTCTGCTTCATTTAAAAAAGTTGGTGTCTGGCAGAAGAATTAGAAATGAGATGCTTTTTTTTTATTATTGGGGAGAGCAAATCTCCATCAAGACAGATTACCAAGCAACATGACAAATTCTCCATTTCTCCATCTCTGAAAGCCTTTTAATAAGACTAAAAGAGTGTCTAAAGAAAGTGATTGTGCAGCCTCAAACTCTTGGGCCTGGTCTTAGAACCAATGAGGGAATTAACCAACAATCATTGCTTTAAAAAAGACTTAATATTTAGGAATCTAAGCCTCTTTGGCAGCTACAAAGCTGCAAATG
Organism: Anser cygnoides; assembly: GCF_040182565.1. Lineage (NCBI taxonomy): Eukaryota > Metazoa > Chordata > Aves > Anseriformes > Anatidae > Anser > Anser cygnoides. Next base: position 3,396,502 of record NC_089898.1, on the reverse strand, counting down.
CTTGTCATCCTCCTAAGTGCACAAAGGCACCGATCGGTTTTCCAGCAGATATTTCATTATTTCAGACTTTCTGCTCTAACAAGAAGGAGGCACATTTTATTTTTCTCTATATACTTAAACCGCAGCTTGTTACAGAGAGAATTGCAGCAGCCAGAAATAGGACTGAAGATAACCTGACAATCCATTACTTCTACCTAATGAATTAAATCTCTTTGGAGAAGGAAAGCAGCACAAGAAGGGCGCTTCCCTGGTAGGATCTCATGCTCTCAGCTGACATTTCCATCCTCACTGTCTCTGTTGAAAGTTCCGCAGTGAAATGTCCTTGGTCTGTGTCACACTGGCACATTAACTCTCGTGTTCAAGCCACAAAGGATGCTCTTGGCTGCCTCTTTTTTGGCTTCAGATTATTTTCTCTTCCCTTTGGATGTCAGGCTGAAGTCACTCTTGTAGCCTTCCTTGAGTGCTTGTCACTGGGGATACCGTCATGCAACACAAAGCCCGGGGGTGAATAATTCCTGGCCCAGAGCAAGCACGGATATATGACTACGGCATCTGCAGTTTGCCTTATTTCTAAATCAAACTCTTAGGGCAGGCCTGATGTCAAGAGGTTTTTCTCAAAATAGGAGTTTCCACTCCCCTGATATTGGGTAGCAAACCGCGCTTCCAAACTGGGAGACGTGCTAAGATTATCTTCTCAGATGTTCCTGAGCTTTCCCCTGAGCTGTTTTGGTACTGAAATGAAGTGCTTTTAGAGCTAGTGTAAGTTTTGGCAGCCCCGAAGACTGAAATAACCTCAGCACAGAACAGGGGGCCAGGGCAAGCGATGCAGCGGTGCCAGGCAGCGAGGGGCTCGGGAGAACCTCGTTCAAGCAGTGGCTCCAGCTCAGATCTTTGTATTACAGCGTCCCTGCTTCTGTGATGAACTGGTGATTCCTCCTCCACCCCACAGACCTCTCCTCACCTCTGTTACAGGTTGCAGATGATAACTTCTCCCGTGGAAATGAGGGCTTTGTGTCCCCTAGGGCTTTTATGAACTGGTTTTGCATCTTGCCGTAGCATCCTCAAGAACCAGGGTGCAAGCAAAAAATGTTTTAGTCACTCTAATCTTCCCACGTATGCGTCAGGTCCAATTTTTCTGTGAGCAGCAATGCTGAAGGAGGCAGTTTGTCTTTTCAGCACAGCCACGCTGAGGAAAGGGATAATTACATGAGTTTATCTTTCCACTCCACGCCGTATTATTCAAAAGGGCAAGATATTTGCCTAGAAACAGTGCAGTAGGTGGGAGGGAAAACTTCCAGCAAAAACTGTGTACTTCAATAGCATCTTTCATCAGCAAACGTGAAAGAGCTTTATAAACATTATTGGGGAGTTTTTTTCTTAGCATTTTGCATTGCCCAAAGCTCTGCTCCCACTGAAGGCAATGCAGGGTTGCTGCTGTCCCTTCCTGGAGCTTCCTAGGAGCTAGGCTGGCACAGTGCTTCTGAGATGCTGTCTAAGCCCTATTAAAGGCTTCTAATGTCCATTTCTTCTGCTATAAAATTAGAAAACGTGGCTTTGCCCTGACTCATACAGTAGGTCAGCAAGGGATTTAGTTCATTCAACCCAGGAGCTCTTTATATTCACACTTGTGGAAAATATAGGTTCAGAAGAGAGTAACCTTAACCCCCTTCTCCTCGGGACTCACCTGCTGATCAATAGGGTTTTATTTTAGATGGTTTTGTGTTTCCACAGCCTCTGTGCCCTCACTTTCTGGCAGGGCACGCTGGCTTGGACGCCGTGCCCCAGCGGCAGGCACAGGGCTGCACGTTGCACGCAGAGGGAAGGCAGGTCCCTCCCCTCCCAGCTGAGCATGGTGCACATGGGGTTATGTCTGTCACCCCTTTGTCAGTGCCTCCCGACTCCTTAAGAGAGCCCTGCACAAAGCTTCTGGGCTGGGGTCGAGGAATAGGACTGGGGATTTTCCTCTAGGAGGCAAAGAAGGATTTCAAACCTCAGGTTTCATCAGTTCCCATTGCAGTCCGTGAGCTGGTACAATGCCTATAGGCGAGCACATGCCAACAGTCTGCTAAATTATGGCTGAGAACTGCCTCACAGGCACTTACCTTTCAATGCCAGTATTAATGAGCAGTGCTCACCCCGTCACAGTGCAGACACAGCTTTGCAAAGAGGATTTAAAACAAAAGTTGTAGGGTTTTGGATTACATCCCCTCTGTTGCTGTGGCTTGTTCATAACATGAGTATTTAAAAAATAAACGTATTATAAATAAAAGGACCATTTAACATCCATCTGACAAGTTACAGCTAAACCCAGAGTGTATAAATGTCTTTTTTTTTTAATTTATTTTCAGTTTATAAAACCTTGTTTCTAAGTTTATATAAAACATCTTGCCGGGATTTTTTTTTATATTAAAAGAACACTAGGACCCAATCCAAAGACCACTGAAGTGGATGGAAATACTCCCATTGATTTAAGTGAGCTGGGACCAGATGGTTTTTAATGTGGGATGGGGAGAGATCTCCTTGAGTCCGGGATGAGGGAATCTTGCCCTCTGGTGGATGTTGCTCACATTAGAAACAAAGTACCAGGAAAAACTGGTTTGAGTTGGATTAGAAATAAAAAAAAAAAACAAAAACACCACCAGTCAGCCTCTCTGTTCTAGGAGGGGTGAAGTCTCCAGTAAGAGATAACGAAGGCCATATTAACACCAGGGTAGCCCCACAAAAGAAAAAAGGGCAAAATTTGTTTGTAACTTTTTTTTTTTCTCCATATTTTGGTCTGTTCAGCTTCATGACATGGGGCTGGGGTAGGATTTTTAAGAGCTGTGCTAACAAGTTCTCCATTGTTCATCACATCTGAAGGGGCTGCCCAATAAAATTCAGCACCATCCACACACACACATTTAATAAGGACTGGCTGCCAATAAACCACAAAGCTGGTTCCCCAAAAGAGCACAGTGGCTTTGTTGCAGCTGGGTTCCTCCCTCTGCAGCACTGGGATTTGGTCAGGGATGCTCTGAGGGTTTGCTAGCCCTTGCCAGGGTTAAGGGAACTGCTCTACTCGGGGATTTCTTGATGCTGGGGAAAGGCAGAGAAGCTCGGTCACAAAGGACATGCTCTTTGTTGTTGAAATTAACTTTGGACAGTGAGGAGAGGAGAATGGATATGAAAAATTCCGAGCCCAAGGGACTTAGGGCTCTGACATAAGAACAAACCTAAGCATCTTTACCATAATAAAATAGTTCTGGTGAGATGCTTTCATCAGGAGAATTCCAAGCTGCTTACAAAGGTGGTCAGAATCATATTTCTCTTTTACAAAGGGTAAACTGAGGCACAAAATAAAGGAATTCACTGTCCCCCAACCAGAAATAGGCATGAGTGTGGCAGTCATTTCAAGTACTTTTGAAGTAGGCACTCCCAGCAGGGAAAGTAGCACTCTTACACTGATTTCTGCAGCTTGTCATGGGACAGAAATCTTTCTCCCTTGCCCAGTCTTGTAGGAAAAAATGTTTTAAATGATGATTGAGCAAGCATAATCATAAATCAGCACTAGGGTTGTATTTAAGCTCTAAGTAGCACCATTGGGGCTGTTTTCCTTACCCTTTCCATTGAGGTAAAAAGATGCTAGCTAAGTTGTTCGTACAATAAAGTGAATGCCAAAATATATTCTTTCCACTCCTGCAAATGGAAATTGAAGTGGTCCTATGGGCACTTTAAAATCAGTGCCTGCAAAAAAATGCACAACAAAGAAAGGGTCCAAAGCCAGACGGGTGGGATGCCCCAAAAGGCACCTCCTGCAAGAGCTACCAGCGGCACCTCTGCTATGGCACGTGGTTCCCCTCCTGATTTTGTAGCCCCAGCCTGTCCTGTTGCTAAAAGCTCTTACACTGGCGCTGATAACAGCTCACCTCCCGTTTGGATCCAGTCCTCAGGAAAGGATAATGTTGCCTGGCTGAGTCGTTACTGTCCACTGCAGCAGGTAATGTTCTGGGCACTCATGTGGGACACCAGTGAAATCTGGAGGAGGGAAAGTGATAATTTTAGTAGGGAAAAGATCCATAATTATTCACAGGGATGTCTCTCTCTCTCTCTCTGCACTATTTGAAAAAACAAACTGTTCAGAATTATTTTGAGCTGATTTGTTCTAGCTGAAGTTCCCAGCACAATTGATTAGCCAGAGCCAGAGGGGGGAAATGCTAAAAGCCAGAATCTGATCTCGATTACCAGCCTATGAAGCTCATTCTGACTCTTGCCAGGGATGACTTGTACCTCATAACCTCAGATCCAAACCCAGTGTGGATACACAGGAACATTGTGAAAATAGTAAGAGCCACAGCAAAACTGGCATCAGAAGTTGATATGACTCCAGAGCAGCTCTGCTAAAATAAAATAGGAAGATTTATACAGATTAAATAGATCAGAACATGTGTCTTTTGGGCCAAGGATTGTTACAACACAATGCCTTTCACATCTAAGCAGTTGGTCAAATCCATAGGCCACACAATCTGTGTCGGCGTAACCTAGTGATGGTAAGCAAACGCCTTAAAGACACTCCAAGGACTGGAGAATCACTCAACTCGTGATATGGGGAGCACATCAGTTGTGAGGCTACGGGGTCAGAAGACTTCCTGCGATATCCCCAGCTCCTAGTGTTGTTACCAGTGCTGCGTTCGCATTAAAAAGGAAAACAAGCCTGCTTTGAGCATGAAAGGTGCTTCCTGAAATACTGATTCTAGCACCTGGGGGGACAGCAAAGTGGTATGTCTTGTCCTGCAAACATAAGGACGAGGTAGAGCCAAACCTGGGCTTTCTCTGAAGACACCTGATGGGTATGGGTTGGCCATTAAAAGTCAGTCAGCGCTGCACTGGAAAATGGCAGATCAGAATTGAGTTTATGCTTATAACCAGTTTTAAAGGACAATATCCTGCATGCTTTTATAGTCCCAGGACGCTGTCTCAGCAGGGTGTATCCTAGAAAACACCAATGCTCTGTCATCTCTACCTTCTACCTTCACTGAGTGGTAAAGAGCCTCAGTACTTCTGCAGCATCATCCATCCTAACCTGAATTGGCCCACGGAGAGTCATGGTTGCCCTGTAGCAGCTAGGGCACAGCAGATCCTATTATCTGCAAATTAATAAGGTTAGACCTTCAATTCATGTGTTGAACTAGGTCTCTGTGAGCTGCAACTCTGCCCGAGCAATAAGACGACATGGAAGGAAGGCAGGCAGTCCCCCAGGAGGCTGTGCACTGCTGGAGGACAGCAATGATAGCCCAGCTCTGGTAGCATGTGCTGCTTTCAGAACAAGGAACCGACCGGTGCTGGCACCAGGCAGATCATTCAATATTTACACGGAATTTCAACAGTAAAAGAAAGCCGTTATACCTTAATAAAAGCTTTTGGAGGATAAGCTCCGAGACGGCACAGCAGGACCGTGGCACAGCTCCAAATTCTCTTTCTTTGCAGGGAATTTGTCAAAATGAGGTGTTGACTCGGCAAATGGCTTGGCGGGCAGATGCTGCCCCGTTCACGGTGCCAAAGCTCCCCGCAGCCCTCCAGCCTCAGCCTGCTGAGCTCACCCTGGCCCATGTCATTGAGTGAGGCTGCAGGAGAGGAGGCAAAGGAGCCAGGGCTAGGGTAAGGGGTTGGCCCTAGGTGCTGTAGCAACCCCTTTACCTGCACTCTGCAGTCCAGCGCTGGACCAGGCACAGCAGATTGACTCCTCCACTCCTTCTGCCACAGGATTCCTGGATAACCTGAGATGACTTCGTCTCTCCGGGCCTCTCTTCTCCAGCTTTAAAATGGAGAGCATTGCGTGCAGTAACATACTTCCTCTGGCTATCTTTTTTATTAATGCTCCACACGGTAGCGTTTGCCTCAGACAATACAGAGCCGCAGTTTTGGCTGGATGCTCCCATGCTACCACTGTGTCATAGCTGTAGTAACATAAATTTATGGTAACCAAGTTGTGCTTCTTTTCCTACACTTACTGCACGAGCCCCTTTCCTTATTCCAGTTGTTGAAGGCAGAGACGGTTCCACACAATCTGCATTAGAAGATGATGTATGACAGACCTTTGAAATCTGCCATTAAACCACGATTGTTCTTGCAAATGTGTTTACAGACTAAAAGAGACAAAAACTACTGAAGTGTCTTAATCAGCAGCCAAACTCACGGGAAGCGGCGCAGCAGCCAGGCAGGCAGAAAACCCAGCCTCTACCTGGCTCTGCGAGGGAGAGGGCTGCTGATGTCTAGGGCAGAGAAGTCTGCCTTGGTCTTTTCCACTCCTAGGGGTACTCAGAGTGTAAGTTACTCATTTCAGGGACTCTTTCTTAAAACAGATTTTGTGCCGGGCAAATACAGTGGCTCTCACTCTAAACTGCAGCCATCAGAGCAATGAAGCCCCGCACCCTCTGTCCCTCCGAGAAGCTGAACAGGTAACACTGCACCCTTCCTCTCCTCCACGCCGCCTGGCTCATCAGCTGTGTTTGTCCCCTGGCTTTTCTTCTCTCCCCATCCCTCTCCACTTGAATTTTAATCAGAAGCAGCAGCTGAGCAGAAGGTGCCATTTCCATAGCTACGGAAGAGGCATCGACAGCAAGAGGTGATGGAGAGGCTTTTACCCAGATGCAGTTGTCATTAACATTCACCATAATAACCTCGCCTGCAAGCACAGCCCTACTATGGCAATGAGACGCTGGGGCTGTAAATCCTAGCTCGGGCTCATCTTTCATCACAGAGAACAATACCTTTTGGGGTCAGATTTTTAATCTGCCAATTAATCACTGTTATCCGTGGCAATGTTTACGTGCACGCAGAAACCTCTCCAAACCACATACAGCTACGGCAGTGGTCACCTTGGCTGAGGCACGCGTGGACAGTAATTGCCTTTTCTGAGGTTTTGTGCACACACACAGACATACACAGCACCTACCATCCTTACCACGCTCCTCCCATTTGCCTGCTTTCTGCCTCCTGAAGCAACACTTTTTAGCACAGACAGGCTCGCTGTATTTTTGGCTGAACCACCGAGTTATTTTGGGATGCTGCTTCCAACCTTTCCCCTCCATTGTCTCTCTTTGTGTGTGGCTTACGTTTTCTGTCTTTCCTGCTCAAAAGCGCAGCCTAAGCCAGAAATAATCCCTCCCTCCAGGATCTTTGCAAAACCAAAACATTGTTCAAGGGAAATAAACCCCTGTCATGCCATGGGTTTTGTCCACAGAGTGTGCCTCAAGTTCATTATGGTTTGGGTTTCATTTCAGGAACAAACCCTCATCAGCGGCCAAAATGAGAGGCTGTAGGGTGTGTGGCATCCTTTGGGACACGCATCCCATGGGGACTGGGTCTGGCGTTAGGTGGGAAGCCTCTGCAGCACTGGTTGTGCCCGTGGCAGTGGAAATCTCCTCTGCAGAGACCCAGCAGTGGGCCTGCCCTGGCCACTTGGAGATTTCGGTCGAAGCTTCCCACGCAGCAGCGCAGGGTGAGGAAGCGGATGAATAAAATTGAATTTGAACGTGAGGGAGGGAATGCGGGTGGGAGAAAATAACCCTTTGAGTAATTTATGAGGCACGTTTATAGCTGTTATTTATAGATCTCTATGGGAATTCACATTGTTCTCTGCCATCTGACATTATTTGGCAGTTTAGTGGTGCCTGCAACTCACCCCCCTCACCCTCTGCCCCAAAAAACCCTCCTCCAATCCCACATTTTTGATTAATAAGCTTGAAAGCTGAGCATGTCAGCAAGTCCTCCGGAAGACTGTCCCCGCTCCCCTCTAATAACTTATGGTTTAAAGGTACAAGGGCTTGATTAAAACTCTCATCACAGTAAATCAATGGTAGCTCAGGGAAAACGAGGTCCCTTCCCTCCCCCTTTTCAGACAAAGTTTACTCACTTGTGCTTTTCTGGCATTTGATTTTGCATGCATGCAAAAACCCCTCAGTCGATGCCAGCAGTAAAGCGCTCACTGGGGGTGCCTGGTGCTGTCCACGGCAAGCTGCAAGCGTGCTTTCTTATGCGTGCACCTTCAACATTATTTTTGGAGAGATTAATGAATTCAGGTGCAGTAAAAATAGTCTACCGCAAACAAACAAATTCCTCCTTAGCATACTGGAAGGAGAAAGAATGTCATCTGCATGAGCACAACCTTGAGGGTCCCCACAAAGCAGGCGAAGCAGTTGCACCACTGCTGTGGCTGCTCGGGGCAGTGTCTGTCTCGAGTGACCTTGCCTGTTAGGAGCTGTTAATCCTAGCATTTGCCTTGGCTGAGGCTGGGGACACATCTGGAGCTGAGCAGAAGAAACCTTCCATTCCCAGTCAGGACGCTACGTGGGCCCAGTATGTGGATCTAATTATAGGAGCGAGGTTCACAGGAGGATGGAAAATTCATGCTGATTCCTCCCAGTCTCCATGCTAGCAGTCAGGAAGGGCTCATTTCCTTGCCTACCCTGGTGTCCCACAATGGGGACAGTTATTTCACTGGGTTTCTTAAAATATAAACTCTCATGAGACTTCGACCCAACTGCTAAGTCCTCGTTCACAGTGGAGCCCCTTAAGCTTCAGTAGGGTCTTTTCCTGCATTCAGCAGTGTGGTTGCTGCAAGTTTAGTAGAGGAAAGGACAGAATGCACCCAACTTAAAGCGAAGATGTGGGATGGCAGGTCATTACAGAGCTGGCCCAGGGCCTGGGAAAGCTTGGTCTCTGTCAACAGACAAGCTATAGAGAGGGTAGAAGAGCAAAGGGGAGCAAACCACAGGGGCTCCTGTAGAGCTTTGGTCAACCCACAGATGATTTGGGTCCCAGCCCTGACATGCTCAGCTAGGCAGAGTCCTCTGGGACTTCACATTTCTCTTGGACCAAGAGGCAACATGAAATGGCGCAGAAAGGAAGGCCTCATCTAACCTCACTGTGATCCCGCTCCTAACAATACTGCACAAAATTCCTGGGAAGTGGCAAGCTTCTGGAGCCAACAACCTGCGTGTAGCTGATGAGCTGTGACACTTCAATGCCATCTAGTCCCAGCCCAGTCTCCAACTCCTGTTTGTGTTGGCAGCAGACTTCTTCTCCTAGTCCCAGCCACACAACACTGCACCAAGGTGACATCCACCTCCAAACATCTCCATGCTCTGCCTTTTTCCTACAGGAAGAGAAAGCCACAGATAGATCCATAAATAAAACAGTGCATTTTTCTGCTCAGTTGATGTCATTAAGGGAGAGAAATTTCATCACATTTTGACTATCACATAACAAAAATTTTGCAAGAATCTGTAGAAAAAGCCTACGGGGTGAATCTGACTGAGCTGTCAGGAGATCACTAGTAAAACTATAGCTTTGCTGCAGAACTTTGCGTGTGAATTTAAAAATGCAGAGAAAAATAGATGATTCCCTATCATGGACGCTTTTAGTAAAAAAGAGATTATTTCAGTTCTGTATGAACCACAAATTGAAATGCACCTCCCTAATCAAGGACAAAGAAAAACATGGAAGTTTTTGGTGTTGAAAAGATTAACAGACAATACAAATTTCAATCCTGTGTACTTTCTATTTAAGTAGGTCTATATCTGTTTGTAGAGGAAGTAATGTGAAAAGGAGGAGGAAATAAGCTCAAGGAATCGGGAGAAATGCAGTCTAAAAGCGTGTATCTGATGCCCTCTTGTGGAACTGCTCCTCTTCAAAAGAAAGGCACAAATGCTCAGTAGTTTTACAAGCCTCTGGAATAAGGGATTTTCTTTTTGGACTTACAATAGGACTCATAATTATAGGAAATAAGGAATTGGTTAGCAATCTAACTAATAATTTTCAAAAAAACTACCACGTAATTTCATAAGGTAGCAAGCGGGCTAGTTCTCGCTATTATTTGAGTAGCTGTGGTAGTCACACCTCATTGCCACATCACCTAACCTTTAATAAACCAGACTGCACTGCAGCTGTGTGCTCTGGTCGCTGCTGGGTATTTTAGGGACTGATGGAGGAAGCCATGGCTGTCGCACAAGCAGGAATGAAAGTGGAATCTAAGTGTGTGAGCTCAGGAAGGTTTACCAACACCTGTTTCTGAAATAAATGAAACAAAAGCAGTAAATAGGACAGTTATGTCTTGGAACTGAAATTCAGAAGGCAGAACAAGCTACTACCTGATAAAGCTGTCTAGTTAACACAGCTCTCTGATCTACTGTGTTTATTCTTGCATTTGCACTATTTTGCATCTTAGGAATGTTTTTCCATAACAGCCATTAAATATAAATGTCATCAACTGGCCACAGAAGCATGAATTTCTTCTCATCCTCTACATTACAGTCCTAACAAGTCAGTGCAATTGGTTTGATGTCATGACTTTTGGACTCCCAGGTTACATGGGAAAAGCGAGCAGTGTAGAACTTTTTATACCCAATAAGCACTACTACTTTTTCAAGTGTACTTAGGGGTGCAGGTATTGGCCTTAACTGTAACAAGGTCACCGTGGGCAAAACATATGTGCTGGTCTGTAACACCACAATATTGCAACTTATAAAAGGTCCACGGCAAAATGAGGTTGTTCATTTTCTCTGTGCACTTACAAATAGCCACAACACAAATCCATAGCCAAAAAGTGAAGAAGGCAGGCTCACTGGTCAGATCTTTCCAGTTTTAGATGGTGTTATGAATCCTGTATTAGTGATACAGTCTTGCAGCAATTTGGTCTGGCGTGCCTGTAACTCAGGAAGATGAATAGCAAAGGGTCAGCAAGGGGAAGGCATCGCAGCCTTCATCAGCACACATCAGGCTGGTTAGGCCCATAAATAAAATAAATCCGTGTGATTTTGGTTACAGATCTATTGCTCTCATCACTCAGTAGGACGTACTGCATCTCTGCTGCAGCTCGTGGTGGGATGCGGAGTGGAAAGCAGCCAGAGCCCCAGTTTCAGCTCTGCTGCTGAGCCACCCGGTTTCAAACAGTGCTACGACCCCAGAAAACAGGCCCATGTAGGTCTTAGGGGGATCTTTGTTCTACTGTGGGAAGATGTTATAGGAACTGCTGGAGAGAAATGCAAGGCAGGCCAATTCACATCAGAAACAGGAAAAAAATTAACCATGAAGATGGTTAGCCCATGGAATAAAGGAGCAGAGGATTTTCTGCCATTTGAGGCTTCACAAGTCAGCACTGACGGACTCACTCTAAGGCATTTGCCAAGTCTGACTGGTTATTAGCTGAAAACAAAAGGCTCGTGGAAAGAACACCACACGCAAGAACCCAGCGGTAAATCCACAGTTAGAGTGCCAAGGCTGCAGGTCAGTCACAACCTAGCAGGGAGCAAAGGGCAACTTCTCTGGCCTGTTTTATGGGAGAAGAGCAGATACTTTCCTCAGACTGCACAGTGGTCAACTGGCAAAGCTTGCACTTTCACAAGAAGAAAGAGGAACTGGAGGAGCAATAGGAGAGAGGGAAATGATTCCCTTGCAGATATTAGCCAGCAGCTAGCTCTTGGAAAGAGACAGTGGCACAGCTCAGCCCTGAATAGAATTAGTTTTGCTTATTTTCAAGAAAGAGTTTGTTTTTCTCTGGCTGGTGTTTTTGTTGTTTTATTTTGTTTTCTTGGGGAAAGGGAGCGCTTTTGCTGCTACTAGCAAAAACAACACAGAATAAAATTCTGCATATTTTTCAGGTCAGAAATGAGGAATCAGTAGGGCTTTTCTTCTCAATGAGAAATGAGTGGGATAACTAACATGATAAACCAAACAATTGTTCATACTTTCCCTCTTATTCCTAATACATCAGGAGCTTCTTTTGCAGGGAACAACTGCGTGAAGCCAAAACCAAAAAAAATAATCTGTTAGCCATAGAAGAAGGGCAGGAAACGGCAAGGAAGAAACAGAACCATTCCACAGGAAGGAAAATCCTGCCATCTCTTCAAATCTGCCTTATCTCTGGTTTTGGACACCACAGTTTTGTAAAGCAAAGACAGCATCTGTTTAAAAAAATAGGCTGTTGTTTTTGTTTGTTTGTTTTGTAACTAAATTAATAGATAACGTTTACAGCTCACTCTGTATTTTATTACAGGAGGATGTCCTGAGAATACATTCATATCCCTTTAACATTGAAATGCTATCTGATAATATAATAGAGGATATATGAATATGTCATCTCTGTGTCACAGTAATCACAAGCCCTGTGCATGCTCTACATTTATTACATCCTCCATCATTCTTAAAATGATCCATGTGCCTCTAGGGAGTTTGACATTTTCATTTTTACGTGTCCTGCTGCCACCTAATGGTAGTGAGCTAAACTGTCACCTTTCGTGTTAAAAATAAGAGAAAACCTGCTCTGACCCTACAGCCTGCACCAGCGGAGAACAAGCAGGTAAAAGTGTTAAATGCTTTAATTTTTAAAATGTTTAAAAAGTCATAAAAATCTTGGGAAATATAAGTGAATTAAACTTAGCGTTAATTATTTTTGTCCTGGAAAAGCTACCTAGAGTCATAAATAGTACTTACTTAGGGGCATGAGACTGAGACTGCTGTCAGGAGCTGCAGTGCCAAAGAGCCCTGGGGCCTATGCACTCAGACACCTCCAATTACTGTGGCGGAAGGTATTAAGCTGCAGAAACACTGCTTTTAGCCTGCAGGAAATACAAAATAGCGCAAATTAACCTTGTCTGCTGCAAAACTGGTTCTGTCAGAGAGCAGCGCAGGGATGTGCTTCTATATATGTGTGTAGATACAAAAGAGCCCTAGGTCACAGCAGCTTTGATTTGGAAAATCCTGTGGCAGGTCCTGGTACACGCTGAAGCAGGACAGCTTAGGTGCAAGGACTGGTGACAACTCCTGCTCCCAGCCACCCTTCCACTAAGCAATAAATCAAGCCCCAGTGTCCTCAGCTCTGATAACCAATCCCTCCTCACTAGCTGACAGCTACTTTTCCAGGTCACTAAGTTAAATTCATCTTCTACTTCCTTTCTTCTGCTTTTAGCCGCTAATTCTGTACCAACTTTAAGCTCAGATTAGCCCTATATTTGGTCCTATACGCATGGCTGCAGACCAGTCAATGGGAGGCCTGCAAGGAACCAAATTAGTGCATACCTAATGAGCTGGATCTCAGTGCTGCCAGCGTAAGGAATTACCTGGATTAACGGGTTGACAAAACACAGCTATTCCTGTGCTCTTCTGCAGCAGCAAAGCAGCACGGCCCCACTGACCTGAATCTCTCTCTGTGATGTCTGACTGGCTCTGCTCCTCAGAACATGTTAAGATCTGGCTGTTGATTGCTTCTTCCTGACCTCAAAAACTCTACGTTTCAGTTGATTTTTTTCTCATTCTGTTGCTGCTGCTCTTGCACTGAGTCCTGCTTAATCATAGACTGGGTTCACTGGGTCCCTGGAACTGATTTCCTGGGGAAGACGTTTCTTTCTTCCACTTGAGTCTGGAGGAAGAAATAATGACAGAATAAAAACAAATGGAATCTCCATAGATGTGTGTTAACTAAACATCGGTGCTTTAGCCTTGAATGTACCTACCACTGTGATATTATCACTGGGACAAGCTAATACATCTTACACACAGCTACTCACCAGCCCTGCTCCATACCATTTAATTGTGTATGTGCTAACATCTAACTAGGCAATTAATTGCTTGTCATTGGTAACAGAGTCAGGATCCCCACACTAATCCAAGTATTTTATTAGTGGATGACCGCTGCCGAGTGTTTCTTACTAAATACCAACCAAAAGTTTGTTCCACTTGTTGGCTGGCTGATGGGTGTCCTTCAGATTTGGCAAAACTTGGTAAAATCCAACATTCATCAATGTCCGTAACTCAAAATTGTAACCCTTGAGCTCAGCCTGCCTCAGCTATCCCACAGTGCTGCAGAGGCCATCGCTGCACGCAATGATGCAATTTTCTAGTGAGGACTTAACCCACAGTTCCTCTTCCCAGAGGAAAATTGAAAAGCTGCTGTCCCCTTCTGAGCAGATAAAATGGAAACCCTCTTAAAACTTTGCACTGGACTAAACTACCAAGTTTAAACCTGTGTGGAGAAAGCTAATTGCATTTACAGAGCATTTAAACATTTGGTCGTAGGCTCCAGCTATGCTCAGATTCGGGGGAAGACCACCGAGGGGGATTGTCCTTGTGGATGTATGGATGCAGCAACCAGAGGCGTGAGTGGCTGGCAGTGACGTTGGCTGGTTCTGAGACCTTCCCACGAAGGAGATCTCCATTCCAGCAGCTCTGCGACACTGTAAAACCCAAGCACTACCACTGAAAGTGTCACTGGCGTTTTTCCAGCCAGCTCTCACACTCCCCACTCAGTTAGCTGTGTGTGGCTTCTATCTGAGGCTCTACTTTCTCTCCCCGCCTCCATCCATCGCCGTTATGAGGGTTCAAGTAGAAACACATTGGAGGGCTGAGGACTATGCCAATAGTTTTAGCTTCTTTTGCGTGCCTTTCATCAGTGATCTCTGCTTAACCACGGAAGGTAGAGCTGGGAGCTTTCAGGCAAATGTGTCTGCTTTGCCAAACGCTGCCTTAAGGAAAAAGCTTCCCTGAGAAGAGGCTTGGGTCTCTCTCTCCTCAAAAGGAAACTACACCACGGACCATCAATTCCTCTCTACTATCATCACCTTCCAAGGAACTGTGGAGCCTTACCTTCCGCTCTGCTACTGTATATCTCACTCCTACACGGGACTATCATCAGCCTACGTTAGCAGTGATCTGAGAGCCCAGGCTGCTTTTATCTGTTGAAGGCACCAGCCAAGGTATGCAGTTACACACAACACGTATCGCCTCGAGACACAGATGCACCTAGTGAAACAACAACATTTTGTCTTTATTAGGAGTTCCCATGGTAATATAACACAGAGTTCTTAAGGAATAAAACACAAGACTTGGGGTTGGGGTGGGTTTTTTTTTTTGCCATTGAGACAATGGTCAAATATCAGTACTTCTTTTTGTCTACACACATGATCAGCTTTAGCACTTACAGCTCCTCCACTCATGGTTCACAATCACAAATCCAAGGGTTAAATCCAGCTAGTATTAAATCCTACTTCTTTTTTTTTTTATTTTTAGAGCTTCAAGTCACTGCGGTTAATTAATTAAGTCATCGTCTTTTTTCTTTAAGCATTTACATATGACATTCATTAAACAGACACAAAGCGGACGAGCTCTCACAGGAAAAAACATGCTTACATAGCCTGCAAAAATCTTTTTTTGTGATTTTTTTTCCTTTTGAAGAACAAATTAAAACTAAAAAGTCATCATGAGTCAGTGAAGGAAAAAAAAGGAAGACTTAAGTGAATACTGAAGAGCCGCAAGTGTTTCGTAGAATTGAAACGGATCTGCATTTCTTTTTTTTTCTCCCCAACTCGTTCAAATTGATTTTAACATACAGGTGAAAATAAAATGAAAATAGCTGCAATATATATTACGTTCATGGATTACTTCACAAACAAAGTGCAAACTCTTTTATGCAAAACTAAACACCCAGGAGTTAAACCTAAACGCAAGATGCATGGATGAGGATGGCAATGTTTTCCTTAAGTTTTATGTTCAAAGGGGCCTAAAGGAATCAGGTGCTGAAGCTGGGAGCATTTGGGTACCTACAGAGCTTCCAGATCCTTTGAAAATCCCAGCGTTGATACTTCATAACAACAAATTTGGTAGTTGCTTCTTAAAAGCCTTCATATATATAGTTTTTCCTTAAAAGAACCTGTAAACACCATTTAAGAAAATACTCACAAATACAGCAAAACAAGGTCAATGTACGTGGCGAAGTACAAACAGAAGAGATAGCAGAAGATGCAGCCAAGTGCCAGGGCGTACAGACAGTGGAGGTAATGCTGTGTTAACTGTGGGTGGGAAAGCTCTCCGTGCTAAGAGACAGCCCGAGTCCTCGGGACCGTCGAGCCCTGCAGCTAAGTGTTAAGTGGGACTCTGATGGTGCAGATTTATTCTCCGTGTCCTGAAAACGTGAGCCTCCAATACTAGGGCTAAAAGACCTTCAGACCTGGCAGATATTTAAGTGCCCAGATCCCACTGACTGCTGCAGAAGCTGCGGCACCTAAATTCATTCCAGGACCACTCTTGCCCTGTGATTTCGCAAACCTGAGGCAGCAGGCGTCTGAGAACGGCGGGGAACGACCAGGCCTTCGTATGAATATTTACACAAATGCGGATCCCTGAAGGAATGAGGGACTGTGAAATTTGCACCGTGGATGAGAGATTCTCAGCTGCTGTTGACCCACTGAGCTGCTCTGAGGCTCCCGGTTACAACAGCTGGGCATCTGGACTCTAATTGGAATTGCCACGGATGCTCAGGCATGCGCTCACCCGACCGGCCTTTCGCCGAGAGCTAAAGATAAGCTCTCGTAAAGTTTTAAATAACCACTCATAGATGGCCAGGAAAGGGGACGAGGCTGCTACAGAAATCTTCCAGGCAAAGGATTGCTCTTTGCCTGTGGCCCCCTGCTCATTGATGGCCACCTCCAGGAACAAAAGACTAACTGCTCGAAGCTTCTCAAGAGGCTGTCCCAGCTCCTCAGCCGGCATCTAGCCCTGTTGTTTGCACCAGCTCAAGACCCAGTATACTGAAGTGAAGATCATAGCTTATGAACCTGCTTCGCGACCTCCTATTGCAGCTAAGTGGCAAGCATTAGCTGGAATGGAACCTGGGGACACCTGAAGTACCAGGGTGGCAGTGACATTGGCGGGGTCTGTAACTTGAATGAGACTTGGGAAAGACCGGGAAGAACTGGGAGATGCCCAGTTCTGAGATAAGGCTTCGTAAACACAATGATACAAACATATTAAAAACATACACAAATGTTAAAAAAAAAAAAATCCTCAAGGACCTAACTTGCAGCAAAATCCAGAAGGAAAACAAAAAAAGGAAAAAAAAAAAAAAGAAGAACTAAACAGAACAAAAGTCCCCAACAATTCTAGCTCACCCGATGGCAGGGTGCGATGCGTATTCCTAGTGCTGGGTCCTGTTTCTCTCTCTTGGCAGCAGACAGCTACTCAGGGACCTGAAGGCGGTGGTGGGGAATGGTTACTTGCTGAGACTCATGCCTCTCTGTGCTCGCCTAGCTATTCTGCTGGAACACAGAACCCTAAAGAATATCCAGTTTAAAACCCTTGAACTACTCTTCTGCTTGACATTGGAAAAAAAAAAAAAAAAAAAGCTATTTTTTACATTTATTTATTCCTTTTTTGTCTGTGTCTTAAAGGCAGCTCCCGGGAAATTCACTTTATCCTTCCTTCATTAAAAGAAAGATGCTGAATGGGACTGAGGCCACATATCTCAAACATCCTCTTTACATTTACTTTTGCATGTCAGAGGTGTCAAAACAGGGTTTGTTTCTTTAAATGTGTGGGGGCTGATGGGGAAGTGAGAGGGGTTGGTGAAGATGAGGAGGGAATCTGAGGGGACTGAAAGAGGCGCCTTACTTCAGCCCCCCCTCACTGGTTGCCCGCAGTAACTGTCACAGGCTCTAAAAGAATCATAAAGGGTCTCCAGGTGCCCCCGTCCCCTCCCCTGGTCCGCTAGGCGGGCACAGAAGGGGTCCTTAGCCCAAGCTGGTGATGTTGGCACGTCCGCCGGGCGGTGCCACGATGCGCTGAGTCGTGCGGCGTGGGATGTTGTCGTCGATCTGTGCGCCTGCGGGAGAGAGAAGCAATGTCAGGCTCACTGTGCAGTGAACGCAGGCACCCCGTCCTGGATAAATCAACGGTTTTCCCTTAGTGAGCCTTTTGCTGTTTTCTTCACACACTTCCAGCTAAGCTTTTTGCCGAGACCCTCGCCCTGCCACACTCAGTTTTCTGATTCCAGTTGTCCTGGCTCTGTTCAGATGTTTGCGCCAGCAGTGGCTGCTGAGCCCATCCACACCACTCCACCCTCATTGCGCTGAAACGGCACGCTGTGAAATAAATCTGCTGCATACCAGGTCTGCAGCTGGTCTCAGCTGGCAAAGTTCCACTGATGTTGGTGCAATCTGCCCTGTTCAGACACCCGGTTGAGGACCGAGCAATGGGGTACTCAGTGTTCATGACATGGCCCGAAAACAAGCAGGACTCCGTGATAGCTCCTATGCTGTTCTTCCTTTCTAAAGGAAAAACCAGCAAGCTAAAAACACCCCACGATCTCTCACCGCCTTCCAACTCCAGCGGAATTCAGAGCATGGGAGCATAAACGAGACACAGTTTCAAGGTACTACACTTTATCCCCACAAAAACTTAGGAAAAACTTCGTTACCGAAAGGGTTGTTAGGCATTGGAATGGGCTGCCCAGGGAAGTGGCTGAGTCACCATCCCAGGAGGTCTTTAAAAGACGTTTAGATGTTGAGCTTAGTGATATGGTTTAGTGGAGGACTTGTTAGTGTTAGGTCAGAGGTTGGACTAGGTGATCTTGGAAGTCTCTTCCAACCTAGACGATTCTGTGATGCTGTGAAACGTACATACCAGACAAGCTAAACCCAGACTGGTGCAGGTTCCTCACGGGTGGGGCCTGCTGTTTGGCAGGAGATGTCTTAGCTGAAGACGCCGGTGTGACGGTCTTCGGCGTCACCGATACTTCGCAGACGGGCCCGTCGTAGAGGCCTCGAGGCACACCCCGCAGCTCAGCCAGCTGCAACACACAGAAGCAGGGAAGCCTTCAGGGTGAAAACAGCCTTCAAAACAGACCTAGACAGCTGGCCTGATGCTGCTAAGCCAAAGACATACGGTTCAAGATTCATCTTTAGTGAGAGGATTTGAAAGCATAAAAAAACTCCTCCGGGCTGGTCCCTGGGTGGTAGCCGGCCTCTTAAGCAGCGTGGCTAAAATGAAAGATGGGGAATGTTGTGGCCCCAGCTCAGTGGTGTCTGCAGCCTACAGACAGCCCCAGCTCTTCCCCTGCACCGCCTCTTCTTGCTTTTAATGATCTCAGCCTACCTGTTGCTGTATTAAAGGCTCCTGACAACTCTCAAATGAAACTTATTACTCACACCCCAAAAGGGAAATAATGCTGACCCAGAGCCAAGGCTGCACAAACAAAAATCAGGCTAGCCTCACATCTCCGGCTTCAGAGCTTTAGATTGGGTTAAATGCAATTATTCCAGTTGAGATGCTGCCAAATTGGATTTATAGGTCAGAGACACAGTTCTGCGGGAGGCCAGAACACACCAGAAACCACAGAGCTGTTCTCTGCAGTGCTAAATTATTTGTGTTTGTAACACTGATAACTTGTAATTTCCTCAGGAGAACAATTAAGGAAAGATCATTTGCAAGGGACATGTAGGCTGCCTATGGTCAGCAGAACTGGAACAGCTCTGGTTTTGTCCAGGAGAGGGCATCAGCTCAGACATAAACCATCTTTCTCCTCAGAAACCTGACTTCATCTGGAAATAAACTTCTTAAATCCTCTGCAGCTAAGTTGCAACCGAGTTCGGCATCATCTTCTCTCTCATCTTTTTACCAACTAAAGGCATTTCAAAAAGCGGTTTCTGTTTTGATTGGGTGTATTTTACCAAAACACTCTTCCAACAATTTTAGCCTCTTAAAAATAGAAACATTCCCACTTCTATCCAGGCAGTGGGCTGTGCCTCTGACTCACCAGTCACCAGACAAGAGCATCTGACAGAAGGGAAAGCAACATAATATATCTTAAACAATAAATGAGAATTCTAAACTGTTGCTGAAAGGTTTGATATATAACTGCTATCGGTGAGTTCTCTTGGTGCTCCTGTAGGAGGAGAAGCCTGCTGGGTTATCTGCAGATTGACTCATGTCTAAACCAGACAGTTCTCACTCTGTCCAGGTGCCACCAAGACAGAGCACAATTACAGAGCAGAAGAAGAAAATCTGCAGCAAATCCACACTCAAGACAAAGCATATTCCTGTAATGACTCAAGCGAATAGCAAAAATGAAAGAGGAATGAGATAAATGTGGCTCCTATCCAGGGAACATTTTCTGGTGCAGAAGTGTGTGTATTTTGCGAGCCAGGGGATAGCATCTGTTTTCCACCCACTTTAACTTAGGAGTTTCAGAGAGACAACAAATGTGCATCCAACCTCTTATACTCACCCTGCTCCTTGCTTTGATGCGCTTGTAAACGAAGTCAGGGAAGGGTTTCCTGGGGATATACCGCCCAGAGCCCTCAGTTACGTGGAGATTCCCGTCCTCCAGCACGATCTTCCCCTGGCTGATAACCACCAGGGGCGACCCACGGCACTCCATGCCTTCAAAGATATTGTACTCCAGAGACTGGAACAGACAAAAAGACAACGTGATGCGAACATTCATGCCAGCAAAGCCTGCCATGCTTTAACTAGCCATCACCAGCCATGCTAATTCCCCAAGTTTCGAGGACAGATGGAAGCAAACCCAATAGCGTTTAAAGTTATTGAGGATTTACTCATGCAAAATGTTATTTGTGAAGATTCTTACAGAGAAAATCCAGTTTCAAATGCAAATACTTTGAAGTGTACCCATCAAAATGGATTTAGGCACCTAACCTTCCTGAGCTGCACGGGATTTAAGAGCTGAATAAAGTTTTATCTGAGTTTCATACTAAAAATTATGGTAATTTTAAAAAAAATGTATTTCAAAAAAGTATTTTGCTGATGGGTCAGGGACCAGACCAATCTTGTTTTACCCTAACAGGATTGCTCATCCTCAATTAACAGGATTTGAAACATCACACCATGGAAAAAAATAGAAGTTTTAAAGGAATGGTGGGTAAATGTCCCACCCAGGAACATCCTGGAACAAGATCCACTCCAACCGTGTTATTTGGGGACTCGTACTCTGGTGATCAGCTCTGAGACAAACCCAGGTCTTTTTTGCTGAGTTAATGACGGAGTTCGATCTTGAAGTGTGTTATAAGTATGGGTAGGCTTGACTGCAGATTTACAATTAGCTAGAATGGCGGTTAAACCGAGAGCGAACCGGGTCCAGCAAGAAAAAAGTTGTGGTGGCAAAGGAGGAGGCTTGGTTAGAAACTTATGAATTAGGCTGTTCCAAGAACAACACCGTCTCCCTCTCTAGCTCCTCGTGTTTCCTTGCCAGACAGTGGCAACAGCGGTGCGAATTCTTGGAAAATGTTCGCATGTTGCTCTAGCATTTAAAAATGTTACAATCATCTGATGCCACATAATCAGTACGTAGCCCTGTGTCGCAGCAACCGCTCGGCCTGCCTTTCAAAGGGCCTTTTGTTTTATTCTTGATCAAAGGAGGATGCCTAGACTCTCTGGGCATCCCTTGTAACAATTTATTCTCTAATACAAGGCTCACATGCAGCATGAGACACAGAAACACCCCAGCAGGTGCAATGCCAGGTATAACAGGCAATGCAATGAGAGAGGTGAAGAGGTGAAAAGCTGGACCTGTAAGAAAAAGGTTGCTGCTTGTTCAACAGCCCTTCAAGCTCTAACAAACCACTTGAAAGAGAGCCCTGCATCCTCCCCAGTCTTGGTACCACGTCTGAACTTGCAGGAGTCTCAGCGGAATTGCAGTCTTTAGCCTAAACCCATTTCTGAGCAGTGACTCCAGGGTGAATCCAGCCGTCCTTCAGCCTAGCTCTGAGACCTATGGCAAAACCTGGAGATGGCACGCAGTCAATCCTGACTGTACCGGAGCATATCCCCACAGATAAGGTCTCTGAAATTTGCATTAGGAAATTTTAAAGAGTCCAATTCATTTGCTAAAAACAACAGCCATTAAATGGCAGTGGCTGTCATACATTCAATCCAGCAAGTTACTTCCAGCTCTTCGAGCTGGTCAGCTCCAGTATGCACAAACCCAGGTTTAGGCCACTAAATTCAGCACCTAACAGCAAACAATTGAGCTCCCTCTGCTAACGAGCAAGCCATTCCTTTCCAGATTGGAGGTGATGAGTCTGGAAGCACCTCTAAGGTGATTAAAGCAACCAGACTTCCGAGTCTGGATGCCTCTGCTCAAAGTCTAAGCACGGGCAGGATGAATCCAGGCCATCTGTGACCAATTCTGACACAAAGTCACAGGGAAGAGAACCAAACCTTTAAAAAAAAAAAGTTCCTTTGTGAATGTGCCCAGGGATCCAAAGTGTGGAAGAAAATTTTGCTCCTTCAGCTCCAGAGTGAATGAAAGCATTCATGGAAAACAGAACAAGGAGTTTTTTCCAGGGAAACATTCCATAGGTTCATCGCCAGCAGTGAAACAAGTTGTCAACAAATGCAAACAGAGGTTGCTTTCTCTGAGACAGTGCTAGAATGGCACAGGGAGGCTCCAACCAGCCCTTTGTGCCGGGACCTTTCTGCCATTTCGCACAGGGTGGGAAGGCTTTTTTCTGGAGGAGCCAGGTGTAAGGGCTGGGACGCTGCTGGGGGCCACACACAAGCAGTGCCTCTAACGGTGCCACCACAAAGCCACAAAATAAAGAGGGGCTGATTCGTGTGGGAGCTGCCCTGTGCCAGCTAACATTGGGATGATAATCAGTCAAATCCTGTCTGACTCCACACATGTACCCCTGTGGATTCACTCAGCTAACAGCGCCTGCAATAGGTATTTCTCCACTTCCCTCCTCCTCGTGGGTACTTGCCAACTTCTGGGCCTCCATCACCCAACTAATCCTGCTCCTCACCACTGCCAGGGGGCAGGACACCTGCAGCAAAGCCTGAACATTGCCAGAGGCCTGGAGCAATCAGGGCCGGATCAGTACATGGTGTAAATCTACTCAGACTCACTGACCTGGATCAAATCTCCAGCTAAGGTGTCCAGGAGCTGGCACGCTTCACTAACTGCAATGAGAAAAGGCGCAGTCCCATTCCCGCTGCTAGTGAGCCAAAAGGTCATAAATGTCACGTCGTGATAGGAGGCCTCTTGGCATTTTAAGAGATTTGAAGAGCTCTCTGTGTGCTCAGATCCGCACGTCTAACACTCATAAAGAGCCAACAATGTCTTTGCTCCAAGGGAAATATCTGGGTGTTCATGTGATTGCAGCTGTGGACTCTATCACCTCTCCGTCTGCTCACATAACTGAGCTGTGCTGGGTGTAAGACCAAACAGAGCTTGGGGCATGGGGAAAAAAAAACCCTCAGTTGTCA
Source organism: Anser cygnoides (assembly GCF_040182565.1). NCBI lineage: Eukaryota > Metazoa > Chordata > Aves > Anseriformes > Anatidae > Anser > Anser cygnoides. The sequence continues at coordinate 3,373,474 of NC_089898.1, read as the reverse complement.
CGAGCTCTGGTTCTTGTCAGCATAGTCTAAAGGAAGACAGGAGGAAATGAGCAGCAGAGCTCATATCATAAAAAACATCCTTACTATGTTATGAGTCTTGGCAGAGATTGTCTTGACACTGTCAGGATCCCAGATAACCAAATCAGCGTCAGAGCCCACTGCGATACGGCCCTTCCGTGGGTACAGGTTGAAGATCTTAGCTGCATTTGTGCTGGTCACAGCAACAAACTGGTTCTCATCCATCTTGCCAGTCACCTGGGGAAAGACAAAAGGAGGCACTGCATTAGCCAGATGGGGACCACTCCGAAAAGCCAATAGCAGGACCATCAAAAGCAGATTCCCAATGAGCTCTGTGGGGGCAAAAAGCTCAAGTAAAGGGACCGAGCTTTTGCAGGGAGGTAACGACACACTGCTGCAGCTCCTTCAGCTCTGAATGTCTGCTTGCAGAGAAGGAGGAAGGAACTTGTCTCACCCACCCAGCTGCGGTGCAGCAGGGACCAGAACCAAAACCCCCTTTCGTTACTCTGTCCACTTGGCCACACCACTTTAACTCGAGAGTGACAACTCCTGCTTGATCTGTTTATCAGCAATACTTTACAAGTGCTAAAAGAGATCACAGAACATACACAAACAGACTTTCAACTCCTCCTCGCCAGACTGGTAATTTAGGTCAGAAATCAGACATGACACACGCGCACACAAAATAAAGGGAAGATCCAGACCTGGCACACAGCACTCTCAACTCAATTACCATTCTGCTACTGGCAGAGAGGTACAACTGTTCACTATTTAAGTGAACGCTTGCTATATGCCCAGATGCTTTATAGGCCAGATTTTCAAGTCTGCAGAATCATAGGTGGAACGGTGGCTTAAGCTAACGAAGTTTCAGGGCTTGCAAGAGCTCCTTCTCCGGCCATAACGCAATCAGCCCAGGACATACCACAGCCTTATCCCAGATGATGGACATCCTCTCTTCAGTCCCGTTGGTTCCTTCAGGGATCAGGGTAAAGTTGTCCTTCCCAACAGCTTTCTGAGCAGTGTTGAAGGTGCAGTGGGCACTGCCAGTAACTTGGAGGTCTCCACTGGAAACAGACAATGACAGCTTTTTAAGGTATTTTATTGTCATAGGTTTACCAGTAAAGATAAAACACCCTTTTGCTGGCTGCCAACAACAGTTATTATTTTTATAACCCCCTTGTCTCAGGATGAAACGTATCTTGTAAGAACACAAAGAGCTCTACTCACCAGGACAGTAGTGAGTTGAGAAAATCAGGAGTGGTTGGGTCAGGACTCAGCGGTGGGGAAGTGACAAAAGCTGCCGCCTTGGCCCAGTTCTTGCTCCAGTAATGAGATCCGTCAGTACCCAAGCTGGCTGTGATGGGCTCCCCGTACACCACAGTGCCTACAGGAGGGGAACACAGGCAGATCCACTGTGAGCGCCAAGCAATGTCCAGCCTGACTTCCAGGCACGAAGCACCCTTCTGAAAAGGGCATCTCCACAGGGAAGTTATGCCAGCACTGCACGCTGCATGGTTTCTTGGTGCTTCCTCTCAACTATATGATGGGAGTGACACAGGGTTGGATTGAATTCACTGGCCTGCATCACCAAATGATCGAACATCATTAAACTCCTGGCCCATTCAAAGCTCCTCTGGAACTATGTTATGCTACTAAGTGCGTGTTTTCACCAGCAAGCTCTTAATTTTATATGCCTGTCTTGAGATCTCTGAAGAAACGCTGTGCATTTGCCAACAATGGGTACCTCAGCGTAAGCATCCAAACCCCTAACTACCGGAGTTAGTAATAAAGATACTGTTAGGGACAAGAGCAAGGAGTAGCAAATGTGCACCCTGCCTTTACACAACTGCTGAGGTCAGACCTGATTAATTGTGCTCGAAAGGGTTACTGTAAAGATTCACTGTATCGGATTCCAGGCTAAGAACCTCATGAAAGAGCCTGAGGGGAACTGTAAGTGTGAGGGGACACAGCCTGGTCCAGAAGGGATGTGGAAGAAAAGGAACGAACAAAAAAGGCACCTGCAGTATTTTTATAAACGTACAGCCATGAAGGATGTAACAAGGCTGGGTGGTTTTGGAGCAGGCTCTGTGCACAGACCAGATACAAGCCCTGCATGGAAAGTTTACTGCCTGCAGAGAGCACACCACTGAGAGGAAACAGCAGCGTTTCTGGTTCGCAAATGCAGCTCAGGGAAGCTGAGTGATTTCCCCAAGGGTTCATGGTAAATCTGTGGCAGGACTAGGAAATGAACTCAGATCTTCTGACTCGCTGTCCAGTCCACTAACCACCAGTGCATCCTTCCTCTTTATTAGCATTTTTGGAACCACATGAAGGAAGAGCCGATCCTTAAGGCCACGATGCTTTGCATGCTGGAATGCACCAGCGACATCTGCACACCAAGCAGCTGCAAGATGCTGCAACTTCAAAAGCGGTGCAGGCTGGCAGCCCCGATCTGCTCACCAAATGAAACGCTCCCCAAATCTCCGCTAAGTGCCTGTCCAGCTGGCTTCTGAGCCCAGCCGCTCCGTGTATGCATAACTGCCTGCAAAAAGTGTGGGTAGTTAAAATATTAACGCTAAATGCTTCAAAAGCAAAAAGACTGGCAAAGGCAACGCAAGAGCCAGTCAGCAGGGCCTTATCTTGCCATGCAGAGTACAGAAACACGACCTTTCCCCACGGTGTTCAAACTACTGCTATGTCTACAGGCTCTCAAGCAAGCTGGGCAAGAGTGTGTTTGGAGAGGCAGAACTGGCTCCAGTAACAGGCTGCACGCTGCTTCCAGGACCACACCGAAGCAGGAGATGTCGGAGCAGCTTTATCGGAGGGGATCCACCAGCAGAGGAAGAGGCCGTGTGACATCACTTGCCACAAATAGGGTTATGAAATCAGAACAAGGCAAAACACACGCTGGCTATTAATGGGAGGCCTGTTGTGGGCCAATACATTGGGAGGATTGTTCTGCAGGGAGCAATGTTTTGAGCTCCCAGATCTGCCAATGACAGGGCCTGCAGGGAATCTCCTCCATACAAATGCCACTGGGAACATCTGGCTTTAAATAACAGTCGCTCTTTTCCATTTAGCAAATCAATTCGGTTTTGTTTTTGCTTTGGATAGTCTTCAGCTCTGTTTCCTCTGTTGCTTGGGAGGGCAAGGATAGCGTGTGTGGCCCTCCTGGGCTACCCAGTTGGGTAATGCACAGCATTTAAATTGAATTACTTAAATAAAGGAGCAGAGAATGGTGTGCCATTTATACCCCAAATTCTCCTTATAAGGAGAAAATGCAATCTGGAAGAAAACTGCACATCCTAGTTCACTCAGGAAGCTAAGCAAAGTGAGCTCTGTGGGTCAGTCATCCGGGACCATCCCAGCACCTCTCAGACAGGCCAAGCCCCAGCCACGTCAGGTTGTGTTTTACGGGTTTCATGATGAAAGTGTGTGGTCCCTTACCCCAACCCCTACGACTACTCTCCAGCTAGTGGTCTCAGGACAGCGAGCACAGAAAGGTGGTGTTGTCGATGCTGCATCTCTGTGGTGCGTGTGTCTCCAGTCCTTTATCTGGAAAAACGAAAGGATGCTTCCCTGGCTTACAGGATTAAGTTGCACCGACACATCAAGTTGTTTTCTGGGGCAGTGCACCATGCAGTCACTTTGCCGTGTCAACACATCTTCTCGTTTCAGCATGATCTCCACTAATGGAGCTAGCAGAGGACAGTTTATCCCAAACAGCTTGAGCTGCTTCCACACCATGAACAGAAAGAGATGCCTTGGAGATTAGCTTCCCTTACCAGCTCTGAACTCACTTAACAGGAATTATGGGATCAAAACACTTCTGAGGTAATACACAAACACAAATCTGTTTGCTGCAGTAGGAAATCAGCTCTTCTAGCACCAAACGCTCAGATGGAAAGTGATGTCATTTGTGTATCTGTTCAGGCTTATTTAGACTGCACCAAATTAAATACAACCCTTCTGTGGAAAGGAGGGGGGAAATGATCCCTCCTGCTTACTCACCCACCCAGAGCACTTTAAATAGAAATGAAGGGTTTAGTCACAGAAGTAGGGAGACAGGCGCGCTCTGTGCTTTGTAACCCTCGTTTCTTGGGGGCAAGACAGCACAGTCAGGACCTGGGAGAAGTTACTGCATCATTTAGAGTCATGCAGCTCCTTCAGACCTCACTGAGAGAGAGGAGACACGAGGCAGCAGCATCCAAGGCAGGTCTGAGCCTTGCTTCTTGCAACATCCTCAGGCAGCGTTATCAGAAGCAATTAAAAATCCCAGCCAAACCCAGACTACCGATCCCAATTCCTGCCTGGATGCCAGGCTGAGTTACAGCACAGTATCCATTTCACAAGCAAGGAGCACGGTGGACAGCTGGAACCAGTAACCACTTCAGCTCCTCCAGCTAACTCCAGCAGGGCTCACGAGTCCAAGACCTCGGTCAGGACTCTAAGAATCACTTCTGACCCCAGGAGCAGTTCAGCAGGAAGCACCAAAGGAAGACCACAGCAGCTGGACAGAGGACACTGCTTGCAGTCTCCATGGAGATTTGTTAAGTGGAGACAGCAGGGAATTGCTCTGTGATAACACGAAGGCACACAGCTCGATGTAGTAGGATGGGTGTGAAGAGAGAGTCTCCAGGCTGAACAAAAGGAACAGCTCCTGGCACTGATACAGCCACTGTCTGGGGGACATGAGACAGAAGCACTTGTTTGGGGCTTTTTGAAAAAGAGCCTGGACATAACACTGAAAAAAGAAACCTCTCCTGGAGGGATGAAGCTTACGTTGGCAAGGAGTTGAACAGCATGAGCTAGTAGGGTGCTTCCATCCCAGGGAATTAGCTTACCCTTTTTCCTGGCCTGAGCAATGACATCAGCGGCACTTTTGCTCATCACCTTGGTGATGTAAAGGGGGCAGTTGGTTTGGTTGGCGATGGTTATTGCCCGATTCACAGCTTCTGCCTCCACCTGCGAAACAAAGTCAGCAGCAAGTTAGTGTCAGCATACTCCTAACTCCTCCAACTCCCCCATCCTCCTCCACAGGGTCACACCTTCCGCTTCCATGGGAAAAAAAGGGCGTCCTAGGTGAGAGGAGAGTTTCCACCTCTCCAAATCTGAGCTGGAAAAATGTACAGTGTAATTAGGATAATTAAAATGGCACCGAGCTACAGTCTCGTCTCCCTACTACCTTTTCTCCCAGGCTGCTTCAGAGATTCTCTGCAAGCAGCCTAAGTCCTAAAATAACGCTCCAGGTGCTTGGGGTCAGTATGATTAAGCCCCTTCTTTAACCTAGGCAAAAATAAACAACTAAATGTTAACTCAGCAGAACTATTCATGTTCCAGCCCGCACGGAAGAGAGATGCTGTAGCCACATATTCTGGTAAGCCACGTTTGCAAACAAGCCTTCTAAATTGTACCCTCCACCACAGTATCTGGCTTGGGATCTGACAGAGTGTGAGCCACCCCATAAATCAACTGTTTTTTCTTGCACGTGTAGAGAGAGAGCCTCAGCAAGACTGAGACACCGCTTTCTATCTAGTCTTTGAATGAATATGATCAGGACTTTCACAGATCACATCTTCTAATCACAGCAGTCCAGCTGATGAATTTAACAAGGGAGTAATGCTCATCGTGCCTACTGCTATGAAGAACTGCAGTACCATAGACGTCTTCCGAGAGAACAACAAAGGCAACTGAAACTCCAAGCCACCAGCCACCTGATTTCCAAAAGCAAGAGGTTACCAGCACCTCCCACAGGCCTGGCACAGTCTCAGCACTTCTGGAATCTGCTCTGCAGTGACTTATCTCAGGCCAAGAGCAGCAAACCAGCACCAGTCCCAGGATCAGGACGCGCTGACCGCTGGCTCCTAGCTCAGTCTGCTGCGGGAATACCTGAAATTAAGGACCTGTCACCTCAGGACACCGTACTTGACACACGGATGCCCAAGTGCCCAGAACAGCTCTGCTCCCACCTGGTACTGCTCTGCTGGCAGCAGAGGAAAGGAAAACACCACAATGACTGGGAGTTTTTAGACGAAAACAAGCCCCCAAGCCCAGCAGGTTGGTTTCAAGCACCAAAAGGGTTAAAACCCTAGCCCGTCACCACCCCGGGGCTTGTGACTAACCCAGGCAGAGGGGATGTGCCACTGACTAGATGGGGACATTTTCTGGCCTGAGATGGGGACATTTTCAGGCCCAGCAGCCCCACCCAAGTGGAAAAGGCTGCAAGGAAGGGAGTTACTCCATGAGGTTTGACTGCAGCAAGCCACAGCCAGCAGCACTTGCAGGAAAGAGGGAGGCTGAAGGGAAGAGCAAAGAAAAGCCAAATTGTCCCTCCTGAGAGGCGAGGAGAGAAGTCAGATGGGGAAACGTTTCCAGGCAATGGCATCAGTTTGCCAGCTGCCCGTGTAAAGCAGGCACACACGCAGCTCTGTCCATTTCCACATCGTGCCTTAGCTTCCTCACCTCCAAAGCAGGGACAGAACAGTCTGCGTCTCCAGGCTTTTGACCAAAATGCTTTTAAGCAACTGCTAAAGCAGGAAAAGAATATTTTCTGCGCAGAAGAAGGCTGCTGAATTCATGCCTTGTGCTCAGATGCTATGGTGACAGGCACATAACAATAACCCAACGACGAGTCCAAAGGGGAATGTTTGCAATTACCAGCATGCATCAGAAGCCCTAGCACAGCAGTTCTCTTGGAAAAAAAAAGACGTTTCCTGGAGCACTTGGACTGCTCGGGCTTTCAGCGTTTTTGTGGCTAAAACAAAAACAAAAAAATGACGGATCACGCTGAAAAGTCATCACAGAACGATCCGTGCTATGAGGGGGAGGGTTTTACAGCAAGCCATGGGTGATGCTGCCTTGGGCTGGTGGTGTAAGACAGGTTTCCTTTGCTGGCTGGAACCAAGCGCTGAATGCTGTCACCTTGGCTAAACCCAGGTTACTGAGGTGAGGTGAGTCGGCAGTGAAACGTAAGCCTTAATTCAGGCCTTTTGCTCAACCCAGAAGTTCAGAAGGCGTGCGCGCTCCGAGTGAGGCACAAACACACGTGGCCAGACGCTGCACGCTTCACTTGGACATGCATCTTGCTGAATTCAGTGGGAGTTTTGATTTAATCAACATTTTGGTTCTGTTCAACACGGCCCTGACCCAGAGCTCTGCAGAGGCAGTGGGAACAACTCCTGCTGCTGTGCTGTAGGGGAAGGTCTGAATTAAGTGGATCTTTAGTAAGATGACAACCACCATGAAGTCCTTAGGACGGGCTTTACACGCCGTAAGGGGCAGTGTGAAAAGCCAATTTAGTATTTAACAACACTCCAGAGGAACAGCAAGAAACATCGACTCCTCCTGCATTTAAGAGGAATTTTGGAGCTGCTGCCGCCCTCAGAATCTGGCCTTTGTCATCAGCCAGCTTAAACAGAACTGCGTGTTTTTAAAAACACAACGCTACTCCTGCGTCGGGGAAAAGGAGGGGAGGGAACCAGATGACATCGTTTCCTGCTCTGTTTCCTATGACTTTAAAGGAGGAGAATTTGGACCAAGTGCTTCCACTCCGGGCAGACAGCACAGCTGAGTTCAGCTGCACCGAGGCTGCCCGGCGACACTGGAGGAGGCTCCCCTGATCCTCACCACGTGTCCTCAGGCAGCCCTGCTACGTCCATGGTGAAAGAACACATTTCTGCCCGGTGCAGGAGACAGATGGAACAAACAAACAAAGCCAGGGAACCGCACAGTTCGCTCTTTAAAGCTTCTGCTCCGCTAATGACGATCTTTGAAGTAGCCAGACAAGGCTCGGCTAATTTGACAGCCAGACCCTTCGAGACAAGGAGCAGCTTTTCTTTGAAGTCCACAAAAGTTTAGGGGTGCTCCACAGATGAGCCCCGAGTGTCTAAGTGGCATCTGTTCCTGCTCCCCTGCTGCATGCCGAAATGTCTGACAATAAAAACGCGGGGGTAGGCGGGGGCGAGGCTCAGAGCAAGTGTTCGCTTGCAACTTCCAGGAAGCAAAAACTCCCAGCTCCTGCAGCCAAACCCAACTTCTGTGAGGATGCGCATACTGCCCAAGCCGAGCAGTTTTTTTTTCTTTCTGCCTGCAGCAACGGAATGATTTATACTCCTACTGAAATGTCTCTGGATGCTGCTTGTCTGAATCAAGGGGAGGAAACGGAGAGGGAGCATGAAGGGCATGTGCGAATGATCTCACACGCTCAGCTTCCAGCAGGACCACATCTGGCAGTCAGCACAGCCCCAGTATCTCAGAGGAACAAAAATAATTTCTTGTACAGAATGGATGGACTTCACAAACCTGCGGTGCCATGGTGAGATGTCTAGCTCAAAGATACTAAAAGACAAGATACAAAGAACGCAGTGGGAACCAATCTGAAAGTTTTGAGCTTGTTCTTTCTCACAGGGTTCTTTTTAAGGGCTCAGGAGTAAGATAAATGGGATAGGGGCACTTGACCCCAGAGAAATCAATGGAAAGGACGGAGGTTAGGTACTCTGAAGTAACAGCCTGGGAGCTGAGAATTAGCTCCCCTCTCTGGTACATATTTTCTGTGCCTTCAGCAAATCATGTAGTCCTTTGGTGTTCAAAATTCACCAACTGTAAATGTTCATCAAATGACCAAATACAATAGAAGGTACACAAGCACCTAAAACAGAATGTCAGGATTTGGACATATATAAAAAATCTTCCACTGATTCCGAGGAAACCTTGATAAGATAAGGACTAAGAGAGAAACCCAAGAAATGAAACCTAGGAAATAAAGTAGCAGAGTCCTGCCTACATAAATGCAAATTCTGAAGTCTTTACTCATGCAAAACACTTACTACAAGTGATGGAAACTACAAGAACTTTATGGTCTAGCTCTGTAAAGACCAACAGCATCATGAACATGAAATTCTTCAGGGACCCCGTCTGAGAGTGTTCAGTTTAGCAGCTGAATCAAGGAATTGCGGATTCGGGCGGACTGGGGTCTTTCTGCTGCCATGTCTGCACACAGGGGACCTAGCACAACATTTTCTACACCCCCTAATGTACAAGTCCAGTTTGAGCTACCAAAGGGCTGAACTGAAGATGTGCTAAGTACAACACCTCTCTCTGTTTTGAGGACTCATGGGCTCTGTGAGTCTAATTCATCTCTTTTTATTTTAGGTATCTGATGTGCAAGCACAGATACACCCTCTCCAACAACCAGCAGAAAGAGATGTCCATCTCCAGAGGGTAAATGAAATCTTGGGGTGGAAAAATTACTTCCTGAATGTGTCCCTCTCTCCAGCAGAGAAGCTGAGGGGGCTCCTCAATTACTCAGAAGTACCCATAGAGGTTACGTCTCTAGAATGGAGTAAGTTACTACTCAGTCCCTAGAAGTGTCCTTACCCCATGCAGCAATGCTGTTTATAGCCAGGATGAAATCCTGTTTCTGAACAAATTTATCCCAGTAGGAACTACCTGGTGGCAATGCAGGAACGATATAAACTGGGGAGTAAATGTGAAGGCATTCTCACCTCTTCAGGTCTGCTCAACACATGCCCTTCAGGGCCTGTGATTCCCAGTTCCAGGATCCTTTGCTGCTCCTAAGGCAGAGAGAAAAAAGAGCAGAAGAAAAGATTTAAAGCAGCGTGTATTTTTCTTGCAGCAAACACAGCTGTTTGTAAGAGGTACAAGTGAGATCCTAGGCATCTGCGCTCGCTGATGGTCACATGGGGCTTTACATAAGGGCCTTAAAGCCGGAGTTCTGTCCAACTTCCACTGTTGAGAATAACCAGAGCTCTACAAAACCCTTGCTGATTTGTTCACAGGAGGTCAGGGAAGCCTTTTATTTTGATTTGTTTCACATTGGGTTCATAGCCCCTCAACTTTCACTCCTCATTTGCGTCTATAAAATAATCTCTAAGATGTGGAAAAACAGTATCTCCTGAAAAGATCATCGTGCAACTACAGGCAACTGGGCTCAAAGACTCAGGTGGTCTTTTCACCAGCCAGGCAATGAAGAAATCCTTTGCAACACCAAGTTGTGCACACTTGAGGCATAATGTACAAAATGATCTGGAGATCGGATTAAATCCAAATACATTATTAACATTTCTCCTTCATTGCTGTTTAACGGATCCCAAACTCAGCATCCCAGGTATTGTAGGAAGTTATTTTCCTTCCCACTCCCCTTGCTTTAAGTTATTGCAGAACATTTTTCTGCACGCAGTGGCAGTCACACCCTGGCAGAGACTTTCAGTTACAGACAGAAAGACAGAGAGGGCTGATACCCACCACAGGCCGAGAGCTGCCATAAAAACCTGAATTATTACTGACAGTGAAGGGGATGACATTTGATGCACTGCCCTGCTTGCATCCTTGACACTGCTATGCTGTGCTTTTAAATGTCTCGGAGATTTTCTGTTTGCAAAAAGTGTTTAAACCCCTCCCGGCATTTTGAAGTTAACAATCCACAGAATAAACACGACATACCTCAGCAATGATGTCACCATTCTCAGCATGCACTTGAGCTGTCGCACCAATATCCCGAATTACGCTCAGGACCTCGTATATCTGGAAGACAGAAAATACACATCACAATACACACCTAGTGCACATTCAGGTCTCTATACCCATATATCTGATCTCCTTTAGCATACAGAATTGTGCAGAATAGAAAAGAAAAAGGGAAGCATTAAGAAAGACAAGATGTTGTTTTCTGGATACATTTTGATCCATTTCCCCCCCTACAACTAGATTTCCCCGTCTTTATGGTCAGACACCATTGATATAGCAAGAAGCGCTATTCAAAATAGGATTTGGCTTTTTCTAGCACACACACTGGAGAAAGAAACAGCAATTGCACAGGAGTGATTTTAAAGAGCTCACAGTGTTTTACTCGTTTCAAGCCTTTATTTACCGGTGCCCAGCATGGAAAAATCCCTTGTGCCTGATTTTTATGAAGAACCTGTGCCCACCCCGCTCACTGCTGGGATAGGCACTGTGATTTCCCACTCCAACAACCAGCTTGAGAGGGCTCAGGTTGACAAACCCACAACTGATGCCTGCTCAGTCAATGGTCGCTCATTAAAATGCCTACCAGAGTCATTAGAGATAACTGCCATACACCACTGCCTCCCACACCGCTCCAAATGGCTCCCAGGCATTCCTCTCCTCCCACCACATTTAGAAACATAAACTACCCATCTAAACAATTAAACGTGCTCAGATGTAGCCACTAGAGGAGCAAACAGGAGGGCAATTCCTTTTTAAGGTCCCAGTGATTCTAAGGCTAAAGCCAGAACCCCCTTTCTGGACCAGGCTCAGTTTCAGCTTACAAACACAAGGACAATTTATGCCAGAGATCTCTGGCTTGCCCTGTGTCAAGGCATAAAGCAGCAATTTATCAAACTGCCATTGCTTCCACACTAAAGGAGCTGGAATAAAACCTTAGTTCCCTCCAAGTGAGACTTTTACCATTACTCTCCCTCGCCAAGACTTTCAGGGATTTTTTGTTTCTTGTTTAAAAGAGTTCTTGGAGGCAGAGCTCTGGATACTGTTACAAACCTTTGGTACTGTTACACATGCAAAGATTGAAACCAGAAGAGAATGTCAGATCCAAATAGGCCGAATGTAAACCCTTCTATGTGACTAATGCACAGCTTTCGGTGACAGAAGGATGTGAACATTAAGCCTTCCTACCTGAGAATCAGTTAGCTGAAAGCGATCTTTGAAAGCCATGTAAACCAAAAAGGAATTCACACCTGGTAGAAAGAGAGCAAAGGAATTATCTTTGACATACAAATCGCAGGCACACACAAGGCTACGGAACACACCATTTCCCACAGAAAGGAGACATTCCCTCAATCAGCCCCCCGGCAAGCAGTAATGATAGGTAGACAAATAAATTACTTTAATCTGCTGTGAAATGTGTACGCATATGTGCACATGGCTAGATGCACACACTGCTAACGAATCGCAGCGTAAAGGCAGGACCTCCCCCGCCAGCTGGCATTTATTAACGCAACCGATGGGAACGGTGCAGCTTGCACTGCAGCCGTGGGGACAGCTAAACCCCTAGGCTGCCACTTAACACTGAAATCAGAATAATTCTGTGGATTCAGCACTGTGGGAGGCTGACTAAAAAAAAAAATAAGCAAAAATGCCTTGCACACAAAAGCAGAGACGGGGCATGTCTGTCTGATCTCCCACTCCCTCCTGCACCACGTTTGTACTGACCACGACACGGGGAGTTCTCACAAGTCAGCTTTCCCTCTCCTGCCTTCTGTAGCACATGAACCCGTAAAAGCTCTTACCCGGCACTTATGGGAAAACGCTCATTAGGATGTAAAAGGTTGGTTGGTTTTTTTTTAAACTACAAACAGGATGGAAAATTACTCTAGCCTAAGGATGAAACGTCAAGGAAATTAAAGAGGGGAAAAACCTATGAGGTCATTTTATTAAGCTCTTCTCCACCGTTAGTGACCGGCGCTGGCTTGTTCTTTCTGGGCCTGATTCTTCTATTTACAGCAGTTTAATGTCTGAAGCTATCACCTCCCTGCACTGATGAAAATCGAGCCCTCCATGTCAAGTCCTAGCTGGCAGGTCTCCACGGGACAAAGGGGCTTCCCTGCATGGCAGAAGCATGAGATTCACCTCTGTAAATCAATGCTCCTCCATCTAACGCACTGCATCCCCTGCAGCCTTCTAAAATCGACTGTCCAAACTTTAACAGAAGCCAGAGTGGGACAAAATAATGACAGGGCCCAAAACAGCTTTATTGGGAGGTAAGAATAAAATACCTCTGAAAGAGCTAGTACTGAAAAATAAGGGAGCCAACCCTAAAAAATGAGGAGGGGAAAGGCTTCCTTGAGCTTTCTCTAACCGAACTTACCATGATCTTTAACCAGAGCTTCCATCTCCTCCTGGACGCCTTTATGCCACTCGGTGATATCCACATGCAGAGAGTAGTCGCAGCAGGACTTGCTGTCTGCCCATTCTCGCCACTGGTCAAATGCGGTCAGCAAACTGGTCCCTGGCTCCGGAACCACGTGGTCGACTGGGAAAGACAACAGAAGCATTGGTCAGGCTGGCTCGGGATCTTTCTGAGGTGCTTAAGGCTGAAAACATGCTTTGCAGGAGCTGCTACCAAAAAAAAAAGAGATACCCCCTTCACCTTAAAATAGTTTGAAAGACCTGGTTCTGGATGCCAAAGCCCCACATCTGAGACCGCAGCAAGGAAGCCGACCACAGAGCAGGAGCTGAAGGGCACAGTTCCATCCACAGCTTGTTAAACTACAATTGTTTCTAAATGAAGCAAATGAAATTCCTAAGGCAGCAAACACAAACCACTGCCGAGAGCTCCATAAACACCCTCCCCTCCTACCTAGCAGGGTGACAAATAAACAATGACACGGGCAAGATCCCCCGTGAGGATTCGCCAGCAGCTTTCAGTGCTCAGCACCTCGTATCCAAGCAGTGCCTTTGCCTGTGCCTCTGCAGATGCTACAAAAGGTACCCAGAGTGCCAAGACACGTTGCTGCTGGCCATACAGAGTGGCCACCAAAGCCTCTGTCATTTTGTGCTACACATCCCAAACAAAAGACAGCGAGGACTACAAGGAGCAGGACCAACAGACGCCGCCCGGCAAGAAGATGGTCCTGCTTACCCCTGGCATCTTTCCAGCCCTATCCTCATTTTAGTCTAACTCGTCAGTCTAGCAGCAATGGGGTTCATGAGCAGCTAAAGAATATCGCCACCAGTCCTACAGATGCAGATCATCAAGTGGTAATGAGATTTGTACCTGTAGGTTTGTTGTTCATCCCAATAATTTGAGCCATATTCAAATTGTTTGAATGCATGGGATCTCTGAAATGGTGAAATAAAAGAATCGAGCCAGCATCTGAGGCACAGAACGTCTGCTGGGAGAGCAGGGAACGTCTGCAAGACTTCACGGGTCACTGGGCAGACACTGTCAGGGAGGAGGAGAGCCCTGGAGCCCTGGCTTAAATTTTACATCAAATCACCCAAAAAAAAAGAAAAAAAGGCTTCAATTTTCGACAGAGAAATTCAAGCCATTTGTTTTTAACTTCACTGGTAAGTACCGGGTGCCACCAGCTCAGCAGTTAGCTTTACATCTCCACAAGGACAAGGGACAGAGTCCTCGAGCCCTACTCACTTTCCAAGCTTTGCGTCTCCCCCACGCAGACGTGTCAGCCGAGATTTACTGGTTTTGCACCACCACAAGAAATGGATTTGCACCGGGAGCTCTCAGCCTGCTGCAAAAGCAGTCCCGCTCTCCTGAAATACCCACAGGCTTCAGCCACCCGGGTCAGTAACAGCATCTCGGGTGTCTGAGATGTGCAGAAACCGCACCAAGGGAAGAGGATTACCCAAACCAACCGTCCAGCCTGCAAAGCTCTACCCTCTGCCTTTTGCAGAGGCAGCCACATGACACAGCAAACGGCACCTAAATGTTTGCTTTTTTCCAAAAGGCTTGTGTCTGCCCCTCAAAGCATCACGTTAGCCTGTAAAGGGAAAGATGGGATGTGCAGTTCTTTGCAATGTATCATCCACGCAGCTTTAATCAGCGGTGGCTGAAGGGTTAAGGAGTAGGAGGCCTTTGTCTGCCGGCTCAGAGCAGCATCCTGCTCCTTAAAGAAATCTATGCCACGAGCGAAAGCTCTGAAATCTGCCTGGTGGCTGCCACCAGAGCAAGGATGCGGTTTTCACCACCCTCGGGAAAAGCAAGCCGAATTCCACCAGCCGATAAACGGTCCTGTTTGCAAAAAAAAATCATCCCCTTGCTCCTCCATGAGCTGTAACGGTCAGGAACCTTCCGCTGACTTCCAGGCTGAATTGTTTCTTGGCCAGGACGCAGCCCATTGTCACCCTGCCAAAGTTAATCTTTAGCTTACACAGTACGAACAACAAGAAGAATAACATTCTCGCCGCGTTACCGAAGGGACACGGAGAAAACCCAGGTTTTCAGGAATGGCCTTAAGACAAGAGCTGTCTTCCTCGCTATTTAAAAAGCCCCCAAATCCCCTTTAATCTCTATCACACCACGGTAATAAATCCATCTCCGTTTAGGGAGAATTCGGGAATTCTGCCTGGAGACACCGAGGGGTTAAGGAGCCCCAGGAATGACTGCGGTGTCTGGGATCAGAGCTCTCTCACCCCCCCATTTCATGCGCTGCCCAAGGATGACTAACGGGAGTTTGTGGGAGTGGGAGAGGGGTAAGGGAGCTCTATCAGATCTCTGACAAAGTCAACCCACAGCTGGTTATAATAAGGATAAGGACGGAGGTAGTGGTGCATATGTGCATGAAAGCCGGCTCTGGGGATTAGGAATATCTCATATGGAAGCTGTGCTGCCGACACAGCTCATCGCAGCTCCCTCGAGCTCCCCGAGAGCCGAATCGCCCACCAGCCCCGTCCAACCAGGACACGGCAGCTCTCTGCCAGGCAAACATTACTAACCGACCCCTTCATCACATCCATGCGGGAGGACTCAGCAAGAAGGCGGCCCGAATGTGCACCCCGAGCCTTCAAAAACGTGGGATTTCTCTGGTCCAGAGAGAGCCGGGGCAGCAGCGCCGGGACAGAGCAAACCAGGGGTGCCCAGAGCCAGAGGGAAGTTGGGCTGCTGCAGGCGAGGCAGCAGAAGCAGCTGATGCTGAGCACCTCCACATTTCTCACGTCCTGTAAGCCCAAAATATCAGTCCAGAGGTAACCCAGACGTGTGTAATGCCTCCTCTGTGTTACCACCACTTGTCAGAGTGGAAGGGGTCAGCAACACCGCAAGAGCATGGCCTACATTCCTACCTGCTAGGGCTCAGGAAAGGGGTGGGCTTTTCATTTATTATATTTTAGTGAACACGTAATAGCCACAGCCCAAATAAGCAAGAGTGAGGCTGGATCCTGTAAAGGACAAGAGTCAAGCCTGATTCTTGGCCTGCTGTTAAAACAACCGAGCGTTGTAACTCCTCCTGCTCGGTGCTAGGGGTAAGAATCGCCCACACGCAGCTCAGAGGAAGTTCTCCTTCCAGCCCTCAGGCAGAGCTCAAGAGCTCGGAGTAAAACAAAAAGCTTTTTCTTTATGCCCCCGTGCTTCAGAGCACTACAAAGCAGCTGATGAGAGCTCCATCCGCTAGGTTCCCACAGCCCGAGGCTCCCAAGATGACCCCTGGGCATCATCTGCCACAGGACCGTGGACACAAGGTCTTCTGCGAGCCTCCGGAGCACGCAGCAGTCCCAGCCGTGCACATTACCCTAGAGGTTTCCCACGTGAAAAGCAGCCGTGCTATCCTGACCTCACTGATCCGCCTCCTCCCTAGGGAAGCCCACGGCTTACTGCCCCGCGTTGCGTTCCTTCCTCTCCCAAACCAAAACGCTCGGCTCCTGCAGCAGATGGAGCGGCCTCAGCCCTGCGGGACGCGCTCGAGACAAACCGGGGCAAGGCAGACTGTTGTCACCCCTCCGCTCTCCAGCCCACCACAGCCTTGATCTCGTCCTGCTTCCAAGCCCAGATGTTTTCTTCCTGTTGTTGATTATCGTCGTGCAAATGA
The DNA here is from genome assembly GCF_040182565.1 of Anser cygnoides. NCBI lineage: Eukaryota > Metazoa > Chordata > Aves > Anseriformes > Anatidae > Anser > Anser cygnoides. The sequence continues at coordinate 3,356,918 of NC_089898.1, read as the reverse complement.
TGTCAGCTGCTGAGGTCTGAAAAGGAAGTTGCCAACTCATTTTAAGCTCAAAGCTTGCTCCAAAAAAAGAAACAAAAGGAAGAAAAAAGCAGAAAAGGAAAAGATCATTTAAGTATCACTTCATCAATGTTGAAACCTTCAAAGGAGGAATTAAATAGCTGTGGTCCTTGTAGCAGCTCCCTGAATCTCACTGAATTTCGGACTTAATCCTAATGTTTCTCTTTATTTAAAATACGCTCTCAGCAAGCTAAAAGGCAAAGCTGAGGTTAGGATTACAGTGGTTTCTCAGCTATGAACAGCAAACATTTGCAGATTTATCTTTTAACCTTCTGAGATACAGGATCCAAAATGCAACAGCCTACAACTTAGAAGGTAGCGAGCTAGTTTCCATCAGGAAAATAACTGCTTTATGGGAAAAAAAAAAAAGGAGGATGCACTTTACAAACCTAACTTTTCCCTTGGTAAGAAGCTGATGAGATTCCCGAATTACTGGATAGCCTGAGTGTCTTTTTGCCAGCCAAACCAAGAGCTCACCGCCCTGTGGAGAGCAGTGGGATTTGAGCACCTGGGTGCCCACGTGCCAGGATTGTTCCAGCCACCAGCAGCAAGACTTCAGCGCCTCGCTGCTGTGCCTGCTTTTGCTCTGCCATCGTCACGTGCAGCTTCACGCTGCTCACAAGGTGCATCTGTACTCGCTTCCAAATATTTCAGCTCCCACCAACCCGTCATCCGTGGCTGTTTTACTGTCTCTCACGACCCTTCACTGCTCCTCGGGCAGATTAAAGAGCTCCAGATTAGAAGCAGACAAAGCCGAGGTGAGACACCGCCACTGACCACGGCCGGCTTATCTGCGTGGCTTTAACAGACCAGGGCTGGCGTTCAGCCACGCCGAAACGCTGCACATCCTACGAGCCCAAAAGGCTGGATACTGCAGGGAAGGGAGAACCACTGGTCAGGCACTCGGTGCTAAGCGCAAGGGGAAGGCAGAAACTTGGAGGAATTGATTTAAAGGGAACTTTCCCAGCGGAGGGGAAAACAGAGCAGTGCTGGTTGAACATACGCTTGAAAACCTAAGTCGGGTAGAAGTGACAGCATCACTTTCATAAGGCGTGAGCATTTGCTACCGATACCACTGGTCAGTGCAGGTATTAAGGGCTGCCTTTAAAAATACCTTTGCTCTTAATTCAGCTGCTGCATCCTCTCGCTGACCCTGAAGCCGTATCAGGCCACCAGCTAGCAGCACAGCACGCTTAAAATGGTGCCGATCTCAGCTTTGCGCAGTGGCTTTATAAAACGTTGCATCATTTCTTGGCTTCCTCCTCCAAACTCTGATGAGCTGCGGCTTTCTGGTCCTTAAGAGCTTCTCCATAGCAGGGGGATGCCTGCAGCTCCTGCCCGGTTTGAGAATGGAGGCAGCCATGCTGCACGGGCACCAGGGATCACACGCAGACCTGCAGGATTTAACCAACAGCCTACGGGATGCTTTGAGACTGACGCCATAAAACATCCCCTACGAGATCTCTCTGGCACTTAGAAGCTCTCCAAAATGCAGTTTAAGAGCCCTGCCCTGATATTTTTGACCCCTCGCTGCGCTCAGGAGAAATTACTGCTTTTCCAGAGCTCGGTGGGACAACTGAAATCAGCTCGTAGCCTCGCGCTGCAAACAAACCTTTATTTTTTGGACGGCTGTCCTCACGGGTGGGGATTAATGGGTTTTATAGCTTCCTGGTATTGTGGCATGTTCAGTTTTTTTCCTTTTTCCATCCTGCCTCATTTGAGCAGGCCTTGGCTTGCTAGCAGCCTCTTCCTGGAGTTTCTATTAATAGTCCTTGCTTCCAGCTCTCCCCTGTAAAGAGTTTTTTTTCTTCCAACTGGTTTAATTGCGTGTCATCTAAAGCACACATTAAGTTTTTCCTCCATCTTCAGCTAATGAACACTACTACCAGGAAAGAGAAAAACTATGTGATACGGACAATATAAAAAGGAATTAGGGCCAACTGGCCCAAAAACCTGTGTACGTAATAAAGCCGTATATGCAGGGCTCCAGTCACTATTATAAACTGCAGTTTTACACATTATTTCAGGCTCCTACTAGCATTAAACGTGCCTATTGTTTAAGAGGAGTTTATAAGGTGCAAATCCTTGACATTTAAGTTTCTCTGTTAGCAGGCAGATTTCCCCAACCCCGAACTTTAAATAGCAGCTTGATCACTATAAACACATCTGCCTTTTTAATACTACTTAATCTTCACAGCCACTGCATGCGATGAAATCTGGTGCATTTATTGAGTTGTACATTCTGTCACGAGCCGTTTTATTGAGAGGTTGTAATTAAATTCAGCCCTGGTGATTGCACGGCCCCGTGCTCAGAAGTCGGGAGCTGCTGCTAGTCTATGGCTGCAGCGGCGTTCTGCTGGCACTGGTCTGGACTGGGAGAAATGCTACGAAAGTGAGTGGAACAAAACCCACACACGTGAACTGCAAGTCAGGCCCTTGCCTGACCCAAGGAAGCTTCGCAGAAGATTATCCCATAATCGGAGACCTCGCTTCAGCCAAAGACTTCAAACTTGCAGCTCGTAAGATGCCGCAATCCCTTCTGCTGTAGTGAAATAGCATTGGGACCCTTTTAGAGGTCAAGAAACTGAGCTACAGAGAGCTGCCTTGTCCAGTAACAAGGCTATTCCAAAGTCAAACCTCTCCGCAACAGGACTGGGGCTTGAAGCATCAAAACACGGCTCCCAGCTCACCGGCTCCGCATCGATTTAGGCTAGAAAGAGACCTTGGCATTTCTTCTGAGCTCTGAAATTCCAAATCAAGCGACCTAAAAGAGGCACACATCTCCTGTGTTCTCATTTCATAGCCAATTCTCCCTCTAAACCACAGTCTGGGGTGTGTTTTTTGATCTGGGACGAGGAAGGATAGCTGCAAGACAGCTTTTAAGGTTACTGCTTCATGTATTGGACACAGACAAGCTGGTGTACGAGACCACAGGAAAGTAATGAGAATATAAACGAATAATTTTCTTAACATCCTGTGGATACAGCAATCAGATTTAAGCTTTGCATAGCTGGGAGTTTTATCCCCACATTTTTTCCCCCAAGAACAAAATAGATCATCCTGAAGGGCGAGAACTCTGCACCGAATGGCATTCACCACGCTAACGCAACTGCATGGAGACCGTTTGCTTGCACACGTCTGCCAAAGCACTAGAGGAAAAGGCAGGCTGAATGACATCACATATTGTTTTCTGTCAGTTTAGATCCAGTTTATTAGACTCCATGCAGAGAAAATCAGAACCTGGAGCAGCCTCAGAAGAATGGGATGTATCTGCACTACACTGATTACATTTGCAGACTGCAATGCTCTGTTATTCCCTCACTGATGTCATGCAGATATTTCCCTCGTCTTTTCAGCTGTCTGATGAGATCCAAAATATGATTAATAATTTCATGGCTTTTGGACACAAATTTAAAGAATAGGAAGCTGCATGTCCAAACAATAATTAATAACCCACTTCAGCAGTTGGAATGACCACGTATTTAGATCAGATCAAAAAAAGGCTGCGTTTCTTTCCAGCGCAGGTTTCTTGTACATCCAGGCTAGGTTTGTATCTCGGGGGGTCACCATGGTAAAGGAGGAGAGGAGCCAAGTTCCAAAGGGATACTCAAGTGATTACAAGCCTTGCTCTTTCTTTTAGGCATTCCGTACACTTCAAGCCCATGAAAAAGATGTGCAGGACTTCAAAGACTTCCACGGAAATTGGCCCATGAAGCTTTAGGGGATGGGACTGAGCGAACTGCTGCCTGTAGCCATGGGTTTCAAGGCAAAACACAACTGCAGCAGCATCCAAGGGGCAAAAGTCTAATCAGAAAAAAGAGGACAAAAGATCAGGCGCCATAAGCCAGTTCTGTCCCTCTCAGGTCAGTGGAGCTAGCCTGCCCGCCAGGCTTTTTCCACCAGCTGGGGAGCTGGAACAATTCTGTCTTTGCATCACTGTCGCTAAGATCAGACTTTGGCCTCTCAGCTGCGTTTTGCTGCCCGTGGTTGTCTCAGGGGGGCACTGGAGACGAAGAGGAACACAACTGCAGAACCAGAACTTTTGCAATGGAAATTTGTGATGGTTTTGAAAGAGTTTCGTGTGTTCAGGACCACAGAGATTTTTATTTTTCTCAAAAATAAATAAATAAAACAACACGCAAAGAGTTCTGATTCTGTACTTTCTCTTTTTTTAAACACCTTATGAGAGAAATCATGGGAAAAAAAAAAAAAAAAAGGTGTTCTGCTTGGTGAACCTGTCCTCTCCCCCTGTGCATTTGCCATATAAACATCTCCCCTTGCTGGACAAGGACCAGAGCCTTCCCCTGCCCCGGCTCCAACAAAGTGACATCACGCTTTGAGGAAGAGGTTTTCATCAGTCTCCATCCCACCACTTCCACTTCTGGTAAGAATCTAGAAATCTGCTCTCAGTTAAACCGCTCACTTTGATGGCTGTCAAACCATTACAGACAAGAAAGGAAGGTCTGATCGAGGCCCCGGTGTCCCTGTGCAGAGGTACAACTGAGCACCTTCTCTAACAAACCTCTCGTAGGCCAGAGATCAAGCAGCACGGTCACACTGCACTCACCCATTTTCCGAACACCCCCGGTCTGGCCATCTGCTTGTTTTCTGCTGACTCCGTAAGGTTACCAGTGCCTGTAAAACTGCTGCTGAGGCTGCTGCACCAATAACCTGTAGGAGGCACTGGTTAGATCAGCCTTAAACAGAGGAATTTGGGACACAGCCCCAATAAATACATTGCCTTCCCTTGGGTCTGAAACAGTCCCACGAAGCCTTTGCAGGCAACTCTTACACCCAACACCTCAACTTCATTTCCTGCCACGAACGGGAAAGCTGCACTGACCTAGAGCCTGAGCTGCCCCTGGATCCATGCTGCGGGGCAGCTCGGTGTGACTCATTTCCATACAGCTGCCACATTCCCCTTTCACGGGGTGTTTGCATTGCAAAGGGTCCAGCTGTTTCACCAAGTAGCAGGAGCAAATGCTGGTCCTGGTACCGCGACCAAACTCTGCTTCGCGTAAGAACATCACACACGTCTGGGGTTTTCTCCAGCTACGGCTGTGCTACAGTGGCTTCACAAAACTATTCTAGTTCGTGGAGGATAAAGAGTCTCTGTACATCAGTCTGAAAAGCAGTCTGTACCCCATCAGAAGCTGAACTCGTCTCTTTGGACACTGGTACCAACCCTGAAAAATCAGATCTGAAAGAAATAAAACTCTGTTGGGAAGAGACAAATCGGTTCCTGTGTGCTGAGCTGGGAAGAATCCCCAGCTGCCATGCACTTCTATGATTTTGAAGCTCTGTCGGGTTACACCACCTCTTGCTGTGCAGTGCTTTGGGAACCTTCCCCCTTCGCACAAAAGCGGCACTGTGTAATAATGCGGGATCATTCTCAAGGAACTCCTTTACCAGCTCACGGTGCCTGTAGGCCGTGCCAGGGATTTCATTCATATGTAAAACACCACCGAGTCCCCCAGCTTCCAAAAATACACACGCTGCACATATGTAAGTGCTTCCAGGAACAAAGCAATCTGGTGAAAATCTGCCCCAGAAGTGGCCAGGAAGGGGAACTTCCAAAAGCACGGCCCTGTTTGATGGGCTTTGCAAATTCACCATGAGATTTCCCCGTTCACATTTGCATGTTGAAGTCTGGTGGTTCTTCCTATTGCTTTGGGGATCCGGGAAGCCAAAAGGGCTCACCTCATCCCCTCCTCCTGCAAGTTTTCTCCTTTTATTCACATCCTGCCAGCACCAAGAGCTGCGCATCGCGGGCTGCAGGGTCTGCACCCGCACCGATGCCAGGCAGGACAGGGACTCACTGCCAGGTGGCACCCAGCATTGCCACACTGGGTTCACGGTAAAAATAACCTCTTTGTACTTCTAACGTGTCTAGGTGAACTTGGATTAAAGCTTCTAACCCCTTGGTGACAAAACCACCTCCTGTTATGGACAGCTAGCACGGAGGAATTAAATGTTGTAGCCATTGTCACAGAGCGAGTGCCAACACTCACTGGGGTGTGTCAAGGGAAGGAAAAAAAAGTCTCACCAGAAGCCGTAACCCCGAACTGCCCGGCCCACATTCCGCACAGATGCACAGGGCTGCCATGGGAGTTAGGGTCGTGCAAGGAAGGCGGCACGGCCCCAAGCTGGTAATAACTGGCAATCTGAAAGCATGATTAAAGTATGCCAGACAGGAGCAGCTCATTTGTATTCCTTCCACGTTTCTCCTTCTCACCAGAAAGATTAAAAAGATCCAGTTTCTAAGAAACGCGTGGCATCGATGAACTGAAGGCAAGTGGCAGAGGGAAAGACGGAAAAAGACTCTGCTGGCCCAAGACACCCAGTTCCACTGCACTGAGAGCGCTTGGCTGAATCCGCCCCAGCTGAGACACAGCACCTTCAGCCAGAGCCCTCATTTCTTTCAGGCATCGCTCGCTTCCTTCTCTTGACAAGCAAAACTAATTCCCACCGTGGAAAGTTAAAAGTTCCTGTCTGACAAGGATTTCTGCTGAGTCAAGCTCACAGAAAGGTAAAAGCCAAGGGACTGAACCCTGGAAGGAAGGGAGAAATCCAGGCTGCGAAAACCCTGCCAAGAAAAGAGCTGGAGGCACCATTTCCTGCTGCTTCTTTCAAGACCTTGTCTCAACTTGAAGGTGATTAAGCCAGGTTATCTAGCAAGATTTAACACATGCCCTGGAAACCTATCTCAGACAGCAAATGAACTTACCTAAAAAGAAAAATGAGCTACCGGCATTACCAGACTGCCTTTCAGTCTGCGGCAGCCGAAGGACCCAACTCGTACACCTGCACCTCACAAAATATCGCCTCCCTTTTCCACTGAGGCGCTGGGTAAGGGACAGCGGCGGTGAAAGTTAAAGGACCCACATCCCACAGAGGCGCCAGTCCTGGAAAGATGCCCGTGAAGTCGCTGCAGCTCCTCGTGAAGCCAACCGGCTGCGGTCCCAGCTGCTCCAAGCAAGCACCGGCCTCCTGCTCCTCACGTTCCTCCTGCCTTCACCTAGCCTGCAGGATCTGGGGGGGTAAAAACCCCTCTGCGTCCTGTGTGCAAGCAGCACTCGGTTTGACAGCATCCTGCTTACGGCTCCCAGACAGTTTGGCCAGACAGCAGCCGTCTGTTTAGGCCAGCTGAGGATCCGGCTCAAACTTGGCAGCGCGGATAACGCACCGTCAAGTGATTCCCGTCAGGTCTTCGCTCCTGCGTGTCATCCGTAAGGCACGGGACTCGGGGATGAGAGCACTGGACACGTGAAAGGAAGGGAAGCGTTTAAAAGCAGCTCTTCCAAGGAAATAACTTAAACCCTGCTCCATGCAGTGGGAAAGCAGCACGAGTGATTCTGACCAGGATATGGAATAAGAGGGATTAAGAGCTACTGCATAAACAGACACCATCGGTTATTTCTCCTGAGCGAGTGCCAAATCCCTCTTTTCGGATGCATGGAAAAATCGAGGTCAGTTCCATCCGCAGGAAGACGCCTGCGCTGGCAGTGGCGTTGCCATTTCAACGTTCGCTTGTTCGGGGCTAAACCAGAGCATCCAGGCGCCGGCATGTGCTGGACAGCCGGCAGCCACTCCTTCCTCTTGCTGCGACAGGGGTGGAACGGGTCCAGGGCACAATGGGGCAAAACAGAAGTGGTGCTAGGGCCCTGGGCTCCCATCCCGTTAAAAATCAGAGGCAGAAGACTGGGAGACGTGAGGGCCAGGGCAGCTCTGGGGAAGGCAGAGGATGGGAAAATAGTGGAAATCTACTTACAGGCAAGCTGTGCTGAATGGCAGTGGTTCCCCAGGACCATTTCCCAGGCCCAAGACTGCTGATTTCACCGTTCAGCTCTAGGAAGGGAATACAGCCCAGGCAGCCCTTCGGCTGAAGACGTGACAGCCAGGGTTAACCTCGGGCACAGCTACACAGCTCCTAAGGTCCTCAGCTGCTCCTCACAGGAGCCTACTCCCTCAGTGGCAAAGACACAACAAACAACCATTGCAGCCCAAAAGAGAAAAAAAAAAGAAGAAAGAAATCCCCACAAGTATGTTGAGGGCTTCACAGCTGTTTCCTACCATGCTAGCTGGCAAGAGACATCAAGGGCTTGGCAGATTCCCTTCGTTCGCTTCCAACGAGACCCCTTTGGAAGCCCCATCACAACAAGAGATGCGATCCCACCCAGCAGCAAGGAAACGGCGTGGGACGGTTTAAAGCTTGAGAAGCGCAGCTCGCGATGGGGGAGTCCCACCCCCGTTTCTGGTGGACTTTCTCATCCGTGATTTTACGCCTGCTCTGCATGAAAGCAACAAACGCGACAGCAGGAAGCTGGGAGTCGGCGAAGCAAACGAGATTTAGCGTGAATCGGTGCAGAGGCTGAACAGTGCACGGGTATAAAAGGCACCGAGGGGAGCTGGGGAGAGGAGAGAAAGGGCCAGAGGGACTTTGTGCTCCTGTGTGGTAATGTCATTATCTTAATAACAGTGTTCAAGGAGGCCTCTGCCCGTATAAATCACCAACGTACAAGCTAGAGGACGTTTTCATTAGATTTCTAGAGAATTGGATGCTTCTTTGCTGCAGAACCACTGCCAGCTGCTGGAAAGCGAGGCAAGCTGTACGCCGCAGCTCCGCGTGCCCAAAGCGCCGGTCCCCTGCCGCATGGTTCCTCTTTTATCTGTGTTACCGGGGTGCAAAAAGCAACAAAACTGAGGCTGCTCTCTACAGAACAACGCGGTGCTGTGCTCACACAGCCGCAGAGACTTGGTGAGACGCTGCAGCCCTGTGGTCGCTGCCCTTTGACTCAAAACACTCGGTTTATGCTTCCAGCTCGGCCACGAATTACTGCACGGCCGCTGCTGCGTCACCTCCCTCCGGGTCTCTGCTTCTGTCCTCCCTCTGCCCACCAGATTCCTGCTCCCTACCAGGATGGGACCGACCCTGGTAACAAAGGAGCAGCAGCCGGGACGGGTAGGAGACGATCTGCTCTTTGCTGGTGGTGGAAATATCGCCCTGTGCCTAGCTGCCCCTGCCCCAGCACGCTGCCTGGCCCTTTCCTGAGCCCGCCCCCAAGCCCACCCTATTGCAGTTTTTATTGCAGTTTTAGGCTCTGATCTCGTTTGGGGTGGCTCCGTTCTCTCAAGTCACATTCAGTTCAAAAACTGAGAAGCAAGGAGCCGTGCTAGACTGGGAAGACGAGCTGCTAAAAGCCGACTGCTGAGGTGGTGATAACCCAGGAGCCCTCAGGTCAGCTGGCTTAGGCATGGGGTGGAGCTGAGCAGCCAACACCCCTGAAACCCCTGCCCCCTGCATGCGAGCCCTCTCTTTAAGAGCAGGGTGAAGCCCTAGGAAGCAGAGTGCCGTCCCATCCACGTGAAGCTCCCCTTCGTGTTCGGAGCCTCCCAAGACACAAAGCTCCCATCCCCAGTGTACATTCTCCGTGTTATTAGGGTAACTGCTAGGCGAGTTCAAAAGGCAGCTGGCTTCCAAGTCACCGAGCCAAAAAGAGCTATAATTTCTTCGCACTGTAATTTCTCTCTGTGATTATAACAGTGGTCGACTGAGTCAACACAGGCGATGTCAGCAAGCAGTTTCACTCAAGGACGGCGGATACCCGGGAAGAAGCACAGTCGGTGAGGGGGGGGGCTGAAATGTGGGTGGGAGCTGGCCTGGACAGACGCCATTCTCGCTGGGACGTTAACCAGGCTGGAGGATCAGCGCGCCAATAAATACACACAGCTTAGCTTCGTCCTCTGTGAAGGGCTAGAAGCAGAGAGGGGAAATCCTGCCTCTGCTGAAGTCAGGGGGAGTTTTACCATTGATGCTGAAGGGGATTTCACCCATCACAACTAATAAGCAACTAAACGATCACAGGACTTACTGAGACCACCCTGCTCTTATCTGCGGTATCTTTCATTCTCTAATAGCTCCAGGAAATGTTTGAAGTCCTAGGGCATCACCTAGCTCAAGCTGGGACAAAGGGGGCTCAAAAATGCCTCCTTTTGCCCAATAAAACCGTGGCTCCAGAGGCTCCATGGATGAAAAAGTCTCTTTAAAAGGACAACTTCAGGCTCAAAACTCCGGAAGGACTGTTCTCTTTCCACAGAGCAGAGGGGATCTTGGGGAAGCTCCCCTGAATGAGCCACAGCCCATCTAACGCATCCCCCTCTTCCAAAGCCTTCTGCAGACCATCCTGGAATCCTCCCCTCAACGCAACGCCCAAACGCCGCATTCTGACATTTCAAAAGGGCAAGAATCCAAACAAGTATTCTCCTAGGACACACACGGTGCTGTTCACCCTCTGCTGACATGCCCACAGTAACGGCGTTTGAAGGCAGGGACAGGGAAAGGATCGCGCAAATTACCATTTCAGAAGAGCAATCAATCGCATGGCAGCACCGCATTTCACCTTGCAGCTCTGCACAGCACACCCAGCTTTATTTTTCATACGTTAGCCAACTCGGCTGGAGCCTTGCTACATGCCTCTGGCACCGAAGAGGGCAGAGACAGAAGGATCATAGCTGGAATTCCTGCTCAGATGGCCTCCACGGAACAAGAAGCTAGAAAAAGAAATCAGCCCTAACTTCTGAGAGAAGCAACGCAAAGGAGGGCTCAAAGAAAAGGGGCTGAGAGCCCTATGGAACTGCTGTGATGCAGGGCAGAAAAGGGCTCACTCAGGGCACACCACTGCTAACCGCTGACCCTCGTTCCAGATCTGCTTCCCACCAGGTTAAATCTCCTTTGGTCCCGCACAGAAAATCAGGCTGCTCATTTGATGCTCAGTGAGAATCCAGTTCTCCTACCTCGGATGTTGGAGCAATGAATTTGCATTAAAGGGGAACGGAAGTAAAAGGGAACACGGCTTGGAAACAATAGGTTACATCCTTGAGCTCCTGTGCGCTTCCCTTGGATGTGTTCGACCTGTGAATTAAAGGGACAACGCTGCATTTGGTCTGAGCTGCAAAGGGTTCAGTGAAACCAAAGCAGACACACAGGGCGAATTCCTGGCACTGCTGAGGTCGGTGACAAAACTCTCCCTTACTTTGCTGAAGCCAGGATTTCACCCACAGCTTTTATGAAACCAACAACCAGCAGAAACCTACCCAAGATTCTTGTTTTAATTTCACTGGAAAAATGTACATAAAACAAGTATTTCCCTACGATGGAGGCCGTAAACAGCCTTAAAGTGCCCTCCTGTGTGAAAATGTGAAACAAATTAAACCATGGGGCCAATTAACCTGTTCTCCTGCCCAAAACGCAGCCTATGCATAAAAGAGAAAAATGTATGGAGCAAAGGTGTTTGTAAATTGATAATACGAACTTTGCTTGAAGCACAAATGAAGACTGGCGGGTGTTTTTCCCACCAAGCCCACATCCATGGGCTAGCTTTTCCAAAACAGCCCGAAGAACGGAGGCACGCAGCTATGCACACTTCCTTGAGGAGCGGTCTCTGCGGAGAAGTCCCAGGCACAGCATTTAAAATGCACACCAAACTCAAGTGCACCGTTTTCAGGCTGCAATTTGCTTGCGATGTGATGAATTTACTTCACTAAATGCTGTCCCATTTATCAGAACAGATGAAATGCTGGAATCGACCACGACTCCCACCTGCTTCGGGAGCAACCAAAGGCCACCCACCGAGAACATGTTCGCGCAGGCACTTCTGCACGCTTCCTTGTGGAAAGCCATTTTTGCAAACGGTGTAATTTCACTACGGAGAGAACAGCTGAGCTGACACAGAGCGGTCTCCAAAGCTTTGAAGTCTAGCTGGATTATTTAACCCACTTTCCTACGTTCGGTTCCAGTCGCTGGTACCCGCCCACCAGGAACGGCTCCAGCGTCCTTAACAGTCTGATCCCCGACCCCACCGCTAGGCATCAGGAAGCCATCTGATGTTCAGAGGTGACTGTGCAGTTTGGGGTCCTAATCCGAGACAGGAGGGCAGAACGGCAGAGTGGAAAGGCTGGGGGCCCACAAGAGCACCATTTTCCAGTTTAGCCACAGGCCCTCTGAGCAGGGGCAAACCACGTAACCTACGTTGTGCCATTTCTCACCGCTATAAAACAAGGAGGAGTTATAAAATGGAGGACTCCTCTGATTTCCTAACTCAGAGATGTCTTCTGAACACCATTAGTGAGATAATTCAGACGCTGCAGTCATAATGACAATACACACAGAGGTTTAAACACTTCTGAGGATGAGGCTTTGCATGAGTTTGCCCCAGATCTGGGCAACCAAAGTGAAGGGCTGCTTTAGAAAACTTGGCCTAAGCCATTTCTGCTTAAAATGCTTTTAGAAGTCCCCTTCAGGGAAATAATGCTGTTAAAAGCCTACATGCAGATGACAGAGAACATGATTTTGATCTAATTCAACTCAACAGAGAAGCACAAAACGGTGATGCAAGTGGACAACGTGAACCAGGTGTACTGGTAATACACCAACAACCAGTGAAACAAAGTCAATGAACTGAAGCTGAAAAGAAAACGTTTCAGTGTTATTAACTTATATTGACAGCAAAGATTTAGAGGAAAACTGGATATTAGTGTGCACACTGAGAATATCCACAGCTACGTTTCCAGTTTACATTCTCTGTGTGGGTGAGGTTATCTTCACACTCAAACTTCATACTCCAAACTGACAGCACTACAAAAAATAATTTCCCAAGTTATTTCAGGACTGAGTTCATAGGCCAGACACCTCTTTGCAAGGTCCAGGCCCAGAAAAAGAACTGTTTCTGAACTAGGGTGGCTATGCTTGGACCCCTGGCTCCCCCTCCCAAGCCCCATGTTAATCTGAGTCCTCCCACAAGGCCAGAGATCAAAGAGAGCTCACGACATTCTCTAAGAGATGAGGATGTTCTAGCTCATAACCTGCTAGGTTTGAACCAAGGAGAGTTCAGCTGATCCCCGGCTGAGATCTCTTTACAAACCTGGCCTGGCCAATAGACACCAGTATTTATCCTGAACCATGTTCTTTCATTCCTCTGTACCTCAGCCCCCCTCCGGTGACATGCAGCACCTCACAGCACACGAAGGAATGCCAGATGTTCAGATACTGCGCCACATTACACCTTTATCCTTGGCTGCCACATGCAGCAACAGACTGCAGGGCGCCGTGGTGCAGTTTAGATGTGATCAGCAGCACCGGAACAGAGATTTTTTTGTTCCTCATTATTATTTTATTTTTTAACCTCCAACTCAAAGCAGGATAATAGCAATTCACATACGGAGTTTTGAGGTCTTGGCTCTGACAAGTCAAGCACCTGTAGCCAATGTGAGTGGTGCCAGCTAGCTGGGAAGTCATTTATGAGACATTTTAGAGCCAGAGGGGAACACCAGGGGTGTCTGACCCTGCTATCAGCAGGAAAGTCAGTTTGTCTGTTTTTATTTTGAGACATTTTCACTTCCTAATTCTTTCTTCCTCCAAAAGAGGATATAAGCAAGAAAAGGAACAACGCTCAATTTATTATTAAAAACTCCTGGTGCCAAAGCTGCATACATACAGTTGGGCAAGTGTGAATCCTTAAATACGTGGCCCAGTTATCAAAGATGTATAGTACAGGCCACTGATATCTGGCTGCTGTGCAAGAACTCAGACAGCCCTGAGTGAAGCAGTTGTCCTTCCTCTCTCTCTACGTGCAGCAACTTACAGATGAAAGAGCACAAGCCTCCTGGAGTCTCAGGCATCACGGAGAAAGGGAACTGAGGCACATGGGCGTGGAGAACTGCTGCTCATACTGGAGCCAGAGGTCAAAGTCACACTGGGTTCAGTAGGAGCAGACCTACAGAGAAAGTGGCGAAGTCACACAAGGACCAAAGTAAACCCTGCCAACAGGGAGGACAAGAGTGAAATGACTGACAGCTGCAAGGCATGGAAACCCCGGGGTTTCCATCCCTTTTCCCACCCCTACACAAGCTTTTCTCAGCAACCTGACCAGACATCAGAAATCCCCACTGCTGGAACCTGATGCCACTTGTACAGTCCACAGTTTCTCTCTTGCTACTAGAGAAAAAGAAAGCTTTCTTGGAAGAGAGCAGCAGCCAGCTTACTGATCATGGTGGTTCCCCCAGCCAGCGCAGCCTTGGTCCCTTGGAAGAAGTCATCAGCAGATGTCATCCCCTGTTCCGGCATCTGGAAGCGGGTGTGAACGTCAATCCCTCCAGGAATCACCATCCTGCCATGGGCTTCGATAGTTTTCACCCCTCCTGGCACAATCAGATTCTCTCCTATTTGCCTGGGTAAACAGGTTCCAAACAGCACGTCAGACACAAACAAGAGATGAGGCACGCCATCTGTAAACACACACCCTTGTGCTGCTTAACCTTGGGTGTTTTCTTTACCCATATAAAGCGATGTACAGGATCAGCATACATAGCTGATAACATGTCATTCTTCCCCTGGAAGCAGCTGCATAACTGAGAGCAAAGTGTGCAAATACTTCAGGACCTAAGGGGAATGTTGGCCTTAAGAGGAAGACCAGGAAGGAGCCACGCTGGCAGACGGAGAGGAGAAGGGACCGGGCAGAACACATCGCTGCACCAAACACAACAAAAGCAGCTTTGCTGGGACTGGACTGGGGTTGCCAAGTGGCAGCTGAGCACTTGATGCTAGCTATCTAGCAGCAAAGCAGACATTAACGTTGTTTTGAGAACACACAAAGAATTTTTGCCTCTATATTGTCTACTTTCCTTCCATGTATAAATACTCTGTGGTCTCTGCACAAATACGAACCCATGCGGACACCAGTTACCAGATTCCTGGTGAGACCCCCAAAGCCCTCTCCAGTCCAGCTCTTCGCACAGATTTGTTTTTAAAACTGCAATAGTGGATGACACATTGTAATTAATTAGCTGTCTTTGGCTGGCTCCTCTAACTTTTAACCTTGATTAACAAAGCACATGTGCTCACTGTCTTAGCCAGAACAGGAAAATTTCTTGTTTGTAACCTCTGGCTCGTCCATTTTTTCCTAAGAGTAATTTTCCAAAGAAATCTGTAATATATTTAATGTGCCAGAAATGCATGTTTCAGGACTGAAAACACAGAAGCGTACTGGAAAGAGGTCTGAAGCTTCTCCTTTAAAACAACAGGATCCTTATTAACTTTAAGGGATTGGGGATTGATCCTTGTATCATGGAATTGCAGAAAACGGCGCTGCAAGAGACCTCCAGAGGTCACCTGAGTCCAGTCTCCTGCCCCAAAACAGCGTTAAATGTGTTAGGGTGCTGAACTCTGGATTCAAAATATCTTAAGTCATAACTTGGTAAAATGTTACAACACCCAGATAACTTCAAACGTGTGTCATCCCAGCATGGGGCTATTCGCACAGCTAAAATTAAGCACATTTAAGCACCTCCTTCCACTTGGGCTTTAACAGCAATGGGGTCTGGGGCTATTTGTTTTTTCAATTCAACACCTTGTTTTTCAAGTTCCTCCATCAAACGCCAGCATGTGTGTGAAATACACGCTCTCCTTTGCAGCCCAATATAGCACACAGAGTAGATTATTCCTTGCTAATGTGCAGTACGTTTCTCTATGTTTCCGATAACAACGTGGTATCACACTTCACTTACTTGATCAACCCATCTTCCATGTAAATGTCGGCATAGAAAGACTGGTCGTCATTAACTATTTTACCACCTTTGATCAGAAGACGATCGCTCTGCAACAAAGAAGCATACAACGACACATAATTATTCTGTGAGAAAGCTGACAGTCTGCAGTGTCACTTCAGAGATAAAAGTAGAGATGGAAACAAGCTCTGCATTATTCAGAAGCGCACGTCAAAACACCAGTCAACTGCTGCACTTTCAACTGGAAAGATAAAATATTTTATTTCGTCTGCAAGTCCTTTCATCATGCCGATGATCCAAAAAAAATCAGAACGGAAAAGGCGGCGGGTTCCAGCAGCCTCGCCTGCTTGGCAGCTTCGCTCATACCTGCAGCCCGCTAAGACAGCGCATGCCATCACCTGCAGCAAAAGCATTAAAGGATATTCGAGGGATGCATAATAGCCACGCGCCTGTTTTCTCTGCCTTGGTCGTATGCAGAATTTCTCGTATGCACCCACACACTGGAGTCATGACTTGGACAGCTATGAGTCAACTGCTGTCAGGGAAATGGACCAAAAGTCTGTTGCCAGGGGTTACACAACACAAACAAACTCGTTTTGTCCAACTTTGCGATGTTTCAATTCAGCGGACGCTTTTACTGCCCCTCCGGATCACTACTGCATAACCAGATGAAAAATAAGCGCGTATTAGCAAATTAACTTCAAGGAAAGGATTTTAAAACCCATGTTATGAAAACGCCCTCCAATTAGGAGGCAGTTTGGCAGGAACAGAAAGGTAATTATAACAAGGCAGCTATCAGACAACGCGCTTTGTATCGCAGCCCAGGTCGCATCGCGCCTTTGCAGCTATTTTAGGTCAAAACCAAATTTCTCTTTCTTGCAGTAGCCATAAACAAGCGCGAAACACCCTCTGCAGAGCTCTGGTCAGGGATGAAAGATAAAAGCGACTGCTGCATTCTTCTGGTTCCTTCACTCCCTACATCACATACACATATATTTAAACCTATGCACGCAGAGGCAGCGTTCCATTTAATCCACACCTCGGCCCTTATTTCTGCACTGGCCCTCCGATTGTCTCTCCCCCTCCCAAAGCGTCTTTGCAATGAGACAAAGCTACACCAGCACAGCCCAGCCGAAGGCTGATGAAACCAAAAGCTGACTTCAAAAAGGGGGAGAAAGCAGGACTTGAACTTTCGGGTGCCTTGAATCTACAGCAAATGACAGTGACAGTGGTGTTCAGAGCCCTTATTTTCAACAGGGACTCCATTGGTCAAACAGAATAAAAGAATCAAGCGTTTTCCCAAAGAGCTTATAAGAAAACCAAAGAGCTGGAGCAGCAGATGTTCAGCTGACTCTGAACACCAAGAGGGCTACACGAATTGCATCAGTTATCGATTTATACCTTTATATCCATCTTTTATATAACCGCTGAAGATCTACGAGGTATTAAATGCCTCTCCTTCCACCCCTCCCTGTTTTTTTTTTTTTCCTTTCTCCTTCCTCCTACTGCTGCAATGGAGAGCTTCCACGAATAACGCCACCAATTTCAAAAACAAAGAAAAAACGCAAGATTTAAATTTAGGATCTGCCGTGAATGCCAATAAGCCTGAATGAATTAACTCAGGGCGTGAAAAACCCGCTCGTCTTTCAGTGCCAGACTCTACAGCAAAACTGCCCTACATGTTTACCGTTTCCAGAAACACTGCAGTATTTATGCCCACCTCTAGTGCAGGCTCCTTGTGCTATTAAAAAGGGTGGCTGCTATTGAAACTGGTTACTGCTTGGCCATCGATGCCACCGACAGCAAGTCCTAACGCAATGAGCATCCATTAGGAAAGAGAAAAAATATATATATACACATATATACACCATGACGAGCAAAAATGCCCCCTGGACCACTTTAAGGATGCTCTGAATGCTTCGGCTAGTAAACAGGTCTCCTGCTGCAGCTGCACGAAGGCTCTGAAAGGAGTGCGAATCCTGCTGCTCGTTTCAACCACCTCTGAGACAAAAGCAGAGGCAGTTCGGCACGGTGCAGGGGCCTGCTGCTAAATTTGTATCCGTCGATGCAGTCAATTTGTACGCATCGATGTAGGCACAACAAGATGGCTAAACGAAGATTAGCCGCCGCCTTCAAGCATCAGCCTTGGCGGACGAATTTCAGGTTTATACAGCAGCAGATAAAGCCAGAATCCGATTCTTTTTCCTGTCCCTTATCCTTACGACTGCAGCGGGTGCACGTAACATAAATCAGAGCATTCGGTCACGAGCAAAATGCGTCAGACTGCTGGCCCCCAGCAGAGGTTCAGCAGCAACCTCCAGTGCCATTTAAGCATGGGCATCTTTTTAGCCTCTGCCATTAGACTCTTGGAGGAAAACTGGCTTTTCCCCTAAAAAAGGGAGGATGCTGCGGTCATCACCGCGCTTCCCACAGGCTGCTTAAGGCAGACCCGAGCCCCCCTACACGGGTGTCACGCTGGCGAGCTCCGTCTGGGAGCTGGCTGCTGTGCCAGAGGCAGGAGGACTCGCCTGGGTGTGTCCGTGGGGTGCCAGCGATGAAAACTCTGTCAAAAAAAAAAAAAAAAAAACAACACGAAAGGCTGGAGCAGCCCGTTAGAAAGGAATATTATCGAGCCTTACGTAAGGCGAAGTTAGCGCCCTGGGATCCGCGCTCCCTGCCCTAAATCTGCGGCCAGGCAAAGGAAATCGGGGGGGGGGCTTTTAAATAAGGCTCCTTCCCTCATCCCCATGGATGGGGGCCGTGGGGTGAGCCTCCAAAAAGCTTCTGGGGGTGGAAAAAGAGACCCCGGCCCTTTGGGGGGACCCCCCTGGGCTCGCCCTGAGGGAATCCAGCCCCGGCTGAGGTGGGGGTCCCGGGTCGTGCCCCCCGCTCCCCCCCGGGGCCCCCGCTCACCGTGATCCGCGGGATGTTCTTCTTCCCCTGGTACGACATCTCGGCCTCTCGATTTTTATTTTATTTATATATATATATATTTTTTTTTTGGCGCTGTTGGTGGAGCTGGGGGGGGGAGGCTGCTGCGGCGCTATTGTCTGCCGCGCTGCGAACGCTTCCCCGACCTCCCCTCCTCAGGAAGAAAGAAAAATGCAATAAAAAAAAAATCAAAATTAAAAAAGATAAGAATAAACGGTCCCCAAAATCAAGAGAATCGTAAGAAAAAGGGAGCAGGCGGCAGCACGGGGAGCAGCGGCCGCCCCTGGGCTCGCCTCAGCCCTTTCTTCCCTCAGCCCCAGCCCCGGCCGCGCAGGGAGGGGGCGAGCGCCGGCGGCAGCCGCTACTGCGCATGCGCCGCCTCCTCCTCTCTCTCCCCCCCCCTCCCCTCTCCGTCGGGGCCGCGCAGCTCGGGGCGCGATTGGCTGCGAGCCCGGCGGGGATGCAAATGAGGGGGGAGTTAAGGGAGGGGAGGGGCCGAGCGCTGAGGGGATGGGAGGGGGGAGCCGACCCCCCCCGCTCCCCGCCCCCCCCGAGGGGCTGCGGAGCCCCTCAGGGGGCTGGGGGGGGACCGCGATCGTGTGAGGGGCTTGAGGGGCCCGGGGGTGCCCCGGTGGGGCCGAGCACCTGCGGCTCGGTGCCGGGCGAGGGGCTGAGAGGAGCCCCGGCGGCAACGAGGGCGCTGCCCTCCATCTTCTTTGTGCTGCCCCGCCCTGCTGGGCGCTGGCTGGAAGGGAAAAAAAATAAAAATAAAACCCAAATTTTTCGCTTCGCGGCGGCCCCGCCTAGTCTAGAAGGCGCAGCGCCCAGCCCAGGTCTCCTCCTGCGGGCGCAGAGCCGAATTTTGAGGGCTTAGGGGATGGAGGGGCCTGGGCTGTGCCCGAGGGTGTGCAGGTGCCCTCATGGCACCGCTGGGTGCAGCGCCTCAGGCACACGGGGGCTGTGACAGGGCCGGGTCCCTGGCCTCCGCTAAAAGGAGAAAAAAAAATGGCTTAAGGGGGATAAAGGCTCCCTCGCTATTTAGTGCGCTTGACCCGCTGCACCATGAAGAAACGGGGTACCAGAAGGGGTGCCCAGCAGCACACGTCTGTGCGCACCGGCTCCTCATACATCGGTTGCCCCAGGGAACGGTACAGAGCACCCTTTGGAGAGCCCAGAATTTAGCCCAAATCCACTTCTCTTTGAATGTTACGCCTGACCACGTAATAACCACACTTACCTTCTTCCCTCAGTCACTGAGGGTGCCACATCACACAAAGCAAACCGCGAGCTGCTGTCACACAACGCTGTGATCTTTACGTACCCAAGCAGCTCAGTGAAACACACTGTGCACACACCACAGAAATTGAAACCTTCAGAAATACCACTGCAGTAAATCATTATAAAGGCAACATCTGCTCAGACAGATGACTAGCAGGACCTTTCATGTACAGTAGTTCACAAAAGGCTATAAGGGAAAGAGTAAAAGAGCTTTTCCTGGGTATAGGTGGGGCATCAGGCAACATTTAAATAGCTAATATGCCAAACAGTTAATATCCAATTGGTAGCAAGTGACAAAGTGTCTCATTATGACAGTAGCAAAATGATTAATTTGTTAGCCTGCTGGGCTTTATTTTGATTAGAACTGGCAATACCAAATGGGTTATCTCCTGCATCTTTCTGATCTGCACCAGAAGTTTTGAAACCTCAGCATATTTCTGCTCAGAACATGGACAAAAGCACCTACATCAGATTTCTGAATTTAGGCAGTGAAGCTGTACCTTTTCTCTCTTTAATGCTGGTTTTCCTCCTCAACTTTGTATCTGAATGGCTTCTTGCCTTTGCTTGCCACGGAAGAGAGCACCTTCAGCTATCAAAGAGGAAGCAAACGCTACCTAAGGGTTTGAGAGAGGGCATCAAGGCCCTTGGGCAGCTGATCTGAGATGTGCTAAGCCCAGCCACCATCTCAAGACCTTGTCCTGAGAGTAGAAATGGGATTACAGACAAACACACACAAACATGGGCACAGGAAATCTCTGATCTGCAGCGCCCACCTCCCTGACCCCGGCCAGGTTGTTTCTCCACATTATGCTCTAAGTTGGGAAATCACAGTGCTGGTAGAAGAAATAAAGCACCTCTAAAGGAATGATGGCATCAGCACACTAATATTTCTGAAACTATTCTCACCTGCTCAAAGATACATATTTAAAATACTTTTTTGAAAAGGTAATCCTTACTGCACGTGGGCAGGACATGGAGTTCTAATTCAGGACAGGAGTTCTTGAACTTTGAATATATTCGTTCCATAACTTGAGTCCAATACTGACTAGGTTCAGAAAGAAATAATGAATCTTCAGATGACACTTAGCTTTTCCTTCTCATCACCATGTTGCAACAACCTAAGTAGTGCAGAACAAATTAAAAAAAGAGAGAGATTAAAGGGCTGAAAAACATGGTTGTTCAATATTAATTGCAATATTAAGTACACAGCACCAAGTTTTAAAACTTCCCTGTGATTTAGTGTGATTCTAAAGGACCAGAACTGCATTTCCAGGCACATTTTTTTGGCTCTTTTTTAGCAACTGGCAACATAGCCCAATTTTCTCTCTTGTCATAGCTAGAAGGTTGTCAAAAATAAACAAGTAAATAAAATTACTACTAATGCAGTTATAAACTGCCTTATTTAGCCTTGCTAAACAAAATCAGGGAATGGATATCATCTGCTGCATAAACATATGTGCGGTAGATATCCACTAGTGATGAAGATGGGCTAGTGAAGCTAAAGGACAACATTCAGATGAGAACACGTGGGAATGGGATCTGGTAATACAGAGATCCCCTTACAAAAGCTGATTCATTCTCCCAGTGAAACTATATTTTATGTCGACCCCTCCCCATAAGTTAAAATAAGAAGGATAACTACTTATGAAGTGTCAATGGTAGGATTCAGCTTCTAGGGTAAAGGAAGTGAGTTGAACACGCTCAGTAAATCCCTGCAGGCTTGTACCCCGTCCAGCTGTCACACAGCAGTGCCGATACCTGCCAAGGTATTGCGGGAAGTGATGGGACTTCTAGATAACGCTGATGCACTTTGTCTTCCATAGGTCAATCAATGCGGGCTGAGCAGGCTAAAATTAGAAGGTGCTACAGAGAACAAACACTCCCAAATCTTCCTTGTCAAAAGCTACCAAAGGAAAGCAACGAAGGACGGCTGGCCAGCCCATCCCAGCTCCCTGATTGCACCACTACGACAAGACCAGCAAGGTCACTGCAGCCAAGTCACTTCGGAGGCGGAGGAAGAGCAAAAGAACATAAACATCTTTAATGATGCTCTATCAGCACAGCTGCAGGCCCTGGCAACATTCACCAAATGGCAGAGCAGGGGAGGAAATGCAGAAACCAAAGCATCACACCCATGCTTGCGCTGCCAGCCTGAGGGTAACTGGGGGCTATGTTGACCACTGGACACACAAGATTGCTCCCAGACGTTTCTGCACAAATATCTGGTATAAGATATTTTGTGCACGATTTTTTTTGCAGCAGAAACATGCTTCATGTTAAAGGAGTGTCTATGTCTAAATTTGTCTTCTAGAAAGGTCGAGAGAGAGAATTGCACAAGAATATAAAAATCTCTGTACAGCGATAAAATAAATCATCACAGGCATCAGTGGAAATCGGTCTGCATCAGCTCTGAACCTTAACTTTACAGATCCTGTGGAATACCATTACACACTTAGCATGGAATTTTATTCCCACAGTGGAGTTACTGGACGGTTGGAAAGAAAACATCGGAAGGGTCTCTTTCCCTGTGGAACTGTAGTGTAATTGCAACCAACCCCACAGAACTCCTGCAACAACCAATTGCTTTTACTCCTACTAAATTCTTAAAGGTTTATCTACAAGGACATTTTGCTATGAAATTTTAAAACCTGCAAATGGAAACATATGATTAAAATAGGGATCAGAGATGGATTTAAAGTATTGCTGGGAGTGCCTGAAATTCTAGCACTAGTGCATCAACAAGCTCTAGATTTCCCCTTAGGCTTGTTAGATGCCAGTAATCCCCACTCCCTAGTGGGGAATCACCCACTGCCAAAGTCAGCAAGGCTCTTGTTACTGCAATCAGAGGCAGCAGGACTGGGCCAAAAGAGCTTTCAAGAGCTCACTGATCAGGACCTAGTTTTCCGTCCGGGTTCTGCCCATGCCAATTGCTCCATCAGTTCCTAGTCTCTGAGACTTAAAAGGAGCTTCCTATGGATACAGCAACCCCCTGCAGCACATTAGGTGTTGGGAAGGTTAACTACAGGCTTGTACAGGGCAGGAGCATATCTGTTCTTTCCAAAATGTGATGAAAGAACTCTCCCTTATTACTCACTATAAATCAAATTACAGAGGGGAACTATCTTTGCCAATGAGCATCTTAGCTTTAATTTTCTCTTATAAGATAAACCAAAGTGTCATTCTATGGAAACGGCCATAGAGGTCAAACATGGTACTATGAGGAGGTAAAATCATACAAATTCTCAGAGAAGTAACCTGGTTTGATTTTGATTACAAACCATCTGAGTTTGCGAGGGGAGCAATTCATTTTCTGGCCACACAAACAGGTCAATAAAAAAAGGCACAATTGATCTACAAATTAGAATTAACTGTCCAATTGATTTTGTTTCCTTTAAAATCCCAAGAAGCCTTGATAAGGTTGAGAAATAGCTTTCTAATAAGACTGTTACTATTACAGTATGTTTCTTAGAGGCAATGTCCTGAGGATTTCAGATGCACTACAGTCTTAATTGTCAAAGAAGCCCATGGTGCTGCCCCAGAGTTACTGTACTACCAATTCTTATCACTGAGAAAAGTCAGCCCTCTTCTGGGCTCTGAGCAGGGGCTGCTCTGTCATGGGTAGTACAAGACGTAGCAGAAATGCGCTCTCTTCTCCGAACAGTTTGCACTCGTGCTTTGACCTTTACTGTAGTAAGTACAGCATTTTGGAGCAAAGGCACAGGGCATTTGGGCATCCGTGTCATTGCTCCTCCCTTGCCTCCCGAGCAAAGAGATCAGTATCTCCAGGCCCACAGGAACCATGGGTAGGATCCAAGAAACAGCTATCTTCACAGCGATTTACGCTGGTTCTTATTATTATAATCCTCTTCCCATCCCCCAAACCTACAGACCAAAGCCTTAGGCTCTCAGAAATGGTTCTCATTGCTTGTGTCAGCCAGCTTTGCCTACCTGTAACGTACCAGGCAATCATTACTCCAGACAACGAGAAAAAAATTCTGACCCATCCCAAGTGTCATTCCAGCTCTCTGCAAGGTGAAGAACACAATTTTGTACTCGTGTGCGAGTCTTACAGTAATGAGGTTTGATTTTTGGTAGTTTGCTACAGCTCTGCTCCCAAATGCTGCCAATTTCGCAGAGCAGACAAACTCCACTTGAGCTTCGCTACTGAAGTCTTTTCCGAACTTTGTAACAACGCCACAAGGGACAGACTCAGATTTTATGTGCCACAAGATAGACAAGGGATGTGGGGAGTCAGACATGGTGCTGTAGGTGAAGAGCTTTGTGGCAGACCTAAACAAAAGCTCAGCACTGGGTAAAAACACAAGGCTCCTGTCAAATGACGCCAGAGCGTTGGCATGAGGGTGGCATGCACAGCTGCCGGTCCCCATCTCTACCCCCGAGATAAAGCCTGCTCTGCAAGGTGCTGCTAAAGCCCAGGCCTCCAATTTGGTTCAGCTCCAAAGTGGGTGGAGAAGGGCCTGACCCTAAGTGGTGTTTTCCCTCCAGTCTTGAACCCAAAAGAATTGGCCCTGGATCAAAGCCCTTTGCTTGTTTCTGCAGGAGAGAGGGCGGTATCGGTGAATTCCTGACGTGACTCTACCAGACCACGATATGCTCCTTGGAGCTCCAGCACGTTCCAGCTATGCAGATTGATAGCTTTCAGAGAAATCTGAGAGGTCAGAGGAATTTGACATTTGTGTTCATTATTGTTAGTTTCTCTATTTTTTTTTCAGCAGCCAGACAAATTGTTATGATCCATTGGAAAAATCATGCAAGTCATCCTCCTGTATAATTATTTTGCAAGCAGTGATTGTCAAAACAAGGCTGGCTAAAGAAATTACAGGCATTGTAACAAATTAAAATCAGAACCACATTTCCAGCTGTCTGGAACAACTTTGTTTTCAACAACAGTTCCATTAATGTTCCAGAGTCTATGATTTTTTGAGTGCTGAACAACATCTTGTTACTCATCGTTCCTCTCCAGGAATGAACAAGCACGATCCTGAGAGCTTTGAGGTTTTAGCAGGAAGTCCAGTTGTGTCAATAGCTTCATGACACTGTTTTTGAACTCTCCTCTCCTGTCAATGCTAAAATAAAAACATTTTTCTAGTGTCTCTTTATTCACTTATCATACATAGCTTTGCTGTATTAGACTAGTTGTTTATACTAATGCTATGAACCTCCTAAAGGTCCATGAACTGTTTTTAAGGGACCCAAAAAAGGTAAAAGCAACTGCTGTTACACAGGGAAACCACCTGAATCAGCAGAGTAACAAGAGCGTGGCCATGGGAACTTTAGCTAGCAACTTAAGAAGAGACCTGTGGTCCCAAGGGCTTGTACTTGGGTTCAAGTGTCTTAGCATCTATTAAGGCTCTCTGTGCAAACTAAATTAAAGCAAGCCATAAGCTTGCTGTTCCCTCTTGCGATCAAACTTACTTCTTCCTACAGATGTTTCCTAAAGGCCAGTCTCCATCCTGAAGAACCTCAACAGATGAGAACGACCGAAGGAGCACCGATGATACACACAGGAAACCAAGACACGCAGAGGAGTGACCCAGGTGAAGCAAGCAATGAACAAAGGTCTTTCAAATCCCAGGTGAAGGCATGCCTCTCCAGACCGTTCTCATACAGAATATTGGATCGATGCCCTGGGAATTCATTTTATCAGCCTCCATCCTCTGAGAGGAGGCAGTTTATAGTCTATGCACTGACTCCTACAAAGCAGCTCTATGAGTAAGTTCCACAGACCCCTGAACACGTACCTCCAGGACCAGGCATTAGCAGCCTAACCAGGGAAGGCGACAAAGTTTAGGAGAAGAAATGGAGGCACAGCCAATTCTCCAAGGCCTGACAGCTGCTCAGTAGCACAGCTTGCCTCCGACCTGTTGAATGGGTCACGCTGCCTCCAGAGGCCTCGCTGTAAAGAGCTGCTTAAACTAAGATCGAAAGCCATCCTGGTGCCTCTGGAGATGATCTTAACCCTGAATTATGAGGCACCGCGGCCCAGAGGCAATAAAGCAAGGCTGTGATAGATGCCTATAGAATATCCTAGACAGGATAGACACAAACAGATTTGATTACCCTTATCTTTGCCTGCAGAACAATATATTGCATTTTAATGTGGAATAATTACATTCCTTTCTTTATCCTCTGGACAGTTGAGACCTCAGAAAAATAAAAAATAGCTTGTCAGTCTTGCTTTGTTAATTATTTCCGTGGAGATTAATACGAGATCTTTCTATACAGTGACAGAAAGGATGACTGTCTTTCAAACCCACTTTGGATCCAATCACTGGCTAAAATACTTCTTGCATCTCCGCTGGCTCCAGTTGGTCGGCACCCATTCCCATCAGCTCGTGATGTGGTCGTTTTGCTCAAACAGGGGATGGACTGTCCTGTGTGCTCACTGTTAGATGCACTTAATAACAGCTGTAGCTGTTTTCAGCCTCAAGCTAAAGAAAAAGAAGCAGTAAGATTTCTAGCCTATTGTGAAATAATTTATATAATTTCAAGATCCTATCAATTAGCATGCTGTTTCTTTCCACTGTAATTTAGATTCGTATCACATGGAAATAGTGTACAGACTACTCAGGTTTGAAAATAATAGGCCAAATTCAGTTGCAAAACTTCAGAAGGCCTTTAGCATCTCAACTCCTGCCTGCATTTATTTTAATGCAGTGTTTCCTTTAATGCCACTTCCTGCAATATTTTCTTTTTTCAGTGTGTTGATCACCATAAACACATTCTTAATAACTGCACTGAAGCAGAGGCAGCATTACCTGCTGAGGATCTAACCATTGATTCAAGCTATAGATGCAGTCAGCTGGAAAACCATCAAAGCTAAAACACTGCTGCTATAAAGTGCCAATCCATAGCAAGACATTTATAATAAAAGACTGCACTTACCCGAACGCACACAACCCCTCACAGCACAATCCCCTGGCATCAGTGTAATGCCAAGCTAATGAGAAAACTCAAATGTTTAGCACTATCCCATTATTTCATACCTTCATGGTTGATATTACATGACAATCTTTAAAAATAGAACCAAAAAAAAAACACTTTTGCAAAAAATGTGATTAATATTCTGCATGGACATCTGATTTTTCACTGTATTATACTTACTTTTTAATATACTTGTACCCTTCAATAATTCATCTCTTCAGAATGAATAAATCACCCGTTTACATTTGTGTCTTGCAGGACACACCAGCACATCAAATTACTCCAAATTAGTCCTGAAAACGTCCCAAACTGCAAAACCTTTGACTCTCCAAACTGAAAAGGTGCACGCCCTTTACTCCTGAGGTGCTCCTTTGTTAGACTAATTAATTGTGGAAAGTTAGGAGGCAGGTAACATACTCAAATCAAGCCATGGGCATTTGCAATGGGAAACTTTTGTTTGACCTGATTTGAAGAGGCGTGGAGCATAGCCCCCTTCTAATTTGAGGCTGATGCACAGCACTGCCGAAGACCAGGGCCTGCTTTGTGGTCTCACAGTAACTGCAGGTGTTGACACGTGTGAATGTGGCTGGCTGGAGCCCTGAGGTTACTGCCCTAGAAGGCAGCAGAGGAGGGTCCAACCTGGGGAGGATGAGCCCCCAGCATTACTCCTGGTAACGTTTCACATTTCTGACAGCAGGAGAAAATGGGGAACAAGGCCGTGCTACATGCTCCAGGCAGACTTCTGCCCTGTACACGCCATCCAGTCCACTAGTAAAAAAAAAAACAGGAGGCCCGTCCTAGAAGCAGCTGCCAGAAGAAAGGATGTTCTTTAAACCTGCTGGGGGACTACTCACAGAAACTCTTTCCCAGTATGCTGCTAGAAATTTATCACTCTGCTGGTTGGTGCTTCATTCATTTCAGCTCTTCCAGGCTGCGCATAGGAGCCAGCATTATCAGAGGGATACACCGAGTATTTCAGGGCTCGGAGCTGAATAAAGCTTGCTTAAATCTATTCATGGAGGAAAGAAAACGTGCATGGTCAGCTAGACCTTTGGCTTGAATGGGTTTTGCCTCAGGAAAAGGACAGGCTCTACTACACCATGACACATACACAGAGCCAGAAAATAGCTTCAGGAGTCTTAAAAGGCTGGGAGGAGCTCAGGTTTTTTTTTTCAGAGAGAACACCACATTCCTGTGAAAGTCCCAGCACATCTTCCTGAGGCAAAAATTCCCCCTGCAGCCACAGGCCTTCATCAGAGCAGGTACCGAAATCCAGCTCCCCTGGGTCACTCTGGAGCCTCTCCTCCCCTGGGAGCAGGGGTGGGAGCGCTTCCCGAGTTCCCCCTGGGAGAAACCCGCAGGGAATGGGTCCCTGGAGGTGGAGGCTCATTGATGCTCTTTTGCTAACAACCGCGTTTCTGCTCCCGTGAGCTGCATTCACGAGCTGGGTGGGGCATTTCGCTACCGTTGTGCTGGGGAAATCGCCTAAGAAACAAAAAAGTCGGTCTCTAGCACCAAATCGGAGGGCAGGGCGGGGAAAGGGAGGGTGTCTGTGTGTGCAGGGGATCCTTTCTTCTTCTGCCCTCCTCCCTGAGCACATACACACACCTGCAGAGAGCACACAGATAACATTAGAGGG
Organism: Anser cygnoides; assembly: GCF_040182565.1. NCBI lineage: Eukaryota > Metazoa > Chordata > Aves > Anseriformes > Anatidae > Anser > Anser cygnoides. The sequence continues at coordinate 3,328,507 of NC_089898.1, read as the reverse complement.
CTGGCGAGGAGCCTCTAGCAGGGATGCTACTTCTCCGAGGAAGACACTGCCAGCACGTACATGCAAGTGACAAAAGCAAGGAACTGCAGGGTGGGAAGGATCTATCCCTCTGCAGCCTATCCATGTGCAAGTTGCACCTCACACACACACACATATGTGCACCCACCTTGTCATTCAGGTTCTGCAGCGCCTCCTTCCCCGTGGCACTCCTGATCTCCACCTTTCTCCCGAAATCAACAGATGGTTCCCCTCCCTTCCCGCTCTGCCTCGAGTAGACGGACTGAGCATCCGGCCCCAGGTGGGCAACATCCTTCTGCTTCGCCACGACTTTGTTAGATCCGCGGCCCACCGACAGGGAGTCGAAGTCGATGGTCTTGTTCTCCAGGGAGCCTTCCACCGGGCAGAACATGCCACAGAATTTCTGCCGGGGCTTGGGACTGCCCGAGCCCAGGTTTTTGAAGAAGGCTGGCACTTCTTCCTCCTCGCCCTGCCGGCCAGACTGCTTCCTCTCAGCCATGGCTCAGTGTGGTCTCCCTGCTAAGGGAAAATAACAACAGCGGTAACCAGGAGGATCCTTCACACACACACGCACACACACACAAGCGAAAAGAGGAGGAAAAAAAAAAAAAAAAAAAAAGAGATCGCTCAGGGTCCTAGAGATACAGCAACATCAATTGCAAAGGGCTGTGCCTGGCAGCTCCCCTGCCCCCATTGGTATAATACAGTCTGTAGCTCGCTCTGTTTTCTTTGATGCGGTGCAAAGTTGAGGGAAGGTTGGGGCAGATCCTGCTGCAATCAAGGGAGGAGGGTTCAAGTTCCCAGCATCCAGACGGGGAGGGAGGGAGAAGGAGAGAGAGAGAGAGAAAAAAAAAAAAATCCTCACTCTGCAGCAGAAGCTGGGGACTGATCCGGAAGTGATGCGACTGGTGAATTGGCAAATGGACTCGAGCAGGTTGGAGCAGCAGCCCCCATCCATGCACACACCCTTCTCCTTCCCCTTCCCCGCCGCCGCGAGTCGCGGAGAGGCTGCCGGAGGCTCAGCACCCCTCACCTCCTGCTGCTCCCCAGGCAGGGGAGAAAGGAGGGCTTCCTTCCTCCCCCTAGCCCCTCTCTCCTCTTCCTCCCCCAGCCCGCAATGGTGGCGGCGGGGCGTGCTGCGGGAATCCATCCTATTGTTCCCCACTTGCCTCGAAGCAGCGGAGCCGGAGGAGCAGAGGCCGCGGGGTTCAGCGGGGCTGGCGGGAGGCGAGGCTCAGCCTCATCCGGCTGGGATTTGGGGGCATCGCTGGTGCCGTGACTCCAGCAGTGCCTCTTCGGGGGGGGGGACGAAGGTTTCGATGGATGGCACTGGGGAGAGAAAGAGCGAGACAGGCAGCCGGGAGAGCGAGGGAGGCAGGCGAGCCGTTCACCGGGACTTACCTCCGGGAGCCCGCAGCGGTGGCCTCACGAGTCACTGGAACCTCTACAAGGCCAGGAGCCCCCAGGGCCCTGCTGGGGGGGCTCAGGGCAGGCAGCAGGCAGCCCTGGAGGAGGGGCTGAGCCGTGCTGAGCCGTGCTGAGCAGGGCCGAGCGCTGTCCCTTCAGCACCCCCAGCAGCCTCCCGGCCTCCCTCCGGGCCTCGTTGGCAGGGATTTTGCTCCCTTTCCCCCTTTTTGCACTCGTCCCACCGGGGCTAAATAAAATAAATTGAGCCCACAGGTGGCCAGGCAGAGGGGGTCGTTCCCCAAGGGTTTAGGCCCGCAGGGTACAAGGGGAGGACTCGGCGAGGCCGAGGGAGGTTTTTATCCCCAAGGTAAGCGGGGCGGCACACAATGGGCTCGGGCGGGCTGTCTCCACCTGATACACACGTTATTAATACTGCTGGTCCCGGTCCTCGAGGCTAATCCATACGCGGTAGCGCCCTGCCCCGAGCCCAATGAGCAGGCTGTTTATTACCATGCATTATTCATGGGGCTGTGTCTTCGCACATGCACACGCTAAATGCTAATTCACAGGCAGCTGTGGCCAAACGGTTACCAAGCACCTTGGCAAGATTCAGGACAAAAAAAAAAAATTACCAAAAGCGATAAATTACTAAATTAATAAAAATCTCAGGGCTGTCTCACCTCGCGCATCAATGCGTTTTTACCGAAAGGTGGGGAAGAAAAAGGACAACCAAGCAGCCAAGGTCACAACCAAACGAAGCCCGGTAATAAATGCATTAAGACTCCAGCCTAAAAGGAAAGACAGAAGCCTGCAGCTTGGCCCTGAAGGATGGAGGCGATGTGCTCTGGTAGCTAATGAAGGGGGGAGCGATCCGAAGACGGAGGCCCTCCGGGGCAATGCTCCCCCCTTCCCCTTCTGGGGCCAGAGCAGCCCGGGTTGTAGCCACGCTGATCTCAGGTGCTTTGTAGGGAACGGGAGGCCAACATATGGTCTCTCAGGTACCCTGAAGTCCTTTATTATTTAAGGTTTATAAATATTAATGGTCAGAGCGCTGCTGATCAGGCAGTCCACAGAAGCTGCAGAGTGCTGACAGGGGCTCCAGCAAGCCGAAAGCCTTGAAGCGATTGTGTTGACACGTTCTGCAGTCTGCTGAAACGCACGCAGCTTTCAGGGGTAGCCTTAAATCACGCTCGTTCATCACTTGGCACGTCCTTGGAAGACGCTCAGATGGCCACAGACAAAGGCACCTGCGAAGCGATGGAAAGAAACCGATCCGCCAGTAAAGTGAGTCTACAGGCCCTGAAGTGGCAGAGACAAGAATCAGATCCTGCAGCTTCCAAACGTTTCCAGCCTGTTAAAGGTCACTCCCAAAAGCTGAAGTTTCTTACCATACAGATCTCTCTCTCCCAGTAAACCCTCAAAACATGGGCAATTGCATATCCAACAGCCAGCTCCAAGTAGTTCCCCTTTCCACGGTGCCTTGAGGACACGCTCAGCGATGTCTCCAGCTGTTTGGTGTTCGGCTCCAGGTGTCCCCGTGGGAAGTTGGGCAGGCTCCTTACCCCAGGCTGACCCGCTGAGTCCCCGACCAGGCTCACATACCAAACCAACGATGATTTCTATCACTGAAGTGGAAAGTCAGGCACTCCAAAAGAATCACAGTTCTATAAAACGCATCTCCTGTGATTATATTCTTTTACTGGACATTTCACAGAAGGATAATATACACACTGCATCTTTCTGGTCCTTTTATGGACACTGAAAAATTATGGGGTAATTTTAAAAAAGTTTCTTCTCCTACCTGTGGAATTCAGGTATCAGATCTTGAGATATGCTCAGCTGTAGCAAACAACTCATTTTTATTGTTAGACTTGAACTGAAACATTCCCATACCTCTACAGGACTCCCTACCTTTACTCCTCCTATATTCCTTTTCCAACAGAAGGGTTGCTATCATGAGTAAAGCCATAATCAAGCAGCCAGTGCACTGGGAAATTAGTCCCCACAAATCACTCTGACTTTGGGACCAGCCATAGAAACTTATCTCCATGAGTCCAGCCGAGCTTCTGTAGGATCTGACACTTGGGAAGTGGCACAGGCCCTCACCTGAATTTCATAAACCCAGCATCAACAGGAACAAGCCCAGAGTTAACAGCTCGTCCTCAGCCCTATCATCGACAAAGGTGGGGACAGGTTGGAAACATCTCATCTTCCAAGCATGCAATGAGCATTAACTGGTCCTTGGAATATCGCAGTGATGCGGGTATGTAGAGCAGAACAAAGAACTTGAACAGTTATTTGCAGATAAACTATTTATCAATACATGGAAAAAAATAATGATCTTCATCACCATTTAAGAAAGGAAAGAGGGAAATTGAATGGAATCACTGCATTGGCTTTTCTTAGTATCAAACACTCTGGACACTTCTGGGCGAGTGACTCCTAGCCCTATTATCTCTACGCTGTAAATAAGGGAAGCGATGAATAGAGGGCTTGCACAGCCTGCCCGAAGCTGCAGCGGGAAGCGGTGGCAGAACTGGCTTAAATTCAGATTCTTTCATGCCAGTGCACAAAGGTCTGAAGCGACATAAGTACTCGCTACCTTAAGTGCTGCAGCAGCACGTGACAAAAGGCAACCCCTGCCTGGAGAGTTTACGGCTGAGTTTACAAAGACAAGAAGAAGGACCCCATGAAGAGCACGAGGATTTCACAAAGATCTTTTTGAAAAAATAAAAAGAAATAAAAGATTATATTGATATAGAGGGGGAAATGTGAGCACAAAGACATGAAGTAGGCAAGCTCTTTGTCAAAGAAGGGGAAAACCAGGTCTCTTCACTTACATTCAGCTCCCTCTGTGCTACCGTACTCGGGTATCTGTGGGCTGCCCCAAGGAACGCGGGGGCACCAGGCTCCTTCCCCAGCCCCGCAGTGGCTCCGGAGGTTTCTGATCTCCTGCTCCGTCTGGCCGAGACGCGCCCGCTTACTTCTCGTGCATCAAATGATGAACGATGCTTTATCACATTTCATTGCCATAGTTACTTACGTGTGCAGGGTAAGGCTGAACAATCAAACTTGATTTGAATCAGAAACAATGCAGTGTAAGCTTTATGTTGCTTTAGTTGCCTACCACCCTTAGGTGAGACGACTGCTGCAAATGCAGCATTTTCTTTGCTATTTAAAGGTTAAGAAGCCAGCCAGAAATTACAGTAGTATATTCTGCCATTAAATTGCCATTATTAAATTAAATGACAGCAACTACTTCCAAATCTCGAGCTCTTCCTATTGCAAGTAGTTAATTATTAATACTTCCAGGGGGTGCAAAATTTATCACGCCAGGCAGGATCCCATGGAAATACGGATACTTGCAGAGGCAAAATTCCACAAAATCTCCGTTCCTCAGTGAAAACAAGCAAAGAAAGAGGCTGGTGTGAGCCACCAGGCAGTATTAAGTCTTGGCTTACAGACCTCTAGCCTGAAAGCTCCCATAGAACGGGGTGCCTAGGATCTAGCCAGGGCTGGGGTTTTCATGGCAACCATGTCCAGATATCTGGTATATAATCATAACGACAGAGCCCCTCTGCACAAGGACAATTTACCTGCCCCAGGCTGCAGAGATGCTGTGCTCAATGCGTCCAACATCCCAAAACCAGCCCTCAGGTGGAAGCTTTACCAGAGAAAGCTGCAGCCACCCATACAAATGCAGCAGGTCTATGTGCCAAGCCACGCACTTACACTAAGTGAAGCGCAGGTGACAAGCTCAGGAGCAAATTCAAGTGAAAAACTAGACATTTTTAACTCAATGCCAATCCTTCAATTAAGTTTAATTGGGTCATAACTTAAGAATACAGCTCTGACCTCAGAATTACATCAAGCTGATATGTGTTTTCAGCTGGGCCCACTGAGAGGGGGCTCCATAGAGAAGTTAGCTAATTGCTTTTACTGAAAGTAGAGGAAAATCTTCATGATGCCTGGGAGTATGGGGCTAAAAGCAGAGCCTCAATGGCCACTCTTATATACACCAGCAAGTGATTTTTGAAGAAAAGCTGAATAAAGCTTGAGTGCAAATCCACAGCCAGATTTCAGGGATGCTCACTGAGGACCAGGTGCTGATGTCTGCAACCAGCATGGCTCACAAAACCACGCAGCCCTAAAAAACACCAACTTGCTGCATGTGCCACAGCAACAGCCTGTGAATTTCACTGCCTGAGCACAAGCTGGGCAGGCTACCTCTTCTCTCGCTGGTTGCTGCCTTATCTATTGGCATCCCCTGCATCTGACGCTCTAATTCCCATTTTCTAGGGTGCAGGCTCAGTATCAAGAGGTGGCAGTGATTAACTGTCTTTCCAGAATATTCCTGGAACATTAAGAATTAAACCAAACCTTCGAATAATTGATTGGGCTGAAAATGTTCTGGCAGAGCACAAAAACTGAAAGAGCAAGTTGTCTGCAGAAAAACCATTAACCATCTTCCTTTTAGGATCTGATAATTGCTGGGGTGGTTGACAGCTTTTCTTGGCGTTGAGCACTCAAAGACGAGACACATTATTTCAAAAACATTAAAGACCAGAAGAAAGTCTCTGGATAAATGGGTAAAGTCCATTCAGATACTGAAACAAAAGCTCATTTATTTCCATGGCCTTTTTATTTTCTGCTTATCCTATGCCTCTGCTTTCCTTCATGGTTTTGTCCTCGGCAACCTCAACTAATGTAAACCAGCCTCGGTGAACTTCTGCCAATCAAGGTTTGTTGCCAGTGGGTTTTAGTCCCTGAAAACAGATGGTTTGAAAGCCACATTGTGCCACCGTGCCCACAGCCAATAGTACAAATATTTAGCCAATTAGAAGGGGATTTTCCAAAGGCACAAATGGAAATTAGGCACACAATTCCCATTGACTTCCAGCCGGAACAGAGAGCCTTACTACCTTCAAAATCCCTCCTTACTAATTCAGTCTTTGTAAAATAAAAGCACGTGAAGGGTACCAGGCTGCTCCGAAATCAGCTGTTCTCAAGATGATAATCACAGACAGCAGCAATAGGAATCACTCCGAAGGGCTCAGTGCTGAAGACAGAAGTTCCACCAAAACTGCTGATTTCATTAAGGTCCATAAACGTCCCGAGACATTTTGAAGCCCTAGCAATAGCTTGTGTGGATTGATTACAGCTGAGTATTGAGGCATGTTTCTTCCAGACAAAGTCATTAAGAGAACTCACCCATCTGACCACAAAAAGGCATCATTAAATATTAACATTTCCTCTGAACACCTCTCTAAGAATGACAGCTACAGCCTCACCATCATTAAAATCCGCATGGAACTGGGACTCAACAGGAAATAGCTATTGATTTGTGCACTGGAATTTATTTAAAATTTTGCCAGCCTTTTCCCAGAAGGTCCCAAAATGGACCATGACAATCTTTACTATTCCAACATCACTTAAAATAAAGACCTTCCAAATCAGGGAGCTCCCATCAAAATGGGAAGAATGGGTGAATATTACTGTTTGTCTTGTCACTGGGACACCTTGACTGCGCTCTCTCTCTCCCTCTCTCTCCAGAGAAGATCTTTCCTCTGTAAGCATGCCAAAGCCATGATCCACATGGCTACACACACCTTCTACTAAGCGCCGTGTTAATAAATTATGATGACAACAATAATAGTAAGAATCCTAAAGCATTTCATGCTCTATGAATGATTCATTCGTTTGACTTTGAGCATTACAGCTCACTGGTTTGCTCTAAGACAGGGCACAATATCGCTACAAATAAAAGCCATCAGGAAGCTCGACACTAGAAGTACCCCAGACTCATGATAAACAAATACCACTGGGCTTTAACGTGCTGCTCCCGTACCAAAGATGCAGCCCAGCCTCACCTTCACTTTCTGTTCCACCCTCGCCCTTTTAAATGCTCTAGAATTGCTCCCTCCTGTCCCTACTATTTCATGGCAATTCATATAGCGCTTCCCAGTAAACTGAAATGCCTCCCTATTTATTGGGATGGAAATACTTAACCCCACAAAATATCTTGGGACGTTGTCTGTAATGTTGCACTCATAATATAGGATGATGGGCTCATAAAAGACTTCCTCTGGCACTGAAACCCGTTTTCTGCACTCACAGGCAGTGATGTAATTGACATCTGGACCAGAACTGTGCCTCAGATACTCACCACACATGCACGCACACATGTACAACCCACAAGCACAGAAGTGCTTCCCCTATCCCTTATCAGACCTTTCACTGCAGAGATCAAGCAGCACATGCTAAAAGACTGAAGGCACAACCCTAATCCAGGTAAAGAAGGGATGCTGGATGAAAACATCCAAGTGAATTCAAAAAAGGATGTTATTTTTGCTTATGGTTCTGTTCATCAACTTCGTTCACTGGATGAAAGCTCTACCAGCTCATAACACAAAAGCACCTTATTCTAAAGCTTCATTAAGCAGTTTCACTCGATGGAGTCTGTGTTTGGTGATAGCTTTGGAGAATATTTCAAACACCCTGCACAAGTAGGCATTTAGAAAACAGCTACATGGAGTGACTTACTTGCTAAGCACAAGGAGAGAGAAAGGGAAAGTACCTTGAGCCCCCTGATGATGATAAATAGACTGTCATGCTTTATTCTGCAATAAAAATGCCAGAGACAGTAATACCAGAGAAAGACCCACTACACTGGAAAGCTAATGACCATCACAGATAAGCTGGACCATTGTCTCAGGTTGATCCCACTTTAAACTGCAAAAGCGGGGAATAACCCTACCAAAGCAAACCGATTTCCAAGTAGTGTTACACTTGAAAGTGAAACAGCTAGGGTAAAAACTTCCCAGTATGTTCCATGTGCATGTCATGTGCTATATGATATTATAAACATACAGAAAAGAAGCAATCTGTTCCAAAAGTCTCAAGCCAATGTTTTTGTGTGTGTTTCAAGGGACATGAACTCGAATTTGGTTCAATGGCAGGAAGAAGAATGTGAAGCCCAAGTAGTTTTAAAAAAAAAAAGATGTTGGCAATCAAAAAGCCAAAATCAAATTGTGTCATCAAAACCCACACTTCGAAAAGCAAGACAAAGCAAAGCTTCACTGTTGCTGAACTTGAATTTTAAGCTGAGAGGAAAAAGCTTGAAGCAGAAACCTGCACTGGTCTGTGTCTGCACTGCTCAGTTTCTCCATTTTGCTGACACAGCTTGAAAACCTCGCCAGGCCATGCTGCTCAGCAGGAGAGAGTTCGGTCACTTCTGACGACGCCTTCAGCTAAGCGCTCGTACGAGGCACTGCAAACCATTTGTCATTTTTGAAAATCTCATCTCATTACATTTTAAATAGATGGGACAGACAAAGGCAGCATTATTAGCCTCACTGTACACATGGGAAATGAGGCATAGAAATTCAAATGGCCCACCTAAAACCGCAGAAGAAATCTGTCACATGGAGCAACAGCAAGACGCTGGTCCAGGCTCTCCCTTGCCTGTAGTCAGCCCTGCTTGGGGATCCTCCTTGCCACAACCACTGCTCTGTTCACTCTGCCTCTGTAGCTTTCAGCCCTTCTTTCTAGGCAGGGGCAGAAAAAAAAAAAAAAAAAACCAAAACCCAGGAATAACAGTATTAGTATAAAGGAAGACTAAAAACAGTAACAGCAATGGAAAAAACAGCTCTTTGTGCTGCTCTGTAGAACCCATTAGGTCTGGGGGCTTTGCAGTCGCTGCTAGCATGAACCAACATCCTCATGTTGCACTTATTAAATAAATTTAATCTTATTAAACTACATTACAAGCTTTTATTTCATAAATCTGTGTCTCTCTCTGACCGCCCAGGGAATTAACTCCTGCATGGACTATGCCTTAGCCTTGCAGCAAGCACAAAACCATCACCCCTGCTGATTACATCGCTCCCAAGCAGCGGAACAGGCTCAGGGCACTTTGCGGGCATTACAGGCCAGAGCCCTGGCTGCAGCTCGTTGCTTTGCAGCTGCGTCTGCCAGAGCTGGGAACCCCAGCAAGCAGCAATGGGCTCCCCTGAATTAAGGGGAGGGAGGTGACAACACGAGGGGTGCTCCGGCAAGGGGACGGCGGAGGGCCCTTGCATCCTGCTGCCATCTGTAACGTGCTAATCAGAGGGCTGCCAGCTGCTGCTTTTGAAAGGAACAGCAATGTGTCACCAGCACACGGACACCCCTCGTCCTCCTCCACCAGGATATCCCTGCACAGCCACAGACATATGCCAGTGTCACACTCCGCTCTCCCTGGGCAGGACGAGGCATGACACGCGGGGTGATTGCTTTGCCAGCGAAATCCACGCTCTTTTAAACAGTAAGGGAGGGTGGGAGCATTTAGGATGCTGCTTTAACATTCACATAAATCTGGTATTGGTGCGTCAAGAAGAGTACAAGATGTATACACTCAGATATGGGCTGCATACTTGGAAAATATTTGTTTAAAATCACCCAAAGAGCTTCTCATAGCTCAGTGAAAATGCAGCATGTTACTAACTGACAGAGAAGCAGTACGAAGAGGTCAAGCTGTGTTACTTTCTGTGCAAAACAGCCTTTCGTTCCCCTTTTATTCTGGGATTTTGTTGTAATGATCTGAGGTCAACATGAAAAAATTTGTTAAACAAACTTCAGTGAATCAAAATACAACATTTCAGACTGCCCTACCTTCCATCTGATATGAAACATCCCATCTGGGGGGGCTGAGCAGTTTCTTTAAGGTTAAATTGTACTGTTCATAGGATCAAAGGAAATGTTTGCATAGAAAAACATGGATTTCCAAATGAAGAGCTGCATTTTTTTTCAAGTACTGGCATGAGTATTTTACCCCTTTAAAAAAAGGAAAAGGGAAGAAATTCTCAAATAATTTCGTGAAGTGTTCACATGCAATTTAAGCATGGCTAAATAGGTTTGATATTGAATGCAAACATTTGGATAAAGAATACTCACAAGGGTGTTACGACTGCAACAGCTATACATCTGCAGCATGGGCAGCACAGCCCCAAGCCTGTTTGCAGAGCTGGTATTTGGAAGGAACACAGGGAATGCCCCAGGGATTGCTAACACTGCCCCACTGCAAGCATAAGAATATTTCCAAAAAACAAGCATGGCTTCAGCATCTAACTTTGATAAACATGTTCAAAGCAAGAAATCGTACTCTTCATCAGCTTCAATACTGGAACTGGGATGTGAAACAAAACGAACCACACCTACATCTGACTGATCTGTGCATCTCCTTGCAAAGAAGCAGCCTAGATGTAGAAATGTGTTAGAGCCTCAGCAGGATCAGTAAATTCTCCAAGATTTAAGCTAGCGGTCAGGTGTTTTGCCACATTCAGTGCTCCACATTTTGAAGTCTAACCCCCAGAAAATGCCAGAGCTCCCCAGGTCCAACAAAACCAAACTAGTTTTTAACCAGAATCAGTTTTTCCAGTCGTACAAAGGGAAAAAATAAACAAATTCACTCCCTCAAATTACTCCCCATTTTCTTTCCCAAACAGAAGCCAACAAATTAGCATTATAGTTGGAAACATGCACCGGCTGCTCTGCAGTTTCCTGTTTGCTTTGCTAATGCATGCAAATGGAAGAGTCAGGCACAGGGCTCGAATCTGCAAGGCTTCGTAGGCTAGGTACTGGACTGAAATAAACACACATACTTAAGTGAGTCTTTACAAACAAAGATTATTTTAAAATTATTTACTGGATTATTTTAGCACCCGTACTTCAATGTCACCTGTCAAGCAAAGCAGTATTGTCGGTCGTCTGCTCTACAGGAGGGGGAATGAAAACTCCACCTCTCCGCTTCGTTCCACAACTGACTGACTTTGTGACCTTCAGCAGGTCACTGCATTCACCTGTGCCTACTAAGTGGCAATATAATCATCTCCAAAGACGATGGATTTGTTCATTCTTTAGTGATTAGAAAATGCTTTCAGATGTGGGGAGTAAGAAACACGAAAAATACAATAATGAAATAAAATTACTTAAGAGGTTTATTGAATTACATACCAATTAAATAATCAGCATCTCAAAAGGCAGGTTTGAGAAACAATGCTAAGGTAAGCAGTTATTTTCTAATAAAAACATGTGCATGACTTAAATGAAACTGTATACCTATTATCTGAAAAACGCATCACAGTCCACTCGGATTATAGGACCAAAAATTTAAAGCACATCATTTTTACTCTTTTTTTCAAGGGATCTCTTTTTAATTTAAGGCAGAACAGATTCTGTGGGCCTAGAATATATTCACACCTTCGAACTTTAATGAGAAGCAGCAAAATTCAAGTTGAGGCAAATCTTGAAAAACGTTTCAACGGCACTTTGGGCTGCACGGGGGAGCTAAACATTTTAGTCATGCAGAAAAGATGCTCTGAGGATAAATTGCAGCGTGCTGGGAAGAAATGGTTACCACTAGCTCTGGGAAGAATAATTAGGTTAGAAAAGGGAGGAACCTGGGTACAATTCCTGTATAGAACACCAGGAGCTCTGTCTCTGGACCTGTCTCCTAGCTGGAGACAATAATTCAGTCTCTCTCTCATGTGTCAACATCTCCTCCATCACACTTTTCTTGCTTGCTACCTGTATACGTACAGCTTCTAGCACAAGGTCATTTTCAAGGTTGATTCATTTGGGTACTGTTCGAAACCAAGTTTGTCAGTGTGCCAGCAACCCCAATTCCTGAGCTCTTTGCCCAGTTCTAACGTTCATTCTTTTGACCTAAACAAGCCGCATGTGTTCGGTGGGATCCATCCATCCATTTGGTACATCGCAGTGACAATATTGACCTGCTGCTCACAACTGGTTAAAGAACAGATTCACCCGTGCTTTATGCTGTTTTCCATGGTAGCAGTAAGTCCCAGAGGGAGGGTGTGCTGGCAGAAGGAAAAGGGCTGCATTGTGTCTGGAGAGGGGATGCCTGGATCGTGATAAAGGCAGACAAAGTCAGCCTTCAGAGCCCAGTGCTGGTAGCTGCTGAACCCCACTCGTACATCTCACAAAAACACCACTGTAAACTACCGCTTCCCAGAAATGCCCAGCACTCTCTTCCCAAAAAGATCCAGATCTTTGCCTGTATAAAGCTGCTTGCTCCAAATGTTCTCTCTGTGTACAGTGGACATATGGCGTGTTGTTGAATGCAGAGAGACAAAAGGAAGAAAACAGACTCACAAAGGAACCCCCAGCTAAAAAGCACCATCCATTCACGGGTTAAAAAAGAAAGCAAGCCTTGAGGATGTTTCAAACAGCAGGGTATCAGCTGGAGCCTGCATGGAGGCTTTTCCCATTGCCATTCATAACAAAATCAGGAGGCAGAAAGTTACTATAGCAATAGCAGCAGAATGCAGAATGGGTGCTCTTCCGAGGGCAGAAAGAGCTCTTGGAGAAGCGCAGGGGTCTGCTCCTCTTCATCCTGCAGGCTGCTAAGCACAGATCAGCTCCAGTTCACCCGTACACTCCCTTCTACACAATGCTCATTGCAGATCACGGAGTTTTAGCTTCAGCAACTTAAACAAGATGGAAGCGAGGCCCTGCTGAAGACAAAAGCTGACTACCCACCCACTTACTCTCCAGGTACTGAAGCAGCCAGAAAGTAACCCATGGCTGCACAGTAAAAAGGCTGGGCTCACTGTGATCAAAAGCACTGGGCACTAAGAACAGCTGGGGCTACAGATCCCTCCACTGCTGCCTTTGTTCAGGCAGGTTTGCCCCTTCCAGCAGCTGAAGGTTTGCTCGCAGATGGCTGTGATCACACCGGCCAGCAGTGGGACAAGCGCATTGCAAGGATTCTGCAGCACAGATGCTAAGGGTCAGAGTCAAACCTTGCCACGAGGTTACCTGCAGAGCCCATGCAGCGACTGACTTCACCCTTCACACAACTAAGGCATAAGCAGCACGGGAGTCCTGAGTGTGGCTCACCTGAAACAATACAATATTGGTGGTTCAGGGCTTTGTTCAGGACAAAACTAAGCTTGCCTCCTAGCAGATCCAATCGCCCAAAAGCCCTGGGCCAGCAGGACCGAGTGGGACGGAGAGCAGCCCCCTGCGACTGGGGAAGTTCACAAGTCCCCATACAACATCCTCCCCCTACACCACAGATCATTCTCTAAAAAACTAAAATCACAGCTTAAGAATAGACCAGGAGAGACGTAGGGTGTGTTGCAGGGATATTAAGGGAAAAGTATCAGCCAAAGAGCATTACATTATGAATGTAAATTAAAGCAGCCATAATGCCTGCTTACACCCCCAAGGCCTTTTACAGATGATAGGAGCACAAAAGTAGCTTAAAATGGTCACTTATGTCTCTCTCCCATTTATCTCCATGTCAAATCAAGCAATTAAAATCAGACCTGTAGGAATTTTTCCCCGCAGTGAAGGCTTTGGGCTAAGTTTGCACTCTGCTACAACATTGTGGCCTGAGATCTGCCAGAGTTACAGTGTAAACTAGAGCAGACCATGGCCGCTTTTGGTTTCACACAAAACCTTTTCTTGAAATCTGTATTTTCATTTCTCGATGAGCTCTAACAGCCCCTTCAATCACTCGCAGGGCAACAGCCAAACCATCAGCGAACGTTCGTCCCCACTTGGGGCCTGCTTTAATTTAGTCGGTTCGGTGGCAGGCATTTCTGATTGCACGTCTGACAGCTTTGTTTGCCTACCAGATCTTACCTTGTCTTCTCTAATCTTTAACGCTGCCCAGTTCTCTGCACAAAATGGGGGGCTGCAGCGAGCACTTATTTCCAAAGAGGCCTCGTTGCCTTGGTTACCACTCACCAAGCCTAGGCCTTGGCGAGCTCCGTCAGAATCTGCCTTCTCCTCGCTTTGCTCCTGTTCTGTGTAACGCTGGGCTTTCTGCTCTCAGATGGCACAGCAAAAATATACATGAATAGACAGAGGAGTGCCCTAGGATGAGGCCTTGCATAAATCACAAGATGGGTGAGAAGTAACAAAGAGCAGCAGAAGACAGCCGTGTTATTCGTTTAGCCACAAAACGACGCAAGTGGGCTTCACAGGAAAATACACCCAGCCCACGTCCCGAGGAGCTGGCACTCACCCTGCTGTCAATTAGCAGCAGCGAGACACAGCTGAATGTGGGGCACTGCTGCTGCTGGGACGCCTGAAGTCCCGGGCAGTCCCTGCCGCTCAGAGACCAAGCCTTTGCAGTCCAGCGAGGGAGGAAAGAAATCCCTTCATACCCGTTTTAGAGACGCAGGGTGGAAGTGCAGATGCATGGTTTCTAAAGAGTGCAGATGGGGATCTGCAAAGTTTGGGGATGAGGAGGACAAGGAAACGACAAGGCTGCAGCAGCCACTTAGAGATCTGCCATAGGGGCACACGCTTGGTCACTTCGTCCAGCCTGTCCCCCTCACCTGAGACCCACTCTGAAATGAGATCTGGCTCGTGATCACCTCTGTGAGGAGCATCTTCCTCCTCAACACGTAACTGCTGACATCAATTTCTGTTCTGGCAAGAGGAGCAGACTTCTGGCCTGTGCATTAATTCAGCCTACTCAAAACTGCAAGTAAGTCAGGATATGTGCTGGCCCTAGGCAAGGTGTGTTTATTTGGCGTATGTACTCAAAGCAGCTTGGATTTGAGTGCTGAACACTCACCAACAAATCACAGACCAAAATTTACTCACAGAGATTAGTCAGTGGCTGCTTCTGATAAGCAGATACATTGCAAAATAAACCCCACACCTTCCTGTGTCAGTGGACAAATCTCAAGAAGAAAACAGAGCCAAACCCGATGAGAATAGCACTCACTATTTCTGTTAACTGCTCTCCTGTTCCTTGAAATTAGCCGTCTTCTGTATCCATTATTACACAGTTAAAAATAACACCAGATTTTATTTCTGAGCACTGGCTGGCAGGATTGATTCAGACTGATTCCACTAAAATGTTAGGGCATAGTGAGAAAGGCCTCTACATTCCTTTTGCAGAGAAGTTTGAGTTAGTTAATCCCATTTTTGGAAAGGATAAGCCGCATTTTCAGTACTGTAAATCAATGCGACTCCGTTAAACAATCCTTCTCATCTGTTTATGGCATTTTGAGTTGTCACATCAAGTGCAAATGACATGAGAACATGACATAAGTAAGATATCATACAGCTCTCGTGCCCTACCTATGCTGAATGGCAAAGGCCACCTCGAACTCTTTACCATCTTTCAGTGTTGCAAGCTTAATTAGATCTTCCAGACAGAAACAATCCACTCTACAAACAGGGGTGCCAGAAAGGAAAAAGAAAAAGGACAAGGAATTTTAATTGCTCTGTAATCCTTTCATCTAGGTTTCTTGCAACCATTGCATTTCAGGAGCCTAACAGACTAGAACCAAGCAAAATTCAATATGAACTTTTAAAAAGAAAACACATTCAAATAAATGCGATCTGCCAGATCCATAGACTGAATTAATCTCCAGGCAGTTGAACACACTGTAGTTTAATGTAAGGAAGTAATGTAAATTAAACCATTTGTCACTCCTAACTGAATGGAAAAAAGGAAATGGCCAATTTGTTGGCTGACTTTGCCTCCATCATAATTGCTGCATCCATCTTTCCTGCTTCTCTCTACCTCACCACCAAAGGCACAGTCCGGGCTGTCAGCAGTTCTTACACAATTCTTCAGATTGTTACCAAGAAAACATTTCATTCTATAGATCATATATCTTGATGAGAGGCCCATAAATAGACACTATTTTCTACCCATGTTACTGTGCTGCATCCATCACGGTAACAGCAAAATTACCTCTCAGCACCGCATTAAGTCATCGGTTCTCCAACCACAAAGAGCTAATGTCCATGAAGCCGTGGTGAACGGTCCACCGAGCCATACTGAGCAGTAAAACAACACCATTCTCATGATAAGTTCCATTACGGTGGGCCTTACTTCCACGAAATATTCAAGACTGACAACAGACCGTCAACCCAATTACTGACAATACAGGCAAATATTTGCCAGGAGGACTCAAGATCCAGCTCCCATTTGGGCCTGCGGGTGTATCAGGCAGTGTTATGCTGTGCATTAAGAAGATGGGAGGACGCAGAGCTGTATGGCTTTCTTAGCAAATTGATTTGACTCAGGCGTTACCCAAACCATGTGAAAACTTCCAGCCTGAGCTGAGTTCAGCAGCACTTTATTCCAAGCCAGCCAGGGACTGCAGCTCATGCTGGTTTGCTATATTCACCCAACTACCTCATACAAAGGAAGATTTTTCTTTCTTTCACATGTCTCACTGCTCTAAAACACAAGTTTCTTCCTTGTCCTACCTGTTCAGACCAACAGGGTCCTGATAGCAATGGCTTACTGCAAGACCTACAAAAGCAGGCGGAGCAGTTTGGCTCTTCTGCTTTTCCAGGTTGCAGGATGTGATGACTTGGGACTTCAAAAGGGTTTTGTGTATACGTGCGGGTGTTTTGCAACCCTTGGGAAAATCAAATTGCATGTGCTTGTTGTGCTTGTCCCTGATTGCCCTGGTTAATGAGTTTTTAGTGCACTGAACCCTACTTAATGCATTGCTTAATAAAATGAGAGTAATTAATCAATTATCCAAGAGTACCCAGCTTCTGATCATTCCTACGTACTTATCACATTAGCCAGAGTCCTTCCCCAGCTCCCCAGGACCACAGGTCACCCCATTTCGATGACAGGCCCCTAGACTCAAAGAAGGACCTTTAGTTTTGGCCCAAAGGAGGTCCAAAGAAAGACCTTTCCTCTCCAGGGCAGCAGTGGGCTGGGTGGTGTAACAGGGCTGCCAGCACCCTCCTGCTGTCGGAGCGAGGCTGCTCCAATCTCCTCACCACCTAAATAGGAGGGGACGGAGAAGGGAGATGGCGCAAGAAGTAAATGACTCACCTCACCTCAAGTCACACACCAAATTAGTGGTAGAATCACAATCTTGATCCATGGTTTTAACTATCAGGTCACACTTTTTGTCCCGTAATGATCCCTTTGTGCATCTCGCAATCGAGTGTCTCAGATCAACGACAAACCTCCGTTTGTTTAACTCTCAGAACTGCCATTGCTGGCAGATCTCCAGGTGTCTTTTTGCTATTTCTGCCTGGGTCTTTTGTCAGACCAACTCCTTCTGCAGCACTGACCCTGCCGGATGCCAAGCCTCTTCTACTTCAGGCCCCTGAAGCTTCCAACCTTCTTGAACGTTCCCTCTAACTCAGCTTCCCTTCTCTCCCTGGTGGCATCACATCAGTAAATCACTTGGAAATCATCCTGAAAGAGGAACTGCTATAAATGGCCACACTTTGCTATTCACTTCCCAGAGCTGAGAAAAACAGCTCCCTTTATCTTAGAGCTAACAGAAAGGAGCAGTGCTCCTGCAGGAGTTGACATCTGCAAGGGAAAAGGATTTCTTCCATGTTACTAACAATGCTGTTCCACAGCTAGATTAAAAAAACAAAGCTTTAAGCAACCCTCTGAAAGCACCTAAGGCTTTCATTCCTCACCACATATTTCTAAAAGGCTCCAGGAAGCTGGGCTGCCATCCTTTACTGACGGCCAACATGAACAGCTCCGGGGTATGCCTGATTTGCCTGGTATCTCTCTGGGTGTAAGCAGGCAGATCGAGAAGTGGTAAGACCAGCACACTTGCAGGTTTTGTCTTTTGTGGGAGGACAAGACAGCGCCTGCACAGCCAGCTAACCTTAAAACTCCTGAGGGGGGAGCAGAATAAGCCTTGGGTAAAGAACTGTAAAGAAACAGAAGGGATTTAAATGTCTGACTTCCACTGGGGGGGAAGAAAAGGCCTAATCTAGGCAAAGATCCCCACGGAAGTTCGACCCATTACACTTCATTCAGCCATGCCTGGGTACATCTGAATACATCGCAGGCAGGCCCTGCCAGAAGGGCTCCGGCAGCCCGTGACTCACTGCGCCGCCCTCCTTCCCTCAGACACAGGCAAAGGAGCAGCTCTCGGCCAGAGAAGCCCTCCTTCCAGCTCATCCCCGTCACGAGACAGGCAGGCACGGAAACTCGCAGTTCCCAGGAATTCAGTGGGGTTCTGTGTAGAGCCGAACAACAAAATCCTTCTCCTCTGAATAAATACACAAAAATGCCACGAGAGCGTGGTACCAAACCCAGGTCTGCTCGAGGAGCATGCAGCAGAAATATCAGCCCGGTGCCAACAGACCCATGTCCCGGCACTGCTGTGGCACGGAGAAAATATTGGGTCTGACAGCCGGGCTGCAGCGCTGGAGGGCAGCAACCTCCTGCCACGGAGCTCGTTCTTCTTACGATCCCAATCCCAGATCCAGGGAAGTCAGGCAGCTGATCCTACAAATAGCCAGGAGCAGAACACCATCGTGGCTCTTCCGAAGATCCTGATGTGAAAGGGAGGGTGCAGGACAGAAACCCACTGGGCAGGTGCCCATCCCAACAGGAAAAACCCTCAAGTGTTTACAGTGCTGATTTCAAAAGCGCTCAGCAATTAACACTGCCGGCTGGAGATGTCTCACAGAGGCCCAGACCATTACTGTGCCTGCCTCCAGCAAAGCGTGCAGCAAGGAAACCTGGCACACAGGCAAGGAAACAGAGATGAGAATCAGGGAAGGAAGAAGGTATGGCTTTTTTTTTTTTTAAATTATTGTTATTATTACCCCCCCATTTGTCAGAGCCTGAAAGAGGCAGAAGGAAGCCACTGAACAGGGGCCTCAGCTGCAAGGAGCTTTAAAGCCCTGGAGAAAACCTTAAATGGTGGAGTCTGTGTTGCTTTGCTAATACTGAGAGAAGAATACGTGCTGGCAGTGCACTGCCTGGTTTGCAACAGCCCTCTGAAGAAGAGGTAAACCCAAAGTGCCCTGGAATCACCACCTACGGCTTACGAGGCCCTGATTCATAGGAATCTCTCTGAATTTTCCTGTAAAGTTTTTGGAAAATTACCTCTCCTGGATCAGAGATGTTTTTATTACTCACCCAGACAGGGAAAGAACAGCCTAGAGCAAGATCTGGGCATTAACTGACAGAAGAGTTAGGTGATGCTGTTCAGCCTGGAGTTGTTTGGAAGCGTCTGTGCAAGCACAACCAAAAAGCTGCTGCTTGTTGAGTCGAGGGAGCTGCGTCCCTCCGGGAAGGGACAGAACCATGCAGGGGCACGGAGGATAAGTACAGCTGCAACTCACGGCAGACAACAGCGGTTTCTTTTGTAACACAAACCCCTCGTTTGACTGCTACCTGGCCAAGCAAGAGAAAAGGGAGAGCAGAGGCAATACATCGCCGTACTGAAACGGACACCAAGAAACTGGCTGAAGGGAGGACAACAAATGCTCCCCAGCAGACTGACGAGGACAGAAACCCAACTGCATCGGGACAGGGGTTGTGCCTGCCTTCCCCAGCACCAAGCCACCCGCCAGCCCAGCTGCTAGCCCTCCTCGGCAGCCTGCGTTGGGAACCTGCTTGGGTCTGGTTCACCTTCACTCACGGCTGCATTCATTGTTTCCACAAGAGCAGTCTGACGCTTTGCCTCTATCAGTATTCTGCCAGGCAGACAGCTGCTACAAAGCCTTCTACCCGACCTGCGCATAAAAAGGTCTCACAAAACTTTTGCATCCCATCCCAGGTTCCTGATATGTTTAGAGAGGAAGAATAAGCAGAGATAGCAGCAGTGGCAGCCTAACAAGTATGTCGGGAGGCTGTCCTGTCTGCGGTGCTTTCATGCTTCACAGAATCAGCTCTGGGCTAAACCCTACTCCTTATTTCCCTGGCTAGTCCTAATGCTACAAACATGTATTACACGCCCCCCCTTTTTTTTTTTTTTTTTTTACTCACGTGACCAGATCCATCTAACGGGTACAGATTTTCCTCATTTTATTCCCCTTTATCTTGGGGATAACCTCCACATACTTATTCTTAAAGTGAAGCACAATGTAATCTGCACACAGAAACTTGTTATCTTTAAGTGCTATCCCCCACGCTCCAAAGCAACAAAAAAGACTGCACACTTTCCTCTTCATCTTCAAAATAATAACAGCGAAGTATCTCTACTATGGTGAGAAAACATGGTGGCAGTTTTGCCTAGGTTACGGGCAATTTAAAAAATAATAATTATAACCTGCTCTAGCCACAAGGCAGACGTTGGGTTTTCTTCGTGTGCTGCATGGGACCGACACACCCCAAGGTCAACGAGGAGTAGCAGTGCCCCTTGATTTAAGAAAAACAAAATCCAGCTGGGAAGAGAGAAAGTGTGGTTTTCTATGGAAGTTATTGCTTTCCCAGGAAGGATGCAGGAGTTCATTGTTAATCAGGCTGCTGAAAGGTTAATTCTCTCTCCAAATGCACGTGGGGTGGGGAAGAAATCATTGTGAGGCACCGAGCTGCTCGGGGGGGAGAGGTTTTAGGAACAAAAGGCAAACGGGTGCTCGGGGCAAGGAACCTCCATCCCTCTCTTTGCAAGGCATCACGTGCGCCTGCAGCACGGTATCAGGGCTGGTTAATAATGAGCTGTAGTGCCGGGCACCTGCCAGACTAATTGCAGCACAGCGTGCCGGAGCGCTGCATGGAGGGCATCTGGAGGCAGAAGCGAGCTCGGCGCAGCATCCTGAGAGCTCGCAGAGCAGCATCCTCCCGAGTGCCAGGCCACCAAATCTTCGCTCGGGGCTGGGGAACGCCGATCGCTGTACCAAGACAGAAGGAAGAGCCGTCAGCTGGGCCTCTGATGCTCCATCCCTCACCCTGAAGCCTGCTGCGGCCAGCGGAAAGACTGAGCCCAGCTTTGACTCGGGCTCTGCCGCTAATATGCCGCGTGGCCATGGCAACTCAGAGCCGCCCGGGAGGTCACAGCACCGGCAGGAGCTCTGCGTTTGCCTCGCAAGAGCTCTGAGTGAGGCTCGCTTCGGAACAGAGCCCTGGAGCATGGGCTGGGCAGCTCTCGTGTCCCACAAAGGATGGTCTGTATGTGGGGAACTTGACCCACAGCTATCAGTACGGCTGATGCATTAAACCTGCTTGTATTTCATGCAGTCATTATGCAGAAAATAAGCCTTGGCTTGACCCTGCTGAAATCTACAACTCCCACTGAAGGATGAGGCAGGGCAGAATATGGCTTATTGCAACCCTAACCCAGTGCCCAGAGGCCCCAGACTCTCTTCGTGACACTTCAGACCAGAAGGAGAGCAAATGTTCTCTTCTGACACACGCAAAACACCAGACAGTGCCCACCGCTCCTCCAGGATCCTTGCAGGAACTTTCCCTACCCTGGATTTCTTTGCCACAGCCCTCGCTTGGCTCCAGCACGTGGATCTGGCACTCTGGCTGCTCTGACAACTCTGCGAGATCGGGCTCTGGAGAACAGAAGCAGGTCTTAGAGCGAACCGCCCTGCACGGGACAACTCACCCACCTGCAAGCTGCTGCTCCAGGCTGCTGGCAAACTCAGGCAGATGTGATAAAATCCAGTAGATTCAGACAACTTTAAGAAGCTTGACCAAAAGACGTAAAAACTTACTTGAGCAAAAGGCAGAAGCAGCTGATGATTGAACATAAATCAGTTCCATGGAAGAAACCACTGGTGTGGAATGCATTTGAACCTTAATCAAGCCCTGTGCCTCAAAGTCAAAGGAAGAAGATATTCAGCGGTGCGTTGGCGAAGAGCCTTTAGGTGGTTTAAATTATTCTATCCAACCAATATTCTAATTGCTCTGCCTAACCTCTAGAGATCATCATTAAGTTTCTGGCTCACTGCCCCAGCACATGTGATAAAAGCATCTCAGGCTTACCAATGAGGTTTTCATCGCTCTCCATAGGAGGTCTGGGAAGACCGCTGGATTCTGCCTCCAGAACAATGCGGATTTCTTTGCCGATAAGAACGGCAGGGAACAGAGAACACAACAGACTGTGTGTGCACTGACATAGAAAGAATCGTAACGTGACAGCACCAGGCACCCCGCTTCGTGTCACCTACGTCCTGATGTAGGAGCGCGTCTGTAGGTGCAGCACAGCTCAAAGGACAGTCTGCCATAATCCCCCAGCTCAGTTCACCCAGATACTTGGATATCCATATGCTCTCAGAGCCCACTGCTCTCCAACGAGGCTCCACGTGTATCTATCAATTGCTATTTATCAATTGCAGAAACAAGCAATACATTTTCAGCTTCTGAGATCCTAAAACCTACGGTAGAGTTCGTATGACTCCAATCACACAGCCTGATCGCACTGAGCACGGTACTGTACCTGTATGTGAAGTACTCGTATCACGCTATCAAAAATTGGGATCCGAAGTGCCCTTATGGACTGAGCGCGTCAACATGCTAGACCAGTTCAAACCAGTAAGGTTACACAGCATCATCTCACTGCTCCATTACTACATGGACCATAAAAACAGCTCACCAAAATCACCCAATTCCACACAAATTTCTTAGTATCTTAGGAATACTCTTCTACTAGAATATAAATTCAGTATTCACTTAATGGGTCATCAAATCTGCCCTTAAAAGCAAAGGCAGAAATACCGTATAATGTATTTCCAAAACTAATCAAACAAGAACAGGTTAGAGAGCACAGATCAGAATACAATTTATTGACGCTAAACTCATTTACACTGGTTAAGAATGTGGAAAAATCATCATTGGTATATGATCTTTACACAAAAGGATTATAGAAATCCTTTGCTTTTAAATGAAGCCATTAATACTTTTCTACAGCAGGCTAATATTTCCACTTCACAGACGAGGAGCGAGTCACAAAGACTTTCCCAGAGTCATTATTTAGTCAGTGGCATAAAGGCAGCTGTTCCTTTAAGTTCCCACCCTGAGAAACAAACCTACAAGATATGTTCCTAGCCCAATCCCAAACAAAATAAAATCCTTATCACTGGGAGAGCAAATCCTAAATATATGACACTAAAAAAATTTGGTCAAATTCACTACAAGGGGTAAATAAGCTGGTAAGGAAGAGGTGTAAACGGGGAAACTGGCTTGTGCTGCTCTGGCTTTCAGGGGGTGTGTCAATCCTGCATGCACATCTGCATGCTCAGTGAGGTGTGTGCTGCAGGAACAACAAACAAGCGCTTTGGGGCAAAAAAAGACTTCTTATGTTTGTGGAGCTCAGCATCACAAGACCCGAGTCAGAAGGTTTGAGAGAGAGAGAGGCTGGGAGGAAAGTCTCTTCCATTGTGCTTTTTCTCCTCTGTCTGTTACGCTCATCTGATTATCCCTGGTAAACGCTCACGATTAACACAATACTGTCAGCAGCAGTGCATTTGTCTGAGCCCTCCTCCAGCATCCATCACGGTAAGTATTTCCTGCAGCTCTTTGCTTACTCCTCAGAAAACCATAACTCTTGTGCAGAACCACTAAAACCTAATTCCCCCCGTACTAATTTCACATTAGCTTTGCCCTGCCCAGCCCTAAGTGGAACGGGAATGATTTATGAACAACTCTTGCTTTACAGATGGAAGTAAGGCGGAAGGGAACGCGACGCAGCACCTTGCAGCACGGCGCTGCCACGCACGCTTCTGCCCAGAAGCGAGCCCAAGCCCGCAGAGTGCCAGCAGACGATGCGGGGCAGCAGCCTGCCGGGTGACATCAGGGTGACATCACGTATCGTGCCACCATGTTCGCAGCCAATTGGGGAGCCTTCTCCCTCAGCCTCGAGCTCTCACCTAGCCGGGAAGCCTATAGGAAAAAGCTGCAGCGCTGGCGGAGGGCTCGCTCGTTGCTGATGCTCAGCCGGCCACACCTCCTCCTCCCCGTTCCCCGCTCCAGCGCACACACGCGTGTTCACTTGCACACTAAAAATCCATTTCTGAGCATTAGGCTTTTGGCAACGGCTCAGATAAGAACTTACTTCTGGAAATTTATGGATGTGTTTAGCAGTTTCAGTGGAAGACACCTCCTTCTCTAAGTAACTGAATATTTAACTCCTTGCTGTGACGCTGCACAGCTAGCAGTCTCGAGTATTTTTGTCCCAAATGCGCTAAAAGCAACTCACCTCCAGCCATGGCTGTAAGCTTATGAAGAGACAGCAGGGGATTTAAAGTTAGGGCTAGGTTATGATTGTCCCTGGCTATAATCAACTAGTCAAGAGCAAATTGTTAGCGCACAGAAGCCAAGCCCAACACCAGCTCAGGGCGAGCTGCAGTGCTGCAAAGCGGGGCTTGCAGCGTGCCCAGCACAGAGATGCTTCACTGCAGCTGCCTTCTGCTACAAGAAACAGACACAAAGTGTCATGGGATGAAGCAAGGTATTAAAATAATCGGTGGGAACCAGAATCCCGGGATGCTGCCTGCCTGTCAGAGGGCTCTTGAAGAAGCTGTAATTGTCAATTCTCACTCTAAAGCAAATAGAGAGTATGTACATCCAAGCACACGGCTCTGTGGTCTGCTGAAACTAGTTCAGCCTGCTCATGTGAGAAACAAATGAGGTCTACGTGAAATTCAAAGGGAGACGGTAGGCTGTACCCTAGACACACAGATTTTAGCCCAAGTCACTCAGCAGCACTGACAGATTTTTGTCATGCTTACCACAAAAATATTTGAGCACTACAACCCCCAGTCAGACAGAGATTTAGGATCACAGACCTCTCCACATCCAAACCAGGCCACGGAGCAGATGACTGGTACTTCTGTAAGTGCCTGCTCAATTCACCAACAGCTACACCAGTCCTTAAAACTGAAATACTGCCAGCTATTCCTTCTCCCCCACCTCATCTCCCACGACAAGCAGTCAGAAATAGTGACTTATTCCTGACAGTCCCAGTCTGTGTGAAATCCAGAGGTGCAAGCAATTTCTTTTTATCCAGCACTACTGGAAGTGAACGACCGTCACGGAGCATTTTTCAGGCCTTCGGGAGGACTTCTTGGGCAGAAAAGTCCACAAGATCATCTTAAGTTCAGAGCTGAAACCCAATTTAGCTTACTTATTAAGCTCTTATCACCCTCTTTCCTACAGCAGTGACAAAGACAGATTTTGTGACCTGCTCCTTTGAGGTAGCAGCAGCAGCAGCGTCTCCTGAACACCCTTCTGGGCTCTACCAGATCAACCAAAAATTAACAGTGCGAGAGGTGAAGCCATGCAGTACCTACAGATACCCACCTGAAAAAAATGGGGGTCTCGTGGAACCAGAAAACACAAACAAGGCACTGCTTTGTCGCAGTAACTGAAGCTCTTTGTGGAATAGGTGCGTGCTCAGTGTTTGCTCACAGTGCTTGAGGGGAAAGGAACAGCAGCACGAGGACATAAAACAAAGGAAGGAAGCAGAAGGAGCAGCCAACGAGACTGGGTGCATCATAGAAAAGAGGAGCACAGTGAGGCAAGGTGACACCAGAAGCACCCAAGGAATGAACAAGTGGTTTTACAAGCAAATAATGGAAGAGCCCAAACAAGGTTTTCAGTAAACGGCAAGCTGCAGGAGGAAGAATGTTGTGCTAGCTGGTGTCAGAACAGACCAGTCCCCAAAAACCCCACTTCACATGACCCGAAAGACAGTCACATTGCTTGCTCCTGTTCACAAAGTATCAGAAGAACAACACACCTTTTAGATTTTGCTTGGTCAGAAGCGCATGTAGCATTTTCGAAGTAAAAACGGTACTTTTTGGTAAAGGGGGGGGGAGGGGGGGAGCCATAAGCACTTCTTCAGCAAAGAAGGAAGGTATCTTTTCAGTAAGGAGGGGTAAGAAGTAAGATTTCTACAAGATTGCATGCTAGTATTTAACCATTAAAATTCTATACATTTTCACAGAAAGATGGAAGACATTAAACGAAGGATGGAAGTTCCAAAAAGGGAACAGGATAAACAGCTGCCAACTCCCAAATGAAGTTACCTAGGGGTGTTTCTGTATTCCTCACAGGCTCTGTGAAAATCCATCTTCACCAGGAGCAGTCTGACACAATCGCTGCGCTGATGCCGTCACATCTTCATAAACGAAGCCTTGCTGCTCTGTTCAGGCACATCATCATGCTAGCACGTTGGTAGGTCTCAGCTCAAATTTTAGTGAAGATATTACACACCATTTTTCTCTTGGTCACAGATAAATGACAGCTCTCACCAAGTATTTAGATGCTTGTTACTACTTAGTAGTAGACGGTTGTGAAATTTCCCAGAGAAAAGTTGTCTTGAAATGCAGAGATTTGCATTAAAACACTTACTCAGGAGATCAGACACAGTCTATACAGAGTATGAACCTGGGAGCCTACCTGGAAAGGCAGACTTAAACCATCTTTTCCCTTCATTATATATACCAGAATAAGCACTCATGGGATTTTCTGCCCTTAAGTTTCATTAATTTCTCTCTGGACACCAAACTGCAAGTTAAACGAATGGTACCAATGCAAAAAAAAATAAAAAAAGTCTCTGTAAAACTCTACAATCTTATCTAAAAGTGTTAGGGACAATAGAAACGTGTTTCCATATTCCTCTATCTTCTGGCAGCAGCTCAAAAAGTTAAGTCATGTTTATTTTCCTTAATGGAAAAGCACCACTCGCTCTCCCCCTAATGTCAAGACCAATCGTGCCGTAAGCACTGCACACAGAAGTCTGGCTGAGTCAGCTGCGCTTCGCCAAGCTGCCATACAGCGCAGGACACGGAGTCATTTAATAAACAGAAATGAATTTAGCTTTTTTTTTTTTTCGTGTGGATACTTGGTGTATGTAGAGATTTTTCCAGGAGTACCTAAAGCATTACAGTTTTTGTTTTTAAAGTGATGATTGAACTATAGAGTTAAGAGCCCTAGCATTTTATTTACTTTTCAAGACCCAAACCAAAAAGGAGTCCTTATATACAACTAAAATACAAGGCAAAGCTCCGACAA
Source organism: Anser cygnoides (assembly GCF_040182565.1). Classification (NCBI taxonomy): domain Eukaryota; kingdom Metazoa; phylum Chordata; class Aves; order Anseriformes; family Anatidae; genus Anser; species Anser cygnoides. Next base: position 3,301,350 of record NC_089898.1, on the reverse strand, counting down.
ACACTTGCACAGAGCCAGGATTTCATTACTAGACAGAAGTTTTGTATGTATATTCACACATGTAAATGTATAAAGAACACTTTAATATATAACTTTTTCATAAAGCACGGAACTCAAAGTTAATCCTAGTCTTTTATATGCATACAGCTAATTATGAAAACAGAGTGCAAGGACTCAGCATCCTATGTTGCTCTCATGTGAGTAGCTGACTTGACTAAATCCCTAGGCTCTTTGTAGTAAGTCAGCACAGAAGATAACTTTCCCAGAACGTAACATAAAACACACTGCTTGGGGCTGATTACAGAGAACCAAGACGCTACACAGCTAACTTGTCCAGCTATATTTTAGTTCAACAGGTAAGTAATATCAATATGCCACTCGTAACTAAATATACAAGTCCCTTCTCTTCAGTCCTTACTTGCACATTCATGCACCAAAATGAAAAGAAACTCGAAGGAAATAGTAAAACTAAGACAGTCCTCTGAAACTTCATCAAAATGTGATTTGTAACAGAAAAAAATCTTCGTGCAAAGGTACTACTGCTTTATGCAGGATTATCCTGGATTTAGTCTTCTGCAAAACACTGCATTGTAACAAATCAAGTTTTGAAGTGTGTGATGATTTTTTTTCCCCCTCCAATACCTCCTAAATGAGTCTTTATCACACCTGGCTGCAGAGGAACAACCTGCTCAAAAAAACACACCACAAACCTGCTCTACAGAGCAGTTACAAAGTACTGACAATTCAAAACCTCAAGCAAAAATTTCAGTGGAAGTTCAAAACATTTAAGCTTTCTTAAGGTAGGATTTATAACTTTATAAATCGTGTTCCTCTCTCAAAAAAAAAAACAAACTCATATTTAAAGAATTCTGGATTTTTACATTAAAAACATAGGAAAAAAACACAGGTAAATAAAACTGGCAGTAAAAGCATCAGAATGACATTTCACATTTTTTCACTCCTCCAACACGATACTTCTCAAAGCAAACACTGCTTGAACCAACAACATGGAGGCAGATTACCAACTGGGGCTTACATCCCTTATTCTTTAATCTGCAAATTTAACAGAATTAGGAAACAGCAGAAATACAAGGAGTACAGTAGAGTTGACTAATTATACAAAATCTTATCAACTCGACTTCGCATTTCATATGCCACCACGTTACTTTGCTTTAGAAGTTTTCCTTGACAAGGTGCTGGAGGGAGGGGCGCAGGTATACGTTGTGACAATGGAAGAATTTTTATTAAGTGCTTTAGAAAAAGAAGCTGATAACCTCGAGTCACTCAAAAAAAAAAAAAGCAATCTTTAAAAAAATTATTCCAGTCTATAAACAGCAGCTTCAATATTCATGTAACCCAGAATGCAAGTTTTACTGAACATTTTACAAAGCAGTCCTGTTAAAAGAAGAAAAAGAAAGGCGCAGCATGAAGTAATTTCAGACAACCAGTTTTGTGAGAGCTTTAATGGCACAAAATGTTTATAAGCTACAACTTATACATGTACTGTAAACTGTATATAATGTTACAAAGTGCTAACTAATTTATGAAGAATGCATAATCACTTTGGCTCAGTTAACTCCAATATTTCAATAAATGTCAATTAAAAAATTTGAGTTTCTAATAATCTTCAGCTTTCACTTTTTAAAACAGTAAGTAAATATGTATTTACTGCAGTTAAGTTAGCCTGCTGCATTTTTAATGTGCGAGTTTATGCATTTTTTTCTTGATCCTATTTACAAATATCGTAGGCCAGTTTTCACTGTATGTAAGAAAAATGAAGCCTGCATTTTTTTTCCAAAACTGTAAACAGGTATAAAGCTTTTTAAACAACATTTATCTTAACAAAACCTCAACTATCAATAGTTGAAACCCCTTTTCAAATTATACAATCTGTTTCTGTTCATTGTAAAACTCAAAGTTGTAGACTTTCCTCCAAAGCTTATAGCAGGTATCAATAAATACTGCATCGTATCACAGCAAGAGTTACCGTGATCACGTATCCATTCCTCGGCTGCAGTCTTTACAATTTTTCTTCATGGCTCCTTCAAATATTACAAACTACGTTGATACTCTAGCCACAAGCTTGCAAGATTAGTTATTAGATATTTTGAAGAATTATCCTCTTTTAATTTACAAAGGGGTATTTTTCGTTGTTGAATAAGTTCTCCCTACTCGGTAAAAATCTATTTTCCCACTATTCCAATTTCCATACAAAACAAGGTGCTGTAATTAGAACTGAAAGTGTTTCAGCCTTTCCCCTGTCCGCTCAGTTTTTCAGGACTGTAAAGTGATATACTTGATCTAAAACACCCTCACCACGTCCCCCCTCTCTCCCCCACCTTTGGGCAAAACCCAGCATCCACCCTTGAAACAAATACCCAGTTGTAGGCCACTCGAGTGCCACGAGCATTGACAACTACAAGAAAAAAGCAGATGTCTTCACCAGAATTGTTAGACTGCTCTTTTACCCTGAAAGCATTCTCTAACAGCATTCAGAAGTAGAGAATAAAAATAAATACGGTTTAGCAGTGGATTTATGCTTAGCTTTTTTACTTCCTGGGAGCTAACTAAGCTCTTTTAAACCAAATCTCGGTTGGGATTTAGCTTCTACGTATCAACTGTTTCAAGCGATCACTGCTATATCAAATATTCAACTTTACAAAATCTGCTGCAAGCAAACAATCATAGGTAGCTGTTCTCTTCCAACTAGCTGACCGTATTTTCTTTAATGTTTTCTACAAGTCAGCCTGCTAAAGTTTTTATTTAAATGAGATTTTGCTAGTCTTAAAATTAGCATTGGTTCCCTAAATACTTAGTATTAAAGTCTATACCATAGGTTTTTTTTTTTATATATTCATATATATATAAAAAAAGAGTATTCTATCCTTCAGAGTCATGCTACATGTTCTGAAATCCAATAAAATCTATTTAAGGACATGAATGTCCCAATGCTTTGTAACAATTTGGTACTAAAGCTTCACATTTTGAAAAGAAGTGTCACTGAAGGAGGACAAGGCTTAATGTTCCCTAAGATAAAAGTTCAACGACGTTAGTGAGAAGTCTAGCTAACATGAGACATCACGAGTGACTTTCAGATTCCATGTATCCCCAGAGGAGATTGTACAGTAAACAATGAGAGGAATATTGAAAACTCATTTGCAGAAGACATTTCAGAGCTTTGCAACTTCTGAATCTTTACGCACCTGCAAGATTGTCCCCCCTTAGAGATAGGTCAAACGCTTTACCTTCCAAAACTGCCCTATGATCATAATTGTAAATGGTTCCACAACAAACAGAATCATATCCTTTTATACAAGAGTCTAAATACACCTACAGCTGTTGGGTTTTTCCTTAATTTTAAACTACGTTTAAAAGGAAAAATTCACATTTAAAATTTTCCCTTAAGAAAACAGGTAAGGAAAAGAAAAGCTTCTTCACATGCAAACAATGCAATTTTTTCCTAATATCTTCTAGGCATCAGACAGGTTTCCTACAAGGAATAAGGAGCTGACTTCATAGAAAAGACAAGATTACAACAATTATCTAATATTAAAATACGCTGATGGAATAAGTTATCCTAGTTCAAAATTTACGCAGTCTTTGCCTCCTGCAAATTGAATCGTGTTAGCCAATGTAAGGGGGTCAAATAAATTCCCCCAGAAACTGATTTAACTATTTTTTTATTGCCAGTAATTTCTTAGTTTGCTTCACAACCAGTTTGTTTTTCCAAAGCAAAAGTCAATTTCACTCCAATCAGTAATTTTCCTCAAAGATACTTAGTTTTATCACTATAATACAGTCAACATACCATGCACAACTGCAATTTAAGTCAGGTTGCACTAAGGAGGCAACAGCATCACCGAGAAAATTAAAACTTGCTGGTGGCATTTTGCATTGAGAGAAGCCCTTGCAACATATAGACAGTTGTAAACTCCGTTCAGCAACTCTGACGTGTCTTGCAGGCCAAGAGGCAAGGGAATGGGAAGAGAGGAAAAGAATGTGGATAGCGAAACACCTCAACAGAGTTCCAACACAATACTCAATTCCAGAGTTAGCAAAAACCTGGATATGTAAAGAAAGGGTGAAGTCAGGGTCATGCTTAAAATGGTCTCAAGTCAAATGTACTAAATGAGACAGAAACACCTTCACAGGTCACGTGGATTTCCAGGTTTTGCACTCCATCTTTCAATAAGTGCTGGCTGAAGGTGTGGTCAGTCGTTTCCCAATGTAGATGCTGAAATAAAAAGTATAAGGCATAGCGTATTTCACAGAAATACTCCCTGGTTTTGACACAGTCCTCATGCACCTAGCTACTGGGATCTGTCTTTCAAGCTTGATCAGATTCTTCCACAGACTTCACTTCCTGTTTTGTAAAATTACTCATTCTGAGATTTTCAGACAAGCCTAGAAGGACTGACGTTATCTACATTCAGTGAAAGCAGGTTCCTTCCAGTCCCAAGCTCATCTGAAAACCCCAGCCTGAAAGCTGTGTTGTCCGTAGAGTACCTGACACAGGAGGCTCTTGAACAGCTGAGCAACACTCAGATTATTATTGCAAAACAAAGTATTGCCAATAGAAGGAAGGGGTGAGCTTTGAAACACTGCTGAGGATCTACACAAACACTGACCTCTAACAAATACATCCAGGCAACATCTAATTCACTGCAGAAAGGTACAATTTTGCAGTAGTACAAGTATTGTACAATATACTTTCATATATTCTATCCTCCTAATTTACTCGATAGTTTACAGAAGCTTAGAGACGCACGAATCCCACCCCAGAAACAAACATGAAGCTAAGTAAAAACATATTTTGAGTACACACCTCTGCCCCCTTTGTAGAATATGACAGATAAATATAAAGTTAGAACTTAAGCAAGCTCAGAGATTACATCAGATTACGCAGGCACTGAAAACATCGCTGAGCAGAGCAGCAGCTGATCGCCCAAGATACATCCAGTATTTCAGATATCTAAGTATTCAAACATTTACTCTCAGCAATATCACAAAACTGCGGCGTTAGACGTTGAAAATTACAGAGGATGTGCCATGCACACAGAACTCCAGCACCAGGATTTGTGCATTGTCTTCTTGTAATGGTCAGTACATGTTAACAACAGTTTCCCACCTATTCTCTTCTTACTTACCCTATATTATAACATGAAGCATTTAAGTAGAATGTGTGCATAATCAAATGGCACACACAACTGCAAAAGTTATCTGCAAATTCATGATAGTTCATGCATTTTTAATATAAGAAACGTGATCTATTCTATGAACATACTAATGACGGTATAACTGCTGCAAAGTTTTCCTGCATTTCAAGGAAAAAAAAGAGCACCAAATTTTCTTGAGCAAGGTGCAACAATACTCTAGTTATTCTAGACAAAGCCCTTTTCAGCAAGCACCTGACATTCAAGTAAAGCAGAAAAGCAAAGCCAGATGCAGAAGTTGAAGTGAGAATTATGTTAATACTTACCCTAGTCCCAAAGCCAAAACATGAGATATGAACAGAGATGGAATGAAAACCTTAAGAAATTCTGCAGAGAAAATGCCACCTTTTTTCATTGCTCCACTTTTTCTCATACTTAAAGACACTGAACGTTTAGGATGTCTGAAATGAAATTCCCTGAAAGAAGAGGGGGAGGAGAGAAAAAAAATTAACACAATTTTTTTGGTGTTTTTTCTTTTTTTTTGCACACAAATGATCTCTGTAGGAACTTTATTTTTTTTAAAGTACAAAGAGCTAGAGATCAAAGCAAGAGATCCTTTACACAGAGTAAGGGATCAAAGAGAATAATAGGAGGTATTGTGGAGAGACCACTTACACAGACAGTATAGAGACAAAGGGAGCGGTAGCTGAAGAGAGAGGTAGGTCCGAGAGAGGGAATTTCAGGATGTGATTTGTTAGCAAGAGCCTCATTTTTTGTTCCAAACAGAGATACAGAAGTCTGCCAGATATAGACAGCATCCTCTATTTTAACAAAAATGCTTTGCATTCAAGGAGCTCAACGTTTCCCCTTCCGTGGATGAACATTACATATTTTACATAGAAAGAAAAAAAGGTACAGAGAATTTATGACACTTGCTCAACACTATTCCATTCATTAAACCTAAACTAAATCCCATGAATCCCAGCTCCAAGTACCCAACTCTCCCAGTAATTATAATTTTGTAAAGAAACCTTGTAATCAACTTGCTGTGGATTTATATTACTTTCAGTAAAAAGTAATTTTGATGCTATTATGGTTTTCAAACTTCATTGTTTTGACTTTTTGTAGACTCCCCAAAGAAATTATTTCTTTTTTCATAAGATGATATTATTTGGACAGTCAGAGTAATTGCATGTAAGTGAGACTCATGATTCTTCTTTCACATGAAGGAATATCCATTAAAAAAAAAAAACTCACTTGGGAGGAATGTTTTCAGGCCTACTCGACCAGTCTGACACCCAGTCAGCACTTTTCTTCAAGACTTCCAACTCTTTCTCTCCTTCTACTGCTTCTTCTTCAGACTGAAAATACACATTGGAAAGCCTTGTAACAGTCAATTGGCTCCTCCTCATGGTGTCAAATTGAGAACAACAACAGCAGCAGTAAAATGATAAGCACCAAATGGTGGCAACTGATAAACAAGCAAGTGTTCTTGGACTACCAATGATTTAGAAGAGATTTTATTATGCTAAAAGGAGGATCTGCAGAGGTCAGGATATCACTAATTTGGTTATTATATTCAGGACCTCAGCATCATAGGAAGTTGGTTTGTGGTTGTGTTGTTGGCTTTTTTTGTGGGGAGGGGTGGTGGTGATGTTAATCCTCATTGTAGCAAACCAGCTCGATGCATTAAATAAAGTTTTTAGAAACGTGAAAAACTTTAATTTGATGGCATTTAATTGAAAGCATACAGCATGTAGGTAAAGCACAGAAAGCCAAATAAAAATGTTTCCAAAACAATATTAGGAAGTTCTTTGAAGGCGTTATTTGAAATTTATATTACATGCAACTGGTGGCTTCTACTGGGTGCGCCCCAGAAGCAGCAGGGAAAGCCAAGCACTCAGTGCAACTCTCTTGACCCAAGGAGTCAACATTACATCATTAGATACCAGAATTAGAAAAAAATATCTGCTAAAAAGGCCAGAGAATGCCATTTCTTTGGCTAGCACAAGATGACTTTGGTACAAACTCTTTCTCAGAATTAAAACAATTTCCTGAGTGACCTTTAGTAAAATAAGTTATGCCACTTGCACTGAAGTGGGAACCAGACCAAAAACAGAAGCAATCAAATCCAACAAAACAGCGATGGCAAACCTAACCTATCATGAAGATTGCTCCGGCTCTCTGTAGGGCAGAAGAGCAACAGGCCTACTGCTCTTAGACAAAATTAAATGCAAGGTTTCACTCGTCCAGGATTGCTTTTTATTTATACTGCTGAAGGCAGCAAATTCCAGTAAATTGCCAAGCTAAGAGTTCAGCATTAGTCTCCTCTCAGTTTGCACGATGAGGATTACTCACTGTCATGTGAGCTGATTGATCCATACATCAATACACCAAACACCCTGAAATCTTGTGCAGAAATATAAACATTTCCAAAGCCAAAACAGGTTTGACACACAGAGCACGAGCAGAGTGGTAAACAATAACATCGCTGCTACTAACCAGGGCATTTCCCAGCTTTAGAGATGGAGCCTCGTTTTTCCCTCCCTCCAAAGCTATTCATCTCTACAAGTCAAACTGCAATTAATACAGAGTGTAAGCCTACCCACAGTTTACCATCTCTGCCTGGTTGTTAAAAATAATTGTTCTGGAAGGTGTTTTTATTTAATAAAGTTTTATTCGGAAAACATTCTCTTAGAAGAAAATGTAATTTAGTTAAACTGACCTAAGCTTGAATGTACAAAAGCTGTTTACTACACCTATTTACAGGGAAGTATTATATAAAGTCCTGATAAAAAAGATGGAGTAAAAATATATAAGAACAAAGCACGAGACTAGTAAACAGCCTTACCAAAGTGACTAAAGGACACCTCCAAATTCTGAATACACAAAATTTAGATAATTTTTTTTTTCTGTACAGCACATAACAGCCAAGTTTAGAGTCAGAATGAAAAAAAATTACTAGAGAGCAGCAGTTTAACATATTTTTTATTCCGCCACGTAAAACACACAAGATTTAAGACCTTCTAAAGTGAGAGGTTGCTCTGCCCCTCAAGAACTCCTAACATTGACTTATATAAAAGTCTGATCTATATACAATACCTACAACTTTAATGTATATATTTTAAATTATTTTAAGAGTTAATGAAGAAAATACCTGAGAACTACTGTCTTTACTTGTGTGCATTTCCACATCAAACGTTATCTGTCCATCTTCTTGAGGTGAAGGGCTAAAGAGAAATTGATTTTATTATGTCACTTTTGTCACACCACAGTCAGCTAAAGAACAATTAGCATAAATAGCATCTCAGTTGAATCATTTCCACATGTACTTCTGCACACTACTCAGATGACTAACAGACTACACAACTCTGCATGTCACAATCACCAGAATAACAAAGTTTTCCAAAAGCCCTTATCTTTTCCATTTTTTTTTAATTATCCTATCTGTCTCAACAGGGTTGACTGTCATTCCACGGAAGCATAACAAAGCGTTGCCCAAAACTTCAACAGCTACACAAAAGATGCAGATCCCTTCTTTGCTTTAGGTAACACTACTAGTATTGCAAATTAGCTTTATATCTATACAAGCTACAACATAACGTATCAAAATACCTTTTAATGCTTGGCAAGAAGGCATTCTGCTTGTTAGCCTCGCTGTGAATATTAAAAACTTGGTCATCTATTCAAAAGAAATTAACTACCTAATTATGTCAACCAAGGAAACAGCAGAGAATTTAAGTCAGGAACGATGTGAAATACCATATGATGCAGCAACACAGGTCTCCCGTTACAACTCCTAAGGGCATCTTTGTAATTTAAGTTTTCATTAGAAGCGTCTATGTTAGAAGTAACCAAAAATAACCCAGAACCCTACACACACTTAAGAGGAACTTCTAGTTTAGAAAAAAAATAATATATATCTCCCCTTCCTTGCATCTTACTTCAACTATGAAAAGGGGAAAAGAATTACTCAAAAGTTAACAACTGGAAAATTAAGTAAAGGAATGCAGTCTATCTTTATTCACTTGAAATAGGGAAAAAGCCCCAATGCTAGTAAGAAAAAAAAAAAATCATCTAGCAAACATTCCTGGTTGGACTGAATACTACTGAACTACTGGCAGCTAGTTTCTTATAAACATAGATGTAAGAAAAGGTTATTTTAATAGAAAATAAACAGTTCTATTTGAAATAGTTGTACGGATCCTTTTCAAGCACTGTCTACTACAGTCAGTAATTAAATCAGGCCTAACTAATTTTAAATAGCTTTTATTTCTGATCACCCACTTATATAAGCTGTACAGTAGACATGACAGTTAGCAGTCATTTAGCAAATCCAAATGAGGCATAAGCAGATGGACACCTAAAATTATATATAGAAACCGCCCACAGATCTCCAAAACTGGCCCAAAACCTTTGAGGGAAAGGTATAATGAACAAATAAGAACATCATAATGCTCACATGAGTCTCACGGGGTTATATTGTTAGGCAAAATTATGTTGCCTACACATGAAAAAACTGCAGGATATTGAAAGCAAGGCGTACAAATTCCAGAAATCCTTCTGCCAAGTCCAGTGATACATTTTATTACACTTGGCTAAATATAAAGCACGCATACATTACATTATTACTAACGTGCCAGAAAAATTAATATATTTCATACCCTGTATGGTTTACAACAACAAGAAATTTAACTGTGGTGCAGATGTGACTTCCCTGCTCCTGGAGCCCTTACCTTTCTGAAACACGACTTATTTTTCAAGGGAAATGACTTCTTTGATAGGCAAGAGAAAGAAAGCATGCTGAAGCATGACAAACCTGACCTGAGAAAAAACTTTACTCCTCATTTAACAGCTACAGGATAAAACCTGCAATGATCTGCATGCAGGATGGCAAACGTTGCTTTACCTGTCACAGTGGGAACTACCTCTGGAGCTGCTCTGTCCTGATTCGTGCTGGGCGTCCAGAAGGATTTTTTCCATGTCTCCATTGTGGATGGAGGACGACGAAGGGACGTGTTCCAGGCCTCCGTTCTTCCCGTTGCCATTATCGTTGCTATTGCCGTTGCCGTTCATCTGCAACTCCACCCAGGAACCTGTCGGGCCAGCCAGACATCATTTCATTAAAAGCAGGGAAACTAAAACCCATCTTAAGTTTATCAATGACACGCAGAAAAAAGCCCCACGACCATGGCGAATTCAGATAACATACAGTGCTGGGAAGGAGCTCACAAACACACGCCGAGGGCGAGGCGACGTGCTTCTTCCTGTGTCTGAAGAAACGCCCCCAAACGTTACGCTGCTACTTACCACTGCAGCTACTCTGCTGTCGCCCTCTCCTCCACAATCAGTACTTTGTCAGGACAAATTTCTCTCCCTAGTTTGAGGCTTCCATCCTCCCTGTATCACTCAATTGCATTAATCACTCGACCTCCCCTGTTCCTTTTCCGACAGTTTTCGCCCCCCAGCCCTCCTTCTATACAATTCCCCCACCTGCAATTTCGTGTTCTCCTTCTCTACACTTCCAACAGCCCCCATCTCCAAAGCAGCCCCTGATTTATTTGTATAAAACTCGTATCATCTAAAAATATTTTAAAAATAAGAAAATCAGTCCCCATTCCGCTTTCTTGCCCTGGCCTGATAGGAAAGCAGCCTCCTCTCCAGCGCCATCTGCCACCCACCCTACCCTGCCTTCAGAGCTGGGTCACACCACTCCAACCACCAGAAGGTTAAGGTCAGCACAGCTGAAGGACCATGCTAACATCCGCCTCATAGCCGTTAGATTAAAAGATTTTACCGCAAATAAGACAAAGCGAAGAACTGTGAGAAAACCAGAATCTTCACACATACTGAGTTAATTCCCATGCCATCTTTTTTTTTTTTTCCTTAGCCTTTTCCTTCACCAGCAAAGACCACGTAGCCTACCTATTCAACAGGCTGAGATTTGGATTTATTTTTAATAACTATGGAATACCCATGTGTGTGCTGAGACCTGACAAAAGAGACAGAGCATCTCCTAAGTGACAAAAACATCTGCTAACACAATTCACGTTCTCTGTACTTAAGATTTAATATTTTTCTTTTTTTTTCCATGACCTCACGTTAATTTTACGGGCTGGCTGAGGCTGGAGACACCCCTGGCTCTAGTAGGGCCACCCAGAGCGGGGTGCCTTGCCCAGGCGGCCTCTGCAGACCACCACGGAGACCCCGCGGCCTCCCCAGGCAGCCCCGAATTGCTCCCTGGCGTTCAGACGAAGCCTCTCGTGCTCCAGTTTGCCATTTAATGTGCTGATAAACTACACGAGAAACGGTACTTGCCAGTACGTTGGGAAGGGACATGTTTCAATTCATATGTTTTGGAAATATTATTCAATGCCCTGAGGGCTAAAGATAAAACAGATCCCCACCCTTCTCTCTGCTCCAAATATTTAGATGCATTCCCTACCCAACTGCAATTCCAGCCTTCTCACTCAGGCGCACAACAAGAACCATTTGACTGTCCAACCTTTATTTATCGGAGCGCACCGACTGCCTAAAGCAGCCGACTTCCTTCTGCAGTTACTGCTTCAGTTACTGACTCGCACACTGTCTTTATCCATGTTACAAAATTCTGACATTTAGCAACGTTTTAAGGCTCCCTGTAGGAAAATATTTGCAGTTAGGACCTTAGGACATTTCATTTTGCCATACAATTTTGTTAAGGAAACTGGAAGGGCTTTAAACGTTGTTTCTGCTCATCAGTCCTCAATCACAGTGTTAATAACCCTTCTAAGTAACTTTGCATTTGATGCCCCCACCACCTCAAATATATCATCAAAAAAGGGGCCACGAACACAATGAACTACTTGAAACACCATCAGCACGTTACGAAACACGTCCTCGTAATTCTACCATCTCAAAAGTTCCTGCACCCTCTCAGGAAGGTCACAGCAGTTTCCCCAGCACAAACGCTGGTTCTGTTCCACGCGGCACAGCATGTGGAGCAGAAATAATGCCCTCACGTTGGACAACCATCATTAGGGAGGAGAAAGATCTCCGATTTCTCAAAAGCACACTGTTTTCAATGCATCATCGGTCAGATAATGGCCTCACACGTATACTGTATTATGCCATGACTCCTGGGGACTTTAACTTAGGCTGTCTGACGGTAAGCACTTTCATCTCCTTTTAGTTTTGATGCCTTTCCTAAAGAAGTAACAATATTCAAGAAAAAGAAAGCCTAAAGATATGAAAACAAGAGTTGAAACTACTTTTTTGAATTACTTGCAAAGGTTCTGAATTTCAATACCGAGTTCCTGACTGTGGAATTTGGTATTGTGCCTCCACTTGTCTCTACAGCAAAATTTTGGCTCTATGAGCTGTCCCAGTGATGGGGGAAGGAGCACACCTCCTGATGTGTTCACCTATTTCCAGCTTGATTTTGCGAAGCCCAAACAGAGCTCCTCCTTAGTATCGATTGCTAACAAAGCCATTATGCTGATGGCCACGGAAGCATCATCCCCTTCGGAGTCCCGGTGGTTTAGAGCCTGGTTTCCCCAAGCTGCATTCACAAACAAGGAATTTAGGGCGTGCACAGAGCCTGCCTACAATCACGCCAAGTACACCAACTCTGTACCACATACTGGGCTTTACAGATACTCGTCAGCTGGGGAAAGGCAGCCTCTGCTTGGGCTAGCTGGCACAAAACTGTATTATTCCCGGTTTATGATGACTGCTGATGTCTAAATTTCAAATTCAAACCATTTCAAGAACCTGACGAGGAAGGTAGGTTTGTCTTGTAGCTGTGCAGCAAGGGGCAGCACCCGCAGAAAGGCAGGTGGCAGCTGCTGGTCGAAGGCAGGCCAGAAAGGTGAAGGCTCCCCTAGAGCCACATCGGAGCAGGGAGCATCTGTTGGGAATCCTAATGCTCAGGAACTGCAAAGACACATAATATGGAAAAAGAGCACAGTGATAAAATGTGAAAGGATCATAGGACAAACGTGCGAGGAGAGCACTTCTTGTAACAGCAGCCATGGGCAGACGAAAGCCCAGGGGAAGGCGATCAGACCTGGCTGCAGCTACCAGCCCTCCACGGTCCTTAACATCAATGGGGATTTTATTTGTGCATGAAATTTATCCTGGACTGACAGAATTTGCCCTTTATCTAACGCACGTTATGGCCGCGCTAGGAAGAACAGTCAAATTATCTGTGAGCAAGGAGCCCCGACGAGCCAGGCAGTAGTTTACATGACGAGCAGCACGTTCCCCATCTGACCTCACTTTTAATGAGTCAAAACACACGCGGGGAAGCCTCATCTGGCACCGAGCGAAAACACGCTACGTCCTCCCAGGGGAATCACAACCGGTTTGCAAGCGGCAGCCAGCGAGCCCCGGGGGTTCGCAGCCCCCAGTCAGAGGGATCGGCACCTCTGCTGCCCGCAGCACAACACCTGGGAGCAAAGCAGGCAGCAGGGAGCCAAGAGAGAAGTTGCCCCAGCCCTTCTCCGGCTCTGGGTTCGTTATGGTAATCACCCACAGGAGAATGCTCAGCTCCACCACGTCTCCCATTTTACTGTCGAGCTGGAAATACGGCAGCGCGGGGCGTTCTCAGGTGGGTGTTTAACTCAACTTCCTGAGTTCACTTTTTCCTCCCTCCCCAAATCACGTAACACACACTCTGGGAAAGAAAAAATCCAAAAGCTGTCTATATGAACAGTATTTTTCTCCAAAATCATTTGGCCAAGGTCTAATGCTAACTATTTTATTAGGAATGGAAATATACCAAATGATTTTTTTGTAATTCGTTATAAATTAAATAAATTAACCTTTTTACATGCTTACTGTTTTTCTTATTCTAAGGATTTTGAAGATGTTTAAAAGGTATTTGCGAAAAGGTGAAATTTTTCAATTGCTTTTCTGAGATTCTCAGGCAGATTTTCTTACTAAAACATAAACTCAGGTATCGGCTACCCACTTAAATTCTCTCTCTCTCTTTTTTTTTTTTTTTTTAAGTCCATTTGTGTAGGCAATTGGGCAAGACCCTAATGAAGTCAGCGGGTCTCCACGCGGGCGCAGGACTCCTCACGTACAAACAAGTCCCGGAGCAGGATTTAAGTAGGTCTTATGCAGCAGCATTAAGTCAGTTAATAGGCAAGTCCTCCTAAATCCTGTTGCAAAACTGCAGCATCAATAGGCTGTCATCTGGCACGCAGCCATCCTGCACACACAGGTTTCTACTAAACAGAGAAATCCAACTGCTTTTGGAAGAAAATAACTCATAAGTGTGAGCTTACAACTTTCAGTTCTTCCTAAGTGGTGGAAATTTTAAGCAAAAGTAGCTGAAAGTGCAGGAGAGGTGCTGTCGGCTTGCTTATGCTGTCTGAGATTTCACTTGGGGGTGGAGAGGAAAGACTACGTTAAAAAAGATATGATACAAAATAGATATGATACAAAATAGATATGATTAGAAGTATGTAAATGTTGCATATATTTATATACTTTTATGTGTTTATTTATTAAGATATGGTTTAAAAATACTTTCTACATATAAAATTGTAGAAATATATTCCAAACTAGCAGCTCACAAGAAGCCTGAGCCATGATCAGTCTGAATAAACTCAAAACTACCACTTCTACAATGAAGTATGCCTTTAACAAAAAGAAAGCTGCTCAGATTCCCAAAATGGTAATTATTAAGCAAGTTCTCCACGACAGAGGTGGATGAGTTCCTGCCTAAGGTGGAATTGCTTTTTTGTCAATATGTAACAGAGCTTTATAATAATTAAAATGTAGGAAGCATCTCGGGTTTCCAAAGCACACAAGGTTGGGTTTGGGGTTTTTGTTTTTATTTTTTTTTGTGAACCCAGAGGTCTCCTGCCCTTCAGTTCAAGTGCTAGGAGATCTCTGAATGGAAGGCCTCCAACATGCACGGATGGCATGCAGAACAAAATGAATAAGTGTCTGAACTCATTAGCCTGAAAAGGGTCACTGCAAAGCTTATATAATGGCAGAAAAAGTCGCTGTAACGCCGAGCATTGTGGAGCGGCTGACCGCCTGAAAGCAGCGCTAAGCCCACACAGAGCCCATCGGTTGCGTTTGTTTTGTTCGCCGAGCGCAGACGACCAAATATTTCCTCTCATACCTTGTGCTCACCACCTTCAGTAATCACATTGATTTAGCTAAGCCCGTACGCGCTGACCCAGCAGCAAGATCCCCGTGGGCAGATCCAGCCCAGGCGTACAGCGCGCTCCCCTCTCGTCGCTCCTACCTTCCAGCAGATTACGTGTCCCACAGAGCGAGCTAACGCACTGACAGAAAACAAGATGGAAAGATCAAAATATAAAAGCAAAGGTGGCAATTTATAAACTAAGTATAAAGCATGGAGCTAGGCACTAGGCACGCCGCAAATTTAAGACAGAAAACTGATGTTTAAGCGTGCCAACCGCCCTGAATAACTCGCTGAAAATTCCTGTTTCACTCAGGTGAGCCTTTTGTTTTGAACTGTGCTCGTTATCACAAGGTGCAACGTTACCGTGGCGCAATAACAGCCTTACAACACAGGCACGGTTTATTCTTCTTCAGCACAATTCCCATCGAGTCACAGGAGATTAATCAAGGCATTTTGTTGTCGGTTTGACTTCAGCGTAAACCACGAAGGCAACAGCTAACCGTTCATGCCATCTATTCACCTCTCCAACCGAAGCATCCTTAATAACTGTGAGCAAATGAACAGCCCCACTGAAATGGCTGTTTCAGACCTGGGAAAGGCAGCTGCCCCAAGTACCAGAGCCCACAGAAACCCCATGGATGTGCCCTGCCGGTGTCACCCTGGGAACAAAAGGATGCAGCAGAGCAGCTGACAGAGATGCCGGATATAGAGGAAAGGAGCTCACGTCAGTGCTATTGACTCAGCCCCTGAATAAACTCATTCCCACAGGCACGCTCCTCCCCCTGCCCTGCTGCAGCCCCAGCTCCGCTGCCACTGCCAGCCGCTGGGTAAACGCGGCGCGACCCCAGAGCTGCCCCTGCCGCCCCAAAACCTGCCCCTGCCACCCCGAAGCTGCCCCTGCGATCGCTTTACTGTGAGGGTGGCAGAGCGCTGGGTCAGGTTACGGGGTCTCCTTCTCTGGAGATATCCAAAACCCACCTGGATGCCATCCTGCTCTAGGTGATCCAGCTTGGCAGGGTGTTGGACTAGGTGATCCCCAGGCGTCCCTTCCCACCTCGGCCACTCTGTGATTCTGTGACCCCAAATCCACCCCTACACCCCCAAAACACCTCCTGTGACCCCAAACCTGTCTCTGCACCCCAAATCCCCTCCTGAGTCTCCAAAACCTTCCACACGACCCTAAAACCCCCCATGTGACCCCAAACCTACTCCTACGACCCCAAACCGCCTCCTGTCTCCCCAAACCTGCCCCTGCGACCCCAAACTCCCTCCTGCCACCCCAAAACCTCCCATGCGACCCCAACCCCCCTCCTGCCAACCCCAAACCTCCTCCTGCGACCCCAAAACCTGCTCCTATTTCCCCAAACCCTCCCCTGCCACCCCAAACCCCTTCCTACTCCCCTCAGCTCTCCGGGGCCGGTTCCCCTCAGCTCTCCCCGCGTCCCAGAGCCGAGCCCGGCGGCACCCCGAGCTCTCCCCTCAGCCACCCCCCGTCACCCAGCCCCACAGCCAGGGCTCCCCGTGCCCCTCAGCCCCGTGCCCCTCAGCCCCATCCCCTCAGCCCCCTGCCCCCTCATACTCACTGTTGAGGCCCGGCTCGCCCCCCGGGCTGTTGTTGTTGTTGTTGCTGCCGGGCCGCGGCTCCTGCGGGCAGGACATGGCGGCGGCGGAGGGACGCGGGGCCGCTGGGGCTGGCACGACGACACCACAGCGAGCACGGCCCGGCCCGGCCCGGCCCCGCCGCCCGCCCCCAGCGCGCCGCTGCGCATGCGCCCGACGCGCCCCGCGCCCCGCTCCCCCCCCCGCACATGCGCAGCTCGCGACGGGGAGCGTGCGGGGCGGCATGGGGCTGGGGGCGGGGCTGCGGGGCGGCATGGGGGCGGGGAGGGCGGGAGGGGAGGGAGGACTGGGAGGGGACGAGAAGCTGCGAGGGGAGGCTGAGAGGAGAAGGGACGCTGTGGGGAGGGAAGGAGAGCTGCGAGGGGAAGGGAGGACTGCGAGGGAAGACGAGGCTGTGAGAGAGGAGGAGGGGATGGAGAGCTGTGAGGGGAGGAGAAGCTATGAGGGGTGGGAAGATGGGAGGGGATGTTGTGAGGAGGGACGCTGTGGGGACGGAAGGAGAGCTGTGAGGGGAAGGGAGGACTGTGAGGGAAGAGGAGGGGTTGGAGGACGGTGAGGGGAGAAGGGCTGTGAGGAGAGGCTGAGGGGAAGGGTGGCTGTGAGGGCAAGGGAGGACTGTGGGGAGGGGAGCCTGTTGAGGGCTGTGGGGAGAGAGGAGGCTGTGAAGGGAAAAGAGGCTGTGAGGGGAAGGAAGGAAGGGGAGGGAGGGCTGTGAGGGGAAGGTTGGCTCTGCGGGGAGGGAGGGCTGTGAGAGGAGGCTGCGAGGGGAGGACGGGCTGTGAGGGGAGAGGTGGGGAGAGAGTGCTGTGAGGAGAGGGGAAGCTGCGAGGGGAAGGAGGGCTGTGAGGGGAGAGAAGGAAGGAGAGGCTGCGAGGGAGCCCCATCTGCCTGAGGGGGTCACAGAGAGCCCCCCTGCGAGCTGCCCTGGCTCCAGTTCTGCTTCCAGAGGGCAGCAGCAGCCTCCACAGCTCGGTGCCTCCACAGCTCGGTGCCCACCCAGGCTCAAACAAGTCTCCTCAGGAGACGCTGCGGCAGTCGTGAGGTAACCCAGATGTGAGGTAACCCGGCAAACCTGCACGGTGCAGGTGTGTGAGTTCCCCAAAACTTCCTTCCCCTCCTGTCCAGCTTCCTTTGGCCTCGAATCATTTAAAGCCAGCTAAACCAGCAGGTCAAGGAAACACAGGCAAGGCTCCCTGAAAGAAATAACCATCTTTTACTAAAAGTAAAACCTCTTTGAAGTGACAGCATTCAACAGCCAAATGAAATTTTCTGAGATCTAGCAAAAGTCAGCGAAGTGCACGGCATTTTTTTTAAATGTTGGCAGGCATTAAGGCAGAGATGGCACCTGTAGAACAAACCTGGAGTTGTTCTCAGCCAGGACTCACAGAAATACAGCTATAAAAAGTGAAATTACTGCTATGCGTGCCACAGCCTCCTTTCCGTATGAAAATGAGAGACAACCTCAGGCTACTGATGCACCTGCTGCTGTACTAAGAATGGGAATAAGTGAATTTCCAAGGAGAAGACTTAAAAATGCAATTAAATACAGATGCAAACCTCTACCTCACCCTGCTGAGGTTTCTTCAGTCACACAAGAGTAGCTTCTGTACCAATTATGTATTCTAAGCTTCCGTGAAATGATCGTACATAGAAAGGTTGTACATCACTTAGTTTTCAAGATAAATCAATATTATCTTGAAAATCAGGCACATCAATTCTTCAAGGCAGAGTGAGTTTTCATAGATATTCTGCATTGAAGGTAGCAGAACCTTCCCTAGGATTCTTCAGTTTCTAATCCCCTTTTTCATTGTCGTCCTCTTGCAAAAAGATCCAGTGAGACTAACCTCAGCATGGAAGATGATTTAATTTGCCTTTTCTTCTCAAGAAATTAGTTTTACTAACCCCATTCCATTGGACATCGTTTACACTTCAGGGTATGTTTTGAGGCCTAGAATCTTGGTGGAGCTCAATAACAGCCCCATCCCACAGTAATAGACGCTAGTATTTCCCTTCCCGACATCACAAACCCATCCCACCAGCAGCCATGAGAATATAAACTGGGGGGGGGAGGTGTCATTGTTTTTTTTGTTGTTGTTGTTTGTTTGTTTTTTTAACTTCAGTCACAATAGTTCAGTATCAGTAACGCCATCAGACTGAAATTAAGTCACACAAACCCATTTCTGTTCATGTATTTTTATCTCCCTATTACACATGCAAAAACAAATCACTCATCAGAACTTTTTCAAGCTAGAAACCGCACATTTGCAATTGTCACAGTTATCCCAGACTAGATTATTAGATTTTTTTTTTCTATCTTCTGTTCATCAGAAGACGAACTATGCTAACAAGCATCCAAACATTGACATGTGGAGATTTGAAATCCACCTCAGGTAACACTGACCCTTCTCACAAAACTGACTGTGTACGCTTCTTGACTGTAGCAAACATCTAATCTCGTGGAAAATCTGGATGCCCCTTGGATATCACTGGAACAGAATTAGCTCTATGTAGTAAGAAGGTGATGATAATTCAGATAATTTAAGAAAACCTCTTTACAGGTAGAAGGCCACAGATGCATTCTAGATTGAGACGGAACCCTGAGCTACTCACAGTTCTGAATAGGAAACCTGCCGAGGGAGCCCCATCCTGCTTTGCAATCCTACCAATCACGGGCTAGCATCACGCGTACTTGTCGTCTCCATCACTCAGGAAGCATTTGCCGTAATACCTGTGGCATGAATATTTATCAGCAAAGTGGGACTATTAAAGTTTCTGAGTCAGAAATAAATTAATCAAGATTATAGCGTGAGTCAATGCGGAGCCAGAAATAGCATTCAGAAGTCCTGACTTTCAGCCCTGTTCTCTAACCACTACGCAGGTTCCTTAAGGCAGTTGAATGATGTAATTAATGTTTGTAAAGTAATTTGAATCCTTGGATGGAAAATGCTATGACAATAGCTAGGTTGGAGGGACAGAAAGCCACATGATAATGGAAGAGAAACAATGGCTGTAAATTCCTGCGAAAGGCCTCTTGTACCAAAGAGCAATAAAAAGTTTTTTTAACAGAAAGTCTTTAAGTCAATTCAAACGTGTAACAAGCCACCTGATTTATCTCCACGAGCTGAGCTAAGCTAATTGCACAATTTTATGCTTGTGGGTCCACAATGTTCTTCTACCTGTTGGAAGCAATTTAAGGAAAGAATGATCTAAAATCATAAACAGCAACTGTTTTTATTTTCTTCATTTAGTATTTCTGTGCCCAAAACCTGAAAAAATGTTAACTTGTTGGTAAAGTGAATGCTACCCCTCAGTATGAATATCCTGGGTATAGGAACCCTAAATTCTTCTTTACTTTTGTTTTTTGACCCTAGGGCTCAGAGTTAAGCAGCAAGTTTGTAACAGCAAGGATAGTACCCAGCTGCCAGACATCACACCAGCGGACAGCAGGCAAACACAATGGGAGGCTTTGTCCTGTGGGACAACCTAGGCAGCTTTCTTTACGCTGGAGGTAGCAGTAAGTACTGGAAATACTTTCTTGATATTTTGTATTTAGCAATGACTGATCAAACATACAGACCTTGGAGACGACCTCCAAAAAAAGATTGCTACAGATAGTCACATCATCTAACCTTGCTCCCTTGCACTTTTGAAGCATCCACCTCTCTCTGGTAACATTTTGCCTCCTAGTGGAGGGCACCAATACAGAAACACCTGCATTTAAAAAAAAATAAATGTTTTTTCTTGTGATGGAGAAATAGCTGAATTGTTTGCAAAAGGTCAAGATGTTAGAATTCAGAGGCAGGTTGTGTAGAAAATTCATGCTGTTTCCTGGTTCTGAGCCTTACCCCACGAGAAATGCTTGCTGTTTCTGTTCCAACCGCTGCTATGACTTTCTTCTACCACTCCTTTCTCTACAAGCCCAAACCTTTCTGTACCAGGTTGAACAAGCACTTGCAATGAGCAAACAATACAAATTATTCAGCACACCGATAGTCATTACACACCAACCTCATTTCCAGCACACCTCTCCCTACCCCAATCCAACCCACTGGTGCTCCAGCTTACAGCAGCTCATTATGGGGGCAAGTCAAAAAGGAAACATCAAGCACACGAAGTCAGAGGTGCATGGTGGCAATGCCAGAGATGAAATCCAGTGCACCAGAAATAATTCTTCCTAGCTGTGTCACCCCTCAGAGCACTCACTTCCAGAGCAGCCAACAAGAAGAAGATTATTGGTGTTCCAACAGCCCCTCTCTGAGAGGGAAGTACCAGTGTCTGCTCATCAGCACTAACCCTTTGCTTTTCCAAATCAGGCTGAGAATAACAATAAATACATGTATCGAAATTAAAACCACATTCAACACCTTTTAAAGGCATTGGCCACTTCTCAGCATGGAAACGATGGGACTTTGGCCACAACTAACCCACACTGCAGCCCCACACCAGCTAGCCAGCTTAGCCTGCGCGTTAATCCTTGACAGTATCGCTGCGAAGTAGGGCTGTCATTTTGCAGATGCTCACCACCTCAGTGGCAGTTGTCTGCATTTAGGTAGCACCACTAGCTTCAGGAGGGATGCTGGGGATGGGAACATGACTCCTCTTCTGCATTTGGCCCAGTATTCAAGGGCTGAGTACTGAAAAACTGCTTTCACTGGGAACTGGGAGAAAGCACTAGAAGGGAGCAGCTGCCTTTCTGTCGCTGCGCGCACTGGAGGAGGGCAGTTACCTTAGCACCCACCCACCCCGTCTGGCGAGCGCTCTGGGCTCAGGCCCAGAAATAACATCGGGGAAGCCAGCAAAATGGGGCACTAGTCAGGGTGCAGTAGGGAAGCGATGAGTAATTTTAAAAATGCCTGTAAATAGAGGAAAGGAAAGGGATGGGATGAAAGGGAGGGGATGGAAGATAAAAAGCAACCTGACAAAATGTGTTCTATGCATACTTTTATTAATAAAATATAAGATTTACAGCATATGTCAATGGACAGTGTTTAAAGAATTACCTAGTTGGATAGTATGACACCAAAGTCAGTAGCTGGTTTTGTTGAGGGTAGTATTAAGCCTCAGGTGACATGCCAGGGATCACCGCTACTGATAAGAACAAAAATCTTTCCCAAGATAGCTTTAGAAATCCTGAAACCCAACATGCACAGCTGAGGTCCAAGAGGCAGTTGTACTTGAGTGTAGTATTGCTAGAAGGCTGCGCTTTGATCTAAGCCACCTCTGCCTGCTCACTTCTGCATCTTCTTTGTATCCTCCCTTCTGTCTGTGCTAAGCAGCTTGTCGTGCGTTCAGTGCATCGTTCAGGATACAGAGACATGTCAGAGCAGCAGGCTCGCTACCACAAAGCTCAATCTTCCCAAAATAGCAATTAAACCTACTCCCCTTTTGGCAGAAATGGAGATGAATTTTTACCAGCTCTGATGCTGAAGCAGTGTCTGGTTACCCCTTTGCCCTTGTGATAAGGTAATGGATAAACCTTGGCCCTGACCCTGTAAAACACCTCTAAAACAAGTTGTTTCCTTCACTGTTAGCAAGTATAAGGATTTGAGTAAAATTAGCCACATGCTGTGTAAGTGGGGGTAGGGCCTGTGGGTTTATTCACCCATTGGATAAACAGCTGCTGTCCCTGGGGGAGGGTTTTTGTTTTTTTTTTTTTTACACAAGGCTAACAGGTGAAAATGGTAAAATCCTTACAAAGGCTCATGGGCAGGCATGCATGTTACAAGACACATACTGTATTGAAGAGAACCAGATCTAATATTATCATCTTTACAGTTTCAAACCACTGCACAAGGACTTAAAGAAATTAAAGTATGGTTGCAAGAGTAGTCTTGTTAACAATGTCTAACCCAGCCATAATTTTACAGCAGTAACAGTATCTTAGTTGATCAAATCAGAGAGGCATTGTAATAGCTATCTATAACTAAGCCACAGAAATAATTTAAATCTAGGGAACTGAAAAGTGAAAGTCCTCCCACTCAAGGTAAGTTCACCACGACTTTAAGCTTCATTCTGAACATTTCCTTGAAGGAAGAGTAAACCTAAAAACACAATTAGCAAAAATATCCGGAGGTAAAAACTCATGAGCCTTATAAAGCATCAGTTCATCTTTGGATAAGCCTTATTTGCTGAAGAGTTTAAATCTCTCAAAAAGCTATGAACATATATTTCATGCAGCTTCTGTACTCCACGTATTTTCTGATCGTTGCACCACTTAACGCTTCTGTAAGTGCAGTAACTTTGCAAAGCCAAAAGCCAGAAACACTTGCATGGTAAAACTACATTTCCACTCAGTTACTGATACAATAAAATACAGGAAAATAGAGCATCTCAGAATGCAGCGTAGTAGTTATCTACGTAATCGCTTGATATCTTGAACTACGTAACATCATACTGCTAGACAAGAATTCAAACAACTCGTTAAAAAGCCACAGGGGACTTTGTACTCTAAACAAGGCATTAAAGGTATTGCATCCCAAAACAAGGCATTCAAGAAACCAGATGAAACTGAGCATTAAAAAGTGAGTCCCATAACATAGGTTTTAAACCTGCAACTTTTATTCCCGTTCCAACTTAAGCAATAGCTTTAAGAGCGAGCCTTTAAGGAGACTGGAGCAGTACCTGACCTGTTCAGATTACAGAAAATCTGACAGCAGTTCGTGATTGCAAAATGCAAGTGGCCACACACGCTAAGGCTGGTATCGTTGTCATTCACAAATGAATGCGGATACTCGTGAAATCCCTCCCTCTCTTCGTTCCCATGAAAAATAATTAATACTGGTTAAAATCATTACAAAAAACATCATTTTATTTTCATGCATCTAAGGTAAAACACAGAGTATTTGTATAAAGAGGTAGATTAAAAAAAGAAAACAGATTCTCCATTCTTTGTCACTTTTATTCAGTAGTTTTTTTTCCTTATTTTCTCTTTTTTGGTGCCAGACATGGCAAGGAGTGATTACAGTCAACTGTTTATTAAAACATTTGTTGCAACACAGACCCCCTTTACCACTGACCCCAAACGGACCCATTTCATGTGCTTTATTTTGTTTTTCTCTATACACCACCACCAGGGCTAGGTGGAGGGGGATGAAAGGGAAAGGGGGAGTCCAGGAGGCCAGAAGGAGGAATGCTACAAGCCACAGCAA
Source organism: Anser cygnoides (assembly GCF_040182565.1). Classification (NCBI taxonomy): domain Eukaryota; kingdom Metazoa; phylum Chordata; class Aves; order Anseriformes; family Anatidae; genus Anser; species Anser cygnoides. The sequence continues at coordinate 3,277,282 of NC_089898.1, read as the reverse complement.
GAATGAGCTGTATTTAATAAAAAAGGGGGCCACAAATGATACAGTAATGAGGTTACACAATTAAATCCCATAGCATGATTGAAGGCTTTCCCTGTGTTTGACGTCATCACAATGGAAGGCATAAAAAGTGGAGTAAACCGATGTTGATACAGTCCAATCTAGTCCATTAGGCAAGATGGTGCAAGTAGTCATTTAAATTAAAAAGTGCCCTATCCTCACCTAAATGGCTAGCAGACATGGAGAACTCGGTGACAGACTGACAGAGTTTTCTCCATGTAGCTATAAAAGTGTGTTGTCATATGGCACATTTTTAAACACTGGAAAGGGGTGCCATAATGGACCTCATTCGCTTTTGTTTACAGGTACAAATGCTAGATTCAACTATTTCAACTATGCAGGAAGTGGACTCTTCAGTTAGGAATGCCAACCCTAATTCATTTTGTCTTGAAATATATACAAGTTGTTTGTAGTAGCTACAGCAATGATGTTTTCCTTGGGATGCCAGGCTGTGTGTAGAATCTTCTTGTTGAAGTCTAGGCTGTCAACGCTAATTTCATCCTTCTTTCGCTTACCACTCGCGCATACTTTACGTGGCTTCAAAACCGTACGGGGCTTATTGTTTTCCCGTGATGCCTCTAAGGTGATGTCTCGCTTTGTATTTCTGTCAAACATTCTGAAGAAGTTGTTGTAAGATCCTGTCATGACAATGCTGCAGAGAAGGGGAAGGAAAAAAGCAAAAGTTCAGTTGAAAAGAACTCCTGTTAAACTGCAGGGTCCCACCTAAGGTCCTGCCTTATTATACGTAAGGGCAGCAAACATCCTTTCCCATACCTTCTACAATATCAACTGAAGGTAAGGCAGCATCTGAATGTTTAAAACATTTTAAAGACGGGTATCTTTTTCTTTAATTTGCCCTTTTGCTACAACATGGGGAGGTTAAGGCTAACATGTTAGTGTCTATCGAAGTACAAAAGTACTATCCAAGCCAGTTCAGGAATAAAAATGTATTTGAGGCCATGCTTCAGCTGCCTGCTTTGAAAAAAATGTGGAAATGTCTTACGTGCATATAGAGAAGATTAAACTTACCTGTCTGATCCATTCCAGCAGCATTCGAATTTGTCAAAAATGCAATCGTTTTCATACAGTGAACAAAGTTTACTTCTGAGGTATTCATGCACCTGGAAAAAAGTTAGATAAACTGAATAATTTTTGAACATGACACACCTGAAAAATAGCCTTCCTAAGTTATGTTCCAAAACCAACTCTGTATCTGACATTGACATAGTGCTTACACCCTGCTCACAGGGGCATACACAGCTCCCTCCTTTGACCGTTCAAAGAGCAAAACAAAGCGACCCATGAATTAACGTGGTCTGCTCTACGGAGGTTTCAAAAATGCACATAAACAGTAGCAGGTGACTCTGGGCAGGGAAAAGATGTCTACAACTCTTCAAAATGCTTGAACACTGCAGCAATTCTCAGTGTCAAGTAGAAGCCTTTCCTGCAAAGGAAATGTTTTACCTACATTTTTTTCCAGGAAAGAACAGGTCAATATAAAGTCAACTGAAGGCTGTAAGAGAGATGTGCTGTCTCACAGCTGAACATTACCTTTCCCCCATTTCCGCTATCTAAGAGAGACTTTAATACCCAAACAAAGCTTTGGGTTCTGCAATCAGCCTGCAAATAGCAAGATCCTTTAGCACGTGTGGAACCTGCTCATCTCACAGATGCTTCGTCTGGATGTAGAGATTTACAGACAAAGTTTTAACTGCTACATCAAGACTATTAATAAGACTCAGTGTCCTTCAAGCTTTTAACTTCTAGCATATAATTTTTTTCATCAAATACCTGGTATGTTTCCACAGGTCTGTTTTCCATATTTAAATCCCAGATCTTCACTGACAGATAATCTCTAGTCATCATGTAACGACCACTATGGCTAAATTTGACATCAGATATGGAAGAGATGATTTCAGAGAAAAATGATCTGTTGCTAGGATCTTCTGGTTCTTCAAACACTGTACAAAAATAAGGCAGGCATTTCAAGGGGTAAGTTTACGTCTCTCCCAGTACAAGATACACCAAAATTAGGTTAATTAGGTTAATTTTTTACAACACACTTGCCATGTTGGGCTAGTCTGCCTAAGTTATGTATTATAAAACTCTCTCATTGAAAGGTGTTTTATGGTTGCCGTACTCTGGAATCCTCTACTGTCATTGCAAATCAAGGTCAGCTTCTAAATAAACAAACTGCTTGGTAGTATTTGGACACTTCATTCACACATGTAAGATTTCCAGTTTCAAGCACAGACCAAACATTCTCAGTCAGTATTTGACTTAAAAGTCTGCAGAAAGCTATTCCTAGTCCTGCTGTCTAGGCAGACACCCCAGCTTAAGCTGCTAGTAGTTTTATTCGCTACTATTATTCTGAAAAAACATGAATCTAATTTTAGGACTCATTTAGATTTCAGGTTTTGGATCTACTTTATTTATATAGGATTGTTGTAGTATATTTATATATATGCATGCACACACTTTGCTGCTCAATATTTTAACACCCCTTCCTGTTTAACATTTTAATGTATACATGAGAGCACAGTTTCACCTAGCAGCAAGACATCGTACTCCACAGAAGACAAACAGAACTTACATTTTGAATGTCTGTCACAGAGTGCTGATGCTCTCATATCACAGAGACGAATCGTTCCTTTACTGCTGCTGTATACAAATGTATTACAGCTGTTTGGGTGGAACTCTGCAGCTGTTATCACCTCTGTCAGCTCTTCCATGTTGGCAGGCTTAATATCTACAATATCTACACCATTTTGTTAAGGAATTTTCTCCAGTTTTCACAACATATTTTTCAGTTTAAAGGTATTCAACAATTCATCAAAATACATCTGAAATAGCCAAATAGAATTAAAACAAGCCAACAAAAACAAAGGAACACAATGCTTGAGATCTGGAAGCGGGACAGGAATTTGATGCCAAAGGCTACGGGAGCCAGTCACAAACTGGATAAAAAAATAAGATCAAGTCCCACAACTTGTCTAGAAAGCAAGGCTGTAACATAGCTTGAAGTTTTTTTTTTTTAAACAAAAGCCTGTTTAATATTTTGCTCCACTCCAGCAGTAATTCTCTAGTACAGATGTCACTTAAGTTTTGTCAGCTAGAGTTTTGCTTAAATTCCACTTACACTGCTACCTTATAAAGCAGGCATGTGTGACTTCTGCTTAGGATCTTACTGATCAAGCCTCTGCTCCCAGTAACGGGGCTGAATACATACTCCTATGATCCTACTGCCTGCAATGTTCACAGGTACACATGTGGAAATGGCTGATATGTAAAATAAAAAGAACAGAGAATGATCCTTGTCTGACTCTTCGTTTTAAACTGCAAGTCAAGAAAATTTTCACAGGACAGCTTATTATACCGCTGCCTTCCAAAATTGCTTGTTTAACTTGAAGCCTTAAGCATTTTTTCCTCCTTTAGGAGTGCCTGTTTTTCACCACGCATGTAACAAGCTCTGCTCATATTGCTCCAAAACCAGGAAGTGGAGAAACATGCTGTACAGAAACTTTTCATGAAAGGGAAAACAAACACAATAGCTTTGCTGTAACCGAATCATTCCCACCATACAAATCAATGCCAAAAAGATACTAAAACTTCTGTCTGTAATTTCTAGGTGCCACAGATTAATACGCAAGTCATCTGCAGATAAGTATGTTTCATAGTCGCTATTAATGGAGATGGAATTGATGTGATACGTGTGAGCATTGGCAAATATTCTTCGTGGACTAGCTTCAACCATGAGGTCCATGGGCCTGAATACTGGCACCTGCAAGACAAAGCAACAGAAGTTTGAGATGTAAGTGTACTGAGTATATGCAAGTGCCATGCAGAAGCATCAGCACTCATGGTCCTTTAATACAATACGCTCATTAAAACATCTCAAAATCATCTCCGAAGTAAACGTGCCTGCAAAATGGCAGGCACAAAATTAGGGTTTCACTGGACAACACCTGGGGCATCACAGAAGATGGAGTTTACCACACAATGGGGCAACTACTGAGCCACATGCCAGCCTGCATACCTTCGGAAGAGAACACTCAAATGCATACATGCACCTTCCTAAAATGCACGTGCAGCTGGCCTTACGTGAGACCAGTGATGGCTCATTCACTCACCCGTAGTGTTGTAACTGTAGTAGGATCCCTATACCGTCCATCTTCTTCCTTTAAGTTATAGCCTTCTGGTCTTTTGTCCCTTTCACTGATTTTCCATAACTTTATTGTTTTATCTGCAAAGAAAGAGCCACAGCTGCAAATCAAAGCTCTAGCAAAGGCACCAGTCTTCACTTGATGCACTTTAACACGAATGCTCTAATAATACAAGACCACCTACGCATACCAAAAAAGACAAAAATACTGCTTGGAGATCGGGACCTCATTTGGATAGAAATTTTGCTTCATCTCAAAATTACACAAAGAAAACAAGACATTATGAAAAGCATTAAAAAGACCTCCTCCACAGTTTGTTCTTTTCTTAAAAAGTTGGAGCAAGTTTCAGTTTGGCTTGTTATGAATGACTAATGCAAGCTCGCTCACAGTTATACACATAAAGGTACCGAATGACAGATTAGCTAAGCTCCTCTGCTGTAAAGCAAGTAGGAAATCTCTAATACACCACTCCATGTCACGGGGCTGCTGTTCCCAGGTAAGATAGAACGGCAAGACAGTTAAGCAGCATAATTCTTCTGCAACCATATCCCTAGATATCTGCATTTAAAACAAACTTGCTTCCAGCCTTTTGAAAGTGAGGAGGATTAGATAAAATCCCAACAACTAGGCTATGTAACAACACGTTATTGTGTAAAATTCACAGTGAAGTCAAAACTTACCATTTGTAGACAATAAAAACTGAGCAGCATTTTTCTGGGGTAACCACCTAATTTTGTTGATCTTTTCTTCAATTTCTAAACTTTTCAAGTAGTCAAACTCTGGTTCATGGCTTTGAAAGGTACTGTAAACATTGTATTCTCCCCTACTGTGAGACTGGGTTTTGTTCTAAAAAGAGAATTAAATGATCAAGATATGAATGCAATGTAGAGAACGCTTTTCAAGGCTGCAGGCAGAAGCCAGAACTAGATATTTACACAGCGAGATACGCAGGCACACTGCTAGCTAGCATAAGAGTACGTTAAAACTTCTACACTCTACATCAGTGAAAAGCTCCTTATTGCAGCAGCTCCTGATTATTACAGTTTTCAGAAACTCCCTTCAGCACGTGAATTACAAGTTCACTTTCCCCTTTCACATTAGTTCATAAGTTCAGCTGCTCAGAATTAAAGTTTGACCTCAACACGAATGGTAAGTTTGTTTATTTGCTTAAAAGAAGTCAAGCTTTATTTTTCCCACCTGTGAGGACGATATTCCCCAAGAAAGAAGCAGTCACACCTAACACAAGTCTACTCTGTGGTAAGCTCAGCTCGCTGAGCTCATCGCAAGACTCCTACCTGTCACCTCTACACACAGCTCTGCCAGTCTAGTCTGCTTTATAATCTCCCCACTCCCTGCAAACTTCTGAACTGTTTAAGAAGCTTCTGCTTCTTCCTCACTCTGACGGAAAAAAAACCTTAACATCTGATGAATACATCTTTGACACGACAAGTCACAACAGCAGCTAGCCTGTTTGACACACTAAAAACCTCCAAATTTGCACAATTCCTCTTCTTTCTAAAGGCTTTGTTTCAGGCAGCGGCTTCTGAGCTCTAACACCACTGCAGGGATGGAACCTTGTGTTCCCTCCGACAGGTACGGTGGCAATACTGCAGCCCCTTCGAAGCAATGCTCACTCGGTGTACCTGAGATGAGTTCAGGCTTTATTTTGTGCTAGATTCCCGTTCTACCCGTTTCAGGAGGTTGCACCATGAGATTCCTTTCCTGTGATATGTTCTCGACTAGGGACTTCGCTCCTTCCCTGGTGCACCTCCTGTCCCTCCATTCGTTTCATCCCTTAAGGCCTCACTAGGACATGCTTCTCGATACGATCCTTGCTAGCCCACATTTGTCACATTCCCTGCATCACTGTCTCTTGCTTCATACCCTGCCATTAATGGCTGGCAGGAATCCTCACATTTTACAATAAGCTTCAGGGGAAGGGAAAAGTGGAAAAAACGCCTTAGAAATAATTTGGCACTAGAATATTGTACCACACCTATCCAATTATGCTGGCTTTCCCACCTCAGAGAACGGAAGGAACTTTGTTCCAAGTTTCTGTTAGACCTAACAAATTCAGCAGGGTTGCTGCATTCAATAGGCAGCTTCTAAAGAAAATCTCTTGAGCTTTAGGAAGTGCTGGTCATGATTCAGTGACCTTTCCTTCGGCTCCATACTTACCATAATGATTCAGTCTTAAACACATTTCTGGTATATTCTGTTAAAGCTCTACAGGACTAGAATATTTATAATCAGTCGTACACGAAGTCCATCCTTGGGATGGAAAGCAAACTTTCGACCATCAGATCATCACACAGCATGCTTAGAACTCCAAACAAGACGACGTGCTGGCCCAAGTGCCTTATGTTAAATTCCAATTTAGGTAATTGCAGGCTGCCTACGCAAATCCCGCCTTCAGTTTCAATTAGAGCCAGTATTCATTTCCTGCCTGACACCTACGTAACGCCACTTGCTTCGCTCCGCAGAAGGGCTGCCACATTCCAGCCCAGAGGCGGCAGCATTTTGGTGGGGGGTGCTGCACAGCCCTGTGTAACTTTACAGAGTGCTTCTGTTTTTGTGGTCTGTAAATGACTCAGGAATGCAGTGCAACAGAAGGTAGGACGTAAATCCAACCAGAAGACTTAAAAACAATGGTCTCGTGGACCATCTTTTATATAAAACTTGCCCTAGCCAGTCAGACCCATGGCACAACCACCTGCTGTGGCAGGCAAACCAGTCCCTGCTGCTCGCTGCCCCAACACCAAGGAATGGAACTGTCCGAATCCCGTGCAGCTCAGTGTGGTAGCCTTCTTACTACACGCAGACTCACAGATCAGAAGGGCATGAACCACGGGTTATGCATAAAAAAGTCAAATATTTGAAGCCAACTGACTTGAGTACATGCAGTAAGCCATTTAAGCCTTTAGCTACGTTAAAGGGTCCATAAGGGATGCGAGCAAGCTAATGCCCCAAGAGTTTGTGGCTGATTATGAGCTACAGGAAGATTACAGTAAGGATACCCCACACTAAGGATACCCCCCTACATGCTGTGTTCATCACAGGCCGTGGCCAAAGAAACCCCGTGAGAGGCTAAGAGCCACGAACGCCCCGCTAGGTGGCACCAGCTGACCAAAGCAATCTGCATGCAAAGCCAAGTGGCTGCACACCAGCAGCAGAAAGCAACTTGTGCTGGGGAACCGTGGAATTCTAATTCTTGGAGTTTGTACATCTGAAATTGCATCAAACGCCAAGGAAAGAAGTAACAGCACGAATTCTCCAAGCAGTGAGATGGCAGAAGTGCCTTTTCATGCCCCCCACCCCCCTCAGTAAATAAATTCTAATCAAGTCAACTTCTAACTATAGGTTTAAAACCAAACACTTCATCTCAGCTTTCCCACTTTTATGGTGGAAGAAGAAACCCTTTCAGCATCAGAAGAGTTGTCTTAGAACTCTACAAAGACCAAAAGAACAAGCATAAAATGAAAAAATACCCTCACCACTATAACCTAGAAGAGCCAGGTTTCAGCTCCCAGTACTGCGAGAGGCTTGGTTTATTTTTAATAAAACCTTTAAGTGACTTCATTTATATTACTTTCAGAACTGGAAGCTGTGCTCCTAAATCACTTGGACATTGCAGTATCTTGTAACGTTCTAAGACTAACAGAGACTTCAACAAGATCAAACACTCAATTCTTAATATTTCATCTTCACATCCAAGAGATAAAGTGGATTAAGTTTTCAGCAGTCCTTTTATCTCTAATTTTAGTATTAGTTAGGCTACTCACTGCATAAAAAGCTTAGAACTAGAAAATCTAGCTTCAAGCTTGCACTGTTCACATGAAAATAAAAGTAGCGGAAAAATATTCAGTAATCTCTATTGATAAAAACAGATTGCTTTGGTTGCCAGGTGGGTTAATAATAAGCCTCAGCTATTACTCATATGCAAACACTAACACTGATTGCTTATTTTAATAATACGATACACTAACTTCCAGTATTCAAACCATCCAGAGACACGCCTTGACAGTGACCTGTTATCCTCTGAAGACCAAAAGAAAACAAAGCAATGGATTTTGTATCCCTTTGCTGAGAAACAGACCTAAGACTATTGTACTGGATGTTCTTTTCTAACTCAGGTCTTCGGTAACCTCTCTGCTCGGGTGTAAGGGTAAACAGCTGAAAGCCAGCCAAGTACACGCTTACATTCTAGAAGAGATGGAGGAATTCTGTACCTGATGCAGGGATGGGATGAATCAGAGAGAGCAGATCTCATGGGGGAATAAAAAGCTGTAATCAGTATATTTACAGCATAAATTTAAAAGTACATTGAGCGCAGCCATTCAAACTTGGTTTATATTCAGAAAGAGCAACTCAGACCCACCCACAAACATACCTTCTGTGGGGAAAACAATCTGTCAAGGTACCAACGTCTACAAGCTTTGACTCCACCAAAAGGAGTCAGTCAAACTGGAACTTACTTTCCCTCCATGTTTTCCAGTGCTGTACTTTAAATTAGACACTAAGTGCTACCAACAAATACTGTTCCATATAAAAGATAAAGCAGCTAGTCAGTTTAAAAGCTAACTTCAAATATGAGCAAAATTACTGTGGACATGAAGAAAAACTCTAGCTCCAGTTCAAAAGCAACATGAGAGACATAGCCCTACAGTTTTAAAAGAATTCCATCTAGCACTAAGACTTTCATGTGATACATTTTAACTAGCAGAAAATCCTAGACCCTTGTAAGGAATCGATGTTGACAGAACCTTGAACTATTTTACCTGATTGGTATCAGAATGGAAAAGGTCACATCTACATTCGCATTTAAGAGCGGTTCTTATTTCCCCAACTTACAGTGAGATCTGAAATAACAATCCCAGCTAAGTCGAGCACTGTAAGATGATGAATTTTAGCTTCCCCAAGGTCTTCAGGTGTCCTACCCTCCCCCTTGCTCCCCCACCTCACTTTAAGCGGTGCCTGGACCACAGCTGAGGGCCACAGTGTTAAAACTGAAGTCATTTCTAACAGCATCACCAAGTTTTCAATAATTCCTTTACTTTTACATTTCATTATTTTAATCACTTATTATGCAAGCATATGCTCTGTGTGGAGTTTGTTATAAAAGCATGCACCTTTCCTTTAAAAACAAAATAAATGGGAACAGAGGAAAATACTAAGTGTACTTTAAGTAGTTATCACTCACCTCCTGCTCCTGTTGAAAGATGACGACTCTACCTCCTTTGTCTCCTGTTGCTAACAACTCTCCAGAATGGTTAAATTCTACTGTAGAAATTATATCCGCTGCAAATGAACAAAAATAAAACCCAGAAATTAATTATTCTTGTAAATACTCAATGGTCAAGAAAGCTGCCATTATAGATAAAACCATACACTTCAATTCCCCTATACTCAGGTTATAGAACACAAGCAGGAGCTCCTTTGAAGATATAGAAGTAGCTTGTTAAAGTTATATACTTGAAAACCCATTACTACTTCAGCAGCAGAGGTTCAGTTCTCTGCAAGTTATGTTAAAGGCTTTACCTGGTCGCTCCTTACAACTGTTTTTGTTAGGACTACTGCTCTAGGGTAGGGATAGAAAGGGATGTTCAGTACAAACTGTAACGTCGGTGAGCCTCTGCGTACAGGTATTGCTACATTTTCTGCATTCCCATAGAAGAACTGGACACAACCACTACCCATCAGATTTTTTATTTTTAAGGACTACACACATTTGAGAACAAAGGAAAAACTCCGAGGGTGGAGCTGTTCAGACATCAGCATCTAAGGAACGCAAGGATGTGGAACAAACAGCTGCAGTTGGCTCCAAGTTCAACAGGCTGACTCAAAAACCCAAGTACCTTTTTGGGATGAGCAAGCTTTACTTTACCAGGTATTTCTGCATGAGGTGCTAAAATTAAATGGTGAATATACATAGACAGAAGTCAGGTAATACCGAATCGATCTGTTTACGAAGCAAAAAGATAAATAAAAGGATAAAGGACATTGCAGCTCAAGCACAACTCGTGTTTTCAAACACATCCCACAATACTTTCAAATATTAGAAGGCAGACCATTCTGTGAACACCAATGTCAAGTTGCAGTTGCACTGTATTAGAGCTACATAAATCTGGGTTTCTGCAGAAGCAGGTACCTACGCTTTGTACATACACAATTCAGGCTATCGCACTTCCATGTTAGTCTATGGTAGACAAGCAGCGTCCAGCTTTCCTCTTGGATGGCTTTTCATTTTGTGTTTTGGAGCTTAGAAAAGCCCAGCACATGCTGTACAAACTGAAAGCCGCTGCTAACCATGCTATCAACAACAGCATCTTACAGATAGCAACAGCGTTATTGCATTTTGAAGTAAAATGAATACAAATCTTGCATGTTTCGGTAGCAAAATGAAACTTACATCATTCTTGGTTGTCCTAAACACAGGGGTGGTGGCCTCTGAGGACATGAGCAAGCTGTTCCTTACTGGCTGCATTACGCAGCAGCTCCAAGCACACAGCACATACACAGCACAGACGTCTGAGAACTGCCCAATGCAAAGGCAGCCTCGACAAGCAGGCCAGCCCCAGCTGCAACATCCCCAGAGGTAAAAGATGCAGAGTCAGAATCTTGGCATGGAGCTCAGTTGTGTTTTTTAATATACAGCACAGACTGCCACAGACCCAGGGATAAGCACGAGTTTATCTTATCTCCATCGACCTTCCTCACCACGATTATATGGCAGCGCTGAAACACACAGGCTGAAATTCCTCAAGAACACTGCGTTAGGAACATAAATATGATACAAGCTTGTATGTAGAGAAACCAGGATCCAGATCACTGATGGTAAAGCCTGGATTTGAGTGCACAGAGGGATGCTTTTCTTCTGGAAGCTAGCTGCTACTTCATCCATCCGTTCACAGAACCCTGAACAAGATCAAGTGATTCCTCTCCCATCTGTAAGGCTTGAAACTGCACCCCACGTAGATGAGGATGTGACATTCAATGTGTACCTTTCACAGGTGGACAAGGTATATATAACCTTAACATAAAATTCATCAAATCTAGTGTGCAGAAAGTGAAGTGCAAACCAAACTGCCTGATTCTGATTACTCCATACAATGCTGTATGTATCCACTCCCCACTGCTATAATCCTCTAATAAAGACCTTAAGAAAGTTAAGAATTAATTACTAGAAGAAGAACAAGACACCTCACCTCTTAACAGTGAGAAGTACACACACAATTACCATTTTGAAAAGCATTCAGAAACAACACTGCAAGCTGAGCCAGTGTTAAAACAGAAGATAACACAGCACTGTATCAGCAGACCTACATGTGGGTATGCACAAGAGGAAAAATTTGCCTTAGAAATCTAATATACACATCTAAGTATATATTCATCGTAGCACTTTTTGATGAAAGCCACTAAGAAGTTTTGCAAGGTCAAAGGCCTTCAGACTGAAGCCTTATGATCTGTAGCAACAGCAGCCAGAAGTCCTAATTTGAAGGATGAAAATCCCATTTTCTGCAGTTTGCTGATGTACTTTTTTTACTGTATTGTATACAACTCTCACATATCACAGAAAGCTAACCACTTTTCTCTAACAGTTCTAGACATCCTCACCTTTTGCATGTATTTTAATTTTCAAGTTCGTCTGAACTTGGAGATCACTGATGTGCAGAAGTTGATGCAACTCCTGCTTTGTCAGTAGGCTCAACTCCATCCATGACCGAACTTTCGGCACCAACGCCCCCACGCCTCCAAAAAACCCGGCAGGCTCAGACAGTGCTGACAGAACTCACTGGTGACCAGCTCTATGCAGAAGATATTTTCAAGTACTTGGACCAATTTCATTTTCAATTAGAAAAAATACATTCCTTATCAGCAACCACAACAGAAAAATAAGTAATTATTTTTTAATTCAAGATATACCTATGGAATTTTATGTGCCTTCTACACTGTGAGCTTGGACTATTCTCCTTCCAAGGACAAAACCAAACGTGCTGAGAAAGTAGCCAGAAAAATGCTTTCTTCTTAACTAGTCCCACAACAGCGCCGAGATGCATATTTTACACAAAATCAGTACAGGAGAACAAAGCAACCAATCATGCATTTTAAATCCAATAACTCACCGTTAAGGATATTGTATTCCCATACCTTGGTCAAAGAAAGAGACAGACATCAAGGCACTGGTGGTGAACTGGGCGGATTTAATAGTGTTTGCGAATTGACAGGGGAAGCATTTCATCTTCCGCAGTGCACTGATTCGCCTGTGTGTTTTCATCTGTATTAACACCCTTGTTGCCAGATAAAAATCAATGTTATCCTTTGCTTTTCAAATGGTAACTATAATTCCCAGGATAGTTACGTGTAGGGTTATTTTAGTCCTTCAGTGCTGCAACGAGCCAGAGAGCATGTATAGATCGTGCTGCCTTCTCTGCCTCCTCCCTTTTAGGCGTGCTATTTTTTGCTCCGGTCTCTAGGTGGGAGTCTTGCAAACACAGAGGGCTGCTCTCCCTGCCCAGGAGCCTGCACATGATCCTTTCTGTGTGCAAACAGCGCTGGGGAGGAACACAGCAGGGAGCAGACGTGTACAGTGCTCTGCTGTCACTACCACCGGTGGCTGTGAGAAAGGGACGCATCGCATTGCTCACCGCCGAATGCACTTCAGTGCCTTCCTCTTCAAGCACCGCTGCCAGAGATAAGTAACCACCCGAACCTTATCTGATAACCATGCCCCCACAGGATACAGTTGGAGCAGCAGCATCTGTTAAGAGACTCACACAGAGTTACCAACACACAGCAGCCACGCCTCGACAGGTCAGATGCGCAGATCTTCTCCCCCCAGCACCTCAGGACACCTTTGACACCAAGATGAAGCGTGACGCTTCAGCTGCTGAGGTTCCAGATGTTCACCACAGGGCAACATCAGGCACACATGACAGACATCATCCTGACAAAACCAAACCCAATGCAAATGGCCATCTATGGTCCCACCGTGTTCTTGCAGTACCTGCATTAAGTCTATCACTTGTGTATCAACGTGGGGCAGACACCTTTAGGTTACCCTAATCTGTCCTTGAAGATTTAAATATAGTTGTCCTTTAGTTCCAATAAATATCCCTTCATAGACACTTTTGTTACCACTGTCCACACACACTTCTGAGACCTAAGTAATGGCTCTCATTGATCTGAAGACAAAGAGAAACATGCACAACCTGAAGTCCATTTGCTATTGTGCCTGCACATCACAAAGGGAAAATGTGCAGCAGGTTGGCTGAAGTGCTACGAACCAGGCACAGAACTACTGAACAGTTCCAGCCCCCCAAAGCAGGAAAAATCTCCACAGCGCAACTGAGCCAGTGATCTTGAACATCCTAGAAAAACAAGACGAGGCTCCTGGCCCCTGACCTCCTACCACACACCCAGAGGGCAGAGGCTGCTTCCAGGGAGCCCTCAAAGCCTCCTGGAACTCCCCCTAGACGCAGCAGCTACCGCCTGCTCTCTTGCAACTGCTTCCAAAGTTACTTTTTCTTCTGCGCATGTTCTTTATTTTTACAGCCTGCTCTAGCTTTGTATGCATTAATGTGAAGATGTATCACTAATGCAAGTGCTTCAACAGAAATCACAACTACCACAAGGTCCAGACATTTGTCTTCACAAGACTGCAGTAGTCTTTTGCATGGTAGACACGGACACAGGGCACATCCGACTTGCCTAGAACACAATGAAGAGTGCTCAGAGCCAGGTGTTTAGCTCTGACAGAACAGGGGAGACTTGGTGGCAGTGGCTGGGGAGCAGGGAAGACATCTGTCTCCAGCCTTGCTGATGGCTAAAGCCACATGCCCACAGTCCATGTGAAAGGGAGCCGTGCCAGAAGCTCCCAAGCAGCTCCTACTGGTGGCAGACATTTCTTCCAGTAATACCCTAGCAAGAGAATCATCCCAACACAAGCCTGGTTTGCTTCCCAGGAGTTTCTAAAAATGGCAATCACGAGTTATGAATTTTTAGTCAATTCTTGTAACATCAAATTTTTTTATTTTGGGTGACTCACCTTACAAGATAATGACAGGGCTGAAAAGCCTGGTGTTGTACCACACTAGTTCACAGGTAGTTCCAGTAGAGGATGAGTAGGTAAATACCAAACAGATAAAATGGCTGGAAAATGGACTAAAACAAAACCGACAAACAGTAATATAACTAAAATCCTGCACAATGTCCGTGAGGCAGGATCCCAAGCTCGCCTTCATACCAAACCAGAAAGTCCAATTGTTTTAAAATGTTTTTAAGGGGGACCAAGACCAAGATTATCATCACTAATGCAGAAAAAGCTCCATTTCTTGCTTAGGAAGTGCTTTCTTTTACAGTTGTTCTATTAACATATTTCATTTTGCTGCTAAGAGTATACAAAGTGGCACTTGAATCCTGAATCTAGCGCGTGAATCTTGCATTTTGTTCTGCTTCCAGCCCCCTAATGCACACCTTGCAAAGCTGAAACACCTCCAAAGCACCCAGGTCTTCCTCCTGAAAGAAAAACCGCTCACAGTCTGGGTTTGATAACACAACATCTGCTTCTTGAGAAGTAAAAGGTACTTGAATGCTGAAATAACATGACTCCGGGACCCTGTGTAGAAAGGTAGCCATGTCCAGCAGGATAAAACACTGAGACCCCAGACCATAGGGCTTACGAAAGATGACCAGTTTAAATGAAAATAGGTAAATTACAGTGCTCGAAGACTGCTGAATACTAAACCCATCTGACATCTGAAATGCTTTTTCCACCCCCCACTTTGAAGAGCAGCAGTGTTTGAAAGCAGAAACTCAGTGACAGATACTGAAAACCAGTCGTGCACTTCAGGGGCTTCACACACTTTTCAGCAAGGGTATGGGAATTCTGAACAAAAATCAGACAAAATTACAAGCAGGCTTCCTGAACCATCAGAAGCTTGTTGGTTTTTACCCTGAAGTTTTCCCACCGTTGACAAGTCTACAGAATAAGGCAACAAAACAACTTAATCAATCCAAACAAGCAAAAAATACTTTAATCCAATGACTTAGGTTCCAGAAGGCCCATTGTGAGCCTGAAAAGCAATTCTGTATTAAATTTGTTTCCAATAATAGAATAAAAGGTATTTTATTAGTACAGAAGAGGCTATCTATTTTAATGTACCATGAACTTTTTCTAAACTCTGCTTATAAAACATGCTTGGTAGGCAAAACATGTCACCTACTCTACAGCAGCAAGTCAATCACGGCAGCAAACAAAGAGTGTCTTTATTTCACCAGACCTAAAAGGTTTCTGTGCAAGTTTTTGGAATCACGTTGATCTGCTGCCTAAGCAGAGAGCAAGTAAATCAGTATGTTTACACAAGTGGAGCAATCTCCTGATGTTTCCAAGGACTGAACAAAGAATTGTAGTATTAAAAAGCATTTTGGTGCTCCTTCATTGTTTATACACCTTCCCAGTGCCTCAAAAAATACCATTTCTGGAATTTTCCAAAGGAGCAACTGAAACAAAGCTCAGCTGCAATGCAGAGCAGATTACTTACAGGTTGTAATTCTGTCCTGAGGAGTAAAAAGACAATTCACTGACCAAATGTGGAGGCCATGACCCCAGTTTGCCAGCCTTGTGTATAGGAGATGCTGCTTTGATCGAATCAAACAGCAACTGATCATCCAAGGATACTTCAGAACCCATCCGGAATGGGTAAACTTCAAGAAACTAACTTTCAGGATCATTAAAACCCAAGGAAGCTCAAAACATCTCAAACTGAGGAAGCAGCACAGAAATGGAAAACCATTACGAGCTTTTCTTCCTGGATTATTTCTAAAGACAAAAGACAGCACACTCAAAACTGAGCAAGGGTATTTCTCCAGAACTTGCAGACCTCAGGTGTCTGAAATAACTTACGAATTGCTTGGTCCTTTCTAACCCAGAGTTACGGAAAACTCTCCTGCTTCATTTCAGACCACTAGGTAGAAGTGACTTCTAAACACCCTCACTTAAATCACAGATAATGACAGAAGTTTGAGACTTGTTACTGGACTTTTTCTGGTGTTTTTTTCACTGATTAAGTACATAATGCCTAAATAGTCATTAGCAGAAATGAAAAAAGCAGAATAGCTCTGGAGTAAGCTCCTCCAAGGCTTCAAATATTTGAAGAAGCTGCACAGTGCACTCTGCACATCCGAGTCATCCCAACACCACCCCATTGTTTGCATGATTTCAATGTATCACACAGATCGAGAATCCTAATATAACGTACATTAAATCTCTGAAGCTAGATAGCGAAGTGTTAAAGTGAACAGGAAAGCTGTTTAAATAAGATTAGGGAAGAGCAACAATACATGTGTGTTTGCAGAGAAGAGGGCTCCCGATTCAGGCTACTACGGCTATAGGCACCAGGGAAAGAGCAGAGCGAAATGACAGCATGAAAGGAAATGCCCTCTGCATTCCAGCCCCATCCCTAATTTATGTGTGCAGAGAGGGGGAAGGGAACCCCATTCTATAAAGTCGCCGTGACCCGTTTTGCTATTGACTTCATTTCCCTTCTCTTCATTCACTTTCAGGAGTGATTCTCCGCATTCATTCCGTCTCGCAGAAGTGACCAGGCAACAAAGGCAGAGCAGCGCGGGTAAGGCATTCCGGCGGTTCAATTTACTTCTCAAGAGTCATTCCAAAGCCCTTTAAAAAGATCTCTTTGCTAGCAGAGGGCATTAAAAATATATTATTTCCTCAGAAATAATGAGGACAGGGTAAAATATATGCAAGGCAGAAGGGAAGAAAGGGGATGTCTGTAGCAGAACTTTTCACTCCTGTGCCGCGAAGGCCGGCAAGAGCCAGCTGGTTGCTTGTTGTCTCCCAAGTACCAGTCTGCCCCGCTGCTGCATGCAAGGAATGCACAAAGCCCCTTAATGCAGAGGGGAGGGAAATTTGTAGGACACCAGCTTCGCCCTGGAGCTGGCCCTGCCAGAGTGAAAGCCCAAGCAGGCAGCAGCCAGAGCTGCAGCTCG
Organism: Anser cygnoides; assembly: GCF_040182565.1. Taxonomy (NCBI): domain Eukaryota; kingdom Metazoa; phylum Chordata; class Aves; order Anseriformes; family Anatidae; genus Anser; species Anser cygnoides. The sequence goes on along the minus strand of NC_089898.1, from coordinate 3,260,057 downwards.
AGCAACAGACAATCAAGCTGCTCTCCTTGGCTTGTGTGAGGCTGGGAAAGCTACACGCAGGGAAGAGGAGTCCCACAGAATCCCATTACGTACCCTCTAGCACCCAACATTCATTTCCAGCCCTCCAGGCCCTGTGATGCTGAAAATAAGAGACATGCCATCATCAGGAGGAAGCTTGTTATCTCCCTGTTGATTTGGAGAGCGTTCTAGTTCTGTTTGGCAGAGGTATCTGAGCTCTGAGAGTGTCCCAGTCCTATGTACGTGTGCATACAAGTGCAATGCACGCATGCAGCCAGCACTAGTCCCAGTGAATACACGTAGCACTTCCCATCTCAGGTTTACTGCATGTGCTGCTCGCCCTAAGTAAAATAACCAAACACAATCCTTGTCAAACAGTCCTAAATGAGCCATACTTCCCCTCCATTTCTTGGGCTTCCCTACATTCCCATTTCATTTCTTATTCACTGCATTTCTTCTCCCCTTCTCTCTCCAACCATGCAATTTTTTGAAGAAAAAATCACTTTATAGAACAGAGAGGCCCTAGTTCAACTTGGAGTTGAACTTCGATTTACTCATTACACCTTATTTTTAACTTCCTATTCAACTCCCTAAAACAAAAGTTGGACCCCTCCTGACTCCCTCCTACTGACATGATAGAGCGATGCCAATCTTAACCTCGTTAGCATTGGTTTTCATGTAAGGCTAGTAATTTTCCCAACAACATCCACAGAAGAAACCAACCCAAGTCCATTTGTCCCGCATGAAAGAAGCTGCTCCTGTCTGCAAAGCAATAGTGAGATGACGACGTTCAAATTGCAGAAAACAGAACTGAAACACAAGTAAATCTCTAATCCCTTTACAAAAAGGCACTTATTGTGAAGTTGGAATAACCGTGAACACACAGGTGAATTGAAGTGTTTTACCAGGGTAACAGTATGAACAGGGAGCAGAACCGCTTTACCAAAATACAGTGCCTCCCACCTGGAAAGCCAGCTCCTTGAACTTTCAGAAATCTCTGCATGATCTTACATTAACTAAGATATCAAAGCAACTTCCCCATTTAAAAGCAGTTCACAGAAGGCACACTCAGTGCTCAGTACGACAATTTAAGTTGTGCAGGGAGTGGCATATTGAACGTTTTACTGCTTGTGTTTAGTAAACGATCGCTGTGCCTCACTGGGACAGTGTTGTTTGTGGGTCAACACCGGAAGGCTTCAACATCTCCACTCTCCAAAGTTATCACCAGTTTCCTCACGTCCCATTTTCAGACCAAGGCACGGGGCCAACAAACAAGCATGCAAAACCAGCAGCAACTTTCAGAAGTTGCAGGAATCACGAGAAACATTACACACACCACCTCTGACAGATGTTAACATAGTCTCAAACCTTCTGGATTTGCAGAAGGCTATCAAGCTCAGGACCAGAATGCCAATTAAATGCATTTCTGTCTACTCATACAGTCTTCACAAGCTCACGCTTGCAACAGATCCCTAAAGGTAAGAATTTGATAGTCCAAAGAGAAAGGAAATGGATTTAAACCTCCGACCACTGGCTTCCTGTCTCCATCTATAGTAGGAAATTCAAAGTCTCCCATATCCATGACTCCAAGACACCTGTGGTGGCACAGAGAAACAGAGATGGCAAACAGCAGCAAAGCACTCCTGAAAACAGATGTGATATACAGCAACGTGCACTGATCGCTCAGTGCTTCCTACTACCTAAAATGACAAAATATCATTTTAAAGTTTCATCTTTATGAAAGGAGTTTAAGCATTCACATTAAAATCAGTGTAAGCTTTAGGAAAGAACTTTTAAACGTTACATTGATTTAAACTTGATTGATCCACTATGGAACTGGTGAAGCATTAGCTGTACCACAATTACTGTAACCACCGGGCTCTGACTGCAGAGGTTTTTATTCCTGCTCACCAAGTCTGGAACTGCTTCTGGAATTCCTTTTATGCATACAAAGTTCACTGAAAATTTACAGAAGAAAAAATAAAGGGCTGGTAGCTGAAAAGAATCTTGAACTGGTGCCTTGAAACCACTTCATCCAATGAAAGCATTAAAAAGAGTTTTGGGGTTGTTTTTAACCCCAAAATAGTTATTAATAAAGTGCTTCAAAAAATACAGTGAAAAATTCTTCTTTTCTTCAATTCCTAACAACAGCAGATAGAAGAATGTTCTCTGTACATAAACAAATGCAAAGCTGTTTGGTTTCTGGATAGAAACCATTAACCCTCATCACCCTGATTAATTACTTTCTATTTTTAAACCTTGAGAAAGGACATTACTGCAGTTCCTTTCAGAACACATGCATAGGAAGCCAATAGGCAAACCCCCTTCTTCCCCTAGGTGAAACAGAGAATAAATGGACCGCTGCAGTGTCTGTAGCTCACAAGATGCTGGAAACCAAGGCAGCTCCCAGCACCCTTGGCCTTCCCTCAGCTAGAAGGCATCTGGTTGGGAGAGCACAGGAATGTGCCAGCAGTCGAGCTGCAACCAGAGGGACAGGAATATAAACTTACAACAAGCCAGGCCAGATGCAAAACAAAAATTGCCACCAAATTGGCTGCCTAGACTTAGGCACCATGTATTTAACCAGCAGGGTTAGCTTAGCTCCAGCATCAGTGGGTGTAGAAACTGAAATTTAATTAATTGCGGCACAATTAGTGCCTTTTCCATAACCCCTGGGAGCTGTCTTCGCCTACCTGCTACTAGGACCTCTGAGGGTATGTTTTCTGCATACAACTAAGCTGACCTACCCTATGATCTTCCCACCCTGAAACCGGGGAGAAAAAAGAGCTTCCTTGCATCTGCTGCACGAAGAGGAAAGCAGCTCTGAAAGATCACCACTATCCAAATAATTCAATCTGCAAGTTACTGCAAAACAGAGAAGTTACCAGGTCAAACCAGAGCTGTTTTTCCGCTCAACACACACTAGATCAGCCTGAGAATACCACAGACTCAATAAAAAGGGATTGTTTAATACCTGACAAGAATTCCCTTGAGTCTCCAAAGGCACCCGCTGTCCTGAAACCACAAATACCATTGTTCTGGACTTTTACAATGCTCTGTGAAAGCCAAGTGAGCCTCAAGGTGGTCTGAAGCACCACCCAAGTGTTTTCAGTTCACATACTTTCCAGCCTTGCAGGAGGCCTCCAGGTCCAAACTCGAGGAACAAGGCAGGTCAGGAAAATAACTAAGACGTGTCCCCTCTTCAGATCTTCATGCAGTTCAGCTTACAGTTTTTCCCCTGAAGAATACCCTAAAAAAGATCTGTTCAAACAAATGGGATTCTACCTCATTAGCACAGCAAACATATTTAGAAAGATTAACAGACACACACACGGGGAAAACTTTACTAGGAAAAAGCACTGGCAAGTGATGAGCATTCAGGTTAAGTCTCTTAATGCACACGCTTCCCCAAACCCCAGTATTCCTTAAAATATGACAGGAAGTGCCTATTTGCTTTTCCTATTCACACTAATTCAGGTCTATTGTTGGCTGAAACAAAGGTCTTTCAGCCCACATCACCCGTTCCCAGGACATTTGACACCAGTTTATTAATATCATAAACATAAGAGGCACAAGTGGCAGAAATCCAGCCCCGCTCCTGGTGCCCGTCTTAAATAACCTTAGAAAGGCGGGCGAGCAGCCTCACAGGTTGTGGAGCTGCAACGTTCGGTCACAATTAGGGACAAGCTGCTAAAGGTCACAGCTTCTCCTTGAGCCTGCTCTTTACAGCCTCTGCAAGAGTGCACGATCCCAAAAAACAGCTCAGGTCTGCCCACAACCCTTCCTGTCTGCAACCAGCGAATTGTTCTGACTTTAAATACAGAGGTAGCCAACGGCAAACCCAACACTTCAGCATTGTTAAATACTGGCCTGTTGCTCAATATGAAAGCTATTGCAGGGTTCAGTTTTCTAATCATCACAAAATTCAGCTGCTGAGAGCTTCCAACCTGAGAAGTTTGAATCTACTTTAATGCAGGGAACTGGGAAAAGCCACCTGCCTCCCCCCTACTGAGGATGTGCATCGCAGCTTTGCATCAATCCCTCTGCCATCACGCTGAAAAACTCCTCTCCCATCAAGGTCAGGACCATCAGAAAGACTGCAAGCAGCAGTGGCTAACCTCTGAATAACATCACCTCGAGAGGCTATGCACCCCTAAATTAAGCTGCTATCTAATACTCCATCAGAAAGGATGGCTTTGATGTGAAATATAAAGAATAAAAGGCTTTAAGTATAGAAGACAGACTGTTTAAAAAAATCTAAACACGTTACAGTTTGCAATGTATTCCTTTTGAAAGCATCTACTACATAAAAAAACATCTAACATTTTAAATATCTGGCTTGGGTACGTATGTGCTCCACTGCTGTCACAGCATACAACAGTCACACTTAACCTGCAAAAAATTACGTGTCCCTGCTTAGATGTAGATAAAGAAATCCAAAACCTTAGGTTTCAAATGCCACACATCTCTGGCAACCATTACTGATAGAATAAGTGATAGTGGCTGTCATTATGGCAACGGCATATCCCACATACAAAACAGTTTACAACAGCCCAGAACACTCACATAACCAAGCCTTGACTGGTTTACATACCCCAAAAATAATTGAAATAAACACGTGCTCCTTGGTGCTGCAGCAGCAACAATTCAAAAACAACTTTTTGTTTAAAACCCTAGATGAAATCTCAAAAATACGAGCGCAGAAGAACGTGAAGCTCATGGTTTGCTTAAACAAGCAATCTGACAGTGCTTTCTGCCTCTACAGTGCATACATACTACTGAGCACGTTTTAAATATTCCTGCAGATGTAGCGATAACCTGACTAAATGATGCAGGAAAGGAAAGGGTTTCCTCCACCTTGAGTTTTCTAGTTCCACGCATTATGCCTTTCAACACACTTTAGAAAGTTAACTGTACTAAGCAATTCAACATGCAGTCCACACTAGTTACATTTCAATGCAGAAACCCTGCTCAGCCAACAAAACCCATGCTGACTTATGAGATACTTCCCTGGAGAAAGATGACAGAAGGGTTAAATTATATTCATATCGTGGAGAATTTAGGGAGTTTCTTGTCATTTTTGTCCTTTATACAACTGCATACAGATCAGGCATTATCTGGTTATAGGGGAACAAAATTAACTCAAGCAGCGACTACCTTCATGCCCACACTTTGTTTCAAGTAAGAGCCCCTTAGGTGCCTGAATGTTCTGTCACTATCGCTCACAACACTGAGGGATTTACTGAGCAATACCAGGAGAACTGAGACAAAAAGGCTTATAAATAACAGATTTGATTATTTCTGCTCTACTACTGCATTTGTCTAGCCTCGGTGCTCTGGTACATAACTTGTTCCAACACATTTTCTGCCTGCAGAGCTTTGCTTTACAAAGCATCGTAAATAAAGCTACAGCAAAACTGTTGCTGCATGCCAAACTTCCAAGAAAGAACTATCTCAGTTCTGACATTAAGCACAAAAAATCAGGATTACTCATTTTCCAGAATAAACTTTATGATGGACCAGAAAAATCAAACAACCTCTATTCAAAGAAGAGCAGCGCTGCTGATTCTGGCTCTCCTGAAAACATCCCTGCTGACCTGCAGATAAAGGACATCCTACTGCCATATGCAGGGTAAGATTTGGGAGACCAGGACTCCAGCTCAACCCACTGCTCTCTGGAAAACCTGTAGTCTGAGAGATCAATTACAGTACTACACACTCACTGGGCTCCTTCTGGATGTGTGATACTTCAAGAAGTGCTCCATAATTCTCCTATGACCAGTACTATTGAATTCAAGTTATATTTATTATCAGGATTTTCCAAAATACAAAGAAAGAATTAGACAAAGATTTATTTACGCTTTATTTCTTCTCACTGTGATAAAGACAACATGCTAGCAATGCATCTATTTTCGAAGAACAGGCTAATTACCCCTTGCAGAAGTGCTTTCCTGTATTACCAAGCTGTTTTATTTATACTTTCGTTTTCTTAGGGAACTGCTCTTAATAGGCATGGGAAGGATGAAGAAGAATGTTCTTGAAAAATGCCAACAAGCTCAGAAATACCATTGAGATCTTAAAAAAGAAAAAAGTATCAGTGGCTAAGCTGTTGATCCCACTAAGTTATATGCAGTTAATAGCACAGAGTCCCTGCCTTCTGTGGGTATTAGGACTAATTTCCATTCAAGACCAGCGTGCAATTCCCACACATAAATTTCTCATGCTCTGTCACCAAATGTGATTTTAAACATAATAAAAAAAGTCATTCAAAAATATGGGTAGTTAAGCTTTAAATATACGCTTCCGAGGCTGCAAGATGTCCATAGATTAAGGCTTTTTAATAAACATCCATCAGGAGTAATATGTAAAGTTGAAAGCTTTGCATGTAGAGAACGTAATAACAAACTCCCAAGGTCTTCTCAGCCCTTTTCTGTGATGCCATCCTCATTTTGTTGTGACAGATGATAAACACATTTGTTTGATAACCAGGGGCTGAGCAGAGAACTGAAGTCTACCACTCAGAGCATGGATTTCACAAGTGCCAAAGTTATGTTCATGCTCTTTGACTCTTGAATTCTGCTTGTTAAAATACTTAGTAGCAACAGGTCTAGGGAAAAATCAGCGCTGTGAACTAGGTGAATCACTGAGGAATTTACTCACCTCTCCTAACGCACAGGTTTATAAGCTTCTCCTCAAGACAGTAAAGTATCTTACTCAAGACAGCTTGCACCAATTATAGCTGAACACATCTACACAAAAGCTGCCCCTGCGTTACTTATTCAAGGATACATTCGCCCAGACAGCACTGAAAAATAAGCACTACAGAATTAGCTATGTATTAATTCACACTACCAAACATCTGTTCAGTATAAATTTTAAAAGGATGCTTTCATTTGGATGACTGCACGTTAAAAGAATAAATCATTTCTATTTCAAGTTATATTTACTTACCATGTGGCATTTGTGTTTTTTGTTTTTAAAGCTCTTTAATGCTAACAAGGAAAACATACCTGTTTCTGCTTGTACTTGCGCATTTTTATCATCCTTTTTCTTCCTTCACTTGACTCAGGTGATTTCGGAGTCCTTGAAACTAATTTGAGTCAGTAACTACTTACTTCTCAACTCCTGCTGACAGCTCCCCACCTCAACCTACAGAAACATTCCTCACCTCCACCGAAGTATCTCCACTAACTAGTCCCCTCAGAAGACCTTACTTCAGATCTTTTCACGAGGCTTGTTTGTGTTCCGAAGTAGTGCAGAGCTATTTATGGCAAAGTCTCCGCTGGAATCACAGCCAGAATTTCAATAGGCTGCACAGCACAGAAAAGCCAGTGGTTCGTTTTCTGTTTGCAAATAACAATATATTTGGAAATAACATACTGTGCTATTGTTTTGCATGTACAGAACAGAAGCCTTGAGGCGATGCTTTTCTTCATTTGTCACTGGGAATGCCACAGCTTAAGAGCACTTGGAGTATCTTGATTTGCTCTTTTTGCTGAAGCCACTACAAAACATACACCGCAAGTTAAAAATTAGGAGCAGTACTTTAGAAAAACATCATGATTTGGCAACGCCTTTCAAGATCAGCTACTAGAATTCTGTAGTCTGGGTTGCCCTTCTGTTGTCAATACAAAAAACAATTCCTGGAAACTATCACGCTGTTTCAGACTCTTCTCATACATTCTTTGACCAAAGCTTTTATTGCTAAAGGCAAAAATTTGTAACACTTTTTAATCTCCAAGTGTCAAACTCTAGCATGCAAGAGACCATTGCACCTCAGACACACGTCAAGTGCATCCTTCTAAGGAAGGAAAATTAAAGTTAAAAAAAGTCATCTTACCTACCATAATGGAGAAGGAAAGGAGGGAAGGAGGCACGCTCACTAGATGAGTTTCAGGCAGCCTGCTGGAGAGCACAGCGCCTGTGAAGGTCACAAGTGCAACTGAAGCTTCCAGCAGAGACGAATACAGAGCTCTGACTATGACGGGACTGAGGAATAAAACCTTCAAATTATTTCACTCACTACGGACATCCACTCCTTTATTAGTTCATTTTAATACTTGGTGCATTTTTTGCTGTGGAACATGGAAAATAACCTTCCATTTACCAATTGCCTTTCCCCCACACACACTTAGCAAGTATTTTCCTGCACTTTTTACTCCAGCCCAAGCATACATGCCTCAACGTCTTAAATTTTTGTTGTACTTAAACAGAAGCCAATACTAGTTTGAAGCCCGGACTTCCAGAGATTAACACTTCTTTAAATGATGCAGAACAGAATCCACACGTTGACACCTCGGTAAGGCTGACCCTCATGCTTATACCACATCTGAAAAAATTACAGTCTGCAAGCCTGAGCTAAATACTGACCTTTATTCTTAACGCAGTTACTTTACATCTCATCTTCGCTATCTATAAATTAGGAGCCTTTCTTTGATCTTGGAAAAATTATATAACAGCTATAAAAACAAGACACAGAATATTTAGTTATATTACTGTCCTGCAAAGACCTCAAAGCTCCCTGCAATAGCTTTTAGTAGAAGTCTTGGAACCCAATTTTGGGCAACACACATGCTAGTCTTACAGACAAGGAAAAAACAAAGTACATAGGGGCTAAAATGATGCATCTCAACTCAGCATGATTACTTTCAATTATCTTAATTTCTATTCTTATCCCCTCAGGATAATTAATTTTAAGCCTAAATTTTAAACTTGGTAAAAAGTTAAAAAAACACACAGCTATTTAATAGAGGTAAGCCTCACTGAAAATACACTAGTTAAAAGAACACGAATCGGAAGGTGCCAAACTTCAACTTGAGCATTACGTAAGAGCAGAACTTCTGGAAAACGAGTTTCAACACACACACAAACAAGCTTACAAGACCAAAGAGGGCTGTGTACATCATCTTCTCCTGCTGACTTCTTCAAAATGACTGCAGCCAGCAAGGAGGAAAGATTAAGCCAGAAGTGCTCCGACACAGGATGCAATCACTCCGTTGTGTCATCTCTTTCCCTACCAACGTACACACGTAATAGCCCTTGCACAGGAACATGAGGATCAGAACAGAGATGACCTCACAGCACAGCTGTAGATGACAATTTAGATCACACTTGAGATCTGCAGAAACAGCAGAAGGGTGAGAATGCCACATAAGCCAGTAGATGTGTTATAACAAAGTTTGGTCTGAGCTTCCTCAGGTCAAATCAAGGAAGAGAATCCACAAGCTCCAGGGAGCCAGCAACCTGGTGTGCGCAGTCCTAGAGGTTTGGTTTGTTCTTAAATGCTATCTCCTTACTGCACTTTCCTCTGAGGCATCCAAATCTTCTCAAGAGAGAGAACTGCTGGGTTAAGCACAGCAGGCGTCCTGCTCCAGTAACAGGATTGTCATGTTACCGGCCTCCACTGCTCCTCGTGAGTGGGCTACTGGTCCAAAAGGGAACACAAAATGAAGACCCTGCATGTTTCTTGAACAGAAATATAAAATCAATAAAGGTTAAACTACAAAATTCCGAACACAAGGCTGTGAGAACAGAGAAAAGCAGGCAGCTTCTACAGAAAGTTGGGTCAAAAAGCCCCTCCTGCCAGTTCCAGTGTCCCTAAATGCAGCTTATGAATGCCTCAGTACTGCCTCTACATCGCAGAGCCGTCTGCTCACTGCTGGACCAGACCATGACAAGGTCTGCGTGCTGCAGTTTCAATTGCGGTTTGTTCACACTGATCTTTTAGAAAAGATTCTCCAACAGATCCCAAATTCACTGATATTAGAGCTCCCCATATGGAAGGAGACTACAAACAAGCATTGGAAGGCTGAGGAATTGTCTCAGTTGTTCCCATGGCTCCTTCACACCGTTATCCTTCACCCAGGGGAAGCATCCAGCCAGCCACCCCTCACTGCTCCGGCTCCACCAGATACTTGCTACACTGACAACTGTCTGAGGAAACTAATTCAAGATAAAAAATTCCTCTGATAACCAATAACCCAAGACATGTAATTTCCACTCGGGCCAGTTCCCCAAAGCAAGAATTAACAGCAATTAAGAGCTAACACAGGACTTCCTTTCAGTTCTGTCAGTATCTCTACGAATGACCCCGTTTACAGAAACGATGCATTACAAACACTGGGAAATTAAGTTCTGTTATGCAACTACATCAGAAAAAAGTCCAGGAACTCTCAAAAGTGTGTTTCAGAATTATCATTTATGAAATTTCAAGATAAAAAATATTTTAATGCGTAAATTTTGTCTGCTGGGTCGAATTACTTTAAAAAAAGCGCTCTTCACACTCTTTATGAGCACTATACCCAAGCACATGTAGGTCACAGTCTCTGCGCATCAACTTCTGACCTCCTGACGGAAGAAAGGCCAGCTGCAACCACCGCTGTGAAGAGTCAAAGAATGGCCCCTGAATACTTTTTATACTCCTTGGGGAAAAAGCAAAATATAGTCAGGAGCATTTAACAGACAGGAATATAGTACAAATGCTTCCTAAGTTTAAATGAGCAACTACAGTCTGAACTCTCAAACACCTTACATGTTCCTGAATATACGCAGTTACATTCTCTTAAGTTCTCAAAACCATCAAGCATTAACTGTGCACATTTGGAAATCTTGTTACTCCCTGAGCATTAATACAAAAACTACAATTGAAAATGCAAAGAAAAACATTTCCACCCAAAACACATTCTACACACCTGGGAAATCAATCTTTCCAACAATACAACTCCTAAATCCTCTCTTCCTGACCCTAATTATATTTTTTTAAACCAAAGTTAGATGCAAGTCTATCTGCCCGAGGGTTTGCCACGTGGCCCAGATAGGCTGGGTTTCTTAATGGTGCTATCACTTGGAGATGGCTGGGAGGAAAACACATTCTTATAAAGAACGGCTGACCAAGTAAATAATTTCTCCTCCAGTGCTCAACAAAAGCACGACAAGTTAGAAGAGAGAAGCTTGCAGCCGCTTCTATTTCTGTAACAGAATTACAGTCATGCACAGAAACCTCAAAGAATAATTTGCAGTAACATCAACTCGATGGAACACCTTACCTGGTGCTGGTAGCCAGCACCCGCATTTTGAAGGCAAGGGTAACAACCCCAGAGCACCAGCAACAGAAAACCAGAAGGCAAACCCACTGCTAGGTAACACCAACAGCCCGAAACAACGCCCTAAAGCAGGCCTTTTGGGTAGCCAGAAAGCAAGGGTCGGTGTATTATTTAAAGGAAGCCCTGCCGGGTAGATGTGCAACAAGCACACACCATCAGAGCATCAATTCCTCACCTTGCAGAGTACCCACAGGGTGAAGACAACAGTGCCTATTTTTCCCCTAAGACCCCCACACCGTACGACAATATCCTATTTTCAGCTTACCTGTGTGCAAACCCTACACAAATAGCATCTCATTAGTGCGTGCTTTAACAGAGCCATAAAATATTAACAGTGACATTACACGTATTCCACTCAAATTTAAAATCCAGAAAACTGTCCAGATTCTGACCTAAAGCCTACCAGAGCTTCGTGAAGGACGATTCCCAGCCGAGGCTGGTTCAAGGAACACACTTCCTGCACTTCTCCTCCCGATTGTCATAGAAACACAGCAGCTGCTGTCACGACTCACAACGTGTCTGCCTGTGTCAGAGCTTTTCACTCCTCTTTTTTTAGAGCAGTAACGCTCACAGTTTCACATAATTACCGAAGGCTGAATTATTCCACAAAACTTCGCACTCCATACTAAAAATATTGTAGACGTTTATGGTACTGCATGTTATGAATAATAGGAAAAAAAAGGTCTGGAAAATACCCTTAAGGCAGTAAGAAAAGCATCTTACACCAATAAAAGAGCTTCAAGAGCACAGCATTTCCTCAAAGGAAAGCACGGGTAGCCTCACTTTGGTGCCATCAGCAACAGGCATTTTTACTACAGGAGGCGCAGGGCACAGCAGGTGCACTGCACACACTTCAGGAGCACCTAAGACACGGCAGGCCTCGTTCTCTAGCACCTAAATGCAAGACAAGACATTAGTTTAAGTGAAATCCCCAAACAAGGGATCAAATTTTCAAATCATATTAAGAGCGGTAAGAATAGATTATCGTTTGTTACGTGACCTAAAGCTCTTTACCGTAAAGCAGTCAGTCAGTAATCCATCTCCCAATTAACTGAGATGCTTTTCTACAGCAACTTCCAAGAAACTAAACCATACGAACAGCAGCACAGCTTTTAAGAGAAACAATACCAATTAATAAATGCTGAACGAGAAGGGTTTGTTTCTCCTTTCAGACTGCTTGTGTGAACACCAGAGGATGAAAGCCTATTCCACGTGTACTCGTTCTGCTGCAGAAAAACACCAGAATTATTTACAGCCTGGTAATAAACGACATGGTACACGTGTGTCAGATGTGTGCGTGATCTAATTTGGAAGAATCCCGACCCGACACACCGCAAAGCGGTTTGCCAGTCGGCTCCTACCTGCCTGAATCCCCACTGCCACCACGCGAGGGGGTTCTGCGCCCTCCTCCTGCCCTCGGGCACGTTCCCACCACCCCTCTTTACACCGTGCAGGTTTGCACATCCCCACAGCCCTGAGCTCAGGGATATGATTTGACTGCAAAGTAACCCAGTAAAAATAAGCTTTTTCCCCTATAGCAGCGCAGACTGGACCAGCTTCAGTCTACAAAACATCTCCAAAGGCCATCACCAACCATGCAGGATCTCAGTCAAGCAGCAGTGCACCGCAGGAAGTTTGACCCATTTTATTAGGGCAGCACTGTAGCGCAGCCTCCTAAGGTTACCATACAGAACTGGTGTTAGATATATTTATTGGTGGCCTTCAGACCGCACGTGCTCCAAGTATATCTTGAACAGCAAAGCTCTAAAGTCCTTTTTGTTAAGCTACTCTACCGTTTGGAGTAGCACAGCACTTAAAGATCAGGATCTCACATTGGCTGTGCATAAAATCCTATAAAGAGACTGCCTCCCTTCCACAGTTCCTCCTCTTCCTTTCAGCAGCTCGCTCACTCATCACACTGTGCTGGCACAAGCGCACACAGCACTGAGAACCAGATCAGGGTTCAATTCAGCTGAGAAATAATCCGGTCAAAACCACAATTTTAAGTATTTTTCAGCTGGATCGGCTTCCCAGACAAGTTCATTGTGCAGTTACACGCACGCTGGTGCCAGCAGAGTGGGAAGGAGTGCCTCTTTAAGCAGAAATGCTGCCAAACATGTAGCCATGGCCTAAATAGGCAAGTCAGAAGACAGCAGGGGGAAAAAAAAGGCAAACAGTACAGCTAGGAACACCCAGCCCTTAACTCTTACTTCAGCACTGCACCCACCAGACATTTCCTTCTTCATTTTAGCTCTCTCCCATGCACGTTCTGTGAAGCTACGGAAGCCTGTTCTTAGGGTGGAAGTACCCAAGAAGAGTAGCACCTTTAAAATTAAAAAAATTTTTTTTTTTACAGAGTTGCTCAAGGGCTGTAATCCACCAGGATTTCCACACTCCTTTGTAGGGCTGGTGCCTGATGGCTTCATCACAGTAGCTGCTGTATTTACAATACAAAAAAAACCACAAACAACTCCTCCTCCCATCTGATTTTTGATCTAAGTGCAAAAGCTTCCCAGAACAGCGGAGCCCAACCCCGGTCAGCATGACTGATGGGCTGAAGTGCCCAAGCTACCGACCTCTCTTCAAGAGAGGACAACAGCTTCGGGGAGCTGAACAGCCTTACTGTTGAGCTGTCTGCTCTTTGTCGGGGGGGACCTCACAAGCACACACTTCAGCCAAGTCAGACCAGCGCTTCCTAGAGCACAGCAGCCTACTCCTCTCCAGATGCAGCCAGCCGTTCTGCAAACAGCGGAAGGTAAGAGCTGTAACACAGAAGTGGACTGAAGAACACAGGCAGGACAGGACCATACCCTCAGTGGGTTTTTTTGGTTTTAAATTTTCAACGGCATATTTCACATTACCCCTTTAAACAAGCCTATTGCTAGGCCTTGCTCCTCTTAACTGACATCGCTCCATGAGCAGAGAACTTAACCATAGCTCTCAAACAGAAGTTCAGCTCCCTCCTATAACTGCACCCCGATCTTTCCTCGACATTAGTATCCCAAACCCTCCTCACGCTTTTGCTACTTCTAAGGATTTTTCTTCCCCTCCTACTGCATCAGTTTGCATTTGAAGAAGCCCATCCACCGCTTGCATAATGACACCATTGTTCCCCTTCTGCGACTCCTGCCCACAGACGCAGCTGGGTGGGAGCCCCGCTCCCCGAGTGGTCCCCCCAGCACCGCCCTACATGGAAGCCAACAGCGCAGGAAGTGCCACCAGGAGCAGCGTGCGGGGCACAGCCACCCAGCTTTCTGGAGGGAGGCTCAGCAGCTCTTACTCTTACTCCACACAGATGTTACTTGACCAAGAGAAAGTCTTCTGATGAGGCAAGAGAAGACAGTGAGCTGCAGATGCTGGTAAGCTGCTCCTCACTGCAGTTCTCATTCCTGGCCTCAGTTTCCTCACTGTTAACAACAGATTTTTTGGGGTACTGAAGACCAAGTACCACTGCTGAAGCAGTAACAGCTCCCACAGCTGCTCCGCAATTTTGAAGTCTGCCAAAAGCAAGCACAAATCTACACTTTTAAGATAAAACATACCTAGAATCAAATGGAGAAAGACATTCCTGAACAGGAGAAAAGGCAAACCTTGTTTACATCTCTGACCACACTCAGTTTGGCTAGGGACAGAAATGTGACTTCATCCCTTCATCATCTGCACAAACTGCAGCAGACTACAGCAGCGTTTCAGCTACTAAGAGGAAACGCGAATCAAGCGATAGATTACTAACAAAGAAGCAGAGAACGGTCCTGGAGCAGACTTAGCAGCCACAGCAGATACCCCAGTGCCTCCTCCAGAGGCGTTGAGGCCCCAAGCAGTTAAAACAACTTGTCCACGATGAGGGCTGATCACTCAGCTTAGGACTTAGGTTCCTGGCTCCCAGCCTTGGACGCAGACCATCGGACTTTTACGTATCTTTGGATTACGCTTGAAAGAACATTTAGATACAGCAGCTTGACTCTTTTCCTTCTGCCAAGTAATTAAACAAATTTGACTTAATTTGTTCTGAAGCACAAACTCATTCCATTAAGCTAACGTCTAGTTTTCAAGGATGGTTTAAACTCACGGTTCTCAAGTTGTTTCCAAGTGGAGTTGCCACTATGCTACCTCTTGGAGAGCAGAACTGCAGAGCAAAACCAAAGAAACTGCAGGAAACCTCTGTACTCCTTTTCTGCAGTCATTCCCATAAAGGAAGCTTCTACTAAGAAAGTGTGGTCATGTCTGCTCTTGAGCAGTTCCGGACAGTTAAATCTTTCCTGCACTGGAACAGCAATGCCACAAAAAAACAAATCCATGCATTAGAGATTCTTTTGATACCCTGGACCACCGAACTTAAAGGACAATAAATCTGCTTTCACCCCTGGAAAAGTCTTGTCTCGTCTAGTGTCCTGGGTCCAGATTCTCCAGAGTAGTCAGAATAACAAGTTGAGCACTGACACTTTGTGGGACTGGGCTCCAGAAGGACAAATAGGAAGTTGAGAAGGGAGGAAGACTTCTGTTGAGCAAAGGATCGGCTGTTTCAGAAGCAGAGACAGCAGAAGCCACGTGACAAAAAGGCAACCTTCTGTCATCGGTTAATTTTAAGAACACCAACTATAATGATTCTGACACTCAGATGTCAACTTCAAATCCAAGTTCCGTACTTCACCTTGATGCAAACAAGAGCCAGCCAAAGCTGACAACCGAAGAGAAGCTCCATACGTGCTGAGACTAGAGGGGAGCTGGCTGCTCCTCACACAGCCACGCTCCTGAAGTTACAAAAGCTCTGCCAAAGCGAAATGGCGCAGCCATTGCTTCCATCCTTATCTCCAAAGGAAATGTCACATCCACCTACCACACGGTGCTTAGAAAGCCAGAGAATTAAGAACTGTCACCTGATTGCTGGCTGAAACACCAGCTAACCCTCAAATATTGACTTTGTAACAGCCATCCATTCCAACCTCAGCACCCACAGAACTGGAGGCTGTTCCTACTACGAGACGGTGAGGTGCTCACACCTGACCCCAAACCTACTGGAAGCTCTGCACCAGCACTCCTTGCAAACTTTCTGAAGTTGCTGCCATCGTTACTGCATTGATAGAAGCGTTACTCTCCACTGGCCTGTTTTACGGGCAGTATTTTAGGGAGACTGCCGGTTCACATTCGGCTGCTTCATGTAATGAATGGATGCAGGTTCCTTGGCTGACACACAGTTAGTGTTAACTGATATCACAATTCTGTTAAGAATGGGAAGAAAAAGTGAAACATACTTCTTCCATTTCTTCTAGGTTTGTTTTCTTCACTTTGCTGTTTCTAGGGAAGTTTCAGTACTCCACAAAAGTCAGTTCTTAAAATCCCAGTTCTAAAGCCACTTCAAAACCCCACGCCCTAGGTACTACCCTAGCCAAATTGGCACTGTCCTCACTCCCAGCCGTGGCTGGAGCCCACGCTTGTTAGCCTGCAGACCACGACGGTTAAAGAATCACCGAAGCTTCAGACAGCAAAATTTTCTTTAGCTTTCACCATGGAGCTGCCACAAAAAGGCAGACAAAGGCAGGGAGGGAAGAAAGGTCAGACCAGACTTGGAGCCACTGGCGACTTGTCCCTCAGTATTCTGAAGGGGGACCAGAAGCATGCAAAATTGCCGTTCCCATTTTGCAAGAACTACACAAGGCTTCATTTTATTAAGGTGAACCTTAAAGCCAGAAGTACAGAAAAAGCTAAGTTTCAGCTACATCATCAACCCAGCAGGATTACAGATGGACGTTATAAAGCATAACAGGAGCTCCCAGGACTGCAGGGAAGGTAAAGCTGCGTTACAGTTACACAGCTGGCTTTTAACAATTTCCAGTATGCATCGGGGGAGCCAAATACTCAGAAGAGCTTAGAATTTCAGCTCAACAAATTCACGACAATCAAGTACAACACTAATGCGGGGACCTCGTTCCAGGATCTCGGCATTTAATTTCAGGCCATCTTGCATCACGCTGAGGGGTCTGCACTTACTCATCGGAAGTCAATTACAGCTGGCAACGACACGAAATTGTTCTTTGGGTCACAAAATCAGAAACCTACATGTTCCATACGGTCCAAAACACTCATACAGCTTTCTGGAGAGCGTTCGGAGCGGCTGGCTGACCTGAAGCTGGTTAATTCTCCTACGGTGACAGCTTCCCTGCACTCCACCCCCTGCGCCTCGCTCCTGCAGCTGCTCACCTGCCCGGAAGGAAGCGGGAGGCCAGCAAGTCATCTGGCGGAGAGCAAAGTACGGCACCTCCGAGCAGCTAAGGAAGCAAAGGACAGACTATTTCCGGACTTCTGCATTTCCATTTCCCTGCAAGAGCCACTTCAGCGTATACAGAAAGCTCGTTACTATTACGTGC
The DNA here is from genome assembly GCF_040182565.1 of Anser cygnoides. Taxonomy (NCBI): domain Eukaryota; kingdom Metazoa; phylum Chordata; class Aves; order Anseriformes; family Anatidae; genus Anser; species Anser cygnoides. The sequence goes on along the minus strand of NC_089898.1, from coordinate 3,242,572 downwards.
ATGTCAACAGGGCTGTTGGCACGAAGAATTATTTGCAAGCACCTGCCACACAACTGGAATTCTTGCAATATTTGAGTATTTAGTTTGATAGGAAATTAAAACAAAGGTTACAGAATTTAAGTCTGTCAGAGGAAAAAAGATTGTATTACATTTAACAGTACTTTGGAGTTCGAGCTTTAAAACATACTCCCTGAAAAATTCAAAACTCAGCTTTAAAAAATATTACAGCTTTCTTGCTTCCAAAAGCCATCTTTCAGCTTGTAAAATCACACAAGTCTTTGAAAGTGCCTTGTTTGCCACAAGCTGTAGCTAATAAAAGTAAGTCTCATGTTTATACTCATTTTTCAGCCTTTGGAAGTTAATCTGAACCACGCATCAAATGGGAAAATAACGGGAACCGTAGTTACCGCTTTTCTAAATACAACATCAATCTCACTTGTCTGTAAGTCAGAGCATTTGGGATATGTTTAAAAAAAAGAAATGTTACAAATTCCATAATTGACAAGGCCAACTGCTAGCAAAAGAAAAATTAACTCCTGATCTTACAGGTTGTATTACGCAAACAGGAACTTATGGCCAAAGAAATGTGGAGGCCAGTGAGGATCAGAGAAGAAATTTTGCTCGCTAGCACCGCTGAGCAGCATGTGGTAAGTACGACCCCTCTAACAATCCCCAACCAAAACGAAGAAAAACAAGCACTTTTTGCAGTCACAATCGCAGGCAGCCATCTTAGTAAGAGATGACATTTGTCACTGCCAGCACTAGTAGCCCTAGCTCAGAAAAGTTTGAGCCAGTTCCCATTTTCATGTCAAACACAAAACCCCTCTCTACTTAGTAGGCAAGCACACACAAATATTCTGATTTCTTCCTCTTCTGGCTAACAGAAACTGGAAAAATTGGGAAAAATCACTTGATCTTTACCCAATACTTAGGTCTTTAAAGACTACAAGCATTAATTAGCTGTCACAACACCTCCCTGTGGAACACAAGTATCACATTCCCCATTTTGCAGATTAGGAAAAAACAGAACAAAAGCTGAATGACAGGAAAAACCTATCTAACGATTTTGGGAAACAATTCCAGCAAAACACTTCAGAAGCCTAAATTCATCCCTTCTTACAAACGTGAACAAGACTCATAGCACAGTTTGATCTGACTCTAGGTATCTGAATGCACATTAAATATCCATCTGCTTTGCTCAAGCTGCATACAATACAGATTGCATTCACGTCTTCCTAAAATGTACCTAGAAAATCAGGGGGAAAAAAATCACAGTAAAAAAAAATTCCTCTTACCTTCTGCTACATCATCATCTACAGCGCCTTTCACCTGAGAAAAACACCACTGAATGTCATTTCCTCCTCCAGCTCCTGAAAAACACAATACAAAAAATGAGACCCCCCCCAGAGCAACACAAAGAGCCCGTAATAGTTACTAACCGAAAATTTCAGACAACAGTGCACCCGCCTACTTCCTCAGCAATGATGTCGGCACAATTGCAAGTTGCCCCTCCCCACCTTTTTCCTTTACAGATATTGTTTTTGTCATTAGGGGCTTGCCAGCGTCCCAAGCAATGTTTGTCAAAAACAGCGTAAGCAGTAACAGCGATAAAAACCTCTCACCGAAAGCTCGCATGGCTAAGTAACACGGCTGGCACTAACTTAAAACACACTTAAAACGAGAGCGCATGAGCATCCTACTTGACATAAAGCTTCTTCCTACTTTATATAGCAGAACCCCGCTAACACACGCACACAACTTAATCAGCAACTGTCAGAAAAGCTCTGCATTTTTGGAACATTTCAATCTCTCAATCAACATAAGCCACGCACGTCATTCATTTCCTCCTCCCACAAAAACAAAGAACTGAACCTACACACTGAAGGCTAAAGAAAATAATTTTACCACAAATTTAGAGTCTCTTCGCAGAAGTAACGAAAGCAGTTATCAGCTTAAGAAAAAGCCACCAACAAATCCGAGCAGAAAAGCAAACAAGCAATCTGATGTTAACAAGTTCTACTACCATAGAAAACGGATCGAAGAGAAAACTTCAGGAACATTACTGCCTCGGCGGAAGGCAGTGATTCATTTGAACCCTGCCACCAAAACACACAAAAAAATCACCACCCATTTCTCTTGCATTGCATTCTGAGCAAATCACTGCTGAGCTGAGTACATACAGGAAGGGACTGAAATGGGCCTGCCTTTTTTTTTTTTTTTTTTAAAGCCACTGTCAAAATGGAACTTTTCCTCAACACGATTCAAACAGGCTGAGCAACAGATGGCATTTACACATTAATCCAGAGGTCTGCTATCACTTCTGGCATAACAAAGAATGCAGAACGGACTTCTTCCCTCTCCTACATTAATTTGAGGGGTAAAAACAAGTCCAAGATGTGGAAATGGGAAACCCCAAAATATTCTTTCCAAAGATGACCAAATGGCTCACTGTTAACCGAAGTGCTACACCACGACCAGACTCCAGCATGCATTTTTCGCTTGCCTTCGTTTCTTTTCTGAAGGACTCCAGGCAAGCAAACTACATAACTCAGCACGGCGAAGGCAAGCACGGGCTCCCAGCTCCACGAGAGATGTCAGAAGGCTTTTCTGCGGATACCTTGGAAGGATCTGCTGCGCTCGCCTCTCCCATTCCCCCCAAACCCGCACAACCCATTTGCTTTCCTCTCGCCACCCTCTTCATTTGTCATTTAGCAGCTGGCACCATGGCAGCATTTAAAGGGGACAGTGTATAAGGCAAATCACCGCTCCTCCTGCATAATGCCAAAATTCTAGTTTTCATACAGTTCGCTTGAACCAAGTCGGCACTTTTTTTTTTTTTCCTTCTCCTGGCTAAAAGAGGAGGGTGGAGCATGGAGGGGGGGGAAGGCAAAGCACAAACCAAACGCTGCCTCCCTCGCCTGCTCCTCCGAAGGCAGAGCACCGAGAAGGCGATCCAATTTGCGGCGGGGGGGGGACGAATCGATGAAACCGCAGGGAGAAGTGCGGAGGAAGAGATACCTCCTGCACACACACACACCCCTCCAGCAGCACGAGCACCTCGGGATGCAAAATGGGGCTCAGGCAGAGGAAGGAAGGAGAAATAAAGCAGGGAAAGCCCCCCCCCCGTTATCCAACCGCATCCCGCACCCGCCCGGCTTTGCCCCTGGCACGGAGCACGCCTGCCCCCGAGCCCCCCGGGGGCCCGATCCTGTCCCCAAGCCCGGTCCCTGGCCCCAGGGGGACAACCGTGCAGCCTCGCCCCCCGAAGCTCCCCCTCGTTCCCCTTCCATCGCGCTGCGGGGGCCGCGAGCCGCCCGCGGGCCGAGCAGGGGGGCGGCCGCCCCTTACCTGCCATGTTGGGGCGGCGAGGCGGGCGGGCCGGGCGCTTGGCGGCGGGGCGGCCGGGGCCGGGCCGGGGGAAGGATGGCGGCGGATGGCGGAGGGGCTGCGGCCGGCTCCGGTTCCTCCGGCTCCGGTTCGGCTCCCGTTCGGCTCCCGGGGCTGCCCCCGCTCCGCGCCTCGCTCCGGCCCCCCCCGCCGAGCGGCTCCACTTTCAAAATGGCGCCGGGCGAGCTCCGGGTGACGTCACCCGGAGGAGGGAAGGGGACGGGGGGGAAGGCGGAGCGGCCTCGCCGCCGGGCTGGGCCTCGCCGGGCCCTCAGAGGGCCTCCGCGCCCGGCCTCGGCTCCCTCACGGGGGGCTCAGAGCCGGGACCCTTCTGGGGACTCGTCCCCGGCGGGCTGGGGGCTCTCGTTTCACCTCAGGGCCCCAGCGCGGCCCCGCGGCCCTTATGGCTCTTCCCCGTGCACCCCCAGCTCGTTTCAGCCTCCACCAGCCTTCAGCCTCCCATCACCTTTTAGCTTCCCACCACCCTTCAGCCCCCCTCACCCCTTAAGGATTCTCTGCTCAGCCCTGCTGGTTCAGAAGCCTGCCCCTTCCATCCCCATTAAGGTCCCCACTGTAGTTACCTCACAGGACATAGTCAACACATTCACTACAATCCATTTTAAGATCTTGTCAAAGCCATCGGTTTCCCTTCGCAGGTGTTTGTGCAGGCTTTTTTTTTTTTTGGCCCTTTCTTAGGCAGGGTAGGGCTTGCTAATCCAGATTTCACTTTGAGATTCATGAGCTCATCCTGCACGCCCAGCACTGCCACAAGCACAGTGTGCCTTCAGACAAGTTTCCCAAGTCATCACGTACACTAATTTTGCATTTCCAGCTGAAAAAAACTAAGAAGCTGCTTTTCTTAAATGAAAGACCATTCAATTCCTAGTCAAGTACAGTGCAAAAGAGAACTGTGGGAACTGAACACGTCTAAACAAACACACCAACGCAGTTGGGCTCCCAGTGCTTGAGAGTAAATGCCACAAACCCAGAACTAGCTCACATTGTAGGCTACTTTGGACAAATACAGCTTTATCTCAATGTTCCTCAAAAACCACACATGCAAATAAAATAATTATTGTAAGCAATGATAAAGCAATATTTGAAAAATACTCAACACATACAGGGCATTCTGAAGAACTGCAACTCACCTAAGTTTGGGAGAATCTGGAACCATGTATTTTGCTTGGTCCAACATGACAGCCACCCAAAAATCTAAAGGCAAACACACCACAAGTTCAAAAGCATTCACAATCAAGACAGGCTTTTTTTTAGATTGCTACAGTGTTAAGGGCCTTCTCTTAACACCCAGGTCCACACTTCCCGGAGCTCAGGAACAAGTTGACTCAGTTCTACAAATTTGTGGCCATATTCAGTCAATTCCAGATCTGGAACAGAAGCTGATGTCCCTCTTGTTTTGGGATTCCTTAAAGCCATCTTTCTCAACCCTACACAGAAGTGTCCTGCATCCATTTAGCAGGAAAGCTTGCAAATAAAGTCCAATTTATCCATTGCTTTCTGTACTATTAATGCAGAATTTGGCCCTCACGGTAGCATAAGCATTGTTTCAAGAACTTATGCTGCTAAAAAAAAAAAAAAAAAGCAAAGACTTGCAATTAGCCCTGTAATATAAATTAATGAAGCTTTAGTACATACCTTATAATTAGAACAAAGTCCTTCTTAGAAAAGATTTAATATCATGGTGCCAGAATGAAAGATCATAATTCCAACATTTCAGGTTTTTGTTTTGAACTAACTGAGCTATAGAACATAATGAAGTATAATAAATAATTAACATTAAATCACAGCCATGGTAATTAGTAAGACAACTTGGGAATCACAGTCTTTGCTTGGGTGTTCACTTGCTAATTCAGACAACGCAAGTATTCATTCTAGTATTAATGGTTAGTGCAAATTAGCAAGAGTATTTTGCAGCTCTGACTGAAAGTTTGTAAGCATATGCTTATGACCCTTTGATTTCACTGGAGTTTAAGCGTTTGTTCAGGTGCTCTGGGGAAACAGTAACTGTAATATGTTAAATTTCTACACAACCACCAACAGTACAAAGCTTTGCTGAATGTTTATTCCAATTATGCTTTACTCGCTAGTTCTTGCTATGCAAACCAACCCCTTCAACTCAGACTAAAAGACCATCTCCAGGAAACGAAAATACTGTAGGGACAAAGACCCACAGAAAACTCTCTCTGGTTGTATTTGGTAAGGACAGTGAACTACATACAGAGTGGTCAGTTCACAGCAGCATAAATCATGAGCTGCAGAAGTTACAACTTAAAATCAAGACATGAAATCTGACTGATAACCAGTTTAAATAATAAATTAATGTCAAATCACTGATCAAACAACTAAGGCCAAAAGAATTATCACCAACTCATTTTGTATCTGCTTTAGTTTCCTAGTAATATGACCCATTAGACAAGACTATAATGAATTACAATAATTCAGTTTAGAAATAAAGGGAGTAATTATCACCAAAATTATCACTGGAGTTTAGTAATAGCTGAGCCATCCAAGGTCACACGACGGTTAACATCAGGGCAATTTAATTCCCTACAGCATACTCTTCTGCACTTCGTACTGTCTAGCTTGAAGTATCTCAGCAAAAGAGGTTTCCATTACTTTTCGGGAGAGCATTTCACAGCCTAACAGGCTTTACTCCTAGAAAATGTTTGCTAATATTCACCGTGTGTTTCCCCACTCTTAATTTCACATAATTGTCTCTGTGCATGTAGCCACTTAATTAACAACCATTATCGGAACAGTGCTATGCCTTAATACTGCCAGGTGGAAGTTCATGCTTAACAAAAGGTCAGGCAGACCCTGGTTTTGTAATGAGTTGCAGGCAGACTTGCAGGGCAAACTGCACTTGGTGCAAGTCCCAACCCATCTAACTTCTTTGAGGTTACATCAACACCAACCTCAAGCAGGCAGGCCCTTAGTGTTACTTGCGCTGTGCCAAGTGCCATGCCAGGAAGTCTTCTCTGGGCACGCATTTGCTTTTTTGACAGTCAAGCTTTACCTGACCTGAGTTTGCTTTCAGCAGGTCCCACTTGTAACGCCCTGAAAACCTCCATTGCCAGTGGCCAGAGATTTTCAACCATAACCAAGGTTTAAACAAAGGTTTAAGCATTTCCATTCCTAAACTTTCCTCACAGTTCTAAGCTTGAGCATGACAAAGGCATGTATCAGATTCTATTCTCTAGAACAGTTCCAGTGAAGTCACTGGTTTTTATTTTTGAAAAGGGAAAAATAAAGTTTCTAGCAGTTCTGAGCTTCTACACTGTGGAAAAAATATTCAAAAGGGGCATAAAACATTCTATCCTGAACACTCACTCGACAGTTTAGTTTAAGTATTAGCAAGGATTAAAAGCAGAAGAGGATGGTAGATTAGTGGCACTTGCAATTGGTCTGAAAGTTATTTTCTAGAGTGCCATCTCCCAAAGGAAACCATGCAACCATAATATCTAATGGTTCTGTAACTGAGCGCCCTAAACTATTCATCATTGAACAAACCTATGTAATGAGAGCTTCCTAACTTCAGTGAACAAGCAGCTTGTGTCATCTCAGAATTGTAAAATTCATTGGATTAAGCGCCGCTATTTCAAGGGGTAGCCTCAGCATTTTCTTTCCGAAATTACAAAGACTTTTTTCTTAACTTCAGCCTGGTGCAAGCAAACAGAAGAACTAATTAGGCTTGGAAATAGTTTTTTTGTATTCATTAAAGCAGGAGTTTGCAAAACTGGTTTAAAACCAGCTCTGAAGATGATCTGTTTAGAGCAGGTCTAAATTATAATGATTGAAACCACAATTTGCAAAATATTAGTTTAATGGATTATTTAAGCACAATTTGTACAGGTTTCATCCACCCGAGTTTTGGCAGGAGATTCATTTTAAAGTGAGTGCAAAATTACAGGCAAGAACACAGGGAAAACAAGGCTTCTGGTAAAGAAGAAAAAGGTCTTAGATGTAGACAGGAAGCACCTGTCTGGGGATAGGAAAACAAGTGTGTATATATATATATTTATAATTTATTTTTTTTTTTAACTAGGAGGGTTCGTTTGGGAGGGTAGCAGATATCCCACTATTTTACAATTAAAAAAAAAAAGGATAACTTGAGACACACACAAAAGTTACGTTATTACTGCCTTTAAGTGTCTCACTACATTTTGATGAGTTATAGTTAGCTCTAAGGGAGGATGAATCAAACCACAAAATAAGAGATCTGTCATAGCAAACTAACTTTATCCTATTGAAACTAAAACTGCAGCTACAGGACAAAATAGGAGATTCACAAGACCTAGGTTTATTCCTTCCCATAATCTACTAGCTGAGATTAAGAGAGCAGATAGTTCAGATAACCTGGTATCTCTTCGTATTTGAATCTTCCACCTCCGGATAAATTGGACATAACTCAGAGCTCTGAAACCTGTTGGCAGTAGAAAAACAAATAAACTAGAAAAAAATAAAACAACCAAAAAAAAAAAAAGAACAGGGATCCTAAACTAAGCCCCAGAAACACAAGGCAAGGTGCTCAGAAAGTGCTTTTATTCTAATAAGAGTGATTAAAGACTTGACCACATTGCCAACAAATCTGCAGCACATCCACTGCTAGGCACTTTTAAGAGCAGATTAGATAACCACCTACTGGGAATAGTCTAAGCAGAGCTGCTCCCTGCCTAAGGGCAGGAGATGCCTTAGCCCTTCCCAGTCCCAGTTTTCACTATTGATGCAGAGCATCCACATTCTTCATCTTGAAAATTTTCTTTGTACCAATTACAAAATCAAAATAATCCCAAACTGATAAATGCATTCACAAAGAATACTTTATAAAGTATTGTATCTCTTTGTGCTATTAGTCTCTAGGACAGGAATAATTAACATTCTTCAATCTCTTGGAATACACTGAGATTGATGGAATAAACACAACAGTAACATCAACAATTTTTACAAAAAGTTATCTTGGGAAAAAAAAAACAAAACACTTCATGCACAGACTTAACTGATAACATGCTGCATCTCTAAGAAGCACAGAGTAACTCACAGGTGAAAAGGGCCTTGCTCACCACCACCTTTATGAGGCACTTTGCAGGAAGGGGAGGAGCTAAGATAAAGAACTGCAAAGGGTCTTGAACAGTTCTATTTATTTAGTTGTTTGTTTTTAACTTCTAAACCTCGTGGCCTATACACTGAAATGTTTCTTTTTTGAGGAAGGGCTGCAGTGGTATTGAGGGAGCAGAATTGCTCGTTCCTTACTAATAAACCTAAATAGGTAAAAGAATGGCTTCAGCGACCTCTATGAAATGAGTTGGTTTAACAAAAGCAGGAAGCTGAAAGCAAGTGTGCTAAAAACATTGCTGTCTATAGGATTTCCCTGTTATTTTTAATAGTGGGGTTTAGTATCTTCTATTTTCGATTCTTACTAAAGCAATGTACTTTTATGCATTAATTAACAAGCTATTATCCTTCACCATGAGTTGGAAGAATTACGCCTGCACAGGTTTATTTCAAAAGGCATAAGTAAATATAAGCCTTAGCTCAAGTGCTATAGTTATCTTGTACGTATCACTGAAGCCATTGTTAATAAAACATATGTAAAAGCCAGCTGGTCTAAAAAGAGCTCAGTTGGCTCTTTGGAATCATGTTTTTGTGCTTTGAAGAAGCTTGTAACTTTAGTAGGATATTGCAGTAAGGAAGCTAATTGCTAGCTCTATGTGGTGCTAGCAGGGTGTACGAACTTCCCACATCAGTGATCTGACTTTGCCAGGAGAAATGTTCCTTAAAAAGCATGGATTATGGGAAGAGATGATTAAATGTATAATTTGGAATAAAATGCCCTTGCAGTCTTTGAAGTCAAGCATTCTTGCTCCTGATCCTAGCCTCTAGTCAAGTCTTGTACTTTCAATCAGCTTGATGTTGTTAACACTTCATGGTATTTAGGGGGTGTGAACAGACTGATGTCCTAAGCCCTGGTATCGTAGAAAGAAGAAGATTTTCACATAAGAAATTCAGCTGATATTTTGGTATCTTTCAAGGAGATTTTAGCTTCTGTGATTCTAGAGGGAAATGTGAAAATGTGACATAAAAAAAGAAAGGAGGGGTGGAACCAAATGCAAAGGGCCTCAATATATATATCCTTAAAACTCTCTTGATTCTTAAACCATACACTAACTATGACTCTGAGTAGTGACACTATTGCTTTAGTATTTATGGGTCGTGTACAAAAAATAATGTGTGCAGGTAACTAGCGTGATCGGTTTTAGTCATTCATTAACTTATCCCTTGATGTATGAGTTAATTTACCTCTTGGTTTTGTTTTCCTTTTTATTAATAACGGCACGATAGCACAATATTTCCAGGACGGTTTTTTAAGTTTTAAAATTTTCTTCAATTTAGCAAATATTATTTGAGCTGAAACTGTTCTGAAACATTCTCTGCTTGCTTCACTTTGTCCCACAGTTCTTCTGGTAACAGGTTTGTAAGAGTCTGAAGGTAATGCCAGGAATGAACTGAGAAGGGAAGGAAGGGAGGCCAGAATAGCAGACTGAATTGTTCCATTCACATGGCTTTTCTGCTAGGGAATAAGTTAACACTGTAAACAGGAGAGAGGTGTGGTTTGCAGATTGGACAGGAAATCCTTAGTTCTAATCCTTGCTGTGTTGTTGATTCCCTTGGAGACCTTGAGCAAATGCTTTCTGTTCCTATTTTTTCATTGGAAATGAACTAGGGATGATGGCACTTAACTCGCTCATAGGAGCAGTCTTTCAGTTAAAACATTTATAACATACTTTAAAAACAGCTTATGGTACGTGGGCTTGAAATCAACTTGGCTACTTGCTTGAGGTTATTTCCTTATATTGCTCTGAGGACCAGGGACCTTCGGGGGCCCAAGTCATCGTAGGCTTTGTTTTTCTCACTTGTAACAATGCAAAGCAGATGCTTTACCAGGGATATAAGAAAATGTAGCCCCACCAACAGCCCTTGTCTATTTATAACGTGCAGCCAGGCACTGCTCTGCCATCCTTAGTACCCACTGTGGCTACATTTGGCCCTGTTGTAAAAAGATTTCTTAACCTTTTGCCTTTGGGTTGTAGGGAGCACACCTGCGAGTGAAGATGTGTGAGAAGGAATGATGGCTGCGGAGAGTATATTTTTAGGAGGACTCTTCTGTGTCACGCCCTCATTAGAAGCCACACGCTCTGGTTGTTGAGCTGTGTGGCAGCCTCTTGTGCCCTGAGACCCCGTGTAGCAGATGCAGCTGTCTGGCAAGCTATCCAACTGTGTCTGACGTGAGTGGTCCAGGAGCGGGAGGTGGTGATGCTGGGCTGGGAATACTGAAGAAGCATAGAGACTGGAGGGGTGACAGCCCTGTGTGAAGGCAGAGTAATGGTTCTGATTTTTTATTCTTGTTTTTATTGACGTAAATGACTGTTTAAGTGATGGATCAGACTCACATCCTTATCAACCTAGTTTAATTGGGGAGAACCTGTGGTTACACAGCCTGTTAACGGGGGCATGGAAAGGCAAAAGCCCAGACTCCTAAAAAGTATGCCTTCATCTCAGGTTTCTTGGGTTTTCTGTAACTTGTGCTTACAGCTACAATTTCAGAGGTACCAAGCCCAGACGATTCATGCTAGTCCACAGAAAAATTTCTAGAACAGACAGACTATTTTCTTCTATCACATAATTAGAGAAGGAAAGCTCATTAAACAGTTGACTGTTACTTACAAAACTTCTTCAGCTTTTCACTTAGCTGCAAGCATTTTCAGTTGTCAAAACTGCTGAGAAACGCTGCTGAAATTTAGAGAAGAAATTTCTCAGCGTTCTTATTTGTAAATATTTTTTATTTAAAAAATAATTTAATTCTTGCTCTGAAAGCCTTTGTGAACTAGGCTTAGTTTGAAAGACATCTGATTTTGAGAATCTACAGTAACTGGGTCATGTTTTGCATAAAATTTGCCCCAAGCTTGATATGCTATCCTGAATTTAGCCATGAAGTTTTACACGTGTAGAACTCAATTCTCTTATAAGGCTTCATTGTAAGAATTCACCTGCCTGGTGGGAATCTCCCTCCTTGGTCCAGGACATCTTCCAGTGCTCACAGGGTCTGTTTTTTCCATGCTTCTCCATTCTATCTTCCCCCACATATTCCCCTACATTACTTCCTTCATCTCTCCCCTTGCCCTTCAAAATCTAACCCCCTTCTTTGATCCTCAGCGAAGCAAAAACAGATCGAAAGTTGCAGCAGGCCCAGTTGTTTTCTTTTCATTTTGTCACTGCTGTGCAAGTTACTATACGTGCATGTGCCAGGGCATGCAGATGGCCAAATAGCTTTTGTGGCTTTCAATATCAGGACTCAAATCACTAAATTACCGGCTCATGCTTTAGACATTTAGTCATTCACAGCTTGGCGATTGGGAAGGTGTTTACAAGATACCAGTGAAAGAGACAGAAATTTGAAATTAAGCCTGCCAATAAATCTCAGTTTCTGCCACAGGCAACTGCTGCCATCCAAAAGGAAAACGTATCTCTTTCTTCAAAGACCCCAGGGCTGCAATGCATTCAAGGTCTGCAGTAGAAGATACAGCCTGAAGTAGCTGTGTAGAGAGAACCCCTGAGATATAGGAAAACGGCACGTTGTTTAACAGTGATACTTAATTGGCCTACTCTAGAGACTATTTAAAAATCCTAGACAACAGTAAGCCCTGAATTTATCTGCTTATTGACCTTCCTCCCTTTCCCTTTCAGTGCCTTTATCTTCTTTGCACCTCTCTCAGTATCTGGAATTGAAGAATTTTTCCTTTGAAGTTCCTTGTATGTGGTTTTTAACATGAACCTGTTTCTTGCTTTCTCTGCCTGTAAACAGAGAGATTTCTGTATTTATATCCCAGAAGAAAATGTATATATATTTATTTGTTTTCAACCAGAATTTACTTCGTAAAAGACTGCATGAGGGATGAAGGAGAAGAAAAGTAAACAACTCCTTTACTGATACTTGAGTATCAATTAATTTAAACTACATGAATCTTGGTTTGGACAAACACAAGTATGCAGAAGAATATTAAAATATCCTGCTTCCGAGTCATCAGATTAAATTATCAATTTTTATTTTTTGAAATCCTATTTCTACTCTCTGTTTTACAATGCAGAAATGCTGCACTGTAGCTTCGGCTGATAGCCAGCCCTTCCAAAAAAACACATTAGTTCTCCATTCTAACTCTTGGGTTTAGACTTAAAGCTGATCTCTCCTGCTGTGCAAGCAAATCAAACAGTAAGCAGGAGAAAAAAAAAAAAAGCGGAAATGTGGATTTTTTTTTGCCATAAGACACTGATATTTTCTCTAGCTCCACCAAAATCTCTTCATTTACGTTTCACTACGCCCTGTTTAGCTGTTGGTTACCCCAGCTGCACAAATACAGCTGGTATGTGCTGCATTCTTCCTGCCAGTCAAGTTGCAGAGATTGAACATGCACAACCCCAGGAACTTTTGGCATGGGGGGCACCTCAGCCATTTATGAGCTACAATTAGACTCCTACCTTCTCATCATTCTATCATCCAAAGCTGATTTCACAGTCCTTGGAGGGGGGAGAGATGGTGCCTGCCCTGACACAAAGACCAGGTGCAGACCTGAACTCATGAACCTGAAAGAGAAATTTGGTTGATAAGATCATTGCTGCAGCGCTCACTTAAATGTTAATGTGCAATAAGTTAATTCTGTGGCTTGAGTTGTTATCACTAAAGTAGCACAAAAAATAGTAATGATTTGTGAGTATATTATGCCTTTTGCCCCCTCTCTCCAAAGTCACTATAGACAGATCTATAGTTTCAGTGGCTTTTAGGTCAGGCTTTAGGTACAGAACCTGCTGACAACTTTAAAATCAGACGCTGACAGGTGAGCCAGATGTTTTGCTGAAGTACAAAGAGGGAAATCTCGGCCACGACTCATATATATACATATAGCATTCTATGATTCTGTGATATTTATATATCTCCATTTGCCTTCAGATAAGAACTATAGAGGTTGTAATACTTGTGTGGTTTATCTATAAAAGGGTGAGGAGAACAGTGAATAGGCACAGATAGATCCAGAAGGCATCCAGATATCTTTGAAAAGAGCCATCTGCATAAACTGTGTGGAATTTAGAGGATGCTCACGTGAGGAGACAAGATCCAGATGATATATCTAACCAGGCACTGCACAGAGATGCAATAATTAGTCATGTAACATTTCCTTAGCGTGTTGCATGCAAAGTGAGTTCATCTGAACCACTACTGAAAGGTTTAATTATTAAAAGTGGTTCAAGTTAATCCCTTTTACTTTGCCTAACAATAGGCTGAGGGCTTGTGTATTACTGCTAGCATTATGCCAGACCACTGGGTGAAGCTGTGTTTCTGCAGTTTTATTTCCTTTATCTTTACTGAAGTAAAAATAGTCTTCTCCTAGCTCCATTGCTTAAACCAAAATGAGGCTAGCATATTCGTGCTTGATGTCTGTCCACTTCCCTGCAGTAGCTGTTGACTCAATTACCTATTCCAATTAGGTTTCATACGAATGGATGCTTCAAGGATATTCAGTTGCTTACCGATTCCAAGAAAATGTGATAGTGAGACAGCCTGAATTTTTGCCTCCACTGACAGCAGCTGCACCATAAGTTTGGACCTTATTAGACTCCAGAGAATTCATCCAGGCAAAAATCAAAGTTTGCATCCTACCAGATACCAGAGAATTCAGCTATAAGGCTCAGGGACCAGACTTTCCAAGTTCCCCTCTTACAAAGCTGCTTGTTTCAGCCTTTCCTGGGTGCAGAGCCAGCCTACTTGCCTCCTGTTGGTGACATTGAATCCAAGGCTGAAAAGCTCTGAGGCAGAGAACCACAAGGTTAGAACATGTCTGTTTATCATTCTATGTTTTCTTTATCATAATTGTAGAAAGTTAGAAGAAACTGAGAGTAAAGCAAACCTCTACACCCCTGTCCCCCCAATAAAAATAAAAATCAGGGTCTTCTGGTTTAAGAGAAATTTCATCTCTCCAAAACTTGGTTACAGTCCAAATTGGACAGTCACTAGAAATATTTTCAAATTCCCACAAACTGGAAGTTCTCTGGACTCCGCAGGGGCTCTGAGAAATCAACAACCTTATCAGTTTTGTTTCCAATAGCAGGCAGGAAATTACCAAGAACATCAATTCATTGAGCAACTCCAGGGGTTCCCATGCTATCTGACTTCCCGCAAAACTGCCAGGAGGACTGTCTTGCTGTTAAATACATTAACCTTCATGATCCATGTCTCCAAACGATACTAAACAAGGTACTGGCTCTGTGCCAAAGGACACGGACACATTTTTTTCCTCCATGGACCCTGCAGAAACCAAACTCTGGTTCTTCTGATCAGTCCAAGGCAGCCCAAGATCTTCTGTCCAAGATCCTGAACTTGGTCTGTTGCATTAGAAACCAGTGCCCTCATTAAATTTGTTGCTGGCCATCCTCAGCAAAGGGTAGGTCTTTTCTGAGAGGTGTTTTCTGCAGCAGCTTGAAACAGATTCTCTTTCTGCTTACTGTTTCTTCAACTTTTCTTCTCTGTGTGCCACCAGCATCAGGATAAATTGCAGCAGCCAGTGTGTAGTACCAGCTTCATCCTATCTTGCCAAATTTGCAGTTCCACAGAGCATGGCCCCTCTTTCCCTCCCAACTTGCAGAAAGCCACTGATTTCGGTGTCATGTTTGCCACTTACACAGCATGGATTATGTGATCCAGAGTGGTCTAAATAAAATGTGACCCTTGTAGGCTAAGTACCTTGCTTTCACTGTGACTGTGATGGGCGTGTGTGTACTTACCAGGAAAACATACTAGTTCTAGATGCAACACTGAATTCTTCTGCAACCAGTGAGACATTGGTCTTGAGGGGGAGGCTGAGGAAAGAATACAGAATGGATTGGAAAATACCATACACGGGGCCCAGTCTGACAGCCATAAATTTGTACAAATCAGAATGATGTTTATCCAGGGCTACTCCCTACACTTAGATACGTGGCTTTGGCCATGAGACAGCTCAAATCAAGATCTCCATGAGGAGCATTCCAACCCAGCTAGGGCTTCTGTTGACAGCAGGAATAAACCATCAGACCTTTGCTTTCCAAGCGTCCGATGTTTACAGGACTCCTAAAGAGGGCACAGCTACGCACACTGTTAAATATTATTGCTTCTCATTTTGTTCTGATAGACATCAACAAAACAAAGTAATCTGGGCTCATGTTTCCACTTGCATCTTGTCAGAAATCCTTCCACTTGAATGGGAAGGTAGGAAAGTTAACTGATCTTGGAAACAGGCTTTACTCCCTAGCAATCTGCACTCCCAGGGATTATATAATGCTTTATAAACTGGAGCTGCCTTCATTTGATTTACAAGTTGTATCAATGGAGGATCTGCTTTGCTTAGTACTGACCTGCAGCCATTTCTGGGGTAGGTTTTGAAATCGGTTAAGTAGTAAATAAGATGACAGCACAGATCAAAAAGGGACTGATACTAGAGTTTTTCTTTATAAAATCAAGAGTTCATAATTAGAAGGCTGACAAGGAATTTACAGAATCTGAGTTTTGTTCTCTGTTGTTTCACATTCACATCATGAGCAAGACAAATCATTTAATTTCTTACTTCCTGTTTTCTACAAGCAGGAGCAATAATGGTGTCTTTAGCTAGGTTTTGTGTGTTTGGGTTCTCTTACTGCACCGAACGTTAAGGACTCTGACTTCTTTTTGCACCTCTTGATGCTACGTGAATGATACTGGGATTGTTATTTAATATGTGAGAGCTGAAGTTTCTTTGGGTTTAGGTGTAAAATGTGTCCTGGGCATACAAGATGTAATGTGATGTCAGAAAAATTGCAAGACAAAAAAATGAAAACATCAGATAAAACTGCTTGGGAAATTCAAGGTAGGAAGTAAATACCCATGGTGGAATTTAGCCAAGAACACAGAAAATAACCGTGTGAACAACTGGTGCTAAGATATGCAGGTATCGTAAATGCTTAAGAAATAACTTAACACGTGGCGGAAAATAAAGTCATTGCCCCTTTAAACGTATACAAGTAGTTAGGATCTTGTTTTTTTTAATCTCCATCAGAGAAGGTGTAGGATTTCATGGGATGTGCCAAGCATGAGGACATGATGCTAGATGGCTCCAAGCAGAATGGACACTTGCTTGGTTATTTTTGGACACATGAGTACTCCCGTCAATGCCGCCAGTGTTGCAGCTGTAACAAAGACAGGCTTCTGTTTTGTTGTGGAGATAAAACTTGAGTGGATGCCTGGAGGAGGGGCAGAAAAGAGGAGGAAGAGTGGTTGGCATGACCCATATCACGTTTTGCTAACAATAGCGTTAACTCATTGCTTAATTAAATAGTTAATTAAGTTCAGTGTGTGGGCTAGATAGAGCAACTAATTGTGGGCTCGTTGCATTTTTCAATTTGTTGTAAGAAAACAAAAATCAATTCATCATCATTCCCTGAATTTTGCCTACCTCACAGAGCACTGACCTAATCGATGTGACACACACTAGCTGCTCTTTATGGTATTAATGGGTCATGCTGCAAGAGAGTCCTGTGCTCTAGGGAGAATATTTAGCTCAAGGGGAAAATTCAGAATATTTAGGGAAAATGTTTGAAAACAGGAATGGAAATTTGCTGGTCAGTTTTAAAGAGCGAATCTTGGTATAATGGTTGAAGTAGGGATAAGACTAGGGGGAAGAGCTTGAGTGGACGGAAGACGCTGGAAAATCACAAAAACTAAAAAATAATAAAAAAAACAGATACTTCTAAGTATTTAGAAATATCTAAAAGGAATTTAGAATTTATCTAAAAGGAATTTAGGAATTTATCTAAAAGGAATGTTCCTTTATTTTTAGTGGGAACGAAGACCGTTGGTTCAAGTGCTGTGAAACAGCAGGGAAGCCTGGAGAAGTTACAATTAACTTTCAGATCTGTGTGACAAGAATATAAAAGTCACCATCAAAATGTAAAAATTTTATGTGAGGCTTCCAGTTTATGTTACAGTTATCTATGAAATGTTATGATTTTTGGTGGGGACTTGACAAAGTTCTCAAAATGCTTCAAGTGGAAACCTCAGTGGAAATCCCTCCACTCTTTCTTCTTTGTTGAGATTTATTTTGGGTCCCCACAAAAATAAATCCTAGACGGGCTTGGTCAGTCTCTCCCGTTTATGTTTACAAAGGTATGTGGCATTTCAGTTAATACTTAGGTCCAGGAATACTTCCAAGTTCTTCAGGGCAACTCTGGGTATTTGTCCTTGATGTACCTAAGGTTGACATTTGATGTGCGGACAGGGTGTTAGCTGTACCAGGATGGCAAGGAAGTTTGATATGGGAGTTCAGAAATGCTAGATAATTTCTATTCTACATTGCAGTTGTTAAATGAGCCAGCATAACTCATAGAACACGGAATGTCTTCTCTTCAGCCTTCTCTAAAGGCTTTGGTTTATACGTCTGCAATTTTCTTTGTATTTTTTAGGATGAAAACAGCCAGGAGAGGGAAGCAAAAGCATAACCAGATGAGACAGATGTGAAACAGCAGCAGTGAGAAAATAGGCAGCTTCCTTTGGGATATTTCTTTACCAGCACCCTAAATACTGAATGTAAATGGGTAAGCAGGAATTCTGAATCACATGAACATATGAAGCTGATTAAGCAGAGACCCAGCTAGCTGAGGGAAGTCAGTTGTAGAGTCTTCTGCTACTACTGTGTGTATGACAGTGTGACGCTGGCTTTGTCTACAGTTAAAAGTTGTGCTCTAAATGTGCTATGTTAGGGAGTAACCCCCCAGATTTTCTTCATTTATCTCCACGTGTAGTCAGCCATAACACAGATGTATGCATTGCCAGTACAGCCAATTCAAGACTCACAATGAAAACTAAATTATACCAGCTGCATAGAGCTGGTCACAATAAGTGTGTTTTATGATACTATAATTGTATTTAGTCACCTAATTAGTGGTGAAAGAAAAAAATACCCTACCAAAAAGCAGAAAAGTTTGATTAAGGGTGCCTGGTGAGGGCAGCCATAAAGGTAACAATAAAAAACAGCCCTAGCCTTGGAGAGGTCAGAGTCTGTTACTGGTGGGACATTTTCTGAGCAGGCTCACCCTGAATCTCTAATTTACTCACTAATCTGAAGAAGACATATGTTTGCACAAATTTTAAGGAAGACAGTATGCTTTTCCAAAGTCACAAATCAGTTTTTAAAACATAGGTAACGCCTGTTTAATGTTCACCAGTGCAACTGTACATTGACTCTAAAATTCAGAGCAATATAATGCCTACTAGAGGGACCGACCCTAAGGACATGTGACAGCTGCTTGCAATGCTGAAACTCCAAATGAGTGCTTACCTAGATTAAAGTACTCTGAATGCTGCTCTTGATTCCCATGATGTTTGCACCTTTCAGGACTCTTCTCCAATGCTGTGAAAAGACTGATTTAGGAAATTCTGTGAAGATTTCTGTGTTAACCTATACTATGGGAAATGAAATGGCTGGAAAAGGTGAGCTGAAGAGTAGAAAAAGCACTTAATATTTTTTTCCTTTTATTTATAGACATATTCAATAAAATTGCTGGTTTAGCTCCTAAATCAGAGCTAGATTCATGAGTCAGCTGCTATTTTATTGCTACCCCTTCAATTTTGGGTGGGAAATGTTTTATATAACTGCACTGTGTCACATTTTCAGCTGAGAAAAGACATATATTACTCTGCTCCCCCATGTCCCGAGAGGCCTTCTAACCCATAAAAATGATAACGTTACATTATACTCTCCTATTAGGCACACAGTGAAATATATCCACTGATTGTTTATCTTCCAAACAGATGAAAGATGATGATTGAGATGATATACTCCTTCCCTTCCTCCCCACCTCTATCTGCCCCATATCTATCAGGGACAACAAGGAATGCTCAGGAGTTTAGTAATGGAATTCAATCTTTCCCTTCCAGGTCAGCAGTTCAAATCTAACCCAAACTGGAGACAAGAGTGGATACCATTTACTCTTTATCGGCCTGCAACATGATGACTTTTTTCTGGGTTTCAGTCTAATTCCTGCAGTATGGGAGTCCATGAAAGTAAAAGCCATCATCCTGGCTGACACACTTTATTCACTGAGACATCAGAAAAGTTAAAGTCATGGAAGTCCTTTCTGGGTGATAACCCCCAAGAGGGGCAGCTCTCATATCAAATCCAACTGACTATATATTACTATTTGGCTCTACAGATACTTACTGGTGGTTGGACTGATGTTTTTGAAAGCATTGGTGTACTGTTGCAGAGTGTCGAGATCTTTTTGGTTCAGGCAAGGCTCATTTATGTGTGAAACAACTCTTTACGCACATGGAAATGTTGATCTCTCCATTTCCCCCAACATCTGAAAATAAAAGTGATCCTCAAGCACATGGAAGATACTATCTTTTTGTTCCAGCATCATGGTGGATGTGCCAGCAATCTGAAGAAGCTAGCTATGTTGTTACGTGCACCATGGATATAAGCAGAGAGCTTCAGGCTGCGATTAAGCCAATGCTTTGCACAAACCCTAATTTGTTGGTAGTTGCTAATAGCTTCTCAGAGGGATTACATCAATCATTTTAAAACAGCTCATAGAATACAATACAAACATATAGGAATGTGAGAATTACCAAATTCCTTCCTACCCGTGAGCCATTTCAAACAGTATATTTCACATAGTATATAATTATTAGAACAAATTGAATTTTTCCAAAGGCAAAGAAACCCCAAAGAAGACACTTAGGGTAAAAATATGCCCTTTCACAGGAGCCTCATAATAACTCCTAACAGAATTTTAATAAAGCTCTGAAAGTAAAGCTTTTCATTAGTAGTAAGAGGCCTATTAAAAACTATAAATTAACAGTACCAATACCAAGTTCATTATTAAGCCTTATTCAGACACAACCCTTCTGTTGGATGCTTTTTTTTTTTTTCATTCATCCCCCAGGTTTGCACGGCTGCCTGTGTTGGGTGACGGCACTATAGAAAAGTAATTAATTCCTAGAAGGTTTTTCCCATAAGGGAGTTTTCTATCAGTGCTGAAGCGACCATAATGCTCATCTCCATTTCCTACTGAAACACTGCAGTAATGCTGCCACCTATGGAAACTTTCTTAGACCCGACCTTTGCAATCTGCCTAATGCATTCGCAGCTGTGAAAACAGGCTTCGAACGTGCACAATTGATCTGCAGATAAAACTCCATATTTGTTACTGGATCTTTGTTAATCTAGACATGAGGCAGCTCAAATTCTCTTCCTTCCAAATAAATTAGTTTTGAAATTGAAATTGTTTCCGGAAATTGGTCCTTAAGACAATATTTTTGCTTGACAGTGGCACCTCCAGGCCCTGATGTGAAATACTGCTGCCCCATTATGCTAAGTGCTGTAAAAACATCAGAAAGAGTTGGGCAGCACTTCCAGCCCACTTCTTTTCTCACAGAAGTGAGGAAGATGTGAGGAAAAATTCCATGTTTCAAGTATATACCTGATTTACTGCATATATGTTTGTTTTGCATGTGCATGCTACGGCAGCACACAGGGCCCTGAGACTGCACCACGGCCTTGCCCCCTGACCCAGCGCCATTTTGTGTGCTGAAGGAGGCGCTTGGCAGGGATGCTGCTTATCAGGTACCTTGGTGGGATGAGGCCACATTTTAGGAATAAGGGTGATGTGCTAGGCTGTCACTAGAGGCTCTGCACCCAAAAGGCACTTTGGGGGCATTACTAGCCGTTTCCTGCCCTGAGCTGCCCCCAGCACACAAGAGGATATCTGAAAATGCACAGGGTATGTGCTGAGAAGGGGCCTTTCCCTGCTGAAAGATGTGGGAAGGAGATAATCCCAAATGCTTGAGATAGATCTACAGCTTTAATGTGTTTTTCCTCAGAGGAAAGCACAGCCTTAGCCTTCCCACTACCTACTGACCTTGCATATGGCCTTAGAACAGAGAATTTTGAGGAAGACACAAACAACACATTCATTTTACTCTATTTGCACCATGTAGCAGAATAGTGAGTAGATTTAAGGTGTGCGAGAAGAAGAAGGGACAAGTTACCTGAGGTACAAGTCACTACAGATGCCTTCACAGAACCGCTGAGGGGTTCCAGAACCTTCTAGAGCTGGGTAGAACCACCCCGGCCCCTGAGGTAAAACACCTTTGCTGAAGATATTCTCCTGGTAAGAGCTGATTTAATTCATTAATTCTTTCTTCCCTTGATTATGGCTGTTCATTACTGGGTTGTAATCCTGCCTAAATGGGGGTGTTTTCAGTGGGCAGTTTGGGGAAGGGGGGATGGTTGTTCTTGGACAGCCCCCCCCCTTTCTTTTTTTTTTCTTCCTTTTTTCTCTCTTTTTTTTTTTTTCAAAGTGGTGGTCCATTTGCCTTCTTTGTGGTCTTTTATGGAATGGGATTACCAGTTCAGTGGGATTTACTGTAATCAACATAATAGTTAAGTAGTCAGCAGAGAAAGCTGCTGTAGGCTGTTGGCACAGATATCTTGTGCAGGTCCAAGGCCTGCAGATAAATAGAGGAGTTGGCTTATAAATATTAATAAATGTTCTTATTTTCTATTTTAACTTCTTGTGTGTTGAAGAAAACAAATGTAAGGTGCTATTTTTACAGGAAAAAATGTGTAGGGTATATATAGCCACTGTGTTTTGTGTTCTTAGCTGTTTAAACTCAAGATAGTATTCTGTGCATAAGCCATCATTTCTACAAATTTTTGCCCTTTTTTTTTTTTCATTTCTAGCTAGTAGGATGAGGCTAGGAGAAGGGATGTAGTGCTAGAGTAGTTTTAAGAAAGGGTCGTGTCTCCTGCTATGTTTGTGTCAAACAGAAAGGGTGTTGTTACCTGCAGCATTACAATGTAATGGTAGGTAAGCTGTAATACGGCTTTCTCTGAGAGCGGGTACAGGAGGATTTCAGCTGCTCTGTGGAAACGAGGACTCCAGCTCCTTGTTTTGTTCAAACCTAGCTCTTGCTTTTGAAAAGGGAAATTGAGTCTACTTGAACGTATTCATGCACACAAAGGTCTGGAAACACCTCCTTGAACAACCTCAACGCTCCAATTTGTTTTCCCTTCTGAGCTTGTGTGAGGTGATGGTGAAAAGAAGAAAACAGGCATAAAATAATGACTGTGCATGTATACCGATATCTCTTTTGGAAACCTGGTTGGAGGATGAATACCTACTGTGGTCTTAACCTTGTTAGCTGTTTACTCACTTAGATATTCAGTGGCTTGTGATTTGGCAGCTGTCTTGCTTGTCCTGTGTAGGGCTGTCACCTTACGCAGAGGTGGCAATGTGAGGAGGAACACATGAAATCAATCCAGTGTTAATGACGGCATTGCTGTTGTACTGTCTAGCAGTAAGAATTGAGCAAGGAGCAAAGGCCCAGATGCTCAGGTGGTGCTCAAAAGACAGGGTTCAGCGATCACCAGTGTGCGTTGCCTTAAAATTAGCACTTAGTTACTGTGGGTAAGACTGGGTTTGAAACCCTTGGTTTATATTCTTGCTCTTTTTAGGTGACCTGCAGAAATACTTTTAAACTTCTTTTCTTTCCTACTGCCACTCCTTAAAAAATGCTCAATAGGATTTAGGTACTTCCAGTGCTTGTAGACCCTTAAAAATAAAAAATAATAAATAAATAATAATAATAAAAAATATAAAAACTATAGAGATGGAACTGTTCTTAATTCAATGTGCTGCAATATGGCTGTGACCTAATTATGTCTGACTCTTAACTGTATTTCAAAGAGGTTGGTTGTCCCATATGTTTCACTTTTGCACATTGAAATATTTTAGGAAACTTGTTTATTGAGATAAGTATCTGTAAATCTAATGTTATGTAGAAGCATTATGGTAATGAATGTCTCCCTCTTATAGTAAGGTATAACAATTTTGTTTGCTACTGACTATTATCTGTTCGAAAACATAGTGATCTAAGCTGCCCTATGCTATGCATCATCTAAGACTCAAAAAAGAACCAGGGCAATGATGAGCTGAGGGATATGGAGGTAAGTATCAATCTGAGTGCAAGAAATGTCCTAATGGAGTAATGAAGTGGTAGGAGTTGTTTGCTTGCTGGAAATGTTTCTCTGTGCTTGTACCAAGCACAAGAGAGTTCCGAGTCCTGGCACTGTAATGATTCTAGAATTGCAAAACTGAGAATGAGCTGTTACACTGATGTAATTTGGAGCTGCTATGATTTGTAGGCACTTTTCTTCTGCATCAAGCTTTTAATCTCTGGCTAGTATACTTGAAGATAAGCACAGGTACCAGTGCTTCTCTGGAGGGCGTTAGGACAGGTAGTCCCTTACGAGCAAGGATGCAATGAGCATAGGTGTCTTTGTACCTTGATGAGTCTTGGTCTGCTTTTTGAGGTTTTTTTTTTGACTTAATGCATCTTCTCTTGAGGTATTCCCTTTGAATTCTGGTGCAGGGACAGGTCTGGGGGGAGCAACTTATATGCCCCAGATCTTTAGGGTGCCTACGCTTCTTTTCCCCCAAGCAGCAATGTGGAAACCTCAGTGGGGTAGTTCTTTGACGCCATGATCGTCCTCGGGGTGACAAGTGACTTAACTGGGAATGAAGCCCGGCTTCGTGGGCTGTTACAACGTTAGATTGCACCAAGAATTATCTTCCAAAAAATGGTTTGACCCAACTCATGGATTATCATGCAGTGAGTCAAACAGTTCATGGATGTGAAGCCGTATGGTAACCAGTCACCGTCCTTTTAGCCCAAGGACTGTACGCTTCATTTAGCGGCAGTGTGGGGTGAGGTAGTAAAGCTGGAGTTTTCAGAGCCTCTCATTGGAATTCAGGCACTGTTTGCATTTAATGGGGTTTGAGGCTAATGCTTCTGTGCTCTTATTTTGTGTGTTGGACAGTTCTGGTGCATTCCAGCCTGTTAGGGCTTTGGGCTGCTTTATCTTTACTACCACCAAGTCCTCAAACACATAACACAAGGTGTGGTCTTTTGAGTATTTCAAATAGTTTTAACAAAAAAATATTTAATATGTAAGCATACAGTGAAATTTGGACTTACATGTGTTGTTACCTGTGTTGCATTTTATTAAAGCAATTCCCTTTAACTCCTAGTTCTGTCAGATACTTACTGTTTGCAAATGAAATGCAATCCCTACACGATAAGGCTATTTTTTTCCCCAATGAGTATTTATGCTAACTGCAGAAATACATATTGGTGATAAGGACCCTATTGTGTTAAGTGTGCTGTGAATGCTGTAAAGAGACCACAGTGTTTGTAATTTAGATTAAGAGATTAAAATGTAGTGCGTGAATGTTGCAAATACTAGTGGGCTTTTGGGAAAGGAATATGAGCTAACTTTCAAAGGAACTCGAGGGACTAGATGCTCAAATGCCTATGGAAATTGGACCTTGGAGCTTATCTGAGTGAGAAAAGTGACAGGAATGACTGCAGGACTGTTCATAGCCTCTTATTTCACTAGCAGATTTCTGAGGCTGCACTGCATGGGCCTGGAAGGCTGCAAGGTAGAAGGAAAGCAGCAAGAAGAGTAAAGGTAGTAGCCTTTGATATTTTTTGAACGAGTTTGTGATGCAAAGCTCTCTGAAGTCTCTGACGATTTGGCAAATGTAAGCTGAACTGCAAAATGAACTGGTAAAGCAAGTATCAAACCAGCAAGGTAGCATGTGTTGCATCAAAGAGCTGTAGTGCAAATGGAGGATATAATTCTGCCTCTGAGGAGGACGCTGCAGACTGTCAATGTCTGTTTTTTGGAAGGTGTTTTCTTGGCTCTGATGTGACCCTGAACCAGGTCTGTGTTGGTCACTGCATGAAAAATTCCTGTAAATGCTTATACGTGCTAGTATCCTGGAAAGCAGCCCAGCTTTACATCATACAGGATGTCTTGATTATATCAGTAGCAGATATCTGAAGTATTTTTATTTCTTCATGGCAGTTTTAGATAAGCTTTTTCTAGTTAGAATAGAACTGAATTTTGCAATAAATAGCCATTCTTTTCCACTGTGGCCAAACATGATAACTTTTATATTATCTGTTTTCTTTTGCTTGTCATCTGTGGATCTGCAGTCGTGCTGCAAAGGCATGATATGCTGATCTAACAGGTAGGGAAAGGAGGCGGACATGTTTCGGGCTGTGGAGTAACTTGTTAGCAGAGCCTGAGATTGCTGATCTTCCTTTTCCTGCTCAAACTTGTTACTGGTGTGGTCTATGTAGGCACCAAAAGTTGGTCTAACCCAAAAGATAATTCCTCCTTTGGAGGAACTCCTTTGAGTTGTAGGGGGCTGTGCTTCTTGCTGTTTACACAGTGTGCCTACAAATCTACGCTGCCATTCCTGCTTGGAGGGGCAAAGAGTGTTGGTGTGGAGGAAGGGATCTCATGAAACAACCTCCAAGGGACTTGGCTTTGATTGAGGTCATGGCTAGTCAACACATTTTTGGGGCAGTGCTGTAAACTTGGGCTCCTGCTCTAGTGACTGGCAGAGTTGCCCCCACAAGCTGCGCACCCAGCCTGCTGAATCTGCACGTTACTGTGGGTCTTGGGACTCCGACCTTCAGAGAAACTGCTTGTTGTAAGCTCAGTGCTTGAAAAAGGCAGCATGCCCGTACTCTTAGAGCTAAAAGATGGGCCTTAAATTCAGAGGCTGCTGCTATTCCAGAGTAACTGTGCTATGGAGTTGGTTTTTTCAGGATGAGGTGAGTAGGAGGTGTCATGTCCGTTCGGTGGATGCAGCCTGCCCTACTAGCTGTGGTGAGAACAGGTAGCAGCTCTGCAACAGCAGTGTGTGAGCAACCGCGCATCAAATTCCACCAGTACACACCAGAAATTGCTACTCGGGTTGTTCAAGTGAAGTCTAAGCAAAGTTATCTCAAAATTAAACGGCAAGAGAATACGTGGTTTGCTTACCATTGGAGAAATGAAGATCCTGGTGGTGCCATGACTGCAGAGACCACAAGGTGGTGGCATTGCACAGGTAAACGGTACACGGAACGCTGTCCTTGAGGTTTGTCTTGTGTGCTAGCGAGGTTTGTTTGGGGAACAGAAATCAAACGTGTAATTTTTTCATCTGTTCCGTTACTAACCAAGAGTCAGAAGGACCTTTCTTGATGGAAGGGGCTCTTCTTTATTAGGAAACTTCCCCCTTCTGCTTCCCCCAACCCCATTACTAAGCAATTTGGAGTAACTGCCCTACAGGAGGACTGAATATGGTCGTGGTTTGGAAAAACAGCTCTGGGAATTGGCAGAGTAGGGCTGAGTTCCTGCCTTTGTGTGATTTCAGGCAAGTGGTGGAACTTTTTCATAGACCTCCGTTTCCAATCTGTAAATTAAGAGTACACCATCCTTCTATTTCCCTCTTGTGCTCTGTGTGGCCTCTTCAGTCATGGCATGTGCATGGAGTGCTTAACTTGCTAGCATCCTTTCTCTTCTTGAGCATGTAAAGTACTCTTGTAATCTTTCCAGATGTTAAGAGGTACAGCACCACAGCATTTTTCTTTTAATTGTTAACACATTTGCACAGGTTATTAAGTACCAGGGGCTCAGAGGAGATGCTAATCAGTGGGCAGCCTGTACTGAGACAGTGCTGAGCCTTTTTTTTGCCATGTGGCCTTGCTCTGTGAGCCTCCAGATTCCCACTTTAGTGCTGTAAATATGTGTTTTTTGTCTTCCTACCCAAATTGCCAAGGCTCTTCCTCTAGGAGTAGGATCTCCTGCCTGCGTGGGTCTGCTGACAGCTGCTGTTCTCCCCACGTTTCCTCCTAGCCTGCTGAAAGTACCACCAGTGGGATCATCTTGGGTCATCAGTTCAACTACACCTCCACCTCCTTCTGTTCCTCCACCAAAACAACAGTTCCTCTTAGATCTTTCCATCGCTTCTTTAGGGCCTTTCTGCAGTGCTCTGAGCTGCTGCCTTATCTGCCTGTTTGTCATCGCCTGTACCCTGAGAGCAGCGAAGGCGTAGCTGCCCCCTCCACGTACACACCTTCCCTTCTCGATCATCTATCAGTGTCTGAGGAGAAAGCTGCCTGCCAAACGCCTCAGACTTTGGAAAGTTAAAACAAGATGGGTAATCTTTTCTCTTTCCTAAGAATTACCTTTCTTGATGAGCTTTACGGGGGTGTTTGTGGTAGGTAAAAACGAAGGTCAGAATTGATCTGCTTTACTATGAAGAACTTTAAACAATGGTAATGGATTAAATCATAGAATTGTGATTTTAAATCTTATGGATGTCATCTGAATGATCAGTAAGGACTTCTGTTTTCTGCCAGCTCCTGCTCTTACATCTAACTGGCAGGAATATGTGCCTTTGATTGCTCTGACCCATACTTGTTGACTTTCACAAGTTTGAACTCTTGGATACATGGACTGCCTTGCTGGGCCTGACTGCACAGCACCCTGTACAAGACACAGCTGGTCTTCTTTTAGATGGCCAAGAGCAAATTCACTGACACTGAAACTGATGGTAAAACTTCCAATGGTCCAGTTCCCCAAGTGTATCTGTGGTACTCGGGAACAACAAATCTACCTAGGAGACTAGGGGAAAGGAAACCGGTGCAGATGTTGAAATGCATCAGATGATCAAATATTTAGTTCCTATCTTAAAAAATAATAAGTTCAGGTGTAAAATGGCAGTTGTTAGCTGTTAATACTTGTAAACTACATTCCCCATTTAAAAAGTGTGGAAGTGGAAACTTTGCAGCTGTTGAACAATATTGTGGAACTCCACAATAACATTTTATCAATATCTTAAGACTTACCTCTAGTGGAAAGCCAAACCCACATTTATACACATTATAAATGTACATATGTTCACATGTGCTATGTACGTGTTGGTGTGTAAGAGCAGTGATTCAAGTTTCAAGATGCGTGAAACACAAGTCAGTGTGTTTGGCTGACTTAACCAGGTCTGGGTGGAAAGGCAAAGGTTGTCTTGTTCCCAGCCCACAGCATGTTCCTCAAAACAGATGTTTGTGTCTTGGCTGTTGAAGGTTTATTTCTTAAATGTTGCTGTTTTGCAGGGTATATGGCAAATGTGCCAATAATTGAGCCTTGGGGAAATACTTTCCCATTCATGGATAGCATTGTCCCAGAATCCAGGAGCTCCTGAGATCCAGCCCCATCCCTGCAGCTGACCTGCTCTAACTTTGGCTTCTACGTGCTCCTACTTCCTCTGTTACTGAGCAGGAATAGTCCAACAGCATTTACCTAATGCAGGTGCTGAGGAGCTTGCCTTTGTGATTGTAATTTTAAAAAAAGAAGAAAGAAAAAAAAATCAGACAACCATTTTGTAGGGTTTCTTGATGTTGTGTGAATGAAGGCATTCAGCTTATGAGCTAACCTAACTAACAAAAAACTGGAGGTGTAAGGTAAGTATGTGTGCTTGGGTATTTATTCAAAAGGCTTTTGTCAACTTATGGATAATGAAGAAATAACTTGTTTGACTGTCGCAGTATTGTACTTTCATGGGAACTAGCTTGCAGTGGCAAGCAGCAAAATAAAATAAAAATTAAGAAATGAAAACATAAAAAAATAAAGGAAAATTAAAAAACAAAACTGCCAGTTCTTCAAAGAGTACTCCTTCAAATTGGATTAACCACTGAAGAAAAACTGACTTTTGCTTGATGATTTGGAGCTATGAAATAGGAAGTGATTCTTAAGATGACTTAGTTCATCAAAAATATTGTGACTTGTTGGTGCTACATGGTGCTTACCCTGCCTGATTGAAAAAGTGACATGCACTAGAAACAGTGGATCAGGGGTTTTTGCTTTGAAACGTGAATACTTAACCAACTGGCCAAACTTGTGTAAGTCACATGCTGTACAAGACCAAACACCTAGAAAAAAGTCTTTTCTTGTTTCGTCTTGTGCTTTGTTTCTTGCCACACTGAAGTAGCAGGTATACACGAAACACAATTTTCCTCCTTTCTGCTTTCATGTAATCTTTTACATCAAAATAGTTTCCTGTCTGCTTTCTCTCTGGACACGAGTACAGCCCTGTAATTACTTGGACACAGTGGCCACAGGGCCTAGCCTTGGGAAGGAAGCACTGGCTGGCTGTACCGCTGGCAGAGAGCCAAAGCAAAGTTTGAAGCTGTTTGATACCTGCAAAGGCCTTTTATTGCCTGTAGGCTCTGTCACCATTAACGTTATTCATATTCTACGTGGGGAAAAATAAGATGCCATAAACCATCTTGTAAAATGCTTTTCCTCTCTGGGGGCTGTGCGAGCTGTGCCTCTTGGCAGCTCGGCCTTCCGCACAGCGCGTGCTCCAGGTACCCTCAGGTCAGGGCCAGCGGAGGAAATCCGGGGTGTAAGGGTGCCTGCGCACACCTCGAGGGGAAAAAGTGAGAACATTTTCTTAAGTGACAACCCAGATCTCATACCTCGGAAATTCAGGGGGATCTCCAATGCTGTAGCTATTAGGGCACATGCTTGTAGGGCATTAGTTCTTTGTGAGGTTCTCTTCTAGGCTGAGTATGAGATGGGGCCAATACGGGGAAATGTTTGAGGCAGCTTTCACTGCTGTGGGTTGAAGTTCTTTGCCTCTGCCCCATGGAATACTTGGAGAATGCTTTGACCAAATAGGTGACTTTAGTGAAGGGGAGAATAAACAGATGGCAAGTCTTCAAAAGCGACTGACTGTTCTTGAGATACTCAATAGCTACGCTGCGTGGTCTGGAGTGTCCTGAGTGGTTGTCCTCTTTTCTCCTTCTGGCTTCCCTTTGTCTCTGCTTTTTCTCTCTTCTAACGTTTGGGTTATGAGCAGTGCAGTGAAGGAGCTTTATTTCTTCTGGATTAGACCTAAGTCACTGGGATGGCATGTAAGGGCAGAGTAAGTTGATGGCGCCATCCCATACTGTTTGTACTTCCAACAGGAGGTGTCGGTGGAGGTAGCAAGCACATGGAAAGCCTTTAGGTTGTGTGGCATGTACTTGCTGTAATCCAATTCCTTAGACCATCCTCAGCGATGATAACTTACTGCTTTGCTGACATTCGCTTGCATGTAGACGATGCTGAAGGACGTGGCAGTGCAGATATTTCCAAAGAAAAGCTGGAGCCTCTACTTACGAAAACTGATTTTGCTGTCTTGCTACAGATTATGAATGGAAAAAGAAATTATATGCCATATGCTCCAACATATTCTACCCTTCAGATGCTCTGAACACATGCTCTTGAAAATAACAGAGGGTGTTTTCCTTCCCTAAAGCCAAAGAATACATGTGGATGACAAAGCTGTGTCTGCTTAGGGTGGTGTTCCGAAACCCTCAGAACTTGCTCATTGCTTCTGTTGTCGCTGATGCCCTGCGGCTCTGGAGTCACCAAAGACCTCATCTCACCACTTCAGCAAATAGCTAAATGCTGGGGGAGGATGCACATGGAGAGCTGGTGTTCTTCCAGTCCCCTTCTCGCCTGTACCCCGGATCAGGCCACTGGTGCACAAGGACTCTGCAAAGCTCGGGCAGCCCATCAGGAGGGGCACATCCCGAGCAGAGGCAGCTTCTGATGGCTCACAGCGAGTGTGGCAGTCCTTATTCTTCTATCTCCATGAGAACACAAAGCAAAGAACACGTCTGAACGGAGTTACGGTTTCCTGGTCTGCTACGATTCAGACGTCTCGTGGCTCACAGTGAAGCTCGTGCAGGGCACAGCTGCCCACTGCCCAGCCTGGCTCTGCTGCGTGTCCCAGAGGTGCCTGTCACTGCCCTAATGCTCCTTCACCAGCATGAGCCCAACCTGACCGAGCGCTCCTGCTGATTCCTTAATCTGAACTGACTGAATCCTGAAGTGTGTACAGAGATCCACTTCTCATGCTATACATTCATGTTTAGATTTTCCCCCTAACCACTATTAGAAGAGGCTCATCTGCTCACCCAGGTGTGATACTGCCAATCAGCCTTGGGCCCATCACCTTCCACAGGTGTGTGCGGGTTTCTTTATCCATCCTCTTTACTGTTTCTAGTTTTTGGATATGGAAAACATGCTTGAGGTTCCCCACCTACGAGTGTTATATACATACTAACTGTAAAACATGCTAGATCCACTAACGTACAGTACGCCTATCAAAGCTAACATGGGAGCTTTTTCTTTATCCATCTGTTCTGGCTTAGCTAGCTTGCAGGACACATGTGGTACAGCCTTTTAATTTTTTTAAATAAATGTATTTATTAGCAGCGCTCTTCACTGGAAATACTTGAATAGTATCAGGTTATTTAGTAAAACATTATTTCTCCCTACCTGATACTGATGATGGGAAAGTGATGATGTTCAACCAGGCTGACCAAATACTTTTAAGCAGCAGACCCATTTAGGTACGTGTACATTTCAAAGCATCTATATTTACCCTACAAATGAATACTCAAAAACTGGTGATGAAAGAAACAGTTCAAATGGTAAGCTGTAACTGACTAGCACAGAAGGCTTAGAACTCTGTGTAGATTTCTCCCCTCCTAGTAAATAATGTTTAGGCTAAACAAGGTTCTAATCACTTAGAATAAACTCCCAAATGAAAGCTCAGAATTCTAACCTTGCAGAAATCTGTTGTGAGCAGTTGGTGTTGCAGCTTCGTAGCTTGTAATACAAGGATAAATGTTTGCGGGACCAGAATCTGGTCATGTAACTTGGCAGCTTTTGAAATGCCACTTACTGAGATACAAGTCTGGTTGGCTTTATGAAGTTAGGTGTGTTAATACTTCTGTTCCACCAAATCAAGACAAAAATGTTCTTCGGATTATTGAATACAGTTCAGAGAAGAACAGAACTGTCTCTCCAAGGTTGTAAAGCTCTAATTATGATATACTGAGCTTTTAACTACCTCCTTCTTGCCTTATGGAAAGAACATAGGACTAGTCAGATTAGATTAAGCTTCTTGTATATTCTATTTTAGCTTCAAGTACCGGATGCTTTAAAAGAAGGCACAGGAAAACTTTGCAGGAGGCAGATGTTTTGATTATTGAGCATTCCCAAGAGATATCTTCCTCATCCTAATAATTTGTCCGATGGTAGCACCAATAACCTCTAGCCAGATTCAGAATCTTGATGAGTGAGTTTTTGTTACACAAAATGGTTCAAGTTCTTCCTTGAAGCCTGCAATTGGAGGCTCCTGATAATACAACTTGCTTTAATTCTTAACCCACAAAACTCAACAGCACTTTGAGAACTGGTTTGCACTAATTTATGTAACTGCAGATCGAAAACCGCCTGCATGAGCACCACATCCGTGAGCAGCACAAAGTAAGTAGAACCCAGCCAAGGTTCTTTGTGCATGCATGTTATATGACTGCACACTCTTAGCTCTCATGGGAGGCTCTGTGTATTTGGAAAATGGCCCAGTAAAGGAAAAATCACCTTGGAGATGATGCTGGACCCTTATTCTCTCTTGTGTACTGTGACTTTTTTGGTGCCTCAGCTTCTTGGTCATCAAACAGTGTTGCATGACTTAAGTAAGTTTGTCTCTGCAAGTATCTTGAAAGCTTTACAAGCATTGAAATTTAGACGTAAAACCATCTCAAAGTAAAAGGAACAAAGGCTATAATTGAGCTTAACAGCATAATATTGGTCTGATGCAAAACCTGTTAAGTCAAACCATTTTGACAGTGTACTAGGCTTTCAACCAGACCCCGTAACTTCCTCTATGTTTATGTTGAAACCTGGGATTTATCCAAATGATGAAAGGTTATTGGCAAGTCTCAGGTGTCTGCTTATTGGAGTTATGCAAGGATGAAAAATCAGTATACTTGTTTCCTAGAAAACATATACACATACCCGAGTCTTCTCTAAGAAATATATGCACATATATGTGTGTATGTGCCTGGAAAATTCCAGATTTCGAAAGCAAAGCTTTTCTGGGTAGTTAGCCCTAGCTGGTGGAACTAAAGTAGAGCTGTACTGTTACAACAGTACAACCAGGGAGGCTCTAGATATCTTTCTAGATATCTATTATTCACAGGCAGAGCTGGAAAATTAGGAATTAAGTGCAAGTTGGGCACTCCTGCTACAGTCTAGTTTGCATGAAAGTAGTTGTTTAGTACGTTAACTTGAAATTCCAAATCAAGTGTTAGGCTGTGCTCCACCAAAAGAGCTGCAAGTCCAGAGTGTTCCCAATTCTCTGTATTTTGAAACACTTCAAAAATCAAGTTTTTATCTATCAAGAGGCTTAAGCTGTGCTGACTCTTAAGTAGGCAAAGTGTCCCCGTGGCATCACTTCAGAGTGCCTATTGAAGTAATTAAAGTTAGACACCTGTTTAAGACAGAGCTGCATTGAGTTGAGGCGAGGAAAAAGAGGCCCTCGCTGTGCAGATGTGTAAGCATGAGGTTAAGCATGTGCATATTGTCAAGTAATTCTTGTAAGGCCACTCTGGTGACTAATATAGGTTACATATAAGAATGTTTGCAGTATTGGGGACCGCTTTTATTTGATTCATATGTTAATGAGTGAATGTAATTCTGCTCTTCAGTATGTCTGCACTTACCTGGTTCTTGTGGGTGATGTTTGACAGCTGGAGTTGGGTCATGAGTGTGCATCGGTGGTGGAACTAAAAAGGTGTGATAACCTCAACTTCTCTTCTTCCAGAGGAAGATTAATTTGGGTAGCTGACATGCAAAGACATAGTAAAAGCTGCCCTTGATTGTTTTCTATAAACTGGAAAATGAGACTACGAGCACAAATATACACCCACTTAAAGCATTTTTCCTGACTATGCCTGGTGGTTCAAACCTCCATGTGGTTAGAAAAACAAACTTCAGCACTAAGACTTCTCAAATCTGCATTATAAAATAAAATGGAACATATACTCCCGATGGTAAAATATTATTTGCTAACGTGTTCCAAAAACCATGCTAGGCAAAAGGCAGTAAAAGTATCTTTAAAACAAAACAAAAAACGTGGATATAAAACCTAGCAGATGTGTTTTTCTGTTCTACTGCAAAAAGCACCTACTTATCGGAGTGAATGGGAAACTCGGAAGAGGATATGATGGATGCAATATTTTCTCTTTTGGGAAAGATAAGGTGGAGAAGAAGTTATTAAATGTTTACTTATGCATTTGTAAGTTTGAAAGCATTCCTTTGTTCAACGCTGCTAAATGTGATCAGTGGAATCTCTGAAACTTGCACACTATAAGCGCTGATCAGTCGGGAGAGTTGACTCCAGTAAATGGCACCTTTACGATGCAAGAGGGAAGGGGGAGAAAGAGGGAGAGCCCAGGTACAGCTCAGGATTTTATAGCTGTAAAATCATGTTTCTAGATATTTCCAAATGCACTTGGGGGGGAGGAAGGGGAAAGCAATTTTATACTTGGGGATTAAACTTCTTCCAGCAATCAAATCGTGAGTTTGCTTCTGAGAGAACCTTTAGGTTTATTGTAAGCCCAGTTTTATGTACCCAATCCAACCAAAAGCACCTCGTTGTTTAAGTCCTTGTTTTGCATGCACCATTCAGTTCAGAGCTCGATTTGCTTACATGGTTTGGTTGCATGCACCTGAACTGCTTTAAACTTCTTGTATTAAACGTTTTAAGAAGCATTGCATATTCTCCTGTTTCAGTTAAATGGGGGTCTTGTAAATCAGGAGTACGTTCCTGAATCGGAGTGGACTTCTAAACCAGATCTGTAAGTGCTTTGACCACGTACCAGGAGCTCAGATCACAACCTGCTCTCGTTTCCGGGAGCCACGTCTTTGGCACAGGGCATCCTCTGCAAGCGAATGGTTTGTTTGCTCTGCTCTTGGGCTCCTGAAAGTTCTTTTCGGGGAGCTCTTTGTTTGACAAATACCGTTGTATTTCCAAACCTGTGGTGTGTGCTTGCATGCAAACAGCCTGCCTTGTGCAGGACTTAATTTTAAGCTGTTTGTAACAGGAACGTTTATTTTCTGGTGCAGTTGTGAAGGGAAACTTTCAGTGAGATTATTGGATAAAGACGGAAAGAGTTATCAGTGTCAGAGGGAAAAGGATAACTTTCACCTGCAGTTTGTTCCCTTGAGACACCTGAAGGATGCAGGATTCTCCCGAGTGAGTAGGAACGCGAACGAAACGCTGCCTTTCCAGGGTCTTCTCCAGGCGCAGGTTAGCCTTTTTCATTCCCTTTTTCGCCTTAAACGTGAGAGGAAACAAGCGCGTTTTTAGGGTAATGCTTTGAAACCACCTGATAATCTCTCCAGCCTAGGTTTCCCCCTGCTGCGGGGCCCAGGAGCCTGGGGCACGCTCCCGGCCGTGCCGGGCGCTTCTCGGAGCTGTACGAGAAGAGGATCGGCTGCTCGGGGCTGCCTTCTCCTGCCCGAGCTGTCCTCGGCAGGGCTCGCAGGGTTTCGTGTGTGCGTGTTTTCTTTGGGTTTTGGTTTGGTTTTGCCAGGCTCGTCCCGCCGCCGTTCCCCGGCGGCATTCACCTGGCACCGCCCGCTGGAAGCGGCTCCCGTAGCCCTCAGCGCGGACCCCAAGGCAGCGCGGGGGCAGCGACGCCGCTGCTCGCTTCTCTCGGGGAATCGCCGTCAGGAGAGCCGGGCCGAGAGGGGCTCTTCGCGACTCTCCGTAACCCAAGTGCTTGAAACGGGGGCTCTGGACGCGGTGTTTGGCGTTCCAGCAGTGTTTAAGAAGTGCTGCCTCTTGCAGACGCACCCCAAAGGGGAGCGACTTCCCGGCGGAGCGATGCCTCCCCCCGGCCCGGCGCTGCCCTCGGCTCCCTTCATTTGTCCCCGAAGTGCCAAATTCTGGTGGCAGCTGTTTGGGGTGAGGAGAGAGCAGCTCCTCTGACCTGCGCCGCTGCCCTCTGACCCGCCGTGAAGCCCTAAAAGCCCGGCTCCCCGCGGCACACGAGTCCCCATTGTTCCTAAAGCTGGCCCGGCCCCGGGGCTGGGGCTGGGGGGGCTCTTGGGCTGGATCCGGATCCGCAGCCGAGCGGCTGGAGGTCGGGGGAGCACTTTCCCCATGGGAACCCAGCAGCCCCGCTTGGGGAATTCCGCAGGGTGCCACTGCCCCAAATAATCCTAGTCCACAGAGGGGCTCTTACCGGGGGAAAGGTACCCGTGCCTATTACGAAAGTAAAACCAAATTCGCTGTAACGCGTCCGTTTACATTGCACGTTCTTATTCTATTACATTTTTTTTTTTTTTTTTGGATGTGTCACCCTGTTTTCTGACCGGAGAAATCGCATCGCAGGGCTGTGAACATCCCGGTGTTGGCCTCCACTCGGAGCAGCGCTGAGCTGCCCGTGCTTTGCTTTATAACGCCCACCTTGCCCCTGGCCAACGTGACAAATTCACCGGGTGCGCGTTGATCAATTTGGGGAGGGGGCTGGGGTGGGAAACGTCCTTGAGCAGGGATCGGGTGAGATCTGGATCACCTAAAAGTCTGTCGCTTCTGTAGGCAGAGCGATCCGGAGTGCCGGCTTTGCCCTCGATCGCGCCTGAATTAAGGATACGTTTTATGAAAGTCTTCGGGGAAGGTTTGAATTTGTGATTTTTGTTTCAGGAGAACCGTGTCAAACTTACTGGGAATAACCCGGCATTTAGCAGAAAGGTGCCTTCTGAAATCTGAGTGTGCGCGGGTGGAAGGAGTTAGAAATACGAGATCGATTTCCGAATTAATCTCATCCCGTTAAAAAATAAAGGGGGTTAAAGAGGAGCTGCGGATAATGAGCGAAGGAAATCCTGGCGCTGTCCCTTTAACTACCGAACATCTGATTCCCTCATCTGGCAGATGGTCGCTGAGCACAGATTTGCATTCATTGTCTTGAAATCTGTTTTCGCGTTGCTGTTAGATGGATTTCAGAGGCGGATCTATACACGGATCCCGCTACAAAAGGGCCGGGGGGGGGGGAAATATCAGCGAGACAAAGTGGTTTTAAGAAAAAACCCAACTAAAACCACAGGTAGCGTCCTGCCTCACCGCCGGCTGGGCTGGGGGAACTCCGCTTTCCTTTCCCGGGCCATCTTTCCCTCGGCAGGACCTTACGAGAAGTTTTAAGGCCGGCTGGAGGAACGGGGGCTGCCCTGCCCGTGTCGCGACATGG
This sequence comes from Anser cygnoides, assembly GCF_040182565.1. Taxonomy (NCBI): domain Eukaryota; kingdom Metazoa; phylum Chordata; class Aves; order Anseriformes; family Anatidae; genus Anser; species Anser cygnoides. The sequence goes on along the minus strand of NC_089898.1, from coordinate 3,205,116 downwards.
CGCTCAGGGTGGCACCCCGCGGGCAGAGCCTCCCCGGGCAGCCCCGTTCGTCGCTTCGATCCGTTTCAAACCCGGCGCCCCGGCGCCCGCGCGGCTGCTTTATTAATTAATTTATTCTATATATTTATTAACGGCTTCGCGGAGCCGCCCGGTTACCGCGGCTGGACCGCGTGGGGCTGAGAGGCTGCAAGCCGGGGGCCGAGCTGAGGTGCCCGGGATCCGCTACCGGACCCGGTTCCGCTCCGGGTCCCGGTCCCGGTCCCGGCCCCACTCCCGATCGCGCTCCTGGACCCGCTCCCGGCCGGGCACCGGGGCCGGAGCAGAGCGGGGGAGCCGCGCCCTGAGCCCTCCAATCGGGGCGGGCCATGCAAATGAGATGCCCTTTTATGGTACCCGGCCCCGCCCCCTGCCCGCCGTGCCCCATTGATGGTGTCGGGGCCGGGAGGCTGCGGCTCCTCCCCGGCGCGGGCTGCCCGCCGCAACGCTCCGGCTCCCTCCCCGCTCCCCTGCCTTCCCCGAGTCATCCCCAGCCCTTCTTCCCTTTTTTTTTTTGTGTTTCCCCCCCGGATTGGGCAGCAATCAATCCTTCTCCCCCTGTCTTTCGAGAAACAGGTGATCCTCGTTACCCGCGAGCGGTTGCTGGATGCAGTTTCCTCGCCCGCGTTTGAATGATGATGATCCCAGGCAAGAGTGAATCAGCGTAACTTTTGCTCGGCGAGAGGACAAACTTTTTCCCCCTCACTGAAGGCATTAAAACACACGTAGCACCTAAAAGCAGAAGAAGTTGGTTTTAACGCTGAAGTTCTCCACTTCCCTGGGATTTGTGTGTGTCACTTGCAGAGGCTGCGTGTTTTTCTTCTCCTCCCGTATCCCCCCCCCAAGGAAACTGTTGCCAGTTGGAATAGACTTTTTAAATGTTTGGGATTCAAGATACTTTAGGAAGAGGACCAATTCTGAAAGATAAATCTCTAGGTTCTGAAATGGATTCCGTCAGGTCCTGGGTCAGAAACGTTGGGGTTGTGGATGCAAACGTAGCAGCACAAAGGTAACCGTCACTGCATTCCCCCTCTTCTTCCGTGCTTCTTTTTTATTTTCTATTTTTAAGCAAACCTTTTCCTTACTCCCTCTTGTTATTTTCATTTGACATTAAATTTATTTTCTCCCTTTCTGACACCCCCCTTCCTCCTTCCCGGTCTTTTCTACTCACTGGAGGCTCAAGACAATACGGCTATTGCTGGGGACAGGCGCTCCAAACCCGGAGAGCATCAGGAGCCCTAAAATCCAGCGCGGGCTCGGATGACAGAGCTCCGATCGTTTTCCTCTTTTTTTTTTTTTTTTTTTTTTTTTTTTTTTTTTTTTTAGCGCAGAGGGCTCTCGGTGGGAGCCGCTTGTACGCAGCGCTGTAGGCGACCCCTTCCCACTTTCGGGGGCAGACAGCCGAACAGGAGGGAACCGAGTTAAAACCAACTTCGGTGCCGCTCTTCTCCCCCGCCCGCCCCCGGTGCATCTTGGTTTCCTCAATTCAGGCGGCTCCGGGGCTACCGGGGGCAGCGGCCAGATCCCACCCCGCGGCCCTGCGGCCGCTGCTGCCGGCTGCCGGGGCAGGAGCGGACCTGGAACCGCGGGGGGAGCCGCCGGGGCTTGGGGTTGGTCGCTGTGGGGTTTGGGGCCTTTTTTTTTTTTTTTTTTTTTCTTGTTTGGGTGGGGTGGTGTTTTGGTGTCTTCTCCCCCACACTTTTTTCCCCACTCCTATCCTCAGCTCAATCTGTGCAGGACCGCTGTCCCAGTCTCTTCCCTTTTTGGATGAGGTGATAAAAACTCCTTTAAGTATCATAGATCTACTTGTCCCCTCACTCTCTGGATACATTTCCCACCCCCAAAAAAATACCGGTATAGCGCCGGGAAGGGGAAAGCCGAAGGAGCCCGGGGAGCCAGCTGCTTTTTAGTGAATATAGCGACAAGGTGAGGGCACGCACCGGCGGGTGGGACGCTGTAGGAATGGTAGGTACCTCGGTGCCCCCACCCACGGCCTGATCCAAGGTTTCCCAAGCACCATGGGAGGAGTTATCAGAGTTTTAGGAATGCCGATAGATAGTTTAAAAAATACGGGGGAGGGGTGGGGGGGACCGGGGACGTTTATTCCCGGGAAAACCGAAAGTAAAAGGAAAGGGCTGCGGGGGAGCCGCGGAGGTGCAGCCGCGCTGGGCTGTCTGGGGGCAGCGCCGCTTTTATTTCAGGGGTCAGTAAGAAACCCCAAATCCGAGCTCTTCGCTGCAGGGCGAGAGGCAGCCCCCCCAGGTGCGGTTGTGGCAGATGCGGGGAGCTCACCCCGTGCCTCTCTGGCGAGGGAAAGCACGGGGAAAGCTCCGAAAGCCTTGAATACTTGTGCCCGTGCAGCAGAGCTGTTGTGGGGACACCAAAGCAACTCTGCCTCCCAGCTTGTCCTGCAGGTACACTGAATTCGTGTGCTCCGTGCTACGGAGGTGCCCACGGGCACCTATTTTCTCTGCAGGAGGTAAAAATCAGCGTTAGGAGAGGGAGGCTCGGCTCGTTTCACTACCAAACAGGGCTGCAGGTCGGGACACGGCGGGCACACAAACATCCCAAGCCGGGAGATGCGTGGGAACCATCGCCGGGGCTGAGCGGAGCCGGGGGCTCCCTAACTCAAATTCTCGCCGGGTAAATCACAAACCGCACGCCCGGGCGCCGGGTCAAATAGCCAGCCGCTAAAGCCCGCGGCGACCAACTTTGCTGCTGGGGCAAGCAGGTGCTGTGCCCGAAACCGGCTGCCTTGTACCGCAGCTGGTGCCGGTGCCGGTCCGGAGGAAACGCGCTCAGGTCGGTTGTCTTCTCCGAGAAAAGCAACCCAGGGTGCGAGGCGCCGGGAGCGCTCCGTGCCCAGAAAGGTGCCGGCCGAGGAGGAAGGAAAACACCGCCTTCAGCACCAACTTCTCGGGTTTAACGCTCCGAGCCCGGCGGGTTTTTTTGCCCTCGGAGTGCAGCTGCGCCGCCCGGGGCCGCGCAGGAACGAGCGGCTGCAAATTTGGGCACCGCCGCCGGGGGAAGCGCCAAGCTCGGAGCCGGCGGTGGCAGGGGACAGGGGGGACCTGGAGCGGCACCTGCACCGGGCCGACCGCTCCGGGCTTCTCCCGAATCCCTTCTGCCATGCCCGCCCGTCGTTTTGCTCGTACTGCTGCTGCACGGATTTGTAATGTCTTTGTCTCTCCCCCCACACCCTATCCCGTGTGTTTCCTCCACAGCGGAGTAGCTTTGTCCAGAGCTCACTTTGAAAAGCAGCCACCCTCCAACTTGAGGAAATCCAATTTCTTCCACTTTGTTCTGGCTCTCTACGACAGACAAGGGCAGCCTGTGGAAATAGAGAGGACAGCTTTTGTGGACTTTGTAGAAAACGATAAAGTAAGGCTTGTTGTCTTTCTTTTCCCTCTTTTCCCCTCCAGATTTCGTCTCTTCTCCCTCACAGAGCTGCTCACCTTTAACATTACCTGTTGTACTGGTCCTTAGCAAAATAAAACCAGCTCTTGGTCCAGGGTTCAGGTGCTTTGGAAAAGCTGCTGCCCTCTGTGTGCTGCTCTAGCTGAAAAGGCTTGTAAGGTTGTATCAGGAATACAAAGAGAATTTCACAAATCCACCAAAAATAGAACAAAAAAATCACGGGGGACAAAGAATGATTGATTTTATTTTTTATTTTAAAAATCAATCAGATCTGCCAAGTTTTATTAGTTCCCTAAGAGGAGTGGAATCTGACCTGTAATGTGTCACAGTATCTGGTGGGCTATGTATTTCTCAAGGCTCCAAAGTCAGTGGCAGGACCTGAAAAGCATTTCTTTTTGTATTTTAAATCCGTGTGTTAAGCACCTCATGTTGTTTCATACTATTGTTTTTACAGTTATTTTCTTAGTCATAGAAAAAGACTTTTTAATTGTAAAGGATGCTCATAAATAATGCTTTTAGAAAATTACATTAAAAAAATATCCTGCAAGAAAACACTCTGTAACATAACCTTCAGGATGTAAATATCAGTAGTGATTCCAGATAACACTGTTGCAAAGTAATGAACACATTAAAGACAAGAAGCACTAGGCATTTCTACTCTCAATCTGTTTTATATTAGCTGACTTGCAATGTGCACGTTCATCTTGTTGCCTTGAAAAACTTGAGAGCATAATAGCAAATAAGAGAGGAAAAGAAGTTCTTGAACTCCTCCAGGAAAAGATGTCAGCAGTATTTTGTAGTTTGTCCTGGGTCATTCGGAAGGTTAATATATCCCAATCAGTGAATTCACCTCGCAGAATTTTAATGAACTTCATTGTCACTTCCATCATGATTATCAGTTTTTGCATTTTAAATGTGCCAAATAAGTTCTGGAAGATTTTTTTATTTTTATTTTTTTAAATTCTCTTTCCAGGAGCAAGGCAATGAAAAGACAAACAACGGCACACATTACAAACTCCAACTCCTTTATAGCAACGGTGAGTCCCCTTTCCAGTCATCTTCTGTGGGCACTGAACTGAGGCAAGGTTTGTAGGCGCTGTCACGATGATTTCTAAAATGCACTGCAGTTCCCTTCTGTGGTGCCTCCTTATCACAGGGATGGGCACTGAAGATTACCTCGTGGCGATGGGTTTGGGAAGCACAGTAGAGGAAACAAAAGTAGCTGGTGTTGCTGAGGATTTTTAATAAGGCACTAGATGAAACTAAATGTGTATGTTCTGTAAGGAAAGGCGCATGTAACAGTATTAATGGCTGCGTTTCTCTCTCGCTCTAGGTGTCAGGACTGAACAGGATCTGTATGTTAGACTCATTGATTCAGTCACTAAGCAGGTGAGCACAGCTAATATATGCCGGGCTACCCTGCTCCACCTCATCCTCGCTCTTTTCTTCTCTTTGCCCCGCATGATTTTTCATCTCTGGTTCATTTTTGTCTCTTTTCCACATGTGTTACAGTCCTTATTTTTGCCTTATTTTTGAGAATAATTAAATTATTCTCTGAAGTTGTGCCCCCCTCGATTGTAGGGTTTTGTCCACATTTTATCAACACTACTGTATAAGCTGCCTTCCTGTTCAAAAAGGCTTTGAGAAAGGCATTTATTAGCTGATCATGACAAAGGTAAAAAGCCTTCACCTGAAATTTGAATATTATCACCAGCAAGTAAAACCCTGATGCTATTGACTTACCCCTTTTCTTCATTTTTAGCCCATAACTTATGAAGGACAGAACAAGAATCCTGAAATGTGCAGAGTTTTGCTCACTCATGAAGTCATGTGCAGGTAAGGTGACTTTACTAACGGCATACAATTTGTTAGGCTTGCTTGCATGGATGTTGGAAGGGCTTTTCTGATGAAGTTGGAGGCAGGACGAGTTTGATTTTTGAGTCAGAGACACTGCGTGTCAACCGACTTTTTTTCTATATGTGGATAAGATTTGATTTGGATTCGATACAGATTCCTTTTTTTGTTTGTTTGTTTTTTGTGCAACAGATTTAGCAGGCTCAGGCCCGCAGCCTGAGCTGCATTCTTTTTCTTCTGTAAGCTAGGCCTTTGCATGTGCCGTCTAAATTGATACTTTGCACGTACTTATTTCTTACAAAATTCCTGTGAACCTTTCATGAACAGTTTGACTTAGACATTTTACCTGAAAACTAGAAGGTATTCTCCTTGTAATCTTCTTTGGTGAAATATTTTACTTTTCTTAATTAAATTAACATAATTAATTTTGCTTAGTTCCTCCCCTTCCAAAAAATCCAAGCAAGGAAGAAAACTCTCAAACCAAAGCCCAAATCCTTCCCTTCTATACTTTGTAAGCAATATTTATAGGACTTCAATCTTTTAATTAAAAAAGACACTATTTTTAATATGTAAAGTTATAAATTAGAGGGTAAAATGAGTTGAGGATGTTTTTAATAACATTTGTATAAATCTGAAGTTACATGTACCTTATGTATGTACATCGTGCTTCCATGGTAACTTATTACTTTTCCTGTTCTCGTGTAATTAAATTTTTTTTCAATACATATAACAATGCAAACAGTCAATGTTCTTATATTAAAATGTGCTAAATTGTGCGTAGAATGTTCTTTCATAAGATGAAAGGCAAAACCAATCTTGACCTTTATTAAACACATTTTGTGATTTATTGTATTAGTGGGGGGTGGTGAAGTAGTTGGACTGAATGCTGCTTCTTTTAATGCTGCTATTTGCTACTATTTTTGTTCCCTTCTAAGTCAGCTTCCAAGTTACTATAGTAGTAAGAGCAGCTTATTTGGGCAGGCTTGTCAAGGGGAAGTCTCAGTTTCAGCACTTAAAAGGAACAGAATAATTGATGTAATTGTTAAATGTAATAAGAATCAAGTAAACGCATAGTGTTTATCTGTTATGCTTTGCTCTCCTTAATTAAGACGCTGAGCATTGTTACTTTTGAGCAATTATCACATATGTATGCGCAAACACAGCTCGTGTTGTGGATGGGCTGCACGCGACGCGCGCTTTACGAGGACCTATAGATGCGGTAGCAAAGATCAAAGGGTTGTGTGTCACTTTTTGGCACACCTGGAGGTTACGTACAGATTTAAATATATGTGCTTTTCCTGCTAGTGAAAGTCTCTTCTATAATTAGCTGAATGTGAAGCAGAAAAATCTTTGAATTGCTACGCGATTGGGTTCTTGCTTGTGAGAATAAAATAAGTCAGCGAACTTTGTCTCTGCTTTTCTGTACAGAGAGAGGCTCTATTCTAGAAGTTAAAATAGTGCAGCAAACGTAGTGCTTTAAAATAAAATTGGCTTGTTTTTCTTCCCTGTTTCTTCCCTCTGCTTTCAAAGTATCAAACACTCTGTTCATCTCTTACATACCTGGCCTCCACTGGTGCCTGTAAGCATATTCCGTGCTTGATTTAAGGCGGCGTTCTACAAATGTAAACCATTATTCAGATTGTGCTGAACTTTCCTGCTTGATAGATTAGCCAAGGAAGAATTACAGCTCAGGGGTGTCCTTTCCATGTAAAACACAGATTAGTGAACCAAATCAAAAGCGCTCTGCAGCCTAATCAAGACATTTGATTTTAAATGTCTTGTTTTCCTAAAGTATCTCTGAACAGGATGCTGTGTATCCTGAAGAGGCATTATACCTATCACTTTGAATAATGCCCAGGGAACAGATCCAGTTCTAGTTAAACTTGACATTTTATTTTATTTCTTTTAAGTACAATAATCAAATGTTCCTCATTGTGTGCTGCTTAAGTGGCAGCATCAATTTTTAAAGCCCCTAGTTTAGTTTGCATTAGTAACAGTATATAAAAATTTAATGCACTGTACCCGCTCTGCTGTCCAAATTGATGCCTCCTGTTTTTAAAAAGCAGGGTCTGGCTGTCTTTCTGCTCCCCTTCTTCCAATCTTTGCTAGTTGAAGGTAGGCTCCTTCTTTTTTTTTTTTTTTATATTTTTTTCTGTATATAGTCACACACGCAGATATTCTTGCCGTATAGAGAGACAAGCGCATCCAAAACTCCGCATCTTCCACTCAGACAGTGACAGATGCATGCTTAGCAGGAAAGTTGTCTAAATATTGATACGGCTACAACAATCTGTCATACCAATTGAAAGTTAAACTCTCAACTCTCCGTAATTAGTGCTTTCCATGAGAGGTTTTATTTATTTATTTGCAGATCTGAAATTTTTCATTTGGGTTATTACAGCCTAATGGGAACAGTTCCTATTAGGTGGATCTCTCTCAAACACGCAGCCTTCCCTGCAGTGGTTGGAAATCAAGGTAAACAGTCTCCTCTCCTGGAATAACTTTTTTTTTTTCCCCTTCTTCTTTTTCTTCCAATTATCAACTAAGAGGAAACTAGTTGTTATGCTGCTGCCAGCAACCCTCTATGCCCTCAATGCTCAGAGGGTTAAAAGGTATTATAATTTGAACAGAAGTAGTCTCAGGGCCTACAGCTGGCTAATAACAGAGTTGTATTGAGTGCAAGCAAGCCCCACAGCTGTGACTTTCGCCACAAGGCTCAGACTAGACAGGAGCTCTAATCAGCTGGGCCAGGCGGCCACTGGGGCCTGTGTCTTTATCGGCCAGATGGTGTGAATTTAGACACTTTTGTTATGCAATTGCAGGGAGGAGTTGGGGAGAAGAAAACAAAACAAAGGCCACCATGCTGTGAGCTTATTTGAGTTTGAAATTAGAGACAGATTTTTTTTTTTTTTTTGGGGGGGGGGGAGTGAAGGGAGGGAAGTTGAGGGCTGAATTTTAAAACCATTTTAGGCAAGTGTGAGGGGGGAAAGGGGGCAAGTTTGCTTTGCCACGAGCCTTCTGGGGTGTTCGGTTTGTAGGTCTGGTGTCTGTGATAGCTTTTTGGATTTGGTGTTTGTTTTTAGTTTTGCTTTCAAGACTGTTCGTAATGTAAACCACCATTTTTCCCATGTAGATCTAGTTAAAGAGCAAAGTGGTACATGTCAGTCTAGTAGCAATATGTGTAGACAATATGTCTTTGGCCTTGATATTCCTGTTTTTAGCAAAGGAGCACCTCTGAAGGCGTGTTCCTAATACGGCATAGAAGCAGAAGCTTAAGTATGAGTGAAGTTGTGCTAGTAATTTGCTCTAAGATAATATTGTAGGCTTGGCCCTGGACCCCACCAGGGTTTGGGATTTTTGCCTTTGAGTTATATTGGAACAAGTCAATTCTGTTAGACAGCACTTGTAAAACAAACCCAGTGGAAATGTGGACTTGGATACGGCGATGAAACACTTGGAAATAGGGATTTAAAGATTTGAGAGGTACTTTTGCTAAAACTCTGGGCTGAAACTGCCTCAGTCTTTAGAAAGCGCTGATTTTCCTGTGAACTAGTCGTTTACTGGAAACCAGTGACTGTTTTGCGTAATCAAGAGATTTCATGTATGTTGGGGCTTGAAAAGTACGTACTGTCCAAGGGTAATAATCGAGGTCTCTAACAAAAGTCCATTACCCAACTGTGCTGAGTGATAAGAATGTAGGTATTTGCAAAATATTTGGAAAAATCAGATTTAGCAGGGAAGTTTACTAAATGTAAAGTTCTTAACTGTGATAATAGTACAAACTATAAAATAAAGTGACGCATTTATTTCAGAGCCCAGCCTCATTGCACTCCCATTTCACATAACTCATTCTAAGCACTTACTGTGCCAGGACATGGCCACCTCGAGGAAGCCTGTATGAGCTGAGGAGATGTGGTGGAGGTGCTGCTACTTTATTCTGCTCGGACTTTACTCTGGTATAGTGCTATCAGAAATATTTTTTTTATGACCATATGCTTAAGTTACATGACTAAGGGATATCTCATTTAGTATTACCACAAAGAGAGGAAAAGGCAAAAAAAAAAAAAAAAACTTTTAAAAATGGAGTTGCTTTTGTTGTTTTATTACAGCGGCACCGAAACCACAAGGCATTTGTTCCCAGAGTTATTTCCAATGCTTTGTAATATTGGACATGTCAAAAGTATATGCCGAATTTATATTCTTTCCAGCGATGGCTTTCTGTTTTGTTTTCCTTTTTTCTTCTTTAGGATATATCTTGGCTTTTATTACAAAAAAATATGCAGTTCTGTATAAACAATCATTAGGCAGTGAAACACATAAAAGATGCACTTAAAACAAAGTTGGGAGTAGGAGGATTTGGGATATTCTTAGCTAGTGTGAATTACCATAGCTTCACTGAAGTCGATGGAGCTATGACAATTTACAGCAGCTAGAGGGTCTGCCCCAGGGATTTTTAAATATTTAGTGTATCCTTTTATTTTAAAAGGACTAGCATCGATGAATAAGTGCAGGTTTGAGGCAAAAGGAATGTAGAAATGTTGAAACAGTTAGAGCTGCTATTCAAATAGATCTGGTAGTTGTATCTCATCTTGCTGGGCAATTTCAGCTTTTAAATGGGAAGTTCCTGGCACACTGTAACTCATGGAGAAAATGTATGTATTTGAAATCTTTTCATACCCAAAGTGTTTTTTTTTTCTTCTTTTTTTGTCTATATGCCTATTTTAAGTATTTATTGTTGAATATTCAGGAAGAAAAAAAAAAGTGCTCTTTTATATTTTATACTGCTTTCAGTGAATTCAGGCATCTTTTCTTAACTCCGCTGCTTGAAATTGCTCTCAGGTAGAAAACAGTGGGATTCAGACTTGCCTGGGAGTTTTGTAAAAGTATTCAGCACCTATTATATCGCTGTGTAAAAAAAAAAATATTTTTTTTATTCCATAGGTGTAAATTTGAACAACCTCAGCAGAATGTGAACAATGTAATTTGGAAAGGCTTTTATGCAGCCTAGAATTTGGTCTGGTGCCTTTTGAGGCATATAGGAGTTCTGGTACAGTCTACGTAAAGTTCCACAGCGATGCTCTTAACTTCTGGCTGCCTACATCCTTCCCCTCCCCGTGTTAGTTTAGTCAGAACAAACTATTTGATCAGCAAGACAGCTGAAAACTTCTAACAGACTTCTGTGCTGCTCTCAGCCGGATTTTTAAAATGAAGTAATTCAGAGCACGGACTGTTTTTAATATCTATTGAACTTGTGGTACTTGTAGTAAGTGCAGGGAGCACCACTCATGTCAATGAGTACATCAGTGGAAATCAAACAATGAGCTGGCTCTCATTTTATTTTTTAATTAATTATTATTTTTTAAAATAGGTAAGGTATATGCAGTGATTCTGTTCTTTCCTTAAGCACAGTTAAATTCACTGGGAGCGAAGAAGCCCAAATAGTTTGTGTGGGTTATATTCTTCTCTCTGTGTGTATGTGTGTACATATATATGTAAAAAAAAATATATTCTGAATCTGCACACATGTCTATATGTACACACGGTTGTCTTTGTATAAGCATGAAGACACAGACACAGCCATAATATGGATATCATCCTGCAATTTGTACCTTACTGCAATCTCCAAAGGGCGGCGGCATTATCTTGCATTTTCTTGCCAAGCCAGATAAATATATTTATTTTATGTTGAAAGCTTATCAGAGGGAGTTATTATAATTTTTATGCAGTCATGCAGGTAGCCACACAGTATAAAATGTGCATAAATACAAGATTAATCTCAAGGGCTTATCATGACTGAAACAATTGCAAAGGGATTTGCAGACAAAATGCCAACCTGAAAAATCTCATCAGATTCTTAATATGCTCTAATTTTATGTTCAGTTTCTGTTTTTTTCTTCTTTTTTTTTTTCCCCACATTGGTGCTACTGTACTGCTGAAGCTTTTTTTTTTTTTGTAAGCATATGAAATTTAGGGGGTTACTAAGAATTCAATAAATGCCAAATCAGTTATTAAAATAATAACAAATCAGTAAGTTGCTTATAGTCAGTTTTAACACCTTTTGGTGGACTATAACCGTACATAGCACATGATACTCGTGTCTGTAATGTTGTTATGACATCTGTTAATCATTTATAAGTCTTTTATATGTAGTGCCTTAGTCTAAAGTGTGACTATACTGCTGTTCACTTTGGCTGTGAACTTCAAAACAGACTAAGGGGAGCCAACTGCCAAGCTCTGGCTGAAATCAACCAGGATTTGGGCACCCAGTTCTCTTACTCCTTCTCCTTTCCAAAAATCCTAGCCAGAATTCTCTCAGTCACTCTTCTGGGCATATATTGAGCCCTAAAGCTTCACAGAGAAGACTTTCAGCTGGTTGTTTTGCTATCAACTGTCACAATAATACTTCCATCTTGCTTTTCTTCCTCTCTCTAGTCGGTGCTGTGAAAAGAAAAGTTGTGGCAACAGAAATGAGACTCCGTCTGACCCCGTGATCATTGACAGGTAGGAGATGAATCTTCCTTTCTCCACAAAGCAACCACCAAACTGTTGTGTGTCATGGGAGGCAGCTGAAGGTCTTGGTTCTGTCGGCATCTGCTGTTCGGAGGTGTCTGTGCTTCCTGACTCCTTAGAAAAATGCCAGCCTAAAAGCCGGTTACCTTTACCCCATCTGGGCTTGCCTTGACAGAAGTGTTTATTTTAGTTTTTTCAATTATGTTCTATGTGTGTTATTTTCATTGTGACCAAATGTATGTATCTGGAATGTTTTCTGCTCACCAGGCATGTGATCCAAACAGATCATGGAGAGGATAAAGCTTTGAGCAACCTGGCAGCTTCAATAGCATTTTTTAACAAAATAGCAATATTCCCTAAGAAGTGCAGAGAGGAAGGAAGGGGTAAAGGCAGACGTGCAACGTATTAGCAGGGATTAAAACTGATGGTCTGGGGATTGTGAGCAATTTTATGCAAGACAACAGTTTCATGTATTACTTAGTTCCAGATCCAGCCCTAGGTTCCGCTTGCCAGTTTCTAGGTAAAAACCATAAATGAAGGCGAACGGCATTTTGTTACATGAATTGGTACATTCAGAATTGTCAGTATTTGTGGAGGCTTAGGAAACTAGCCTGTGGAATTCACTGACTCCAAGCCTTGTTTGAGATCTGGAACTTAGCAAGATTCAGAAAGGAAAAATAAGAATAGACAGAGCTCTTTCAGAAAGTCCATAACCAAGATCTCCAAGAAGGGAATAGTAAACAGGGAAAAGTCAGGAAGAAGCCTTTTTTCCCCAGACAGATTTTTCTCTATATTAATTGTTTTAAAGAGTTTTTCTCTGAAGCAGCTGTTATAAGGGGCCAGTGGAAAGCTGATGCTGAGGTGAATTGATTGCAGATTCAGTTTTATGTCTGTATGTGTTTGGCATCTTCTATCTACATTCTAATAAGTGTTATTTGTCATAATATTTCTTGTGAATTTGTCTTGGCATTCAGAATGGTCAAGCTGGTTTGAATAAAGAGCTACAATTATATCCTTCATTTTTTCATCAGGGAGTTAATCAAAATTGTTTGTGCTGTGATGAAGTTCTTCCTCCCACTCCCTTACCCCCCTGATTTCCCTTTTATTTTTGTACTTCCAGTTGTGGATGGGGACAAAGTTGGCAATTCCAGCAAACTGGACTGTTTGCATGACTGCGCGGTGGTGGTGGTGGTGGTGGGTGGTTTCCTGACTAGAAGCAGAGGTCCTAGATAATGCCATCTTGACCTTTTCTGTGAAATTGCTTATTCAGTTTTGGCTGTGTTAATGTTTGGTATGAATCTGCATTTGGGAACCTTCCAATCTAAAGTCTGAATTTGGTGAAGCTTGTCTTGCTGCTGGAGAAGCAGCATGGCGTAAGGCAATGGGCTGGCCTAGGAGTTAAGACCGTTCCTCACAAAGGGGTCCTCTCACTACCTGAATTTGTCACCTTGAGCAAGCTGTCCATTCCCATGCAAAAAAATCTGATGCTTTCTGGAGGGATTTGAGATCTGTTGATGTAAAATGCAATAGAAGTGAAACAAGAAAAGAGAAACAAGAAAAGAAAGAGCAGGGTGGGTGGCTTTTTGTTGCAGTTGGCTTTTGTGGTTTGTTGTTGTTTTTTAAACAACCGAGTGCAAAATATGCACGACACATCACCTTGGTGCTCAGTGAGTCCTAAGCTTTCCGAATTTGCTCTGAGCCTAAAACTCAGATTTGTAACTCCCCTGCTAACTGCTGTAGGCATCCTGCCACTCGCACAGAAGTATCTTCTGGGGTCACCTTGCTGTCGGTTTTCTGCTGTCGGTTCTTCCGCCTCTCTTTGTTTGTGTTCCTTGAAATTGCAGGTGAACTCTAGAGTCCAATAGGGGTAATAATAAGGTAGGTGAGAGAACTGAGGAGTGCTCCCTGATAAAGCTGTTTTAACTTGTTTAAGAAGCAATGTCACCAAAGTGGATTTAGGCCACCAAGGAAAGAAATTACTGCAAATCTGCACTGCTGGCTGGTGGTGGCATGGTTTAGTGGGCAGCGTGGTGAAGAGAGAACTTGAAGCTAAATCTGCCTTGTTCTGCCTCTGGTCCGTAGTGATGCCTCAAGCAAATGACTTGCTTTTCTCTATTTCCTGTTACTCCAGCATTTTACCTGGTTAAGCATATTTTGGGGAGTTAGAGATAATCTTGTGCGCTATGTCTTGATCAACATCTGAAATGCAAACGTAATAAAGTCATGCTGCACACGGCTGTGCAGAGGAATTTATTGTCTGGTCTGTCATCCTCAGACATTTCCACAGCAGTAAGTACAACTGCATGGGTGTTTGTCTAAACAGTCCCCTCTCCTGAGGTATATTCAACACAACTGACTTTTCTGCCTTTCACATGAGCAGAAAAGTCTGCTGAGGTGTCATGAGAGCTCTGGACATGCTTGGGAATCCGGGTAGCAGTGTTCTTATTTATTTAGGGGGACTATATATAGCTTCTTAGGAAGAAAACATTTATGCTTAAGAACTCAATAGCAGGTGGAATGCCATTTCTAAAACGCAGCTTGCAACCCTCTGCTGTCGTGCAGGCCAACAAATATGGTAAGATTTATGCATGTTTTGCAACTTCTAAATCTAAATGCTTTCTTTTTGGTTCAGTGCTGGCTTCGTACTGTTTTTTTCTTAGTTTAAAATGAACTACAAATTTTCTTTAAAATAGAGTAATTGGAACAAAGGTTTTTTGTTGTTTAAAATAAGTAAATATAAAATTTGTCATATAGCAATACAGCTGTTAGATTATCATGCTCTAGCAGGAGGGAGGGAAGTAAAACAAAAGGAAAAGGGATTGGGAAAATACATTTGTGTTATGCAGAGCCATGTCTAAACAGCGTGTGCGAAGTGAAATGGGACAAGAGTAGAAGGAAAATGGAGGCCAGATATGAACTTGGCTGTCTGCAGGTGCTAGGTTCTCCCTTTGAGCCTAGGTTAATTAATATGCATTGCTCCTGCTGCAAATGTGTGTGAGGAAATTGTGACTGGCATGCAGGAGGTGCCATCTGCATTGTAATTCTGGCGGTGCGAGGGACCTTCGTGGTTAAAACGTGGCTTGATTGTACAACATAGAAAAGACCCAAATCTTCAGAACTGTGTTAGGTGACTCCTAAGGTGTGGGAGCAGAGGTGGAACCCAGGGTTAGGATGAGCTATGTACAGCTTAGGTCTAGGTAAGTTCTGAGTTTGATTTGCAACTCCTGCAGAGGCAGCGGCCTACTCAAATACAACGAATTCAGGAGGACACCGGATTATTGATTGGTGCTAACCTCTGAGCTGCTCGACTGTGAAAGTCGTGGGGCAAGCAGGTTCCCTCAACAGCAAAGGAGCTGCAAGGTGGAGAGGGGTTTCGAGTCCAAGGTGAAGCAAGTTCTGCGTAATTATCCAAGGTGTGCCCCTACTGTGAGCGGGCACAAGTTAAATTAACTACCTGGGTACCTATGAGCGTGGTGAAGGAATGAGCAGGGCTGCTGTTACTGGGTAGAGGTACACAGTGATGTCTGTTACTGCAACTTTATGATTTCCTTTTTTGCCTAGACCAGCTGCACTAAGTGGCTGCATCTGCTGTGCCTATCAGCAGCGTGACTGTGAGCTTCTGACCCTGCTGTAAGTCTGTAGTACAGCCCTCCCTAGGCTGCTAAGGCATTCAGATCAGTGCAGGTTATAACCTCCCACTTCATGTTGAACTGAAGTAAGTACCCATGAACTTTAGCTAAGTTCAGGGACTATACCCTAAATTGCTGTAAATGAACTCTATCATTTCCCCCTTTGTTTCTCTTCCCTTTTCCTCACTTTGTACGCTGTCACAGACTAATGCTTAGATTATTGTGCTGGTTTACCTCTTTACTGCTGTAGGGAGGCACAATTCATTTTTGTTTGCCAAAGCATAGAAACTTGCATCCCTGTTTAAAAAAGAAGAAATAGTTTGGTTGAAAAAAATGTCAGCCATATTGTTGTTGTTTTTTTTTTTCTACTCCTTGAACGAATTCCAAGAGTTTTTATACTGAATAAAGCATTTCTGCTGTGACCTTTGCTCTGGGGACTAGATTTAGATACTAAGGAGCTTGTAGTTATTTTTTTCTTCACTCTTGGAAACTAGTGCTTTTCTGTGTGAAATGCAGCTTCTTCACTGAAATTCACCACGCACCCTCTCCCCCGGCAAGTATTTGTAGGGTACATTAGAGTATTCGTGATCCTGCAGCCTTCTTCTGATCCAGAATTCCAATGAAACTGGGATTGGAACCTGACTTCAGGACACGACCTCTGTGCTGACAGAGCTCAAACCCTCCGGTGGTGCTGCCTGCTAACATCTGCAGCGGCGGCAGGCACAACCCCCTCGGAATGTAGGACTGGAAGGAGCACCTGAAGGTACCCAGGAGATTCATGACCGATGTCCAGAGTTAAAATACAGGCTTCAAGTTTTTTAGCCATGGTAACTTCTCAAAATGTGAGGGCAAGCTTTAATTTACTTAGAAGATCAAAATTCACCAGATCTAAAGTGGTTCTAGTGTGTTCCCCTGGGGGATCCTGACACTGGTGGATTCCCAGGGATCTTAACTTCTGTTTCTGCTGTCCTCCTGCTTAGTTTCTGAAATTAGAACCTGCGGTAGTCATAGTTTTGACAGTTTTGAAAAATGTGTAAATAGTTTTTTTTTTTCTTTGTGGCTGAAGTGGTTCTTCTCGACGTATCTTGTAGTTCATGGAAACTGCTTTGATCTTTGCCTGCTAACGTCTTTCCTTTGCTGAGGTTGTAGACAGTGACATGAAGTGGATGGGGTGGAGTGGCTTTCGGAGAGAAGTATAGAAGGGTAATTCTTTTGCAGAGGATACTTTCCAAATGAAAACTGCATTTTGTCACACCTATATTAGAATTATTCCCCCTCAGTTATGCAAGTAAAAGGAAACTTGGTCTTACGATTAGGAGGCCAGAGATGGCTACAAATGAATTTAATCCATCATTTTACTGTAGATTGTCACTTTAGGTGAGTTGTACAATTTTGGATATAAATTGCCCACCCATCAAGTGTGAATGATATTTTTTTAGTGCTTTTGTTTCTTTAAGATTTAAGTTCTACAGAGCATGCTCTTTTGTGCACTTTTAACTCAGTGCTTTTTCTAGTTTTCTGAAGCTGCAATTGAATGGAAGCCTCCAGGGTACTGAAGAGAACTGGGTGGCTTTTTTGGTTGAACAGTTTATTTGCTTATTATTACTTTTTCTTACTTCTAATAAAAGATAAATTGTCAAGAGAAATTTCTACTTAATTAAAAAAAAATCTTAATTCACTTAAAACGATGGAATGTAACTGGGATGGGACAGCCTCTTCTGGGTCTATAGGTGAAATCACTTGGAATAGCACCGTGAAATGTGAGTGTGAGCTGTGTGCCACGTGTAGCTGGGTGTCTTCATGGTTTTACCGTGTGGAGGCTCTGGAGTTTTCCACCACCTTCAAGCTGGCGGAGCGAGGTTGTTTAGCTCACAGTTACGCTTTTAAAATCGAGCTTCTAGGTTCGGTTCCTGCTGCTGTTAACCCAAACTCCTCCTAACTGCCCTGTAAAGAACCCGATGAGGTTTGTTCCCGCCTTTTATTTATTTATTGCAAGGGTTGGTGTTGGGGTGGGATGGGATGGGAGCGAGCTGGGGGGCGCGCAGCACAGCGCCCTGCAGCCGGGGGCTGGGGGACTGGGGCCAGGCCTGCAGCTGGCTCAGCGGCGTGGGCCTGCCCCAGCGGGGCTCTTGGCACGGGGATTTCAGGAGATGGTGAGCGACAGGGTTGGTCCGCTGACGCACGCTGTAAATATTTAGCCTTTTCAAATTATTTTTAAAGAATCCCCCAAACCATAAGCACAGCTGGCATGCTTGTTAGCATCCCTATAAAGAAGCCAAAGAGGCTGGGTTACGTTCTCGTAGCGTGGGGCCTGGCCCTTCAGCGCGGAGATGGGGCGGCACGGGTGGAGGTTTCCCTCCCTGCTGACACTCGCGCTCTACCTGCTGCACAGATAAACAGAGGACTGAGCTCTCCCAGGCTGTCTGTCTGGCACATTTCACAAGCACTAAAACTCTCTTTCGGGAAGGCAGCCATTGCCAGGCATGTAAACATTCTGACCATGCCACAGTGGTGTCCATGCTGTGCGTTAAAGTGCTCTGTGTGAGACGTCCACATTAATAGCACCGGGCTCTATGTCTTCCTGCGCTGTGTCGCTCCCCCAGTAGGTTAGCTTTCATTTTCACTCCCATCTTTTTGAAAGGTCTGGCTTGAAATAAGTACAGACTTCTGGTGTTTCTCTTTTTTTTCCCCTTCGTGTCAGTAATCTGAAAAGGACTTTGTCCCTTACCTCTCCCCTTCAGGCTGACCCTGAAATCTGTAGGGTAGTGCAAGGATATTTTCCAGTGCTTTGAGGCTGAACTGCATGAACGGAGAGATCAAATTCCCACTGACACCGAGCAGTCCTGTCACCTTAAGCAAGTCACATAACTCCGTGCCTCAGTTTCCCCCTTAATGCAAAGTGTTAGCAAATGTCAAATCCCTAGCTGTGTGAAATGCTTTCCAGAAAGGCTTTTTTTTTTTTCTTTTCTTTTTTTCCTTCCACTCTTTTCTTTTTTCTTTTCTTTTCTCCCAGGTTTGTACTGCAAGGAGAATTTCAAATACACGGCAGAGTTGGATTGTTCTTGTTCCACTCTCTTCTTCCTCCTTGTATGCCTGCTGGGGTAGAATAAATGTCTCAAATCTGCTGCTGTGGAGTGAAACCAGGAGCCCCAGATAGACGCAGCCCTTCTTAGCTCCCCACATGCGCCAATCCCCCCTTCCAAGCCTCCAAACCCCACAATGATCTCTTCTCTTGTCCTAAGGAGTCAAAGTCCTTTGTTCACTGCTAAACCCTGCTCTCCTGCAAAGAGCTGCTGTTGTGCCATCTGTCTCTTTATGAATTTTTTAGTAGACTGGATGTTTGTGGGGAGTCAGTAACTTAAAGTGCACTATACTAGCCATTTGACAAGTGGTTCTCTTACTGCATAATTTGCTTCTCTTTCCTTTTTTTTTTTTTTTCCTCTTTTAAGCAACCAGAAAATTTCCTTACTAGTTTGCTGTCAAAAGCATTTTGAAATTTTTGTTGCATACAGGCATTTAGGTTTGTAAATGGCCAGCAAACTAGCGGCTGGCTTGTGTATTATTATTATTATTATTATTATTATTATTATTATTATTATCATTTGTAATGTAGACAGACAACAGATTTTCCAGGAGGCCAGTGCGTCAAAAGAAGCATAAATATCTCTTGGAGCATGATATAAAAATGAAGAATGGACTTGGGGGTAAGGAACTAGTTTGAGCTGTGGATGTCCTGGGCTCTGCTCTCTTCCCTCCATCGCTTACTCTGTGTATTTTTCTGTGTCCACATAATTTCTGTTTACCAGTAAACCAAGGATGTGTGTGCTTCTCCAGCTTTCACTGATACGGATACATGTGCTGAAAAATGATGGGTGGAAATGCTTTGGGGGTGTGGAAACCGTTGCTGTTAAGTTGGAGATTGTTTTGGATCGCTTTACAGAGTTACTCTACCTCAGGCTGTCGGTTGCTGCCACCTGGGCTGAAGGTTACCATTTCTGAAATGAAGCCAAAAATAAATTAGATTAGTTTAAATCACCGCTGATTTCAAGCACAGATTTATTAGGAGGTTTACAGAACTGGAACCTCTTTTCCACTAGCTTTCTGTGCGTGTGCCCCTAGCTGTGTGCTGTCATTGTGTGACTGCAGCCATTTTGTCCTGAGCCCTGCGAACAGGGTGCTTGCCGTTTTTTGGGTGTGTTTGAGTGAAAGTGGGGTTGTGAAGGGAAATATAGTGGGTGGGATTGCTTTGGTCCTACCAAGTCCATAACTGGAATAGCTGGGACGTGTTCTGCTTTCAGAACTGCAAGGTGAACAGGTTGAGCCTGAACCTAGATGAATAATTATGTAACTAAAAATAAAAATAAAATCCGATTATTGCTACTTTTTGGAAGCCTTAAGAAAGTAAGTCCAAATGAAGACAAGACCAGAAGGATTTTAGCCTCTCTGGACAAATCAGATGAGCTTCTGTGATGTTTTGGTGTACTCTAGACAGTAAGCATGGAGGAGTTCCAGCCTTGCTTAGACTAATTGTGCTTTAGCTGAGATAACGAACATCGTGGTGCTGGCTGCGTTAATCTTGACTGAACAATGCAAAAAATTGGGGAGAGTTAAAACAGTTTGTGGAAAAATCCTTGCCCACTTTTAAACGGAAGGTTTGCACTAAAGTTAGGAGAAGTTTGCTCCATGTAAGTGCTGAGTTCTCATAAACAGAAAGTGAGGAGCTTAAATGGCCGCATGGCCCGCGGATAACGAGAGGTCTCCGAAGGACAGATGAGATAGTGTGAGGAACCGTTAGAATCAAGGGCTTTGGTAGTAGCAGAGGGGAATGGAATAAAAGTTTCCCATGAACTAAAGCACCTCTGGGAATAGGAGCTGGTGATAAATTCACTGTGCAGACAGCACAAGAGAAATCCTGGGTGTGTGGAGCAGGAGTGTGCGACGCGGGGTCTCTCCAAGTCCATTTTTTTTGAACATTGGTCTGTGTTTGCTTGGATCCATCTGCACTCAGCATTGACTATGCCAATATTTCAGAGTATCTGCACTCTAATGAAAGCGTCCCCTGTATTTATGACCTAAAATGGTCTTCCTTATCACCTTGCCACTCCTCAGCCTCTGTCTAGACCTGGTTTTATGGACTTGTCACTTCATTTGCCCTAACCTTTTTTGTTACTGCCTCTTGCTTCCCTTTTGAACCTTTTGTTTCTGCCCGTCCCTTCCCTGTGTGTTTCGGACACCATCTGTTTCTGGTGGGATCTCATGTATTTTTTTACCCTGTAAACATCCCAGGATTTCAGCCTCTTCGAAGTGAGCGTTTCACATCTGAAGAAGACCTCGCAGTGAATGTGCAGTATCTGTTTCCTGCTTTCAGACAGCGTGTGAACCAATTTTTCTCCTACTCAGAACATCGCCCAAAGTCCTTGTAAAAACGAGGACAAGATTTATATTAAAAGTACATAATATATATCTGAAACGTGAGTCAGTTGGAGCTGGCCTCATAATTTTAACGCTATTAAGTACTTAGGTGATGACCCTAAGATCCTGCAGGAGGTGTGTGACACGG
Source organism: Anser cygnoides (assembly GCF_040182565.1). NCBI lineage: Eukaryota > Metazoa > Chordata > Aves > Anseriformes > Anatidae > Anser > Anser cygnoides. The sequence goes on along the minus strand of NC_089898.1, from coordinate 3,184,110 downwards.
TGAGGGGTGCAATCCAAGCTTTGTGTCTTCCAGGCTGGATCGTGTAAGCACGTCCTGGAAATGCATTTCCTCTCGTAAGTGTAGTTTGTATATCCATCTTTCCCTCTTACTTGATTTGGATCCCTAATGTGCTGCTGTCATCCACCCCCACCCCCTTTTCTTTTCTTCCCTCCCATCTTCTCTTCTCCGCTAATTTCCTTCCCAAATAACGAGCTCCGTGGGCGTTCCATTTATAACTCCATGTTTGGTGGCTTTTCCTTCAAGTGGAGTCCATTGAGCTTGTAAATTGTGTTGGATCAGTGAGCCTATAATGAGGCTTCTAAGTCCAAACAGTGCAGGTCTGCTGGGATTTTATTGTTCATAAAGCTTCTTCCCTGGGGAGTGATAGAGCCATTAGGTGTGCGCTGTGTTTAATATTTGGTCATGACAGGAAGCAATAATTTTCTATCTTTTACTGTGACTCCCGAGTTGTTTTTAAGCAGTCAGCTTATTTGAGCCTCGGTGACTGTGAACCTATTAGGCAAAAGGGGTTGCTCTTTCCTACCTGGCTTTGTATCTTTCTTACAAAGGCTGTTTCAACAAAATAAAATAAAATGAAGTGGCAACTGATCGCCCTATGGAGGCTTTTAATCACTCATCCCTCTCGTGAACTCCCAAGCACTGTCACACCTGACAGGAGATGGCATAAAGCTGATTTCACCAGATGATGGCATTTCTCGTGCTGAAGGGATTTTTTATTTATTTATTCCAGCACAGAACAACAAGCAGGCTATACGTATGGTATGTTGGAGATTTGGGGTTTTATCCCATTTTCATATAAATCCACACCAAGACTTTCTTGAATTTAAATGGAAGCAGGAGCAAGGTATTCAATTATTTTGGAAGTTGTTGTATATAATTTCCACAGGGGGGGAAAAAATCAAAAGCAACTAACAATTTTGGGTGCCTCCAGATTTTTTCCAAACTTCAAATATAAGCCATTTTCAAAAGGTTCCATTCCTGGATGGCACTACAACTAGCAAAACCACTTCCACTTAGTGGAAAAAAATTCCACTTAGAGTATCTTAAAACAAATTCATGTAACATTCAAAATATACGTTTTAAAATGTATTTTTACTGAAAAAAAAACCCACACAACTCCCCTCCCTCCCCCAAAAAATAAAAAAAAAGGACTGAAAAAAGCTTGCTTTTCTAGAAAATTTGGGATTTGCAATTTGGGAAAGAAAATTCTACATTTTTCCAGCATTTTTTTTTCTCTCTCTCTGTTTGTTTGTAGCCCTTAGCTTCCTTTTCAAAGAGCAAAGGTATAGCATTATTTTTTAAATTGGGAGTCTGAAGTCAGTTGGTAATTTTCCAGTTCACACGCACTCCTATTCCCCAAGTGTTTCAAGCTGAACTTTGGCCTGTATTTAACCGGTCTATTGTTTTTGAACCAAGTGCTGTCCAACAGAGCCTCGTGGCGTTTATCCTTAATATATCTCAGGAGAGGTGTGAGGTAGAGGCACCACTGTAACTGTCACCCAGCAGACCCCCCGTTTCATTTCCCCCTTCCAGCAGGAAGTTTTCTGGTGGCCGTAGGAAACGGCAGCGCGGTTCCTTACACAGATTCCTCTTCCTGCACCCGAGGACCCAAACTGGGGCAGCCCGCAGCTGGGGAGAGGCGTGAGGCTGGGTGACAGTGAAAATGTGCCCATCAGCCTAGGCTCTGCTTCTACTAGGTACGAAAAGGCATTCCCCCATCCGTGAGCAGTTGTTCTCTGGGAAATTCTTGTAGTTCAGAGTGTTATTTAGGACATAGCTCCCTACTGGTCAGTAAGCAGAACTCCAAGGTAAGATTTCTTTGTAAGATGAATATTTCTCCATGGGGAAGAGAAATAGAATGGGATGGGGAATTTTAACTGAATTTAGAAAATCGATGGTCAAATAGCCTCTTGGTGGCTCGTGTTGTAAGGTTCCTGTTGCTCTGTTCATTCAAGATCCTTTACCAAAGGAATAGCCCCAACCCATTTCTGTTACAGGAGTCTCGCCAGGCAAGATGAAACAAAAAGGCTGAGCTAGAGGAAGCCCATAATGGCCAGTGAAACGGGGAGTTGGCCTTCTGTGGTCCTCAGAGGCACGCAGCTGTTAGAAACCCAGCACTTCATGTTAACGAAGCAAGCTTTAGTGGAAGGGATGGAAATTAGGAGGGCTGAAGTCTTGTTTCCCACGGTCTCCTTCCTGTGGCCTGTGTCGGAATTCGGACGAATCACATCCCCCTGAGCCTACCTCGGGGTGCCCATTAAAATTGCAAGACCTTTGAAAGGAGTGTGGCAAGCCAGGTGGGATGAGGGGAGGAGGGCACTTTTAGCTAGGAGCTGCGTGGGGATTCTGCAGTGCTAACTGGGACAGCAGTCTGAACAGCATTGCTGGTGCTTGTCAGTGCTGACAGAAGATGTCCTGAGCGTGTTGGTGGCTGGTTGAGGCTGAGCAGAGTCAGACCACGCGGCTGGCCTGAAAAGAATATTCCTGCTTACATGTTCAGACAGCACAGTGTCAGCTAATGGGGGGTTTAGTGCACACTGGTAAGTACCAACAATTTCTTTCTGAGAACACAGGCCGCTGCCTGAGCTGGAAGAGTCGGGGTTATAGAAAAATTGCTGCTCGAAGCATCATAACTTCAGATCCGTATGACCCGAAGTGGTTAGTGAGCGGAGAACTCCATCTCTGCAGCCGGTGGCATGTTGAGCCCTTTTCCCTCTGCTCCCGTTTCTGGCATGAAGGCAGAAACTGCTGCTCTATGGATTTTTCTCCCCTTTAAAGAAGAAAAAAAAAAGAATAGAGTAACTATTCTCATTGGAAATGCGAATCCCAAGCAAGCTAAAATGATATCATCAAGCACAAGCATTCAGGCTCTGTAGACTGCTAGGAAGTTACTCCTAGTTACTCCTCTGACAGTCTTTCCCTTTTACTCCTGATGCTTCCCTCAAAGAACCAGACAACTTTCGCCACAGGATGTGCCATCAGTTCTGCGTGCTTCCTCTGCTTTCCATTGTTGCTGCTGACTGCACCACCAAGCTGTTTTTTTTTTTTTTTTTTCAGTCTGATTATTGTAGGTGTTCACTTGCTCTAGTTAGGTCTGTTTCTTTGCTCCAGGGGAAAAGTTTTCCACTACCATATTTTCCCTCTGGGTTCTTGTCTTGATCTTTGGAGCTCTGTGCAAGAGGCTTGTATCAGAAAGGGAAGAAATAATTGCCTTGCTCTTATGGCTCCGTACCCAAGAGCAATGTTGTGAAAGCACAGTTGCACAAGGTATGGTTGCATTAGCCAGATACACACGCTCTTTTTGAAAATGCCAGACCTTAGAGGAAGATCACGGGCTGTTTGAACAGAGGTGACATAGGGAGGGTAATGACAGAGGCGTTTAAAGCAGTTGAAAGCCAGTGCACAGTGTACAGATGAAATTAGCTGGTGGCACAAAGAAATAAGACTTGAAGCTCAGAGTGGTGATGCCAATACAAATTGGATTTAATTGCTTTTGAAGACATGTGGTTAAATTTTCTTATGCAACGTTGACAAAAAGCTACTTCAGCACATGGGTCCTGATTCAGCAAAGCAATTAGCACTTGATATTAGTTAGCATCAACATCAAGAAACATGGATATAAATGTTTTGTTGAAACTAAGTCCTGAAAAGAAAAACGGAACTGCTAAGATGCCCATCTGAGTTTCTGGCTCATTTCATATTTGAAAACTTTCTATAAGAAATGACAATTTTTATTTTCCTGTGAAAGAAAGGAATAAATCTAGGATTCTCACATTCACCTAAATTTGAGGGGGAAAAAAAAAAGTGTTGTTTTGAACAACTGGTAAAACCGAAAAGGTTTGCCCCCTTCACGCATGGGATTTATCTTGTATTTCTACCTTAAGCTTTTATTCTGGGTAGCTTTAAATGATCCTTGAATTCATTGCTACTAGAAATTTCACTGGGACTTCAAACTAGATTGTGCTAGATACTAAATTTGAGTGTGAGTGAATACTTGAACAGTGATGTTTTCCCAAATCTATATTCTCATTAGGAACATGGGCACTCAGTACCTTGAAGAAAAATAATAACTTTTAAGGTTGAATCCCTGCCAGTGTAAATCATTCTACTTGATGTTGACAAAATATCTGGTCAGTCAAAATTCCTCTGCTAAAGAGGGGAGAAAAAGTATACAGCGTTGTGTCAGTGTCACTTGTTGACATAGAACCTCAAAAAATCCTCTGGGACATTTTTGTTAAAGGGTTTTTTTCTTTTCCCTTTATCTCAAGCATTTCCCAGCATTCCTTCAGGACATCTGGTTCTCTCATTTTCTAGCTTTACTTCAGTGCCTTCAAAAAAATATCACTCTGTTTCTTTCTATTTAGCCAAGCAACACAAGCGGGCTGATAGCCCTGCTTGATAACTTGCCTAAAACATAGCTGCCCTTCAGAAGCAGCAACCTTAACCATTTCTCTGATGGGTAGAGCGACTCTTCCTCTGGCTTTTCTTCTGTAGCTTCAGGGTTTTTTTTTTACAGGCGAAATCAGCGTTACAGATGAAGATATGTTAAGCTCTCATTTTCTGCATGCACACGTTTGATGGCTATTTTGCTCCACTTGAGAACGCTGCTTTAGCAAGAGAAAAGCAGAGAGCATTTAAGTGCTGTCTGTCTCCGCAGATCAAAGCGGATTTTAGAGCAGCGTGGATTCTGCTCGTTGGCTAATGTGAACTGTCACGCAGCTCTGACAGTTTATCTGTAAGGTTTGCCTCTAATGCTGAGTGTGTATGGTGCTTGGTTTGGGGCCGTCCTTTCGATGGCCCCAAACTTGCAGTTTTGGGAAATGATACTTCTGGTCCAGAGGACCAGGCTTTGGAGTTTGGTGAGGAATTCTCTACTGGACCAGGAGGCAAGACTGGAAGATTAGGACCTGACAGTATTTGGGTGCAGCTGGAGCCTGGGGGTGAGGCAAGAAGCAGCTAGAATGAGCGGGTGAAAATGGGGAAGGGGACTGCTCAGTCAGGGACCTTGTGGTGAGGTGCATGCTGACCTGGTGGGGAGGGATTGTGTCATAATTATGCATTGTATATTCCAAAACAGATTTAAATTAGAGTTGCTTCTTCAATCTTGATTTTAACATTTATTAGCTTCTGAATGAGATTTACAAGCTCAGTAGTATTCCTGTACTTCAGATCCTGGACACCCTATTTACATTACTTTCAGGTCTGGGTAAAGCTTTGTTTCCATTCAAGTTTCAATATGAGTATTTAAAAATAAAACCTCCTGCATTTTGAATGCACATTACTTTTCCATCTATAAGAAATCTACAGCTGTTCCAAGAGCAGTTTGGGGGCAGTGGCAGCACTGGCAAAGAGCAAAGCAAGGTAGTTTTTAACAGGGCGTGCAATAGCCTGCAGCGCAGCTGTGATCCCACCCATGTACAACGCCTGTAGGACTTTAACAGACTACTATGATTTTGCTTAGCTTTACCCTACACGAATTGAGTCTGCCCGTCTTCCTCTTTTTTCCCCAGATGTAACATTTCAAATGCACCTTGTGTATCTGTGGTGGTCCCGAACAGGAAAGTTAAAGCTGAAGCCATTGGAGAGACAGCCTGATTGGAGTTGCAGCCCTTCCCTGCTAAGATGTGGATCTGAACTTGAAAAATTAACCGAGTCTGTTTCTCCCTGCAGCTGCTTCTAGCCCCCACTGCAAGCGCTAAATCTAAGTGCCGAATGGAAGATGATTGGCAGCTACCTCCTCCAGCAGTGGAGGCCCCACGAAGGACGGTGTGCAGATAATGAATTGGTGTCCTTATCCCAGGAGACCGAGCATTGCAATGCGGTACCCACTCTATTCTCCTGTCACCCATGGTGTAGCGTATCCCCTGGATACAAAGCGAACTCCAGGTCTTAGTGGCATAAATCTAAGTTCTCAGTCTTAAGTGTGCTTCTCCCCCTGCTCCTGAGATCTGTGTGAAATGTGTCATCTTCCCCTGAAGTGGTATCTGTGCCTTTCCGACTGCAGGGGGGTAGCAGCACCTCCTCTGTCTGCGTGCAGACCCGCCTTCGAGCACAAACCCTAAGCGTTGGCCTCCTCTTGCGTTTCTTAGAGCAGGGACATGCCTTTCTTATGACTCGGCACTGTTGCAGGTATCTTTGCTGAATATTCTAGCCTTAGGGTGAGGAAAAGGGAGCTGGGTCTCTTATGCTCAGCATCTCTCTTTGTCAGCGACTCAGTCTCTGTGCTGTCTTCTACAAATTACTCTTCCTTCCGAGGACCTGCCAAAAGCTCAGGTGCTCATATTCTCACCGCTGCCTTAACCCCATCCATTACCTGGTGTCAGTGAGACTGGAAACAACGTCTTGTTGTCTGTCTGAACTCCGTGCTTAGGTCTGTCTTCAGCAAAGTTGGGTTGCTGGTAGAAATAGATCTGATGGACAATTAGCCTAGAGCCAACTGCTGTGCACTGTTTTGCATGAACTTCTGGGAATGCACTACCTAAAAGGAGAGCAACTGTTAATATATAGCAAAAATTAAGATCCAGGTCTAATATCATGACTTCTTTGCAGCTTGGCAGTATTAAAAGCCTTAAACTGGGCTCTTGTTTACATTGATTTTAGGATCTCTTTTAAGCTCCCGATGTTTTAAGCCTGCCCAGGACAATTGGCCTGTTTTCTTGCATTTCAGTCGTTCCTTCTCCATCTTTTCTGTTTAGATTGGAAGCTCTGCAGTGCAGGGCTTTTTGTACTTTGATTTTGTGCAGTGCCTAATGGATTGGAGTCCTGCTGCAGACTGGGTCTCTAACTGCTCCTAAAACAACATGATGGTTGCTACTGTCCACCGAGACGTATTCATTTAGTAAGTGAACTTGAGGGACAAAGTCCCCTTTCTCCCTAAGACACTTTTTTTTTTTAATTGATGTGATTTTTTTTGAAGTAACTCATAGCACTAGCTAATTAACCACTTAAATATTTTCAATTTTTAAAGAAAATTGTTTTCCAGATTTTTCTTAATTTTTCTCCTAATCAGCAAAACATTTCAGTAGGTTCTATGACTTGTTGAAACCATTTTTAAAAAGAAAAAACTTTTTTCTCCAAAAAATTTTCTTCTGCCCCCAGAATGCTGTTGCAGAAGTTTAATTTTTCACCAAGAAAATGTGGTCTCAGATTCAAAATTTGGAAATTTTGAACTGAAACTGGATTAAATATATTATTAAAATGATTCTACTTGTATGCCCCAAATAATAACCCCTAATGATAGGGTCTCGTATTTCTGGGCTGCTGGTACTAATTGGCATTATGTGATCTAATCTGTTTGCCGGTTGTTCGGTGGCAACTGAAATGTGAGATGGCTTTCACAATAATTTACTGCTGCAGTGGTGCTGCTGAAGAACTTCTGGTAGTGGACGAAAATCCTGTTAAGTGCAAATGCAAAAACTGGCTTTCAGTCTGTTTTGGCTTGGGCCAATGCCCCCGGCCTGAAGGGTTTGCTGTAAAAGGCACGGCCCTCGCTCCTGCGCGTACGGGGTCAGAGGAGGACGGGGCGGTGTGTACACCTCCCCTGCCTCCTGCCGTCGGGGCCTCCCACGGCCTTGGGACTGGTGGCTCCGTATCACTGCGATGATCCGTATGGAGAACTTCCCGCTGGCATTATCCACCAAGAAGTCCACCAGTTAAAACAAAGCTCCTCCCGTATCCCATTGAAAATTTTGTCCGTTGTAGAGTCTCATCCTAAGCCGTGTGTTCTCCTGGAGTTCACTATTGTTTTGTCAGCGCACCCATCACAAAGCAGAGGTCACGTCAACATGACCTTTTGCTGGTACAAGGAGGCTGCTAAATAATTCACGTGGCCAACTTGATTTCGGGGTCCACATTTGTTTTTTCCACTCTCCTAATCAAGATGCTCATTTAATTCTATTCCAGCACCTGTTCAGCAATTAACACCCTACAATTTGCATCTTACCCTGACATTTGCTATCTTTCCAATTAGTTTTTATATCAGTATAATTAGGTAGGGTTATTACAGTGCATCAAGCAGGGTCGAGGATATTCCCAAGCCTTTAAGCTCTTTCCCAGATTTGTTTAGGGAAGCCACTAAGGGTAAACGGTTGATTAGGATCACTGTTTTTCTTCTTCATTCAGATCAGGCGAAAACTGTTTCCCCATGTGGCTCATGAAAGATCAGGGAAATATGTCAGTCTGTAAGAACTAATATTATGTAGTTCATGACTTTTTGGGTGAATTTACAGGGGATTATAAGTAAGGGTCAGGCTGGGTAGCCACTTCAGTAGCACTCATGAGGGGACATTACGCTTTTGCTTTATATTAAGCTCAGCAAATTGTAACAATGATTTTAATTTTTAAAATCAATTTTTGGAGTTAATGTGTGGGTGGGGAAGAAACAAATCAAAATTAAAGGGCAACCTAACCATATTGAACACAGCCTAATTGGTAAAGACTACGGAAGTGAAATGCCTATTCTTAACACTTTTTAATTTAAACTTCACGCAGTGAAGTTCTTGCTGTTCAGCCCCTCTCGGATTCGATTCTAGGCTCTCCGATTCCAAAATGGCCTTGCAGCCAACGTATGAAGAGTGTCTAGCACAGTGGACCTTCCTAATCCTCCTGCACCAGCAATACTGAACAGGGTGGCTCTTTGCTGCTGATGTTGAATTTTTATCCATCAATATACGATGCTGACATAAGGGGGACTTCTGTGTGTGTAGGGGAAGTGGGACACTGGGAGGCGAGATCTATAGTATGGATCAGAGAGGAGAAGTGTTTTCTGATCTCTCACCACCCTGCTCTGCATGGTGCTGCTTTTGGTTTGAAATTATCTCCCTCCAACTCCCCAGTTCCCCCGCATCTCTCTTAATTCTGTAGGTGCATACAAAGGCCGTATTATCAAGGGGCGATATTGCCCTTGGCAAGACTGCAGTAAAGAAAAGGATGCAATTGCAGGAAGATCACATCTTGCTGGGTAAAGTGAAGAGGTGGATTTGGGAAAAAATAACATAAAATCACGTCTGGTACATCGCTCCTAAATCTGGTTGTTAATTCTGGGCCTTTTTGCAATGCACTTTACTCTAGACCATTTTGGGAAGGGGTGCTGGGAGCCCAGGGGAGGAATCAGCCCACTCGTGTTCCCCGGCCTCAAAAAGCTGGAGGAGCACAGCACTCGTGTGCCGTATCCCTATGGCCTGAGCTGAGGGCACTTCTAGAGCCCTCAAGTATACACTAGATTTACCCTTGTTCTATGTAATACTGCGTTCTGTATGAGTTTCATCTCCCCACGTTGTCTTTTTTATTTTTCCCCTTTCTTTATAAATCTCCAGTTGCTTTGTTTGAACGGGCTTACAAAACTATGGGGTGGTAATGTCCTGGGAAATTGGGGTAATGAGGAAGAAGTGGAACGGGAAAGGAGGCTGGGGATAGAGAAGAAACCTGCGGAGACAAGGCCAATTAATGGGAGTGATAAGATTCAGAACGAGAAAACAGGGCCAGCCATTGGACAGGAAAGTTTTGAACATTAAACCTCGTTTTTGTGGGTGGGCTCTCAGAGTGAGCCATTTTCTCTGATGTCTTGACGCTGTGACTAATTTTTAAGGTTATATCCTTCGCTGCTGCTTCACGATAGCAGATCCTTATGAATGTGTTCTTGTGACCTGTTGGTAAATAAATGAACTGAAAGCCAGTGAGAGGGTTTCCAATAAGGGTGCTTAAAAAAACCCAAAAAGTTATATGGAAGAGGTATTATTATTTTATTTTCAAAGTTGAACTAAGAGTTTCTGCTTTCCTGGGACAGTGTGGGTGGGTGCACATAAAATACACTATTAAATTTAAATCCCATACTAGAAAACTTTAAATCTGGTAAATATTTCACTTGGGCTGAAAAATGAAAACTTTCAGCCTTTGTTTATTACCATGGATTGTTCCTGATGTTTCCAAGTCAGAAAGCTGGAAAATAAGGCTGAAGAAATGAATAGGGAGCTGGAATAGCTGCACAGAGGGATTCCCATCTGAAATTCTTTCTTAACCTGGAGATGATAAGGAAAGGTCTGAAGGAACTAGCAAGTACACCACGCAAATAACGCTCTCAGGTCAAAATATCCTGATTCCAGGGAAAGGACTGGGTAGATCCAGACTGTGGGGACTCAGCACGCTGTGGTGCTTATTATTTTTTTTTTTCCCATTTCAGTGACACGAGACACCAGGAAGGGGGAAAGCCGAACCTCTGGCTGGGGAACCTTTCCCCTTTCCCGAAGCCTGTGTCAGGCTTCAGTTACATTTCCAGGTTTGCCTGTGTTAGGATTCCCTGGTGGAGAGGGGGAGGATTCCTGAGGGGTTATTTTATGGAGTGGAAGGAAAGGGTTAGGCTTTACGGAGGCAGAGCAGGTCGCGGCTGTAGTTCACTCCCTCTGCTGGTGCAGGGGAACCAGCATTTGCTAATTGCTTTGCTTCATTGCTCTGTGTGAGAGCAACGGCTGATCTGAAAACCAAGGTAGCAAAGAATTCTCCTTTATGACTCTGAACACCGCGTCAAGCTGTACCGGCACAACTCACCTCCTGAAAACACCCGAGGAGGAGAGCAGAAAGGAAAAGGAAGGGAGTTGGGGCAGGGCGGAATCGGCAGCAAGACAAGTTGTGCAAATTCAATTAAAAAGGGGGGAAGAGTCTTCTAGCAAGGAGATTTCCCATCTGATTTTTCCAACTCATTGACTTCATCTGGATGCTTATCTAAGCTAAACCTTGAGCAATGTGAAGTTTTCCCCCCAATGTTCACCTCTGCGTATCGTATTAAAATCTGGAGTCTCATGTACTTGCTGGCTGGGTGGAGGAGAGAGTAAACAAATAGTTCGGTTTAAAATGGTAACCATATCCTGCATTGTGCAGGGTAATGTCATTATCTGATCACCTTGTCTGCCTTGAAATCTCACACTTCATCTTTTCCCCTTAATAGATTTCACCTTGGAATGCAAATATACTTTGTCACTGCCGAGCAATCTGGTTAATACAGTGCCTGGTCACTCTGGGCCGGGAAGAGACTTTCCTAACATGCATCAGAAATCACTTTCAGCGCTAAAAAGCCAGCAGCTTCTGGCTGAATGGCGTGGAGATCATCTCAAGCTGCTGGTAGGGACAGCAGGAATGGTTTTGATTTGTTTGAGTGTGACAGCATTGAAAGGCTGCGTCTTGCTGCTCGCAGGCTGTTTCTTAATCAGCAACTGAAAACTTTCTCTGAAGATGGCCTGCTTAAGGGCCAGGACCCTGAACACTAAAAATGTAAGCTTTAGCTCCCAGAGCACTATTTAGATTGAGATCTTCTGTGTTGCCTAAGAGTTTATAATGGAAATTATAATCCAAATCTAACAGCTAGCTCGGAAAGACTTGCCAAAGACAGCAGTAACTTGGGCAAGTTACGGAAATTGCTGGCTCTTCAGCTCTTTTGAAAATGAAGCTGTTCCTAACCTGTTGCTTTTAATGTAAGAATTTGGCTCTAAGTCATCACCTTATCTAAGGGGACCTAGCACTGGTGACCTCCCGTCAGGAGAGAGGATGAAGTCAGTTTAAAGAATCTTTTGTCAGTGTCCAAAGAAAGAAATTAAACTTCAGTGCTCAAAACGTGCTCACGGTATTTTTCTCTTTGAATCCTTGGTTTTGTGGCTGACCTGTCAGTGGAATCCTAGGATCATAAAAGTTTGGTCTTTTCCATCCCGCTTAGGTCATCCAGCGCTCTCCCTAGCGTGGCCCTGCCGAGGAATCTCTTGCTGTGTTTTATTAATATATCCCCCTGCTGTAACTCGGTGCGTTGCTTCCCCGCAGGCAGGTGTCCAACATTAACGGGAGCTACATTCACTGGCAGGGGGACGGGTTAGAGCCTTAGCGTGGTGTCTCTAGGAGTGGAAGGGGAAAGAAGTGAATTAAGTAAATGAATAATAATATTAATGATGTTTGCTAAATCTCTCATCTCGTCTACGAGCCGGTGTAATTGCCCCTGTGCTCTGCGTGAAAGCCAGCAGGCTGATTGAGAAATATAAACAGAATTATTCCCTCCCTTTTTCCCAAACAAGAAGATAGCCATTAATAAGGGCTCTTTGGTTCCTGAAAATAGGAGCACAATTCCTATTATCTAATCAGCAACAGCTCCGCTGCCAACTGTATAAAATTCCCCCTAGTTTTGGGGGATCTATCAGAGCTTTTGCAGTTGCATTAATAGAAATGAAGTCTCTCCATGTGTACGTGTGTGTGTGAGGACTTGCACTGATCGGGTTGACCTATTTTTTCAACTCCCAATTTATCAACACATTATTAAACTGAAACGATGTGAACCTCTGCAAATCCTTTTCTAATTTTTAAAAGCAAATTTGGGGGAAAGCAATAATAAAAAAAGGCTTATTTTAAAAGATGAAACCAAAGTTTAAACAAGAAAGAAATCCCTCTGGTTAGGTAATATCAGGAGGCTCTACGGCTTCTCAGTCTCTCCTCCTTTAAATCTTTTTGGATGAGTTCAATGACTCTAAGCTGTCAGGTGCAAAAGGCGTTGGCTGCTGCCTGGAAATAAATTAATTTGTAGGATGAAAGGTCACGCAAAATATTTGGGAATTTTGGAGGCACTGCAGCTGAACTTGGTTGGCACCGGCAGCAGCTGTTTGGCTTGCTGGCTTTCCTCTGCTGGGTCGCTGTTGTGTAATTCTTTTTTTGGGTGGTGGTGGGGAGGGACCGCGATGGAAAAGGGGGAAATCTGGCGAGTATTTGGCTGCCTGGAGCAGGTGACCAAATTGATTAGTTGCTCCCGGGTTTTGTTCGAGGAGGGGTCGGGGAAGAAAACGCGGGGGGAGGCTCTGCGTGGCTGCGTTTTAACACCTTCTCTGCTAAGCAGGAGGCCAGCTCGGGGTGCTAAATTCCTGTCTGTGGCTGTCTGTGAAATAAATCTGTGTGTTGTGTAGTCCCAAGCTGTCAGCAATGGTTTGCACTGATGGACTCTGAAAGAGGTTTCCTCTCAGTTCGTGGAGTAGTCGGCAGCCGCTAGGGAGCTGTCTTTAGCTCATGTTTCAGAGTTAGCTCATTAGACCAATAACAGCAGACACTTTTTTTTTTTCCCCTTCAAGAATTTGTGAAGTCGGGCTGTATTTATAGAGTTATGGCTAGACAATAAAAACGCTGCATTCTCCTTTACCTGTTGTAACAGCCTGGTGAGTCGGATGGCACGGGATTTTTCACAGAGCCTCACTTCCCCGTTTGGTTGTTCCTCCTGTAAGCTGTGCCCCTTTCACCGTCGGGCTCTCTCTGTCTCACAAGGAGCTTGCTCAGGATTGCCCAGTTCTTTGTCTCTCCCAGAGTCAGGGCTCGGCCCTTTAGTTTGATCCCTCACTCAGAGGAAGCCCTGACTGACTTCTTCCTCCCCTTTGCACTGATAACAGCAAGCTGAACGGGCTGTCTCATTCCCATTTCTCTTCCTAAACCTCTCTCTACCCCCCGCTCCCTTCCTCCCAGCTGCGTAATGCCAATAACGTCCTGTGTTGGTTCTCAGCAGCCTTCTTGTGATTCATGAAACTGTGCCAGGAAGAACTGCTGAGCTGAGCTCTTTTCTAGCTCCCCCTGTGAAGCTGCTGCTTGGCCTCTTTTTGCACAAGTCTACTTGTCCAGTTACTCCGCTTTAAAATGTTTCTAGTGTCAGCCTCTGTCTGCCTTACCGATGGATTTTATAAGAACCGCTATGGGAAGATGTGATGTTATCAGTCTGGCCACCGGTAAACTTCATTCCGTAGGATGTGACCGCGCTCCCTGAAGAGCTGAGACAGTGCTGGTCGCTCCTAGCAGGAGAAGGCTTGGAACGACTCCAGGAGCATAAGCCAGGAATTCTGAGTTGTAATCTGAATATCTGATAGCTTCCCTTCCTGGCCTTAACCAGCCATGTCATGTCTTAGGTCTTTGCTTCAGTTGCAGTAGTCAATTTTGACTGTTTTCCATTGGAAGTGTTCAGTTAGCTAAGAGGAAGGAAAAAAAAAAAAGAACTTTCACATTATTTTTGTTTCACATTTAATTGCAGCTTTAACTGATGAAAACCTTGATCTGCAGCTTTTCAGCCTGATTTAAGTACTAGCAAGCAGTGAAACCAGCTTGTTAAACCAGAGCAGCGGTATCGGGGCTTAAAGCTGGAGCGAGCGGTAAAGTCAGCAAAAACGCGCTGCGCGATCTTACCGGGCTACACAGCGAGCAGGTAGGAATGCTGGAGGCATTTGTTGTGACAGGGAAGGCAGGATGTGAGTTCAGAAGGAAGGATGTGAGTGCACTGTGACCTCCCGGTGTAAAATGTCATCCCGCAACAGCAGGCTGTGCCTGGGAAGCGGGGATGTGCACGGGGCTGCTTCAAACCGTGCGCTTCAGCCGGGCCTGCTGTCAGCCCCCGACGCTCTGTAGTTCCAGCCAAGAGGAGAAATGAGTCAGTGTTCCCGTTGTTCCCAGATAGCGACACCTGACGTGTTGGGCCTGAAACAGAGAGAGGAAAGTTGGAAGTAAGATCTCTCACTGGAAGGAGTGTCCTGGGGTTGAGTCACTGGTCTGGAGCCCGGGAGGTCTCCGTGAGGTCCCTGTCACTCAGGTGGTGTTCGCAGCTCGGGTAGGTGAGACCCCTCGGGCAGCAGGTCCAGCAAGCTTCGCTCCGCCTGCGCCGCCTCCTGCAGCCACCTGCCTCTCTGCTGGCTGCGGCACGGAAAACCTGCGCCCTTCCTCTCCGTTTCAGGGCCCCTGTGCCTCAGGGGTGAAATGGAGGACGGTTACACGCCCCTAGCTTACACGCTGATGACTGAAGATATTTAGGTACTGAAGAATTAAAGAGAACTGGGGTGTGGGGAGGATCTGGAGGTAAAGACCTGTTTGGGTAAAAATTTATAGGGGTGGACATTCAGTGGTGCCTTTCATTTTTCTGAGCGTGCGGTAGCACAGAGGAAAACCCCAAACTGAGCTAATAAAAATCTTACTTTTTCGTGACGAAAATGCCCTCTCAGCTTTGGATCTTGGCCTAAACTTTTTCTGGCAGGTACATCTCCACGGGGGACATACTCCAAATAGGATTTGGGGGCAGCTGATGTTCAAGTTTGCAAGAGTAGCATACCTGTAAATAAGTTTAAAAGGTTTTTAATACAACGTCAGATTGGTTAGGAGAATAGGGTAGTGGTGGCTATTCCTTACCAAACAGAAGATATGGCTTCTTTTGGTGTCACCATCCCCTCGTGTGCTCTTGTGTAGGACCTAAGGGGAGGTGGCTTTGTGCGTGGTGCTGTAGCTATGGCTCCTGGCACCAGAAATCCCGATTGTGAGCGAGAGCTCCTCAGTTGTGTCCCCTCCTCTGCTCTTCCTTGAGGGCATCTTAGCTGACGGGCAGAGCTGGTGAGACGGCTTTTGGAGCTCGCTCCTCGCAGCACCACTTGAATGAACGAGTCCAACACAGCGATAGCTGGCAAAAAGCACTGGCAAAGTGAGTATTAATTAACCAGCTGATAAAGTTTCATTTGGTTAATTTTCCCTGCAATAAAGGACTAATTATATCGAAATGAGAACATTTCTGAGCACTGCAGCAGAATGGGACTGCAATGACCATGATTATTGCGCTGCGTACAGAACCACCCCAGTCCTCCCACATGCTGCCACACTGAAAGGAACAGAGGCACGAATGTTTTCAGAGCCAAAATATGAAGACTAGCCCGACAGAAAGAGGAAATGGTGGGTTTTCTGTTTGTTTGTTAAATCTTTCATCAAATCTTTTTATTTTCAAGAAACACTATCCCTGCACTTAGGCTGATGTGGGGAAACTTCAGCCCAAATGCACCACAGTGCTGATAATTAGACATGTTTGGAAGTTAGTCGGTACCTTCTGTTTGCAACTGTTAATTTTCAGACTTTTTATGCACAGTTTTCTTCTCTCAACAATAAGCTCTTGAGACTAGAAAATGTATTTTCAGTTATTGGAAGAAAAAAAAAAGGCAACATTTTTTCCTGCCAAGAATTGCTTAGATGATGATGAGCATTTGTATTGCAATACTTGAGGTCAAAATATTTCCTGGAAGGAGCATAGCTAATAATGGAGATAACTGTATTGTAACTGTTTTTTTTTTTTATTTTCATTTTTTTTTTTATCTTTGGAGAGTGTCTGAAAAGAGCTTGGGGATCCAGAGGCAAAAACAAAGACAAAATTGGAGGACATGAAGGAGTGGGATTGATTAGCAATATTTCTCCAACGAATTTAATTAGCATCTTTTGTAGTACAAAAAATACTTTTCGGATGCTTTTTTTCATTACCAGTTTACCATTTGGCTGGCAGTGTGCTGATTTCAGGACATCTTTCTTAATTAATAACCTTCTTATTTACAACCTTTGAGTTGGGTTAATGGATTTCGCTTTGGAACATGTAAAACGGCCAGATTCACGGTGCCAAAATCCAGCGATGATTCCGACTTTGATCTGTGCCTTTGGAATGTATGTCTGCAGAATATGAGAATATATGCTAAGGCTGTTCTAGGCGTTCAAGGGAAGGTCAATAATCTCATCTTGAAAGTGTTACATAATTCTTTGTGACAACAAGTTTGGATTTAACCCTGGTTCTTCACAGCTGTGTTGCAGTTTGGGTTGCTTTCCTAGGCTGTCAGTCTCTTCAGCCTGACAGACGTGTGTAGCCCAGTGACTGAAACGGATCAACACGGCAAATGCTTGCGGGTTCCCTGAGACAAATCTACCTTTCTTATGATAATTAGCCTGCTTGTTTGCTTACCCCACCTGTCTGCTCTGCATTGCCAGCAGGAAGCTGTGGTTCTTCCTCTAGAGTCTGTTTTACAGGGATGTTAGCCAGCCTACAGCTTCGGTGTCTCGCTCCCTTTGCTGCTGCCTCTGTTCTGTAAGGACCGGGACGTCTTTCCCAATAGCACCCTTCTCCGAGTCCACCAGGCGTGAAGGCAGAAGCAACCCATGTCCTTTCAAGGTCTCTTTCAGCATTACTTTTTTAATGACCGAGAGCAGTGTAACCTAGCTTCCTTCAGATGGCAATAAGGACGAAGCAACATTGAACGATACTGCCCTGGTGGGGGCATTCCTGGAAATGAAGCTTTCCTGGACCCATCTGGCAGTCTGTTGCAGGCAAGTTCTTCCCAGATGTTACCAGGCTGCTAGTTTCATGCATGATTTTCTGTCAAGGAAGCCATGGGTTTGGGTTGTCTATCTCATCCTTTCTCCTCCCCCATCTCCCCCAGCCTACTGCAGTTGTTGTTTCTCCTCTGAGGTTAAGCTACCGTTAAAGAGAATAAAATAATGAGTGCAATAAGGAAAGGAAACTGGAGTTTCTTTTTAGCATTTCAATTTTATTTCTGTCAAATGACACTTCAGGAGCTGGAGCCTGTTAATGCTCCCTCCAAGGAGCAAGGTTTCTTTTGAGAGAAGAACTACGGGGAAATGCAGCAGCAACAACAAAAGTGCACCAGAATCCTTCAGACCTGGGCATTCTCTAAAGAGCTCCGGCTGTCATAATTTACACACCTTGCCTAATTCAGAGCACATGTCTCAGCTACAACAGGCATTCAGTAGACATGCTGCTGTCTTCCTCTCAGTGGGCCTGCTGTGAGTTTGTCAGCAATGCTGTTAACAATGACAAAGTAGTTCATCAATATATTTTTTTTAAAACACCAATATCCTAGAAGCAGTAAAAATCTTGTGCACTGCTCCTGTGCAGTCTTTTCTCCCGTAGCCTTGGGGAGAGATGCAGTAGGTAGTAGAGGCAGCTGCTTGGGCAGCTTCTGCTGCTGGATACGTTTCAGTATCGTGTTCCGTGTTCTCCTTTAATCAAGAAATTGGCAGATTGACTTTTAATATAGCCCTGTCTGTGGCTCTTTCTCCTATCTGTGAGTGAGATTATCTGGCTTGTTGGTAAGCTGTTCCATTAGTACAGAGCTCAGAAATCCTGCTGGGCCAAGGATTGCAGTGATCTGGAAGCAGCATTAACTGCATTGCTTAAATGTCTACGCTGGCTCCAGGCAGAGCCCCTTGTACTTCAGCATCATGTTTTCCAGCCCTTCTAGACCCCAAAAGGACAGATCGCTTCGGGTGCTGGACTGGGTGGGCACGGCAGTCCGGCTTTTGGAGCTCAGCCCATTCTGTGTCTCCTGTGTGGTACACTGCTAAGGCAGTACGTCGTCCCGGATCCAGAAGTGCTTGCAAATATGATGCAGAGATATTTGAGCTGCCTCTGCAGGAAATCCATCCGGATGATTCTATTTCCTGGGGATTTTCCTACCGCTGCAGTAACTAATGCCACCTGAATTACATTTTATAATCCCAAAACTTGCACTTAGCTTTGTACCTTTGAGCTGCCCGTTTGCCTCAGTGGTACAGATGGGAATGGGCTAGAAAATGGTTGAGATTAAAGACCAATGGCTATATAGATTTATATCAAGGCATAACTGAAAACTGTTTCTAGAAGTTGGAACAGAGTTTCGCATGGGGAGAAATAAAAGAGAGTAGGACAAAAAAATCCGTCTAGCCTGAAACTTTTGATGAGTCCCCTATGGCACAATGGGCTGCAGGTTTCATCCTGGAAGGAATACTGTAAAAATGGAAATGGATAAAAATGTAACATGAAGGAATACAAAATAATACTTGGCATGAAGCAGGAACATGGTTTATCATAAATTCAGCAAAAAGAGAGATGAAATCAGAACAAAAGACCTCAGAAAAAGGCGGGATGAAATAGTATTATCTGAGGTATAGCTGCTTCTGCATTTATTCCCAGCTGATACTGCAGAATTGACGAGGCTATCAAGGTTTATAAACGCTCTGTATGGATGTGATATTGGGAATAGAGAACTGTGTTTTAAGAAGGACACAGCCAACTGACTGGTGAGTTCTGATACTGATGGGTAGCTCTAACCATGCACTGCAGGATGGGATGTGAAAGGTCAAGTCTCATGTCTGGTGTGGCAAGTCCCATGATCAAAGCCTGTGCGAGTTGGCAGAGCTGCTGAAAAATGTCGTCTAAAACAGATTGCAAGACCAAGTTAAGCAAATAAGACAAAAATGCGATGGGAGAGACCAGACAGAAACCCATCCATGGCCTTATGCCTTCGATTCCACCTTGTTTCACTATGGAAGTGTGACATGGTTCGTAAGGTTCACTTCATCCTCAGTCTCCATTTACGGCATCGATCTGCAAGCAGCCAGGAGTCCCTGCACCTAAACCTGCTGGCCAATCGTCATTTAGGACCCACTAGAAATTTACTGGCCAATAAAAGAGGGAATTCCACAATTTTCATACTGCTTTTATGAGTTTCTTGTCGGTCCTCAACTTTCAGCTCTTGGCAGGACTGTTTTCAAAGGGCATGGCTCTGTTGCTGCCAGTCTCTGGTGCTGTGGGATGGAGCACTGGAGTGGGGAATGGGCAGCCTTGGAAATTGCCCCTCTCGTAGCTGATAAAGGAACCCTGCTTACCTCCCCCCTCTCCTGCTGCTTGGTCTGACTCACGTCTGGCCTTTGCAACATGTGGTAAGAGTTAGGAGGAGGGAAAAAAAGCAAAAAAGTTGGGGGAAGGGGAGGATGGGCAGGTTCCACACAACTCAGTAAGACTGCATAGAATTTTTACTAAAACCCTACAGGGAAAGTAGCCACACCCAGCCCTGGATTTTATTTTATTTTTTTTTGCAAGTTTAGAGATGAGAAAAATAAAATCTGGGTGAATATGCCAGAGAAGGTATGGAGCAAGGGCTTGTAGAAAAAATGAAGAAAGGGATTTCAAAGAGAATTACAAGTTAGACCCTGCACTTGGTGAAAGTAGGCTCAGAGCTGGTGGAGTGGCATTGCATCGTATGCCAGCTGGGGTCTGCTCCCCTCCCAGACAGGGGCTGGGAAGACTGCTTGAACTAACACTTGGCTGCGACGTTGGGTAAGTATTCAAGGAAATGAACGTTGTTTGAGCCAAAGTTGCAGAATCCATGTTTTTTCAGTCCCATCCATGTTTTTCAGCCCCATGGAAGATGGTTTGGAATTGTTTCTAAATGCAAGGATTTGTTCAAAAATACAGCTCAGCTGCGAAAGTTCAAGCCTGGGTTTGCTTTGTACCCAGCCTTTCCACTGCCTTGATCCAAAGTTTATAGGAATTGGTCTCGAGTGCATTGCGAAGCAGGGTCTTAGCGGTATGCCTGCTAGTGTAGATCCTGCGGGGAGAGTTTGTGTTTTCCCTGAATGTCTTAAGGACACATTTGCTTATGTTACCTCTGTGTGGGCTTTTTGGCTGCTCAAGTACTAATTTGTTGACACAAGAATAAAACCATCTTTTCAAGCAGCATCTGCTTGTCTTTCTTCCATGAATTCTGCATATTTTCTTCTGTTTTTTCCAAAAGCATTGGGCCTACATCCAATAACCTCTCCCCAACTCTTCCAAAAAGTGTTTCCGGTAATTGCCCAACAGCCGGAATAAGGATGGGAAAAAAAGAGACTTATCGACATGAGAACGATTGTAACAGAGCAACAGCTTTGAATGCAATAAGCACTCCCAACTCACCCCCTGCCCCCCATAAAAACACCCACACCTCACAACAAAAATGGGGGCAGTGGAGCCCACGACAGCAAAATTTAAAAGCAAGACGGTTGCAGCAGTGCCATGAAATCAGTTTGACATTTTCTCACTTTGGGCTTTGATTTGTGTGTGTTTACAGTCCGTTAGCTTCAGATGGTGCAAAGCTGGTGGAGTGAAAACTGCCTGCATCTTACTCCGGTACAGGCAAAGCCTTAGCTCAGCGTGCCCCCGAAGGTGTGTTTTAGCTAAGCGAGGTGGCTTTTACAGGTGGCAGCGCTGGTTAACGCTGCTCAGTGTGTTCTCCCAGCCTTGATCTGAGGTGGTAACCCCCAGAAAAGGAGCGGTACGAACTGCAAAGGGCAGAAACTTCCTTCAAACCGCACAGGTGCATTTGTGAGAGCTTGGCTGTCAGCAGGTTACTCGTGCAAGTTCCGTAATGAAAACCAAGTCAATGATACATGAAGTATGCAGAAGATGAACTTCCATGCCACCCTCGTGCTTCATGGCTTGTGAATCCGGATCGTCAAGCTCCTTTTGAAATGAGATCAATCTTCTCATGCAGTGCCAGATATAGCTCTTAATTGCCTTGTCGTAATGCATTATTCCTTTGCTAATAGTTTGAGTTATTTCTTTGTTAACCTTTACACAGCCAATAACAAATTAAACATCGTTATCTGAGTTTAAAATAGGCTGTAAATCTTGAAGCCCTGGTTAATACTCAGGTACTTACAGCGAGGGAGCAATAAAAGGACATTTAATGCCACTCTGAAACGCAACATGGGAAGTGTTGCAAGCAAAAGAGAAGAAAACAGGGCAGTTATGAATTGTCCATGGAAAGATGAGTTTACATAAATGATGTTGTTCTTAAACTGTCTCTGATCACAGGGAAAACAAATGTGGAGAGCTTTTCTTGTAAGACATTGGGCAAATAGCATGGTTCCAATGCTCTAAATTGCTTTGACTTTGCAAAATTGAAGGCACGTAGTAAAATTCACAAAAAATGTTAGTGTTCTGCAAATAACATCAACAGGAGAGAAATAACATTGACATTGAGAAGCTGAAATTTCGATCTGTTCTTTGTTATGACTATTTGTTCCTCTCTGCTCTCTGCACCTTTGGTTCAATGCAGACAACCTGTGCTCACCGAAGGTGGTGCTTTGGTTCCGAAGTTACCTGTTATGTGTGCTATTTTAGCAATCCCTGCTTTTAGCATTGGGAGTGGAAAAAGAAAAGAAAAGAAAGTAATGATTACAGATCAAAAAACATCAGAAAAAAATATTTCTATTGCAGGTATAAATATCTCGCACTGTTTGAGGTATTTGTCGTACACCTTTTGCTCGCTTGATCAGGATATGACACAGCATTCATATAAGGTGAGACTAAATAAAGAACTCTAACTTGGAAATTACAAAGCAGATGAAGGACTGAATAGAGGTACATGAAGTTATGAATGACCTAGGGAAAATGAGCGTGGAGTTGCGGATGACTTCTCATTTCCCCATCAGGTCACCCTAGCTAACCCTAATGTATGGTCTTCACACAAATAGAAGGAGAGGCTTTGGGGTCTTGAATTGTGGACTTCCAAACCAATCCTAACGAGCAGAAACATGCTTACCAACAATCCAGAGTGTTACGTGGGACTCAGATGTGAGTGCTGGAGATGGGCTAAAAATTTCCCTGGTTTTGGGCTGGAAGGTGACAGGAGAAGTGATGGTGATGAGTTTGGAAAGCGTTTCCCTTTTGGTGTTGAGAGAACAGTTTCCCCAAAGATGTGCTAATAATCCACTGCTTGCAACTGCATAAACCATTCCGCTTCTCACCCCTGCAAAAAGAAAAACTGAGAGACCTCAGAAGCTACATCTAAAAACATGAATTTGTATGCCTAAACATTGCCGTAGAACTAAGTGACATACTGCTGGTAGTCGCAGAATGACAAGAGGCTGAAAGAGGTGACCTTGGTGTGGGACAGTGGGTAGGTCTGGCTCCAGGTTCTTTTGTACCTATTTGGGAATAAGCATCTTGCCACGGTACCGATGGTCATCTGATTTTCCTCAGCATTACATTCCTGTCACTAAGCTTGGGGGCAAGAGGGATAACAGACATACAACCATATCCTTGGGATCGCAGTGGGCTGTGAGTTAAACTGAGCACAGGCCTTTCGAAAAACGTTGTCGGAGGCCATTTCCTCCTGTAGGACTGTGCTGCTGGTGAACGGTGAGCCAGATTTTTAGTGGTGTCTTTACCCAGCCCTAGAAGCTGAATCTTGCATCTTTTCTTCAGTAAATTCCAGGAGCAGAGACCAGAAACAAGTATGCCTGGGATGCTTCCAGGTTTGCACGCATCACTTGCTTGCTGAAGTTGTACTATGTTTGAAAAAAACCCCAAACTCACACCCCACTGCTAAGAGGGTGGTGGTTGGGGCTGGCTTGGTGGAAGACAGGTTTCAAGTAGATTGTTGTTTTTCATGTGTTTCCAGGGAACTGCAGTGTGTTAAGCCCTCTTTTATTTTGATTTTATGCTGAAAATACATTGTGGCATTACGATCCCATGATGGTTTGTTTTGGAAGAGAAAATGTTGGCCGTGCTGTCCTAGCCAGATCCCAATTTAGGAACTGGGTCATTGCATTTTCCTACCTATCATTCCTTATGAGGTTATTGAAGCTGTCCTCTGCGGTATGACCTAACCTGTTTTACATGCATTCCACCCCAAAAGCAACTGCATTTCCATGGGAGGCGAGTAACTCATGATCCTTCTTCACCCAGGTTTTCCCAAAAACCCGTGAGGATGGAATGTGCTGCACCGACACAAGTTGGTAGGCGCTAAGGTTGGCTTGTGAGGAGTTTGTTTTTCTTTGTTTTGCGCTGGGAGGTGCTGTTGGAGGTGGCAGCTTTTGTTACCACCAGCCTCAGCCAAAGACAAGAAGAACCTGGGTGGAGGACAGATCCTGACTGATTGCTGAGTCTGGGCAGGTCTGCTGACCTCCCGCATCTCAACAACAAACATTCGTGGGATTGTGGATGCAGACAGGATTTTTATTGATTTTTTTTTTAATTTTTAGGGAAAAATAAAGCTGGTTTCATTTTTTAACTCTTTAACATCCATTGTCTTCTATTGTAACCTGAAATATACTGAAAAGAAACAAAAAACAGCTGCTACTTGTTTTCGAGCATTGCACAATCTAACACCATAGGCTTGATGTTTTAACTAGTACAAAACCTGTGCAGAGGACTTGATGGTAAAAGCACAGATGCCTTTAATTCAACCACATTGCATTGCAGTGGTATAGAGATGAGCGAAGGAGGCGTGAAAATCCAAGCGCTGCACTCGCCTTCGTGGCCAGAAGTGCCTGCGATGTAGCCTTAGCACAGCTTCTCCCTGCTGCTTGGCTCAGTTATTTATTTCCTACTTGAAGGGACTTTGGAAAGTTTGTGGTGCGCGGGGGGCAGCAGGCCGGCGAGGAGGTGGACTGCGGGCATCATTAGAGGTGTCAGAGGTCGGCGATCTCAAAATTGACACACTTGACCCATTTCCTTGCCACGCTGGACCTTGAGTCTGGAGCGAGCTCCCCCGGGAGCAGCGCAGTGGGTTTGAAGCTGAATCTCCAAGCCTTCCTTCCCATGAGGTGTATAATTCGATATTTATAGCCTTTCTCTCCAACAAGGTCTATGGCACCTCGGGGACCCATTCGGTAAAGAATGCTGATTCCCTTTATGAATTTTTGATGGGGGAGGAGGAGCAAGGGAGGCCACGAGGGGAACTTGTGAAATGTTAATATTTTTTTCTTTTTAGCAATATTATGAACAGCCTCTCTGATTGCGTTTGCTGTGATAAAGTTGTCTGAATGCTCCTTCTCCTCCTTTGCCCCTTTCCCTCCTGCAAAGCAAGAACACAGCACCAAGCATCTCCCCCTCCACAACTTCTCAGCGACACACGGATTTTTCAGCTGCTGTCTTCCTCCCCAGATCCGGATGATCAGTAAACAAGCTCTTTTCCTTGAGTAAGATCGAAGCGAGCCTCCTTTGTTCTGCTTCGTTTTGGTGGTCCATGGGGGTGGCACTCCAGGGACTGGGAGCGTCCGACTTCGTTGCAGTGCAGAGGAGGGAAGGAGGGTTTTGCTTTTGCTTAGCATGTATCAGCACGCATTACTCATAGTTGTCAGTTTTCTCCTTCCCATCGCACACACAAACAAATGTACACCCTTGCCTTCCTTTTGTGGGTGAAATGTTCACCAGTGTGACTTGAACCACGGTTTTCATCAGAGGAGGGTGTCTGTGTGCCGTTGTGTTTGGATTCAGCGTGGTAGCAGACCTAGTTTGTTAGCTGAACAACACGGGTAACCTGTGAAACTCCTGCTGTGTGCTTTTACGGGGGCTAAGCACTCTGGATTACACAACATAAAACTCTTCTGTTCCCAGCATAATTCAAATTTAAAATAAAAAGAAAAAATAAACCCTCCTCTGCCTCGTCGGGCAGGGCTACCGATGATCCTTCTGATTTCTTGTGGCAGTTCCTGTGTATTTATTTTGATTTGTGCTCTGCTAATGCTCATGTTCGGCCTCTTCCTACCTCGAGGAACAATTTTGTGCTTGCTTTAGAGTGCCCTTTGAATGTTCTCAGCTGGATTTGTCCTCAGAAACCTTATCCACCTCCTTCCCCCTTTAACGAGAATAAGCCCTGCTCTCTCTGAGCCATGAAACCTCCAAGGTGATGTAAAATGATGTTGCAAAGCCCTTTTGTCAAAAGCTGCGCACCGTGTGATGGGCTGAGCCTCCTTTTCGGTGCAAGGTGGTTCAGGCATCGCTCCGATCAGTCTGATAACTCCAACCGTCAGCAGGGAATTGAGACTTCAGACCGTTCAGGGCTTTTTACTTGGGGTGAGGGAGGTAGTCGGGCTAACATCTGTAATGCATTGTGTTTTCCCTATTGATCGCCTTGTAAAACACTATTTGTGAAAACAGAGGCGATCACCAACCCAGCCTTGATCCTGCAGACGCCCAAAGCACACGCTTGATGTTGCTGTCTTCAGTAGCCCTGGGAGGTACCCACAGGTTTGGGGTCATCGTGTTGAACTGGCGGATCAGAAAATTGGGAACCGGGGCAGTCGGTGTGCTGCTCGCTCTGAGCGGCGTGCGCTGTCCGGCAGGGGCGAAGCAAAGGCTGGAGGGGAAAGGACGGGTCTGCTCTGCCTCATCGCAGTGTGACTTGAGCTGGGGAAGAGGTCTGGATCGTTGGCTTGGATTTCCCTGTCTGTTAAATACAGATTGGGAAATTTGCCTTGCCTCCCAGCGGGGTGTGAAGGGTGATGGATTAGGCCGTTTGGCTGCTTCTCCCTTCCACCTGTTGCGTGCTACGTGATCAGCCGCGCTAGGTGCTGCCTTCTCCAACAGTTTCCTCCACGTAACCTTTATCCTCCTTTCTTTCTGCAAAGTCCAACTGGTTTTTATGGACTTCATTTTCTCTTCTTAGACTGATCGTCCACAGTTTGACTGGTCCAGCATTTGCCTTCATTCACCCAGCCCTTTTTTATATTTTCTCAAATATTCCTGCTGTGTTCTGTCTCATACATATGCTCCCCAGTTCCTTGCCTGGTCAACACTTCCCCTTGCAGCTCTTAATGCCCACAGCAATAGCAGCGCAAGGTAAATGTGACTGCCCGCCTTCCACGCTGGTAACGCTTTCCCAGGATGTGTTGTTGCTCCACTACCTTAGAGAATCGCGGGCTCGAGGCCGTTCTTGTTCCTCGCTAACTGTGGGCAGCGTCCTTCTCCTGGTGCTGCGTGCCAAGCTCTCGGTGCCACCTTCAGGTTTCCTCTTTTCTCTTCCTCTTCCTCTTTGTTTTGCCTTTGCGTGCCACTGTCTTTGTAGGTGCCTCTTTAAGGCAGAGCTTTCTGTCCCAGTTTGACACCCATGGGTTACTGCAGCCACGGGAAACCCATCCCCATCATTGTAGCCTCCCTCTGCATCCCTCCGGCTTTGAAAACCACTCCTGGTTTCATCCAACCCTCGTGCAGTGCCTCTACCATTTCCCCATGCCCTCTGGCTGCACCAGGAGTGATTTCTCACCTCCTCACTGTTGTCATCCATTTCTGCAGCCTTTTTTATTTTCTTGTTTTCAACACCTTTGAGAACTTAGAGAATTCCCTCTGTCTTTTCTACCAAAACAACCTTTGACGCTGACCTCAGTGATGAGCCATGCTGCCAGCTCGGTGCTGCATGGGCTGCCTTCCTCTTCCTTCTTCCTCCTTCAGTGTGTCAGCTCGGGCGTTTGAATAGGAAACCCTGCGGACGAGCGGTGTTTGTGCAGCATATTGCCAACCGCCCTTAAATTTCTACCAATGCTTTGCAAATATTTGCAAAGGGTTGCTTTACATTGAAATCTGGTTGGGAACGGTCTATGGATGTAGAAAGCCTTAAGTATTAGCAGAGATATGTGCGGCAACTTTTCTACCTAATAAAAACAGCTAAACACAAAAGCCTTCACACAAACGTGTTAAAAGTCGGCTGTTAGGGCCTCTTAAATAAAGCACCCAGTGTAATAAAGTGAAGCAGGGCATTAAAAACATCCATTCCCATTCTGATGGAAGTGGCCTAATACAAACATTGATAAAACCCCACACTGTTACAGAAGTAGGCACAGTTCTACCACCACCCATATAAACCTCCCCAGCATAATAAACGTGGAGGAGACAGCAAACATTTAACAGAAACCTCGCTCGCTGTAATAAAAGCAAATTAGCCAGGCAAATACCACAGGCATCTGTCAGTAGAATCCCTGATCTATTTTGAGGAACTCGGAGCATCTTGGTTCCCACCAGCCATCCTGACGTGTGGCTGCACTGTAAATTGCTCAGGGAGAAAGCCAGGCATTTAGCAGGCGTAAAAGGAAAAGCTGCCTGCTGCTGCTTCGTGCGAGGGGTGCTGCTTTCTACACTTTATTTTCGTGCTCCTGCAGGCCTGCCTCGCGCTTAGCTTCAGGCAAACGCGGCTCAGTTTCTCTCTGGCATGTCTGTCTGTCCTTATGTTGCTGTTGAGTGTTCCCTTTGCAGACAGAAGCTGTGGGCACGAAGCTTCGTCCTGATTTCTGCACTGTGACAAGCTCAGGGACGGACACGGCTGATGGGGCTGAGGCTGACCTGGCCCGCGAGACCGACAGTGCTGCTGTTAGTCCTGGTCATTACACCACTTGGCTTTCTCTTGGCACATTGTGAAGCTCACGGGGGAAACATGCCCCGAGTTTTCTCATGCCGAGACGCTCACAGGGCCAGGTCCTCGCCAAGTGCCAAAGGGAGGTGACAGCCCATTTCCCCAGCAAGATGTGAACGAAAATTTCCCACCCAGATCTTGCCACTTAAGAAACCCTTCTTACTCCTAGCAAAGCTGGCAGCAAACTGCTCCTCAAATTCCGCGGTAGGACAACAGATCTTTACAGGTTTGGCGCCAGGCTCTGGTCCTCACTACCCAACTGCAGTTCCTGGGGGATCGAGCAGCAGGAAGGCAGCAAGCGTCTGCGAGCGCAGCACAGCCAGGTGCTTGCCCGATCCCCTAAATGTTGCTGCAGGACCTGTGCTGCTCTTCTTCCAGCTATTGAATGTCTGGGTTGCTGACATTCTGGGCTGATGCAGTTTCATGAATGGATTGGTAAGAAAGATCTTAAATGGACCAGAAGCTGAACACTTGGTAGGTGCAGGTATTTTGCATAGCTCGCCCTGGAGATGCTTGTGTGGTTGAACTCCTGACGGTGTTCTGCTGTGCGATTATTTCTGAAGGACTTGAGTTACTGCTGTTCCTAACCTGACCTCTTTCCAGCCTGTTTTCTTGTTAGTAAACAGAAAGTGCCAACTGCTGCTGGTGGTTGTCGGCTGCTTGCTGCTCTGGGTTATTTACTTCAGCCCCAGCCTTGGAAATGCCGCTCCTGTCTATTCCCTAATTGGATATCAGTCAGAAACAACCCGGTCCCGGGAACATGAGATTTTAATGTGCAATGAATAAGTACCTTGAGACTGAAGCCTGTCACTAGAACTCATCTGGAATTGCTTACCACAGGGTAAATTTACCAGGAGCTGTGGCTTAATACTGGAGTTTAAAAGGTGGCACCCAAAGAAATCCTCTTAATGTCTCAACAAGCTGATGTCGACAAGTTCTTTGCATTAAGGACTTGTGGCAAAGTCCAAATCCTTGCTTGGTGTGTTAGACAAATAATTATAGGGAATTTTTATCTTGGTACTTTGCTCTGAGGTATCCATTCATAAAATATTTACAGTAGCTGCAGAGAATGCAACAACCATTTTTTGTGTGTGTGTGTTCCTTTTTCTTCTTGCTTTTTAGAGCCACGATTCTTATTACCGTAGAATTGTAAGAACTGAAAATCAGGCCTTGCATTTTTAGCAAACACACTTCCAAGGTGAGATTTAATTTTTTATTTCCCTGTAAACTTTTTTTTTTTTTTAAATATACAAAGCCTTGGAAATTCCAAGCACTGGAAAATATATCAGAATAACTTATAAATAAAAGAAAATGTGGGGAATCGGACCCAAATAATAGCCGTGTTCAGCTGAAGCAGACTGTATATTTTTGCAGCTAACTCCCACTTTATGTCATTTTCCTAAGTCTCTTGCCCAGAATATTATGAGTGCTTCTAAAGATGTCAGATAGCCATTCAGCACCTATTGGGGCCTACAAACCTTTATGGAAGTCAGAAAGCTTAGCACTTTAATAGTGTTTAATAGCAGTCTATGATGGGAGGTTGCCAAATTGGCTAAATTGTACTGGTTTTGATTCTGAAGTGGGGAAATAACATGGAAAAACTGTATGTGGTTTTTAAGAATTATATTCAATAATGATTTAACAATTTTAACCACATCCTATTCAAAAAAAATAATTTATTTTATGAAACACATGATGCAATGTGATTTATCTTATGAGTAGTTTATTTATTAGAATCAGAAAGAACAAATCAGAACTGACTCATAACAAATATTATTTATACATGCTATTTTTAAATTGGATATGGGTTTAAATATTATTTAAGAACCACATAAAGATTTAATACAGAAGTATCGGCTCTTTTTTTGGATTTGATATTTTTCATTGGTAGCTATGCTAAACTCTGAACAACATCTGTGAGAAACCAGAGATATTTAAATACAAATGGGAAGCTCGCTGCTGTTCAATATCTATATATACACATACATATATTTGTATTGTGCCTAATTTTTAATTCTGAAAAATAACTTTGCTATAAGGTAGTTAGCAAAAGGCTTGTGGTTCTCTTTAATTCTTTTGGGAATTCCTTTGGAACAAAACCAGCAATGTATTCTGAAAATTGTTATTTAGGTAAATATAAAAACATGCACGTTACATTCGGTTCCTCTTCTCGGTCGGTTATTTTGCATACAAAGCTTAAAGTTCTTCCAGACAGAGATGGGTTGGATGGAATATTTAAAATGTAGAATTTAATTAGTTGCTGATCATATTGAGTGAACACACAAATACAGGTATTAGAGGGTGGAAACTGATTCTAATGCGGATTCTTAGCTAAGGCATGCAAACAACTCATGACAAAAAGGAGGAAAGCTTGCTCTTCTACCTGTTTGCTAAAATCATTGTTTCTTTAATAATTCCCCTGTCTAATTTACCAGGGGAACCCATTCATTTGTAGCTGGAAATAGGAGACACAACACAAGTAGTGGCGTTGGTTTGGTGGTGTGCGTTCCTTGTAGGATCACAGACTAATTTACTTGGGAGAATTTTCAAAACATTAGCCTC
This sequence comes from Anser cygnoides, assembly GCF_040182565.1. Taxonomy (NCBI): domain Eukaryota; kingdom Metazoa; phylum Chordata; class Aves; order Anseriformes; family Anatidae; genus Anser; species Anser cygnoides. The sequence goes on along the minus strand of NC_089898.1, from coordinate 3,153,790 downwards.
TTTGTTCTAGGTGCTTTCTGAGTGCTCCAGAAAAAAAAGGACGGTCTCTGTCCCAAAGTACTGGCAAGAATTTCTAATTTCACATCACCCATGGCTGTAAGAAATGTAGAAATGCGTCCCCCGCTGTGCAGCTGGGGGTGCGAGGATGGAGCGGGCTGCAGTGACTTCAGCTGGAGATGGGTAGAAACTTTTGTGGTTTTTTTTTTTGGTAGAAATGGGTCAGAGCTTAAAAGAACGAAAGCAACAAAATATAAAAGAAACTGCCTATCTCAAATTAATCTTCTGCCTCTGGATTTCTCGTTCCTAGCGGCAGTGGCTATTTCTCTAGCCCAGTGTCAGCTTGGTAACGAGGGGGGAGGAACAGGCAGTAGCTTGATTGTTCTGGATGAACTATCAGCGATCCACTGGGAATACTGGTACCTTGACCTCTCTGACCCTCAAAGTGCTGAGTGTGGAAAATGTGAAGTCTCCATGGACCTCAATATGCACAAGATGTCAGAAAAATGCAGTTCTTGGAAAACTGTACCTTTTTTTAAGGTTGCATCATTGTGCTAACGTTACAAGTTTGCCTTCTTTTTGTTTGGTTTTGTCCCCAAATGCATGTTTTCCTTTTTGTTTTTTTTTCATCCTTTCGGTACCGTTCACATTTTTATTGCATTTAGGGTGTTTGCAATTGTCCCGAGAGAAGAAAAATGTAATAGAAGATTTTAAACACAGTTACATTGCAAAATTGCATCGTGTTTCTTCTCCTGCCTCCACCACAGAGCTGGGATCTCTTTTAATAATGTCTTCCCCACATTTAGCCAAAATCTCTGCTGAACTTGAGTAAACTTCCTACAGCTCCTTTTGGACTCATTAAGGGCCAAGCTATATTTCAATTTTGATATTTGGGCGTTTCCTTGGCAACAGTTTTTTCATTTGGACACACGGAAGGTTATGGATCATACACTTGCTTCTCTGAATTCCCAAGAATTGTTCAGCGTAGTAAAGCACGGCCCGAGACTGTATAATAACAAATCTGATTGCACACTAGCTGTTTGTGACTGATGTTGCAATTTAGGATTTATAAGCATTTCCAGATTTTTTGCCAATATCCCGAAATGTGTATGGTGAGCATACAACTTGCAGCAAGTTTAGTCAACAGTGTAAGATTTCAGTTAGTGAGCCAAGGGTTTTTTTTCCCGTTGGAGGAGAGAAGGGTGTATTCAATTTAAAGTTTATACAGTGTGCCTCTTCGGTGCTGGTTTTTTTTTCCTGCTATCCATTCATGCTCTCACCACACCTGCCCTTTCTCTCAGCGTGCCGCGCGTATTTTCTCCCCTGTTCTCCAACACGTGATGTGCACGGATTTCGGAGCTGGGAATGAAAGTTCATGTTAGGCTGGCTTGAACAAATTAGTTTTTATTGCAAATGTGTTGGGTTATATCTTGAAGGAGGAAAAAAAAAAAGACTTTTAGGAGGAATTGAGACCAGATTTGTAGGGAGCCTGAGCAGTTTGCTCTCACCAAGATCCGTACCTCAGCCTAGGTGCCGCGATAGCAGCACAGCCTCGTCGCGGTCTGCTCGCTGGGCTAGTGCTGGCACTCCCAGCTCTCGAGGTGATTTCATTAGGGGGTCTCACAGCATCTCACGGAGGAGGGACAGTAGTTTTCGCATTTGAGTGATTTCAGCATGGATGATGATTTTGTGTTTTGTTTTCAAGACGCTATACTGTAATGAGCGCAATCATTTACACGTGCAGAGAAACCCAACCCTTAATTAACTGAAGAAACCAACAGGCATAAATAACGTAATTCTAAAATATAGGCACTGTGTACATGAAGTCCTGTTCCCTTACTGCCTTCTCCCCTTGAAATGGGAATGATTCTTATTAAGTAAAGTCTGCTACTTGCAAATAAAAATACTAGAAGGTTGCCAGAGGAGTAATACTTTTTTAAGGCATGCGGGAAAGGCTTCTCCCTTCACCAGGGTCGCTTTATACCACTCTGAAAGTGTAAATCACAACTGCTTCTGGTTTTGAGCCTCTTTAACATCATCTAAACAATGCAATGAAACCTGAACACAAAGAAAAATGGGGCTTATCGTGCTGCGTTATAAAAATAACTGCGTTGTATATATTCAGTATTTTATCAAAGGAGTCTTAAAAAAAAAAGGCATTTACATTCTTCATTCCTGCATTCCTTCCTTATTTACCTGGGAGACCAAACATCTCCGCTGGTGGTTTTCTGGTCTTCCAGGTAAATAAGGAACACTTCATAGGACTGCTTAGTTACCTTGCTCACCCTAGGTACAGTGGTGGTCCCTGGCGTAAAAGATGTGTTTTATGAACCTGGTAAGAATTAAGTAGACAAAACAACATTTAAATAATGTTAGTAGGGTTGTGTGTTTGTACTTACACTTCCATCTGTGTACAAGTGGGCTTGATCCTAAAGATGAAAAGTTTTGGCAGACATTATTTATGGCTCATACCATTTTGTCTTTGCCTTTTATTTTTCATGGGAGCCTGAATTGTTAGTATCAGCCTTAACTTTCAATTTCCTGGGGTTTGTCAGCTTAAGCCAGACATTTAACCTTATTCAAAACCGTTTTGCTTTATTTAACTTTTTTTTTCAGGTTTTGTCGTGGCAGAAATGTTATGAAAATTTGAAAAAAGACTTGGCTCAAACAGCACTGAAGACCAAGTTATTTTTCAGTTGCTTGAAACAAAGGGGAGTTGAAAAATGCTGAATTTTCACCACTACTCCCAGTAGGAAAAGGGGAGGTTGGGGAAGGAAAATGGCTTGTCTGTTTATAACTTTACAAATATGATTCTTAAATCCAGATGTATAATTAAAGTCAGTGACTCAGAAAACTGTAAATATTACGGCAGACTTCAGCATGAAGTGTGTATGTCTATTGGCTTAGAGGTAGTATCAACCAGAAGAGGAGGTTTTTTGGTTCATGAACCTTCAGCAAGTGTGGCATACATTAACTTCTCAATTTTAGTGAGTGATTTAAAACGCCAACCACCATTTGCCTGCTGTAATTTTTCTTGTAAACTACTCCTTCTGGACTTTCCTGCAATATCATTCAGGGTTCATAAATCAGTACCCAGAACCATCAGGGTGGTGCTTGCATCCTGCCCCTGGGTGTGCCGAGAGCTTTGCTGTCGGACCGGGTCACTGTGCGGACGGGTGAGGGTTTTTCACTCTTCCCACCTTACAAACACCCCGAGAGGATGCAACTGGTAAGTCACTGGTAAAAAAGCCAGGCCTTTGCCTTGCTGAGCTTCAGTTTCCCATACGTGTTAAGATTAATAGCACTTCTCTACCCCTAGTGCAGAAATTCAAAGACTTCTGCAATTAAATACCGAAGAGCAATGGACACACACTTTTGGGGAAGAACTGAAGGTATTCTTTCCACTGCAGCACTACCAGTGCTCCGTTCTGCTCCGAAGCGCTGCCTCGGAGGGGACTGGGCTTTCCCCCAGTCCGCAGGACGCACGGCACGTCGGGATCCTGGCTTGTGAGGAGGGGTCTTGAGATTTTTCCAGCCGCAAACTCAGACGGGCCAAAATGCGAGGCCCCTGCCCTTTCCCAGGAGCAGAAAGGCTTTCAGAAGCTCCCTGCTTGAGCAGCGCTTCCTTTCTGCCAGAGGTGTGAAGCTGGGGGGAGCTGACCCAGGAGCGGGTCCGTTTGCTGCGAGCTGTTTTATTGGGGAAAGGAAAGCAACTCTCCCGGTTTGCAAGTCTGAGGAGAGCTTAATTAAACTGATTTTCTGTTGCTGAAAATACAACTACACCTGCTTCTGTGGTGCTCTGAGAGGCTCCCGTTCCCCAAAGGCCCGGGCAGATGGGGGGAAAGGAGTGGCGAGCCGTATTGCAATTTGTTTTTTTGCAACCGGGCTTGTGCATCTTGGGCTTGTCTGTCTGGATCCGGCTGTTTGCATGTGGAAAAGAAAAACAAAATTTAGGTGACTTTTGTGGGGAAGATTAACAAATAGTGGTGACTTCTGCATGTTAAAAAAAAATCTTCAAAAATAAACCAGAATGTTTTCTAAATATAATGATTCTAATTTGGTTATTCACAGCTTTTAAAGATGCTGCTCAAGCAATTCTTTTTGCTTCTTATTTTTCTTACTCCACAAGTTTGATACAGAAAAACCGAGAGTGGGGAGGAGGGCAGGAAAAGGCACGAAGAGGGGACAGACGAGTATTGTCTTTCTTAAACCTGGGAAGTAACTGGGGGAGAAAGCACCCTTACTCCCTTACTGAAAAGTCTCAGGAAGGTGTTTTTTTTTTTTTTTTTCAAGTAGTTTGTAGAAGAGGAGCTGATGAGAGATTTTAAGTTAGTCCTTGGCCAGCTCAATCTTGTGGCAGTATTTCAGTGCCGTGCTGTAACACCGTGAGCAGCGAGTAACGAGTCAAAGGTAGGCTCAGCGTAATTGCCTTGCGTGGGTACGTTCCACCTGGAATAAATACTGTAATGACCAGTGGGTGAAATTAACTGAGAAAGCAGGTATGTCGAAATACTGCCCTTAATTTACTTATTGTCCAGGAGACTGTGGTTGTGGTCACGGAGCGTTTTCAGTGGGCTTCTTGTTGCCATTCCCCGTGTGCGGCTCCTCCTGCAGCGTTCGGGGCAGCGAGCAGGAGCAGGAGCAGCAGCAGCAGCAGCAGCAGCAGCAGCATGCCTCTGGTTTATGAGCTCCTTCTCGCTCTGCAGCCAGAAACTAAAACTGAAAGAAGACGCAGACCTGTGTGCGCTCGGGTCTGCTGACTGCTTGGAGCAGGTTATTGAAGCCACCTGGTGCGACGCGGAGGTATTGCACTTGTGTGATCCCAAACGGCAGCAGCCAGGTGAGCGGCAGCAAGCCGTGCATTTCTCCAGTGACACTATTCCAGGGCTGCAGGAGAAAGGAGTGCTGTGCCGCCCGGCCCCTGGGGCACAGGTAGCGGGTGGGGCGAGGAACAAAGTTTTGGTCTCGCTCCCCAGGGTCTTGGTTGACAGCAGGAAGGGGAAAGGTTGTGCCAGGGCAGGGATTAGAGCCATCTGGTTTCCCAGCAGACCTGCAGGTGAGGAGAAACCCGTTTGTGACCGTCCTGGGGACACGGTTCAGTCACACCGGGCACAGCCCCGTAAGCGAGAGGGCTGTGCTCAGCGTGCCAGTGCCCAGGGAGCTGCTGCGCTGACATTGATGGAGCCCCGTGTCGGTAGCAAGTGGTCGCATTAGCATTCCCCGTGGTAAACAATTACTATAAAAGCTTATTACCGCGAGTAGCTCGGTCTGAAACTGGTGGGACATCCCTTCTGCTGGTTTTGTGCAAAGCATTTGCAAGGCATCATCCTAAAATGAAATTGTGTAGCTGATCCTGTGCTGTCTCTTTAAGGCAAATGTTGCTGTTTCTTGGGGGTGCATGTGGAAAATCGGGGGATTTTTTTCTTTTTTTCTTTTTTTAAATGACTTTCCTACCGTGCATACGCTGTGGTCTCTCTTTGTCTTCTCACCAGCTGAGCCTCAGCTGCAGATTCCCAGGCTCCTCTTTTCCCCTCTGCTCTCAGCAGTGATTTAATAAATATATTTAAAAATCACTTTTTCCTTTCTCCTCCACCCAGCTGCCAACTCCCACCCCCATAACGTGCGTATGCACATGCATGCATGTGAACTGAATTCACATCCGCCGTCAGCGATAGGTCTGATTTCACCAGGATTTGGTACAACAATGACTTTTTTTTTTTTCACTCTCCCTCCTCCCCCACGTCCTTTGGGCATCTCGGGTCCTGGGGTAAGAGGCCTTCACCCGGTGCGAATGTGACCTAAATCCATGCTGCAGGGCAGGTCCCTCGGCTGAGAGAGGCAAGCTCAGAGGGACCAAGCCACAGCTAGCAGCAGACACAGCGTATGCTGAAGCTTTTGAGCAAGCCTGTCAGCACCAAGTGGAATTCCCTAACCAAGTTTGGTCAGTGTTACAGTAAATATGCTAATTCTGGTTGCTGAGTGTTCAAAACCACGTTGTTTGAATGCAGCCTATGTAACGGGATTGCCTAACGTATGCATGTAGCTTTTCTTTCCAGTGCTTGGATACTTGTGGGAATTTTCTGCTTCTGAGAGCCCAAATTTGGTACTCCTTGGCACTGAGCTGCCACAATTCCCATGGACTTTGGAGGCACTTCTAGCACAGAGGCTCCGAAGGTGAAGTTAGCGTGCCCCATGCCGTGTTCGCTGTTCTCCTGGCACTGCCAGCGGTGCCAGGTCTGCACACCAAGATGCTTTTAGCACAAAGGGGCCAATGTGCTGTCAGGCCACAACAGGGAAACTGAGGCTTGGGGGAAGGAAGAGACCTGCCCCCAGGTAGGCTACAGCCCCCAGGTGGCCTGAGCCCTGTCCCTGGACTCTTGTCTGGAGTAACCCTTAGGTGAAACTTCCTTCAGCTTCCTCGGTGCAGTCGGTTTGAGTCAAATTAATGTGTAATAAGGAAAGAAAGAGCGAAATTCTTTTCCTCTGGTCATGCCATTCATTCATCCCAATGGTTAATGACTAATAAAAATGGATGCAACGTATGGAGCAGTTGACCAGGAATAAACTTGAGACGGTATGGCCCAGGATTCTGGCACTTGGTGCACTTCTGAAACATGCATATCTCAGCTCGTCGTGACGCCGTACTGCTGCAGTGGTGTACAGCAAAAGCATTAAGGACCTGAATGTAAGTGAAGTAATGTAAGACAAGATCTGTCAGCACAGGCTTTAATGTTGCTTAACAAAATATGTTACAGTAAATCTTTATAGACTGTATAAGTACGTTGAGTTCCAACAAAGTAAACCAAAGTAAACATTTCTCTTATGGGAAATTAAATTCCATGTGGTTAGGGCAGAGCTATGATTAATTCAACGGCAATGAGAATATAGTAAAGTTATTGACTGCATCTGAGAAACAATTTAATGTCGGGGAAAAAAGCAAAAAAGTTTAAACAACAAATAGCAGGAGTGGAAAAATAGAGCCGGAGTTTCTGATCTTTAATTATAAATTAAAGCACTGGTGCTGTAGGTATTAAAGTCCCATCAATTATTGATAACGAGCTCACTGCAGTGTTAGTGAGGAACCATCTTCTGCACCGAAGCGCTGCAGCTACGAAGGGGTGTGTGTGTGTGTGTGTGCACGCCTGCGTGTGCGTGTGATTTCGTTTACTCCCTTAACCAATATCAACAGGAACAGTGAGCACTCGGAGGGCTGTTGGACTGCAGCCTCAGCCAGAGTGCATGGTTTCATAATGTTCGTTTTAACTTTAAATGATTTTTAATATTCTACATATGGTTTCATGGTTTTAAGCCTCCTCACTGGGAATGAACAAGGCTGCGGTATTATGATGAATAGTGGATCAAATCCAGGAACACCCACTTGCTTCCCTACATATCAAACATGTGGCGCTCCCATTAAATATGGGAATCTCTCTGGGGATTAGAGTTGTCCTATCTAATCCAGTCCTATTTTGTTCCCCCGACCCGGATTGAGTAGGATGCATTGTTCCCATACATTCTTCTTTTAATTAAATGCAGTAGATATGTCATGTCAATGAAATATTCCAGGTCTGTTTTTACATCTGTAGCCATTTTCTCCTCCTTTACTTCCATTTGCCTTCTTGGAAGGAAAGTCTACGTTAAATACAGTCTTGGATTAGTTGATTGGCTGTGTGTGTGCTGCCAGAACAGTTCAAATAAAAATCTTAATGTTGTTTTTTATTTTTTTGCCTATGTAAAACTAGACTATAATGTCACAGAGTCGCTGTTCCTCTGAGAAGTTTCAGACCCACCAGAAAACCCAGCCTCGAAATTACCTGCTTTGTTTTGTTTGTTTTGTTAAGTGGATGATTTCTGCAGCAATCGCACCAAGCGCTTTCCTCCTTGTTCCTCCTGTAATCCCTACAGGTACTAGCTCGACGGACACTGGTCTGGGTTGTTTTTAAAATTTGCTGGAATAATCTGGTAACCGATCCAATTGATACAAAGCTTCATTATTATTAAAAGAGAAATCCTCTCTGAATATACGCCAGGCAGATTACCCAGGTTTGAAAACCGATCTGCTTTTTAAAATGCTGTGTTCAATTATTATTTTTAAAATGCTGGATTACAGCGATGAATTCTCTGGAGGTTAAACTGCAGCCTTATTATAAGGGGAACTACAAGTAAACATTATTAATTATATAAAAAAATTGCTTAAATTAGTTTTTTTTCACACCTGCTTCTTTCTTAATTAGCTAGTAGTCCACATATTTCAGTCAGTTGAACTCTTTAGTATTTATTCAAGCATACTTGACATTAACATACTGTTTGATGTTTGATATCCTGAGTTTTTAATTTAACCACATGACAACAAATGGTATTTATGAAATATCAGTGAGCTGGAAAAATATCCTGTGTTGCAGTCGTGCTCTGTAGTGAGCTGAAAGCTGTTTCCTTTCTGAGGTTTAAGAAGGGCTTAAAAGCACAGGGGGGAATATGTGCCTTGTGCTGATACCCCTATTTTTTATCCTTAGCAAGATTTACAGGCCGCCGGGGGTGCAGAGCTACCAAGAGAGTAGCAGGCCTGCCGTAGGAGCTGGGAGGGGGAAGAAACACAAAAATACTTTGTCAATGATGTCATAAGCGAGAGGGTTCTTACACAATGGAATTTGTACCCCCAGCCAAGTCATCAGCAAAGTATGTGACATCTATTTGTCAGGGTTTGTTAGCTATTACTCGTAGTAGTTGGATTGTACCTTCTCCCTCCCCTTACGATCGCAGTCATTTGTGAGCTTGTCATCGAAACGTACAAAAATTCTGCTCTTGGAGTTCCAGCCGTGCCCACAGACTGAGCTGGGCTCGGGTCCCTGTGCCGGGTGCTGTTCACTGTCACTGAAGGACAGATCCTGCCAACGAGAGCTCGCGTTCAGAACAGCTTGTATAAACACCGGGTGCTGAGCGCAGAAACCACATAGGCATGTGAAACAACTTCCTTAGGATTTCACAGCGGGGCAGTGGCAGTGCTAGGATTAGAGCATATTCCCCAAATCCCAGCCTCCGTTATGATAGCATTACCCCACGTATTTATATATATATATATATATTTTTTTTTTTTTTAATGGGGAAACTGAGGTATGAAGTGGTCAGCTGGCTTTTTCGAAGCAGCTCCGTGTTAGGGACAAAACCCAGTCCCTCAGCTCGTATTTGGGTGAAGTGTTAACTTCAGGATGTGTCAGCTATCTGTCTCCAAGTGAATAATCTAACATTTGTAACGGCGAGGCCTCCTAGCCAACAATGACGGCTTCTAGAACTGGCTGGGATTAAACTCACAGAGTCTTTGCCAGAATCTTGATACCTGCTGTTTTGGTCTTCGTCTATCATCCTGCGAAGGTTTACAGGGAAATGGTTGGCTTTGCGGGTAAAGGTTGTTAATAAAAGGGTGGGGAAGATCTGAGTCATCCCTTAAATCCGCTACAGATTCTCTTGGGCAAGTCTCATCCTTTTCGGTCTGTTTCCCATCTGACAGCAAACTTTTCTGATGTGGTTTACGGATGTTACATTAAGCAGAACTTAAGTGTTTTGAATACAACTATCCTGTTAAAGGAGTTTTCAGTTTGTCGGTTAACGTATTTGAGATCCCAAGTGAAGAATTTTCAGCAAACCAGAATGCTAAGAATAGGAAATTTGAGGTTAACTTAGAATAGGCCTTTTGTTTGGGTTTGGTTTTTTGAGTATAAAAACAGAATCTTGTTTAAAGATCAAAGCCCTTATTTTACAAAAAAAAAAAAAATTGATATTTTTATACTTTTGATACCTCTGCCCACTATGAAAAATATAACAAATTGCAAGTATCCTTACCTTACCCTACCATATATTTTTGCTTTTTCTTTTGTTTTGCATATTAAAGCTTCACATATATTTCTGTATTTTAATTGTTATGATGGGATTTTATTTTTTCTAAGCCATATGAACCATTACACAGGTAAGAACCACAAAAGAATTGAGGACAATTACATATCAATTTGGTCGTGACTCTTGCTTCTGGGTCAGGTAGAGTCCTCTGGCGAGGAAAGATTGGCCTAATGCCCTAATTCAGACGGAATTTTATTCTTTGAAGGTTCCTGGATGTTGCAGGAAGCACCAGTTTACGTATCACCTTGATTTGCCAGTGAATCATTTGAGCTTCAGACACGTAAATTTGTGTCCGTGCTTCTTTTCATCACTACCTGGCTGTTACAGGCTGACACCAGGCATTGGCTCTGCCTGCTTTCTGTGCCATCAACGTGCTGGCAGTTGGGGAAGAAGGCAGTCAAAGAAGAGTTGTGTTTGCACCCGGCATCTTAAAAGAGTTGTGCACGCTCTGCACCGGGGAAATGCATCTGCTTCATCAGGCCGTGCTGGGTAGCAAATGGAGCACGCGTGAAGAAATATTAAGCATGGATTTAGAGAAAATCCCTCATGTTGGTGGAATGTTCTACTAAACCAAGAGGAATATCTTCATAAAATAAATGGGAGACAGATGCATGAATTTGAAGTGGCGGGGTAAACCCCGAGTGAAGAGAAAGCTTGTTTTTAATGTCACACGTGCCACCAGGCCGAGATCACAGCAGAGAAGATGAGGCTTTGTTTTGACTTGTTAAAATTCATTCATAGCAAAATGGCATTGTCTTTGCTAGGATCGTAACTGTTGATAGTTACCTGTGTGTTAATGAACACGGGAGGAAAGGGCATTTATCAGCTGGTCTGTTACCCCTCCAGCAAAAACAGCTAAACTTCCATCATCTGCTCTATTTCAGAAGGAGCAGTGGTTTAATCAGAGCCCATCAAAACACGGGGCCTCAGAGCATGCTCCATCAGTGCCTTTGCTTGAACACAATCTTTCCTTTTCTAAGGTGGTGTTCTTCAGTTGGTAAGGCTGAAAAACAAAAGGAAACCTAGAAGTAGCATTCCCTCTTTGGTTGCTTGGCATTGGTTTGTCAGGATCGTGCAGTATTTCCTTCCAAGGCATGCTACCTAACACACAGTCCACAAGATGAAGCCCAAAGGCCGTTGATGTCCATGGAAGCCTTTCATTGATCTCGATCGAGTTTGTCTGGAACGCAGAGCCCGAAGCAGCGTGTTACAGTGCCTTTGACACGCCAATATTGATGAAGGATCATCTTATTTAGGAATTTAGGAAACGACAGATGTTGCGGTGGTGAACTCCCAGTGCCAATACAGAGACTAACACCTACAGACATGGGAGAGAAAGCGGCAGGATTACAGCACGGGTCAGGAGAAATGAATGCGCTCCTGTAGTGTTGTCCTCGCTTCATCTGTTGCAGGTTGCCCTTGATATCCTACCGGCTGACTCCCTTGTTCAGAGCTACATCTAGAAAACATTTCTTCCAAATTCTAGCCTTACATCTTCCCTGCTAGGCTGTGTTACTCCTTGTCTAGAAGTTGAACTGCCTTTGTTTTCCTCATTAGATCTTGACTCCAGCAGGTGGACTTGGTCATAGTGTGGAACAGATGCTTGTTGTCTTTAGGCAGAGTGTGAATGAGCTGCGAGATGCCGAATGTTAGCCACGAGGCAGCTAGCAAATGTGGAAACAGGACCAAAACTGTGAAGAAGCATGTTGCTTTTCAAACTTATTGCTTGGAATAGAATAAATAAATAAAAAGAGAATGCAGCTCAGCAAAGTGTGCAACACATCTGTGTCATAAAACCTTACAAGGAGGCAAGCTCCCTTTGAAAGGCTGAGCTACAACCCCAGTGCTGCGCGAGCCAGGGACAGGAGAATGTGTTGGAGCACGTTTCAGCCCCCTCACACGCTGTGGGCCTGAAAGTTTCCCTGTGTCTGGCCGTGTTTTTAACATAGCTTTTGCTCAAGTTTTCTCATATTTTCTTGCACAGCGAGGTCAAATGAGAAGTTTCAAGGAGAGAACGGGACCTGGGTTTGCCAGCTACGAAAGAGAATCAGCTCCCACCTCAGCGTAACGTGTGGTGTTCCTCTGCGAGTCCTCAGAGTTAGGTCCTCCGCTGTCTGAAATGAAGCAGAGATACTGGGATAGGAATGGTTAATTGACGCCAAATCCCAGATCTCCAGCCCTTAGGGTAAAGGAGGAAGGCCAAAACCTACAAAGGAAGGAGGCGTAAAAGCTGTGGGAAGAGAGATCAAAGCTGAGTTACACCGGGGGGGAAGCAGGAGGCCTTGCTGCTGCTGTTACTCCATGTTTGCAGGCTTGGTTGGAGAGGAGAAGGGGTCTGGGTGCTCCAGACAGAACTGGCAGGAGTCTTCGTTTCAGTGTAAAGAGCCTTGAATAAAAATGTTCGTGGAGTGGTCAGCTTGTGCAAGAGCAGAAGAGAATGCTTTGGTTCTCTCCCAAGGGAGAAGGCTTCTCTGAAGGTAGGACAGCTTAGCTGGAGAAGTTCTTCAGCTTTCCCTGCTGCTACGTTGAACGACTGCTGGCACAAGCTGACCTGTAAGAAGACAAGAAGACAATGAAGAAGACTGACAAGAAAAGCCAATGAGCAAGGAAGAAAGGCACCAAAAGCAGTGGCCATGGAGGACAGCTGCAGCGTTTTCAGGGCACAACTTGAGGAAAACACTTCATGTGTTTGTTTAGGGCTACCTTTCCCTTAGCATGGCAGTCCTTTACCTCATCCTCTGGTTATCTCTTGGCAGGTTACATCTGCTTAGGGTAAGCGAGAGCACTGACACTCCAGTTACTCTTTATTAAAACAATTCCTCTTATGTGCGAAAAGGGGTGCGAAGTTTTTCAAACCCACCCGAACAGCCCGGTGTAATTTAGAACTTGGAAAGTTCCTGCGCTCTTGACAGCTAGGGCGAAGGCTGAAGTTCTGCTGCAGCTCAGCTTTTGGGTTTCACCTGCATAAAACATAGCTTTCATTGAACCGCTAAGAGGATGATTTTTCTTTAAAGACCACAATCTTAATACCAGTTTATTCCGCAGGTAGGAACAGAGCCAGATCAATAGACCTGTGTAAACAAGACACCACAGACTTTCTTGAATTTTTTTTTAAACTTTATATATATATATATATATATATGTCTATACACACACACACATATAAAAAAGAGGCTACTTCAGATTCTGCAGAAGTAATAATAAAACCAGACCTAATGGGTCACCATATGTGGAGAGGAGTTCTCTTGGGTCTTAGGATATACACTTTAAGAGTGAAATAAAGAAAAGGAAAAAAGCAGTAATATTGGCAACTGTTGTTAGGTAGTATAAACAATAGCCAGCCATTGGCTTGGAGCAGAGGATCAAGTTCCAATAGCACTCAATAGGGAGCCTTCCTTAAAAAATTAGAAGAAGCTGGGTTGGAGCTGGTCCATGCTGGGAATGGCAGAAGAAGCAAAAACAAGAGTAAATGAATGGAAATTAAGCAGCAGGAAATGGGGATTTGGCACAAGGTTGGAATTTGAAACTGCAGAGAGGTGTCAGTGATAAAGGTTGGATAGAGTTTCTGGCCAAAAACAGAAAGAAAGAATGCAGATGTGTTCATTGAATAAAGTACAGATGTAGAAAGGGGAGGGGGAGGTGGTGGGGAGAGAGGAATAAAGGAAAGGAAAAAAAAGAGAAAATCGAGGGGAAATAATGCTGAAAGTAGGTACATTCGCGTTTGGGGGTTTTCTGGAGGTTTTTCTCTCTGAGCCTGTAGAGAACGGCAGGCCCAGGTTCAGTTCGGGTGGTTCAGATGTTCCCCCGGGAGCCTCTTTTTGCTTACTCCTTGTTGCTGCCCCGCGTGTTTCAGCCGCACGCTCTTGGATCGGGCGGTTCCCAACATCCAGGTGTGGGGTGGGGTTGGGATCCCTCACACATCCTCTTTGGGAAGGGGAGGTGGCTGCATTTCAGGAACCACGGGGTTTCTGCTTCTGCAGTCCTTAGAAAGCCACTAGGATGTAAAAGTCTCATTTACAGGTTTTTTGTTGTTATCATTTTTCTCAGTTGTTTTTGTTCCTTCCTACCTCTCTTTTGTCGAGTATTTATGGCCAAACCTAGGCATATGGTTGCACAATCAAAATTTATCATGTATTATTTAAACAAACCCACACTGTGGCCATTGACGGTGGGTATGTTCTTCCTAATTACAAAGCAGCCTTATTTGCTTAAACTGTTGTGAATATGAACCCATTTTTCCCTGCAGTTGGGCAGGCTAATTACAGTTTTGTTTCCGTTTCTGCAGTTCATCTAATGAGTAATGCTATTGTATTCTTTCCCTAAAGTCCTTTTATGGCCCACATTGCAGTTGCTTCTGAGTACTTCCCTATATATCTGGCTTCAGATTGCCCCAGTGACAGAGGGAAGCCCCGTCAGCCCTGTGCTACTGCTGCACGTGTGGTAAGCCCACCGCGGTGAGCTCGAAGGCATTTAGCCCTTTGTCTCCTATTGATTTAAGCACATACAATAAGAAATACGCTCTCTGTGACTTGCCAAATGTTCCCGTAGGCTGTAGCAGAGCTCAGAGTAGTATCTGGGTCTTCAAAATTTAGGCTAGGACCATTGAGCTTCAGTGTTGTGCTTACAGGGTTGCAGCTTTGGGAGTAAACAGCCCAGGGATTAAGCAGCGTCCTCCTAGCAGCATAGCTGCATTCACCCTAGAGATCCTATAGCCTTAATTACTTTTAATTGGCATCTTATGTCTTTAACTTATTTTAGTATGGGTATTTAAAATGCCAGGTTTCTGAAGGGCCTGATTGACCCCTGTCCTAGGTGTCAAGTAGGGAAGTTAGCATTTGGTGTCTGCTTTACAGAAAGTTGGCGTTTTGTGCCTGCTTTACAGAAAATTGGCATTTTGTGTCTGCTTTACAGCCGGTTGATACCAACACCCGAAGCGCAGAGCTGCACAAGACCACAGCTCTCAGAAAACATCAGCAAAAATGAGTGGCAGCCGTTGAGTTGTATATGGCTGAGTTATAGTGTGGTGTATGGATTCGGGGTGTCAGGCCCCCATCTCGTAACTTACACCTACTGTGCCCTGTCGCCTTTTTTAAGAGCCTGTCCAGGGAAATGGTTTCGCTACACTGGGACCTAACCGAAGGCAGTCACAAAGAATCGCCCTCACTGATGGGTTAGGCAGTCACACAGGGCTGGGTGACACTTCTTGCCTACAAAGGACTGGTTATGTTACTTCAAAGTTCAATTTAAGGCTCACAAACAAACTATTCTAGTAGGTAGTTTTAGCTGAGACTTCTAGGGAATTCACATCTCGTGTAATCACGGCAATTAAGCCGGTTCTTTTTAAAGCCAATCCTTAAGCAATGTAGGGTAACAATAATAAATCAAACCTTCATATTACTTCTTAAAAGAAATAAAATATCAGCAATTAGCTACATCATCATAGGCTTGTTTGCTATATTACTCTAATTGCAGCATTTTAGGACTTGGACATCTGATTCTGGATTTTTTTCCCATTAAGACAGAAAACAAGGGATACTTTGGTGTCCGAGTATCATTTAATATTTTGCTCAAGTATGAAATGTCTTGAAGCCGAGAAGTCTTTGTCTTTTGAACTTTAGAAGGAATTTGAAGGGCTTTTTCACAGCTGTTGTTTTGCTCCTAACTACAAGTAGTTGTTGCACAACATTTCCTTTATATTTCAGGGTATTATAAAAAAAAATCCAAATATTTGTCTTATATTATTGTCTATTATGAATTTTGCCACTCTGTTCTGCCAGAACCATCATCCTCAAACCCCAGAGAACTCTAAAACTGAGAATTGGCAGGTGGGGAAGGCTTCTCCATGCTGCAATAACAACCCCTTCCCAGCCCGTAACATTTAGATAGTTTTGCCGCTCAATTAATGGCTGTTATGGAATTTACCATTGAGGTACCCAGCGACTTTTGTATGCCTAACTGCTGTGCAAATTCAAAGGCCCTCGGCACCTTTCCAGGATGTAGGCACACAGATCTAATATCTGAGTCCCTGTCCTTGCTGCCCTCCTTGAAGCGCTGCCTAATTTCAGCTTGCAGGAGTGTTGGCTGATCACACAAAACGAATTTTGAACATTAGCAACATTTAAAAATCTCTTCTAAGTGGTCTTGTGTGCAGTGATTTAACTAAAGATTGTATCCTGCAAAACATTAAATTCCCTGAAGTTGGAATCAGATGATATACTGATGAGATCCCTTTGCGTAGGGCCAGGCCTGTGAAGCGCTGTGCCTTCCCTGCCCTTACTCCCAGGCTTTCCAGGGTTTCCTAAGGCGATGAGATGCAGAGACTGCGCCTGGTTCCGGTGGGAGCTGAACGCCTGTGCCTGGTACCGGAGCAGCTCTGAGGAGCTGCAGTCACCAAACCAGGTGAGAAAGGTGCCGTGCAAATGCAAGCACAAGCGGATGGCAACGCTAAGGACTTTGCGGCTGAACTCCATTCAGCTCCTTTGTGAAGCGTTTGTTTGGTGGCCTAAATATTAGCTGAGAACTCTTGCCTTTTCCTATGTCAAATCCTGGAGGATGTTAATAAACAAGGCCATAAACCTGCAAAATCAAATGCACTTTTAAAGGGACACAAATCCCGGTCATTAAAGGGATTGCTATCCCTGCTTTTAAAGCAGCATCTGGCCACCTTCCTTTTTCTATTTCTCCATTTCTGCTTCATCTCTCACTCCCTCTCCTCCTGCCCTTCCCTTATGGAGTCTTTTAAGTGTAGATGCTACTTACATGCCTAAACAGCTGTAAAACTACCAGTGCAAACCCCTGCAAATGCTGAACAGATGCGCGGTGGTGAGAGATACATACGGACAGCACTATCACCACATCGGAGGCCTGGGCTCTTCACCCTCTTCCCCCACCAGAAGGACAGCAGATAGGAGAGCACTGCGGCACGTTCAGCTAGGGCAGGAGAGGCAATGGTGAAGCTTTTGCCTGGATAGCTTGGTAAGGGCATATCGTCCTCTTTTTGATTTAAAAAAAATAGAAAAGACAAATTAAAAAGTTACAAATACTGTTGCAAGGTAACAAAGTGGATCACATTTTGACATTCCCTCCAACTCTATCGTCTCTCATCCTATACGCAGATTTAATTGTACAGACCCAGGGCTTTCACAGTCCTTTCACCAAACCCCGCAATTAGGTGTCCTATCGTCGCTGGAGGAAGCAGTGGTGGTGTAAATCCTGCCTCTCTTCTTTAAATAGGTATAACGTATGTCTGGGAGTCAGGGGTTAAGTCCTCAGTGAGCAGTTTGTTAAACTGGGGTTTCTGCTGGCACCACGCATCTTGGAGAAAGTCAGCCTGCATGGCAAGGCTGGGAGTGCCTCCCTGCAGCACAGAAACTTTATGTGGAGCAAAAAATGCTGCAAAAAGCAAGTAGTGTTCTGGATATTTTTCAAGATCATCTTGCTGCGTCTTCTCCATGAACTGTCTACATGTAGACAAATAGGATTTGCTTCTCTGGCGAAGGGATTTTGTCAGACTTTGCTGCCCTGTCCGTGCTGTAGCAGGAGGTAGGCACGGGGAATTTCTGACAGCTAGATCAGAGGTTTGCTCGGGGGGTCTCTGTCACAGGCTGGGAAGCACAACCTGTTGCTCTATGGCAGTAAGCATCTTTATATACGTGGGAGCTGCAGCTGGCTGGCTGTAACTGTGGGTAACGTTAGCTCCTCACCACTCGCCATCCTGCATGCCCAGACATCTGGCTTAGTGCACTCTGGTTTTCAGCTTTGTGTAATGCATGCATCTGTGGATTCTTTGCAGTGCATTTGGCACAGGACTTCCAATTTCAAAGCTAGCCTCTTAGTGCCCCGTTCTCATGTGAACTCTCAAGTTTCTCTGTCTTCTTTGCTCTCCGCCCACCCTTGTCAGCAGTCTCTGTATAGCTGAGGAATGCTCTAGCTACCAGTTACCTAATGGACTTGGTTTGTTTATTTACTTCGGCTAAAACCAAACAAACACAGAGGCAAAGAGATGGAGGTTGTGATCGGAGCTCTCCCAAGTATCTGGGAGCACTGGTAGCGCAGAGTTGGCTTTCTGCCTTGTGTGAAGTTGGAAGTGAGACCCAAACTGGAGAAGTTCTTCCTAGAGCACTTCAGCAGGACTAACTTCTGCTCAGTGCCTTTCTCTACATTGTTTTCTGGGTTAACAACATGGAGGTGGGATCATCTCCTGCTAATTTACCTTCAGAGGCCTTGGGTGTCCAGAACGGTTTGGTCCCAGGAGTCTGAAAGGACATCACGGCCAACAGGTATTTATCAGTGACCCTGAGGGTTGTAGGTGTTGTTTGAGGACAAGTCTGGTCCTACGTCTTGGGCTGACCCTTTGGATGAGACAAAAATGACACAGTAGAAAGTAGCCGTAGAGGATTCTGAATGACAAACCCTGTGCAAATACAAGAGAGAGATATCAAGCGATGTAAAATAGATGCTTAAACCCCCTCAAACCCTGATTAAATGACCTTGCAGTACAGAAACATCATTTGAAAAAAACAGACCAACAAAACAGAACACAAACAGGTGAGAACTAACAGTAAAGCTTTTGGTTTACGGAATTTAAAAAAAGGCAAGTCTGGTGAGAAGTCTGTAAACAGTGGTTGCTGATCTGCTCTTGGCCAGGGCAGGACTTGGTGGGCAACCTGAGGTTTCGAGTAGTGCAGCCGGCTGACTGCATTGCCAGGGAGAGCACCGTAAATACCACCACGACAGAGCTCATTTCCACCAGAGTTCTGCAAGTAGATATGTTAAAATATCACCTCTTACAAAACAAAATCAGGAAGAATGCTACAGGGTCTGAAACCAAACGCAGTGTGACAGCACAGTTAAGGAGATTTGTTGTGAGCCAAAGGTGATTGCTTTCTTTGTTCCTACTCTCTCCATCCTCAAGTAAGTGTCTGTTTCCCCATCCCTTGCCGAAGATGCATCAGGCACCTTTCCTTAAGGGCCCATTTTATGATTAAACAATCCTTCGCTGACAAAGAAGCAGTGGTTAGTTGAGAAGCGGTCACTTAGTTCAGGATATGTTAGTGCCGAATGGTATCTAGATCAGGGACTGGAAGGTTATGTCATCGAGCAGAAGCAGAAACGTTTCCACAGCTGAGATCCTCGCTGTTAGCCAAGCCGTGTGCAGTTCTGCCTGTGACACAAGTGGGCTCCGTTTTAAAACTGCAGATGTTGGCATGCAGGCCTACAGCAGCCCGGCTTCGCTCGGGCAGTTGTTATCCGAGATGGCTCTCGTGGAAAGAGAGCATGGGATGCGATTCCCATGGAACTGTGGATCATCGCTTTGGTGGGTACCTACTTTTGGGGTCTATCCTAGCTTACTGGTTCAGATCTATCTGGGAGATTGTCGTCCACAGGATAAGTGCTGTGGGACTTGCCTCTAATTGAGGTTCTCAGCCATTTTGACCTGTTAACAGTGGACAAAGGTCAAAATCCACAAATTTTGGACTAACTTTCAGGCATGCACATTTGTATCTTAATCTTTAAGTTTGCCTGAGTTGGGGAGATTGATAGGGTGATGACTGGGGAAGGAAGATGGTACTTTTCCAGGCTCAAAAATAGGACAAGATTTGCTAATAAGGTTGAGAGGACATCCTGACCTGTGTGGGTGGCTAATGTTGCTGTTTTTGTGTAAAAACTATGCAAAAACTGCAGCTGTGAATAAGGATGTGTCTGAGCCACAAGGGCTGGATTCGTTTCCAGATTCGCAGTCATGGGCGTTGGGATGTGATGATACAGTCTGAGCTACTCCTTGGTCCTGATCCAGTTCAGATTGTTGTGTTTTCTTTTCTAGCTTGTTTTGTTCCCTTACACTCAAGCTCGCAGCAGAAGTTCGTGAAGGTTTGCAAAACTCTTGGATTCGGAGCCTGCTGTGTGCAGCAGCGCGATGCAGAGCCGCAGCCAGCCCACATCACTGCTGCCATGAGGGGTCTTGCAAAAACACGAAGCTATTGCGTGCCTGATGAGACAGTCCTGGGTCATATGTGCAGGAATGTCTTTCACTAGGCCTGGTGCTTGCATTAAACCGGAGTCATTGTTTCTTGCATCACGGCTGCGTGATCCTTGCACATTTCCCCGGTCTCGGTTTGTAATGTGCAAATTGCAATTCCGCTTACGGGGAACCTCTGCTGAAGTTCTGTGCAAGCAATTACTGGGGGTCGAGCGGGGCTTCCAGCAGCTCTCGGTGTGCCTGCAGCAGGGAAGTGGTGTTGGTGCTGCCCCCAAACTGCAGTTCCGCCTTACCCCCCTGATTTTAGCAGTTTGGCCAAATGTCTAATTACTGCAATTACAGGAGGACATCATACTGCACATCAATCATCTTACATTGCAAATGTTTGCACATAACCAAGATTGAGAAGAAAACAAATATACAAAGCGTGCATATGTTCTAATTTCTATGTGAATTAATAATCTTCAAGCCTGTTAATATGCAGCTTGTTTGGAGCAACACTGTTACCAAAGAATCTCTCTGAACTTGTGCACGGAGCTGGCAAAGCCTAGAAGGAGCATCCTTTTGTTAGGGGGTTGTCCAGAGGGGTTGCTGGAGAAGGAAATCCTTTCTACGAGGCTTTCCAGTCTTCTGTGTGCCTATTTTTAATTTTGTCTCTTTAATTTTGTGGTTGAATTCACTAGAGGAGCTGGAAAAAAATATTTATTCCTTCCCTCTTGGAATTCTACTGAATAAATATCCATAGGATCCTACATGCTAAATTGCGATAGAACCATATGGTTTATTCCCAACTGAATATAGGACTTTTGAAAAGGAGGATGGTAGCAGAATTTTTTTTCAGCCTAACCATCATTGTCTATTTACATCAGCTTCGCAAGTATGTATTAGGGAAATGAAGCCATTAAAAATTCTTTTTTCGTTTTCTGTTCTTTTATTTTTTTAAAGGGTCACTGTGGGATGTTGGGAGTCAATTGTGCTTTTTAAGTGGCGACGTTCTGGCAGTCAAGCTTCTGAACAAACACGGCAGAAAAATCTAGAAATGTGTGACTTTGGGCTGCTTCTTCATCCTCTGCCATAGGTCTCTTTTCATTAAAACAGGTTTTGCTTTTTCTGAAAAAAATCTCCTCCGGAAGGCGACGTGCAGCAGCACTCCTGCTTCTGGGGCTTTCTTGTCTCTCCTGAAAGCTGGCCGATGCCGTTAGCTCTCCGTCCTGGTTGCTCCTTGCTTTCAGGTGCTTGTTTGGGTCTTCCCTTGCAGCTAAAACTCGCTGGCTTGAACAGATTCATCTCCATCTTTTAAATATTGTACAAGGTTAAGATATTACTCATCTATGTGTTTTTTAACCCAGGCAGACTTTCTAACAGCTGCGGAGCTATACTGATTTATTTTTTTTCTTTCTCCTTGATTTCTTTTGACTCTTGTGGAGGCAGGGGAATAAGCAGAGAGGAAAGAGAAAAAAATAACATTAACACAAAGGAGCACTTCTTATTAAGAGTAGGTGGGTAAAGGCACTGGAAAAATAATACCTCAAGATGCATTGAAACATTTTAGGGAATTAGGGAATTCTGATCTCCTGCAAAAGAAAAAAAAAAAAAAGGAAAAAAAAAAAAGGAGGGGGGAGAGAAAATTAATATTAAAGACAAGCTGTGAGTTTCCATCTGGCCTTGCCGCTTTCGACTAACGCTTCCATGACGGAATTCATCTGTCCATCAACTGTCAGAAATTCTCCTGTCAGTAAATCCCTGGGTACTCCTCCTTGCCCACCCCGCTCACAAATATGCCGAGGCACCGCGGGCTCCCAAGCCCGAGCCTCCCCTCCCTGCCCGCCTCGGCTCCCGGCGGCACGGGTGCTGCAGGGCCCGGCTATCGATTTATCGACGTCCTCCTCCTCGAAACGTGGGGTTCCAGGAGCGGGGCAGCGCCCGTGGAAGGGGAGCGGGGAGCACTCAATCATCTGGAGATTAAATTCCCACCAAGATCCTCCTAAGTCTTTCTATTACAGCCTGACAGCAGACAGCCCACATCTGTTTTAAAACACTGAGTGGTTGTGAAGTGTGAACTCCCCACTGTTTAATGTAACTACATGACTATTTAATGTACACAGTGGTAGAGCAGCTCCGAACGCCAAACTGTTGTGACATGCCTGAAGGACATATATAAACATAATATACAGTGGTTTATTGTGACAAAGTGCATCTATGCCACAAATCGAGCAGGATCGCTTGGCTCTCGAGTGGAGTCAAATGGGAGCAGAGCGCTATTACCAGGGCTGGCTCTCCTCATCGCGGACGAATATACATGAAACTTATGTTCCTTAAAATTTTATGCAGTCTATTTAAATGCTCCAAAGAAAGATCGGTAGCTGAGGAGTCACCCCAGCACACGCACCCCGGGTTGTCGCTGGTGATAGGGACAGAACCGCGGGCAGCGGGCCGCTGGCTGCATCGCCTGGCTCTCGCCCCAAGCCCTGCTCCGTTCGTGTTCCCGGAGATGAGAGGCGTTACACACCCCACAAAGTGCTTTTGTGGGATCTCTCTCCAAGCTTGCTTGATCTGAAGTAGGGATTTGATTTCTCTCTTCTTGACCATGCTGAAAACTAAATCTGCATTTGAAGCAGCTGCCTCTTCAGATGGTGGGAAGAGGAGTGGGAGAAACGTTCAGTCTCTAAAAGTACATTTTGTTGCAGGGTTTTTCCTTCAAAAAAGTGTTGGTTACTTGTGGCTTCTGACACCTCATTAATCAAGTGATCAGAATTCACTATTTTACAGCAGCAAGACCAATTAACCTTTGCTAGCTACATAGCAGCCAAAAATAATTTCTAATTGTCAAATAAAGGGGGAAAAACCCCCAAACACTGAACCTCTGAAGCACGTGAAGATTGAAGGGATTTCTTGTTTGTTTTGCGAGCATTTAATCAGAGAGAAATTCTGAACTCCGCATGCGTGCCGTTCTTTTGTGGACTTCTGAGAGTAACGAAGAAATTTGGAGAGAAGAAAGTTCAAAGGTTTGCCCCCGCACAGTTGCGGCGTGCCAGCCTGTAACGTATCTCTCAATCCCTTCGGCTGAAAGCTCGGGCTTTGCTCCCTGTAACTCGAGATTGTGCTTTCCCCAATATGCCCCTTTCCCAGCCAGGCTGTTAGGAGGAGACAAAAGATGATAGGAAAATTTCGGCTCAAGCCGTTTCGGTTCAGCTAAATAACCCGGACCGTGTGACTCCGCGCGGGCAGCACAGCTCAGGGCGCAGTTCCCCGGGGGCTGCCCTCTGCTCAGGTCCCGCCGTCGGGCTTTGTCTCCTGCTCCCAACCCGATCAGTTAACGTTAAAATGAAGGAGTGCTACTTAGGGGTCACTTCTCAGCGAAGACCGACTCCACGACTTTAATCGTTATGAATGATATTTTATTCATATCGGGGAAACCACAGCTTTTAAGGCAATCAAACCAATAAACAGCGCTGTGGGCAGGTTTTAAGCTTAGCAGAGATTTTAAAATAAGTGGAGGCTGATGATAAAATAAGAAGTTACCCATAAAGAGGAAAAGATAACCTAAATTGTTATTATTTTCTGGTTATTCTTTCTGAAGACTACACAGGGAGTACATCAGAGTTTCATTAGGGATCTCCAGCTACCCACACGTAACCGCTTTGGGGGAAGGGGCCCCACTTCGCAATCTGCTCGTCTACTGTACGACAGCCTCCTGTTTTCTTTATAACATTAGTAAGAGTTCTCCTTGTTTACCTAATATGGTTTACTTCTTACCCTGTTGCTTAATTCTCTGGTTTTTTAATTTTTTAATCATAAGCCATGGGGTGATCTGAATAAGAGCGAAGTCACGCTGAGGTTCAAATCCCACATAAGCTTTGGCAAGGGCCGTCCGAAGGGCGAGACTGCAAGCCTGGAGTTCGGTGGGTGGCGAAATTTGCAGTCGGACTCGAGCTCGGCTCCTTCAGCTGAGTGTTGCCATTTACTCCTGAAGCCTGGCTCGAGGTTTTTCCTTTATAAACTGATAAATTTCGTTTTCATACGTTCGTCACAGAGGAAATTTTAATCCAAGTATTTGCGTGGACTCCTCTTTAGGAAACATTTCAAACCCTGGGTTTTCCTGGTAGTTGAGTTTCATCAATCAGGCTTTTAATTAAAAAGAAGGGCATCTCCATCCTTCCTTTGGTCATAATGAAATTGCGTAGCGGGGAGGACCTGTGAGTATGGTGGGGTTTTTCTGTTTGTTTTTTTTTTCCCCTCCAGGTTCCCCCGCCTCCCCCTTCCAGCGTTGCTCAATGTATTCCAAGCAGAGGAGGTCAAAAACACTGGTGCATATGCAAGAGCCAAACAAATAGCCCTTCTGATAGGGTTGGGTGACATGTGTCAACCCCTGTCATCCAGGAACAAGAGAGGCAATGTGCCCAGACAAAGGAGAGGGTGGAATCTCAACACACTGGCAAACCTGACCCACACGCAAGGGCTTTGTGCAGCAGATGCCGCCTCTTATTGTTTCCTGACTCTCTCCCCACCACCCCTGACAACAGCCACTGCCGCTGGCATTCCACCCTGACATCTGTTCAGCTTTATTGATGCTCTCCTGGAGGAATTCCCAGTGTAAACAGGGAATTCTCTACGGGAACCCCATGTTGTAAAAGGGATGAGCTGCATAATGCAAAGATTTAACCACTATTTAAAGGTGTGACACTTGATTGAAAGTGACTTGATTTTTTTTTTTCCCTCCCCCACTCCCCAACCACCCTTAACTGTATTTGGCACAAACTGTCTGGGTTGGACTCTTTTTTTTTTCTTTTTTTTTGGGTAGGATTTCTCCTCCTCCCTTTCCTTTCTCCCCCTCCTCCCTTCTTTTGTTTTCACGAAGCGGAATTGTCAGGAAGAATGAAAACTAGGAAACGGAGCACACCAAAAATGGAAAACAAAGCAAAAACTAGAGAGAGAAAAAAAAAAGTGGGAAAGGTAGGAAAGGAAAACCAGGTTTATATGCAGCGGAGTGTAGTTACTCCTGTAAAAGCTGTCGGAGCCCACGCACTCTAAGGGCTGTCAGCAGGCATCTCAGAGGTCTTTGTACCTCCTGGAGCCAGGATTCCTTCTGGGGGGCTGAAAACTGGGACAGCGTGTTCAACATCTACAGCAATAGGCAGGGAGACGACACACTAAGCCAAAATACATTCTTATTCACATGCCTTCTCTCTTATTATTTCTATAAAGAAATCTTTCTGTCCACATCCCGCATGCTGCTTTACGAGGGCTTGCAAGCTACCCCTGTGAGAACGCAGATCTGCTCCCGTAGAAAATATTCAGCCGAGTTTTGGCACCAAAAGCCTTGATCCAAAATCCATAGCAGCTGATGAGAATCAGTCCATTGATTTGAATTGGCTTTGGGGCAGGATATTAGATGCTGAAGTGGCCAAAATAGCATGAGGACTGGGAATTGCTGTGTGTTCTTGCCATCTAGGGACCGCTATGAAGAGACTAGATCTGGCATTATTTTGACTCCCTGATTTGTTTAAATAAATATGTGAAAATAAACATGGATACTTGAAATGCAAACAGTAGGCTGTCTGCTAACCAGATCAACCAAAAATATACAGAAAACGACATACTACAAAAGTCCTGCAGACTTTTAGCAGAATACAACCTAATATTATTTGTTGAAATTGCTCTCTAAAGCCAACATGTCTGGTTCTGGAGGTACAGCTGAGGTTCTTCCATGCACACAAGCACATGCTTATATAAATTAGCTATTCTGGCCTATAAACCCTCATTCTGTGTTAACATTCCTTCTGTGTTTTTTATTCTATGTAAAATTATATGTTAGGTATAAACGTTTGTGTTAGTGGATAAGATAGAGCAATAAGAACATCCCCCAAAATAGTGAAGTACAGTAAAAGAGACACCAAGCCAACCGTAAAAATCACATAAAGGAAATAAACTGATATAAATGTGTAAGAGGAACAAGTGCTACATTGCAGTGAAATTTCCCAAGTCTGAAAACGTCACGCTTAAAATCAATTCGGGGTCAGACTGTGTTTGGCTGGGAGAATCCTACATAGTTACCTTGGTTCTAAGCGTGATAT
Organism: Anser cygnoides; assembly: GCF_040182565.1. NCBI lineage: Eukaryota > Metazoa > Chordata > Aves > Anseriformes > Anatidae > Anser > Anser cygnoides. The sequence continues at coordinate 3,127,849 of NC_089898.1, read as the reverse complement.
AATGACCCAGGCTAGAGGTTTTATTAGGTTTATGGTATCACTGGGATGAATAAAGTGATCGCAAATTCACAGCGAACATTCATAGTCTGCATTGGGTTAGGTGTAATGAAACTTCTGTGGGAGCTGGTACAGGGGAAGGTCTTACTGAAATGGTAATTTCAAGTTTCATTGGACAGTCTGTAGGATTTCAGAGTTAGGTCTGGTTTTATTCTGTAATTCCACTGGATTTTTTTTTTTAAAAAAGCTCAACAATGGATAGCATCTGATTTTTTTTAATAAGTTTTACAGGATTTTGGAGGAATTTCTCATAGGGTTTTTTGGCTAAATTGCATTAACGTCTTTTGGACTTCTCCTTGAGAACGGGAATCAATTTCAAAGCCAGTTTAAAAGCAAAAAAAAACACCCAAGCAGCATCCCCCCTATAAAGCCAACTGCCAACAGAGCATCTTCTCTGCCAGTGAAGCTGACGAGGAATGAGAGGCCTCGGCAGCCTGTGTCGAACCGAGCTGTTAGCGTCGTAGGAGGTAGAGCTCCCGGTAAGTCAAAGCAGAAGGATCGGGCCCTCGGAGGTTATTTTGAGACTAAACAGAGGATTGGAGGCAAAGAGATGAGAGACTCCTAATGAAGTTGCAGAGAGGTGGATTTGCCGGTGTTGGTAGGAGTGTCTCTAATTAGAATGTCTTATTTTTCCCCTCACGTCTGCTTTTCCCTTGCCCCTGGTAGCTGAAAAATACCGACTACAAATACCGAAGCGTTGATGGATGGCCAAAGTCGCGGCCAAATCCCACTCTGCTTCCTGTACAGCTTAAACTAAAACACAAAGAGAAGTTGCTACCGGAATTCTCAACAGCAGTCAATCAAGAGCAAATTTACAATAGAAATCCAGCTTCCCCTAGGAGCAAATCACTTAAAGATTTAAAGACATAAACAAATATCTTGCAAGATCTGTTTGAAGCACAAAGTGAGCACAGTTGCATCAGAACATGCCTCTTGACGGTCCTCCGAAGTGCAGCTTTTCTTCCCCTACTGTGTGTATATGTTTGGAGGAGATATTTATTTTCTTAAAAGTTAGCAAACATTCTGTGTATTTGTCTTAATGTGAGAAGAGTGGCAGGAATAATATGTATGTGGATGTGGTTACGCACTTCATACATACGTATGTGTGTGTGGGGAATATATATCTATATATAGTAGAGATATAGTATATATAGTATAATATATAGTATAGTATATAGATATAGTATATATATAGTGTATATATGCATATATATAGTATCTTTGAGCGTGTGTGTGCACAAATATATTTGCATCCAGGTCAAATAACAGCTGTTATTACTAAGTTCAGCTTTTATTATCAATTTGTCTGTAGATTCAAGCACTGTTTAAAAAAAAGGAAAGAAAAAAAAAGTCCACATCTGAGCTTTTTCCTAATCAGTTCCCTCATTTTGCTAATATTCTAACGACTGTCAATTTACTTCAGTGGTGCCATTTGCAGAATTTTCCAATTAGCAGGAAACCTGTTCCACCTTCTCCCATAATTACAAGGGACTCGCTTCAGATCAGCTGTGGCCAGACAGCATATGATGTACTTGCCAAAATCTGTGCACTGTGGGTTTTTGTGTGTGTGGAATTTTTTTTTAACCTTTGCATGAGCTGGCACAGACTTTACATCTCTGTTTGTAGGCAGGGAGCTCCCTCAGTAGTGGCATGTGTCAAAATATCCCAATAATTTCTAATAAACACACCACAGTGAGAACACAAATAGGAGCCTCTCTGCGTTTTGATGGGGCTGCTCTGACGGATGTTCAGCGCCTCGTACCTCTCTGAAGCCGTGTGTGAGGCTATGAAAATCAAGGAAATACTCAGGAACTGCTGGCTTCCGCCTGATATCGATGATTTTATTCGAGAAGCATCCATTTGGTCACTTTTTATCACCTTTATCCTTCAGCATCCGTGCCAAGCAGCACAGCGAGGACAACATCGTTCTGCTGCTCTCTGCTATTACCCGGGCTGATCAAAAAGCAATCAGCCCCTTTTTGGGAGCTGCTTAGCCAGCTGATACTGCAGCTGTAACAATGGAGCGGCAATAACTATTATTGTTACATGAAAAGAAAATATATTTAATAATAAGCTCATTGATTTTTAACAGCATCTCTGTGTTGCCTAATTGATGGGAAGTTGTATGTTTGTGTAGCCAACGGGGGTTATGAATTAAATATGGTCGTCATTCCTTGAGGGATGCATGTCAATGCAAGAAAGATGGAGGATCTACATTTCCCCCAAGCTAAACAATCCCCTTGTAACAGACATAGGAAAGCCTGGAATAGGAGGAAGGGGGGAAAGGGAATAAAAAGCATCCATCACTGTTTATTAAGTGCTGCTACTTGAAGGTAAAAGGGGTATTGAACTGTTTTTAAATTGGAAGGAATGTAGCTAGACAAAACATTGATGGTAATATTAGGTTGGTGACAAATTTTATTCTTTTGTCCACATTTATTACAGTAGCAATTTGAAGTGATTTATGCCCCTTACCCCTCTAAGCCCCTCGCTATACATACACATGCACGCAGACGTACAAATCCAGTGTCTGGAGTAATAAAACGAGCTTTTCTGGTACCAGCCACAAAAATATGGGCAGAAAGCATCTGGAATGCTGGACTGTAAACTTAAGGCACTGCAGATGCTGGTGCTCAGCACCTGCAGAAAATTAGGCTGTTCTGAAGGTGTCTCAGCCTGGGCACCGGGTACGGAGCCACCAGGCTCTCCTGCAGCCCTGCCCGCCCGGGATGCTAAAAGAACCGCTGGAAATTCAGCACCTTCTCTTTGTCTTTGTCCCTGAGGTGCATCGGTGGCAGCAGTTTTGGAAGGAGCCCTTGGCATCCCAGTTATGGGGTCACAAGTGTGCTGAGCTCTTCTGAAGTCTGACTTCCCCAGGGCTGGAAGCGACGAAGCTGTGAGCAGTCGCAAGCGGCTCGGTGCCCTGCGTGAGCAATCGCCGCTTGCTGGCCCATGCGCATATAGTCCCGTGGTGTGGGCCCTAAATAACAACCGTGCGTTATCGGCGATATATAACCAGGGGTGTTCCCCAGCCTGGCCAGCGTCTCCCTGTGGGCATCAGTTCTGCCTCCAGTGAATGCGATGGTTGTTACTCGGCCCTTTTCAAGTGCCTTTTGCCCAAGTTTGGTCTCCCCGTTGTAAGGTCTCCTGCTGTCTGTTGAGGTCAGCCGGACGGGCGGTGGCAAGGCCAGGTGAATCCGTGGGCAGAAGTTAGGTGGCCACAAGAGCGCGTATGAAGGGATAGATGTCTGGTGGGGCTTGGCTCTGCCTGAGGAAGGACTGAGGACTGCTGGACCACACCGGGCTGGGGAGTTGCTGCACTGCGCTCTGATGGTTTTTAGGAGGTTTACAGATCCCTTCATCTCCAGCATTATCAAAGTGTTCTGAGAAAAACATCTAAATCGTAAATGCCAACTTCTTTTCTTCCGAGTGCTACTGTTTTATGGCCAGATCTCTTATTTTCCTGTGATTAATAGGGACTAACATTATGCAGAGCAAAATTTGGAGCAAATGTTAGGTTTGCAGGGCATCTACACCGGCGCTCAGCAGTGGGACCGTTTATTTGTTAACCACAAACTTTTGTTGGATCTCAGGCAGGTATTGGAACAATTCCCCCTCCCTGTTGGATTCTTGGAGGCTCCAGAAGGAGGTTGTTCTGAATCCTGCTCTTTTATAACTGCAGGGACAATGAGGCCCTGATCCCTCTTTAAAGTTCTTGGACACTGACAGTAAAAATAATTTCTGTCATTGGGAGGGAAAGATGCTCACAAGTCCCTAACTTGGCCAGCTCAGCTTGCCACTCCAGCCTGATACGATGGTATTCTGGTCACAGTGAGCCAGAGCACGGCAGGGAATGGTAGCGGAAAAGCCCTTTAGAAAAACAATTTCACTTTTTTCAAAGTTTTGTCATTTTCTAAGCTGAAGTAAAAACACTGCCAAAAATAATAGCTGCGCTATTATTCTTGCTCAGGTGCTCAGCAATATGAGCTTACTCATCAAGTTAAAAAATGAGCAGTTTTTTTGTTTTGTTTTTTGGTTTTAAATAGAACGAAACTGTGTTGTGTGTAAAAGACACTTTTACACTAGTATTTTACTTCCTAATAGGTAAGTATAAAGTAATTGCATAGGACAGATTAAATGGTTTCTAATGTCTCACTCCTAGAATTATAGTGAATGTTTTCCTAAACTGTCCTGTAATTTAAATTGGTCTAATTAAGCAACAAAAAATGTTGTTGGCATTCACTGAATTATTGCTAAAAAACAGAATTTAGAATTGAAACTGCTTTAATCTTATTTTTTATTTTTTTAACTATTTTTTTTGGAAGGGAGAGAGGAAGGGAAAGGGGGAATAGAGAAGGGAAGGATCTGTTAGTAGAGGAACTGATGGATCTTATAAAGATCTCCAAGTGTCCTGGCAGAGATCAGAGTTTCTGCCTTGACATTCATTGGTTTGATGATTTTTTATGAGTGTGATTAGTAGATTTAAACCCCATGAGCTTCAAAGCTATGGCACATCTTTTTAACATGTATATTAAGATGCGCAAGTCTTCTAGCCGGTCTCTATAGTACATGCTGATCTTCTAGAAAGAGATGCAGCAATGTTTTTCTACTAGGTCCCCAAGAAAATGCATTTTTTTTAAATTAGTATCTGTGAATTAATCCACTTAACCTTAAATTTTGGCATTAAACTTAATTTGGGGCTGTAAGAATTCAGACAGCACATGGTACCGTAATTGTTTTATTGAACCAATGATGTAAAGTTACATATACAGGCCTTCTAAGAATCATATGCAGGCACTGGAGAACAAATCAGAATGGTTTATCAAGTGCTATTCAACCTCACAGCATTCATCAGAGATGTAATTACACATCTACGCGTGAAGGAACTTTGCAGACTTGATTTTCTGAGTGGACAAGAACATCTCTGGAAATCTGGTCCTGTAGGGAACACTTCTTCTCTCCCGCTGGCTCTGTATAAAGGAGCGATTTGGGGCCCAGTGGCCATACCTCCTGGAAAAGAGTTGTTCCACAGACATTTCAGAAGCTATTTCTTAACAGCTCCAAAGGAGCCGTTGCAAGGGATCACAAAATGATCACAAGTGGGGCCATTAAGATATTTTTTGTATACTGGGGGAAAACACAGTTCTCCTATACAGGAGGGGAGGGAATGTACAGTAGCTGACTTCCAGGGAACAAGTCTTTACCTGGTTCGAGTTATTGTAACTAACAACTTCTGTGCCAGGTTACATAGCTGGGATACGGCTGCAAGTATTTAAACAATTTCAGCGAAAATGATAAATCCTAGTGAGTTCAGTGATCGCAAGGCTGGTCACCCTCCACGGTTACATCAGTGTCATTGAAGAAGTGATTTTAAAAAATCAATGTAAGGAAACTACTGCAAACCTGCACGTAATCCTACTCCCATTTAAACTGATTCGATTTCATAGAACTTAATGTTGATTATTTCAGAGGTTCAGGTGAAAACAGAGCAGGAGTTTAACAATGGAGACAAAAATTAGGACAGCTGAAGGGTCAAGCTGCAAATTCATGGTGCTTTTAGTAGAGCCCAGGTATGCAGAGACTGAAGATTGCACTGTCAGTCTCAAAATCTTAAATCAAATAATCCTATTTGTGTTAAAGTTCTGCACCAACTGCAGTATTTCATTTGGGAGCTCCAGAAATCACGCTTGTTAAATGAGCTTAGTGATCAAGTTTAAAAAGGGGGGGGGAATGGAAATAATTCCTTTTATTTTCCTTTTTTTTTTTTTGTTTTTCTTGTGCAACTAAATCAAACCACATGAAGAGATTAAGCATTGAGAAGGGAAAAGCTCACAATACTCTCTTCATTGCAAGTTCTGTGCAGTTTGTGCTCAGCCTTGCTCAGCAGTCTCTAAGTGCCGTGCTAGTCCTGCGCTGATGCGTAATGCTTTCCACCGAGCTGCATGCCTTCCTTCCTGTAACCTGTCCTGACATTGCAGGGACCGACTCCTCGGTCTGATGTCTTATCGTACAAGCTCTTTCTAATGACAGTGCTACTCCCATTAGCCTCCCTTGATGTCTATTTACCAGAGCAGCTTTTCAATTATTTAAAATGCAAACATCTGGATTAAATAAATGAAGAAAGCATTCAGCAAATGTTGCATGCACTCTAAAACTTTTCTCCAGGAATTATGACTGCAGTAGAACCTGAGAAGGAAAAAAATCAGAATTCACTGCATGCATCATCTTAGCGCACCAGGGACACGGGCAGGAAGTCCGAAAGTTGGAAACTGCCAAGAGACTTTTTTCAGTAGAGAGCACATTGTGATGATGCATGTGGAACGATACCCTGTTATTTAAAGGCTCAAAACAGGAATATTTTCCAGTCACTAAGCCAACTGTAGGCTTACAATTTATACTCTGCATGTATGTGAGTATGCCTGCAAGTTGGGAGGATATAAGACATGAAATACATAGGCATAAAAATATGTCATATGTTTCCAAGAGATAATATGGATTGGATTCACTCCCTGAGAAGCCTTTCGAAGTCAGCAATATGGTTTTGTGTCCAGCTTTAACACTGCCAGACTCTTACAAGAGCCCCATCCCTGGCTTCTGCAGTACCTACTTACACATCGTGTCGAGTCTGTCCCTGTGATCTCTGCAGCTCCGGGGAGAAGATCAGAATTGGAAGTGAATGAGGAGGACAGATCTCAGCTGCCGCAGCTGGAAACATCTGGAGCCCTCGCACAGGCTCATTAGCCCAGGCAGAAAGCAGGGCATTGCAGAAGGCTTCCCTTGATGAGCTTCAAAACAAGCACGAACAACTCGACGCGTGAATGACCACTTCAGCAGGGCGCAGGAAGCTAGGGGTTACCCTTTATAACATGTTAATCACGGGCTTGAGTTGTGTGATCTGCAGCTGGCGGCAGGACAGAAAGTTTGGCCAGTTGAGGCTGGTCCTGGCCTGTCCACGTTCAGCACCTTTGGGCAGCTCCCCTCGAGGGCAGGCAGCCCGAAGTCAGGGCTGCATCTGCCTTATAAAAAGACCGTGTAATAATATCTTCGTATTTTTTTGCATCTGGTGCAAGTGCCAGGCCTTGTTTGGCTTCCACAGGTGGGAGGTCAGGAGCTGAAATTACTGAGCAGTAATTAGGACCTCTCCCAGCAGCTCCAGGAAGGTGTTTTGCTCCAGCCGGAGGGTAAGGCTGCATAGCTGACGGCGAAGCTCTGTAACAGCCTTATCAGTACACACGTAGACCTGCTGCAGTGACCGAGGGAGATGAGCACTACAACCTGCACCACGAAGCACGGGCACCGTCACGGAGCTCGAGGAATCGCCCAGGTACCAGAGGGGTGCCTTGAAGGAGGCCACGGCCCAAACCATCTGAACACGTGCACCCATTTGAGTGAGCGGCACGTTTTGCATTGTCTAAAGCGAGGTGGGAATAGGTATTACATATACACACTAAAATGAAACCAATCTCATGCTTCAGGGTGTAAATTGATCACTGGAAAGGTCAGGAAGCAATTTTCCTCTCCTGTTAACATCGCTGCACAGTCAACTTGGGGTTCGTGTGTATGCGTGGGAGAGGGAGAGGGATGGAGTGAAGAGAAGCAATTTCTCCTGTAGCATAAAGTATTTGCCAGAGGCAAAATAACTTGCTGCTGCCATGAGTTTATAGCAAACTGATTGCCCAAGTGTTTGAATTTTACCTTATCTTTATTTCCGGGTGCCCAATCTAAAGCAGTATGGCTTTCATGACACATTTCATGGAAACCCAGCCTTTTTTTTTTTTGAATCCTCACATTGTGGACGCTACGAGCAGTTGCACAAAGTGGCTGCTGATGGGGGGGCACAGACATATAGGCACAGAAATTGCGTGCTGGTGTTTCGACCCATTCAGTGCCAGAGATATGCACCTTTGGGGACCACGACTTAATACCGTATTATTTCTAAAGGGCCTCATTCTCAGCCTACTGTAGACAGAGCTGATGGTGCTGTGCACCCTCACAACCTCTGTAACTTCTCAGGATAAGACAGCTGCTCTGAAACAACCGAGCAGTCAAATCAGGGGAAGTCCCCTTGAGTCAGCCCCAGCAGACATACAGAAGCGAAGGGCAGATTACTCTTCTTCTGCTCCCCTTACATTTCTTTTCACTGCAGCCTCCTGCGAAGGTCCTTGGAAAGGCCCATGAACCGTGGGTATTTCTTCAAATCAAACTGCTGCCCCGTTGGAGGCTCAGCCATCACCAGTTAACAGAGTTACCCTGGTACTCTCCTCTGATTCGCGTTCCTACCCCAAACTGCTGCTGCTTTTTTGGCCTCTGGCACCTATGTGCTACGTCAAAGGGGACTGAAAAGGTTAATTAAATTTGGGGGCTAGTAAGCAGAGATGAATGAAATGTTTTCAGTGAAAGGTAGAATTACTTTAAATGTACTAATTTATTTACTGCACACTAGAAATTTTATATTCCACACCACTACAGGACTGTGCACTATTTTCCCATGGCAAGCTAGTTGGTTTCTGAGGACATGCTAAAACAGAAAAAGGTGGGTTTCAGAGTTCAGATTTTTTCTCTTTAAAGCAAAATTTTCTCTACATATGCACACACACGATCTTTTTTTCTGAGTTAAAACGATAACAAAGTGCACAAAGCAGATGATGCAAAGTAGGTAATAGCAAACTCCACAGCCAGAGCCTGGGAAGACGGTGGAAGTCCTGGCCATCAGAAACCTTCTGAAAGATGCGGATGCTGACATATGGGTTTGGCACTATACTATGGCTTCTAAATGTCTTAGAAATTTCTTACTCTGACAAAACAAGAATAGCTTGAAAGGAAAACAGAATTTCAGTGACTTGCTCGTGTACCCTGCTCTGTGGCTCTGGAGACACGGCTTCTATTTCTGCCTCAGCCCCGTGACCTATATATCTTTGGGTCAATTCATCCATGGTCTAAAATGAGGTGCAGGCAGAAACGAGGAGGGAAAAATATAGACCCGGTCCTGTATGTTTTATTTTCACTCATTACATTGTCTCTGTCTGCTGAGCTGGGATATGGGAAGATAAGAAATAGAAGAATGAGACAGAAAGATGTTTTCTGTTTGTATTTTTCATTTTTTTCTTCTTGAGCTTCCCTTGTCACCTGGTGATATGTTCAGTGGCTATTAGGAAAACAAAGTGTACTGGGGCTGTCCAAAATGAACAAAGCACGGAAGCTCTTCCCTGTCTGGAGTCCTTTACTCCAGGGTAATCTGCCACAATGAGCATGTCTCATGGCATCGCTATGCTTCTGGAGCAGCTGGGATTCCAAGTCTGCAATTCTTCTACAGTTTTAATTTCTAGATGTTGTTCCTTCTCCTAAATATCTTTGTTATACCTGTGCCAAGCACTTATCTTTTCTGATAAGATTTACAGTGAGTTAAAGAAGAGCAGGGTACTTTGCTATCTTCCTTGGGCAAAAAAAAAAAAAAAGTTAAAAAAAAAAAAGTGATTTCCCATTGACTGCCCAGTAGGAAATACTAGAAAGCGGCTTGGTTGGCACACAGTGCCAAGAACCTGTCCTGTGTGAGCTGGGTCCCTTCCCTTATAAGTTTGCTATTTATATATGGGCATACACAACCCCAGTCAATTTAAAAGCTATATTTATCTGAACAAGGGCACTTGTCCAAATTAAAAAAAAAAAAAAAAAAAGAGATTCCAGGCAGAAGTGGCTGGTAAGTATTTTACATCTATCATTTGCAGTAGACAAGACACTTGCAGGCTTTAAGTGGTTCAGGAATCTCTTAGTATAGGAATTCTTTTTATTTTTCTTTTCTTCTTGCTTCCTTTCTTTGGGTCAAATCATGAGGTCTTGCTTCACATTTTGCCTACTCCCAAGTGGAGCAGACACCCAGTGAAGCTGGTGAGCACTGCATTTGGGAAAGATTAAATGAAGACTGAATGGGGATGTTAGTAACAGAGCTGCAATACATACCAAAAGTATATATATAAATACAGTGATTATCACAAGGTTACAAACAATGCTTGTAAGAGTGTATAAATATGATACACTCGTGTGACTGTTTGCATTCTCATTTGCAAAATACCCTGTGATATTTTGGGATGCTCTTTCCCTCCGACTCTGCTTGGTTATTGCTGGGTGAGATCTCGGGACCCGTTTCAGGTGGAGGGGCTGCCTCGTGCATCAGGAGCAGGCTCCCTGCTAGAGGGGCTGTAGCACTGCACGTTGTAAAAAACATATTGGTGTGCACGTTTCTCTGAATCCGAGCTCTTCAACATTAAAGCGAGACCCTTCATTTTAATCATTACGGAACGAGTCCAGTGCTAATAGCACTTAATTGTTTCACTAGAATGATCTCCGTTGGTTTTGGCAGCCGAAATGAAAACAATTCCAAATACCATCAAAGGAGCTCATCCACACACAGCATGTACAGGGAGTGTTTTGATATACAACGGTGCGTTAATATCGTAACATCTCCTAATGCTACATACGGTTCTGTAATCCTTTTCTGTCTCGGGCTATGATCTCGGAAGGTCCGATGGGTAAAAGCAAAAGGAATAAAATAGGCAAGGAAAATCTTGGTCCGTGCCCCTGAAAATAATGCGCTGTTGGTCTCTTGGTTCAGCCCTCTACCTATATTAATCCTGACTTTCTTGAAGCTTGCCCGCTAGTTTAAATTTGTATGCGACATCAAACATACCTTTTCACATATGTTCTTTCCAGATTTTTTTTAACAGTTACTTAGCAGTTTATAGAAGGAAGTGAATGATCTCATCAAGCTGCTTAGAAATTAAAAAAAAATCTGTGCTTATTAATTATGCAGGATTAGTCTAATTATAATTCAGCAAATTAATTAGCGACAGAAGGTGTTCTGAAACATTGGAGTACATTTGCATGTTAAATGGAGAGGCTAGTCTGTAATATATGTAAATTTATGCATGGCTTCATAGTTTAATTTAAAAATTTGCAGCTGCATATGGTATGGGAGCAGGTGAAAAGTCAGTTTTAGTTTAATGATGCTAACAAACATTGGATGCTGTCCTGTCTTAGGGAAGGAATGCTCTGAACGCACCCCTCTCTGCCAATCTATAAATCTGTCATAGGAATATAATGTTACACCGGTGTTCCCACTCAAGGTCAGCTGTGACTAGACCCAGAAGTACGACGGGTGCGAGCCTCGGAGAAGGGAGGAGACAAATGAGTGGGGAAGCAACTTGCCTGGATGTAAATTTGCCTCTTTAGCAAATGAATGTGTGTTTTTTTTTTTTTTTCATACAAAACCAGTTGAGGGACAGGCAATGCTCCTGACTTCCTAACTGAGGGAGCGCTCTCAGCTGGGCGCTACCCACTGTGGCAGGTGGAAAAGAGGTGCCTAACCTTGTTCTGCCGCTGACAGTGCCATCCCTGCAGCTCCTGGTCTCTGGGAGCTGCAGGAGAGTTGTGATCAGGCCCTACACTAACCGCGGGGTGGGCAGTTTGTATGTGCTGGCCTCTGCCGTCTGGCAGGAAGAGAAAAAGGCAGCAGCCCAGGCAGCCGCAAAAAGCCACTGGTGTCACTGGTGCTGGCTGTGCACCTAGCACGGCTCGGGACATGGGCACTTCAGGAAAATGGAACGAGGGGATCCAAGAGTCAAAAGATAAAACAGGGTTCAGTGGGCGTGGAAAAAACGAGTGGGGAATCAGGCTCCGTGCTCGCGTAACGCCTCTGCATGCCTTTTCTGGGGTCCATGATATTTGCAGAGTAGAACAGAGTTGACTTTGCACCTGCGAGAGCATCAGGACAAGGCGCTGCCAGCGGCTGGATGGATGCAGCCGGTGCTGTGAGCATCATCAGGCCAGCATCCATCGGAGAGCCCAGCACCGAGCCATGTGCGTACCGCTGAGCCTGGCCCAGGTAATGAGGAAGAACTCGGCCCTGCTTTCAAAACCCTGCTGAGGGTTAGGCTCTGAGGCAAAGGGCTTTATGAGATTTTTGTCGCCACAGAAAAGGCTCAGTGGAGTCGCAGCCGCGGGCTTGCAGGAACGGTGCGTGGTTCTTGGCCGGAAGAGCAGCTCGATGTGCGATGGGGGGTACGTCACTCGATTTCTAGGTGCTTTGACTTCCTCGTCAGTGAAACGAGCTAAACACCTTTCTTTCCTCCCCTCCTTTGTGTATCTCTCTCCAATAACAATTTCACAACGTGACTGCGCGATGCTTAGCACAGTTGGAGCCCGCAGATCCTGTAATAAAGCAGGGAATAGTATCTGAGCACCCCTTTCAACAGCCCGTCAGCCCCGTCCTCTACTACCTCCCTGCCTCTTGACTCTTGATTACGCTCTGGTATTTGGTTGTGTGCCAAATGGCATGAATAATATGGATCCTACAGCATAAACAACCTTCTTGCCATTGTCTCCTAAGTTACTGGAAAGTTTTGGTGTGAGAGGAAGAAGGAAAACCCAAAGGGAAAGGGAAACTGCTCGGATTGCAAAGAGTCCTCCAAAGGCTTTTTGGAGAACAATTGCAATTACAAGCACGCTGTTAGTGTTGTGTTTCATTTTCAATTCGAACCCATAGAGTTCAATTATTATTTTCATTAATGGTGTCAGGTTTTCATCAGAGTGCACAAACAAGGAGGTTTTCCTCGGAGATTTTTTTTTTCCTAGCAAGTGTGGCTGTGCCAAATAACTGCGTTCAGCACTGACAAACGCCTGCCTATAGAACCGGCAGCGCACTCTCCTCCAACCCTTGTTTCTTGAAAATGGGATCACTTTGCAAGACAGAATAGGCATTTACCAAACGAATGGGAACTGCAGTCGTGGAGGTGTACGCCTGCTGCTGCTCTGAAAGAGGGGAGCAGAAGCTACTGCAGAGATGAAAATTGTGCAGAAGGTGGAAAATGTACAGAATATAAATATCAACTTTACTGACGTGTTTGGGGTCTGGATGACATATTGCAGGCTTGCATTCAGACACTATTAGTTTGGAAAGTAAGCTCTTGGAAAAAAAAGCCACTGGGTATAGGGCAGGGAGCAGTAGGATGTCCTAAGTTGCAGGGAGATGGGATATTTGAAGAGCAGTAGATGTGTGGTTAAGGCATGGGACTGGGAGTGGGACATGAATTCAAGTCCAACCTTTGCTGAGGACCTAAGGGGCCGTGTTCGTCCTTAACCCGCCCGAAATATAGGATATCAGCACTTCCATCCTGTATCTTAATACACGGCGCCGAGCATTACTCACCCAAGTGTGATTGGGACCTCTTGGCACCGCAAGCAAGTTGTAATTTGAAGCAGTTTTAAGATGGGTGCTGCCATCCCATAATTTTAAGGTAGAGTTTTAAGGTAGGCTGATCTGTCGGCCTGCCTTAGCTGAACCGCTGATCCTTTTGTGCTGCTCTCGCACCCATCTCTTGGGTCAGCTCCTCTGAGCTCGGTGTTGCAAGGGGCCGGAGACCTACACATCAGGCAGCGTCAGCGGTCTGCTGCCCTCGGCTTCAGGTCTCAATACTCGGCACAGTAAAGGTCCCACATCAAAACTGAAAGCCCAAAATCTAACTGGAGTCATTGACTGTGGGTGAAAGAACATGGGATGTTACACCGTAGGTGCTGCTGAATTACATTGGACCATTCGAGCTGGAAGACAGAGTTGTTTGGGTACCTAAAATCATCTGATGTTTCCAGTTTGTTTGGGGGATACAATGCCTTGTAGCATTTTAAAATCCTTTTGGAGCTTTTCTTCTTTTTCAAATGAAAGCACTAATTCCACCTGTTCTCTATTACACTTATCTGATCTGCATGTCTTCATATGCTTTGCATTGCAAGCATCTTGGAAGGAGCGTTCTGCTATTGATTGATTAAATACTAATTTAATAATAACGATGGGCCAAAACAGAAAACTTCTGATCTAGACTTTCCGCAGCGCAAACGATATTTACTCCTGCAGATTTTGGTCCAAACCACCATGATTTAATAATACAAATACCCCAAAGCCTCACATCTTGAAGCCAGCTTCACTTTAGCCATTACAATGCTTCCAACATCAGCACGGTTCCTCCCGACCCGCGCTCCTTAAACCCCTGCAGAAGCAGACCCTGCCTTGGCAGGCTTCTATTTCGGCGCTGGACAAGAACTGCAGAGCACAGGGAAACCTTCCTGTACGGATGGGTTGGGGTCAGTGCCTCGAAGCTGGGAGACGACTGGGGAGGAGGGGTGAGGAGAAAGATGTGATGGCAACGCATTGGCGTGCATGGAGCGGAACAGGAAAATAGGAAGATCCATGGACATCTCTGGGGAGGGGGGTTGAAAGGCTCACTTAGACCATCTCCCCTAGGTTGGCATAGACCTATGCTATTTACTCTCTCCTTTATCGTCTTACAGCCAAGCTGTGAAGGTACAAAGACTAGATAGGAGACTGAACGGGAAGCAGAGGGCAAAAAGAGGCTAGGAAAAGTGTGAGCCTTACAACGGAGGCATTAGTTTGAGGAAAAAACAAGTGATTTGGGAATGTGGTGTTTATTAGACGCAAGTGGGGTCACTGGATCCTACTAGGCAAGGTTCCCATGGTGTTTCAGTGCTCACCTCTCACGCACGCCGAGGAGCGCCGTTGTGCTGTCACTCGTCCTCAAGCGCCCTGAGCCAAAGAAATCACGTTGGACCAAGACACAAGGGCAGAGAAACGTTCCTCACTTTTCAGATCAAGAAATGAGGACACTGGTGGGGCAGCAGCAGAAGGCAGAATGCCCACGTGAGTGTTTTGGTACAATTGGAGCCTTTCCCCTAAAAAACAAGCGGCAAACGAACACCACCTCTCCTGGCCCAGCCCGGGGCCCCACTGCCATCCGACTCCTGCTCCCTTCTCTCGCAGAGAATCTCAGCAAAGGCTTCTGACCTACATATGTTGGTTTTCACGTTTGTTCAACTGGGTTCACACTTTATGCACAGGAGTTTTGCGAAGATTAATTAGCTGCTGTTTGTGGAGTATCGTATAAATACTCTGGATTATTGTAATAACCTCAATCATTTCGCGCACAGTATATGGTGTGTGTTCGTTTAGAATGCCTTCGTGCCATGCCTGATCCCACGCTGACGATAACTGCTCAAAAAGTAGGAAATTTGTTCATCAGCTCCCTAATAATACACACTGACATAATAGAGCGGAATTACTCCAGAGATAAATATTCAGATTATAAAGAAGTCTTCTGCTGTGATATTCATTAAAATCAAGATGATGCCATCAAATAAATGCAATTAATTGAATTTAAACGCCAGCCTTCAAATGTATGTGCAAAATCTGATCTGGTCCCTTTGCAAGGCAGAGGTTTGAAAGCAGAGCCTGCTTCGCCGCGTTGGGGCAGCGGGTAAGGTTGCTCGTCACACTTATCTCAGAGCTCGCAGTGCCAAGACACACACGGGGGAATCAGGGGGACGGTGTGAGACCCTGACCTCAGAATTTCCTCGCTTTCATGCAGCTGGAGCCAGGCCCTCCCGTAATGATAGTTCCGTGGCTCACTCTTAACATTGTTCAGCCAGAGCAAAGATACTCACAGGAACAACTCCCAGCTTTTTATTTCTTTTTAGTTGACTTTGTGACCTCTTGGAAGCACTTTGATTCTTTAATCACGATGCCACCATATAGGGTGCACTTTATATTCTCATTAGATTGCAGCATCCCAGGGTTTGCTGATACCACGGTCACACCAGGTGGTGGCACATCCTGTGCCATAGAACGGCTGGGGCCAGCGACCCAAACTCTGCAGCAGCCCAAACGAGCCAGGACTGTCTCACCGTTTGCTTTACAAGGGATATTTTTTGGCGTGTCTCTCCAAAGGCTGCTCACAAGATCAAGACAGTTGCCTCTCTCGATCCTGCAGCTATGTTTTAGGGAAGCACACGAGGTGGCTGGAAAGGTTAGTTAAGACACAGAGCCAGGAGCCAGGAGACCGGGGTCCCAGTCCCAGATCTGCAGCAGGTCTGTGATACGAGCAATTCCCTCCCAGTTTCCAGGCCCCGTATCTTGCCTTACACTGGTGGTTACACCACCTGCTGCAGAGGGGGTTGTGAGGCAGAATTAATTGAAGTTTAAGTCCCATAGAATGGCGCAATAAAAGCGCAAAGCGTATTTTCTATTTCTGGGGCTCCACGTGGTGAGACTGAGCAGTCCCAGGTCTTGTGGCAAGGCTTTGAAAAAACATTAATGGATTTTTTTTAAAAAAACCTACACCTTCTGTTGCACGTGGGACTGCTCTTTAGGGCCTGTCTCGTCCCGTTGAAGTCACAGAAAGATTTTTTCTGGCTCCAGCAGGATTTGCTTCAGGTTCTTCTCAACCAGCCGAGATGGAGGAGGAACGTTCTCCGAGGTGGAAGCAGCCTTTCGGATCCGGCCACGTCAGCGTGGGGCAGCAGCCCCTTTGGAAAACGCTTGACAGACACAAGACCTTTCCTGCTTTGCCCTTACCCTTTCTCACTATCCATTGAGAGCCGTCTGCAGGGGAATTTGTCCTGCTGCCGCCTCTGAGCCCCGTTAAGGATCCCACGACGTCGGCCAGGCTGGCCTGCAGTTCTGCTGGAAAGCAGCGGGGATAACACTGTCACCAGCCTCTGGACTGCAGCCAGAGAAGGGCACGTAAATGATTCATCAGCCCATCTCCCCACCACGGTGGGAACTCCCAGTAGGAGGAGCAGTAACTTTTGAAATAGCTCCCTCTAAACCCTAGAAGAAGGAATTTATTTAAGGTGGCGTTTGAGAGACCTCTGCGAGCGCATCAGTCTGTAGAGAGAGGGCTTGACCATAGGAGAGAGACAATAGGAGAAAAGAAATGTCTGCAGTATGTCTTAATTAATTTGACGTCTATACATGAAGTTAATCAGGTCTTCTATAGCACTGCCAGAACTTTTAGTGGTGGTTATTCAAAAGTATTTAAGTTTTTCCCCAGTGCCCTTCGATGTTGATGTAGGAGATGCCTGGGCCAAGCTCCTTATGCAGTTGTCTGCTAAACCCAGAGCTGATGCTGGCCTTGGGAAGGAACAAAGGCCAGCTAAGAATCATGAAAATAAGCTAATTTTAATTTTGTTTTTAATATATGTATAGATTAAGGCCAAAAACTGGCTAAACTTTCTTATTTAAAAAAAAAAAAATACAGGCCTTCTGCAATTCTCCTGTTCCCCCTAAATCAGCTTCATTTAGAGCTAAACCTTTGCTTCTCTTTGCTCCCCCCAAGTCATTTTTATTCTAATGCTGCAATAAATATTAATGCCTTTCCCAGATGCAACCACTTAAAATATATATGTATATACACCGACCTACCAAATACTTGCTGTGAATGCCCAGTTGCAGCTAAAATTTGACTGGAAAACCTCTGAAAGGAGAGAGAGAGACGTGGATCAACGGGAGGAGAAATTCCTGAGCGTGCATTTACATAAAACTGAATCTAAATGCGGGGTGGCAGGAGGGAAGAGTGTCTTAGCACAGAATACCCAGTGAGCTCCAGAGAAGCTGCACATGTCTAACACGGCAATGTACGGGTACTGCCCCGACGCTCGCACACTGGGAGCCAGAGCCAGCACTGTCAGAAGCGCAACGAGGAATTACTGATGCCCAGTTTGTGATACCTTTGAGGCACACAGTTTCCAGCAGCTCGGGAGCTCAGCAATCCCAGAAAGCCAGGCTCCTTTAGCTCATCTTTGGTGGGATTCTCCGAATTGCTCCTGCCCAAATCTCCTGGCCTGCAGCCTCCAAAGCTCAGCGCGCTGCGAGCAGCCGGTGAGAGCGGGGAATGGTCCGCTGCTTTTGGAGGCAGCCACCTCTAGCAGGAGCTTTGTTTTCTGTGTATCTTTTAGCAGACACCCATTGGGACGAATCCGCGCCGCTCTAATTAAAGCCCAAGTTCATTTCCACGTATATCGCTGATTTCTTTTAGCTGGGGGTCCAGACCCAAATATTCTGGGGTTGTTCTGACAGAAAATAGAAATTGCATTCCTTGCCACGCAACATTACGGTCCGCTCACAGATTTGCTTAAGCACATTTAGAATTTGTACCTGTGTGTGTCTGCCCTGCAGGGCTTTGTGCAGGGTGCTGCTGCGGGCTCTCGGCTCGTCCCGAGGCTCCCCAGCTGACACAGCGAGTTGGCTTACCGACACCTTCCTGTGCTCCGCGCTGCGCCGCTCTTCAGCTGCTGCCGAGCCTTTTCCTGACCTGGAGGAATAGCTATACAGCAATTAAAAACATTAAAAACAACCCGAACACCTCCCTGATTCATTTCATCTTTTGTTTTTCCTTGCAAGTCACAGCAAGCCGGGGATGTTGGGGGGTTCATTGGGTTTTTTTGCAGCCCTCCAAACCAGTCCCTTCTCCTCTGGCTCACTGATTGCCAAGTACAAGTTCCCTGCCTTGGTCTGTTGTGCGCTTTGTAGGCTTTTTCCTGCCTCACTAGATCGCAGTAACAGAAGCAGCTGACGTATCTGCAAATATGTTTTGATATCTGTAAGAAGAGGGCAGGAGAACAAGGAGCGTTACCCTGAAACGCGGGGAGCCCTCTGAGCCCCGAAGGACGAGGAGCGACGGAGAGAAAAATACCAGCCTGCAGCGCGCACACGCACGGCAAGCGTGTAGTGTGGAGGTGTTCAAAGGTGACGGATTTAAAGAAAGAAATGCTCAGCGGAAGGATGCGTTTTGTGGCAGGCATTTTACGTGACGTTACCGGGCTCGTTTTTGTGGGGTCAGCTGTAGGGAGGTTCTGGAGGGCTTTGGTTTGTTCAAGCAAGGTATAAATGGATCAGATCCTTCGCTACTCTTTGTATGGCTGTACGGAGAGAAATGGCACGGTGTGAGCGATGCAAAGAAAGTAGCGATAACAAGGAGAAGCGGATTTCTGCTTTATTGCCTCGCGTTGGGGCTGTTTGGGTTGTTGGTGGTGGCAAAGCCTGGGAAATATACATCTTTCTCCTTTAAAGTTCTAATTCAAGGCATGAATGTGTGAGTTCTGAAGGGACTTAGGGACTGCGGTAAAAAATCGTTGTCATAGTAACAGAAAGGGAAATAGGCCTGGCTCACCTGGGACTTTAACTTACTGCAAAAGCGGATTTTTTTTTATTTTTTTTTAAGGAAAGCACTCAGCGAGAGAAATAAATAAATAAAGTGTTCTTTGTATTCTAAACCGATTCTTCAACTATTAATTTTTTCTCATATCTGCGTCTTTTTCCTTCCAAACTCATTTAAAAATCTCTGATTTTTTTTTTAATTGTTGCAGCTAAACCCATTTTGTCCTCCAAAGGGCAATGCACGAGCAGAAAGGAATCACAGAGAATAATTTCACGTAGGATAAAGGATGTCAAAACATCTTCTTGCCTGCTCTGTCTGAATTCAGAAGACACGCTTGTTTTGTTTGTAATCCAACAACTGTGATTTTTGTGCCCTTCTGAGAAGGGCAGACTTCTTTACCTTTGCAATTCACAAATTTAATCAGGCGAATGAGACAATAAAGGGACGAATCCTCTCGTCCCTGGATGAAAAATTTGGTGGAACAGCTTATTGAAAACTGCCTGCCTAATATTTCTGAACTGTAAAATCCATAGGCTGTAACACATAGTGTTGGGTAAGCCCATCAAGCATCCTGAAGATTCAATTTATGAATATGACAAGCTAAACTCTCCAGAATAATAACGTCTAAAGACAGATATATGTGACAAGGCAAAAATAATCGGCACGAGAACTTTGTGCAATGTTAATGGGTTTATCTGCTTGGCCAGCGTGAGCTGTCACGGCTGACTTCGATTTGTGTTTCTGTTATCCTCTCTGAAAATCTAGGTAAGATTATAATCTGGGCTTCTGGCAGTTCTGCCTCTCTGCTTTAGTCACTGAAATCTTAATAGCTGAAAACATCGTCGTGATGAAATCTCATCAGCTTCTTCTGGCAGCTCTGGTTGTCTCTGTTTTTTAATACCTACTAAGTAGTTTCAAGGCTTATCTTCCTCGGAGTTGCCCTGTTGGTTTTTGTGCTTTTCACAATAACATTATTCATCTATATTGTTTCATGGAAAATCCATTCAGACAGCGAAAGAAAGACCCGGTATGCATGGAAGAGATAAAGAAAGAAACTCAAATCGTGTGCTCAAACATGCAGTGAAGGAACTGGCATAAATCGAGTAGATATGTTGATTTGCATCAACTAATTGCCCATCTCAGTGTGGATTAGGCACGTCAGCTATAATTTACCTGATTTTTATAAAATTGTCTGTGTTTTTTGTTGTTGTCGATTTTTTTTTTGTAAGTTCTCACAGTCCTGGTCTCCTGATACACCGACATGTAAATCACCGCGATGTGTACTTTAAGATAGAACACAGCAACTTGTTCTGTTATTCTTAATAACAGTGACACGGTTCTTTATCATTCCAGATTCTTCTTAAAATTTTTTCTCAAGTGCAATCAGAATTGTTTGAAAACAGCAGGAAACCCAAGAGATATGAGGCGGTTCCAGGTAAGGCTCAGCATTAAGCTGTCTGCTTTTTTTCTCTTTTTCTCCTTTCCTCTCTCCTACATTGTTCATAATAAATATGATGACAGTATATGATAAGCCATATCAGATATTGTTAAAGTTTTTCTCCATTTGTTGTGTTTAAACCTTTTTCCCTCTTCTCTCTCTTTTCCCACTCTGAATCCCCAAGGGGAAGTGATGTACTGTACCAACCAGCAGTGGATATTTGATTTGACACCCTCGGGCAAAGCACTCGCACATACAGCTGCCCACAGCAGGGATCATGTTTGTGATACTTAGATGCCTCAGAATTTTTCAAAGTAGCTCTGTACGTGGTACACAAGCAGTCTCCTCATTTCCCTCCACTCCCTATCTCTTTCCATCTCTTTTGCCTTTTAACTCTTTCACGCCCTCCCTTTCAGCTTCTCTTAAAAAAAAAAAGCCACAGTAGTGATGGTCACTTTAAGATCTCACGCAGGAAAGCAACAAGACCCACGGGACAATGACCCAGCTGCTTTGCAGTAAAATCTGCCACTGGTTTCATCATAGCTGTCGCTGATGTATTGTGAATACCAGCTAATAAAAACACAGAAGGAGGTGAAGTGTGTCAGGTTAGAAGCAGCGGAGGAGAGGCAGACGTGGTCTCTCTTCTTCCATACCCTAATCCTTTAAGCAATTACGTTTAATAAATAAGTATTTTCCCTGTAACTTGGCCCTCACAAGAAGCTAAGTGCAATGCTCGAGCCTTCTAAGTCCTGGGTGTGTGGCCAGGTCTTTGTGCAGTGTGAAGAGTGGCGTGGAGGAGGATGCTGTAGAGAAGTGGTGCCAGAACTGGCCCTGCTCGGGCAGCTGAGAGCTGGGCAGCACGGTCTCAAGGCAGGGGCATGAGATTGCAAGTCACACGGGTACGCTGTCATTTCCCTTGCTTTCAGCCTATACATCCACCTCTCCAAATGGGGCTGCTCACCTCTGCAAAACTTCGGGGGGTTGATTCAGGAAAGGTTTTGGGAAGGCACACGCATACTTTGCCAGCCAGGGCCTTTGAAATCTGCTGATGAAACGGGCTGTCCGGGTAAACAGTTACAATTATTATTGCACCTTCATTGCACCGTGATACCAAGAGGATTTTACCCTGCTGGGGGCTGTGTGATTTTCTTGCAGACCCACAAGACTTGTCGGGGGAAGGCGACATGCTTAGCTTTGGCGATTCATGTTTGATTACTCAGGTGCTTGCCTCATTTTCCTCATTTACCAAAGAAGCAAAAACTCCAGAGGAGTTTACAGAACTGCATAAAACTTTCCACAAAACAGGTTTCCACAGACAATGGATTTTGTTCTATACTCTTACTAGAAATGAAAGATGCACAAGAGGTTTATTCTTATGAAAAAAAAAAAAAGACACAAAAAACTTGTAGGAGAAATCCAGTAAAATGAAAATGCGGAATAATGAAAACAAAAATCTACTCTGATCTCTGAAAGCTCCAAAAAATTTAGAGAAGTTTAGGCAAAAAAAAAAAAAAAGATTTTTAAAATTATTTATTTATTTATTTATTTATTTATTTTTACGCCAGTGGTTTAAAGAGACCATAGTTACTTTTCCATTCTGTATTTCAGAGATGGTAAGACATCTGAAGAAAAGAGGTGGCCATTGTTAGCGAATTTGCCCTGATTTTTATTTCACGTGGCAATTTCCATAAAGAAAAAAGCACCAATTAGACATCATCTGTCAAAAATGTGCACAAAGAAGGATTGGTTTGGTTTTGCTCTTCGTACCAAAACCAGCAGCTTAGCACACCCTTGGAGCTTCAGTGTGAGATTTAAGTTGAAACCTTGGAATTAATCAAGGTTAGGCAAAGCCTAGGTTTATCTTACTCTTTGTCAAAACCAAAAATGTTGACTTTTTTCAGAGTTACAAAAACGAACCTTTGAAACAAATGGTAAAATGCTTGAGGTGGTGTGTGAAAGCAGGATCTTTGTTCAGGCTTGTCCGGAACTGGATTCATCAGTTGATGAGCTTGGTTCTGGGCTAGAGAGGTCAGAGTGTATGAAAAAAGATACAAAAAAGTAGTTCCATTGCTGCAATCATATGCATTGGGAGTAAAACAGCCGTGTGTTCCGGTGGAAATCAGCCAGGATGATATCGGTAAGGATGATAAGCAAAGTGCCTGGTTGTTTCTAAGGACAGAAGCACGACTTCCCTGAACACAACGTAAGAAAGAGCATTCTTGGATGCTCCACCCTCTCTGTCTTCAGGAGCCTCCTTTTTTTCCTTTTTTTTTTTTTTTAATTTGGACAAATGTTTGTTTGTTTGCATCTTGTTGAGTGCGGTCTGTCAGCTACCCTTAAAGTCGCAAGTGGAAAAAAAGCGACATCACTCCAAATAGTAGCAGTGTGCTTGCACGCTGTGAACGTCTTCATTTTCACTGAAGTTGTTAAGAGTTACATCAGGCAGGGCAATTAACGTGTGGGATTGCTTATTGGGTTTGAAGGGACAGTTGTTTGTCCCACCAGGACAAGAACACCTGAGCAGAGTAAAAGCACGTTCAAAAAGCATAAAAAGCTACTTGACTCGTGATTTAATTATGCTTATGCTCTATTCATGGGCCATGTCTAAAACATTTGTTGTTTTTTCCTAGTAAATTCTTTGTAGAGCTATTGTTAAGACCCTCTTCTTTCAAACATTTCCACACACTCAACTTCCCTTACCCAGACTTCTGCAGCAATGCTGAGTTGAATTTCTTTTAATTTGTACCCGTGTTATTCTAGGGAATCAAATCTCTTCATTTTCAGTGGGATAGAACTTGTCAGATCTCCAGAAGACATTAAGATACTTTTTTATGGTTAGAAAGAAAACAGAAGAGCAAAACCCTGTCTCAGGCTTCTCATCACTGAAATTGCTACTGAAATCTAGAGCTGAAAGGGTCTCATCCAAACGTTCTTGCTCTTTGAACGAAAGCCCAAAACTCAGGCTTGGTTGTTGAGACGCAAATGTAAATAAGAGGCATGGAAATTGTGCCGTACAGTGCCTCTGAGTGAGCTCTTCAAGCATGGAAGAGTGGTTACTCATGTCTGGAAAAGCGTCAAGTTAATGCTTCTGATTAGAGATGGGTGTGAATGTACGGCTTGGGCTTGGTTTGGCTGATAACCAACGCTCCGGGGAGCTGGGATCCAGCCTCCGAGCCTGGCCTCACGCTCACTACCTCGAGATCGAAGATTTAGCTCGTGTACAGTACAGTTACAGTATAGCAAACTCAATTAAACATTAGATTTCACTTACATCACACCCATTTAAAAAAAAGGGGGGGGGGGAGAAAAAGGGGTGGAAAGGTTACATTAACACTGCATTGTAAATTTAATACAGCTCCAGATGCCTGAAGAGGTTTTTTTTTTAATTTTTTAGTTTGGAGAGCAACGCCAGCTGCTTTGTGATCACGTTAACTACTTGAAATTTGCTTTGATATGAGGTAGAGCTGCAGAGATAAAAAGAAAATCCCTTAACTTTTACAGATTTTTAAAATGTTTCTTACGATGTCTTTCTACTGTTGAGAAGTGTTATACCTCAGAAGTTAAAGGATAAGTGATCATTATTTTAATGTTTTTTTCCCCAGTAATAGCATAATTTATTGTGAATCTCAGGCTGCTTCAGTGTCTGTCAGTGGCTAGAGCAAGGGCAGGGAACCTGTCTAGAACTAGTGGATAGCTTCATGGTTACTTGTGGCTGCCCAAGTACGTATACAGGTCGAGTAATACGTCCTTGGGAATTTAACTGGAGCAAATATTGATCAGTTATCAGCCGAAATATCCCTGAATAAAAAGGAACAAAAAAGAAACAACAAAAAAAGCATGTTTGGGTCACTGCGCAAACCACACTGCTATGTGAGTTCAGCTAATCTGCAAATCTGAGTTTCCATAGGTATTGTCATTACTGTCACTGCTGTATTTGCACTGAGTGATCTCCCAGGAACAGAATAAAAAAAAACGTGATGCCCTCCACTTAATGAGGACTTCTCCTAGAGAACTTGATTGAAGCCCAATGATACTTAATGGTAATGACCGGTGTGTAATGGGGGACAATAATTCTGTGGAATTAAGATGAGGCACTCCAGCTAAAATGCTTCAGCTGAGAGCTGGTGCTAATGCATTAGCCTCCTGTTGATTGGGAATTCTGCTTCATCCGGTAACACACTGATTAAACGATCCTACAGTGCCATGTTTGAGGGAACGGTACCAGGCAGGAGAACATCAATACATCCTTGAACCAGCGGGATTCTTCAGAGAAGAGAAAGGTCGGCAATTGTCCTCTGTTTTCAGCAGACATCATGACACGGAATATTTCCTGGCAGGTATCCCCCTCTAGGTGCTCTAGGGAGAAAGAGAAAGGAAAAATAACAAAGTGTGTCCCCGGGGAGATTTCCTTCCTGACCTCGGAGTGGTTGGATCAGTTCTTCACCAGGCGCGTGAGCCAAGCTGGCTGTGGCTGGGAGCTCCCCCAGCTAGGTTCTGGCCCGAAGCACTGAAGGATCTGTGTCGTTCGGGAAAACCGGGGAAGGATGGGGGGCTCGTGCTGCGACTCAAGGATGTCGTGGTCTGTAAAGAAACAAAAAGGGAGGGCAGCAGCAAAACAGAACTGGTCAAAATCAAATCACTCGCAGCCTGATGGTAAAAAGGACGTGCTAGAGACCCCCCAGTCAGATTTGGACGTGGACAGAGATCTCTGAACTGCTGTCAGAGAGATGAATACTGCAGGGAGTAATGTCATTACTCACTAATTCCCCAGTTATAGATTGCAAATCAAGAGCAACTGGCATCCAGCTATTGCTGTGTGACGGATCTCTTCGTCAGAAAGTGACAAAAGGTGGTGTTATTTTAGACCCTATATACATGTGAGGGATTGAAACTGCAAAAACGAAACAACAACAATACAACACTGAGCTGGTTTAAGACCATTTAATAAAAGCAGCCACATGGTTTAGCTGTCTGTAATAGCAGGAGACTGGATATCAGTGACCCGGGAGTTATCTCCTACCCCTGTGCCCCCATGCCCGAAATGAAGGCCACGTGCGCGCTTCCCTGGTAGCCCCGAGTTTGCGGCAGGCAGGGGTATCAGGGAGGATTTCCCAAGGAATTTGATGGAAGGTTTGAGCAGAGAGAAGCCGCTGGCATTTTTCACATTGTTTATCTTATTCCTAATCCAACTCTGAAGCAAACAAGTATCGTAGCATCTACTCCTGTATTACTCGCTCAACCAAAACGCCTGACATCAATGGGAGCCCCGTCCAAGTGAAGACAGCAGGATGAGGCCTGACATCTTTTCTTCCACCCAGCTGGAAAATAATAATAATGATAATAATTTTTTAAATCCTCATAGTAGTTATTCTTTTGAAAAGTTAAAATAACACGGTGCTGGGACTAGAGAGTTATAAGGGAAAGTGCATCAGGAATGTAATATTGTTTCCAGATGTACAATGTCATAAAGAATTTTTTCCACACTTGGAATGGCAACAGGAATTTTTGGGGAGAGATCATTTACACAGTGATGAGATATGTTACATGTAAGTAAACGCCTGTATGCCTGGAATGTTTGTGCCATATGCCTGAAGAGGTGTCTCTGAGCGATGCAGCTTTTGTGTGTTCACTCTCATGTATGGGATCTGAAGTGGAACACGCTTTACAAATATCAATATCATGTATAGACGGGGGAGGAGAGATTGCAGTGCCTCTGTCCAAGCATTCTGAAGCACTTCATGCTACTCTTACATTTTTCAGTGAAATACCTCAGGTAGGTGCAGCACTTGCCTTCCCCACTACCTGCCCTCCACTTTCATGGGCTTCCTTCAGGGGACATTAACCCGGGCTGGCTGCTGCAGGAGTTGAGGATTTCAGCTTTCGAGCTGCTAATGTGAACTGTTGGGATTGATGGGGGCTGTCAGTAATACTGAATCAGAGAGGTGATCTTTAAGGTACCTGGGTACAGGTTTGTAAGGGAGTACCAACACTTTGAATGGTGCAGGGACATGGAAGAGGGACAGTGCGTCTCAGGGATCCCACGTGTAACTGACTTTGGCTGGATGTCACGGTAGGCGAGCCTTCGTTGCGGTTTTTCAGCAGGGAGTGCTTGCAGGAATCCACCTGGGAAGTGAAAATAACGTGGAGATAACAGCACGTGCGTTTCTCCAGTACTGCAGCAGAATTGTTGCTGTAAGTCTGTGGCTCGGTAGCCAATAATGAAACCCTCGCAAAGGGAATCCTAAGGAAAATTCAGGGAATCCTGCTGAAAGCCCTGCTCAGAAGGTTGCCGCTCCTGTGTTGTTCATATGGATTGCCCCCGTTGGGCTGGCTGAAGCAGCAGCTTCATTGCCACGTCTGGTCTTCTTGGTTCTTCTTGGTTGGTTGCCCTCTGAAACTCCACCGGGGTGACAAGTTGATCAGCCGCTTGGAGCACAAACTCTTTCTCAGTTGTGATGTCTACAGCAAATTTGACTCAAAGCTACGACTACCAGAATCCATCGCCTGATGTATTTTGATGTTCTCATCATTCCCTTAGTCATACATTTTGCAGTAACTACTGATTTTAGCTGAAAGACCATAAACTGAATAGGCAGAGAAGCCAAATTGTCATGCACTAGAAGTAGTGCCATCAGATCAGGAAACAAACCAACAAAGAAAAACATTTGCTGGTAATTCGCCAGTGCTGTAGACAAATCGGAGAATTTAAACCTCCAGAGAAGTGTGCGCATCACCTTTCACCAGCACTGCATACAGGAATACAGGTTAAGAAAAAAAAAAGACCTGAGATGTTTTATGATGTTAGGAGAACAAGTGTTATTGATAAATTTGTGTTCAGAAGGGTATTGGTGAAAATGCATAGAAATGGTTAACAAGGTAATGGTAAGAAACGTTGACCTTGATTTGTTTAGCTAAGATGTAAAGATTTTTGAAGGTCAAAGGTGTTCTTGTGTAGTGTTTTGGAGTCTAACTGTGTCTGACCCTCTAACATTAAGCTGCTGTGGCCTGCAGTTTTGAAGAGTGAAGCAAACCAGGGGGAAAGAGAGAAGGGGGAGAGAACAGGAAATGGAGTGAGGTGTTTCAGGAAGTTGTCAGGAGTTGACTGATTGATTCCAGATGGAAAGGGTCACCCGTCGTGACCCAGGAAATACTCACTGGGGGAAAGCAGTTGGCTTGTGAAAGGGAAGGGCCTGGGAGTTAGAGACCATAGTGGAATGCACATTCCTCTTCCTTTTATCCATAAAACATTGGTTTTTAATCTTTGGTATAAAACAATTGGATTGCCATCTCCATCAGGCGAGAGGGAATGACTGGACCAGACTGGAGGAGTCCAGCACTTTTATGTCCATAATCTTACTCCACAGCAATGAGTTGCCTTGCAGTGTCGTAGTAAGGATGACAAAGGTGTGTGCTGCATTTCCATGGCACCTTGGAGATGCCTCCAAATAAGATCCAATATTTGAGAAGGTTCTGGTCCAGATCTGAACCTTGCATTTCGTCCCGTCCCCGAGACCGCTGTATTTATTTACCCTAGGTCCCAGCCTGCGAAATGCCGAGTGGCTTTGACCCTCCTATGATGAATGGGAGAGGTGAATACAAATGGAGCCGCTCGTGGAGAGAGGTCTGAAAGTGCTTCTTCTGCTCCTGCTGGCTCAGAGAACAGAGGATGCTCCACACTTACCTCCTCCACAGAGGACAATTTCTCACTAGTACTCGTACTGCAGGGACCTCTGCAACTGGAGTGGGGCTCTTGTTTTGTGCCCAACATTTACACCCAAGTGGTTATCCAACAGGGAATGTATGCATACTTGTAGTCCGCATATATTACAAAAATCTCATACTGAGAGCATGTGTGTGTGTTTATCACATACATACCTTGTGTATGTGAGGTCAGATATGTATATATTATATAATGTAACTGTATATATATGATATACTTTTGATTTACATTTGGTTACAATTTAAACACTTGTCGTAAATATTTCAGACACTGGAATAATTCAGGTCTATTCCCCTGTTGCCATAGTGTGCTCTGTGCTGGCCAGTGAGAGATTAAAATTTATTTCCATTGTTTAACGGAAAATAATGAAGTGCATCTGAGTGGGTTCAGCTATGTCATGCGGGAAATGTTCACTTTGGATAGGAGTCTCACTCCACCCAAATGTGCAATGATGAAATCAGTTGGCACACAAAAGCAACACATTTTGTGACAAGAATGCTTGAGAAATATAAGAGTACGGTATGACAAGAGCCTTTTGGAATGAATTAAACTTGTCTCAAGAAAGAAAGTATTCTTTAAACCAGCACAATCCTGTAGGAAGGCCAGGTTTCTCCCGCTTTATGACAAGTAGAGTTTTACCAACAATTAGAGCTCGCCATTCTCCTACCCAGACCACGACAGCTGTATCTGTGAAAATTCATGAACACGACCGGGGGGCAGGTTCTCAATAGCTGTGAAGGGCTGTGCTTGTGGGGCAGCTGAAGGGATTTAAGCTGATTTACCCCAGCTGATGGCCCCAACCTGAAAGTTTCAAAAAGATGCATCTTCTTGCAGTAGGTAAATTCTGCAGTTGAATTTTTTCCATAAAACTTGTGGTTTAAAGGTAAGCATATTTCTGGATTTATAGGAAATAGAGCTTTGGATATTGTGTTTTAAAGGGAGAACTAAATGGCCTTCATTAACATCTACGGTTATTTCTTCTATGAATTCAGGTGCCATTGGAGCCCAGCAGCAGAAGTCAGGGAGGTTGAGGTTTTCAAAACTGGTGCTTGGTTCTGGTTGCTCAGACTCGGGTGTTTCTTGAGAGGCACTGAGCCTGCATATTTAAAAAACCAGACAAGATATTAGGTACTTTTTTCACGTAGTAGGAATTTCTATTTTGCTCGGTCAACGGAGACCTGTATTTTCAGAGCAGCTGCGGGTGCATTTGCATGTGTGCGCAGTACAGCAGATGGCTCTGAATCTGCATGGCTGTATCAGAGGGCAAATTGCTGTGGTGCTCTGCAGCCTGCCCTCCTGGTTGGTGTATGCAGACCTCTTTGCCATCAGCTATGCTACAGTGCATCATAGGGAACAAAATTTAGGGCCATCTGCAGTAGCTGGTTCATTATACATTAAGGACTTTATATGGCCCTCAGGATGCTATGTTAAATGGAATTAATGCATAGAGTGGAGGCTGAAAATATTTTCTCCCATCCTTGCTAGGGAGTAAATCCTGTAGGACACGATTACATTTTACAAACAGAACAGGATTTTAAGTAAACTGAATAATTAATACTTTACAAGCTGAATATCCAAGTAAGTTGTTTACCTGCCTCCCTTTTCCTCCTTTTGCAAATGTCTAGGTTGTGCTATCAACAACAGTGAATGTAGACGGGCACGTACTGGCAGTGTCTGACAACATGTTCGTTCACAACAACTCCAAGCACGGACGGAGAGCAAGGAGACTTGACCCCTCTGAAGGTAGGATATTGTAGGAAGAACAGCACGCAAATGAGTGCAAAAGCATATTACCATTCTTTGGTTTCTGTTTGTTTTCAGGAGGGAAGGGGAGCTGAGGGGGAACCACAGAACCTCGGGGGGTTTAGGGAAGGAAAAGGCAGGAAAACAGTGTCTACAGCATGCAAAATATGATCCTCTTCACATCTAAGAGACTGACTTCCCTCCCCCTCCTCCCAATTCATTAATTAGTTTGTCCAGCAGAGATGAAAAACATAGAAAGATTAAGTATTATCTAAAATTCAGACTTCTTTTTCAGCTGGGATAGATTTGATTTCAGGCAAATTAGGCAACATGACATCTTAGTTAAACAGAACTGTTACAGCACAAGATGTGTATGAAAAAGTGTCACTAGTTCCCTTAAACAAACTATGTGCAAAGCATAACAATGCACAGAAGGAAATTGACACTAATTGATTTTAGTTTGTTTGGCTAAGCAAGACTCATGGCCGTCTGCAGGATGGTTTTTGGACTATATTAAAGTAATTACGACTACTTGTATCTGTTAAGTTTCAAAATGGTTGGCCCCTCCTCTCCCTCTTCTCGTGCATTCATTACCAATGCATTCCACCTCTCTTGTGCAGGCAGTACTCAAAATTACCAGAAAATGCTATCTGTGTCTACTTCTTCCTCCCCTACAGCTAGTGAAAGTGAGAAGAGCTAGTGATGTTAGTAGAAAAGACAAGCGAGGATATTATTTCATTATAATGTTTTGCTGTCCCACTTCTTAAATGTGCCCTATATCAACCTATAAGAAGAATTAATGAACTGGAAGAAAATGATTGAATCAGTAAAGAATTCAGAGTGGTGTTAATTCTCCCCCAGCGGGCAGTGAAATGGTAGAAGGAAAATCCCAGGATTCCTAGCCTAGGAAGCCATCCAGTTTTTCCTTGACTGATTGGATGTGATTGACTGGCTGTTCAAAGGAGTCTCATGTTTTTGGAGCCCTGCCAAAGTTCCCCTCCACCTCTGACCCTGTCAACATTGGGAATGGAGTGATGGATTGACTTTGGTTATGGCCTGGAAACCATATTGGGTTCCTGATGGGATGTATAGTCCAGAGGCCTTGAACATATGGAAGAGAGAAGAAAAAAAAATCGGCTCTATAAAATCAAGAAAATTATTAGAAATCGTATTCTGACAAGAATTGGAGGAAACATTTGATATTTCCATATCTCTCTTACCCATTGATAAACTTCATAAATCTTAATCTACCTCCCTTTGCACAGGCTTTAGCTGTTGTGTGATCGTATGCTAATGAGTGTTTTTTTAAAACAGCCTCTGCACAATCATTTAAGCGTTTCATTTTTACACCCACTACAGTTGGCCTATTAGGCTTTAATGACACAATGTTAAGTGCCGGTAATGAATAGGCAAGTAATTAACACTGGCAAGGCAGAAAACACTATTTATTTATTTATATATTTGTTGGGCTTCCTGGAATGGTAAAGCAGCCTTCATGGGTGAATGGCTGGACGGGACTTGTCCCAGGCCTCTGGCAGCGCTGGGGAATTCCTGACAACCGTGACGCTGCAGCGGTGCAGAAACTCCCAGGAGTAGACAGGTGAAGTTTTGTCTCAGTACGACTTAGGACTGCTTAATGCACACAGAAGTTGGGTGCACACATCAGCTGCAAGGGTTTACACGCAGTATTTTTAACAATCTCACAATCGTGCACAAATACAACCCCCCAACCCTAATCTTAGCCTTTGGTTTTGTTTAGCCACACCGTGCATCAAAGCAATCAGCCCGAGCGAAGGCTGGACAACAGGAGGAGCAATGGTGATCATTATTGGAGACAACTTCTTTGATGGGCTGCAAGTAGTATTTGGAACCATGCTCGTCTGGAGTGAGGTAGGTAGAGGCACCTCCCTGCTACGAAGCTGGAGAAACACTCTGCTGTTATTTGGAAGGTGGAGGGGAGTGGTGTTATTTCTCATTCCAATAACGCTACCAAAATGGTGGCGTGTAAGATGGGCCGTGTAAACCTCTGTGAAGGGAATTCATGGGACACGGTTACTCTGTGGAACTCCCTGCTAGGTGACATTACTGAGGCCAACCGCCCAGTAAGATCCAGAATGTGATTGGTTCAGGGGTCTGGAGGCAGGTAAAGGTACAGAAATAAAGCAAGAGGGTATGAATATAGGAAGAGTTAGAGTTTGGGAAGGAGAAAGAATTCCTTTTGGGTCCAGCAAGAAGCCAGCAATTAACCAATAAATAATACAATTTTCCTTGATGACAATTTATCCTAAAAAGCGTCTTCCTCTCCTGGAGGCAAGAAACTAGACCAAATGTATCACCTGCCAGATCTATAGCATCTCCTGCGCAGCAATAAGCAGTACGTTTACCCATAGAGTATGTTTGGAGGGTGTAAATGCAAGTCGGGGGAGTAACACCGACATATCATAATTGCATCTCTCCTTTTGTTATTTCCCAGCTTATCACACCTCATGCCATTCGAGTTCAGACACCTCCACGTCACATTCCCGGAGTGGTTGAAGTGACATTATCATACAAATCCAAACAGTTTTGCAAAGGCGCCCCAGGCAGGTTTATTTACACAGGTAGGTGACTGTGATTTACAGTGGAGGAGCTTGAGCTCTGAGCCTCTTTGTTTTGGTAAACAGTATTGACAACTCCGTGCTTTGTTTGTTTGCTTGCTTTGCCTCTTGCTGTTTGAAGGCCACTCTGCTAGTTGTGGCATTTGGATACATAAGGAGATAGCTTCATTGCTGTGCAGAGGTGTTAAGGGACTGTTACTACACATGTTAATATTTTTTCCAGATTAGAGCTCATGCTGTTATGATATGGGTCTGTCTGTAGATATATTGAATGTACAGTAACGTGATAGCATTGTTCTGTATATCCAAAGATGTTTTATTTATAACAGTATTTATTTTACATTTCTCTCTCGCTGGGGGTAACCTTTCATTTTCGAGATAATCCCAGAGGACGAGGAGAGTGTCTTGTATCGAGAGAAGCCAATGAGCCAAGTGGAAAATAAATACGATTTTTTTTATTTTTTTTATTCTTAAATGGATTATAAACTTGTTTAGTGCCCTACATTCACCTCTGCTAGCAGGAGAATACTAATATTATGGAGAGAGCAATCTATATATCTGAAAGGAAAAATCAGATGGGACCAGATGACCATCCCTCACTGAACTGTCAGTACCAGTAGTATCAGCGATGGCATACCATGCATACACCAAAACTTCTGTAGCCTGTTAAGCATGGATGGAGAATAATGGTGCACACAGTTGTAAAGGATGGATCTGTATTTAAATTGAATGATTTGCTCCCACCAAATCATATTCAGCCTTCTCAAAATGCAAGGATTGATTTACTTTTTAAAAGCTTCTTATTGCCAACAATCTTCATTAAGTAATCGTGTACTGTATTTGAAAACAATTAAATCCTAAATTAAAAATAATTACAAGGGTCCAAGAAACATTTTATTAAAAAAATAAGGCAAAAACTTAACCACGTCTTGAGTGAACTAGTTAGAATTTTTCTAAAACTGGAAAAATTTGACCGGATATCTAACACTTCAGAGCTTTAGCAAGAACCAATGATTTGTGAAGATCCTCTTACCGCTGTATGCCACTTTATATACACTTTTTTAAGTACAGATGCTAAATTACTGTTTACTTATGTATGTGAGAAGGCATTTATTCATAACTGTCATACCTAGAAACCCTCAGCAAGAATTAAGTCTTCCATTATACAAGGTACTCTAAAGAAATATAAGCTTAACTACAAAGGATTATTTTTGTTTTGATAGTGGTCTGATCCACAGTTAGTTGAAGACATTAAAATGATATCCACTGACTGAAACCGAGTCAACCTCACGAAGGTTAGGACTTTGTTCTGATCTTGCACCAAAATTTGTTCTGGAATTATGCCTGGACCTGTGAGATCAGAATCCGGCCAAAAGCTTTTGAAAGACATTTTCTTCTAAGGCAGTGCGTTCGCTCATCAGTCTCTGGGAAAAGTTGAACCTGATGTCTGAGCAGGTTAAGCCTTTCCTGGGCGATAACTGGCCAAAGACACAAAAGAGATTAAAATTCCAAATCTGCATGAAAACACAGTTGCCTCTCTGAAGAGAGGGAGCAGATTAATTTGCTGGAGTCTAGCAGTACTTAAGCAAGGGAACGCTGTCATTGATGGGTGTGCAGTGAAGGGTTGTAGGGGTAGCGTTAGGTGTGATGCTTTTCTCTTTAGAGAGAGAGAGAGGGACCATTAATTCTTGAGTTATTATTACACATTGAAACTGCAAAGTTCTCCTATGCCATTTTTTGCTCGCTGAGGCCTTGGTCCTCCAGTTCTTCACTACAAGCATTGATCTGAAAGCTGCTGGCATGAGAACTGAAAGAGCTTTAGGAATGGAGTGATATAGGGATGTGCATCCGCCTATGAAGGAAAAAATCTTTTCATTATGGTGAAGCCATTTTAAGTGCAAGACTTACTTGTACCATCCAGGGGGGACTGGAGTCAGACTGTAGCAGTTCTTTCACATATTAATTAGCGTGCTGCCACAAAAAGGGACATGAAGATGTATGTAGGAGCTGGCGGAAGAGAAGAAAGTTAAATATACTATCCCTGTTTTACTGCTGTTACTGGCATAGGGGTATCTGTTAGCATTCTCTGAGGAGTGAGTGGGTGCTCACTGCCATATGTTACAAAACAGCATTTCGCAGAAGATGCCGAGCTGTTTGGGCGAGGGTAGAAGAGACAACGTTTCAATCTGTCTGTTCAGGAACCTGCAGTTCTCCCACCATGGCAGGCAAAACGATAAACACAGCTATTAGGTAGAGGCTCACCTGTGTAGTCAATTCCCCCAGGTTGTTGCTGCTAATAGCAGTAAAAACAACTTCTAAGCTATGAAAATAACATGGTGGCATTTTTTTTTCTTTCTGTGATTGTGCTATCAGAAAACTGCTGTGATCCTGCTGTGAGCAAACACACTGACTTTTAACCTAGGCAAGAGATATTCATGCAGTCGAGGTCCTTCTGCTTGTAAGTCTTCTCCAGACCCTCCCCGACAACTTCTGAACCTCTTCACCGGTTTCTGCCTGGTTTTGTCAGAAAGGTAGAAGCACCACCCATGCACAGTCCAAGCACACTTTTAGAAAATGGAAAATTGTAAGAGAGATCTGAATTAATCCATCATTGAAGGAAAGGCTGCAGAGCTCAATCATTATTAGATGAGAGAAGCTACCAGAAAACAGCCTCAGGAAACGAGGTTATTTAAATGCCACCGAATGCACGAATATCCATAGCACTCTGGAAAACAGCCTCACATCACAGAAGTGCAGATATTTGTTGGAGAAAGTGTAGCAGGCAAATACATAAAACACTGAATAGTAGAGTTCAAGAGATTTTATAGTCATTGATGAGGCAGTCTGGTGCATCTCAACAAAAATGTATTTTTTGTGATAATTGAAGCTTATTATTTTCTTGATACTTTTAGCACTTTATATTGCAATATATTCCTCCTCGCTGTCACAAAGTCTGTATCTGACAAAATATCAGAGGATGGAGCTTGGAGAGACAAATAAGAGCACTTCTCTCTTGAATTGTCCTTGTCTCTAAAACCAGGAATTTCTCCCGTCAATACATCCCCTTTACATTCAGCCTACACTTGACACAAAAATAAAAAAGAAAAAAAAAAAAGAAAGAAATGCAGAGAGATTAACATTGAGCACAGGAGACTGAGGAGTGTGAAATCCTGCAAAGTGAAAGCCTGGGCAGACGTAGTTCTGTCAGAATTAATAACAGCAGCAACAACTAGCAGCCCCGGCACTATCAGGGTCATGTTGCATGAAGTCCTTAATAATTATTAAGTGCCGAGATAACCTCAGATGAAAAGCACAAAGGGTCAAGTCACATGGAAAGCACTGAACAGCTGGCTATGGGCATGTCGCAGGTATAACGATAATAATTATTCATATAAAGCCAGACCTCAGAAGGTTCATCAGGGCCTCACTGCATCAGCCGTGGGCAGTTACAGAAGGACACGTGCTTCCATTTTATGCGAGGCACTGTCACAGGAAGCTGAAGAAAGACTGACCGCTTGCCTGTGGTTGTGCAGGAAAGCTGAAGAGAGCCAGGGCAATAGAAGTCCCAGGTCCAAGTCGTATCCTGTGATCACCAGACCACCGAAACTTTTTGAAAAGATGGAAGCAAAAGCAGTCATTTTAGTATTGTGCAGTGCATATCTGCCTCTGCCCTCAATATTTAATATACAATCAAATATTAATGTTTGACCTGATTATACTTGAGCTTTTTTTTTTTTTAAGGAGTAACAAAAAGACAGGTTGTTTGAAGAAGAAAGTGATAAACTGTTAGAAAGATGAGTACAAAAATTAGATATAAATTTCAAGGGTAAATCTAAACGCCACAGCGGAGCTGTTACGGGAGCTCATATGCGTCCTGTAATGTGTATTTATAATGGGCTCCTAGCGAAGTGTGCTGTGCTGGCAGTGCTGCAGTTATGGTTCTGTCAGCATTTCCACTCTTAAGTGCTATCATTCAGGGTGCTGCAACTCAGCCATCAAATTCCTCTCATCGCCCAAATGTGATGCGTGGACTTTTCCATACGGTTCCCAGATGGGAAACTCTTCTAAGAGTGAAACCAACAGGATCCTGTGGACTTGTAACAGTGCACTACAGAGCGCAGCAAAAACCTGGTGAAACGGCTTGCTGCAAGCTAACGGCAACTGCTGAACCAACTTACATCAGTAGTAAGTGTGTACTTAAAATGAGGGAGATAAAAAGTCTGTTTTTACATCACCACAGCTAAGCATCATCTGGTGAGCCTGAAACTGGTGTGAATGCAGGTAACGCCTACACCTTCCTGTTCAGAGTTACTTTTCTATCATCAGCTGTTCATAGAGTAATAAGGCGTTTGTTCTCTGCTGCTAATCTCGCAGTAGCCTCATATTCTGCTTTTAATACTATACAAATTCAAAGTCTCTGCTGCTGTAAGCAGTTCCATTATAGTTCCATTGACTTTAATAACGCTTACCTCAGTTTACGCCAGCCGAAGCTACGTCTCGTAGGCTTTCATATCTTAAGTTTGATCACAGCTCTGCATTTGGTTTGTCATAGAGATGCTAACCTGGAAATGTGTATATCAGGGAGATTTTGAACATAATTTTCCTTGCTGAGCAAAAATCCTCCAGGGGTTAACTTGTCAGAGCAATGCAATATAAAGTAATCTGCAGGATATGTTGGACTCCCAGGTTGTGGTGTATCACTCTCTATGCCAGGCACCAAGGATAGGAGGTACTGTTTTGCTAAAGCTTGTAAGTAGATTTGAGAAGGTCTTGTTATCTGCTTGTGGGAAGTGGTGCTTACAAGGATACAGTGAGCTCTGGAAATTGCAGGTGAGCTCACTTGGCCAGAACGCAACTGATGTGAGCTGAAAGCCCTTGCAGAGAACAGCTCCTACACCGCTTTAGCCTATTAAAGGCGCACGCGATAGGAGACAACGCTGCGTTGGGACTGGGGTATTTGGAACAGCCGTTACTGAAACAGCAAATTTAACACAAGTCACTGCCTGGTAGCATCCCTCCAACTCTACATCTCTAGGTCATAGAATACTCATCCGAGCAGGCTGACCAGAACGTGTGTACTTCCAGGCACCAGGATTAGCAGGAGAGCTTCTGTAGCCAGCGACGTGGCAATGTTTTATTGTGTAGGGTGAACACCAAGCACCTCTTCACTGGTGGTTTGAGTGAGGGTAGTCCCCAGTGCATGGCTGGAATTATGTGTTTAGGTCCAGGGGTGCCTTGTTTTCTCTGTGCTAACATATCTAAGGTTAGCCGTCATACCCCAAATATTGCACGTGCTCTCTGGGTTCCAGCTATATCTAGAGGTATGCATTTGTTGTTTCTCTCATTCATACTTTGCAAACACTGGACTTGTTGGCCTCTGTTCTACTTTGTAGAGTAAAGCAAAGATGCACAACTTTGCTAAGGTCTTTGAATGAGGCCCTTCAACTGGCGGTGAGGGAGCATGCACAGCTCCCAGGGCATACACTGGCGCTATCAGAACGAGCTGTCACTCGTGGGGAATTGTGCAGATCTCCATAACATCCTCCTCCTTCCCCAGTCTCCTGTGCTTTGATGTGTGGTGAAATAATTAATACTTTAAATGTCAGCACTGTTCTCGTTGGGTATCGGAGTTAGTCCCCGTTGAGGTGAACGGGACCAAGCTGTTGGTTCAGGTTTTGCAAATAAGACAGATGTCGTGGCATCAGTTGTTCAAGTGTGAGAGGTTTTTATTTCCAGTGAGTCTTACTAACTGGAGACTTGTGTTTGAAATGGAAGCATAGATTTTGGAGGCTAAGGAACGCTATAAAAGAGGCAGCTCTTTGCCATACTCTATATGAGTCTCGTCATAAATTAAGTCAGGCAGGCTGTGGAGCATTCAGACCTCTCCCTGCTGCTGACTGTAACAACTCTGTTGTTAAAACAATTATGCTGGAGTGTGGTTTATAAACTAACCGACAGTTTAGTTTATTCACTAGATGGTTGCTCTTTTTTGCATACATATCTCATGTCATGGACAATTTTTTAAATTATGTTCTGGGAAATTCAAGAGACCCCTTGTGCCTGAAACGCTGGATTTGAGAGTGCCCAAAGGGATTTTGCTGTACCTGAATCTTGTTTTTTCTTGGGAGTTTCATTTCAGATACCTATCTGATTTGTACGAAATAATGAGCAGCCTGCTTCTGTGTCAGACTCCTTTATGGTCTCTGAATCCATGAAGCCAAAAGCATTTGGATATAATTTTCACGTGTCTACATACCACGCAGATAGACCACTGCTGATCCAATAGCTCTTTTCTCAGTGGAAGTGGTATCGTGGTGGAGCCGTTAAAACTTGCTGGTGGAGCCTACATCCTACCTCTCCTGTTGCAGCTTCAGCTGAAATGGTGCCATTTACTTCCACAAACGCTGGAGGTTGTTTCCTACCAGGACTTCATGACAGAGAGATTTTTGTTTCCTTAATGAGTAAAACTAGCGGTAGGCAATTTTGTTGCAAGCTGTACAGAAAACCTTTTGTGATGAGAGGCATAATATATGCATTGACTCAAAATGGTTGATTTCTTCTCGGAACAGTTCAACATTGTTGAGAAATGATTTGCTGCTATTTATCTATCAGAACAGAATGAAAATGTCTGTGTCAATACTTCGGAAAAATGTTTGATGGATAATAGCCAATTTCTTTTTCCTGAATTAGAATGCTGTATATTCCCATTAGCTATTTTTAGTCAACTATATATACATATATGTATAAATTCCTGTATATTTTACATTGCTTTTGCCTAGCTTAAGATATAAAACTTAACTGATTAGGCTTGTAATCAAGAAGAGAAATGGCACGTAATGATGTATAGGCTCTTGAGAGAATTGGCCTATAATTCTCAGGATTATTGGCAAAAAAAATCCCACTCCCCAAAAAAAACCCTCTTCCCAAATGGGATGTAGATTCTGTGGCAGTTGAAATGTGTATTATTAAACTCCTTAAGCAAACCAGAATGGCTCCCAGTGGAGAGCAAAGACATTCTAAGTATAGCCAAGACTAAATTCTCAGGTCTGGGTTTTCTCTTCTCAATTCCCACTTGATTATCTCCTGTAATATTTAAACTTCATGCCATGCCATAATTATTTAATAAAAAGTAAATATAAAATGTATCTCAGTGGGGAATATGACCTTTTACCTTCATGTTGTTATACCAAAGACAGACACAGATAAACAGAGAATTTGGAGCGGTGTAACGGTCTGTCTCACTTGATAGTTTCATTCTCCCCGTATCAGAAATGGTTATCATGGAAGGTGCTGAGTACGTTTGGGAAGATTAAATAAGTGCCATCAGCATCTCTTGGAATCAGGTATTTTCAGCTGTGTTGATGTCACTGGTTCTTTCAAAAAAAAGTTTTTTTTTAAAGAAGGAAAAACAGTACCAGAAGATGGAAGAAGCCAGTACTGAATGAGGATATTGCTAAAGGAGCTACATGTGTTACTTATTAAACGCTTTGTGGAATTCTCATCAGGATTCTTAGCATGTGATTGCATGAACATGTCATTTATCTTATAAGGCACATCCTGAAGTATTAGGAATTTCTTTAAAAATACCTATAATTGTATTAGTTAACACTAATACTCCTAATGTATTAGAGGCAAATCCTATAAGCATGCAGAATTCTAAAGAGCTGACTGTGGTTTCTGTACCAAATTGAATCAGAGTTTAATTCTGAGTAATCAGAAACTAGATTATTACTGTCAGATGCGAAGTAGAGAGTATCAGAGTGTCTGAAGTTTTGTGAACTTACCAACATTGGTGTTAGGGCTCTACCAGCTTGTACTGAGGATCTGGGTTAAAATGTTGCTGTTTATCCACTACCGATTAACACCATTACAGTGAAGTGGCTATGCGTGCAGAAGAGCCACGCACGATTTAAGAATTTTATGTGCATGATGAAGGGCTGCACCCTAGTTGCCTGCTGTATCTTTCAGATTATTCACTCTGCCTTTGATAGGTGGTAAGTCAGCACTGGCAATTGAAGCAGTTTGAAGTGTACAAGTCACACATTTTCCCCTTATTGGCTAAGCCAAACTCACTAGAGTTACCCTTTGTAATGCTTTCAGTTAGAAGTCATGCAAGTAGCATGCAGCATTCACATACGTTTTGTCATTTGTGTCAATGTATCTGCTTCTGAACGCATTTTCTGGAATACTGGCAGAAGATGAGCATGTGTGTTCAGTTCAGCTGTGCCCACCAGAAGGAGCAGGCAGAGGGGATGTGTGTGTGTATATATGCATGAACGCACAGAATTCTTTCAAGAGTTAGTTCCAAGCAGGAAGATATCTCTAATTCTTTATTTAATAAATTACAGACACACTGAGGGATTCTCCAGGACCATGCAGTTCGTTATACAGATAATGCAGAAATATCTGTACAATTAAATGGGTGGAGTTGGGGTAGCAGGAGTCAGGTCACCTGGTCTGTATAATATGGTCCAATATTAATAGCTTCTGTATTGCAGCTTTTTTAGTGGTACAACAAGTAATATCATCAAAAAGAAACTGGGATGTTCATGCAGAAGTTCTTACAGAGTTTCACTTACTGTAAATCTTGTCTCACACAGAGATCAGGGCTCACCTGAGTACTAGGCAAAACCCAGACAAGGAGAGATTTCAGTGCAGCAGCTGTGAAACTCATCTTTTTAAGATACATAGTCATATAATACATTGTTTTCTGTTTTTTTTTTTTTTCAGCTTTAAATGAACCTACCATAGATTATGGTTTCCAAAGACTGCAGAAGGTCATCCCAAGACATCCAGGTGACCCTGAAAGACTAGCTAAGGTAAAATATTTCCAGGCATTTTAAATGAGCCCACAAAGTACTTTCTTCCACTTCTGGCTCATAAAAGAGAGAAAATGATACCTTAAGTGATGATTACACCTGAACATAAATCGACCAATTGGTTGTAGGTTCAAACACCAATTTGAGCATGTTGACCCCACAGGTACCAGTAATTTTTACCTGTTAGAGCTCAAACACTTTCTGTGAACTTCTCTGCCATTTGTCTTAAT
Source organism: Anser cygnoides (assembly GCF_040182565.1). Taxonomy (NCBI): domain Eukaryota; kingdom Metazoa; phylum Chordata; class Aves; order Anseriformes; family Anatidae; genus Anser; species Anser cygnoides. The sequence continues at coordinate 3,086,247 of NC_089898.1, read as the reverse complement.
CCACATCGGCAAATCTCTGCACCTAAGATACATGATGAGCATAAAGGAATTGTTGCAGAGGTCTGTTCTTAAGGGAATCTTTTAGTAAAAAAATCACTCGTAGCTCAGCTTTTTCTGTAGCCACAATTGCAGCATGTATGTGTTGAAACAACTGTAGCTGTAATCTTACACGCCGTGTTGATTTAGTACCTAGCACGATGCAGGTGGCATTAAAGACTCTATTCCTTGTTTTTAGTGCACTAAAAGTAACTATTATTATCTTTGCACGGTGACAGGCTATCGTATTCAGATATTATACTGTGGTGGGTTTTTTTTCTTACAACCAGAGGTGACAGAAGATACCTACTGGCTAAAGTGTGTTATTTGATTGATTACCATTATCGAGAAAAAATAACTGGACATAGAGATAAAACAGATTTTTATTATTATTATTATTATTTTTACATCTGTGCAAAAGAATATATTGAAATGCATTAGGAAACTGAGCTCCTATTTGAGATTGGGTTATGTCTGAAAATAGTCTCCATTTCTTAAGCAAGGGTGCTTAAAGCAGCTTCAGGACTATGGAGAGCTCCAAGGCCCCGCTGAAGTCGGGCCGTGCCGCACAGCCAGCGGCAGCCGATTTGTCGCACACACGCAACACTTTCTAGAGTGACCGATGATTTTGGCTGTCTAGTCTGAGATACTGCAAGGGGGATGATTTTTCATTTAAATGCCAAATAATGCCTCTTTAAGGGACTCACTTCTGAGAATGACCCCACATAATCACTCATGACCTCAGAAAATACTAGCCCGTGGTTTTATTTGTACTAAAATCCTTTTCTGTTAAAATGTCAATTTTACGTATCTGCTCATCCTCTAGGAAATGCTATTGAAACGAGCTGCTGACCTAGTTGAAGCACTGTATGGCACGCCGCATAACAACCAGGTCAGTGGAACCACTCTCAGCAGGGTAGTGGGATATGCTGAGATTTTTATAATAAACTCTAGAAATTTTCTCCGAGCACATTCATGAAGTTGTGCCCTTCACTGTGCAGGACATCATTCTGAAACGAGCTGCAGACATCGCAGAAGCTCTCTATAGTGTACCGAGGAATCCCGCACAGATCCCCGCACTGTCCAGCTCCCCGGCTCACAGCAGTATGATGGGAATTAACTCCTATGGCAGCCAGCTAGGCGTCAGCATTTCAGAGTCAGCACAGGGGAACAACCAAGGTAAGCACTGCAAGCAGCAGTGTTAGTTTAAACAATGAAAAGCTAAATCGTAGTCATTTCCGTCCTAGTTCTTCAACTTCTCTGCCTACTCAGCTTCTGAACAGAAAGATGGCTTTAAGCTGTCAGCACTAGGAATGGACGCCTGGTGCCGTTTTGGGTGCTATTCCTGCACACCAGGTTCCAGTCATCCAATTAGCTATGGCTGAAGCCATTCTTGGGTAGATTTGACATCAACTTAACCCTCAGTTCTCTCCCTGCTCCACCCAATATCTTTTGTTAGATCTCTGTTCTCATAAAAGACAAGGACAACAACTGAGAAAACTCTCACTTAAAGAGGTGGGGAATTTTTCTTTTTTTTTTTCTTTTCTTTTTTTAAAGGTTTCTTCCTCAACGTTTATCTTACCAATTTGCATATGTTTTATATATCAAACATAGTATATTATTGATTTTTAGGAAAAAAAAGGCCATAAAATGATATATTAACATCACAGGAGTAATATAAACTTTGGGCATTTTCTGACTCTTGAATACTTAATTTCTCAGGTTAACGATGTGTTCTGGTAACATAAGGATCTGTGGTGTCTGACTGCATGAATAGCTGTGATTAAAACACTCTAAAGCGTTAAAGCCATGTCATATGAAGTTAGTATTAAATGTGCCATGCCAAAAGTAATAATGTAGATAATTTTGTTAGTTTTCTAATAAGGTCTTACCAACCCTGAATTAGAGCTTCATAGTATTAATGGGCAGAAATAACCTGATTTAGTTAAATGGTAACCACTTTTGTATCTATTAGATCATATCTTTCTAATGAAAGCTTTTCAGTGGAAAAAAAAAATTGTTGCTGTAGTAATAGCCTTGTGATAATAATAATAATGTGTACTAATAGCCTTATAGTGCTGATAACTAAGGTATTCTCTTTTTGGAGAAAAAAGGCTAAGAAAAAAAAACACCACACAAATATTTTTTAGAATAAAAATTTAAAGACAAAAAAGGGTTTTTATTTACCCAGTTTATTCTTTCTGTTAAGTGTAAACTACATATTGGTTATAATTTCCCCTTAAAAATGTATGTGATTTATCTGTAATTCATCAATAATTTGAAAAGTATAACCTTCCCCCTAAAATTACAGAAAATCACACAAATTGTACATCAGAAAAAATGAGCACACATTTTTTCTAGGTCTCAGAACAGATTTCAACTTAAAAAAAAAAATCTAGTTAAACAAATATACATAAGTTCATCTACAAAAGTTTAGTTCCCTACCTTACTTTAAAACTTAATATTGCTTAACTTCAAAGCATGTGCATACAAAACACTGAATTTAATGGTACTTGCTTGACTGTTTAAATTCATCTGGATTTAAATAAATCATTGATTTAACCAGGAGAAAGGATTTTTTTGTATTTATACAGGAAAAAAAAAAGTTTTAATTCAAATTCATTGACATGCCGTGAAATACGTTTTATTTTTAGGTTACATCCGTAATACAAGCAGCATCTCACCCCGTGGTTACTCATCCAGCTCCACGCCTCAGCAGTCCAACTACAGCACTTCCAGCAATAGTATGAACGGCTACAGCAATGTCCCCATGTCCAACCTGGGTGTTCCAGGCTCACCTGGGTTCATTAACGGCTCTCCAACAGGATCCCCTTACGGAAGTATGTGCTTTGGTTCTTTTATAATTGGTGCCTTGTCCTGCTAGCTTAATTTACCACATCAAAAAAATGCAGCGAGTGATGTTTTTCAGGAGTTGTTGTCAAGATTTAGTGAAATCCTTTGATTCTAATTTTCTGCGATTCTAAATTTTTGTAAAAGGTTCTGATTTGTGTTCTGGTATGTTATAGTATGAACTAGCAAATGTTCCCATTTTTCAAGAGGTAACAGAGAAATATCAAATCCTACCTATGCATTCTTCATTTTTTTTCCTTATGCAGATTCCTATGTAAGTGGCAAAGGCCGTAGAGAGAGAGGCGGCACAATTTGTTTCTTTAGATGACCAAGCAAGTAGTCACCACTTAAAGCAAAGAGGCTACTCTGAATCTTTCTCAAAGGCAGTCTATGTATTTTTTATGTCCATGTAGAAGTGTATGAACTGCATTAGCAATAACAGAGCTGAATTTTGGATTAATTTCCTGTGAAATTATTTTTACCTTGATAACAACAAAAGTGTTACTGCATTTCCAGTTACTAGTGTGACCACAAGCAAGTCACTCTTCCTTCCATGCCTTGATTTCCCTCCGTAGGAGCGTGTGTCGAGCGTGTATGTACATCTATCTACACATACATGTACACACAACGTTTTTATATTTTTATCTCCGTATATATGAAAGGGCCAACAGTGAAACAGTTTTAATTTATTTATTATTTTATATTATATTCACATCCTCTGTGTAAGGACTGACCCACTTTGCAGTGATGATGAGGGCTTCTTGCCAGTCTGAAACTTGCTAAACAGAATCTTCACACTTTGAGTTGTAATTTAAGTTGCAGCCCTAAGAATGTTCAGGTACTTTGGATTCTTCCCCTGTTCTGGAGCTTTGCCATTGATTTCAGTACGGAAAGGACCAGGTTTGCAGCATATTGGTGTTCTTATTTCAAACTACTACCTACATGAGACTTGGGGATTTTCTTGAAACCACAAGAAATATTGTTACTTGTTCCTTCTTCCCAGAGAAATAGCTGATATTTTTCTAGAAGGTAAGCTTACAGTTGCTGTGCAGTGGGACTTTTTCTTCAAAGACACCTCTTTAAAAAGAAGACAATTTAGATTCAAATCTAGTTAAAAGCTTAAAGCATCCCCCCCTAAACTCCAACCAAGGAAGTCTTCATTTTAAAAAAGCCAGGGAATGGACAGGAGTTATTTATTTTCCCAGTTTCGGTGCACAAACTATAAGTGCACATGCCATTACTCTCTACTGGTTATTCACATTGACTCTCTCTCTCCCTTGCTGACTTACCATTTTCTGATGTCCTCCTCCCTCATTTTAACATAATTAAACGTATTTTTTTCTGAGCTAAAATATTCAACATAACTACATCTTTACCTCTAGGCTTACCTTAAGCAGCCAAGTCAATGGATCAGACATTTTCAACAGTTCTACCAAACTTCTAAAATTGCATTTCTGATGAGGATTCACTTTTTTCTTTTGCAGTAATGTCTTCAAGTCCAACAGTTGGCTCCTCCAGCACTTCTTCCATCCTTCCATTCTCCTCTTCCGTCTTTCCTGCTGTCAAACAGAAGAGTGCCTTTGCTCCCGTCATCAGACCCCAAGGGTCTCCTTCTCCTGCCTGCTCTAGTGGCAATGGAAATGGGTTTAGAGGTAAGAAAGGTACAATTAATATTCAGCTGGCACATACAGAGCACGCTGTGTTAGCCTCGTAAATACAGTAATCATCTGAAGACCATTACACTATTACAGCACTCACTAGTGAAAATTTGACCCAATTCAACTGGATTAAAGCATTGCTCCAAGGTTTGTCTATTCTGAGTTAAAACAATGGGGGACAGACACTCATTTAAACCAAGAAAGATTTGACCCACGCTGCATTTAAATACCAGCTCTTTTGTGAGGAACGGCTTCTCCTTAGGCTTCAGGGACTTGTAAAACCAATGTCTGCCCTGCAGAGTTAATAGACAGCTCTGTACACAACGGCCAACGTCTTGAAACCTGCTGCAAGGTTTAGGCTCATACAGGGAATTAAGCCCTATAGTACATTTACAGCCTTTTTAAAGGTGATCTGCAAAACAAATGTGAGTATTAAGATAAGAATGGAAACCTGTACTAAATTCTTTCTTTTAACAGGCTGTGGGGGGGCATGCGGCACATAAATACACTCCAAGTCTCCATAAAAAAAAAAACAACTTTACAGGGCCTGAGAAGTCATCTGGCTCCTTCAGACTTCACTAGAGATACCATAGAGAAAACAACTTTGGGAATTCAGCCATGCCAAGAGCCAGTGGTAATTCTAAAATGAGTCCTACAAACCACACCTGTTGATCTGGGTGCATTATAAATCCTTAGCTAGGCCACAGGGACTTACATAAACTGTGATTATTTTATATAATAAGGAAATTTTAGGTGTGTTGAACAAAAATAATTACACTTTAAAAATCTAACTTACAGAATTCTGCTATATATGTGAAACAGCTTATTTCCCTGCCCCAATTTTGTGCCTCTCAAAGATCATCTCCTTTCCCCAGTAATGAAACATATTAATATATCCATGTAAATGCACAAGCATCGTATTAATAGGGAACACAATTTCTCTCCTACTCTGATTAAAGGAGAAGAGTAGAAGGATTTGAAGCGATTTTTTAAATCTATACATATAGAAAGCTTTGTTGGCCCAACAGCTGTGACTGTTTAGCTACACCATTTAGAGATGGGTTTGTCTCTGTTAATGATGTATGATCATGGTCTCTAAATTGTTATCATCACTACCTGGCCTGCAGTTAACTTTAATTCCTTGAGTTCTTCATATCAGCTAAAGCAGGAATGTATTGATTTCACTGTACTTTTTTTAAAAATAATTTTAAAAAGCACGTAGTGAGATTTTAGGTGTTTTAGGCAACTAGTCCAAGGTTATGTGATTTTAAACAGATTTAGTTAAACATTTAACTAGGAAGGCCCGTCAACTTAAGAGTAGTTTGCTTGTTTAGCTTAAGCCAGTTGGACAGTGCTCTATAATCCAAAGACAAATCGCTCAGGAGTTGTTGCGCGTTCAGAGTAGATTTAAATCTGATTTAAATTTAAACTTGTGTAACTGCCATGCTGAGGAGGGCAATTTTTTAAGAAATTACCCAAGGCAGTGCTAACTGCAGATCAGCTCAGTGAAAAAATCACTTTGGGAAGACTGTTTCTGGGAGACAGAAATAGGGCAGGATAAGAAAAACATTGACTTTTTATTTAGTTAATACTTTTCCTTAACCTACCATGTCTGTCCTGTCTGCCTAAGCCTGTGCTTAGCAAGAGTTTGTTATTCTTCCTTAACCCTCTTATAAACAGGTGAAGTACCAGAGTCCTTTGGTGCTGTTCATGCCAGTTAGTGTTTACAAAATATTTTATCCAATCTATAAATTGGTAATAAATTCTAGAAATGGAAATTTAATATCAAGTATAACATAAAATCTCAAAGATAAAAACCCAGGACTCTCATGTATGCATTTCTTTTACTGACAAAAGCCCACTATATCCCCTCCTTTGCAGGAAATCTCCTTGTATATCAACACTGTGATAAATAAATACAGTAATATAGCTACAACTGTCATTTAAATAAGCTTTCGGCAGACACCGCACCTAGTACAATGAGACTTGTCAGTCAGGCAGCAACAACAAACAGCAGCTGTGACTCACCGCACAGACAGTAGTTGAACACGTCTGCCCAAGGTCCATTATGCCAGATCTTCATTGCTATTTAACTATTTCAGCCATAGATGTAAATTTTTTCCAACTGAAATATTTAAATTGATGCAAGCTGGGGAGCACATGCTTTGGAAAGGATCCAGATCCATGCAGCCTGATATCCAAATTAACGTTCCCACAGTGTTGACAGACAGATGTGGCCAGAAAGTCAACAGGAGGGTCCCAAAGAGGCTTCTTGAATGGACTTACTGTGCTGCAGCAACGGGAGACTGTTAATCTCCATTGCTATGCCATCACCCTATGTTATATAAGCTAAGAATAGGTGTGCTGGTAATGTAATATTTATTTTTATTTTATTTTTAATATAGGAATCAGCAAAAGCACAGCTCAAGCAGTAAGTATATAAGCAGGCTCCATCCCAAAGCACATCATACAAGGGTTTTGGTATTGCCTCTCAATTTCCCTACCCATAATTCGTGGAAAACATCTCCCCAACAGGGATTTTTTTGAACTTTAGTGTAATGTGTGCAATGTTGAACTTTGGCTACATCTATTGTTCAAGGGCAAAAGTTTCCTAGTAATACAGTCTCCATCCTACTTATTGCATCCTGTTGCCATGATATTATCAGAAATATTACCAGCACCACAGGGCATGCCACTCTACTTACAAGGAGCAACAAAAATCTTGGATATAGCTTTTGTGTACGTTAACCACAGCCATGTTTAAGCTTGGATCAAAACTAGCTTAAACAGGAGGAGCTCTACAAGCTTCATCCTCAGATTAGCATTCTTATTATTCCTGGCCGTTTATAGAGTTTACAGTGCTCGTGGTATTTATTTTACAAAAATCTTTTTGAAAAAAAAAAAAAAACAAAAAAAACCAGTCTTGGCCATACTTAAAGCTTCTGGAGACAATAGGCCAGCTTGTAAAAAAATATATTGTAAGTCAAAAGTATTAGCTAAGCATGGAACATGCATATCGACTGGCTTTCAGCTTTGGGCTGCACAACACAGCCAAGACATGTGGACTACCCTCAGATAACCCCATCCTGTGCCATGTGTTCTCGCTTACCTCTTTCACCTGCCATCTGCTATACATTCTGACAGCGTAACAGGACATGATAGGTAGAGAACAAGCAGCAATCCATACTGGACACCACTCAGTTCTATATGCTCTCCAAATTGAGAGCAGGTGATCTTGATCAGAACAATTGTTTGCTCCATTCACGTCATATGTCAAGGGAGTTTAAAAAAGGCACTGGGAAGATATAATGTGACGTGACGCAACGCGGCATGATAAGTACACAAATGCCTAATCAACTCATCTCAGATGGAAGGCAGCTGATGGGGAAAAGTAAGCAAATTGGAAACTGCTGGAACAGCATGGACCGCTGACTGCCCAGATTACCCTTGGCCAGCTCAGCACATCTCAACATAAAAATGCAAGCTCAGTTACAAGGAATAGCAGGCAAGCCCCAGAAGGTCAGATGTTCCATTAACCACCAGGATCCTGGCCAATCCAAAAGGTACTGAAGTCTGATATGCTTAGGAACAGCCTTAATTTAGCAGTGGGGACATCTGCACTATTCCCTAAGGAAATACAGGTATTTGAGTTAAAGACCCTAATTGCTCATATCTTGTCTTGACAAAGTTAGAGGTGTCAACAGCACAGGGAAGTCTGGTCCACTTGCATTAAATGGCTGTACAAACTGGTAGAGAATAGCTAGATAGAATAGAATAGAATGATATACCCATGATGTCAATATATACAGAAAATATCTATCTGTCATCTGATTAAATTTGATATATAGGAAGGATCAAGTACATTTTTCTCCCCAGTTTATTGGCAGAGATGTATGGTGCACAGATTGCCTCTAAACAAAGAAAACCTTAAGAGATATTTACATTCCTTGTTAACACTTAGCTAAAAAATCCCTCCTGTTTCTATTATTTACTTATCTTTCATTTGATGGGATGTTAATTTTCGTATCTCATCATATGTCACAAACTTACTCAAGTGAGACAAGAGCTCCATTTTTCATGGGAGACCATAAAAATCTGCACCTATTTTATTTATGGAAAGACATATTCAGGCCTATTATATGTGACACACACACACAAAAAAAAAAAGAGGACCGTGGGTAAGATTTAACGCTGATTTCTCCTTCACAGGCAAAAACTTAGCCACTTTCTAGTCCATCTTGAAACATTTGTAACTGCAGAGGGGCTACACATTCCTGTGCTCTTTAATAATTAAGCTAATGCATATCACTTTGCAAACACATATTTTGATTTTTAAGGCTGTTCCTAATTAAATGGAACTAAATTAAAATAAGTGTTCGGGCAGCCTTTTGTACATGTACAACTTAGCACAATGCAGAGATCTGTAACTACTGCAGTATAACTCAATAGCTGAGGCTGAGTTAGCTTCTCCATCTCTAGCTGGCAAAAGCTTTGTCTATATTTTTAAAAAAACACATTAAAAACATAAAATATGGTTTAACCTGCTTATCTTCTAAAGCAGAAAAAAAAAACACCTACTTATTTAAAGATATTTTACTTGCCTGTGCAATCATCTCCTTGCATGTGGCTGAATGCAAATCTTCCATCCAGACACAGATTTTTGCTAAAAGAAAAAAAAAAAGTTAATTTCTTATGGAGGAAAATATAAAAAGAAAAAACAAGTATTTCATTATTACTTTTTAGTATCTTAGCTGGAACTATCCTCCCAGGTCCTTCACAGATGCTACAGTTTATTTCACTTACAGTCTGCTGTAAAGGATGGTGGTGCCCATCATCCAAGCCACTGATGTTTTCTGCTTAAGTGAGTCAGCTGTTTTCCTCTGGAAGGCTTTTCTTTTTTGTAGCCTTTTCAGCTGATTACTCCGTCGTAAAACGGTGCATTGTTTTACAAACTTCTCCCTGGTCTTAATATTAGAAGTGAAACTACACATTTTCTGGTTGTAGCCATGATGGGAGTCAAAGATCTCAGTAAGGTGAAGCCTGCACCTAGCAGCTGCATCTTTTATGAGCTCAAACTGAATGACACGGCCGCTAGCTCTGGTACCAGCAGCTCGGTGGCTTGCCATGTACAAACCTACCTTTATGTACAGGACAGCTCATGCACAGAGATGTTTCTGGCATTGCAGGACAGGAACAGCCGTTTAAGATGCTCATCACAGCAGCACTGCAGCGCTTCGTTCACCTCATCAGTGAGCTGCAGAACCGCAAGATTTGGGTTTGTTGGGAGCTTAGTGGCAAGAGAGGAAACCTGAGTCAAACACCCAAATGAGAGGGCAACACACAATGACTGAAAATGCTCAACACCCACCTAAAAAGCACAGCCTGTAAAACAGGGCATAATGTAGACCCCAACAAAGCAGCTGAGACATCCAAAGAGCTAGATCAGAGTGTGCACACGTGTAGGTGCGTACGCTAACGCAGCACCGAGCCCCTTTCCAGTTCTTCCCAAAGGCCTGTGTGAATTGCATGCCGAGTTCTTTCCACGACAAAGGAAGACAGCATTTTCAGGAGCCACTCGTATACACTAGGCTTATGATCATTATTAATTACACCCATTAAAGGTGCCTATCACCATAGCATCTGGGTACTATCCATGTTTGATTATTTATTTATAAAAAAATTCTCCAACCTTGTGACAATTTTAATCAAGTGTTTCAGTTGATAATTGCAAGCTGTCAAGGTTAATACAATAAGGCTCATCTCTAATTCTTTTTCCATTTCCCTCCAAGAAAAAAAAACACAACCCTCTGGGATAATGACTGTGGTTTCTATATTCCCAACTCATCAGGGAGTGTCCTGCATTGAACCACCTTTATTGAAAAGTTACATCGATTCAATATATAGTAATACAGGCAAAAATAATTACAGCTTTGCTAGCAGTGTAAGACCTTAATCCAAACCTCACAAACATTCAATAAAAAGCAATACAGGCTGGGAATAGGCTTTTGACAGTGCAGCCCCAAAGGGGAGTGGAGGTGGGGGTGGAAATGGACAGATAAGGTACGCAAAAAGAGAAGCACAGAGTGAGGCTGTTTACATGAGCTGTGGAAAAAAAAAAAGTGAGAATTCCTCAACTTGTTCTTTGTTGCAGAAAGGGGTGAAGCTGCAACATTGGGATGAAACACCAGGGAAGCGATGAGGCTTTTTGCCTCTTTTTGCCTTTTAAGCATAATCTCTTTAACTACACAGTGAAAATATACTTGTCCCTCACTTTAAGGAACTTCTCATAATGCTGCATCTACAAGTAGTCTTAAAATATTTTTAAGAGAAATGGAAGAAACTCAGATTTGGTCTTTGATCTGCTGGAATGTCTTCCTTGATGAAGAGAATGAAAATAATATTGATAAGAGTAGTATCTGAAAAAGCTTTTTTGCCAGTACGACCAATGCCCTTTGGGAACAGAGTTTAAACTACACTGACAGCAGACCCTGCATGTCTCACATTAAGCCATGTCAGCTCTACCAGGGTCTGCTGCCTCTCCGCCCAGACAGCCTAAAAGCCACGGACAGGGGCTGTCTCTGGCTGTGCCAGGAGAACAGATTACCCCCATATGGACCGACCAGGTACAGGCTGTGTAAGTGCTCCTTCATTTGCTTCAGGCAAAAGACCCAGCCAGGATACCTCAGACAAACAATTTAAATTCTTTTAGCTAACTTGGATGATTTTGCCTGGAGCAGATTAGGAAGTGCTCATGCAGCCTGCTCCACTGGGAAACCTGCGGGATGGCCGGGAGCAGCTGAGGGCACTTACCTCTTCTGCAGCCCAGCAGAGTCTGGACGAGGGCATCAATCCAAGACTTAAATCAGACTTTCTGTTCTGGAGGGCTGAAAGGCAGGCATGTGGTTAACGCACAGGGAGAGGGTTCTCCAGGCTGGTGGCACACCACCGACCCTCGAGGAAATGAAGGTCATTCTTCAATCTTGGGAGTGAGGAAGAGGAAAGGATCAGCCTCTGCAGTGCTACAGAAAACCTCTCTTCCTCTAATGTGCACGCTGTCACCTCTCTCCTCCCTGCCCCCTCCTCCCCCCAAACAGGGATACAAAGATTTACTTCCCTTATTTAGGGTGATGTAATTGCCTGCTTGAAAAATCTCTGTTTGAAAAATACTAGCAAATTCCCAGGCAATTACAATCGTAGAAATTTGACTTGACTATTCAGTTTCACTTTCTTTTTCAACTATCTGCCAAAATTGGCAGGAAATTTTAGCCCTAGTCACTTACAAAATATGAAAATATTTATTTTCCTATTGTGTTAACTCATAGACCATATCCACAGTTGTTTAAAATCAACAGAGCTCCAATAAAAGAGTCATGTTAGCTGAGGATCTTGCCCTGAGCATTTTTTAAACACTATGAACATAAGGGTGAAATAAATTCTCAGAGGACAGGGCTTTAAACACATGAATAATCCCACAAATTTCAGTGAACGTAAATCTTTGCAGGATTAGGACTTTGCACTACACTGAGGCCCCTTTGAAAATGTGACTCACTCATTTGTTATATAAATACATATAAACTTAACTTACCCCTCAAAACCTCTGGGAGCAGCACCAGTTCCAGGCAGCTTCAAATGTTGCTGTTGTCAGTTATGAAGCATATAGCTGCAATTAAAGGCACCGGGAGTGACTAATAAATAATTTACATAAGCCCAGTGTTCTGGGACTGTGCCAGGTAAGACTACAGTCATTCAGACATATGGGCTAAACCAAGCGAGAAAGAGAGGCTGGTCCACTGTTTCCACTGGAAGTAAATGAGCAAACCCCAGTTCTGGTCGTTCTCCAAGGAATCGGCACGTGTAGTTCTGGGGCTGGGTCCCAGAAGCAGCTCAGGGGCCAGTTCCCATTTGCTTTCCCGTCGTCCTTCCCCACTCACAACATAACCTTGCAGGTTGAGTGGGGAACAGAGGAGCCTCCTTGATCCTGATTTTTAAAGAATGATTTTTGGCTCTTCAACTTGAGAAAGCATCAGAAGGCTGACATTTTGGGGACAGCCCTAAGCAATGGCCAGCTCTGAGAAGTCTCAGGACAACCACCCCAAGATCATTAGGCATTTCTGAAAATTCATGTGCTAAGACTTGAGCTAATCCACTACCTACCTCTTTTAGCCACTTAAAAACCACACTGGCCCTGGCCTTTCGGTGAATTGATGATGAAATAACACATTGGCCATTTTCTGGGATCACTGTCAGTCTTGCAGAGTTAGTTCTTCTCACTAAGCATAAAAACATTAGAAGAAACTGAAGGTCTTTTAATGTAGTAGGTTAACCTGCAAATACAGCCCCTGCTGCAATGCGAGACTGCACACAGAAGGGTGAAGGGCTCAAATAGAGTTTGTTCCATAAAAATATGCCAGCATTTCATCTTTGTCAATTTTCTTTTTCAGCCATGACTGGTCTTGTCGTTCCCCCGATGTAAGGAAGAGGCAGCTTTGCTCCTCTCCCTCTTCCCTTTTTTCCTCTTTTTTTTCATTTTTCTTTTACAGCACAAAACTACTTATTGTGATGGACCACTAAAAAGAAAAAACATAGCACTACAAGCTCTTTTTTGGGGGAAAGCCAGGCCCATGAAAAAAAAAAAAAGGAACATTTTTTATGGATTGGACAAGATAGAAGGCTGCATCTTTTACCTGTTTCATATTTCTGACACAACCACATCAACTCCTAAAACATTGTGAATGAAGAATCAGCCAAGAGCCAGGATGACCAACAGTTGGCAGAACGGAATCAGAAATGCAAAGTCTTTCTTGAAAGACACGAAACCTTCCTAAGATTTGTAAAATATTAAAAGGAAAAAGAAATTGGCAAAATGATTCAAGCTCGATATTTTGGATACAATTTGTTTTACTTTGTAGGGGTAAAAAGTTGAAGTTTCTATTTTCTATGGAGCCTTTCAGATATCGATTTAGTTTATGCAGAAAAAAATTCAACAAAACAGGGTACCAGCATGAAAGAATTTCTAGGACAAACTGACACGAATGATGGAACTTTGGTGTATGTGTGTATTTGCTTATAGTTTAACCTCTTTAAAAATGTAAGATGTTTTACAATTATTTAAATAAATAAACTTGTAACTTATTGTATGTAGAGGTAGAAATTAAACCTTTTTTGGATTTTTTCCTCCAGTTGTACAATGAAGAAAAATGATGCAAAAATGTAGTGACAAGTTCAATATATATTATTACTGCTGCAGTTGCTCCTCACTTCTTCCCTCTTAGTGAATTCATGTGCAAGGATTTGTAGGATTCTTTCTGATTAACAAACTCATCAGAAACTTTTATACGCATTGTGGTATACAGGACACTAATTCATGTATAAATTTTCATCCTCCTCATCTTTCCCCTCTTCCATTTTTTTCTTTCAATTAAGATATTCAGGTACTAGGATTGTCTGGTGAGTTTCAAAGACCCTACTGGCAAATGAGCGGCACTTGGGGATTTGGACGAATCAGATTTTTCTTGCGGTAGTGAGTTTATTTTATACATTCAGTGTATGAATTGGGAGGGAAAGGGCTCTCTGACATTGTTTTTCCATGTAGTTAGAACACCTTACGTTCAGTTATACTTCATAGTAAGGGTGCATTTATAAAGGGTAAATATGTATTTGAATAATTTATGCACTTTTATCCTGAGTCAATAAAAATGGTAAGTATTTTCCATTTATATACTAAAGTTTATAGAAGTAATTGTTTTGAATTTTTCTGCATTTTCGTGTAAGAAAAAAATGAGTTCTCCTTTGCTTCTCTCCTGAAATTGGAAGGTGAGAAGGCAACAAAACCAATCACTAGTTATCTGAGCAAACAAGAGAACTTGGTATTGATCAAAGAACTCAATTTTGTTGGAAAGCCATTTTTTGAGGAAAAAAAAAAAAAAGTCAGCTATGCTACTCCCCACTAAAATATATAATAACAATATCTGCACAAATAGTTGTTCCTATGATGACATCTTTCTGCTGATAGGTAAACCCTTAGTGTATGGCCCCTGAAACCGCCCTTGTCCATTTGCCCAGTACTTTTACTGATGTGTGAGTAAAATGGGATTCTTGGTGATCCAAGAATATATGGTAGGTGATGTTCAATTCAGTACTGGACTCGGGATGGAGAACAACTGTGACAACCTACACGGTTGAGGTAATTTGGAGCCCATTTGGAGCTAATTTGGATTAGTAACAGACTAGGAAGTCTGTATCTAGAGCCAGGGTTCAAATCCAGCTGCAAGAGTTAGTGACTAGGGCCTGGTGTTGTGTGCGGTATGACTTCATTATGGACCCTCACTGCATGGACAGGCTTCTGGCATAGGACTGCATTCTGCAAATGTGTAAAAATCATTCCTGTGAATAACCCAGTGCAGGAAAGCTGACTCCCTGTGACCAGCCTTCCGAGTCAAACTGTGTGAGAATAGGGCCTCCTTGGAGCTCAATTCTCATGCTGTAGCACAGAGCTCAGCTAATGAGAAATGTACTTGGTATACACGAATATTGACAGGCTGTTTCTTAACCAGAATGTAGCGCAGGAAAGAAGCCAGTGGAGTGCAAAGCCAATGACACTGGCCTACTCCTGCCATTCCTAGAGGTGATGTGCTTGTTGGAAGCAGCTCTGTACTACTCCTGGCTGTGCTGTGACGCTTCAGTAGGGGATTCCTTAGGTACTTTTTCAATGGTGTTGAATTCCTTTTTTAAATGTGAAGGGGGGGGGGGGTGTCACTGCCTTCTAAAACTCAAGGCTCAGTTTATCTGCAAAAGTGGCAATTAAAAGCCACTTTCAAAAGAGATTAGGTGAGAACAACGTGTTTTTAAGAAGCATGAATATAGTTAGTTGGAGTCTTGCGGTCAGGTTAGTAAAAAGTGTCTCATTCCAGAAATAAACTCCATGAAATAAAATAACTCACCACTGTTATGGACATTCCTTGACACTGCAGGCTCTCTGCATGCCCTTCATGCCATCAGGGAAGCAGCAGTCACTGGCAGTCAGCAAAGCAAGCAACATTAAAGCCAAGTGCTCCCTGGAATATGAAAGAATCATATGTGTTAAGATGTCCGGAGTTGTACCACAGTACAGCCCTACATTCACCTTTGATAGCACAGTAGGGTGTACTAGCTAACCTGATAACTGCTATTCAGAACAAGAAAAATGAATTGCAGACATCCATGGGTACCAATATCCCAGCACAGCTAAACATGGGAGGTCAAAATTCATGGCTGGATTTCTGCAACCATACAGGGAAAAAAATACAACAGCTTAAGGCTTAGTAAGAGTTGGGGTTAAGAATTCCATCATTTCCTAGCTTTCCAAAAAGTGTCTTCATCAGATTAATTTCTAATATATCATCTCCCTCCCTCCATGTGCAGTACATGCAACTCAAAAACCTCCAAAGCATAAAGGTGTTGGATTTTTTTCCCCTGCCCCTCTCTGAACGGGCTGTGTTCTAATTTTATCATTGCTGCTTATACTCAAAACTCCAAGCCCAGCAAATATTCCAGATAGGAATTTCCAGACCACAGGCAGAAGAGCAGCAGCTCGCTATGACTCCTCACATTTTTTAACAAATAAGTTTTTCACTACAGAATTTCAGTCAGAAAGGTTCCCAATGAAAAACAGAGACATTTCAAGGAAAGTGAGCTATTCTGTTAATTCCCCACCCTTCTTTTTTTAGTATTGCCTAGTCAGTGTATGGACCTAAAAAGAGATAACTGAAATCTCAGGAAGATTCAGAAAAAAAAAAAAAAGTTGGCTAAAAAAATAAAAGGTTGTGAAATTCTCAACGTTCCTTTCACATTTCAGTTACTATTTTATTGGCTCCGTCCAGTTGCACGTGTGGGAGAGCTGTCAGTCCAAATAAAAAATAAAAAAAGAGAAAAAGAAAACCTCCCTAGAAAGCTACTTCAGGTACTTACAGGAAGAGAAACAAACGTAGCTGCCTAAGTGGGTGTAGACAAGGGAAAATGACTCGTTCGGGTTTGATTTGAGCCAAACAAATGGAAAAAAAGGAAACATAGGAATGATGTAGAACATGAATTTTGCTCATGCATGCAAATCCTCGTACTGCAGACAAGTGTAGAAGTTACTGGTAGCTTTACAAAGAGAAAAGGTGTGTAAATAAATGCAATCAAAAATCCTTGAACGTGAAAAGAGGACTTTGGCAGTGGCAAGACACCCAACAAAAAGGAAAAGTAATGTAAAAAATTTCTGTGTAAGGATTTTTTCAATGTAATAAGCAAACCTGTCCTCTTTTAGTTATTGCTATTTACTATTCCCCAACAGCTTTCCTTTTGTCACTAGGAAGATGAAAGTGTTGCAATAGGTAATTACAGATTTTATCATAATTTGGAAAGAGTACATTTTATTTCATTATTTATCTTGGTATAGTATCTTACTCTCCCTATTTCTTTGCACACTTCCAATATGCATGGTTTTTAAAGACCGTTTCCTCCCTTCTGTAAATTAAGGCCTCATTTCTCCCCACTGTATAGTTTTTGGGTTTGTTTGGGGTTGGCTGGTCGTTTTTGTTTGGTTTGGTTGGTTTGGTTTGTTTTGTTATTTTTGTTTGTTTTTGTTTTTGTTTTGTTTTGTTTTGCTTTGTCAGTTATATACGGTATGAAGTTGCTATGCACAGAGCTTTTGTAAAGATAGCTTTTTTTGTTTACTGTTTTTAATGGTCCTACTTATGGAAGAATATCTTGTTTGTAAAATGAATATGTCTACTTCAGTTTTAAACTTTAAATTATCCTAACAAAAAAATAAAATTTTTGTACTGTAAACAAGGGGGGGGAATTATCTTAATTTCAGAGTACTCCAATGTGCTTTTTTCTTTATTTTTTCTCATCCCCATGAGTCACTCAAGGCACTGTTACAGCAACGACTCCTTAAGAAAATGTGAATTATACGCTGGGTGACAGGTTCCACATCAAGCCTCCATGCCTGTCTGTAAGATCTCCCCCCAGCATTTGGGAGAGTGAAAGCTGGCTTATACCAGGCACACCAAGGCAGTAATGGTCCCCTCTGACCTCCTCCTTATTACAGCTAATTTACAAAGCAGGCAGCGCCTTTGTGAGAATTTCATCCATTTTGGGGTGGGAAGGAACCAAAATGTAGAGTAGATGTCATTTCTTTTTCAGAAACCTTCCCTTTCTGCTAGTACTTACAGTTAGTCAAAGCATGAATCAAAAGCCAAAGCCTGGAGTGACGGAGAGGGGCCTTTCTGGGCCTGCCCGGGGAACTGAATTTGTGTTTTGGGCCTTGGGCCTCCTTTAGCCAGGTCTTCACGGACACCTCTGAGCCACGACGCTGTGCTGCAACGATGAGTCCCACTGCCACCCACAAACTAAACTAAACCACCATCCCCACAACAGCAAAACAAACAACAAAACCATCAAGGATCAGTTAGATTGTCATGCTGAAGCTATTTTAATATCAATATCTCGCCCAGTTCGTAAAAACACGTGGTGAAACAATTTTTCTTGGTCTCCATTAAGACAAATACAGGCTAGAAATCTACCACCTTCTTAAATCGTAATTCACTAAGCTGAACTCAAGATCAGATTGTTCAGTCTTCCTTTGTAAGACTGTTGCCATGCAAGCAGAAAGAATTCAATGGCATGTGCCCCGTTTTCCAAAGGCAAGTTACTTGGCTAGCCTTTATCTTGTCCAGCGTCCTGAAGGACCGCGTGCTTCTGGCAGCAGTGATGAACCAAAACTCACCTACGCTGCCACCAAAAGCACAGCCAGACTTCGCCTAGGAGCAGACAAATACAGCCAGGCATGCCCCTGCTGCACAAAAGCCCTCTAGAAAGCCAGATTGGCTCCCACTCTCCTCTTCCTTTACAGGTCTCTTCTAGATGGCTGTTTTGTCAGAACTTGAATTTCACTTTAATAAATGGTGAAACAATAGCCACTCTCTCAACCACTTACGCAGGGCAGCTAGGGAATTGCCAGACCAGTTAAAATATTTATCTCAGTGACAACACACAGCTGTTGAGGTGCAAAGATCTGAAGCTTTAATCGCACCGGGTTATTTAAGTAGGAATGTCTCATTAACTCTGCTTGCAGAACTGGATTAAACAGACAGCTGGTGGCCAGAGGAGAGGGTGCAGACAGAGCAGCCATGACAGAGACAACATTGAGCAAACATCAGTGTAGATAAGGGGATGCAGGAAACCCAACACTTCCCCCTCCCAAAGTGGAAGGCACCAAAACGCTGTCTCGTGGAGGCAACATAAGGAGGTTGGGGCAGGGAAACCGTATCTGCTGGCCTGCTTCCGCTGTGGTTGTGCGAAGGAATCTCCTGTTTACAACACTAACAGAAAAAGGCACGGGAATGGCAAACCACAGGCCTGTCCATTGCCGGTGCCTCTTCCTGTGGTGGCAGGTGGACGGAGCATGCTATTTGCTTATTAGTCTGTGAGCTTTATGGCACGCCTACCTGGGGACACATCCCAGCTCATTTTTGTCCATGGTCTCAAACTCAATCCAGTGTAGCTGCCACTACTCATGTTTGAATTGAAGTTATTAAGTCTGTCTCTGTAATGAGAAGGTGTAATCTCGACACCATAAAAATCAGTGGGTTCAAACCTACCATATTTAATCCCGGATCAAGGCTCTAATTAACGTGATTCTGGTCAGAAATGGCGGAATCTCTTCCCTGGAAAAACACATCTTTTGTTTCAAAGAGATCACATCTTCTCTTGCAGTTTAAGTTTAAACGATGTCACAGCAGAACACTTTCCTCTTACTGAGCTGAAACAAATCAAAACATGCATGTTTAGATTTTCTTTATCCTCCTATCCATTTATTTTAACAGAGCTGTTCTTTTCAATAGAAAAACCGACTCACCCAAAGGCATGCCAGCCAATGCCATGAGTTTGCCTCCTCACTGAAATAACTAACTAAATAAAGCTGCCTTTTTTTTCCGTATTTAAGGTGAGAAAAAACTACCCAGAAGATGACAGCTACAACACGTCAACCCCAAAACGGAGCAGGGAAAATAACTAATTACTTTCCATGCATCAGGAAAGAGTTGATCTTAGCCCCAGCACCGATCCCCCATTTAGCTCCTGGGCTTCATACCAAATACCAGTTTATAAAGAAGCTTCTACACGCAGTGTTTGCTGTTGTATGTATGCAGTTCACTGCGTAACTTTTGTCTATTTTCTAATTGTCAACCTTCCTTAGTACTTGAGGAACAGTGAAAAGGGAGGGGAGAGTGGAGCGGGCGAATAAATAGCTAGCACAAGCCAGAGAGATTGTCTATCGGTAATAATAGCATCTCTCCCTGTTTACAAGCTGAAAACTTGACAAGACATGGGCCAGATCCTCAGCTATCATAAACCTCAGTGAGTGGAGGTGTACCAATTTATGCCATCTATAGAGCTGGCCATATAATTACTTTCCCCTCTGGCCTGCAAACCAGAAGCACAGCTACAAAATAAATGAAAAAAAATACAAGCATTGGATTTCTTTTATGTTCCTGTTCATCCTAGCACAGCACCCAAAAGTGCACACATCACTTTCATTACTTACACTACAGTGGTGTGCGAGGGTTCAAAATCCATCCCCACCATGGAGGGCGATATATAAACAAGTAATGAAAACACTTCCTGACCCAAAGAAGTTACCATCAATTTTCAGGTTAACACACTGCTTGGATTAGGAGCCGGAAAGCACAGGAGGTGGGACAAGAGAAATGAATGACTTTAAATATAAAGGTGACTTTAAATATCAGCTGTGTTGCCAGTTCTCATGCTTACAGTTTTTTTCCAGTTTTGAAGGTCTTTTGCAAATGTCTAACTTCCAGAGGCAGAGGAACTTGAGCTCCTTAAGTAACTCTCTGGCCTGCTAATTTACAGAGGAAGATCCTGAAAAACACAATTCAGCTTTTCAGAAAGGCACCTACGAGTAAGAATAAAATTAACCACAATTGTAAAGTCATGATTTTCTAGGAGATGACTCCTAATTTCTGGGATTAATAGAGCCTACGGTATACAGAAATATTTCCAGTAGCAAGTAGGCTTTTGAGAGTGCTTCAAATCCATTCTGAGAACGCCACTAATCTTGATGAGAAATTCAAGCACCCCTACTTTTCTCAGGAATGTTTGGTTTAAGTGGCTGCAGCAATGCACTGCAACAGACTGCTGGTGCTGCAGGATTCAGATGTAGAAGGAGTTATCTCAACACTTCACTGAGATCGCAGGAACTTGATTGAAATTTACCAGCAGGGTCCCTATGACACTGCAATTGCTGTAGTCATTTCTTTGTCTTTAAAATGCCATATAATTGCTAATGTAATTAGTGATGTATACAGAGGGGGCCTGTGCAATTACCAAGTCCTAAGATCAAGTAATTAATGTTCTGTCAACAAAACTGCAACTGTTTCATTAACAACTGTCTGGATCTGAAAACAGATCAACTCAGAACGTTACCCACTTGGCTGAGTTTTGCAATAGCAGCGAATTCAAACCCAAAACGTACCAGCCCAGATCAGCTAGGATTGTGGCATCCTCCCCCTAGCACTGCCACTCATTTCTCCTCCCACTAAGAGTCCTTCACACCGTCCACAGAGAGAGGTAGTCTTTGTAGTCTGCTTCCATGCTGCCAGCTGAGGTTGCCAGTTCTATGAATCTTGAGGATTAAACGCTTGAAAAGGGTTTCAAGGACCTGTAAAATTTTATGAAACATTGTGGAACTTTTTTTTTTCTTTTTCTTTTTTTTTTTCTGGTAATGCTTCCAATTCTGCAGTCCTTTGAATTTGCTTCATATTGCCAAACATTTCTCTACCACCATGGACATTTATCTCCTAGAGTAAAAGTAGGAGCTGGGTGTCACCTTGACTTGATTTGTCATTCTTCCTTTACACAGTTGGTATGCTCTGCAGAGAGGAAACAAAGCTATGCCTTGTCTTTTCCTTACAGCTACTTTCCTTTTGACATGTCCCATCCCCTCAAGTGTTAACCAAAGCATTTGTGTGTCTCTCACTTACCTCCCCATTTCAATGCTCATACCAAGAGTGGTCATACCACTGGTTTTCACCAGTGAAACCCAGACATTCAAAGGCTAGCAGGAGCTGTACTGGTCCATGACTCAGGCCTGTGCAGTGCAATCTTGAGCACCATCTACTGGTCCTTTATCTCCCAGTTTGCTGCTTAGAGAGGGATTAAAGGTCCTCTTCTCCCAGAACACAACACGGACTCAACATCCTCGTGCACCACAGTGTACTTCAAGTGTAAAATATGGGAATGGCCCCTGCAGCTTACATACACCACTTGCTGAGCAATGGGCTTTAACACCAGCACTGCCTTCAACCCTCAGATGAGTTCTGCACTTCACAGCCTCCTAATTCACCAGATGATGAGGTTTCTATCATTACTGTACCTGGCAGCCAGCTTCAAAGTCAGGCCTGCTCTCCCTGAATGCGTTTTCCCTGCCGCAGAATTGCACAGTGTACGGTTAACAAGCTAAGTGGTACACAAAAGCTGTGGTGGTAGAATGGAATTAAGCAGCAGAAGCAAGAGGGATCAGCGAGGATTTCCGGTGAGATTTGAAACACAAACAAGCATGAGGAACTCTAAAAGTACACAATTTTTCCTCCCGCTCTGTGCGTGTCATTTTATTACAGGGTAATTAAAGAACACTTTAAAATTGTGATTAATAGGCTTTTCAGCTTCAGAGAAATCAAATCTTTGATGTCAGTTGCTTAAACATTCAGTTTACTTTGCCATTGAGGAATGCAAATAAATAAGGAATGGCAAGAGAAGGGTTTTTTTTTCTTCCTTTCATTTTACTTACTATAAGAAAGTTTTCCTTTCTTCCTTCTTTCCTTCTCTCCTTCTTTCCTTCCTTCCCTCCTTCCTCCAATGAATCCGTCTGGGATCTGTACACAGGTGGGGGATGGCTGGGTTGCTTTCCTCTGCCTCTATTCCTACTGCCTGCTGCAGCCTGCAGTTTGAATCATGGACTAGGGAGTCTGCAGCATCTTCAGTACACAGTTCCTGCCCTATCCATGTCATCCTTCTTTATCTGCAGGCCTGCCGAGATCCCCTGAATTGAAAGAGAAGAAGAATTTCAGTCTTGAGGGGTCTTGTCTGTAGATCAATGCAGACCACCAAGAGGTTAGCCTCTGTACATTGCCAAACCCAAGAACTTTGCCTTGTAGACTTGTCTTGCCCTGCTCACTGGGAGAAGCGGGTGTCAGCTCGTACATGCTGCTGGACAGGAGGGCACAGGGTCTTCAGATAAAAGGCTGCAATTAGGAGGAGCCACCTTTTCAGAGATACGCTATTCCCTTTCATCCCAACATCTCTTTTATCCCAGTGGCTCAGCCACGAGGTTGAGATTAACCTGAAAACACAGCACACTTCAACAAGGCAACATTCTCTGGGCTCGGGACAGACCTCGGTTCTAGGACAGAAAGGGGCAGTACACAGTGTAACCTAAGGATGCAACGCAATCAGGAGTGGAGACAAAGGGCCACAGCCTTGTCTCACACGTGCCAGCTGCCCAGCACCTCAAAAACTCCAACATGCCGACCTGCACAAGAGCAGAGCTGCACATGGCTCAAACAGCAGCTGATACTCACACCCAACCGGTGTACAAGGCGCTGAACAACTAAATCGTAGCCCTGTGCCAAGCTTTGCAGTGGCTGCCTCTGTGCCATCTGACCATACGGTTTTAAGGTTCCCTTTTCAAGAAAGCTCCAACCCAGCAGCAACGTTTCTCATTTTCTCTTAATTTTAGTTTTCAAAGGAGGTGAAGGTAGCAAATGCAGAGGGTGCAGATCCCGAGCCAACACCAGGTGGCTTCACAGCCCGTTCCCTGGGGATAAGGAACTTCTCCGGACATCACCGAGGGAACGAGCTGCTTGCTCCCTTTCTCTGTAGCAACACTAGCACATCTCAGATGCACGAAGCTTAGTTTGCTGCTTAGTTTGAGCCACTGATTAAGCAATGCCCCTCTAGAGTGGCTGTTTTTATTTCACAGAACTGTTTTTAACCCTGGCTGAATTTACACATGACAGACTTGAGGAAGAAATCAGTTCCAACGGCCCCTATTTACCCTTTGGTTTAAGATCTGGACTCCATAACCACACAGCACAGCCCTCGGTAGCTGGTATCGCACACCTTTTGTCTGAAAGATTCTGGAGGTGCCCATTCCTGTAGCAGTATTTTCAGCCCACTGGCAGCCTATATGGACAATAGTTTTTCTTAAAGAGTAATTGTTACCTTTTCTTTTCCCCCTTTCTTCACTCAGCCTTTCCCTTTACATCCATAACTACGGCTCTGTCTGATGAACGTACCTGACCAGAGATCGCTGACACTCCAACACCTGAATGCCTTCGAGGATCTTGCCCCCAAGCGATTTGCCTAAAGCCCATTCGGATGTCTGTGGGACAAGCAGAGACTTAAACCCATGCCCTAGAAGTGACAGAGGTACTTAAGAAAAGAAATAAAATTAAAAAGGCAGGTCTCCAAGTTTGAGCTGAATGTCTGAATCCATTATGCACACACACAAGCACCACTCTCTTTAAATATTCTTGAAACATTACTGGTAGTGATTTTCTTCCTGGTGATGTTTACTCGTTCCTCGAATCCTGCCTGACACACCCCCTTCCTCCCAAATATTTGTAACCTGTCACACCTATATGCAGATTAAAATTATGGATGCTTTTCATTCAATTGCTCTTGGAAGAAAAAGGCGGGGGAAGGACTGGGGGAAAAAAGAGAGCCAGGTTTAATACTCTACAGTAGCACGAACCTCTTGGGCATAAAACATCGTTCAGGTAGACACATCTGGTGAAATGCATCACATCAAATTAGTATCAAGGGTATTGAGATTCTAAGACGACTGGCAGACAATTCCCCTTCTAATGTACTGCTTTTTAGATTGTTGAAGAAACTTGAATCCCAAATCTCCTGTGAAATGAGTGATACTAAACATGCCTGCTCAAATACTGAAAGTGAAGATCAAAGACGCAGTGTCCAAATTGGCTTTGCAAACAAAGCAAGCCCGGAGATCCCCAAGAGAACGTGGTGCTAATTTTATCAGATCTCCTTGACTTCTTCCTCCCAACAGTTTGTCATTTAAGAAAAATAATAACGAGAATGCATTTCTCTTTATCTGTCCGGAGCCTTGTTGTAAGACAAACAAATTCATTCCCTTTTAAATATATGCTCTGCAAGTCACCTAATAGTCTTAATCTGGTTTAAATGAAAAAAGAGCCTTTCACCCCCTGAAAGATACCTACATTGAGTCCCCCAACCACACAGACACAAACACACACGGCCATGAATATTTCAATACAGCTCGGCCTTTCAGATCAATACTGGCAACTCTCAAGTTCTATTGATTTTTTCAGAGGTTTGGCTCACAAGGGTGATAAAATATTTCTCAAGTTATGAAACCTGAGTTAAGGAGCTTTTGCTGACACTTCAGCATTTACTAGACACATCTCTCTCCCTCCGTCTCGATTTATGACTAAGCAATAAGTCTTGGCAAGGCGGGCAATATCATCCCATAGGGCCCACTTAAGGTCAAAAAGAGAAGTCAGGATAATAGGACAGCCCTTAAGGTCCCTAAACTTCTGTTTTCTGAGGTAATCACTTCTTCTTTTCCACATGCCCTCAAAGTCCTTATTCCAACATTCATTAGGCAGTGAGTGAAATTCCCTTTCAGTGCACCTCTGTAAGCTGTCAAAAAGAAAGGGACACTAAAGCAGACACCAAATAAAGCAACTCCCTGCTGAGGCAAGGAAGCTAATCGTCTCCATATGGAAAGGAAATATACTTAATTATGTATTTATGCATGTCATTGCAGGCTTATATCTTGTTTCACTTTCATCCACAATGATCCAAACCTATTTAAATATAATGAGTAAACATTTCTGTTTTTACAATAACATAAGCAAATGGTTTCTCAGCGTTTCCCAACCATTTCCTCGCAGAACAAGGCAATTCAGTGTAGTTGTTATTATTTGTACTGAAGCAGCACCTAGGGAAGCTAGTCCTGGACCATGACTCCATTGTGCTGAGGTGTTTATAAGCACAAAAACCAGAAGGCAATCACTGGCCCCAAAGAGTTTACAATCAAACTGAAAAGCATCTTCAGTTAAGAGGTGGAATCTGTGGATTCCAGTTCCAATATTCCTATTATTCCCTCGCAAAGTGGGTACCTCTGCACAATAAAGAATTAAAGTTTGGGCCTGGTGGATAGCATATGGGCTAACGTACGAGCAATTTGGGGACCAAGGCTCTGTGCTGACCCCTGCCATGGGACCTGTTGCATACAACAGGCTGATAATGCTCCCTGCTCACGTACCTCAGTTTCCCTTTCTCCTCTTTGTGCTGTCCCATCTGCTTACAGTGTAGATTCCTGGGTGTAGGGCTTGGCTACACCAGGTCCAGACAAAGGCCTGATCTCAAGGAGAGTAGAATATACACAAGCCATAAATCTTACATCAGAGTCTACCCAGGCAACATTAACCTACTTAAAAAATAATAAACACATTTCAAGTATTAGAACTCTGCTGCTGAAATCAAAAGCACCACCTATTGCTGGATGTGTTTGAGGGCAGGCTGATTAGCGGTGGACGCACAAATCAGTTTGCATGCACACATGCACAGATGAGAGCCAAGGCTTAATTCAGTTCCCCTCTTTGTTCTGATCCTTGTTAATCGTTCTACACCTATCACGACACCTATCACTGAAGCATCACAAGGCATTTTTGTAAAAAGATGAGTACTTATCATTCCTTGTGAACTGATAGCAGCAGAAGGAATAAAAACGAGGTTAACTGACTTGACCCACGTAAGTGATCCAGTCCACAGCAGCTCTATTGATTCCCCATTGCCTTCTCCAGCTTCCCCTCCATTTTGTATCAGCGCCTTTGTTTGCAGGAATTAGGATTCATCTGTCATCACTTGAAATTTAAAGACCTTTCTCTTGGAACAACCTCATTAAGCAGGACAAGTCCTACAGACTCTCATTACACACCAGTGCCATCTCCTTCGGAGGACACATATCGGTGTTTACCACGTACAATAGGCAGGGCGTTGCACGATATACTCTCATTACCTTCAAATGGGCGATCTGAAATCTCCGCGTTGCACGTTAAGAGATATTAGCAGGATGGTAATTACTGGCTAGTAGACACAGAAGCCATATTACTTCGTCCATGACCCATTTTGCAGCAGTTGAAAATCTTTGTGGACCAGGACGTTGCTGTGCTGTGTGGCAGAGAGCGAAGAACCAGATGCCGGTCCTGGCCCTCCAGCAGCAGCACGCCCGCTGAGACCCAATCCTCAAGGCTCAGTTCCACCTTTCTTATTACTTACCCCGCTTCGGGACCCTTAGGAATTCGGAAGACTTCCATCAACCACAGCAGGCCTCTGGTCTCAGTTTCCTTAGGTGAAATAATTTCAGCTGCACACAACTGTCCTCTGCCACGAATACCAGGAGAAGTCAAGGCAGCAGCTCTCCGACGTGCGTCCGACCTCTCCCCTAGAGCAAATACTCTGCTCCCTGTGAGGACACAAGCGTATCTTCAAAGCCTCACTGAACAAATAAAGCAATGCAATGATCAGCCATTTATTTATTTTTTAAAAGTCCTTCCTATTGTTGCTTTACACTCTTTTTTTTTTTTTTTTTTTTCCCCAGCTGCAGCAATATGATGGCATGATGGCTTGAAGGACTTTACTACCACAGCCCCTAAATCCCCTCCCTGATCAGTATGCTGCATGGCTCCTCCATTTAATATGTATTCTCACTTTTGGTGCATTGCCCCCAAGACTTAGCATTTTATATTTTTCTGCATTAAAACAGCATTCTCCATTTATTGGTCTCAGAGTCAAGCCCTTCTAATGGAGGTAGCAGTACTCCTTGCTCAGTACATCCTCTGCTTTTGGAAAAAATAAGCTAAAATTTATACAGTTCTCATACATACACAAGATAATACTGGGAAGAGAAATTCTCAAGAACACCTACATAACTTCAAATCTCAAGAACACCTACATAACTTCAAATCTTAAAGCATGTAAATACCTTTGAAATATCATGCCTGTGAAGCCTTAATTCAGAAGTACTAAGCAAATAGTTATTATGATACATCATACTTCAGGGAAAAAAATAAAAATCAAGATAATTATTTATCCTAAGACACAGTTTAGTAACTTAACTTCTGGCCTCCTCCCTGAAATTATCAGTAAATCTTTTCTGATATATAAAAAAAGTAAATTAATTAATCTTGTTCCTGATATTAAGTTGCTTTTTGGTAGTTCAGGAGTATAATAATATCTCTGCTTCTTTGTTTAAAACAATATATATATATATATTTATTCAGTAGCATCAAGAAGCCTTGAGGCCTTTGAGACCAGGGACACAGTGTGCTAACCACCGTCCACCATGTGGCAGGAGTCTGTCCCAGCCACCTGTGTGTGACAGAGGAGGTTTGAGGGGGAACAAGAGTGCAAAGGAAAGACCTGGCCAGATTCACAGGCTCAGTGGCCAAGGCCAGGTGGAAGCCACAAGAGCCATTCTCGGAGCTGCAGCCTGCAATGTAAAAAGGTAACACAAGGAACAGCAGCATTTTACTTCCAAAGTGATTCACACAAACAGAGGATTTATGTACCTAGCAAAGACCCACTGATAGTTGTACTCCTCTGGTCTACGTATGACCTCCAGAAATTGTCTGAATTGCATTTAGATATAGCAGTGCACCTAGGAAAGCTCATTTGGGAGACCCTTCCTTGCAGTCACAGAGAGCTTGGCACGCAAGTCCAACTCTTCCAAGCTCCATTTCTCTGCCTGCTGTGATAGTCTTCAAGACTTTCAGGCAGTAGGAGGCAAAAAGAAACCCACTTTATTTCATTTCTTCAAGCAAAACCCATCTTTTCCCCCTTGCCTGGCTAAGAGGATTCATTATTCCCTCCATTTAAGCGCATTTCAAGTAGGTTCAGCAGCCCAGCTCAGTGCAGGTAAGGGGAGCTCTGTAGCTGCATCCCAGCTTGCCACTTCAGACACGTAACACAAGCACATGCCGCCCAATCCAGACCCTCTGCCTCCCATGGCAGCAATACCTTTGAAGAATTCCAAGTTAGTTAAAGCCTACCTCAAAAGCCCATGTTGGCCATCTCTAATCAAATTACACTTTCCAAGCTGTTCACTTACAAAACCTCCTGAAATGGTTTCTAATATTTTTCCCACAACTGGTGTTAAACTGTAATTGCTTGCTGTATCTTTTTGCCCCTCTTGAATAATGGGTGTTAGATTTGCCACTTTATAGTCCTTGGGAATGTGACCTGTCATTATAAAGCTTCTAAAAATATCAGTTAACACTTCACAATTTTCTCTCCTTTATTTCCTTTAACAGCCACGGATGTACCCTCCCTGGACCAGATACCTGATCTGCCTTTGAGCGTAAAACCTTTCAGCAATAATTTTTGCAGTCATTTGCACACTAACACCTTTAATGTGCCTGGGAATAGAAAGTCAGGTCTTTAACTGATGTAAACTGGCATCACTCCACTGATTTAAACAGTTACCTCAGTTTACACCAGTTGAGGAGTTTGGTAACAATTTCTATACGTTTACATCATTTAAAAGCCCAAACAAACTAATTTATCATTATTTAAAAGAAAAGACGGATGTAATTAACTCGAGTACTTCACAGGAGACCAAATCATACAGTACGTACAGTTGTTACCAAACAACAGATAGCCGCTCTAACTCAAGAACGCCTTTCAGGACATCTCTGAGTTGAGGTCTAGCGGTAACGACCATTACAGCTAATTATCTCCCTGAACTGGGCCCTCACTTCATACGCTCAGGGTCTCATCTTCTAATGGGCCAAGAAAACCCATTTCCAGCGGCAGCTATAGGGGAGCAGGGTGTGCACAAGTAAGCTTTTCACCAGCAGCAGCCGAGGAATCTGTACAGGTCTGTACATATTTTCAGCAGTGGCTGGCACTCTGCTTCCTACCTCTAAATCCTTGAAGCACAACACTGTTTATAGGGCTATAACACATATAACTCTGTCGCTCTAGCCAGCAGTCTCTTTGTAGACTTCGCCTCTGACATCCCAAGCCACACCGTCCGACTACAATATTTAGAAGCACATTTCTTGACCAGGGATTGCCCAAGCTCTTTTAAAAAAGGATGGCAGGCATAAGCAATCCTAGACTTACATTCCTCCTTCCTAGCACGGCCCCCAAGTGGTGCTAGTGCAGCCTCATCTCTTAGTTTAAGCACAGGAATCATACCAACACTTGTACAATAAGCCCAAATCTCAAGAGGAAGGGAGGAAGGAGCGAGAGAGTCAGCTATATTCAGCATTGTTGCTAAAACTCCACAGTAGGTTGACCCCATGGCCTTTTCCAACAATCTTTAATACCCAGTGTTACATGATTCCTAACGGCACTTTTTTGGCGCTGGACAGGGCAGAGGTCAAGGTCTGGAATGTCACCAGGGCTGCTACTTACTGAGTAAAGACAATTAGACGATTGTCTAGACAACTGAGCTTTGTGCTGTGTGTGATAAGCATGCAATCAACTCTCTGAGGTGATATAAACAAGCTGCCTCGGCGCTGAATTTTCCTTTTCAGCCTCCTCCTTCCTTTTCTGGGGATCTCCTGTATTCTTCCTCTGTATGTGCTGGTCTCTGCAGCTCTCCTTCTCTGCATCTGGAGGCCCTGGTAGTAGAAACAAGCCAGCTGAGGATATTACAGTTGCAGAACACAGAAAACACTTCGGCCGCTGAGACAAAGAGCTAGCTACTGTAATTCTCTAAGCTTAGGGTTTGGTGATTTTATAGATATTATGTATATTATAACATTATTTATTCGAAATAATCAGTAACAGGATAGATTAAGAATTCCTTACCCTAAACTAAAAGCCATCTTGGGCTGACACACGTCTAAGAACTGTGGATTCAACCACTTAAGAGAAAGGAACTGAAACTGCATTCATGGAGTTCAGAAAAGTACATTAGGGCATCGAGTTATTTCATTTTAAAAAATAACAAACCAAACAAAAACGTACAGCCAAGCCATTATCCTCTAACGTCTCCAGAAAAATTCTTGGTCAAATACATTTAAGGTGACCTAAACTCCATGTATGACTTGTTGGAAGTAATGAAAAAAGTGCCCATTTCTGGCCAAAAATCCATGCAGAAGATAAATAAGTTTCTGAAAGCATCTTTAGAACAGAAATAAAGAAAGGAGAATGGAGAATTTATTCATGGTCCCATGCTGTAAAAATCTGTGTCTGGCCTTCCGATGCCACGCAGTCATGTTGCATTCAGATTTAAAGGTAAGTTTTATTTTTAAATGACTTTGCCAAAATATATCTGGGGTTAGTTTTTGAAATGCTTCCAATATTACCATGGTTTATTTTACTGCAAAACAGTGATAATGACACCTTACAGTCCTGTAACACCTCTGTTTCAATGATCCTAAACCATTTTTTTTGTGGCCCTAGTTCACCAAACAATGTAATCACAGAATTAAAACCCCATTGACTCCAGTGGAATGTGCTCAAGTGCTTTGCTGAACTGGGGACTAAACTATTAAAATTTACATGCCTTTAAGGCAGAAATTATCTACCCTGTTTCACAGATGAGAGGAAAATGAGGCTTGCAGAGAAACTCAGACTTACACACTGTGATTCCAGATAGGCCCAGCTCAAACAGAGGGATGCACAAGAATCCCAAACCCACAGGCCAGAGGCAGACCCTGTTTTCAAGAATTTTATATTTTCATCCCTGTGCCACAGAAACCAGACTTGCAGGCATGAGAAGAAACAAAAGCATATGAGAAAGATAAGGCCGTCAGCACTGAATACACGTAGTCTCGAAAAATCATCTTAATTGTTCTCTTCCTTCAAAACGGGCACCCAGTTCTAGTTTTAGACCTAGCAAAGTGTCACAGACTCAATGTGTTAAACCCAAATCCTGCCTCTGCGTTCACAAAAGGATTTATGGAAATACGAGCCATTTCAGCCTCTGCTAGGGCCTGCAGGAAGCCCCCTGTGGATGTCTGTCTTACCCAGAGCTCTTTTATAGGACCTTCTCAAGCCAAATTTGCAACACACAATGTCCTGGGAATCCTTCCCCCAGCTTTCTAAATGGGGCTTCTAAATGGAAGAAATGTGTCTCGGGAGAATCCTTCTTGGGTTTTACACCAGACCCCACCCCCGTGTAAAGGGAGCATGTTTCAGCCCCATGCTGTGCAGATACATCAATAAAGCTCACAGTTCTCTCCCTCACTATCCATTCTCACCACCTCCATTTAAAGAGCTCCCAATAACTCGGGACATAACATCCAACTTCACACAGAGTGAACATTAAGCAAGGACAAATTCCCTCTTATATCATCCAAAGGCAGACTACATACCACTTAGCAGAATATGCAGGATGTGTTTTATTTACCTTTCTCAAATAAGGCACCTGGGCTTTTGTTTTGTTTGTTTTCTTTTGTTTTTATGTCTTTTTTTTTTTTCTTTTTTAACCAACCTTTGTCAGATGAGTTCGTCTGAAAATTGCTTGTAAAGCCCTGAGCAGGTTCTGCTGAGTGAAGCCAGGGCTGCATTTACTATTCTCCAAGCTTCCAAGGCACCTCCTTGCACTGTAATCGCACCATGATAGAGCAATGATATAAAACAGAGGGAAATGAATCAAGGCTGTTAGTATCCAAACTATTAAACGTAAAACTTCTGTTTGTGAGCCTCAGAGGTTTCTTAAAGTGTAAGGGACGTCATCAGTCTAACCATGCTAGGAACTGCGAGTTGTTTAAAGCCTGATTTAGCGCAGTTTCTTGGAGGTTCAGAGCCACTTCAGATGAAGTTGTGCCTCGCATGAAGTTAGAAGTTTTATTAAAATTGGGAAAGAACGGCTCACTTAAAAAACATCTGTTCAAATATTCTTTGTCGTCTAGACCAATGATAGATTCAGATCCAGAGGAGTCCAACAAATGTGCTTAAAGGCTTGGAAAGACTTTTCAGGGGAGGAGAAATTAAAAAAAGACTGGGGGAAAGGGAAGGGGGCATTTTTCAGAGGCATCTAAATGACATAAAAGCTTATTTGCTAAATACAGACAGGAACATAGGTGCAGTAGAGATTAACTTACCCGCCTTCCTGATAAAAGCTAAATAAGCTCATTCCAAGACCTGGGCTGCCAGAGGCACAGTGCTTCCAGTGCCACACCACTCAGCTGTTACTTCCAAGGTTTCAGTGGAACAATAACCTGGAGGACATAAATAAGCTCTGCTGTCTCCAGTAGAGTTTCAAGATGTGGTGGTCAGCATGATTAAAATATTTTGTAGATGACTGTCCACATGTTTCTGTGCCCGACTAAGGGGCTGAGGAAGAGACACTCCTTAGCTGTTTGCAGTGGTGTGTTAGATGCAGGTTATCCACATAGCCCTACGACAGCTTTTGCTTTAATGAGATCAGAGAAAAAGTTTAATGCTCTGATCCTCTCTCTACCGTAGCTGGAACAGCCACAGTGCTCTGTGACCTGAATGATCCTGGGTGTCAGAAGATTTAGTCAGGGACCATCGTTTTGTTCCTAAAGTGACAGATCTTTGTAAGTTCTGCTGCATTTATACAAACAAAAGGTGAATGTTTGCACAACCCGTGCAGACTTACAGCAACTGCCTACAATACGGGAAAATCCTAACTGATACTGTTCCTTCTGTAATATGCATTAAATCAACTTCCATTGGTAGCAAGTCTCCTGCAGAAAGAGGGCTCTTCCTCCTTCCTTCATATAATTTGACCCCCAGGGCATAAGAGCTTTCTCCTCTGCAGCTCCTGCCCATCAGTGCATCTTCTTTGCATCTCTTTTCCCCTTCAACTCATTCACACTCTCTTCTGAACTCAGCTGGAAGCATCTCTTTTCCCCCTTGCCCATGACTCTTAATTTCTCTCTCCCTTGGCAGTTATTTAACTCATTAACTGAATTAATTTTAACCCTAAAGCGCTTTGGGTGAATAGATTTTATGAAAGATCTGATACAAAATAAAGTCTTGGGGGCTTTATGCCACTGTAGGTGCACAAAGGAGCCTCAGTGTAGCTGAGAATCAGACCCTTATTTCACGGATCCTACAAGGAATTTAATCGCAGTGCGACTCACAGATTCCATTTAATGACAAAGTCGGTCTTTGATTGATAAAGGTCCCATGCCTCTGACACAGACTAAATAGCCAAGCATTCTGAAGAGTGGAAAAATTATTCTTGGATCTGTATGAAGTAGCCCTCTCCATCATTTCCCACAAACTTGCTTCTTAGCAAAATTCTGTTTCTTTTTTCGAATGCTGTTTTATTAGGAAATGTTAAGAGGAGGGTAGAATCCAACACGGCGGTTTTGCCTTTTGCTCTAAGAGGTGGCTGTTGGGCAGGGCAAACAAAACAGAAATTCAGCATAGAAATAACATGGAAGTTGCCCTGCAGAATGTTTATTTTACTAGGTGCACTGATGGCTTTGAAAATCAGTTAAGTTTCTTTTTCAGGTCAATTAAACTTTTGTTCAGCAAAACTGCACGGAGACAAGAGTCTAAGAACACGAGGTATTGATTGTAACCTGCTAGCACCCAAAAAGGGGCATTTTCAGCTGGCTATGCAAAAGTGGTTTCTGAGCTTACAATTTTCCACATAAATGCTCAGAAAGGGAGGAGGGCACCCTGCAGAGGCTCCAGAAGTGTGCTTGGTGCAACCAAGGGGGATTAGGGCCCTTCAGTAACGCTTACACCCTACAGAGCATCACAATTCCTGATTCACATCTTCGTGAGATTCTTCATATAAAACCATATATATATATATAAGCATATAAATAAAAATACACAAAATTGCCTGTAAGTCTAAAATGATGATCATTCCCACTGCTACTCTTCAGCACTATGAAGATCATGGCAGCGAGAACAACACCCCACTTAGCTGCAGCCAGTTCTCAACGCAGCGCCGATCCCTGCAGGACACAATGTAGGTCCATCACAAACCTCAGCTTCAAAGTGCATTTCTTCACCAACAAAACTCCATAAAACCTGTGCATTAGAGACCAAGAAAAGAACAAAAACTGAGAAAACCGAGAGAAAAGAGAATCATATTCTCTTTCCCACTGCGGCCACTGACTTGCTACATAACCCTGAGCAAGTCACTGCCCAAGACACTTCTTCCCAAGGCTTCCTTGCTCAGACTATCAGCTACTTGGGACAGGGACAAGCTTAAGGCTGTGAAGTCTCTGGAGGTAAATAATATGCTGTCACCATAAACATGCATACAAGCACAGCACACAAAGAGATTGGAATGGGTTTTCAGACATAACTAGCTGGGAAAGAAGTCATGGATGGCTACCATCCTGTTCACTGGAAGGGAAAGCAGTGTCTATTTGGAAAGCCAACCTGGGACACACGTGCCTCATCCCATTTTTATTACAGTGTACTTATTTCAGCGTGGTTGAAAATTTCATCGACTTCTGTAGCAGGACTGCTCTGCTGATGGGCTGGGGAAAAAAGGAAAAAAAAAAAAAGGAGGAGGTAAAGGAAGAAAAAATGGAACCAGTCTGGGACTGCTGCTAGTTTCTCCATTACAGACACTCACCCACTGTAATCACAGGCACTAAAGAACCTGCTCTGATCTTCTCAGAACGGATGACCTCACAGCTCTTTCCTCATCTGTAATTTCTAGGTTTCAGCTGATTTAAAAGACTGTTAGGAAACAAAATAGTGTTCATAGATCAGTGCCAAAGAGAAGCCCTTGTATCAGGAACACGTCTGTCTGTTTCTGATACATGGAGCAAATTGACCCCAAATACAGCCCTGGACTCGGTGGTCGTTTTCCCTCGGAGCTGTAAATAAGGAGCAGGGCTGAGAAGCTAAGCCAAACTAATTTGGCCAGTTATTATTTGACTGAAAGGTGATACTGAACGTTTAAATGGTTTATCCCCTTCTTGTTAGTGGCATCATTCAATCAGGAGTACTAAGCCTCCAAGTGAACGGATTGCAACTACCGAGGGAATTCCTCCCTCCAACCAGGAAATGTGGGGTTTGTTAGTTCAAACAGCATCTGTAGGAAGCTGGTAAACAACAGCTGAGATGATGAAAGATCACATCAACTCCTTGCTTTGAAGTAAAAGATATTAAAACCACGAGTGTACGAGTTCTTATTATAGCTTAGCCCCCCCCGCCTGCTGATCCCCAAGAACCTGGCATGGTTGTTCTTGCTGCATAACAAGCTGTATAATAAAATTCCATAAAAACATCAACGATGCACTTGAAAGTGACATGAAAAAGCGACGGAAGCCTATTTCTCGTGATGCTGCCATTAAAGGCAATTTGTTACTTTATGCCTGGAACGAAATCAAACACACTGCCAGGCCCAGAGTGACGTTTTTAGTCTCAGAAACTTAAGATATGTTGTCACCTGGATGGGCACTCTATGACTATGCAGAAGCAGAACCATCAGCATCATTTGTACATGGAGTGCATGTCAGGTGATCTGCAAATGAGCACAAGGACGATGGGTCATGTTTTAACAGCAGACTCCTAAGGCATGAAGTGTGAATTCTCTGGTTTGCAAAGTTGGTTAGGTATTTGCTAATAATCACAGAAGCACACAAATAAGTTAGGTGCAAATTTCCCTTGCGCAGTAAAGGGCTGCAGGTTAAATGCCTACAATGCTTTTGAAAAAGCAATGGACACAGTTGCTTCTGGAAATTATTTCCAACTCCTTCACTCTACCTGAGAGTACTGAAATTTAGAGAAGATGCATCTTACATTTCTGTTACTGTCAGATTCTATCTTTAGTTCACTGTAGCTATGGAGAAAACTTTCCCTGCTTACTCCTTACCCAAGATCTGCTTTCTCAAAGTTTGGTATTGTGTTTCTTTTTTCTTTCTCTGCCAATAACCTCTCCACCTTGCTTTTCCTCTTAGCTAATACATTCTAACGAGTTTTTTCAACCTTAAAAGAATGGTATGAGGCACTAGACTGAGACTGCAGAGACCCAAGCTGGAGCTCCAGGTCTCCGGTGGTCCTGCGGTGCAGTCGTTTCTCTCAGCCATTCCTGTATAAAATAAGGATAACAACTTACATCTTCATTTGCAAAATGCTTTGAGATCTCTGCATGAGAAGACCCAAATAGTAATCATGAATAAGATCAAATAAGAGAAGGGTTTTATTCCTTGTCCTAACACGCTGAGTGAAATGTTTTATCTATGCAAATATTTTTCCACAATAAGTTGTTGTTAATAACAGCCTTTCCCCCTCACTTTTTAAAGCCTTGGGCTTTACAAATTTAAAAATGCCTTCTCAGGAGGATCTCTAAAACCCATACCCCTGATAATGGGGACTCTCTCAATGCCAACTATCCCCCTCCTGCCTCCTCCTCCCCCAGAAAGGCACCCTAGATCATGTATGTTTGTAACAATGCCTTTATATGATCAGGGTAAAATAAGCACATACAGTCCAACTTGAACCAGTCATGTGCATGTGTCAGAAGGTGTCTAAAAGTTGAAGAAATATTCTGAAGTATTTTGCCATCTAATTTGTTTGATTAGGTGCCTTTCAGCACATTTAAGTACATTTATTTAGGGTACCATAAAGCTTACAGAGACTACCAAAGTGCTTTAGGATACAGCACATCCTGCTTCTACAGAAAATGAAGAAACATTTTAGATTTTGACCTTCAGATAAACCCCTCACAAGCAGCTTTATGTCTTTAATACAGCAGTGTTTAGGACTTTAAAATCCTAAAAATAACTGATGTTCACAAATGAAGGAATGCTTACGGATGTGGATCCAGCTATGAACCCACGTCTCAGAGATACCACGTTCAACCAATACCTTTCAGGTGGGATCTTCTGAGAGTCTTCCTGGCCCTTAAAAATGATGGTCAAGCAATGGCAGCCCAAACCCAGTGCAGAGTCCATCTACCCCTGAAACCTTTGGGCAGGCACCCTTACGGCAACAGAGTTCAGACCCAATACAAGCAGGTGTTCCGGAGAATCAGAATGCAGACACCTTGCATCCTTATTCCTTCTGGTTTTTCATGCAAAATTGTGATATCAGGTTTCAAATCCCAAGTATAAAGCCCCCAAATGGATGGGAGATGCAGCCAGACATCACTGCTCACCTTCACCTCTGCCCTGTCCCTTTATGGAGGCTGTAAACTATCACATTCACTCGCCAAATGCCTACGCATAACCACGAGCCAGAGACTGGCAGCAGGTAATGGATTATTAATTACTGCTGACAGACGTAGCCAGTGGCTTTCCCTTAGTTTCCACTTCTGGGTAGAAATCTGCACACTTTCCTTGAGCAAACAAAGTGGCTGTGGCATAACCTGCCTTTTTCTACCGACAAACCTGAGCACAAATAGGTCCCGATTTTGCTTGTCA
Organism: Anser cygnoides; assembly: GCF_040182565.1. Taxonomy (NCBI): domain Eukaryota; kingdom Metazoa; phylum Chordata; class Aves; order Anseriformes; family Anatidae; genus Anser; species Anser cygnoides. The sequence continues at coordinate 3,048,281 of NC_089898.1, read as the reverse complement.
AGCAGTGTCTACCTTTGCTGACAGCATTGAGCATATGTTGCAGGGGTTGAGGAGCAAAGTGAGGCACGAGGAGGGCTTGGCTCTGCATAGTCCTGACCTAAGCACTGTTGTTAGTCTACAAGAACACCTCTTTTTCCAACACAGAGCTGCTGGGTCTGATTCAATCAGCTTTGAAACAGAGAATGTGAAAACAAATCTGTTCAGGTTCTCTCCCTCTTATTACAAGACTTAGCACCTCTGCAGAATGAGCACTGAGAGAAACACACACTCTGCAAATGAATTAATTAGACACCATGAAAGAATATGCAGGCTTGGAGGGGTGTTTTACTGAGCAGTTTCCAAAGTAACAAGTGGTGAAAAAAATTAAATCGCATTCCCCGGTGCCCTAAATATGACAGATCAGAACAACCAGGGTAGAGAGAAGCATACATGTGTTAGGACTGGTACGCTGATCATCATGAATACAGATCGATTTGAAATGATTGTACAGTCAGCTGTCAGAACATGCTGGTCTTTCACTTCCCCCCTTCCCTGCTCTAAAGGTATCTGCCTGCATTATGGGGCTACAAGTAATGCAATAAAAAAAAAAATTCAAGTTTCATTTGACTCTTGTTGCACTGTACACCAGAGCTGCATGCTTTACAAGTCTACTAGAGTGAAATAAAAAGTAAGACTTCCTGTATGTCTGCACTGCTTCTCAGGTTATGAGGCAGAGAAAAAAATCAGTAATTGCTTTACATATAAATGTGAAAACAATTTTAGAACTCCCTGGTCCTGTATCAACATCCATGCATTTGTCTTTTACCAGCTCTCAACTGCACATTATCATAACACGTCATGATAAAGGAAAGGGTTATACTCCATGGCTCTGTGTTAACCTGTTTATGTCCAAGCATTTGCAAAATTCCTCTTTTCCCGTTGAGGTGTGCAGGGGATGCTAAGGGCTCTACAGCTTGTTTTATTTTCTGAGGGGTTTCAAAGTAAAAATCTATGACTATCTCCCCTAGCCTTGTATCCTCCAAAGTCACAGGGTGCAACAGGAGGAAGAACCTAACATATAAGCTGGGGTAGGCACAACTCCAGCCTTCATCTCAGTGCCTAGGTGCTGCTGGCTGCACTGTATTGCTGGGGTGCTGCAGCAGTGCAGAAAGTATGACAGAGAAAGAGGGAAGTGCTGGCATGTGCGTTTCGTTAAGTGAATCAAAAGAAAAGCCAAATTCTAGGTGGCAGACCAACATACTTTCACCAAAACCACTGAATGGGTTTTAATTCATTTGTATTGTTATCTCAGTGCTAATCTATCCACATAATCCAGCCCCATATTCTGCTACATCCATCGACAAGAGAACACGCACTCCAGCAAGGAAAAAGAAAATCAATACTATGCAATTAAAAATATTTCTTTTAAGTAGCGGTAACCTGCCTTTTCCTTTGGCAAAGACAGCCAAAAGCTTGCACAGTACATACAGAACAAAAATAAACCCAAGTGGACGTTCTTCTCAAGCATTCATATGGAAACCCTAGGGAGATGAGTGCCACTTGAGGGAGAAACAAAGCACTTACCTCAGTGCGATGCATTGCCAGAAACCATTAAAACAAAACAAAAAAAAAAAAGCAGAGCACTATAACTATTTGCCATGCCTGCTGCATATGGCCCTGCCTTCTAGTTAGATCCACGTAGCAGTAGTTAAAGTGCTTTGAAAGAGGATTGAAACTCAACAACTGTATTAATTAATGCATTGAATAGCGAGCACGTGCACTGCCGATAGACTGGGTTTCATTTGTATTATGCAGTGAAGTCCTCGTGGCCAGACCTCGTGCAAACCCACTGCAATTAACGGGGATCTGCAAAAGTCCTTGCACAGGCCCAGGAGCCTGTAGAGTTATTTCTTGGGTTTTGAGGCCGGTCAGTGCCATTGGATCATTTGGCCCCGTCTCCAGAACAGCACAGGCTAGAGAATTTCATCAACCAGCCATGCACTGAGCTCACCAGCTTTTGCTTCACTAAAGCACATCTTCCAGGAAGAAATATAGTCAAGCTGTGGAGAAGGTGAAAGATAGGGATTCTCAAAGCCTTTCTCAGAGTAAGGCTAAGGCTAAGCAGTGGACAAACCAACTTGGAAACGAACAGAATTTGGCTACAATCTGCACTTGATGGCCCTAAAACATCACAAAGCATTTCTGAGCCAGTTGAACTTTTTTCAGTTTGAAGGAAGTGAAGAATTATAAAGTAAAATACGGGGGATCACAACAAAAGCATGCATGATATTTGTAATGAGCTGCAGTTTGATATTCTCCTGTCCTCTCACGCTGTTTCATTTCTAAAACCAGTTCACCCTGGATCCCATCACATGAGAACATGGCTGTGGCTCGTAGGGGGTACTGAGAAGGAATTTTCAATGCCATCACTACTATTTGTGCACATCCTAGAGGGATTTTCTTCCCCAAATCCTTATCCCTTCCCACTCTCCTCTCATTCTTTAACTTCTTTAACACTTCTCATCATATCTAAAATTAAAAAAAAAAAAAAAAAAAAAAAACAACAACAAGCACAGTGACAAATTTAAGTATCTGAAGACAGTGATAGACATCCATCTGGGTGCTGTATCTTTAGTTCTGTGAAGTCACTGGTACTGGATTTAACCAACAGTTTTTGCATAACAGTCTGAACAGGAACATATTAAAAGCCCTAGCCTAGCTGTGCAAAATAAAGAGTGTTTTATTGCTAAGCAGAGTAGAAGATCAACGGGCAAACTAAGCTGGACTTGAACTTCAAATGTCATAGAGTACTTGGATGCCAAAGACGACAGGCTGAACACTGTCCAGAATGCTTACGGCTCTGATTTAGTGCCCACCGAAATCAATTATTGATTGGAGCAGGCGCTGGAAGATGCCTTATGTGAGCTGCCCAAAGGGACGCGGGAAGTTCATGGCAGAGCTGAGAACCAGCCCCGATCTCCAGACTTTCATTTTAACCATATGTCCATCTGTCCTTTTAAATTTTTCTGTATTCTCTTTAAAAGCAATTCCCCCCACTTCTGCCCCCCCTACTCCGCTAGGAAGAAGATGGCACTTTAGCTCTCCTAGCTGCGCTCACTGCCACTTGGGATGTGCTGTCGCTTCCATGGAAACAGAATCATGAATCTTTTTCCCAGGAAATGCCTCCAAACTGCCTTCATTTTGTTTTGTTGTTGTTTCTAGGCAAGTCTGCGTGTGTGCATGTGCACATATGCATGCCGAGGCTGTAGGACTTTTGCTGCTATTTAACAGAGAAACAACGGTTTGGAAACTGAATTAGGTGCGACATTAATCCAAGTGTAAAATGTTCTCTCCCTTTTCAAAGGGTTTCCCCTCTTCTGACTGGGACTTCTTTGCCAACATTGGTCTTGCAATTTGGATGGCAGGAGAGTATTAAAATACTCAGCGATTTATCTGCATCTCTTGTGGTCGAGGAAAGGCAGTTCTCTGGTGCAAGGAAAGAAGGGGAATGTCTGTCACAGCAAGTCCAGGTAAAACTATGCAGTTTGCTCTAAACTCTCACATTAACATGTGCTTTCCACCACCTTGGGCAGCGCTGGGGATTGGACTGGAACAGAAAACTTGACAGTCTACAGCCTGGGCTGCCACAGCAGCTCCCACCGCTTGAAGTTGGGAAAGCTCAGCAGCACGTACGGAGTCAAGCCCAGAAGAGGCAATGCAATGTACACTGACAGTGATTTACAGCCAGGCAGGTCCTCTTACACCTGAGGAGAAATTTAAGAGGAAAGAAGTCCCTAGAAAAGACTGCAGAGCATATCAAGTCACGGCGCTGCAGAGACAACGACCAGCCTTACCCATCCCGTACAGGTTTTTCTCCATCACTTTCACTATGCAAAGCTGCCAGATCTAAGCCAGGATTTACCAGCCAGGTCTGCAGCCTTGCAATCCGTACAGAGTACAGGGCTATGGAAATCTTGAGCTCTGCTCCTCAGAAGTTCATTGCAGAACAAGCAGGACACCACGGGGCACTATTGCTTGCATATGGTCTTACATTCTGCCTCATTTATTTTCTGCTTGTTCTCTCATGGTATACCCTGTACAAGGGAAAAATAGATGCATATTTCATATTTTGTTGTGTATCTAAATATTACTATAACAGACAATTTTTTGTATCTGAAAAATGCATATTCAACTAAAATATCATAAATTTCTCAAAATTTAGTTTCAAAGTGTTAACAAATATTTCCTAGAAGTGAACATTTTTTGAATTTCCATACTGAAATTATACTCGGTTACTACATTTGCCTCAGTTTCACTTCTAAAGCATGAAAAATTCAAAATGAAAACTATTTCATTTTAACCAAATAGCTTAAAAGAAAAATTGAAAACATTTTTTTTTTTCAGGAAATGAAGCCTCCACTCAAAGTCAAGAGGATTTTTTCTGGAGTTCTGAATTTTAGTTAGCCCGTTCTCATCCTTCATTTTCTCCCTAAGATCATTTATTCAAAAACTCTTCGATGTGACCAAGGCACAACAAACAAATATAATTCAATCACTTTGGCCTATTTTTCCTTTTCTATTCAACAAGAGTGAGGAAACAAGAATAAAACCTTTTCATTTACTCCTCAGGGGCAGGAAAACGAACTGGTTTGAAGGGGCCGAAGAGTTAAAGTGGGACATGGAGCCCGTAAGCTCCAGGTCACAGATCTGAATACCTTTTTCCAGGAACATGAGGCATTTGGACTTAAGAAGTGCTCCTGTTATGGCCACCACCAGAAAGCCCAAATTCATTCCAAAACACACGAATTTAACTGCATGTCAAAATTCGGTGTGACACAAGTACTCGTGGTCGTGACTCCCGATCCCACACGATTAAGCAGTGCTTTCAGCGAGTCCTCAGAAAACTGGGAACCAACAGTAGTGACCAAGGCAATGCACCTTCCTGTTAAGAGCACTTTATGAAGCCAACTCAAGTACGACAAGGGTTGAGCTATTCGACATAGTAAAGCTGTATGTAACGGGCAGAAAAACTTTGCTCTGTCATGTCCTTGTACCAACTTGCAATGTACAACAAATGATTTTGGCAGCAAAGGAGAATTCTCCCACTGTTATATCTGCAATGCTAGTGCAATCCACAGAAACCATGTTGGTTTCATGTATCATAACAGCCCGAGGGAAACTTTACTCTTTTTTTATTTCATTCCTCTCTCTTCCTATTTTTTTCCTCCATCCTGCAAACAATTAATTATAAAGCTACACCTAAATTATAAATTACCAACTTTAGGGGGGAAAAATTTACTTGAAATTCTGAAGGGCTGATATGTCAAGATCGGAGAGAAGCAGCTGTTTTGGAAATGTTGCCTTTTTCTTTGTTCCGAATGCTATTTAAACATTGGCAGGGGGCCTCATTAAAGATGAATCGATGAATTAGTAAGTAGTGTTGTAGCCAGAAGAGACAGCATGTGCTCCTGTGGTGAAAACAGATTTACACAAAAGAAAGGAAGGGGGGAGAAAATATCCCATCTCAATGTGTAACAAAGTCAGTGTTTTACAATATTCTATCAGAGCTGCACCAATCCCAGGCAGGATCCATCAGAATTTCCAATATAAATTCATATTTGGGGATGGAAGTTGGAACTGGATGCAAAGTTTCCTCTGGGCTAAAATGTAATAGACAAGTTTTGAACCCTAGAGCATTTTAGTTACCAAAATGTTATGAAGTGTGAAATAATAATAATTAGGAATATAACATGGGAATCACAAAACATGAAGACGCAAGCCAGCTGAAAAAGCAAAGAGAGATATCAGATCAACTATCACAATAGATGCACGCAAGCATGAATATGTTAATAGCACCTTACTTTTGGCAACAGACTTCAATGAAAGTGTAAGAAAAAAGGATCAGCTTTAGCCATGGAACTGCAGGGGGGGCTCAGATAGTCCAAGATGACGAGGATAGAAATATCAAGGGACAGACCAAAAGTGGAACTGCTTATCTGACTCTGAAATGCAAAGAAGTCAGCGAAGACAAAAGACCTGTCACAGCTCCTGCCCTCAGCATGATGCTCACTCTTTTGGCCTTCATCTCTTGCTGCAGCACCAGGAGGTGCAAAATAAGAGCAAGGCAGCGGTTCCACGCTGTTGTAATGGGAATGGTGCTTCCCTTCGTGTAGCTGAACATACCTTTCACATAACCCTTGTCACAGGCATGCTCCCATCACCTGAGCTGAGCAAACCCATCAAATACTTGGACATCCACCCACCTTCTCATATGCCAGCAGACGTTTTATCATCAGGTGAGCAGCAAATTGAGACTGTGGCTCTAAACTTAATGACAGAAACCAGATCCACGTGCCCTTGGATTTTTTTTTTCAAAACTCCCAGGATGACTTCTGAGGAAAGTTTTAAAGAAAATTAGTTTCTACCCTTTCCCATGCAGACCTCCTTCTGGAAAGGCACTTAAATATTTTGCCAACTAAGAACAAAAATACAGCAATTCAAAAGTTACTAAAAGTGCATTTGTATTTGAGACAAGTGGAAGAGAAGGTGCTTGCACTGACCTACACACTACGTAACTGAAGCCCGTGTTATTCCTTGATACTTTATTTCCCTACTAATTATAATAATTTGGCCTCTGACTAACAAGTAGAAACATGAAAATTTAGCTGATGTTTTTTGAAGACGATAGAAGGATGACAGAGAAATAATCCATTAAGATATTGTCACCTGTGAACTGCTACTAGTTGTTCTCCTGTTGTGCTAGGGACTGTACCGGCACAGGTTAAATTAAGGATGTACACAGCCCAGAGAATATTTCAAGTAGCTTAGATTAAAACAAAAACAAACACAACAGAGTAAGTTTAATTTCCAAGGTCTCAAAATGAAGAATTTACTCAAGGTCACCCCTGCAATCCGTAGCAAAGCCAGAAGTTGAATCCAGACCTCTCATATTCAACACCTCTTCATCTATGCCACATCCTAGAAATTGTGACACAAAGGACCCTAAGCAACTACCAAGAAAACAAAAGATCTCTGAGTGATTCCTGTGGGTCTTCAATGCATATAAAATATATATTTATCACTCCATCTTCCTACACTCTGATTCATTTCAGATCTATCACTATTAACAAACCTCAAGAAGAGTCCTAAAAACTTGCAAGACATTAGTTGCTCTTTTACAGTTACCAGAGGACCACTTATCCTACTTTGTTAGGCATAAAGAGTCAAGGTCTTCAACTGCTTTAATTTTTTACCCATGTCAAAGATTTGGGACAAATAAAACGTTAGTGTTATTCGTGTCTTGAATGCCACAAGGCTGAGCTTCCTCTGTTTTGTTCTTTTAAATCATTGACAATTCAGATCTGGTTCAAAATACTGCGTGTGATGTATTTTGCTTTCCTTAAAAGGGGAAACCCCAAACCTCCATGCTGAACGCTGACAAAATTACTGACCTTCACACAGGAGAAACTGAGGCACAGAGCAGTGAAATGACATAGCACTGGCACACGGGCATCCTGAGCCAGAACTAGGACTCAAACCCAAAATGCTGCTGATCTCTCAGAACCCCAAAACAGAGGACACAGCTGGAACAACTATCACTGTACAAGGGGCGTATGCATGTTTTTTCATTTGAATTCTACTTCCCCCTATACAGAGACACAATAAGAGAAATATAAAGAATAACAGAAAGTTCCTTACAAAATAATCACACACTCAAGTGATAATAGCTAGCAGTTTATGCCAAAGATGGAGAGTGAAGAATTTGACTTCCCTTTTAAACCAACTTCTGAGATCTTTATGCCATTTTAAGTTTGTTATTAGGGATATTAGGAACAGATATTTTTTTAATTAACTTTATGTCCCCTGACTCCTCCCCAACTGCTTCATGTACTTTATTACTCACATTGACTCCCTGTGACCATGACCCAGATTCTCACCAACACAGAGATCTGCTCAGGCAGAACTGAGACCATCAAGAAGCACAAGAAGCCTCCCCGAATCACACCGGGCAGCCACTCCAGACCTAACTTGATGGCTTAAGTTAGAGCAGCCCAGCGGTTACTCCAACTCCATTAAGGCAATCAGTCTGATTGAGACCCAACTGCACAGGAAAATTATGTGCCACCAGATTGTCTATCTTATAATGTACGTCTGTGTAGGAATACACTATCTTAAAATTTCCCTACATGAATAATTGCCATTGACAGTTAAAGTCGCATCACTTTGTGTCATCTGGGCAAAGTAAAATGGCATGAGCAAGTTTTGCTATTTGCTTTCATAGTAAATAGCAGTTTGTTCCTTAAAAGTAAAATGAATTACTTGCAAAATAAAACACCACTTACCGTAAATAAAGGGAGGGATATTTAGCCAACAAATCATACTGATTTAAATGAGCTTAGAAAATAGGGATGTAGAAAATTATTCATCAGATTGTTTTCTAGCTCACACTAAAAATCATCAAATTAAATGCCAAATGTAAGATCAACTCTGAATTGTTATAACTATTTAAATCAAGGAGGCCAAAATGCTACATAAGGCAGACAGAGAACAGCTAGAGAGTACAATATTTAAGAAAAAAATGGGGGTAGAGAAATAATCTGGGCATTTAATGCCAAAGAAATTTTAGGGTTGCAGCCCAGAAAGAGTTAACACATCCTTGCAGCAGAACATGCCTTAAAAATAAATAAATAAATGAATAAATCTTAGCTTACTATTCTTCTAAACCGACATGGCTTCCATTCAAAATGTTTGTTTCATACCATTGCTGTTCCTCTGGCTTTGCTGTACTTTCTCTAGGTAGGGTCATAAAAAAAATATTGTACCTTAAAAAAAAATGTACTTGAATCTATTGATTTCTGCTGTACTAAAGCCCCTGACATTCTGGCGCGATGAAGATATTGCTCTGGACCCTGTGTGCCTCCTCATACTTCTCCTCTGCTTATGAGGGTCTCTAAGGATGGTATTAAAGATATTGTAGTTCCCACTTTCCGACTCTGGGATATCAGCGAGATTCTCCTGTGTAAAGAATAATTATCAGCACTGCTGTTACCTCTAGTAAGTGTGTAATTACATGCTCTGTTTTGTGGGCTGTAGGCTGTGCAATTTTAAATTATACAGTAATGACAAATTCTCTCTTTTTCACCACCTTCTTCCAAATAATAATAATCATCATCATCAACATCATAATGAAAGAAAGAAAACCTTCTTCTCCTGTTAGGATTAGCAGTTTGCATTTGGTTGTGGATTTATTTATTTTTCTTTAAGTCTGAAAGGAGCTTTGAAATCTAAAATTTCTACTGAAAAATAGGAGAAATCTAATAGAGGGAGAGGGGGAATGAATAAACGCACGGAGACAGTGAATACAGAACAAACCTTAACAGAGAGAGCAAGCTCAGGCAAAGAAGAATATTCGATTCTATTCATTCAACAGAATTTGCCCTGCTTTTATTGGAAATTCTGGTCAATAACAGGAGCCCAATGCACACTGGAATCCTTTTCCAGAAATGGAAAGAATCTCTTTACAAGCCCCAAATTGAGATTTCTTTGCAAGAAAGAAATCAGCACTCAGTGAAGGAAATTAGCCTGACCATGATAAACAACATGTAGTGCAAAGTGCGTGTAATCAGTTCAAGAGATCAGATGTCAGAGTGCTCTCTCGTCTGTCCCTTGATCATCACACCAATTAGCGATTAAATATTAAAACAAGACCACTGTATATGTGCAGAGATCGCTAGAAGCTATAAGTATGCTTCTGTGCCCACACAGACAAAGGCACAAGACACATTCAGGGGTACACCGAGCGAAAACAAAAAGTGACAAAATCCATTTGCAGCAATGCAAAAGCAACATTTTTCTGTGCAGTGGGGAGAACCTTTCCTTTGTGAACCGAGAAGCAGATATTCAACTGGTTTATTTGGCTTCAACAGAGTTAAACCAGTTTATATTTGCAGAAAATTTGGCACACAACTCTGTTTTTATTTTCCTGCTGCTACGAAGGTTTACATATATTCACATTCCCTTTGGGATAAGACTTATACAGGTTACTAGGGAAAAATGCAAAAGGGATGTATACAAATACCCCTCTAAAACCTACAGGATTTGAATTAGATCTTTTCCATGGGTTATTTCAGGTATGAGGCTTGAAGGCAATTCTATGGAATTTAATTGTTAAACAGAATCCTCAGTGAAATTGTCTAGGAATGTCACAAAATAGAAAATTCGTTACGATGTTATTTACTATTCAGGCTTCTTTTTGTTTGCTTCCACCAGCAGGATGCTGTTTTCCCTCCCAATATCACAAGATGTAATCTCATGTAATCACATGAACTGTTGCTATTTACAGTACCGTTTCCAATTAAACAGTGTTCACACGAGGAAAACACGCAGGGTCAGGTCCTAAGAGCATACAGGTATTTCAGCAGCAGTCTATCAGGATAGTCTTTGCTGTAATGGAAAAGAGTGGGTTAATTTGAAAATTCTGGCTTGCAGACCACTGAACAGTCCTTAGAAATGGAAACTCGTAGTTGCTTTTGCAGAACAATTATAGAAGGCTATCTGGGCCCCCAAGTCTGTGTTTTACTACTCAACCACTAAGTAACACTAGAGCGATGAAAACAACTTGGGCTTTACCTCAACTCCGTCCTTAATGTCCTACTAGGAATTAATTCTTCCACTGCAGTAGTATTCCGAGGCTCTGATTACGTAGCATTATGTCAGGCCACATGAAATAAATTGCAAGAGGAATTTCTGAAGGGAAAGTAAGTCCTATGGTCACGAGAAAATTCCAAACCTGGAATTCAAGATTCCTGCCTCTCAGCCAAGCGAGTAAAATAGTAATCCTACTGATTGGATTAACCAAGCTATCTGAGCTTCTCCAGCTCCCAGCGGTAGGACAATCCTGCCTCAAAGCTGGTACAACCAAATGCATTGGGTTTTTAGAACATATAGGGAGCCTCTAAAGCTGTTCCATGGCACCTCTGAGGCTGAAAGTACTATTTCTTGTGCATTCTGTAGGACTTAATACAGGATTCCAGAAGGCTTCAACTAGCACTAAGAGATCTCTTTCTCCTCCTTGGTTTTATAGCTCTTTTAGTCATTGTATCAGAACACTTCTGACATGGAAGGCAAAGGGGGCAGATTGGAATCAAGTCCCACTGAAAGTCGGTTGGATTTGGGGACTAACATGCCTTGCAACAATACCCTATGTTAACATCTGTGGGACTAGTTATATACTTATGTGTGTTATTGGATCAGACTCAAAAGACAAGAGTCAAGCCCTAAAAGGACAAGGTGAGGGATATGCACGACTGGGACATGAAAAATAGGAATTAAGTCAAGCATGCAAAATTGTCATTAAAATTTACCAGTCCAGGGACTAAATATATGTCTCTCCCTTACAAAGCCTCATGGAGAAAATCTTATAAAAATTAATAGGCACTGAGTCAACAGCAGTCTACAGGAATAAAATAGGATGCCATATAAATTACTCTAAAATCTACAAGGAAGGGTGAAGTTTCAGAGAAGTTTTATTTTCTTAAAGGCTCATATTTTAACTTCTGCAATCACAATAAAGGCCTAGAAAATGTCTAGAAGAGGAAATAATTTACAAGTAAATGTAATAAAAAATGTTGTTGTACTTGTCTTGAAGAAAATGACTTGCCCATAGATAGTAGAATTTTACTCTTGAGTTAGATCTCACTTAAACCTGTCTGGTATTGTACTGTTATTGATAAATCCTAGAGGAAGTTCATTTAAATGGCATCTGTAAATTATTAGCATTATCTTATTTATTCTGTTCTATGATACAGAAGTTCTGCACAAATTTAACAATAGGTACCTCACACCCAAGAAAGAGCTAATGCTCCACAAATTAGGGAATGAGACTGCAAGGCAAATGGCTAAAATGCTTACCAAGACAATAGGAAGTCTTAGTTCAAGGGCACACCCTGCCACCGCTCACATCACTTACTCCAAACGGGGGCGATACCTTCTGTATTATAGAGGCGTTGAGAAGATAAATGCAGCAAGGACCACGAGCTGTTTCATTTACAGATGACCACGGATGGGGAATAAATTCTGTAGGAAAACAGAATCAACAGCATAAATTAAACTGATTCATCAACAAGCAATACTAAACATCTCCTCAAGCTAAGTTAAGCCTTAAACTTCAGGGTGTAACCCAATTACCACTGGGGAGTTGATATTTAGATCTTGATCTGAAAGATAGCGTTGCATCTATCTGCAGACCCACCAAAACAAGGCCCAAGCTATCTGAAGAAATTCTGCTGCCTTATACATCCCGTACAGCACTACGTGCATTTATGCTGCTTGTTTTCTTACATTAAAAGCTCCAAATGCCAAGTCCAGCCTCATGTAACAACACACGGCATTATGCAGCTCTCCAGGTGCTCTGTGGCTATTTCATCTTCCCCTGGAACATTTGGTATTGAACATTGCCAGAGGCAATGGACCTTCCGGACCAACAGCCTGCCCGCTATGGCAAATCAAATGCTTGCCATAATTTTTCAAATGGCAGAGGTTTAGGTAAGCAAACATCCCCACCCTATCACCCTAGACAAAACATGAATACACTGCAAAGCTGTGCTGCTTGTCTCACGTGAACCCTGCTCGTAATGTAAAGCTGGCAAGGTGTGACAACTGCCTGGAAGGACAGTGAGTGTTGGAACAGATGTAGGTCAAATTTGTGTCCAGGTACCAGAATACACTGCCTATCGATAAGTGCTGCTTTGTTTTCACTGAAGGCGTTCTGTTCCCATTAGAGTAACACAGATATTGACAGAGAAATAAAACTAATGCGCTGCGATAGATGCCCACATCCTTTTCTTCCAGGAGTTTAAAACCTATGTTGTACTGTGAGCAAGCTACACACCATGCAAATGGAAAGCGCTGTTAGAAGGAATACCTTCCCCATGAGAGCTTGTTGTCTGTCGCAAGAGTCATTTAAAACCTCTCTGGATGATGCACTGGAAAAATAATCTGCTGGGAGTACAGGGGGAGGGATGGACCTGATTATCTAATAGGTGTTCTCTGTGTCTAATTATTAGGCTTGGGCAAGAGATACAAGGGAACGCAGCAACAAACCAAAAACAGCTTAGAAAATATTATCAAAGCCTTTTTCTACACAGTTACACAAGAATTTCAGGATATTTACAAAGCAGGTTGTTAAATTCTGTGCTTTCAGTATGCCCGTGTAAAGGAGACTCTGACCGAATGCCCAAACCTACCATCAGTCACCTGGAAATCTGGGGCTCACTGCATTTCCCTCGCTGGGTGGTTTTACCTCTCACAGACTCTGTCGATATAACCTTGGGCTTCCAGAGACAAAAATAACTGCAGGTTTCCTTTCTGCACAACTAGAAAATGCCAGCCTCTGGCTGAAAGGCATTTGGGAATGGGACTCTCTTCTACTTCTGCATACAGGGGCTTGCGCACCAGAATCTTGAATTCAGAAATGATTTAAGCAGTAGTCATGAGGTCAAATAAGCTCTTTCAAAAGATCTTCCAGTAGATTTTTGTTCACCTTTATCTTTACAAGATGGAATGAGGTTGATGTGAGTGCAATGTTCTTCAAACTGAAGGGAAAAGAAGGGGAGGACAAACAGAGCCAAAGGCAGCGTTTTTGGGCAACCAAAATGCCTTCTCTCCCCTCTGCCAGATACAGCCATCCATGGTTTTCTTCTTGCCAGTCCTTTCCAACAATTTTCTGCTTCGTGACTGCTGCAACATTAGCATTAAGGATATTTTGTAAGATAATATATTTGAGCCCTGAGAAAACAAATGTTTGGAGTATCATAAGCAAATGGTAAGAAGTGGGAACAGAGGCTACAACAACAAAAAATCACTTTCCCTGGTGCCTCAATTCCCCCTTTCTCAAAATAAGCAATATTCCTGACCTCCTTTGTGAAGTGCTTTGCAGCCAACAGAATTAAAAGTACCAGGTAGAAGCTATGATTCATTATTACAGTGAATGAATTTCAAACAAAATGTACTTTTGGACTAATCCTGCAAGTCTTCGGGTTAAGTTACAAACAGCCTCTGTTTAAGTTAATCTGGGGACTCAGCAGCTTTCAGGATCAAAAAAATACCAAAATAATGTAGTCTTTCTATATCTTAGTTTGACCATTACAACAAGCACAAGCAGTTATTTGTTTCACCACTACATCATCAAGAGGCTTCATTAGCGTATGTAGCATAGTTCAAGATCCTCTGTTGAAAGATGCCCCATAACTGCTAAACATTATTCATTAATAAATACCTTATATATGCACATGAGAATTTTTTCGCTCTCCAAAAATAACAGGTTGTTTTCCTGCCCTTTCTGCCACACAACCACATATATACTAAGTGCAGAGTTTTTTCCCTAGCACCTCTACAAAATTTGTTAGGACAGATTTGGCTCCTCTGTTTCAACTCAGTTAGGAAAAAGGCTGTAAAAGTTCAGCCATGGATGATTTTTTTCCTCTTAGACACAGAATATGATCTAATTTCTTTGTTGCTGCTAGGCTTACAGAGACAGTTTTGAAAACTATCCTCAGGCTCCCCATCCTTTACTTGGGGTGCGCATTTCAGATTTTTGAATGAATCCCTTTTCCTGGATTTTAATTGACAGTGAAAACCTGATTTCTGAAGCCAAGGTAAGGTACTGAAGGTAAGTGATCAAAACACTGCCCCTGTAATAAATCACTGTAGTCCAGGTCACGGTTTGGAGTGTGAATGCAGCGTTCAATAAAGAAACACACTCCACCTTTCAGCTTCAAGCCGACCCCAGCTAATTGACCTCATTGTGGTCCCCCCATTAATCATTCTGGCACAAGGGGCAAGAGGCAGCTCCACTGCATAGACTTTTGCGGGGTGGGGGTGGAAATAAAAGGTAAGAGGAAATCATAGACAATTCTTCCTTAATTAACTCATTGGATTTCCTGCTTTGTTAGATGTCACAGTTTTACCAATGCAATATGAAGAACGGTATGGATGGTTTGTCCAGTTTGAGCTCACGTAGCCCACGGATGCCCAGCGCAGCAAACAAAAGTAGATGTGAACAACTGCCTGGTACCAGGTCCTACAAAGACACAGGAGAGTACAGCAGGGTTACGTAATTGTTGGAAAACCCGAAGCAAACCACGCTACCCTTTCATAAAAACTTCCCTTCAAATATTACGAGTTCAGTTCTGTGCGTGACCCTGCTGTCATTCAAATAAGAGCAGAGCAAATGAAATTACTGCTATATCTGCATAGGGTTTCCTATAAACGTTGTGTGAAGAGAATATTGTGCCAGAGCACATTGGGAAACAATGAATCAACATCACCTCTTAGCAATTTTCTTTCAAGACTTCAACCTTTTTTTTTCAGCTATAACCAACATCACCTAAAAGTTTATCTATTTATCTAATAAGTCAGCGTGATCACCCAGAGAGCCGTGGCCATGCTCATGTGAAGAATTTCAACAATTTAAGTTAAGGAAGTGACCCTACTGACACAGAAATGAAGTCTGCACGTAGACAGAGAGAATGTGTGCCATTTCCAAACGTAAATGAAGTTTTGGATTCCAGAATGATCAAGTTAACAATATTATTTAGATGTATAGGTGCACAGACACCTTTAAAAACCGGGTTAAAAAGTCATTGGGAGCCAGTGGAATATAAGAACTGAAGTCTCTAATAAAAAAGGAACATGTAAGCACTTTCGTATTTTTTATCTTGTCTTTCATTTAGGATTATGCCTGCTTTATTTTCGATCGGCATAAATCTGTTCATAGGCTGTGAACAACCAGATCTGACTTTAGTGGCCCTGCTTTGAGAGGGGAGTTGGAGCAGGTGACTTTCAGGCATGCTTGACAACTTAAGTTATCCTACAACTGCATTAGAAAAGGTTTTAGATAGACAGAAATAAGCCTTCTAAACACTGAAATCGGAGGGATCTAAACATGAGCATGCAATTGTTTGCTAAACCGCCAGCAATTTCTGGGGAAACATCCACCCCAATGCAAGGATTTTCACAACCACCTAAAGGATTTACTGAAAACCATGAATTTAAATTAAGTAAAGAGCTCAAAACTCAGGGACATAATCACAAGTAACAGTGACAGAGAATATTAACCGTCCTCAGAAATTGCTGAATATTCAGGAAGAGGATAAAATATTTAGGAGCTCCATAGTCCTGTCATCATACAAGATGTCCCACTGAACTTGCTCATCTAAACAAGCATTATTATATTGCAGAGATTTCACAAACTGTGGTGTGCCATGAATGCACAGATTTGGGATCATCTTCTAGCTCAAGCAAATGCTATAGTATAGGGCTATTAGAAATTTGAATTTGCAAATGATCGGTGTTTGATATCCAAAGGCCCTGGGTATGTGAGCCAGGTTGCTTGAAACATGAATATCAGAATTTCTGCAAAGTCAGATCCCTAATCTTACATTTTTGAAGACATGCTCCAGTCTTTCCCGAAACTCCTTCCTTCTCCATTTTTCTCCATTTACATTGAGTGAATGCTTGAATGCTTCCCCGCTAGCAATTCAAAAGAAAGGACAATCCCCTTGGAGCGTGAGACACAGAACCTATTAATAAGCAAATGGAAAGAGCTGGCATATATTCCTCATTGTTTAATTCGTCAGCCACTAGAGTCTGAAGCATTTCTCTCCAGGGCCTCAGCCACGTAGAGTCAGTGTGGGAGATGACTTAATGCTATTGTCTTGAGCAAACTCTCTCAAACTCTCACACACAGCAAGGACTCACAGGATGAAGGCACTCATTTAAACAGACAGGTCTAGATTTTGGGGGAAACAAGCCTTTAATCCTATACATGCTGCCCACACCTGTGCAAGATTCAATTTTGTGGGTGAAAGGGAGTGCAGAGCTTTAGGGAAATGACACACTCTGCAGAACTGATGAACTGTGTGAAGATGGCTGGTGAGAAGATCAAGCCCTTATCCCCAACTGGAAACCTACCACTTCAGTTTGTGCTTCTGGGGCTGTCTTAACCCTCTCCTCCCTTGAATCTGATTTTCCCCTTCCCCTCCTGCAATACTGAGCAGTCTGAACAGATTTCAAGTGAGTGCTGCCTGATACTTACTTTCCTCTCTCTGCCTTGGTGATAACAGGGGGCCAACTTTTGTATTGCATTATTATTTGCAGGATTATTTCCATTAGGGGAAAAAACGGAAAGGAGAGTCTTTTCCACTTATGGCAACAATTAATATTTTTTGCCCTCACACTTCACAGATTTTGAATAACTACACCTAGGACCTGGCCCACAGAACATCATTCACTGGGGAAGGAATGCTGGGTTTTAAGTCAGGCTCAAGGAGAAAGAGGCGGTGCTGAGGTCTATACTCACAGAGTTCTTCTGTCTTTCTCCATCATCTTTCTCCATCTTACAAGCATTTTCACCCCCACTGCCCCTGTATAAAAAACAATATTCTGCCAAGCAACAGGAAATATCAACACTAATACAAGAAATTTAAAGTACAAGAACCCACTTTCCTTTGAATTGAGGACACACAAGTGTTGGGTCTAACAGCATGTTGTATTACCTGTCTGAGGTTCATCTCCTGCTCAACAGGTTGAACACTTCAGCTTCAGTCCCTTAAAATCTTTGAAAGTCTGTTGCATTTCTGCATCTAACACACCCAGCTTGTTTGTGGATACACTAGGAACTTTCTGTGGTGAGAAAAAACAAACAACAACAACAACAAAACCCACACCAACAGCCAACCATCTGGATAATTTCCTTCCGAAAACATTTCCCCCACATACTTGTTATGTCTCCCTAAAGCTTCTGTCCTGGCTCTTCCCATCGTGTGATCTGCTGTGTATTTAAATTTCAGTCTGTGTGACAATACTACTGGGTATATCCTGTACTTAAATCATTTACTTGTCTTTCATATTGACACTTTCTCAAATGCAATCCCATCACACAAGTGCTTCAGTGACATGTTGAATATATAACAGACTCCCTAGCGGACACTGGTCATTTTAATGTTGTGAACAGCTCGTCACACCTTTCATCCTCCTTCCACCTTGCTGCATTTGCTATTTCTACTGTATAAATTGGGGTGACCATGGAATGACAATAATCTCACATTGATGCACCACTTTTCATCCCACTGGATTCCTAAGTGATTTACAGATTTCACATATGATTCACTGCATCATTTCTGTGACAGAACATAGGCTGAACCAGTGCTCATATTAGGTGAAGCTATCACCATTTGAAATTGCAGGTTAGGTTTCAGAAAGAAAGAATTTGAATAACCCCATTAGAAAAACATGCCAGTCAAAACACCCCTGAAAAAACGCACTGGATTTTTAAGAATCCCAACTGTTTAAGACAGTTTATGATTCATGCTCAAGCAAATAATGCTCTTGGCATTGTACAAAGAGGACAAAGCATTTGAGCTGTCAAGAGGGAAAGGCAGATAATGAAATGTACATAGGCACAGCCAAAACATTTAGTGTGTATTTCATCTGTATGTTCTCTATATATACAAATATACACAGAGTTTCAGGTGGAGATATATATCTATCTATATATATATATATATATCCACATTCATGAATATTCATCCATACACTTACACGTTTGCCTTAGGATGGGTTTGTTCCACATTCGTTTTCAAGCTTTTTGCATGAACGCATTTATTTTCTAAAAACCAACCGTAGGTACATCTGTATAGGCAACGGGACATGAACAGAATTCTCCCATTGATAATTGCAGTAAAGTGTTATAGTTCATATTCTGAACATGTAAAGAGCCTTCCATCATGAATTCACACAGAACACTCAAAAATTACAGTAAACTCTGAATATATTAAGGGAAATAGTCACTGGAAATCCACGAAAAACAAGAAGCTAATCAGTTCAGGAAGATCCATACTTCACTGACGATGAAAAAAACCCTCTATCTTACACTATACCTCTACAGTTTTATTCAGCAAAACAAGCCAAAATTGTCCCAATTTAAGAATTGAAAGGAATTAGTATTATTTTAAAATTTTACAAAGTCTGACAGCAGGCAGGAGTGTATCCACAGAAATGTTTGTGTGACATGTAATTCCTTACCTGGCATCTGTAGACCAACAGGACACCTCTGGCTGCAACAACGGAAAGTGCCACTCGATGAGCTACATTAGCCTGATAAAGTACAACACAAAATATTAAATGTTTTGTGTAATACTATGGTTCAACTTTATCAAACATTATCATTTAAACAAAACTTCTAGCATCTATCAAAACATTATCATTTCAAGCTCAAGCCTTTGCAGTAGACCCTGTGAAAATGAAGCCACCTGTTTCACTACCGTTCTAATTTATTTGAATAGTTAAAAAATACATTTTTCCTCATAAAATCAGCTCCATCGAAGCCCCCAATTTACTCTGCTTGGATACACTGATATTCTTATGCTATGAAGGGTGACCAATATGGGTTATTACCAGCCTCAGAGATGACCATTCTACTGGAAATACCAGCTCTCATCTGGGGAAAACACTTGAAAGCAAAGCTTTGTAAATGCTCTCTAAAATCAATCTTAACGGAACACATTGACTTGAGAGCTTCTCAACAGCGGCAGCACTGGAAAAGCAGACCGGCAGAGTCTTGGACTGTTGAGTTGTTACTGTTATGTTTTACCTAAAAGGTGACCTGAACCGATGTGTAACAGACGTCTTTTAATATAAAACTATGTACTGCATGCACATACAGTCACTTGCCCAAACAGAGAGAAACTGCAGTTAGTTTAACACACTGCTGTAGTTTTACAAAGAACTACCTGAAGCCTTGTCCAGAGTTAAGACAACAAACTCAAATCACATTCACTTATAGCAGAAAAACTTGTAAATTGCCTTGGGGGAAGGCTTAGGCATTGCATGTATGTCATCAGCACAGTGGAAGTAAGCAGCCTTTAATACACTTCAGATTTTCTCAATGATCTCAATGTGCTGGCTCCATAAATGTTGGAACATGTAGAGATTTTTTTAAGTCCCTCATTTCAACTTCAACGGTCAGCCAAAACAGGAAGAGTAATGAATGGCGACACTGCCCTTAAGAGGACCAAAGTTATTAGCCTAATGCATCGGGAGGAATGATGCATTAAGACATTAAGAATCAAAACAATCACATTAATGCTTGACAGCGTAAGCAGGAAACAAAAGATGAGAGCTGTAATACAAACCATATGGCTTAATAACTAATCTCTCATTTAAGCACCATTATTAAAACACCTCCTAAATGTTTGGGCCTTAACAGAACATCTCAGCATCATTATTTTCCATATTTATTCTTTTATTTCCTCCTCCCCCGCTCCTCTCCCTACTCTTTCCCCTCTCTAATTTTTTTTTTTTTGAAAAGATCTTCAAACTGCTTCTCCTTTCACAAAGTCCAAATCCTACGTCAACCCAATTAAGCCTACACAGTCATAATAAATGAGGGTTGTCAGTTAGTCTCACTTGAGACACAAACTGTAGCTAATATTACTCAATATGCAGATGTTTTCTGTCTCTTTCCGTTGGAAAAAAAAAAGTATTATTCAAATGGATTAATGATAAATTGCTATTAATACAAAGAGGATATGCTACAGAATGACACAAGGTTGCAGAAATGTCAAGTGGAGATGTGTGTGAACAATGAAGTCCTTTCACCATGCTGATGTGTTCCAGTAATTTATATGTTGTTGTGGTTCTGGACCACTACAGCTATCCCTTGAAAAAAAAAAGAAAAAAGAACAAAAAAACAACAAGAAAGAAAATCAAACAAACCTAAAAACCAGGTTGCATAAAAATGTTAGACCCTCTTACATGGGCTTCAGCCAATTCTCAGCTTGTAGGTGATGCTCAAACGGATACCAGCTGGGGATCTCTCAGAGGGAGACTTTCCAGTAAGAACTGCTGGGCTCATTTTCAACTCGTACGGAAGTTGCTGGGAGTTAAGAGTACTGCGAATTCCTGAAAACCAGATTGCACCTGATTCTTGAAAGCAAAGCGGCAGGAGTATAAACCCAGCGGCTGTAGCTCCGATGACTTCAATGCAGTTAATCTCCACACCAATTCAAACTTTGTCTTAAAATTTAATTATCACCAATATTATCAACGCCAACTTGAAGTATTAAAAGTTAATTAATTAAATGCCTCCATCAGCATTTGTTTTCGTCAGTCCTTGAAAGAGTCTTTCTGTCGATAGTTGAATTTTTTCTTTGATTTTATGCTGCTCTTTCTACAGCTTTCCTGATTTTTATGCAAGCATTTCACAGATTGAAGCATAATGCTAATTGCAGAAAATTTGGAGCTGAATTTTAAGCATTTCGAAGCTCAGGAAAGCATTCAAATCCTGAGTCAAGGAATTAACTTCAAAACAGAATTTATATTTGAGTAACAGATGCAGAAAGAAACCACCAAAACGCAGGTCTGGGAAAGCACTTCAAGAAATCTTTTAAGACAATTTCTTTAAATTTATTTTTAATTGAAGAAATAGCTTTTTGGAGGAGCTGAAGGGATGCAAGGGGAAGGAATACATACCATCTTGTATTGCACTATTGTCTTGCCAAGATTAGGGCTTCATGCAAGTAATTCAGAGTTGTGCAAGTTTTCCAGAAAAAAAAGAATCAAGAAGTACCTTTACAGTTTTGCTTCCTCCTCAAGTACCAGCTGCTGCATTTTGTGCTTTAACAATCACATATTCCTACCGAGCTGCTATATAAATGCTAATGATTATGATCATTCTTTTCTTTGTTTTCCCCCCTCTCCTACAGTTAAAGATTTTTGCAGTGTAACTGAATGTGCTAATTTGTCTACGTTAGAGCCAATGTTTAACTGAAGACAGAGTAGTGTTTTCATTCAAGAACAGTTTTCTGGAAAGCACCCAGAGTTTGAAATTTTGATGATGGGTGGGTCTTTTTCCTCTTTTTTCCCCCCCCTTTTTTTTTTGGTGTTGTTTTCAAAGCAATTTAATAGGGGTTGAAATGTTATAGAAATATCTAAGTTTCAACAGATAAGTACCAAAAAAAAATAATTTTTCTCCTGTATTTAACCAGTCTTGGCATGAAAGCAGATATGTTAATTGTTGAAATTCCAATTATATCTGCTGTTACATAAACAATAAGATATTTCAACAGAAACTTACTTCTACCAACCAAATTATTTTAAATGATATTCCAGTAACTACCTTGGGCTGATACTTCTACTTACTACTGAATTAAGAGTTCTTCAGAATGAAAGCAGGAGTTATGAGAGCCACAGTAGATTCTACTGTAGATTAGATGTCAGGAGAGGCGTGTAAAATCGACCAGCAATCTACTTATTTTTTTTTTTTTTTTTAAAACTTTCCTCTGGCTATTCAATATATACACAATCTGCACATTTGTTACTACAATAAGTGATCTATCTTTCAACATCGTGGACTTTGTCTCTTCTGTGGACAGAGCAAAACGGATTTGAATGCAGATATCGACAAATTAAAATATAAAATACTACTCAAGGTTCTAAAAGCGAGATACTGTAAATCTGCTTTTGATCTTAAAGCGTAATGGTGTTGACTGTAGCAGTTTCAGTAGCACAAGAAGAAAAGGCAACAAAGTCTTACAGTAAATGAAATTGAAGGTTATCTACTGGATCATGGACTTCTACAGTATTTAATATATCACCTGTGCTTTGGTGAAGCTTAACATAACACGCTTCCTCACCATTTTCTGCATTTGTAAGTGAATGAAAAGAAAATCACAAAGGAATTATGGTTCCAGACTGCATAAGTAAATGCAGAAAACTTTAGATTATCTTATTTAATTTTTTATTCACTCATTTTGCATCCTCTGTTTGGAAGGAGTTGGCTAAGTATGTCAGTTTCCTGCCTTAATTGGAGTCTCTGTCTACTGAGATCTACAGTAAGTAATAAATAGATTCTCACCTACCTACTTTCTGAAGCTATTCAAAGCCCACCTGGGCTACTGATGTTCTTGCTTACAATGGAGAATAGAGAAGGAGCTGAAGGATTTGACACTGCCTGAAACAGACACTTAATAAATAGTGTTCTCTTGAAATGATTAAAACCAGCTGGCCTCGGTGAAACAGTGTAGAATTTAACTTGGGAGACTGAAATAAAGATAAAGTCAGAATAAATTCATCTTTTCTTCCCAGCCTTGCCTTCCTCATCCTGCTCCCTTCCCCCAAGGCAGCAAACCTGTTTTTCATAACTGTAAAAAGGAAAAAAATAAAAATAAATCCTGGAATTCCTAGTAAAAGAGATCAGCCAAATTTAAACTGTTCCAAAAAACATGAAAACCATTTGAAAATCTTCCGAGTCTCCAAGAGACTAGTAATTCCCAACATTTGGCTGCTTAGCTTCAAAAACTGAGAGGGTAAAAAAAAAAAATGAAAAAAAAGGAAAATTTAAAGCACAGGAACAAGATTTCCAGTCATGAGTAATGATTGTCAGGGACCCAGGCCGAAACACACTGAAGAACACCTGCCTTACTGATAACCGATTCCCTTTAAGATATGTCAAACTGGACTGCCTGGAACAGATTCACCTAAAGTGAAATTTTTCACTTTGAAAAAAAAATCTCAGCTCTGAGATTTTCCATTAAAATACCATCAATCTTTTTTATCCCTAAAGGAGTCGCAAAGTGCTTCAGAACCAGTGCTTAGGGGAACCTCTGTGCTCCAGCGAAGTCCAGCTGCCACGTGGGTGACAAGCAGCAGCTGCCGGACACCACGCCGCGATGCTCTCAGACCATTCAGCAGATCACAGCACGTCACCTAAATGCAAGTGCAGAGAAAAAACAATTTAGAGCATTGTTAACTAGCATAAAGTTTCACCAGCCTGACAGGTCCAGCAGCCATATAGGAAGCTTTTAGAAGTTCTTCTCTGACCACACGTTCGTGCTTTCCTCCCCTAAAGTTACCCGTCTCCGAGCCTCCCCACCCATAGCCACACCTGAGCTGCGAGCACCAGTTTAACAGAAACCCTGCCTGAAGAGGGATTGCCACGGTACATGCTATAACCCCCCTGGGGGTCCAGCACTTGTGGCAGTAGAACTAGAACTGAATTAAACCAATGCAAGCTGATTGTTGCTTGCTTGCCATCTTTTACCCCCAAAATGAGCTCTTCAGCATACGGGATAACGCGAGGATGAGCTACCCAGCTAATGAAAGGCTGCCCATGATTATACGTGAAGAGATCAGTGCAGGGCATATAAAACGACCAAACCAGACCCAAGCACTTTTCCCATTCAGATTTACAGGAGCATCCACCCTTTTAACCAGGAGCTAAATGTTTATCAGAGGGGGTACACCATATTGCACTATTAAAGACATTCACTGAGCTTACAGCCTGAAGGGTTGTCTGTACACAAGGTTTCTGTCCAAGACTGAGGCCAGAAGTTGTTTTTCAGACAGAATAGAGTAAAAAAGAAAAAAGAATATTCTTAGAACTATTAGTGCTCTAGGAGCTCATTTGTCATGCGACACATGATAACTGACTTGAAGAAATGCAGGCACGGGCTAAAAACAAAAAAAACCACAACATTAAGTTTTGAGCTTGTATTCAGGGGTCATAAGCCTGAGGTTGAGAGGTAGGGGAAGAACATTAACACAGACAGACAGAGAGGGAAAGGGTCTGATCCTTCTTAGAGTGATATAAAGCTAGAATGAATCCTCTGAAAGTTTACCTGTTAGCAACTTATTTTACATGAACCTCTAATAAAAGTTGTTTAAGGAAAATCAGAAATTGCAGGCCTTGGCTAGGATTTCTGAGAACCACACCTTGAATACCTCTCACTTACAAGACACTGGGTTTTCTTTTTTAATCTTTTTTCCCCAAGACACCAGTGAAAATTACGCACCCAATTCTACAGCTGAAAGCAGTGGATCTGGAATGGAAATTGCTGTCAGTTTGAGAGGGAAAAAGGATTCTTTTCATTTTTTAAGGAAGCTTCATTTGCAATGAAGAAAACAGTCTTTTTTAGGTTGAAAGACATTAAAAAGCCAGGATCAAATCCAAACGGAACTTTCCAATTATTTTTGCATGGAAGTCTTCCTTTAAGAAAGGTTTTTAGGAAGTGATCTGCTTGCAACAGAAGTTTAGATTTTGACAAAATTACTTCTAAGCAGAAAATAATAACATCAAAACTTGTCTGTCACCTAACCACCATCAGCTTGCAGCACAGTCTGTGCCTCTGAGCCTTTAGTGCTACAGCAGCTGCAGTATGTGGCACCTCCACATATGAGACAGAACGCTGTCCTTCTATTGTGAGATTACCTTGTACTTTGTTCTTTATGATACCTTCATTCAGTTTCCCTTAGAAGTTTCCTTTTTCTTTTTTTTTTTCCTTAAAAAAATTCATTTGTTTTGAAAAAATCTGGGCTTCAAAATTGTGGTCACTTAGGGGCCTAAATTTTCATTTTCACCAGACTGGAGTTTCCAAAATGATACCAAAACCAACACTACTTAAAAATCTTTATTAGCATTCCTACCTACTTTACGAGACTAATCATTAGTCACTTGTTTACATGGAAAAGCTATGCTAGCAGAAGCCAATGGATGAATCTTAATAATTCTACTAATATAAATCCCCCCGTGGAACCTATTCTTCCCTTATGACTCTTTCATGGATCTCCCTGGAGGAGCATATATACAAAGAAGTTATACCTGTCCAGCTGTAGTGGTAAAAACTTTCACAGAATCTAACAGAAAAGATTCCATTTTAATTAAGTCAAATTCTATAAATTCACTCTTACGTGAAGAGGAAAAAGTATGAGAAAAGTGCATCAACAATATCCTACCACATCTTCTTTCAGAGGAGATTTTAACATGAACATGGAACGCCAGTAGAAGTGAATTAGACTGCAAGGAGCCCAGCAGCTTATTTGGAAGTGCCTACAAAAAAAAGTATTAAAAAAAATCACTTAAGATTTAACATTTCACTGCAGTCAGCATTTCTATAGAGGAATTTCACCTTCCAGTTACTTCTTCCACTTTTCCCACTCTCAAAATCCACAAACGAGGAGAATCCCCAGCAACAGAAAGAAAAATCAAATCTCATCAATGCATGCTCAGAGCAAAGGCAGTAAATCAAGGCAAGACAGGCACTGAAACAAGTCCAGTGGCTGGGGGTAGTGTGATGTACCCGTACAAAAAAGCTGGACGGCATTTCCACAATCTGGAACAGCCAGATGAATTGATAACCCTACGGAGTGTCGCTTTATGCCTGGCAGTACACACTGCCTCCCTGATCTTCCTTCCCTTACCTGGAACAGCCCTGGTTTTGCCAAGACAATGCTTCCTCGTGTGTTCCGACATTCTTGGCTTGATCCAAAGATAACTGTCTTGGGAAAAGAAACAGGAGAGATCATCCACACTTTTCTTCATAGCCATAAATACTTGTCTCATAAACTGAAGAGTATAGGAAGTTTGTTTTATAACGTGGTGTGCTGTCCCACTCAGACAATGGGAAGTGCATGCCTTTTCCTCTTTTCTTTCTACTTTTCTTTCTAGAAAGACAAATTAACTATCTGCCAGAATGCTGCATTTTATACCAGGTTTAATTTTAAAAGAAGCTTTTTTTTTTTCTTTTTTAAAATGAAGATTATATCAAGATATTTTGCTAAAATACATCTGCATCTTTAGCTACCCAGACTGCTGCTTGTTGGAGAGGTGACGTGTGCTTTTCAGAATCACATGGCAAGCATGACTGAAAACCAGAAAACTTCTCAAACACCAAATTTATTTGGACAAAGGGCCCCACTTAGCTCCTTTTGCCCCATTTCCCAGTTAAGCAAGGTTGTTATCTAGAAAGAACAAAACACCAATACTAATTTTACTGCATCCACAAGGGTTTAGGCTTCCAGTTGCATTCATTTTATTAGGAACTGGGTGATCAAATTCCTTGGGCAGCCTGGGACATTCTGAAAGCAACATTTTCACTGAATTATAACGCGAATAAAAATCCCAGTTGGTGCAAGTAAAATACTTGTAAAGAACATGTCACCTCCTCAGCTGCTGTGGTTGGTTGGAATGGTCTTTAAAAGCTTGCTTCCGCAGCCAGTTAACAAAACGACACCTCCAGCACGATTCACACAAGGCTCTGTTGGTGCCGAAGTCCAGGGTTCAACTTCTGCCAACCACCTGCTATAGTGGTTTCTTTTCACAAGAGCTCTGACTGTTCGGGTTGTTAA
Source organism: Anser cygnoides (assembly GCF_040182565.1). Lineage (NCBI taxonomy): Eukaryota > Metazoa > Chordata > Aves > Anseriformes > Anatidae > Anser > Anser cygnoides. The sequence continues at coordinate 3,021,119 of NC_089898.1, read as the reverse complement.
TCTAGGGGCAAATTTATGACCCATTATGCACCACTGTTCACCAAGTTTCGTTTTTTAAGGTTAAAGCTAATAGTCAAGGAATTGAACCAATGAGACTGACTAGGATCAGGTCCTAAACATGTATGTTTTCAATTAATTTTAATAAAACAATGTTTGGCTCTGGCAAAAATCTTTCTTCTGTAGGTTTTAAAGCTATTTGTGGGACAGAGCCCCTGTCTGTATGTCACAGATAGGAAAATGGAGGCAGAATGGTGTATAATGACTTGTCTAAAGCCATGTAGGAAGCCTGCAAAAGAAACAGAGGTAGATCCGGACAGATCCACATTCCAGTTCTCTCCATCCAACAGTGTGTAAAGTCTTTGGAATATCAGAAATATGCTACAATGCACAGAAGTCTCAGATGAAATGGTGTTTTCTCTCACTGCAACAGCAGAACAAGCACTGAGAGAGAATGTCCTTGTCCTGGAAAAAAAGCCTCCACACAGAGGGGAAATGGGGAAAATAAGGCAGAAAAAAATGATGGGTGGAAAAAAAAAGAATTGGTCAAAGGAGATACAGACCAGAAACAAACCTCCTCTATCCACTGCTTCATCAGAGGGGTAACAATCCAAACTGAGGTCTGCCTGGCTCACTGAGCATACGAGTCAAAAAGGAAGAAGGGGAGAAGAGGAGAGAGAAAGAGAAGAGAAAGAGCAGAGAGAAAGAAATTAAACATGTAAACCTCTTCCTCCCAAAACCAGACAGTTGAAACAGACACCCTCTAAATGAATGCCCTGCTAGTGATGGTGTGAGCACTGCAGCCGTCCCAGCAGCAGGGTAGACCTCCCACACCTGACGTGTTGCAGAGCTTACAAATGCTCCACGAGACTATCAGGAGACTGCAAATCATGAAGCTGGCAATATTCAGCCCCCCCACATGCCATTACCAGTATGAAATTGGAAGACAAGCCTTGACTTATGGAGGCTGGATGATTCCATGTCACTCACTCACCATAAATCGATTAGGAGACAGCAAGGACCTGTTAGAGAAGTCATATTCATGCAGTATTTATCGCCTGATCTTACAGAAGCTCACGGGGACACCATTAATTGGGATCAGCCTTTCCAGGGACGAGAAGCCCCCGGTGCAATGGAGTCACCACGACTCTGTTCAGGGACACATGGAAGAGATGTGCTCCAAGGTGGGACCTACAGGTGGAGGGGCTTGAACAACACCAGGCACTTCAGCAATTAGCAACAAAGTTCTAATTGCTTTCAGGAGGCTTGGAATCGGGCTGAGTGGGTAGGTAGAGAGCTGGCAGTTCCCCAGAGCCAGAAACCTGAAATAGTCCCTGCAAGGTGGATTCACAGCCTGGTGAGTACATCGCTGCAGCTACAGCTTCGCTTGCGGGGAGCAGCATTTCGAACCCTCCTGCATTTCCCATGTGTTCTACCTGTTTACCGACGTGCGCCAGGACCAAGACGAGGAGCGCAGAGCTTTTCATCTTCAAAGGATTCTGCAAACCTGCATGCCTTTGCCACTGCTACAGAATGATAATTACCGTAAAGCAGACAGCATGGATTTGTTTAAGTGAGAGAAGACTCTCAGTCTAATTTTAGGGATTTGAACAGAAGGCGACACTCCAGCTGGGAGAAGATTTCCACTGAAAAGAATTTTTTGATGAAAACCAGAGGGTGAGGGGGGAGTTTCACAACATTATTTCCCTCCTTTTCCTAACCTGCTCGGTGAAATACACATGGGACGCTCATTGGTAACAGCCATTATCACTGAGGGAACCGTGATGGTCCCTGCAAAGGCTGTCAGCAGAATTTGAACCAGAGACCTTCTGGAACAAATATAGATCTCTACCAGATAGTTTAAAACCTAGTGAGCCGGGCAGCACAGCAAGACAGAGCACACTTTGCAAGTGGTTTACATGAGGAGCGGATCAAACTGGTGGTCTCAAAGAAGAGGACCCTTTGGGATACCAGACACAACCTCAGCACCTCAACCAATCCCTTCGGGTTTGTGGACAGCCCAATGCAGAGCAGCCAGGAGTTGCTGTTGCCTTAAACTGAGGCAAAAAGAAAAGGTGCTTGATCTGCTGAAATATTGATATGTCATTCCCCTCCTCCAAGCCAAAAAGAACCCGAGATTTTTTCTTGTCTTTTCTTTTTTTTTTCAGGGAAAGCAGGTATTTGGCAGAAATTTTTACTTAGTGAAAATAGCAATTTTTTGCAGAAAAGAGTTAAAAAAACAGGGTAGTTTTCATCAGCCTTAGTTCTACTTCACGTGCCCCACAAATAATGAAGATTTTCCCCTCTTTAAGGACAAGAAAAAGGTAGAAAATCCTCTAGCCAAGGAAGGACATTCATTCATTTTAAACCACAAAAATCACTTCTCTATGGAACATACATTTAAACTACAGAACAAAACAAAAAAAATCACCAAAGGTTTGCAAAATCTCTCCAAACTCAGAGCTGCTCTTAGAATTGATATTCTAGGAATAGCTCGACTAGGAGGAAACGCACCGAGGAAAGGCTGGACGGAATTCTCCCTCTCCTCTTCACACACGCTGCAGCAGCACAGACCCATGCGCTCTGCTCTCCCTCACTCTGGAATGCACACAGAGAAGAAATGAGACAACGGACCCAGGGCGAGTGTCCCTTGGTGCCCATCCAGCTCTGTTCCAACTGAAAAAAAAAAGAAGAAAAAAATCAAGTTGCTTAAAAAACCCACATGAGTATTTATAACTTCCTGACAGACTGGATTGCATGAAGCTTTAAGATCCCTGTAAAGTCTGCCTTCCCTTCTGGCTCTCCCTCTCTCCTTCTAGATGATAAAACTCGGAACTCTTCAGGGACAGCCATTTCTCCCCCAGATCTCCAAACAACGGCTGGCATCTGAAGACACCCCGCACTTTTCACACCACCTTGTTGTCAGCGTCTCGAGCTGTCAGATCCCTCTCCCCCCCTCCCGTGGCCAGCTCGAGGCTCTGAGTTCCATTAGCGAGTGTTTCTTGAGCAGCCTTGATTTAGAAGATAATGGGAGGCACAAGAGGAAAGCCTTCTAAGTGGCAGGTTTAAGCGGCAGAAGAAGCATGAATCCTGGCAAAAGCCATGGTGGGACTGCCAAGAAATTCTATCTGATGCAGGTGCAAATAGTTTTTCTAATTCAGACTCATTAAAATATGTATTTTGCAAAACGAATTAAATTAAAACATCTGGTAACTAGGGGAAAAGGCTAGGGGCTGGAGAGAGCAGGGCTCCGCGTGTGCGCGCACACACACACAATCACTTCGTCTCCAGTTAAAAAGTGGATTTGAAGGCCCCAGACTTCATCAGGATCCATAATTGTGGGAAAGTAACCTGAAGATGCCAAACAACAGGAAATTACCAGAAGAATCTGTCAGCACAATCAGCTGCTATTTTCATTGTTCTTTGGCAAATTTATACACAGTCGGGAACACCTGGGCTGGCACGCAGCCCGGCTTTGACTAATTGCCAGGGGAGAGGAGCAGTCATTTGTCTTCGGTGGGGTTTCCTACACTCGCTCCTCAAAACATGTGGTTTCACTTTTCCCCTCTCTCTGCAGGAAATGGCAGGACAGTGAAACGCAGAATAAATGAGTTCGATTCCAAGAGGTTGCCTCCTCAGAGGCCACTCCAAAAATAACTGTCTTGTGAGAGGCTGTTAATAACCAAGACTCTATATACTGTCTTCAGCAAACAACATTTCAAAGGCACACTGTTCCCTTTTCTCCCTAGACCCAATGTACATTAAAAACATTGTGGGGGGAAGAAAGGGAAGGGAGGGAGAGGAGGACGAACCTCAGCAGTTAAGAGTCCTGTATATTTTTGTGGGGAATTCTCACTCGCTTCAATCTGCCTCGCAAGATTCCCCAAACCTCAAGGAAATTGCTTGGATTTTCCTGCCTGCCTGAGCAAAATGTTGCTACGGGTTTCCAACATTGTTTGAGGATGAGCAAGCAAGTATCTATTAAACAACCACGTCAATCTCGATGGTCATTTGCTGAGGCGTTCCTCTAAATGTTGCATTAAGGAAGCCTCTCTCCCTATTTCATGCCTCCTGTGCCCTGAGGTCTTGGCACACCTGATCACAGCAGGATCCCACCTACCTGCAGCAGACAGCTGGGGAGTCCCAAGAAATCCAGGCACGGTCCCACCGACAGTTCCCAGCATGAAGTTAGTCTTCTGATCACACACAGTAATAAGGGTTATTCTAAGATTTGTAAAAGCCACGCAGTAATGAGGGTTATTCTAAGATTTGTAAAAGCAAGGCCATTGTTTCTAGGCAGTGCATTTCAAGGACTCATTTCCAACTTGCTAACGATTTGAAACAAATATTTGCTGCATGTGTCTTATATTAAAAAACCAAGTCCCCTTCCAAATGCAAGTTTTGAAACAGATTTTAAAGCTATATGACAGACAACAGAAGAGTCCCTGCAATCACCTGCATTATAGCTTTATCTCTGCCGAGACGTTGTTTTTGACATTGTAAGACTGCACTTTAAAAGATCACCTCTTTACAAGAACCACCTGTCTAAAGCGACAGCTTTTTCCTTTAACCTCAGAACATATTTTTAAGGTTAACATACCACTAAAAAAAATGCCCCCTCCTCCCATTACCACTGATTCTTAACAAATCCAGGCTAAGATGTCCCCTCCATGTAGCAAAAACATGTTTTATGTATTTCGGTTTTAAACCTGGACTATTTTCTAATTCAAATTGCATAGTATTTTACCACTTTGGATGGTGTTATGTCACAGCAGCAGCATGTTTTATATTGAAGTGTACATTCGCGTTTGGTATATTTTCACCTGCATCTTGTCCAAATCCTACAATGATTTAGTATCTTGGCGATCTGAAAGAAAAGAAAAGAAAAGAAAAGAAAAGAAAAGAAAAGAAAAGAAAAGAAAAGAAAAGAAAAGAAAAGAAAAGAAAAGAAAAGAAAAGAAAAGAAAAGAAAAGAAAAGAAAAGAAAAGAAAAGAAAAGAAAAGAAAAGAAAAGAAAAGAAAAGAAAAGAAAAGAAAAGAAAAGAAAAGAAAAGAAAAGAAAAGAAAAGAAAAGAAAAGAAAAGAAAAGAAAAGAAAAGAAAAGAAAAGAAAAGAAAAGAAAAGAAAAGAAAAGAAAAGAAAAGAAAAGAAAAGAAAAGAAAAGAAAAGAAAAGAAAAGAAAAGAAAAGAAAAGAAAAGAAAAGAAAAGAAAAGAAAAGCCCTAAAAAAAAAAAAACACATTTAAAACATACAGCAGATGATCATTAGGTTGGGTGAAGGAGCTAAAAGAACATTTGGGTTTCATTTGGTTTCAGTTGCAGACCCCTTAGCAGGGTAGAACTAAACTGTAATTCTAAACTGACCCACCTTTTCTTTCCTCTCCTCAACAAAAGGTGAAAAATGTGATAGAACATTTTACAATATGCAGCACATCAGTTACACTGCAGCACTGATAGAGTTCAGACTTGGCTTATTTTCTCTACGACTGAGATGTTTTGACATGTTTATTTGTTTAATTTGTTTATTTTGACTAGCTCTGATTATAATTGGCAGCAATGAGCAGAATTAACATTAGACAGTGTCTTAGACTTGTCGGTTACAATAACGCAAAAGGCATGTGAAGACAAATTCTCCAAAGAAGTGACAATAGCTAGAGTTTGGTTCAGCTGCGTTGTGGCTTCGCTAACGGGCGGCAAACAACTGACAGAACAGTACTGGAGCTACATGTTTCCCCCTGATTTCAGTGACACAAGATAAGACCCTTAAACACCTGAGAACACAACATCTCAAAATCATAAAATTTCTTGCTAGTTACTCAGAAAGCAACAATCTAAGCCTGAAATAAAGAGAAGATCCTCCAAACCAACAGGATTTGGATCGGAGCCTCTAGGTGAATATTAGATTATATGCACAGGGCATTTACCTCGCGCTCCTGAGTGTTATAGACAATAAAGAAAGGGCTCTTCAGCTTTCAGAACCAGATCCTTGGTTCATTCTTCACTCGTGTCAGGGAAGGAAGACTCTTCGACTTCACTTTGCTGTGAGCTTCATCACCATTGTTCCTTCCTTGCACAATGATTAGTAACAAACTTTTCTGGATTTGCCTTGTCTTGTCTTTTTTGTTTGATCTTTAATTGTAGTCACTGAAATGTTGTGAGAGTTAGGAAGGAGGGAGCAATCTATTCAAGACCCTGTAAAGCGTTTTCTTCAAGTCATAGCAATCCAAATGTTTTGCTTCAGTTCAGTTTTAAACAGCATGTATTTAAACTGTCAAAAACAAGAATATTTTCTGAGCTGCCGCATCCTTCACACAGGCTACTCTGCCATGATATTGCAGCCCATATGTTCCACAATATCACACTTCTCAGTGCTACCTAGGTAAACGATAACGCTAACAAATCCCCTTCTGTGCATGTAGACAATACAGCATGTGGGTGATAAATCTGGACCCAATTGATGGAGTTTACTTTCCATATCTGAAGGTGCTCCGTGAAGGTGAAGGCACCTTATCCCCTCCAAGTTTCTCTCCTGTTCCCTACCCCAACACAGTGTTTCAGGCCTCAAGTCACGGCTGCATTCTTGGCATCAGAAGATATTCAAATGAAAAAGCTGTCAGAACACTGTGTTGCTACACTACTGAGTAACCAAAGCACTCCCTGAACTACTGAACTTGAACACCATCCATAACCTCTAGCAGGTAAAGACCAAGACCCAATATTCAATTGAGATCCTTCCCATTTGTCAGGGAAAAAAAAAGGAAAAAAAAAAGTGCAACGTACCCCTCAGACGCCAGCTACAAAATCCAGATACTAAGGCACCTTTCGGAGAACCTGACATTTTTTAATTCAGAGTCGAAATATCTTCACGTGCAAGAGCTATCCAGGCTGGATGTCTATTTCTTCCTCCTTCTCACAAGGATCTTTCAGACCTGAGATCATCAGAGATAATTGTATGACACTTGCACATCACCTGCAAATCACAGAGAACTTTAAAAGGGGAAGAAATCTAAAATAAACCTAGTTTTTCAAGATGAGAATCTGAGGCACAAAGGAAAAAAAAAAAAACATGATGTCAAACAAAAGAAAAGACTATAGAAGCTAACTGCATGTTTCTGAGTTTTCAAGATCACTCTTTTCCTTTCCCCAGAAATGGGCATTATCACTTAGGGAAGCCTGCTGATGCCCACTGGTAATACAATAACCTAGCAATGAAAATAAATATTAAACTACTAGTTAAACAGCCAAGCTGTTTAAATACAAAGAATACAATCCACATCCCAAAGAATGTGGCAATTGGATGGAGAAGATAAAGCAATGAAAGCTTTAAGCAAGTGACCAGATTAAATCTGTATTTGCCATATTGACCACAAAGGTATTTTTTATGCAAAACCTCTCCAAGAAAAGCAAGTCATCTGCATATTCCACCGCTAATTATCCAGGAAAAGCAAAGATGCTGCTTTACTCATATTTTCAACAAAATATTTTCTCAGTGTGCAGCATGTCACATTATTATGTGTGAGACCATATGTGTGGCAGTGCAGGGGGCCAAGTTAAGGTTCTCACGTTCACACCAAGTGCTACAGAGAGTTCACCACATTGAAAGGGTTTGCTTCTGATACCTTTGCTCATTTGCTTTGTACTTTTTAATTATTTTTAAAGTGATTTGAACATGATTCCCCCTTCACCAAGTCCTGTCTTCAGTTTTGGGGTCTCTCCAACTGTTATTTAAAATATCACCAACACCTGGAACTCTCCTAAAGCAGAACGTACTTACTCTTGGAGTCAGCTGCTGGCAGTTGCAGCAGAAGGCAACAGATAAGAACACAACAGAAAAGTAAAATCAAGTTATGTTGGACTCAAAAAACAAAAACTGCAAAGACACAAAGAATTTATTCTCACATGAATGGGAAAGAAAGATTAGGCCCTACTGAGGAACATACCATTTTTTTCCCTACTAATTATATGCATTTGGAGTAAAAGAATCAAAACATAACTCAAGTTTAACACATTTTTAATGCATTTTTATGATAGCCACATTCTTCTTGCAGCAATTCTTGTGCTGGATGGTCAAATATAAAATATGCTTTATAGAAAAAAATAAACTTCATCATATCATGTACAGGCTTAAATGGAATTTAATTAGTGCATAGCTCTCAAGGCAGTTCTTTGAATTGGGGGCAGCTTCATCATAGTAGTGAAACCGAACACTCCAATTACGAAGTCAATATTGCATCATCTGCACTGCACTGGTACTCTCCCTGCATTTATCAGCCAAGGAGTTGCTCCTCTCTTGGAGCATAATACCTACTTTTTGAGAGCGCAGACAACAGACACGCTGGATGCAGCAAAAAGAACCTGAGAACCAAAATTTCTTCTTCAAACAAACAAGCAAACAAAAAGCAACCCACAAACTCTGACGTGTAAACACATTCCAGAATTTGGAGACTAGCAGAGTGAAATAATTCATCCTGGCAAATTATTTGCCTAGCTCTGCTATTTGCCTAGGAGCACACTGTCAATGCTTACACAGTAAAGAAATCTAACTGGCTTCAAACAAGATAAAATCTTATTTTATTGATTTCACAGAAAACGTTGGGGCATAGCGGTTAATAGTGAATAGCATCACGATGAGAAATTGTGCAATTACACAGCAGCTTTGCTTCTTCTTATTCAACAATTATCACTATATCCTATAACTGGAGGGTTAACACTCTTAGAAAACAAGATACTATTATACCCTTGATTTCCTACCTAATACATGACACAAGAACCTCAACAAAAGAACAGGTATCTTTATGCTAAGATCATGCTCACTCCTAAGGTCAATATATCTATAGAGTTTCAGCGTGTATAGTTACCAGGAACCTCCACGAATTTCAGCATGTGTACAATCACTACAAGGACAGTGCAGTCGTAATGGGGGACCCCATCTGTTAAGGGCCCTGAAGGCGCAGTGTTTTTCTTTAGGCGTAGAGGAGGTAGCTTCCCTTATGCAGCCTGCGAACAACTCTTTATGAAACGATTACATCCAAGGCAGAAAAGCCAACAAAACCACGTCCATCCATTCCCAGATCTTCGGCAAGACCTCTGTAAAGATGAATACTGAAGATGTGCCATCCACACAGGTCTGGAAGGAGCCGTACCAAAGCACCTCCTACACGGGCACAGCAACCTCTGTACGCTATCACTGAGCTTCAAAACACAGCTTAACATTCTTGGTGCTTTATACATCAGTTGCCTGACACAAACAGAGCTGCCTGATCTTAAGGCTGCCTTCATTCCTTGTTGGGAATATTAAGCCTTTTTAGGGGTCTCAGATTCAGTACCTACAATCAAGAGTCACTGCTGAAAATCTTGGCCTGTGATCCCTGGCCAGAATCTAACTCTTGCTGCTAAAAGGCTGCAGAGTCCCTCATAGCACTCCCTGACCACTATAGTCCCCCAGACTGGGCAGATCTAACCAAGTAACTGACATTTTGGTATCAAGATGATTCATACAAAAGCAGATAGATGGTTAGGAGCACTGTGTGGGCCAAACCCTCCTCGGCTCGCTCACCTGCCAGGCAGTAGGACTTTGCTGAATGAGGTGAGCAGGTTTTGGCCTCATGGTGAAGAACAAGATCACCAGCTGTGTGCATTCAGTTTAAATATTCAGCCAATCTTTCAGTGAAGATTCATTTGTCATGTCCCTTGGCACTTTCTAGTCTAATTATTCAAGGCTATACATCCCCCCCGCCCCCCAATGTCTATTGTTTTTAAAGCGATAGCACACAGCTCAGTCTAAACAGAGAAAAATCACGAGATGATCTCCGTTGGAAACAACTGAGGAAAGAGGCAGAAATTTCCATTTCTAGCCTGCACTTGTGTAGAGCAGTGGATGAGAGATAATGGCCTCAGGCCGACACAGAATACGTGTCACGCAGACAGCTTTTGCTCTCTAGCGGACAGTGCTCAAGTCCACCTGAAGTCAAAATGGGAATACCCTGTTGGCGCTCATGACAGAGCAGTTTGGAAGATGAACATGCCTTGGTAGAGATATGCCTTTCAGGGAAGTTGCAGGAAAGGTATTTCTCACATTGTTCAGGCTTTTGAATCCTAAATATACACTATAATATTTTGCCACTCCACAGCATCCCTCAGCGAGCTGTGCTTTCCTTCCCATCTTACCTTCACATGTTTTTCCCTTCACATATTACCTTCTAAAAAAACAAGCTAACAGACTAAAACCACAACATCTGCTCAGTAATGTTACTCATGCAGCAACATTATGCTCTAGATCTTCTACAGAGTTGTCACAAAAATGAGTCACGAGCAACCCCCATTTACAGGTGGGAAATTGAGGCTGGGCAACGAGGCAGCTGGACAGACAGCCATCCCCCAAGGTCATACCTTAAATTGCTTATGAGCTGGAAATGCGTCTTTTTTCCTCAAAACATCCAATGACAGTCCTTTGCAAACATTTCTACATGTGTAAAGGGGATAAAAAACCTATAAGAAAATTTGTCCTACTGGGGAGCTTCCCCGGGGGGTTTGAATGACAGAGCATACACTGCCTTGACAGTGTCTATTTAAACAAAGGAAGTACATTGGACATGGCTCAGACATTTCTCCACAGAGTTCAAGGCAGCAAAGGTCACTGTATACTATACCTTTAAATAAAGTAGCCAAGCTAATTGGAAGGAGCCTGAACTAGGGCCTGCCCGTTGTGATGACAGAGGGCTCTGTAAGTAGCTGTCTGTTGCCATCTAGTGGATTAAAATAAATAAAAAATAAAAAAGTCAAAATACAAGCAGTGAGGGTCCAGAGTCCCCTCCTCAGGAAAATTCAGTACCTTTCCTTTTGGATTACCTTTGAACTCGAGTTCCACTATGCTCCTAGCTGCCTGTTTGCTGTAAAGCTAAAGAGTGTTTTTATTGTTGACTGAAAAATCCAGTGGCAGAAGAGCTTCATTCAAATAGAGAGTTCCCCTAACAAGTCTGAAAGAGACTGGGGAAGAAGGGGGAGGGATGAGAGAGAAGGGGGAAACAGATTAAACTCTTACACCAAATGGCAAACAAAGGGTTTGCTTTGCAATTTCACGGATCAAGCAGTGGTCAAGGGGTGAACACTCCTAAGTGAAAAGTTTAAAATGGTACTAAATTAACATACATTGGAAAGCCAGCTAAAAGTTTTCTTTTGTCATTAACAGTTATGATTCAAGTTACCTCCTGGCTCTTCCTCTCCTGTTACGGTTTACCCAGAGGTGAAAGTGTTTAGTGTAATTTATGCAATGCCAAGCTACGGGACTATGTTGACTAATTCTCTAAAATAGGATCATTTTATGGCTGGCAGCCCTTTTCAAGTCACAGGGTCACAAGAGTGAACAGTAAGAGAGGGAACAGGGAACTCTGCCTGTAGGAGCTGTTATTCCTAATCCCACCCTTTGAGATTTATGCATATTGGCTCAGATCGAGAGACCGGACAAGCCCAGCAGCAAGCCAATTACAACAGCTAATACATGTGCATCACTTGACATTCAATCCAGAAAAAGTCTGCCTCAGTTTCCCCACTGAAGAAATTCCAACAGGCACCTTGCCTTTAATTTATTAAACCCTTTGAACTTTACAAGTGCAAAGTGCTACTAAAAATGAGCTATTATGAGCATATCTTCTGTAAAGATCCTCTAAACTTGGCTGCTAACATGAGGTCAAGATGATAATGTCAATGTTAGTGTCCACATTAGAATAGTAAAGGAACGAGGAAGAAATAAAGAAGATGCCATGAGTCAGGTGCTGACAGAAAGCTGGCCATGCTCGTATTTAGGCAGCCAAAGAAGGGACCCTGCAGAGACACAGGCCTGCTTTGACCACTTGTGTCAATCACAGACAAACCCAGCTGCACCAGGTATGCTTTCAAGTGCACGTGGTGAAGCAGATTATTCAAGTTAATGCCAAACCAAGATGGTATCCATACACATCACAACCCTAAAAGGAAATTTTAACTCACTCTCAAAAACACAAGTGCTAACACAGTTCCACATCTGGAACATCACCCTATTAGTGCAGTAACTTAGTAGGGAATATCTACCCTACACCTCCATGCTCAGAAATCAAACACAAAGAACTCCTAAAACTTACCTGGCAGTATTAACTAGGGCTTGTTCTATGGCTTTTAAAGCACTTCTGGCATTGATTGTCAGCATGAGACACCAGAAAAACCCTTCCTAAGGGTTCGCTACCCTCAAATGCCATGCTGGGAACACACAGTGTGATATGACGTAAAGAAAGACCTTAATTTGAAATGACCAGATCACACTACCTATTAGCCCAATACCGAACACCCACAGACCTCTTAGTTTATTGACATTTAACACAGCTTCTCTTTTAAACAGAGCATCAGTTAAGTAAATTAATGTCCAATGGACAATATACAAGGAGTAGGAAAAAGGTTTTCCCATTATACCATGTCCCCAGGCAATGGAGATGATCATTTTCTATCCTGCCAGGAAGGGCATTACACCATTAAACTGCAACAAATTAGTTCTGGGTTTCTTGCTTTTACTTAAGTTTACCATGTAGTAACTAAAACTTCTATGTTATTTGACTACAAAGCAGATCAGAAACAGTTCTGGCTGTCCAGTGGAACGGACTCAGAGTAACGATTACTCCTTGCTCATTGCTGGATTAGAATCAAGCCCCGTAATGGCTTCCACATGAACATCTTTGCTTATCTTAGTCCCTTACTCTGCAAACACACCACCAGATTCAGAGGGAATACTCACCAAAGTACACGCTATCCAGCAGAAGCTGGTGTTTATTCACCTTCCTTTTCCACCTGTTCTTTAACTAGCTGAAAGCATCTGGAAAAGCTGGTCCAACGGGTAAGACACCAGAGCAGAAGTCTATGGAACGGGGTTCTTCTCTTGGCTTTGCTGCATGATTTTTAGGAAAAAAAGAAATACAACAGTCGTTGTGCTTTGTGTCCTTAATCTCATGTGCTGAGGTGCTAAGCTGTTTGGGGAAGAAATGCTACTTACTGTAAGTACAAAACAGCACTTTGTCTTCAAATGTAGTCTCACGAACAAGCTCTGAATCTACCCCAAAAGAAGCCAGCTGTAGAACTAGAAACAGAAAAACGGTGCTGCTGTATTATAGCTGAACGTGTCCCATGGAGAAACTTGAGCTGGATAAATAACATACTAGTTTACCTTTCCAATGGTGTTTGGCAGCCTGGGCTCTAACTTCTGGAAAGGGTTCCTGACCACAGACCTAGTTCTTGGTCTTATTGTAGAGCTCTCCAAATGAGCTCTCATGGAACAGGTGTTGAACTGATGTAGTCTTCATCTCCCTGTATTAATATAACCCTCAATGATTTTGGATAATCCTAATACCTAAAACTAGACAGTTTGAAAAGGGAATTGTCACAGCTATTTCAATTTAAACTCATCAGTCAGAATCCTTACTTTGCTAGGATGTGTTGGATTCCTGGCTTGCTTATTTCCACGTGACTAACGTGTCCAGGAACATTTTCCATTGGTAAATCAGCAAGGTTTTCACTATGCCCCCTGAGCTCAGGGAGTTTTGTCACCCTCAGCTGACACAGGAGTAGGGACCCAGCTGCACAGCATCTCAAGGGAGTGGACCACAAAGCAAAAAGTCCTCAGGGAAATGTGTTTTGTTCTGACCGTAGCGAGTTCCTCGTTGATGATGCATCCAATATATACAGGGGTCAAATGCACCACTGGATCCATCAGCATCAGATGAAATAGCTCACTTGAATCAGGTAGCTCAGTTTACACCACTGCAGGATATAAACCTCAAACCTTTAACCTGGGTTTTGTGCACACCAAGGAGCACTTCAGCAGTGGATTGTGGCGGTAAGTTCCACCAGTAGACTCCCCACATGCTGCTAAGTACAAGAAATCTAATAAGTAAACTACTGTGGCGAGATCTCCAATGCAATTTCTGCAGATGTCCTGATAAATATCCAAACATTTAGGCAGTTCTCCAAACTTCTGCTGCATTAAAAACCTTCGCAAGACCTGCTCCATTGTTATTCTTCAAAACACCGTCCAATTTGGGGCGTTAGGCATTTAAAGACTTTTTTTTTTAAAAGTGCAAAGTGAGTGAAATGAAAGGGGAACAAACCATCAGCAACCCACCCAGCTATATTTATTCTGTTTTGTATCATTTAAAAAATGAGCACTAAAAGGCTGAGTGGAGCTCACCCGACGGTTTTTAATGTACTGTAATTTCTCAGGAAAATGCTTTGTGAAAAGTAAGCAATATATCCTAGCGTATAAGTATGTAACCATAGTTTCCCCCACCATGCAAAACATCTGTGACCTTGCACAGAGGTCATCTCTGCAGTAGTGTTTCTCTTTACTTTTAAAGAAATGTCAGGCCATTTTTTATACAAGACTTATGACAGGGTGCTGTTTATTGTATCACAAAGCCACTATAACTCCAGCACAAGGAAACTGCTATTATTTGGAGAATATATATCTTTTTGACTAGCAGTAAAGATGAAAATAAGAAGGGTCCTTTTCAGAGAGGGCAAGTCAGAGTACCCTCTATGATACCAGCATCTTCTCCCTGACCGAAAACAGAATCGTTACTGGACTGCTTGGGCTGATTCAGGCTCAAATTTTATGCTGGGATTTTCTATTAGGCCACACAGGGCTTGTGCTCATCTTCCACTGAAAAGGCTGCCAAATTCCCTATTTTTTGAGGTTCCGCACTGGACCATATAATCACTTCAACCATTGGACTTAAAATTTCAGCTGCCTTCAGCACAGATGTGCTTCTCTCCCACACTATGTTATGTTGAATCAAATGTTTTGTTTCATGTGCAGAATGTTGGAAAAAATGCCAAGGACAATCTGGGGCAGAAAGAAATGATTCCCAGTCACCTCTATTTCCTTTTTACCTTTATCACGAAAAATTGCTTGTGGCTTTTTGTGGCAGCTCTGATTCAGTCCTGAATGAGTACACTGTGGGGCACCAGGCTGGGAGGGCTGCATCTTCTAAATGAGAAGTCTAACTGAGATCCTAACTAGTTGTGTTCATTGAAGGTCCCTCGGTACTCTTTGTAAGACTAACCTCTGTATCCTGGCCAAATTCCAGCTCAAGTAATTACAATCTACTTTCCTAAATACCCCTCTTCTTTCCCTGCAGCACTTTCAATTGCATATGAAATTATTCTATTATCTAATTATAATAGTGCCCACAGACTCCTGTCAAGCTTGGGGACTCTGCAAGGTGCTATAGAGAGAAGAGACGCACACACAGTCCTCTGGTCTCCCAGCAGCATATTATGCAAGTGTTGAGACCTGTGACTACCTTACCGTGACACTGAAAGGCTCGACTGAAGAGCAGGGTTCGATCTGAAACACAATACAGTAAAGCAGAATAACAATAAAAAGTGAAAGAAAAAAATATGTAAGTTTGAGCAAGCAAGAGGACAGGTCCTTGCTGGTGGTGTTTTAGGCTGACTGTGTGCAATTTATTCTGTATCACCTCCCTACAGCACTTAGATGGGACAGCAAGTCTCTTTCCTGACCATTTTGGGAAATCAACTTTGAGATGTTTAAAACAGAATTGGCCATTCATTCACTACAAATTGCATCCAGCACCCAGTAATAGCCGAGTAAAATAAAGTGATCAGAAAAATGTCATTGACTCTTATTAATTGGAAAAGTGTATTTGTGGCTCTTTGTCGCTTTTACTTTTTTCCTGCTATCCATTTCTGCTATCCATATATTTATCCACATATTTACATAGTGCTATGAAGACATTTCAGTTTAGATTGTTGTTACATATGTACCTTTAAGCACAGGTTTTAAGGCATGTTTCCCTATAATGCTATAATTTAACTTCAACATTTTAAAATGAAAATGGCAGAAGGATGCAGCCAGCATATGCTACATAGTCCACAGAGGGCAATTATTAATTTCCCAATGGATACCTTTTCTTACGGTGACTGGCAGTGGTGCTTTTTGTTGTTGTTGTTTGCGTTCTTATATTATTATTATTATTACTCATGCCTTTTATTTAAAACATTCCTAGATGTCTGTATCTCAATACACCTGCTGTGCCAGTGATTACACTGTGTTTAATGGCATGTCTATCTTGGGAGAGTGTAGCCGAGTATAAGAGAGGGCTGGAGAGGACAATAAAACAGCTGTTGAATTTGTACATCCCTGCATTCCATTAGAGGAGCTGTCACCAACCTGCTAGGGCCTGGCAAGGGCCTTGGTGATAGCTGAGCTCCAGTCCTCATTCTGACATTAACAAACTGTTCGCTGCAGTGGTCTTCCTCAAACCTGCAGCTATCATACGGGCTTCTAGGAAAAAGGCTGAAAAGGTGCAGGAAAGAAACAAACACGAGGTTTTCCAGAGGTAGCTTGTACAAGCCTAAATCTTCTGCTGAACATGATAATGGACATGAGGACAACGAATTACCAGCTATGTGAGCACCTTCAAAGCCAATGGAAACATTTCAGCAGAGTATTTCCAAAATAAAGCAAGCTTAAAGACCATCCCTAAAAATGTAAATCTCATTGTAGGCCAAAATCAAAGGACAAATTTCACACTCGAACGCAGACTGACAATGTGTGAACTTGGACTAGGAAAAAGCTTGTGCAGTGGCACAGTAATGTATAACTGCAGGTGGACAAGGTCTGCACAAACTTGCTGCAGTCCAGGCTTGACGCTTTGATTTGGTTCCTTACCTCAGAAAGGGCAAATGTGGAGATGGGTTTTTGCTTGTTCCAAACATAATCAGTCCAATCCTCTGTACCTACATAGCCATCAGACAGCGGCGGGCTAAAAATAACAGCACCAAAATCCAAACTTTAAAATTAAGAAAGAAGGAAAAAAAAAAAGAGAGAATGATCAACCAAATTTGTTCCATTTTTTTCAAATGAAGTATGAATAGATGAATGATTCTACCATACAAAACCACTGTTACCCCAAATGCTTCCCCACTGTGTGTATTTCTACTGGCTTCTCACCTGCAGACAACAGAATAAGGCCAACAGCCATTCTGCTTTTTTTCTTGGTTGAAGTCTTCAGTGGGGAGATCCACGTCGGTGTATCCTTGTATCTATTTAAAGCCCCATTAATTTTAACAAAGAGTGAGTGACATGAAAGAAACCACTTCTGCAGATTCAACCAGAACATTCATTCCTATAATGCTGCTCTTGAAAAGGGTAATTCCAAAAGAGATCCCAGTTCCAACACAGCATGCCAACTTAGTGATAAATAAAAAAAAAATGGGAAGTTTCACAGACTACTGAACGTGTGTCATCAGAGCCGGGAGGTAAGTTACATGTTACAGGTACCAGCAAAAGAATCACTGGGAATAAAGATTTGATTCTTATAATACTTGGACAACTCTTTATTAAAAAGAAAAAAAAAAAAAGGCATTCCATTAACTGCATCATTTCTAAGTGGCCTCTTGTCATACTTGAAGCTGAAGTAGTTACTGAAGAAAGATCAAGGGTTAAGCTGCATACTGCACAATAGCACAAGACTTTAAAAGAAATAATAAAAAAAAAAAGCTTCATCCAATTTTTTTTCCAAATTAAATCAAGAACATTCATAATTAGTTTTTACACCGGAGACATCTAGTGGGAAATGAAAGAACTGAAAGAGCCATAAGCTGCCTTCGCCCTTTCATTAATATTTGCTCCCAAATGCAGGTCAAATAAATCTAACTCACAGTTTGAAATGAGTAGCTTTAAAACTGATGTATTACTTTCTGCTCGGATTTATGCCACCCATTTTGGATAATTACTCCCAATGCTTTTTCCCTATTGTATTCCCAGCTTCTTCATAAGAATGAAACGAAGTTGGGTTCCTTGAGATCTCTTCTGCTTTTAATAACTTTTCATTCCCCTCCACCCCTCCCCACCCTCGAAGATTACTTCCACCTTTGCAATTTAAGGCAACTGGATTTGTGCTGGCAGACACCTTGCGCTCATTGACGGGTGTGTTTTGTTCCCTATTACAATAAATTGCACTGCCCAGGCACACAGCGAAAGACCATCCTGCCCTGCATCCAAGGCACTGATCCTGTGAAAATTTACCCATGTGCTTGAGTTTATACATGGAATAAATTTACTGACGCACGCGTGTAAGCCCCATTCTCACAAGATTTATGCACAGCAATAGGGTTACGCATGCTGTATAAAGTTAAGCACGTGTTTAAGTCATTACAGGACTAGGAATTAAATAGGCAAAGGGTAAAAGGGAAAATGGATGCACAGAAAGGAAATAACTCGCCCGATGTCAGCATGGTTACGTCCACGTGGCGTGATGCACCAACTGCCCGCAAACACCTCAACTAGCTCTAAACCTCAGCTCCTTCCCAGGCAGCAGTTCAGTCCCCCTAGCACAGCAGCCTGCTCAGGCTGATACACCTACTAGGCAGGGTGGCTAATTAGTCTGAGGAAAGCACCATGCCAAGACAACTGCAGCTTTCAGAAGCTGCACTAAAATAGGGATCACAGAGGAGCATCAGAGAATGCTTGTTAAGAGTACAGAGAGACAGTAGGGCCAGAGCTACATTTTCTACTCAGTGTCTGATTTCTTGGCTCTTTTGCTCCATCGATACAAATTAAGGTAAAGCCACCCTGCCAAAATCCACTGCAGGAGCGTGTCTGCATGCCTCGCTGTGATGGAAGAAAATGAATGTAAGGGAATCACCTACCAACTTCTGTCCTAAACATCTGACGCAGAGAGAAGCAGAGGTAAGAAGTGAACACCTGTAGGAAGATGCAACACAACAGACTGCTCAGGGTTTGGTACTGCAAACAAGACAAGAAAATGCATACTCATGAATTGTCTATGTGCACGTAGAAGAGCCAAAATACCCCCAAAATCTGTCCTTACAGATCTGGGAGCACACTGAGGCCTTTGAAGTTGATTCACCGGGGACATCTAGGTTTGCATGTCATTACAAACGAGTTTGGGCAATAAAGCCTTCTCTGCTTTCTCTCCTTTGGTATCTGCAGGCTTTCAGAGGTTCCACAGATATTGTCCAGTGACGTAGTCAAATCAGACTCTTTCCTCAAAAGGTGGTTGCTGTTTATTAGTACCTGGCTCCTGCATATGCAGAGGATTAAGGAGAGGAACATGCTAACAGCTGTTCACAGGCAATATTTGGAGTTAGCAATTGTGTAATATTGGATCAGCCTGGTGCTAAGCTGCCTATTTAATTATTTGACTTCCAAGATGCATATAATTGTTTAGCTATGGCTTTATTTTAATCGGTCTTTCTAAGGTGTTTAGCTGCCTGCTTCCCTCCCCATCAAAATGCCAGGCACCAGGTATCTGAAGCCAGAGGTACCAGACCCCTTTTACAGCTGGGGACTTGCAGCACAAATGGGGAAGAGGAGATCGGAAGACAAGACGGTTGTCTGAATTCAGCTCACCTCACACCCAGCAGCGTGCACGAAAAGAAATGATATCTAATCTGCTCGGGTCTTACACTAGAACCCAAACCAGGAACGAGCCTTTCCTTTTGTTCTTTTACAGACCACGTGCACTGCACAAGCAAAAATAAGTTCTCTAGGGTCTTCAAAGCCCAGAACTCCAATTTCTTGTTGGGCTTTTATCTCCACTGACCAAACATCCCAACACCCTGCTCTCCTAACTGCAGAGTCAAGGTGCTACTGAGACACCCCTGAGGTCATCACAGCTGTGGACAGTATCTAAGAGCATTTTACAGGGCAGTTTTTCCACTCCAATGAAACTTCAGTCGCTCTACAACCTTCCAAGAAGGAGGGGAGCTCAAGCAGCCTGATGAAAACAGCTGAAACTCACAGCAGGATGAGGGTGACCCAGCTACAAGAATTGGATCCTTTTTTTCCAGATATTATTTAGTCAGGAAACTCGCTTCAATGGATAAATTTCATTAAAAGCCACAAAGCCAGGGCAGGCAAAGAGCTTCAGACAACTTCTAGCACCAAGCAAAACCACTGTGGGAAGAAGACAAGCATTATCACTGTTAGCTACAACTACACCGTGTTTTTTTTTTTACTCAAAAAGCACTACCACATCCCATTCACTAGGCACAAAACAAGGTTTGCTCTGAGCTAGCCCATTTGTACCCCATACAGCACCCCAACAAGCTTACAGCTTCTCATTTCAGGTATAAAAAATGCATGCGTTAGATCAGAGAACTGGAGCAAAAGTAAATATAAGAAGTAATCTGAGGGGAAAACCTTCTCAGAGAAGTTATCCTCTGCAAAACCCCGTGTCACCTACCCCAGTGCTGAGGAGCAGCCTGTAATTAGTGCTGATGAGCACCTGAGCCCAGCCAGCTCCACAGGTGATGCGTGAGTCCGCAGCACGACCAAGCGTGCCCGGTGCCCTCCTGGCCTTTGTGAGAAGGGGGGGCGCTGGCTGTGAGCAGCAGGTGCAGGGCTACGTAGCCACAAAAATTTGGGCAGGAAAAAAAGGAGAAAACGGTATTTTGCTTTCTCAACTTCAGCATATGTGGAGTTACAGCCACTTTGCTGTGAAAGGGAGAGTTAACCTGTGAATTTTTGGAATCCATTTGAGGTTCATTGCAGTCGTTTAATCATTATGGTATTGATTTCTGTGCATGTGGATACATTTCTCTGCATGCACTGCTCTTTACCTGGCTAAATGTCTGAAACGGACAGGCCAGCGTGCTCCAGTGTGCTTTTTCTCTATGCATAAATCTTTAAGAGGCTTTTGTCTGCAGAGATTTACTGTTCTGAGGTGTGGCTTTTATGCAGCACATCACAGAGGAAGTGCACACCCTTGGCAATCATGAAAGTTTGATTTCTCTACTTGTTTATTTCTTTGCTTGCCTTCAGCACATTCAGTAAGTAATTGTGAAGGGAAAACTTATCCTCTTCCAGAATTAGAAGCTCTGTGATATTTGAAAGCATATATATATAAAAAAACCCAACCAACCAAGCACCACTACCACCAACACCAAAACAAAACAAAACAAAACCCATATTTGCTTACTTCTCTGGAGAGATTAACTGAAGTTTTGCCAGTAACAAGTAAAAAATCTAAAGAGTAAGAAGAGGATAAATAGAGGGGAAAATAGGAGTGTATTCAGGCAGGCAGACTTTTCCCACCTGCTGGAGAGGAAATGAAATTAATTTGTCTTTGTTTTGTCTCTTCCTTTATGACAGGGCTATGTTACGTCCTGTCCCTACCTGCTGGTAGCAGAGAACCACCTATTTTTTAGGTAGGGTCACAGAAGAGAATGTTTAATATGGAAAACCAAGCTGTATGGTGATGTAAGGGAGGGGGAAATTTGAGCTAGGCAGAGATATTAAGCAGTTTGCTGAAGTGCAGCTTTGGCTGAAGCAGGTAAGATGCATGTGGCACTTGGGCTTAATCGTGAGTCAAACAGGCCATTTTCCACAGGCCAGTGTGACTTGCAGCTGCCCCGAGTGAAAGCAGGAAATTGCATTTTTGCTATTTATAAACTGTGAGAGTGAAATAACACGCATACTGTATGCCTCTCCTGATCCCCATCTGTGGGGTTTTAAGTATCTTATAACCCCCAGTAGATTGTGCTCCTCAGATCTTATAAGGGCTTTCTCACTGTACCAGCCCATAACGTGGCTCAGCGTAATTGCACCACTATCTTCCATTAGATGAGGCTGGAGAAGTTACCTTTTGGGTCAGAGCTCCTGTACAACTCGAGCTGAAGTGGTGCTTTCTGAACAAGATGGCTGGCGTATCAGCACGGACCGCATAGCTTGTTGAATGACAGACAGAAAATCCTAAGAGAGCCACAAACTTGTTTACAGAGCATATTTTCTCCTGGACTAATTCACACTTTGTACCTTCACGTACATCAAAAATGCAGCACAAAACCAAAACATGCGGTCTCAGGTGAAGTGAGCCTAACACGGCAAGGATTCTCTCTTAAGTAATCCAGTTTTCATGTAGTGTAATGCAAAACTGTCTCAGAACAAATCCATGACATTGCAAGGCAACTGCTGTGGCAATAAAAATGAATGGGTCTATTTCCATTTTAAGTGTGGGGTTATGCCACCAGCTAAACATTAATATACTGCTTTTTGCTGCAAAAAAACCTCAAACTTAGGTTGGCTACAGTAAGATGTATCCATACAGACCACGTACCTTGTCAAGGGGGTAGGTCAAGTTGCAAGCAAGACCCCATATTCTGTAGCATTTCTGTTCATTGCTGTTTCCCAGATGAGTCACCTAGGAGAGTTCACAATTAAGCATCTACTTGCCCAAGTGAGTTGTTCAAACAGATTATGGCTTGTAAAATTTCCCCAAGTAGAGCACTATTAACTAGAGACTCTGGCGCTGCACTACTAACCAGCTGGGAAAAAAATTCAGTTTCTACCAGATATTGTGAAGTTCAGCTTTTCAGGGCAGGGAAATTCCCACAGGGATGGGAAAAGCTACAGCTGATGAGCACATCCATAAAAATAATAAAAAAGGCACTTGTGATTGTACCAAGATAATGACAGGAAATAAAAAGATTTCATACGCTGAACACTACAGAGTATTTAATCAAAACGCTTCTCCAAAATAAGCATCCTAACTAAAAAATTGCTCTGGCATTTTGGAGTTTCGGAAATGAGATCCCTCCTGCACTGTCATATTTAGTAATCGACTCTGTGACCTATGCAAGTCTCATGTCAGATACTTTTTCCCTGTTGACAGGAGCCTTATTAAGACTGTTGTCTACAAAGCGATAGCAGAAAGGACAATGCAGTTTCAAAGAAGTGCTAACAAGCACTTCTTTACACAATGCTTTATCCTCAGATCCCCCAAAAGGTGCAACCTTGCTTTGCAAAGCCAGTGAAGAGGCAACTATCCCTTAAACGGATATTAATCTAAACACACACGTTTCATAAACGGAATAAACAGGGAGAAAGGAAAGGAGTTACTGAAAGATAATGTTTCATGGCACAAAGATCAAGCAAAACACCCTACCAGCTGTAGAGCTGGAAATACAGCTCCAGGAGCATCAGCTGATCCCACCACCATGATGAAATCCTTTCTCAGACCTTACTCATGAGCGAGAGCCCACGATCTGGCTTCTGTTATTTTCCTTCTACATCGATTTTCGTAAGAGAAGCCTACGATACATCTATGGTCTTGTTCTTTCCCTCTGACAGCATCCAGTTTCAAACCGTACGGCCATTTAGCAGAAGAGCCCCAGAAAATGTTCATCCCAGGACTCTCAAAGGCTGCCATCAGCCTGTGGTCGAGCATGCTTGATGCACCTTTCAACCGGTTAGATCAAATTAGAGTCCGAAAATAAGTGATTACCTCCCTTCACTTAAGCATCTATTCTTTCTTAATAAAGTATCATAGGCATTAAATTTCAGGCCCAGTGTTTTCAGGGATATACGGGTTATTTCCAAGCCGAGCTATTACCAGTGAATGCGGTGACATTAATATGAGTAAATGCAGGAAAAAGGATGAAATAAAACATATCCTATTGAAGGAAATGAGAGCTCCTTAAGAAAGAAAAACACACATAGGAAAGACGTGGGCATATCAGGATACAAATGGGACACTGGGGAGTGCCGGATTCCACAAGCATGATGTTATTGAAGTGTTTGATACCAGAGTAAGCACCTGCAGATATGAATTACATCCTTGTTCAGACCACTAACATCGGAGTACTGACATCTCAGGAAGTGCTTATGTTATATTTCAAATCCCACTGCCAACTGCATAAATATCAAATAAATCAATCATAGATATAAAAGACATTATCTGAAGGACTTTAAAAGGCTGAACAAGCCACCTCTCTTCTAAAAGTAGTCCCACCCTTAAATCATTGGGGCTTTTTCTGTCAGTCACACCTGAGCAGCAATAACATTAATGCTGCTGACCATCAGACATTAACTATTCACCTCTGAGCACAGGGACAGAATTGGTAGAGAAATAGTTAAAAAAAGAAAAGAAAAAGTAATAGTTCAGGGATTGTGTCTGCGTGGTTTGAACTGCAAACATGCTTTCTGCTGCCTTCATCTCGTTTTGCATGTGGAAACTGAGGCACCAAATTATGAAATAAGTTGTACGGTATCAAAAGAGCTCGAGAACGCCAGGAGCAAAACAAGCTTGTGTAAAGTTTGTAATGTTTATTAGAGCAGGCAGTATTCATTTTCAGTCTGTTTCAAGAAGGGGTTCCTGATCTAGACAGAAGATGCAATGTAGAAGGGTTTTTGTGACAGGACACGTTGTCACTTGTATGCATGACATCGAAAGAGAATTAAAATACACTACAAATATAGTTCATCTCATTTCAAAGAAATCTTGTCACTTAACTGAAAGTATCTATTCTGTGTTGAAAACTTCTGCTATGTTCTTGATAAATTAAAAAAAATACACAAATATCAAAAAAAAAGAAATAGTGAAAGCTATTGGATTTTAATAACCCTTTGTGCTTTAATAAACTAAGATTTTACTAGTGTTAAGGAATTTTGGATTTTAAGAACGCTTTTCAATTTAAAAGTTTCCCCATAAGCTCTTATTAGATTAATTTGTTATTTTTCTTTGCTTGCCATGGGAGCCTTAATTACTATTGCTCCAAATACAGCTACCATCCATCTTAATCAAGCAGGGACTATTTGGCCGTACTGCTAAATCATCTGCTGCAATCACTTTTAAGAAGTTTGTTCTGCAGTGAAAAAATGGCTGAGAAAGGAAGCAGAAGTAAATATATCTTTTTACTTTTTGTTCACTGCAGCAGGAAGATTAAGTGAGCATTCTGCTAACTATTCCTAACAGCTCAGAATGTTTAAGCAAAAGCGTATTTCGAGGCACATTCTGGGAGATATGGGAAAAAAAAGGGTCTGCTCTGAAGGACAGATTTTGAATTGGAATGAGTTTGAGAATTAAAACAAAAGTGTTGGTAGAGTCTAAATGTCATTGCTGATGATAATTTTACCCAGTCAAATTCCTAAAAATAGAGACTTTCCAAAGCAAGGTGATTTCCAAGTGGAAGCACTTGCAGGACTACCATCTTGCATGGACTGTGCAAGGAAATGCAGCAGAATTTCTGGTCCAGCCTCATAGCTGTTTATGCCACATGAGTGACTGCAATGTATTTTCTGAGAAGCACCCCCAATAAAGAAGACTAATGCGACTTGACACTTACTCCAGAAGCAGCATAAGTCTTGCAAACCAAATACCCCATCTGTTGGATCTTCAGACACATTGGGAATTGCCCTTGTCAGAAGCATGCACCACGCTCAACTTTGCTAAATTCATTCCATGGCAGAAATGAAACTTCTAAATGTTTGGTTGCATCGAGGTTCTGGACAATAGGGCCAGGCTGTGATCCTAGAATCCTGATGCCCTTTCCCTGTTGGAATAATATAGCCTCACTGAGACACCCTCACCTAGAACACTGCAGCCAAGCCGAGCATTTCCATTGACTTCAGCATGCTTCAGACCAGTCCAGTTTCTCTCCTCTTACAGTCTCGCATTATCTACTATATGATTTCATAACCTGAATCCAGCAGTAATATGCACAGCGTAATTACTATGTATTTAATAAGATTACATAATTCAAATGTTTTGGCAGAAGTCTTTTACAATCCCGTGCCAATTTCCAGTCATCAATTTTAGTACCAGTCCCTCGGCAGCTGGACCAACTTAACGGTCCTTCTTGGAATCACAGAATTCTTGGTACGAACAGTTAAAGGCTGCCTGGCTGTTGTGGGTTGGTTGTGTTGTTTTTTTGTGTGTGTTTTCTGTTTGTTTTTGTTTTAAGGAAAAAGCACTTTTTGAGAGAGTAGGTATCAAATGGGTGGGGAGCAGAGAAAGAATCTCTCGGGCTTGACCTTCTCTGTGGTCCCTTATGATTATTAAGTATCACAGCATTTGACTGGGGGGATACAAATTAAATGAAGCTTTTAATTTCTGCGGAGTGATTGAAGGTGCCTTACATAAGACTCAGGACACAGAAATCATCTTTGTCCATCAAACAAATCTGGGACAGCAGAATACGTTTTGCCCAAATAACCCCAGGAACATGACGCAGAAGTATCGCAGAAGGCTCCATTCTAATTCAGCTCCATGGTCAATTCAGGCCACGAAGGGACCACAGGAGTGTCCTGCCCTGGGGCATGTTTGTTCAGGAGGTTATTCTGGTAACGTCTGGCTTCTACAGTTTATTACACTCGTACGTATTTTCATTTTATATCCTGTAAGGTAATTGTGTGAACTAAAGATGAACAATTCTCTTTAATTTGTCTGCAAAACAAAAGGCAGACCTTGGTGAAACTGCAGGTTTATCAGCTTTCAAAGAACTATTCTACAGAGCAGAATTTCCATATTAAAGAAAAAAAGCTGCTGACTTGCACTACTAAAGATAAAGAGTATATTCTTCCCTGTTCTGCTATTTTCATTTGATAAAGGAAACCGTATCAAGTGCCTCCATCTTTGATGTGGAACGATTCCATACACAGGAGGTAACACAATACTGCTCCAGCTCACACATTGTTCATATGGCTGCTTTCCCAAAAATCCACCCAAATCCCTCCATCCTCTGGTCTTCTCAGAGGTTCCTCTCGTTTTAATCCTCAAACAAAAATTAAATTCAGAGTTTCGAAGGAAGCTTTCATAATTAAGATTTCATTAACAGTTTGCATACAAAACAAATGCAACCTTGCCCAGCATTACTGTCAAAAATGAGAAATTCCATTACCAGAGCTCAGTTCGCAAGATAAAGTACGAGGGGAAAAAATAAAATAATGTAATGACAAAAACAAAGGAGGTTCAAGTTTCTTTAAAAAAGTCTAACCACCCCCCTACCCTCTGTTCAGCTGCAGTAAGGTGAAAGGCTAAATGTGGACAGAATGGTAATATGTAAGCGGTTTCTAAGCTTTCTGGTGGGAATACTTAACAGCATAAGTATGTTTCCCCTGGAGACCTTCTCCACCATTTGGTCCAATTTCTTACTCCAAGAACTGAACCAATTCATGATGTAATGCTCCAGGGAAAACATTCCTCTCGAAAAAGAGTATCTTCCTAGGGAGAAGTTTGAAGAAAACATCTTAATATTGTTTAAACAGCTTTTGGCACAGGCATACTAGTTGCACTCCATTCAATACTGAAAGCAGAGAAAAGCAGGCTAAAAATGTGGAAACAGAAAGTTCTAGGATTTAGTTTAAGACTTCTCTTCAACTACCACCTCAAGTCCCTAGCTCTTACTGATCCTTAACGGAATGAGAAAAAAGCAGTTTTCAGGAGCTGAGGTTTTGTTAATAAAAGAGGAACAATTTACAGCTTTGGCTATTCTGTGTGTCGGTATGAAACCACACAGTTAATTCTGCCTATGGTCTTATCATTTTCTTTAACTCCTATGCAAAGGTGCAATTCCAGGGCACTTAACACCACCGATCTGGCTGTGACTAAGGCTTTTTGTGGCTCTACTAAGCGGCGCTATGCCAGGCATCAGAAGTTCCTGGCAGCAACGCTTTAATTTGCTTAACTCTCAATATCTTGCATATACGTACACTCTGTGCTACCAACTGCTTTGCTTCCCTGTTTGCATCATCCCTCTGTGAACCAACATTCCTAACCAGAGGCAGTGGAACACAGGGATGCAGGAAAGCTCAGCAAGGTACAACAGATGTCTATCTACTGTGAGAAGCAAGCAGTGTAAGAGACAAATCCAAGATGTAAGAGACAAATGCAGGGTGAATTGCGTCTCGTGTTCTGTTGCGTGTATTATGTAATGCTCAGCATTAAGATAAGCTCTATGTAACATTACCTAGTACTTATATAAACTTTACAAAGCTTTTCTTGCAAAACATGCCATGAGTGCTTACTTTTTTGGTTTTTTTGAGGGGAAAGTGAAAGGACCTTTCTATTAATCATTAATATTAGTAACCACACAATTACTTTCTTGATAGCACACAGGAGGATACTCAACATATCCAAATCATAGTTCAAACATGAATTCCCTTGCAACCTTAGTAGATTTGCATTAATGAATATTTACTACTAAAACTCAGCGTTACTGACCTTCTGAACATGGAACTAAGTACCTTTGTTTGTCCAAGCATTTGTATGACATGGGCAGCTTATTTATGACACAGTGAAGCTTGACTTCAAAAGTGTCTTCAGTATAACTCAGTTGATTTAATGGATGGTAGTACTAGATCCATATTTTTCATCCTGATGCTACAGTGCTGGCAAATAAATGAAAGAAAGGGCAAGAAAACTGAGTAACACTTAATTCAAGAACAGCACGAAACGAAACCATGACCACAGAGGGACCAAAAAGCCCAAACTTCTGATTCTGAGCTTGGTTTGTTTACTATGTCATTAGGGCTCTTGAGGAATGATCGCTATTTTTTCTTACAACTGCTCTTCACACTTCAAGATACCTTGTTTGTAATCTTTAATGATTTAATCATAATTTTAAAAATGAGGCTCATTTATCTACTTAAAAACACTAGGAGTCTTGAATTTTATTTGCTCAAAGGGACTTTTCTTCGGAGGGTGGCATTGTGAAGAATAGAGGATTTGTTTGCAGGGCTGGCAGGGTGGGATGTCCACGCATGGTGTCTGTAGTGATAGTTTGCAGTTTTAGTTCTTCATTGTTACAATACCCGGAGGCCTCTTGGCATAGGTGTCTAAATTTAAAGTTATTATTATTAATGATAAATATGGTTGTTCAGGCCATAAAACATGTTGCGCAACATGAATTATCTCGGTTGCACACTGCAAGGTCTTCACCGAACCGACTGGCGATGCCAAAACCCAGCAGTAAGCCTGCACCATAAAGAGGGTATTTAAACTAAACTTTAGTGGAGCTGGAAGCCAGGCCCTAGCAGGTTTCTGTCAAGAGGTTTTACTGCTAGATTGCTGGGTCTTGTGTTTGCAGAATTTTCAGTTTCTTGGTAGACCCTAAACTTTTAAAAGCCTTGAATCACAGCTATTTATCACCCATCAGGGAGCTACATAAAATGTATTTTCCTTCAGAATGACTATTTTCATTAAAAAAAAAACTCATTAAAAAAAAAGACAATTAAGAATATTTTTTAACATTTACAATATATCCCAACTAACAGGGATTCTTGAAACTAAACACTATGAACTGCAAAAATTAATGCCACCTGCAAGCTGTAAATATGTGTATTATTTAATTTTTTTCCACGTATTTTCTTTGGCTGTTACATTCAGCTGAACAAGGCCTAAAAATTGTCAAACTAAATTCTTGTTTAAGAGTAGAGCTCTAACTACTGCCAGTTTGAGTGAAACACACATCCAGGTTTAGGGAATATGTTTTGTTTGTTTTGGCTACAGTACAGGGTAGAACATTTTCCATCCCATCCGAATGCAGTCAAAAAGGTTTTGAAATATTGCACAATAAAAGCCATTCATTATATCTGTCTCCTCTCCCTTCCAAAAACAAAAATGGCTGACCAGTTCCAAATCTGTGCAGGGGGCAGGAAGATGGGAGTCAAGGGGTCACTGGAAATAACCCAAGACTAACACCAGGTTTTTCAGGTTTGAGTTAGGGAATATGTTCCATGCCCTCATTCCCAGCGCACACAGGTTTTTCTTCGTCTCCCTCCAAAGCTTGGTTAAAGTAGTTAATTGCTCTGTTATGCACAATTTACACAAGTTAATTACAAAACTAATACATTAGCCTTCTTGTCTATAAGTTACAGGCACCACCTCATTTTTTCCACAGGAACACAGTGGAGTTAGGCACTACCTTACTTCAAGTTAAAACATTGTGATTTGCACTGTTTACCTCCTAATTTAAAAATGGTGCAATTTGAAGGAATATTCAACTACACAGTACAGTTTGTTTTTAAAATGATTTCCATCACTTACATACCTGTTAGCAGCTTGAAAATGAAATTTCTTCACTGCCCGCTCCTGTTTCTATAGGCTTAAACTATACTTGGCATACATCAATGGCTTTTTTTTTCCTCTCCATTTCCTTGTATATAGATCTAACAATGATTTTCTGTTTGCTTCCTTGTGCGTAGATCACTTCATTGCTAATTTCTTTCCAGGTCTATGTACTGTAAAAGTGCTAGAGTATTCAGAGTCAGGAAGAGGAGCTAGAGCACAAAACATTTTAGTGGAGTTCTAAACAACTACATCATTATCACAAGTAAATGAATATACAATAGTGAAATTTATATGCAACACTCAGGCATTTCAGCACCCCCTTCAATTGCCAATTTAATCAGTAGCAAGTAAAGAAAAAAAGCTGAAGATATGAAGGTTTATTTATAATTATTTTAAAATAGAGCTTATCAGCAAATGATAAAAATAGCACATACTATTCTCCTTATTTTCTTTCCCCTGCTTATAGTGAGTGCCAGGTTGAGAAAGTTGTTTGAACTCTCTTAAATCACATGGGAGAAAACTTGGTCATACAGCCTCCACTTCTGTAATCAGTGAGCATCTTCACTATGGCAAAACACTGGCATAAAATAATTGCTGGAAAATAGCAATAGAGACCCTAATCTGTCCCTGTAACACTTTCTGAAGACAGCACATGAAGTATTGCTGGTCTTTGTATTCTCAGCTGAGTAATATAATGCAAGTCTACGGGAAGACCATCCCAGTTGTGATGTACTCCTTGCTTCCACATATTCAGCTGCCTGAATGTCCAAGAATACATTAAGACTGCACTTCATGGGAAAGCACAAACAAAGCAATATATTTGTAACATATTACTCTTACTTACCAGTTACATCATAATTACAACAGAACGGCAAAATGATCAGTCTGTCTAGGACTCACCACTTGTACTCTGTCAGCTGGAGCATGATCACGGCAGCCTGCTAAATGCAATTATTTGGCAATAAACACTTACCGCTAGCTATTGCCACCATGCTTGAAGCCATTTCACATCTACACAATACAAAATTTAACATTACCGAATACCCAAGCCTGTCTTCATAATAACGCTCTAAAGAGAGAAAAGCTTCCCCTTAGAATAGTAGTGAAAGTGAATGAGAGGTAAAAAACTGTCCCATACCACAAATTTCTTAATTAAAATACACAAACTTGACACAGAACTTAGTTAAAAATAGTTGAAATGGTGACTTAAACTGAAGGCTCCAAAGGCTAGCCTTCAAAATGGGACACTGCAGAGTCCCTAATCTAACAGTCCCCTACTGTGTAGGGATGCTTCACTGATGAAACAAAAAGACAGCTCAGTTGCACAATGCTGATTTGGGGCGTTCCTGTCCAACGACCCCGTCACAAGTAAAACTGCCGGTGGTATTAGTGACTAATCCAACCCGACAGAACACCACTGAAGTCTGCTCCAGGTAGTGCTGCAATTACCAGCTGCAAACTGCAACTACAAACTCAAGATCTCTTGAACCTTGGGACTTGTCTGCACATATACCCAAATTTTCATTCCTATACCCTCACAAAGACAAGAGACCAACTCAAAGTACTTCTGTTCACTGAATGCGGATAGCGAAGTTGCTGTCATTCAAAGGTTTATGGAAACTCAGTTTTGGAAAAGCAAAACTGGATAGGGAACAGCGCTGGTCACTCTGCTGGTCACCCTTCCTGCAGAGCAGCACGGCCATCAAATTGCTGGTTACACTATTCCAGGAGTCAAGGGAGATGCTCTTCCTCAGAAGAGCAAGTCACAGCAGATATTCCTGACAGATGTTTGTTTAATCTATTCTTAAAAGCCTCCAGTGATGGAGATTTCACAACTTTGCAAGACAATGTATTCTTGTGCTCAGCCATCTCTGGTGCTGGAGCTGCTTCTTACTGCTTAAAAAGATATTTTTTTCTAATTTAAAAACATTGTTTATCGTCCCCTCCAGTACAGATATGGAGAACTGATCATTAACCTCCTCCTACAGTAAGATTCTGCATAATTGAAGCCTTGTCTCCTCTCAAGCCCTCTCCAGATTAAACCCAGTTACTGCAACCTTTATTTCTCTGCAGGTTCCAACCTCACCCTCACACAAGCCATGCAAACTGCCATTGAGCATCTATACGCAGTTCAACCCTTTTCAATCAAGTTGTGCCAGGAGGCAAATGCAAGCTTTGGTTTTCCTTCTCCTTACCCTTGCTCATCTATTTCTGATTTTACTTACACTTCACTCCACATTTAAAGTGTACTTAACACATCCACTCAAGGAATCTCGAGGGAGAACACACTTCCACTGCTGCTGTGACTGATGCATAGGACGGCAGCACCACAAAAAGCAGGTTCTAGGCAGCACTTTGGAGATTCAGCCCTCTCATGTCACATATGCTAGTTTATTGCCTCCTTCCTCCAGGACGTCTCTGTACTTGACCTGACCATTTGAGGCTGGTACTCAGGATCTGACCCCCAGTCTCCAGAGGTTTCCCTCACTGCTTGATGTGATGTAACAGGTAAACCTGAACATCTCTGCAGCAACTGCAGAGCTCTGCTGTGTTTAAGAGTGCTAGGTGATTTCAACATAGGAAGTCCTATCTGAATATGGTGCATAAGCATTTCACCTCTCTAGTATAAATTTTGGTACTTAGTGCACTTGCTGTTCTCATTTTCTTTTTGAATGTTAGAAGTAGCAGCTATTATTAGGCAGTTTTGATCTCAAATAAATTTAGATTATAATCTGAGCTAGCATCTGTTCAAAGATTTTGTACATTTTCAAAATAATTCAGTTATAACCACAAAAACTCATGTCAGACTGCCCTCTCCTGGCAAGCCAACATACTGCTATCACGACAAAATTTAACCCGAGTAACGGTTTGTTGCCACCCTGTTTCCAAACCTAAAATCTTCATTGTGACACAAACACAAAGGCCAAAATAAAACCTCAAGGAGACTGTTTTGATAAATTCCATAATATTTCTATATCAGTAAAGATGAACAGCATTTAATTAGTGAAGTTCCTTTCAAGTTGACTTAGGAGTTCTTGTCTTGGGAAAAACTGATGATGTCTGTAGAGAAAAAGTAAAACATACATAAACATGAAATTGTTCTGTTTGGTTTTAAGTTTTATAAAAGCAGCCCAGTATATAAAATATTTTATTCCACACCAATAACGGTAAAAACAAGGTCACAGAAGAGATAATTTTCAAGAGAAAGCTATTTCCTGAAAGCTGGCACAGGTATTTCACTAGGGCTGAAACAGAGCAGTATGCAAAATGAAAGCTACAGCAAACGTTTAAGTCGACCACCTACAGTCATCATATTTTATTATTGTTCATACTAGAATTATTGAAACAGTAAGATGACAGGTCAACTACTGAACATTATGCAATGTAAATAAAACACACACAGTGAAGATCAGAAGGGTCCAGAAATTAAACGCAGCTTTATTCCATGATGAATATTTCACTTCCCTTAGCCAATTTAATTTTAAAAAATTCTTATATACAATGAAGTTTTAAAAATGTTTTGGTTTGCCACATTTACTGATTTCTTTCTTTTTTTTTTAAAAAAAGACCAACCTTCTGGTCTTTCCTAGCCCTTAGTTGAAGAAACTCTGCTCTTCCGGTATGACAAGGTAAAGCTAAGTTTCTACGGCATAAGGTAACAGCTTTGCTGCTTTACACTCCTCCCCTTCAAGCCAAACTCTGTTTCTTTCTCCCCCCCCCGCCCCCCCCCCCCGAAAATCTAAAGTGTTTTTTATGGCATTTTTAAAATGTGGAACACAGGTTCCAAAAATAATTTATAAAAAATGATCTAGCCGAAGGGAAATATCAACATGTTGAACAATTCTAGCTAAAAGGGAATCTGTTAGAATCTGGTTTGACTACTTAAGTCAAATTCGGGTTTTATCTACTTTGATTAAACTTCAAAGCTTGAGTCCTGCTCTTTCAAGAAAAAAAAAGTCCTTTTCACCAAAGTATGGATTAGTATCAACCCCCATTCAAAGAAAAAGTAACCTTTCACTATAATACTATTTTTTTAAGTTACCAACTTTGTTACTCAGAATTGCCAAATGTCACGTTTTCTGACCTCTCTCCATTTACCTACTTCACATATTGATTGTGCGTTTGTGAGTAGGGCAAATGTGCCAAGATTACCTATGAAACAAACCAGATTAACAATCACAGTTCAGTTTCACAGGCAGAAAACCCACACTGCTGTGCAGGTGCCACAGCTATAAGCATATTGCATACATAATGTTTATGCATGCATCTACAGGTTGTTCTTTATTTTGTCTTACTGCTGTATATTGAAAAAAAAAACCACTAGTCCCTACAGCAATTCTTCCACCCGACAGAAATTCATCTTTGCCTTCCTGAGATGACTGAGCTTGGTGGCTGCAGAGAAAGTCGGTCATTTGCCGAGTTTTTAATAACATTTACAGTGTTTAATTGCAATTGCTCTGTAGACTGAGCTAAAGTATGAAACACATAAGCAAGGAGGTAGACAAAGGTGAGGAGGTTGTCGGAATGCAGTTCACCATGGGAGAAAGGACTTCGTCATCTTGGTTATCTGTCGTGACTGTCTACCAGACCAAGGCACAAGCCAAGCTAGGACTTCCATGCAGTTCTGATCTTCAAGCATTTTAGTCATCAAAACAAGGAAAATCAGTTCTAAGTTACCCAGAAGGAAGTACGTGGAAGACAGAAGGAACATCTTATTTCTATATAGCACTCCCAAGAGAGAATATAAGAATCTAATACTGACCTTCACTTAGAAAATGGGAAGTAGCTGAAACCTCACTAAGTGTTAGCCTGATTTTCAACAGGTATCTCTGCTTCTTCAGAATGTCTTTGGTTCCTTCTGTCCTTGCTATATACAGAATTTGTTATGCTCCTTTTCCGGGTTTGAGACCAAGTTCTTGTTTCTTGAGGCGTTGATACACACAAGCTCTTCCTCCTGCATCTCCTGCAAGGACCATCAGCCAGATTAACAGGGTCACTGTTCTCCTTCCCTGGTGCTGCAAACTGGATGAGATTTTCTTCTTTGTGGTGAATATTCTCAGATTCCGTAAGGACCGATGTGCTTATCCTTCTCCTGGTTTTGCAACCAGAAGCTACCGGAGGAGGGCTCTTTAGAATCTCATTGGGCACTAGAATCCACGCCAGTCCTTCTGTTTCTGCATCTTTGTGTAGCCTCATGCTGCGTCTCACCCTGCTCGTTTCACTGCTGCTGCCCTTCTTCCTTCTAAAAGGCCCTTCTGAGGAGTTATTTTTCAGCTGAGGAGCAGATAAGACTTCTTCCACATTAAAAGAAAGTGGAAGATCGTTTCCAATTGTTTCAAAATTGAACTTTTCAATAGGAGGAATATAGACAGTACTGCTTCTTCTTCTTGGTCTACCTCTTGAAGATTTTTTTGGTGGACAGCCAGTTCTTTGGAGAATCTCATGTATACCGGTGTCCTGTTCTGGAAATTCTAGCCCTGTTAGCCAATCTTCCTTGTTTGGGAAATTTCCCTGTAATTTCTCGTTTTCTATCAAGAAGCCACTTCCTTTTTCCTCTTTTAAACACTCAGTCTCTTCAGCTTGCTGGAAACAGTCGTATGTGTCAGAAACATAGTTTGGGTCTGGTACAATGCTTGGAAACTGGAAAAAAAAAATTATAGGCAGAAACAATCCACCCAAAACTTGTTTCAAACAGCCGACAATTAAACAACTGCTACAGATTTCCTCATTAAGTCTAGTAATTCTCAAAAATAAAAACTGACCAACTAAAAAAATGAACCCTGCATGCTGGGAGGAACCTGCTCCAAAGCAGGGCCAGCTTATGCTGCCTGAGGTTCAGTCGAGTTCTGAACACCTCCTTCCAAGGATGCAGATTCCATGGCCTCTTCAGGCAGCCTGTTCCAATGTTTAACCACTAACAGCTAGCTTTTTTTTCCTTCCCAGAAACATTACTTTTTTAATGTAACAACACCAAGAACAGGACTTACTTTCTAGCAGTAACTTGAAGTAGATCAGTTACCTTATGATCAGGACCAGAAACCGACTTCAGACCACCATCTGACACCTGAAACACCGTAACGTCAGGGCTGCTGCTTTCTACAACATCCAGGTCCCCGGAGATGGGACACACGTGAACAGCAGGGATGTTTTCCCCTCTCATTCCTTCTATTGCTTGCTTCCATTGAACATCGTTTTGACCATTCCTGGATTTCGAATCTAAAAATGCATCCTCTGAAACAGAATAACACATGGTTACCTGACTCTCCTTGTGAATGTATGAAATCAATTTCTGAAGTACTAAAACAAACTCACAAAACTATAACCTCCTAAATGAGCATTCCAGAACACAACCAGCATCAAAAAAAGCCTCTCCACAATGCTACTGCACATCACTTAGCATTTTTAAAGCCTATGAAAACATCAGTCTGCAGTCAAGGTACAGAGAGTCTTTTTTGTTGTCTGCTTTACACTGGAGTCCTACTAGAGTTGAAGTGATGCACTTGGAGACTAATAATCTAGTGGATGCTTTGGGCTTTATTACAGACTAACATTTATTTCTCCTTCATTCCACTCCAGAAGCCATTAAATCTGAAAAATGCATACTGTGCTCTTTACCTATGCCCAGAACTGAAGATAACTATCAACAGCTTTGTAAATAAGTATTGAAGCAAAAAGAATGAGTAAGGCAAAACAAAACTAAAACCACATTACCTGGAAGTGCATTTGCCTTTGGTGAGCTTGGAGATGAGGCACAAGAGAGAACTTCTGGAATCTCAGGGATAGGGCTCAGAAGAGGCTTCTTAGAAGCCATTTCTCTTTCCCCATACAAGGATTTTTTAACTTTTCTCTTTCTTCTTTTCCCAGAGCTTGCATGTTTTGTTCTCTG
This sequence comes from Anser cygnoides, assembly GCF_040182565.1. NCBI lineage: Eukaryota > Metazoa > Chordata > Aves > Anseriformes > Anatidae > Anser > Anser cygnoides. Next base: position 2,984,382 of record NC_089898.1, on the reverse strand, counting down.
AAGAGATGCAGAAGACCAAGCAGAGCACAACGCAATTATAATGATCCTTTGCGATATTTTCCAACAAATAACTTTTGTTACTGGATTTTGATAGAAAACAATCGTTTCTCTCAAATTAAGGTCCTTCTTGTTCTGCTATCTACAAATTAATTTAAAAGCTACAATACAAAGAAGGATTATTTCTGAGATATTAGGTTTTTTGTTTGTTTCATTTAACCAAATCTGGAAATCAAAAAAAAAAAAAATGAGTCTTTCAGCTCAAAACTACAGATTCTTCGTTCGTACTTACTTGTATCTTTCCAGTTTGAAAAGGATTACTTGCTTTCCCTTCCAATATACAAAAAGCTCAAATACGTCAGAAGTCTCACACTTTTATAGCACTTAAAGCAAACTGGCATACACCTGGGCAAGTACGAAGAATTATCAACCGTCCACAGTTGATAAGAGAAGCACCACAAACCCATCTTGTGTCCCTGAAGTCTCAAAGGTTCCACTCTTCGTCTGTAAAGTACCCTTTCTGCCCTGCAAGTATTTAAAGCCCTGCTAGTCAGCCCTAACAAGCAATACAGGCGTGCCAGTCAGTCTAGGAAAACAAGACAGACATGAAGAAGAGAATATCAGCAGCAACAGGAAACAAAACACTCTTTAGAAAATCTTTACTACAAACATCAAAATAATCACACAAAAACACACAAGAAAAAATGAATTGCATGAGGCATCTGGATGGAGAAATAAAATTTATTATTCACCAGGCTGTCACTTACTTGTGTCTTTTTGGCAGCAGATGTGGTAATATTCTTTGGTCTTTGAAGTTTGTTTTTCCTTGGATTTTTGGTATCTTTAACATTCTTAGTACTCGTGGCTCTTGGGATACTAACATCAACCCCATCTGAATGGGTGCTAGACTGTTGAGGAACATGAAATTTTAAGTTGCTGGGGTACATGTGTATGTGTGCATGTGCAGGTGCATGTTTGCTTTTTCTAAAAAAGCAACACAGTCCAACAGCCATACGAACCCCGCTGCAAATAGTCTGTTATTTCACATATGAAGTCATAAAAGCTGGACACTCAGCAGTTAAGATTTATAGTGGTTATCTCTTCACAATGTAGCTCTTTTTTGAGAAAAAGGATATTCTAATAAGAATACAGTAAATTTTCATCTTCAGTTATTTCTTTCTGACAAGATGGGCTACTTTTCTAATTGCCTTTCATTTTTTTTCCTCCTTCCCCCTCCAATAAAGCATTCTAGAACTGTACAACACTGGAGCATGTCTGAAAGCATTTCTTATGGAAATTCTTGTACAAAAAATTCTATGCACCTTAAAATTCCAGCAACCAGAAGAGATACAGGTAGGATACTGTCTGTTTGTGTCTTATGGCTAGCAGACAATTCACTGTTATAGTGAAGACCTTCAGCACTGGACTTGGGAGCACAAATCACATTTTCAGTAATAGTGAGAGAATCATCAGAGGCTGCAGAACAACCTTGAACTTATTAGCCTCTCCCACACACTCCTATATCTCAAAAAAATTAAACCAAACAGAAAAATTAGACAGAAAACTTTGTTTCTGTTCTCCTAAATGTTCAATGAATACAACCTTCTAGATTTCCATGACTGAAGCCCATGAGCATGAAAATGAAATTAAAGCATATGAATATCTCTAACTTTCTGTTGTGGCTAAACTATTTGGGAAAGCTCCAGCAAAATTAAATAGAAATCGTAAATTTAAGTATCAGACAGTAAGCAAAGCTGTTTTTAATAACTTAAAAACCGCTTTCAGTCATAAATGAAATTTCCTTAGCTGCACTAAGGGGAGATATTTCCATATACCTGGATCTATGCAATCCTTTTACCTGAGGATGCAAAAGCTCTGATACACGTTTGAGAGGTATACACAACATCCCTGTTTGAAGAAGATGTAAAAAAACAAAACAACAACAACAACAAATCCACATTAAAGAAACTTACCTTCCTTTTAGTAGAGGAACGAGTTGGTATTGCGTAAGATTTGTCAGATTCTTTTACTGTATATGAAGAAAAAGCAAATATTAGTTCAGTTCAACAAAAAAGGCCAAACATATTGAGGAAATTATTCACACGGTTTTTAACATTATGTACAACATGTTTAGATCTTAGTCTTAAGTGAGATTTTATGCATAAAGGACTATCAAACATGGAAAGATTAAAGAAAAAAAAAACTTAACAGCTTGCTTTACAATATAAATCAGAATAGAAGAAAACAACACTTGGGAGGATTTGGTAACATAATAATCCGTGCTTATACAGCTCTCATTGAGAGACATACACACAAATGTATAACTCCCTTTCCATTTTCTTACTGTGTTGCTTGCTGTTTTAAAAACATCAAAATTGCAATATCATAATTAAGATAGTAACCCAAATTATTTAAAGCAGTAAGTCTAATTAGATCAGCCACTTGAACAGAATAACAGCTGAAATAGCATCCACTTTACCTAAATAATAGGCAGACTCTACAGCTACAGCAGTGACCTCTAGGGGAAAGCAAGAACATTTAAATTTTAGTATTAAGATCACCTCTGTAAGACAAAAAACCACAACTGTCACCTTTCAATTTTCAGAAAGCTGCATTATCTAATGACAAAAATACAACTCAAGGTTACCTGTGGTGTTTTCAACAGGTGAGACGTCTTCTGCAGCAACAGAATCCTCTCGTAACTCTTCAAGAGGCTCAACGCATTGCTTTAAGATGAGCAAAAAAAAGTTAAAATACTGAACACTCATGGAGACTGTAAGAAGCTATTTTTGTAGTTTAAACCAACTTACGTCATCGCAATCAAAGTTTGGCTGGGATAATGGCTCCTCAACGAGTCCCGACCTGGTAAAAGGGCTATTGCTTTGTGATCCTGGATGACGGACTGGTGTTGCTCCTTTGCGCAAGGGAGTATTTGCAGGCAAAGTTTTATCAAATATTTCTGGGCTGAGATCTTCTCCAAAAGTAACTTTTTTCTTCTTTGGCTTTTCGGAGCTGTATTGTTCAGTTTTCTCTATTGTAGCAAAAGACTGCTTAGTGAACTCAGAGTAGAAGAAAATAGCCTAGAAAAGTTCAACTATTCTGCAAGTTGTCAACTTGTCAACTAGACAAGTGTAAAATTTCCCGAAAAATAGGCAATACTATCATTCCTGCTAGTAAAGGGTTTCTGAAGTGATTTTTTTTTCCTTGACAACTTTATTTTCCACTTCACTTGGTAGGACCCTATGTGTGAGCTACTTCAGTGGTGGTTAATGCAAAATATTAGTCAGATTTTGCAAAAAGGCAAGACCCTGTCATCCTATGTAATACTCTATTTACAACACCATCACCGCCACCACCCCAAAAAAAAAAACAACAGAAGAAAACCCATAAAAATGGAGTCAGACCTGTCTGCAATGCTTCACAGATTTTTACTTCAGAGCCTGTAAGAGATTCTCTTCCTCCACTGCCAACAGTATCAGTTGAGTATTCCTATAAAAATTTAAGTGATAAAATTATCTAATCAGTACTATTTAATTAAAGGTTGTTCTTCTTCAAGTCAAATGCTAAGTTCATCCTTAGCATTCCCACCACCACCTAAGTTAGTTAACCAACCTTAACGCAATCCGTCAGTTCTTTCAGTGGCGTTTTCTTCAGTACAGATCGCAGCTGGGAGCCACTCTGCGTATGTTCATTTACTGAAGCACTTCCCATTCGTAGTGGTGTGACAGGCAGCTTGCTTTCATCATGGATTTCCAGGCTCAGTTCTGCAAAATTAACCTTCTTTCTGTGTAGGTCTGATATGACATTACTTCTGACTTCTTTGCTGATATGGTCGGGACTGAAATCTTTAGAGCAAGTACACAGATGTGAAAATTAAAGACTGAAGTAAAACTGAGAACGCTTTAGGAATCTTAACTATAGATGTACACACATCAATAGATTCTCTCAGCAATTTCACTTGGTATATCAAGACAAATCAATTATTTTCTGAATTTCTGCTACTATTACGCCATATTTTCATTTCATACTTTGAGCGATTCATACAAAACAGAAATGAAATAGGAGTGTTACGTGAAGGCTAAGATTTTGCATCAGGATTTCTCTGCCCATGAGTCTGCATGTTCTGCTTCACAGACATGAAGTGCTCAACAATACTTTTCCTTAAGAATGGCCTAGCAGAATCAAGGGAAATTCTTAAACAATTATTGCCACCCTGTGTCTCAGTTTGAACTTGCTTTTTGTGTCCCATAGCTAGCATACCACCCAAGAGGCCCTGCTCCACCTTCCAAATATTTCTTCCTTTTTTTTTTTTTTTGAGTTTCTAATAAGAATATAACAAGATTATAATAACAATGAAACTTCTTACCATGGCTCGTTTCTAAGATATCTCTAATCAGAATTGCATTGGAATACTCAATAGGGTTGTGTTGCTTATAAGCCCATTCCTAGAAAAAGTTACAAGAATACAAAGGTATATATACAACTCTCACGACATGATAAAGAGATCAAAATAATCTGCCGAGTTTTGTGAAGTACTTGACATTTATCTGCTTTTGTCTGCCTGCTCACTAACTCATTTCTAATGTGTACAAGGGATTCTTCCCAAAGTACTGCTTCAAAGGTTCATCTATTAGCACTGGAAGTATCAACTGACATTCTTAAAACACACTGAGGTTTCTCAATCCTCAGCTGAATAAACAGTTGTTGAATGTCGAAAATATTTTTCACCTGCATGCACCTTTCAATCCAAAACAGGTTACACCTATCTGACCAGAGAACCTAAAGTTCTTCACATCTATCTCAATGGCCGAAGATAGAGGGAACTACTTGCAAACGTTGCCTTATAAAAATACGTTAACTAGTTCTTAATCCCATCAGAAATGAGGATTGCAGTTTCCTCAATCATTCATTACTTGAGTTGCATTAGTTTTCCCAAGATATCAAGGCTAAAAACTTAAAAGGACCATAAACGGAAATGAAGATGAATGAATTTACATGGAATATCAAGCAACTGCCGAAGACGTACAAGACAAAATAATTCTTACAAGGGAGATTTGCTGTGCTATTTGTTTTCGTTGCCCACATTTGTGTAAGTACCTTAGAAAGAGCAGGTTCGGTGACAGTCACATCCTGGTGTGAGGACAAGACGGTGCACATCTTGGAATCAGACTTATTGCCATAGGTCAAGTTCTGTTTTAAATTTTCTTTCAGATCAGCTCCACTGTAGTCAAACACAGACTTTTCACTCTGCTGATCCAGACTGCACTGTTCTGTGAATGGTACTTTGTTCTGAGCTACAGTGATTAAAAACAAACAGTCCAACAGCAAACTTCAAATCTTTCAGTCAATGCTATTTTTGTTTCTTCACCAAAAGAATGTAAGATTCAATACGTTAGGTACTTTTCTAGCTAGAAAGAAAAAATCATCCAATTTTGACTTCAACTTTGAAAATAACATTACCAAATCTTCAAAACAAAATGAGTTCTTCTTTCTATGTAAATGTATAAATACCAGCAGTACCAGAGAAATAACAAATTTTAGTTTGTTCCACTCTACCATCTTCTCAACAGTTGGCACAGTACTGTCGTGACCTACTTTTGCAATATTTGCTATTTTCATTAGGAAATAAGGAAATTCACAACACGCAGTAATGCATCGTGATTTCTAAGTTACTGCACCTAAAAGCTACTGAACAAAAGTCTTCACAGTCAAGACAGACAAGAGTTAGAAGAGCTAAAACCAGTTATCATAATCCTTAAAACCATTCCCACGTTCCTGGAAGAAGTATGAAAATACTAATACGTTGTGAAAAGTAAATGAAAAGGCATAAATCTAGAAAGCAAGGTTAAGAAAACAACCATGAAAAACGTAGTCTCCAATGATTTTCAAGAGTTGTTGAGAAATCACTGTTCAGGATGCACTAAGAAACAAGACAGACTTAAACAAAAACCCTCAAACCAAAAACAAACACACAACAAAACCACTGCCAACCCTTGTAAAGGAAAACATTTTTGTTTCATAGCGTGTTGCTTCATAGGTTTTGTTTTAAAGGAAGACAAAATGTTTAAGATAAATCTTGTACCAGAAATACAATTCACTTACAACAGTCTGCTTCCTGAGAAGCACCGGACGCTTGTGAGAGTCCAGAAAAGTCCATCTGCCCTTCAGCTTCTTGCACTGATTTCAAAGGTGTTTGAAAGACACTGATTTTGTTCTTCGATGACTTGGCAAGTTTAAAAGGACTAGCGTGCTAAAAGAAAATTAATGGCATGAGACACTTTTTCTAAGATGATGGCCTTTTTTACTTTGTATTTATACTTTATTTGAAAAAAGAAAAGGAAGTCACGTTAGTACTTACTTTATCTTGGATTATCAATACTTTAATTAGTCAGATATCAAGTATGGCAAATGCAGCAAAGTGAAGGTTACAGTAAACAAAATTAAAATATACAGGCAAGTCAGACATGGAGAAGACTCTACAGAAACAAAACCTGCAACATCTCCTTATTTTAAAATAAGGTATCTAAGGAAGTGAATAAAATTTAGGCTGTTGTTATTTCTTCTGACTTCTTCCTTAGACTTGCATTCTCCTTCTGCCAGCATATGTTAAATTTGAAGTCTTACCCGTCAATTCCAAGGGGAACTAAAATAACGCATTTGACATTGGAGCAAGACTCTCACCTGTGTAAAAGTTTCTTTTTGCCGATTGCTTCTCTGCTGGGCAAGGTACTGAATAAGGGCATTATTTTCTGGTGACCCTCGTACTCCAATCGCTGATCTTCGTCTTAACTTTAATGCATTTGGAGACTTCCCTGAAATGGGACGCAGGAGGAAAAAAAATACGAAGAAAAATTGCAGCAGAATACTTAAAGCTTTTTCACGGCAGATTTTTTTTTTGTTGTTTTGTTTTTTTAAAGATTGGTTTGTGTTATTTATGGAAACAGCCATATTTAGCTGCTCAGCTTAGGAAACCTTCCTTCTCTTTCATGCTGTTTTCCAACCAAGTCAAAACAGATTCTAAAACTCTGCTCAACTAACAGAAAGATAAGACATAGAACATTCTTTTTCTACATAAGAAATGAAAAAGGAGGACAAAAAGCAAGATTTACATTTAACTAAACCATGTAAGTGAGAAATCGAGCCGTTTTTCTATTTTTTCAACTTTTTCAATTGCAGGTTAAGGAACCACACACAATACTTGCAGAATTTGTCCTACTACTCAACTCCTTTGTGAAGCTCACTGACAGGAAAAGTTTCTGTCACCAGAACAGAAAAAAAATAGAATAGGGAATGAGCGCAAATACAGAACTGAATCAAATTCCTGTCCTTGGATATATTCAAACTCAGCCAGACAACCTCAACCTGACCAAACTTTGAAGCTTTTGATAGGGATTGCACCAGATGACCTCCAGATGTCCCTCTGAGAAGGACAACAGGACATGAATCATTCCAGCCTTACCTATAGATGGACTAGTAAAACTTTCTTGAGTAATCCCAAATTCAGCAGTTGTTACAGTTGCAAAGTCAACAATTTTTCTCCTCTGTTTCTCTACTATTCCACAACAGGATTTTTCTTCTGCTTTGTCCCTGTTGGGTAGCAAGCAGCATTCATCCCCCAGTGAACCAGGTCCACTTCTGGAAAATTTCTCCTCACTGTTCAAAGGCCAGGAGGGTTCACCAACCACATCCCCTTTTAGTGTATCAAAAGAGCATTCAGCAAGCGGACAGCTAGCATCCTTTCTGCTGTGGTATGATTCCTTCTCTAGGACTTTGGAGTATTTCACGGTGTGTTTTTGCAACCGCACTTGGCTCCCATCGCTTAAATTCTCCTTCTCAGATGCCATTGCGGCTTTTGATTCAGTCACTTTGCAAATCTTCTGGTCCTTTGACAGATCAGAGAAAGAGGTCTCTTCCTTCTCTTCAGTGTTTCTACTCTCGTTACCTTTAACTTTCAGGGTAACATTTACAACCTTTAATTGTCTGTGCATTGTTAGTGATGGATTTTGAGAACCAAACGCTGAGTCATTCTTTGCTCTCCTGTAATGACAGCTCCCTATCAAAGAGAATAAGAAATGTTAGTAGGCATTTCATAAGAGGAGTCCATTACCACTCTCAAACTACTACCAAAACTCGGAATTTCCTGGACTTTTCTATAGTGAGGGGTTTATCAGTGTGTGTGGAAAAGGAAAGCTGCATCTCCAGAAAGCTACACAGAAAAGACATAAAAAGGCTGGGAAGAAAAATAAAAATGCACACCTGTCACCTCACCACAGATGTTTCAGGAGTAAGGAACTATGAGGCTGTGCTTTTACCCTATGACAAATTTCACATTAGCATCAAATATGCGAACCTCGATCACACTGCCATTGCTTTGCTATAATAAACATTGCAATAAGTATTAGTTAGCATTAGTAAAGCCTAACTTGGGGAAGTTTAAGACGCTAATGTCTTTTACGCTTGGTTTCCTGCATTTTAAAATTAAACACAGAGAATCCAGGAAAATAAGTCGGGAACTTGGCTCCCACGAAGGCATGCTTTTTTGGTATACTGCGGAGCAGGAATTAAGCCGTTAAACCCCGCATGTTCTCAAGTCACAGCAAGACCTGACACCCCCTTCCCTGCGGTTGTACAGAGACGGGGCTGGGCGAGGGGTCCCTGGCTACACTTGCAGGGACAAAACCCCTCGTCACGGTCCCCTCTGAGCCCCCCCGGCCCCTCAGGATCCCCTCAGCACCAGTGGATCCCCTCAGGATCCCCTCAGAGCCCCCCAAACCCCTCAGAGTCCCCCGATCCCCTCAGGCTCCCCTCAGCGCCTCGCCCCCCTCAAAGCCGCCTCACCGCCGCCGCCGCCCGCCTCTCGCGTTCAAACCGGGACGCCCCGCCGCGTATCCCTCCGCGCCTTCCCCCCTCTGGCTCCCCTCCCTCACAGCCCGTAGCCACCACGGCCGAAGGTTCTCGGGGACCAAGCGGCCCCTCCGGGCCCCATCCGAGCCGCTGCCCCCGTCTCCCGGCGCCGGTAGGGGGGGCAGGGGCTGGGGACTCTTTGACAGCCCCCGCGCGGAAGGATCAAGAACCGTTACAGCCGCAAAGCCGCCCCGCTTTGGAAAAAACCTCCCCTCTGACGCCCCCACGTGACTGAGAGAGCCAATCACAGGCCACGGTCGGCTTCGAGTCACTGTATGCAAATGTCACAGCTCTCTACTGCGCTGATTGGCAGCCGGCAGAGCTCCGCCCCGCCTCCCCGCCTCCAATTGGTCAGCGGGCGGGGCGGGGCGGGGCGCCGATTGGGCGCGGCCGCTGTCGCTGGGGCGCTGCGCTTCCGGGTTCGTGCAGCGGGAGGAGCGGGCGGGCGGCATGCGGCGGGTGACGCTGTTCGTCAACGGCAGCCCCCGGAACGGGAAGGTGCGGCCGGGGGGGGGCGGGCATGGGGTGGGGGCCCCAGGGGGACCGGGGGGCCGAGGAGCCAGGGAGCCGGGGGGTCAGGGAGCCCAGGGGCCGGGGGATAAGGGGGTCAGGGGACTGGGGGGGCGTAAGTTAAGGGAGCCGTGGGGTTGGGGAGCCGAGGGGGGGCAAGGGGCCAGGCTGGCGGGGGACTGGGGAAATCGTCTGGGGGAACCGTGGGGTCAGGGGTCCCCAGGGAGCCAAGGAGTCAGGGAACCATGGAAGAAGGGAGCCAGGAAGCCAAGGAACCAGTGAGACATGGAATAAGGGAGCCAGGAGCCAGGGAACCGTGGAATAAGGGAACCAAGGAGCCAGGGAACTGTAGAATAAGGGCGCTAGGGAACCATGAAATAAGGGAGCCAAGGAGCCAGGGAACCACGGAATAAGGGAGTCAGGAAGCCAGGGATCCATGGAGTAAGGGAGTCAAGGTACTAGGGAATAAGTGGGGTTGGAGAAGAGCTCCAAGGTCTCGCTGGTGCTGGGGGGAAGCTGCCCTACCTGCCACAGAATGGCTGCTCCTCCAGTGCTGTGCCGGGCCCCTCACTACAAAGATGTCGAGGTGCTGGAGTGTGTCCAGAGAAGGGCTGCGAAGGGCCTGGAGCACAAGTCCTGTGAGGAGCGGCTGAGGGAACTGGGGGTGTTTGGTCTGGAGAAGAGGAGGCTCAGGGGGGACCTTATTGCTCTCTGCAACTGCCTGAAAGGAAATGCGGGGAGCTGGGGGTTGGTCTCTTCTCACAGGTAACTGTGACAGGACTAGAGGGAATGGCCTCAAGTTGTGCCAGGGGAGGTTTAGGTTGGAAATGAGGAGACATTTCTTCTCAGAAAGAGCAGTCCGGCACTGGGACGGGTTGCCCAGGGAGGTGGTGGCGTCACCGTCCCTGGGGGTGTTCAAGGAAAGGTTGGACGTGGTTCTTGGGGACATGGTTTAGTGGGGTGACATTGGTGGTAGGGGATGGTTGGACCAAATGATCTTGGAGGGCTTTTCCAACCTTAGCGATTCTAGGATTCTATGAAATTTTGCTGGTTTCCTTAAAAGCTACGTGGTAGTAATGTCTCCTGAGTGATCATTGCGCAGGTTGCAGAGCCCAGCCTGCACACAACTAATGTGGGGACACCCCCCTTCCCCCGTTGGAAGGGGGTGACAGCCCTGAAAGGGCAGAGCTGGGCAAACGGGGGTCTCCAGCTGCCTCTTTCCTCCCCAGGTCGTGGCCGTGTATGGCACTTTGTCGGATTTGCTGTCTGTGGCTAGTAACAAGCTGGGAATAAAGGCGACCAGTGTTTACAATGGAAAAGGCGGACTCATTGATGATATCGCGTTGATTAGGTAAGGTTTATCCAATAAAACTCAAATCACGGACGTGGACTAAGAGACTTAATAGCCTGTCAATGCTCTGACCTTAAACAATGACAAGAGCTTTCTGTCAAAACAGATCTCACCATTTCCAGCCAGTATACTCAAAGGTGCTTTCACCTCCAGGAAAAATAATGCTCTCTGTGGAACTTCAAAGCGTGTCTATTTTGGTGAATCAGAATTTGATACAAGCTGCGTTTTATGCCTTTTAACATCCCTTTGTGTTGATTCACAGTGCAATGAATACACCAGCAAAGTCCCACTGTTCCATTCAGCACTGGCATGAGCTGTTTTTTTTTGAAAAGGAAAAAAACTGTAGCATTGCTTTGGCTTCATATAGTACACCCAGAGTGGGGAGAAAAGTAACTTTTGTAAAATTAAACTTGTTGAGTAACAAAAGTGATCCCTACCTGATGGATACAGATATCTATTGGTAGCATCTCTAGTGAAGTTGACAGTATTGCAGTCCCCTGGAACCTGCAAAATCAGGACAAAAATCAGATACTTTAGATACTAACTTTAGATACATTAGATACTAACTAACGGCCACTGATTATCATTTACCTGAAAGTAATCATGAAGGGATCTGTGTCATTCAGATGAAAAACAAACAAACAAAAAAAAAAACACCTATGCTTAATCTTTTTTCTTACCTTTTCCTTCCCCCTTTCAGGGATGATGATGTTTTGTTTGTCTGTGAAGGGGAACCATTCATTGGTAAGTCTCTGTAATTCTTGTTTGACCTCTTCTTTAATGGAAAGAGGGTTTGGTTTGCTTTAGTGTAAATTTAAAAATTTCATTTTCTGCTGTTTTCAGAAGATATCTTTTACCACGTGAAGGATTTTGAAATTGTCACCGTTCTTCTAATAATTGTTGTGTTCTCCTCAACTGTGTAGATCCTCAGACTGATGCAAGACCTCACGAGGAGCTAACTGGGTCTCACACGGACTGGTTAACGCTTAATGTTGGAGGCCGATACTTCACCACGACACGGTAAAAATGGAACTTGTTTGGCTCCTGAAGACTTGGTTTCAGTGGTTACAGCAGCTGGCAGTTGGTGTATGCTCAGATGTATGCTCTGGATGCTCTTGAGAAAGAGCTACAAAAATCATTGACTATTTAGTAGGAGGCCTTTGACTTCTGCAGCTTTTTTGGTATTAGGCATTTGCTACCGCAGTTTTGCGACAAATTCTTCAACAGTTTACACGTGTGGTAAAACTGTTGGAAAGCCTGAAATGGGTCTGGATTTATCCCTGGAATGTTTCAAATAACTAAGTGCTTTGTATGTAAAGTACCTTTGAGATACCGTAGGTCAGAAATGTATTTTGTTATTGCACTGTATGAAATTAAATCAGTATAGTGTTGTAGCTGTTGGAATGCATATCGCACACCGTTACTGCCTTCAAGCTGTGAAGGGCAGGAAATACATTGCAACCAGTGAGTGTGTCTCTTCAGCTTAACTTTCCACTGTAAAAATAAAATTGCTCTGCCTTTATTTTCTAGGAGCACTTTGGTTAATAAGGAACCTGACAGTATGTTGGCCCACATGTTTAAAGATAAAGGTTAGTATCTTGAAATAAAATTCACCTTCCAAGCTAACAAATTAGCAAAGTAGGTAAAAGGCACTGTCAAGTTGAAGCTCTTGTTCATATGTTTGGGGTCTTTTTATTTTTATTTTAGATTTTCATCTTTTTGTTGTGTCTTGCTGTTTTGATACCAGGATCAATGGGCAAACACTGTACGAGATGGTCTTTATGAAGCAGGAGCAGAGTAAAATCTTAATGCTGCTTTTATTCTAGCAATGGTTCTTATGCATGTGGTGAAATATGTTTTAGTTATTTATAGCAGGAGAGAGTTAGATATAAGGGATATTGTCCCCTCACTCTTACTTTCCTTCCTTTTCTCTAAAAACACCCTTGCAAGTGGAAAGTACCCCTTGGCAGTAACAATCTGAAACTGAAACAAATGCTTTTCTATTAATGTATCAAACTTAATGATACGTGTTTTGTGGAAACAGATGCTTGGGGAAATAAGCAAGATCATAGAGGAGCATTCCTGATTGACCGCAGTCCAGAGTATTTTGAGCCAATTTTGAATTATTTGCGTCACGGACAGCTCATTGTAAATGATGGCATCAATTTGCTAGGTAAGTATTACCTGGATGGCATCTCCTCAATTATTACTCTTTAGAAGTCAAACTGTGCCCTCTGGTAAACATGATGAAATCACTGGCACTTTTTATTTGATTATCCTAATGTTTGGGATTTTTCTATGGTGACTTTACTCGAGCAGTGCAGTTCCACATCTTCGGTTTAATAAATTGTTTAAGCTTACCTTGAGAGGATTAAACATTCTCCATACTGAATTAATATCTGGCCACAATCTTGGATTTGATATCTTTAACTTAATGCTGGTAGTGGAAACATCCTCTCTGATTCATTTTTTCCTTTTAGCACAAGCAAGTTCACTTCTCCTCTATCTGATTATATGTAGTATACTGTATGTGGTTGACAGTTTAATTAGTTCATGCGTTTGTTAGAGATCCCTTCAACTTCAACAAGTGATCTGTTCCTCTTTTAGTGTAGCTAAAATAATAGAGTTCTAACAAGTGGGGAAATTAGACTGAACTGATGGTCCTCCAATACTAAGGATGGATTAATGATGAATGTAAAGTTTCTGGTCTGCTGTCGGTGTGGCTGTATGCTGCCTTGGCCTGTAAGGGAAGAGTGGTATCTTGTTTAATGGCTCCTTGTAATTAACAAATACTGCTTTGTTTTGTTAGGTGTTTTGGAAGAAGCCAGGTTTTTTGGTATCGATTCACTAATTGAGCATCTAGAAATAGCTATTAAGGTAACTTGCTTGCTTTTATACATGAACGTGCATGTCCTGTTCTTCCAGGCAATATATAACGTAGTCCTATCTGTATTAGCTCTTAAACAACTCTCTCAACAGAATTCACAGCCAGCAGAGGATCATTCTCCTATATCTCGAAAAGAGTTTGTGCGATTCCTGCTGGCAACCCCAACCAAGTCTGAGCTGCGATGTCAGGTGCGAAAATGCAGACTTTGTCTCATTTTGTAGTATTGGTGTCAGGTGGTGAAATATCCTGCAGCATATGACAAATAACACGAAGTTCAAATGCTTCCCCACCTTCTCTTTTTAATTGAATTTTGGGTCCAAGTTGTGGCAGAGTGACTTTAGTAGGAAATTTGAATGTGATGTTTGGACAGCTTTCCTTCTTCAAGTTGAAGTTTTCCTGGAGGAACAGTTTGTTAAGCTGTTCTATTTAAATGTAAGATGCGATTGAATAACCGAAGCCAATGCTTTAGAGCTTTGCATTTGCATTAGTTTTATATAGTAGAATAGGTGGTCCTGATGTGTGTATCTGTGTACTTGTATCTTTGTGTGCAAGTCTTTTAACTTTTTATGTTCTGAGCTACACCTCATTTTCTGTAACTTCTGGGGTTTTTGTTTTTTAGGGTCTTAATTTCAGTGGAGCAGATCTTTCACGACTAGATCTTCGCTACATAAACTTCAAGATGGCTAACCTAAGCCGTTGCAACCTAGCGCATGCCAACTTATGCTGTGCGAATCTTGAAAGAGCTGACCTCTCTGGATCGGTGCTCGATGTAAGAAAGAATTATGTCTAGGAAAGTCTGGGTTATCCTTTCCTTATTTTAAGGAAAGGGGAATTGGAACAAGCAGATGAATGTAAAACATAGTTCTTCAATATTTCTGATACTATTCTAGTTAGATCACTTCAAAAGCTTTTAGAAGCTATCTTAATAAGCAAAAAAAAAAAAAAAAAACCAACCAAACAAACAAAAAAAACCTGCCCCTCTGTAGGGAGGAAGGGGAAGACAAGAAAGGCAGTGGGAGAGAATTACATGCCGTCCTAATGATGAAGTAATAGTATAGCACGTTTTTACACTGTCTCACAGTAACAAGGCTGTTGTGCTTTAATAGATTGCCTTCCTAAACAGAAATTAAGACCATAAGCTGACTATTTTTTGGCATTATTCGTGAATCTCATTCATGCATTTATCTCCATCAGTGTGCAAACCTCCAAGGGGTAAAGATGCTGTGTTCCAATGCAGAAGGAGCATCTCTAAAAGGGTGCAATTTTGAAGATCCATCAGGCCTTAAAGCTAATTTGGAAGGTAAGGAGTTCTGACCATTTGGAAACAGAACCACATATATTTTTAGTTCCATATGGCAGATTCAGCCGTGGTTTGTGCAGTTCATCTTTACATGAGAAAGGGCCATGTATGCAGGATTCAGTGTGTGACTATGTAACCATTAAACAGTAAGTTCTGTGTTGACCTCTATCAATTTACATGGCTCTGAGCAAGCATCTTTCTGGAGTTCCTGTGTTTCTGACTGTTCTTCTTGGTAAAAATGACTTCTTTTTTTGTATTCTAGGTGCTAACCTGAAAGGCGTTGACATGGAAGGCAGTCAAATGACAGGAATTAATCTCAGAGTTGCAACGCTGAAAAATGCAAAACTAAAAAACTGTAATCTTAGAGGAGCAACTTTGGCAGGAACTGATTTGGAAGTGAGTTATAATTAATTCTATATACTAAATAGTCAACTGATAAAAATTTTGGTGATTTTTGGCTGATTCTCCACCTGCATACTAGACAGAATGTAGTAGTCTTTTCATTAGTCTTAGTGAGATATGGATCACCTAGAGAATCCTATTTCATTCTTGCCTCAGTTTGGAAGATACCTGAAGTCTTGGATTTGCAGTGTCTCAAAGCCACAGGAATGGCATGCGTCTTCTCCGAAGTGAAGCCTAGAAATACTGCTAAACTGAACTCTTAGTGTGAGGTCATGCCAACACCAAGGAGAAATGCAGTTGCCTGTTTTGTTTGTATTTTCTCCTAGTATGTCATTTGTAGAGTAATAATGGAATCTTACCCAACTGTTGGCACATCGTACACTCCTCTCACTGTTGCTGTAGAAAGACAAACTAGCTCATTTCAAGCTATGTACATTAGCAGTTCTTCCTCAAGTTCTAGAGAAGCATTCAGTGCAATATCTGATGAGATTTCAAGAGGCAGCTTTCTTCCAGCTTTGCTTAACAAGCAGTAGTAACTCCTGGAAGGTAATTTGATATAAAGAGTGTAAGTCTAACAACTTAATATAAAAACAGCTTTTACCATGAAAAGCAACCACTCTCTTACAAGAAATAACTCAAACTACACTAGAGTGATACACTAAAGGAAATTGAAATCATAGAAGTGGACATGACTTCTGTATAAAAAAAGTTAAGGTAAGGTTTTGATCAGAGTTCTGTACATATTCAACTAATACTTAATCTTTCTTTTGTTCTTTAGAATTGTGATCTTTCAGGTTGTGATCTACAAGAAGCTAATTTGAGGGGATCTAATGTAAAAGGAGCTATTTTTGAAGAGATGCTGACACCTTTGCACATGTCTCAGAGCGTCAGATAGGAAAGAATATGCTGAAGAGGAAGGAATCAAAACATTTGTGACTTTCTTCACCTCCTCCCCTTCTTAAGTTAGAAGTAATGGTTATTAGACGACTTATATTTGCAGTAGTGCCTAAGTAAACTCTTTGATCACTTTTTTGGGGAGGGAGCTTTAACTGAAGAGGTAGAAATAGGTACTGTTTCTGCCTCTGAACAGAGTGAGGAAGGGGGCTGGTTCTAGGACCAGAATGTTTGTGGTTGTTTTGTTTTTTTTTAAAGATTCATTGTTTAGCATTGCCTCACTTTGGAATGCATTTTAATTTATAAAGCACAATATATGCAATTCTATTTATTAAATCTGTAGCTGCAATATGAATAGAAGATGTTATTCATGTATAGTAGCAACGAAGTTCAGGTTTACAGTTATTACAGTTAGTGTATTTACGGTTAGTTTCTTCATTCATGCACAGTGTATTAAATGACCGATGTGGTTTAGACAATGTCCACAGGCTGTTTTCAGGTACTCTTTTCTTCTGGGGTGAAAACAGTAGTTAACTGTCATCATGGGTAATGTATTGCCTTGTAGTAGTTAGAATTCAGGTATAGAACAGCTTTATCATCATCTAAAATGTGCTGTGGAAGCCACTTCCACTGAAGGGATCTGCGTACACAGCAGACTGAGTTATAACAGAAACACCCCGGTCAAAAGTTGTATGGCTTACTTAATCCTTTCTGTGTTAGTATAAAATTGCACTATCAATCACAGCTGCTAAGAAACATGCTGTTGCTTTTAATTGTCCTATCCACTCCCAACCTGGAGTACCTGTCGATGTTTCATTCTTTGTGGGAAGTTAAATGTGTGTAAGACAATACAATCCACTCTCACCAAAGTAGAGATAGGCATTGGGGCCACAGCACTTACTCCTTTCTCCCGTCGTGACTCCAGTATATGAATAAATGGCACCCCTTTCGCCTCAATGTACTATGCAAATACTGTTGTACACTGAATCCTTGAAAGCATGAGCATAATCCTTTTCCCAGCCAGATCTTAATATACCACTTTGGGCCTGCTTGAAGTGGCTGTAAAAGCCTCTTGCATGGGGCAGAGCGCCCTTTCCACAACTGCTTTACCTGCGAGCAAATAGGGAACTATGACTTCTGCAGTGCAGAAAGCCTCTCAGCATTTCTTTAAGTGGTGGTGCGCTTCGTTTAATAAGCTGTTTCCGCTGTAGTATCAATCTAGTTCTCATCTAACAAAACATTTATTTTCTATACAATCAAAAAGCACATGAAGAAACTATACCAAAAAAAAAAAAGGTGCATCAAGAACTCATACCTCAGATGCTTACTTAAAATACCCCAAAGTTACAACTAACATTGAATCTAAGGAAATGCCGCTGTTACTGGAAGTTAAGAACAAACGTATCCTAAAACTTAGAGAATGTGATACTGTTAGCAGTGGTTTGAGTTGCAGTTACTTCAGTGTGTTGCCTTTTAGATGCAGATTTGCTGTCCTCTGAACAGAAGTCATGCTGTCTCAGTAGTTGCTATGAAAATGCTGCTTTGCCATTGATCTATAAAGGTTAGTTTAGGAATGGTTTATGATTTGTTTAGGGAGAAGTGCAGGATTCTCCCTTACTTTCAAGTTGGGTTGACTCAGGCGTATCACGTGAACTTCCAGGACTCAAAATCCTATAGCCATGTGGTTTGGAATTAGGATTTCTTTTCCTTCTGGATTCCCTGGCTTCTTGAGCTGTCTCTAGGACAACACCATAGCCTTGGTGAAATGCAGCTGTAGGGAAATACTTTGATTTTGGAGTCCTGTCTCCCACCTCATCGCTTTCATCGAGTGATGTATATGTTGCAGAAGAAGAAGATTCTTAGGGCTAGAGAAATAAATGAATTATTTTTCTTTATCTTATTTTCTAGCTAGCAGAAGTAAAATATTGTATGGAAAAAATATATTTTCATAATCACTGTGTATAAAATATATTTGAACTTTCACTGAAGCACTATGTTTTAAATAATCACAGCATGTGGCATCATTCATTCACAGATGAATTTAAGGTACCTCTTTTGCTACAACAAAGCTGTATGAATAGCCCAAAGTGGCATATTCAGAAATTAAAGGTTCCAGCCTAATTTAAATTGCATTAATAAAAGTGTGAAATATAAAAGTGTCTTGGTCTTCATTTAAAAAAAAACACACACACACAACATAAGCTCAACCTTACTTGACTCTAACTTGGAAGGACAAGTTATAAAAGATGCCAAATTTTAAATTTGATAGCTCCTTGTATACAAATTTAAAAATATTGTAGCTGAAGTTGATTTTTGCTTTTCATGAGCCCTTGGGGGAGACTGCTGCAGTTTTCAATTCACTCTGAGAACCTTCCCCATGTCTCTCTTCATTTTTTTAATTTGTCATTCATCTGCTTTGTCCCCACCCATCATATTTGCTTAATAAAGTAGCTGGAATCAGAAGTCATTAACCACAATTTCCATAGGTATGTATGCTATTTAAGGCCCACTTTCCATATCAGAGATAATCATCACACGGTACAAGCAGCTACGCTGTGTTACTTTACTTTATAAGGAAGTGTTAAAGCTTTTCCGGATGAAAAAACAAAACTCTGCTTGACTGTGGTCTATAAAGGGCTCGTGATTTCAGTCTAATAAGCTACACAGTACAACAGTGATAACACAAATACAAGGCATCTGTATGGGTGCTACACATCACCCTGAGAGAAAAATTTGGAAAAATTTCATTCTTACTGCAGTTTCTCAGCTACAGCACACTTCTTTGGGTTAGGAATGCCAAACTTGTGAGTCTCTTAGGCTTGTCTGACCTTGTCTAAATAGGTTTGGAAACACCTTTCCCATACTTTGATAGGAGATGTCTTGATTCTTGGAATGGGAATCTGCAAACCCAGATTTTCCAGGCAGGTCCTAGCCTTCCACATAGGTATGTAACTGCAGTGAGACATTAACACTTCCCTTTACAAACCAGTTAAACTTGTGCATGTGAAGGTCTGGGAGCTCTTCTGAAGGCTGTGTCAACCCTATTTTCCAGTGTCCAAAAACTAAAGAGAGGTCACACGCTAGCCCCAGCTCTACACTTTGATTTCTTTTGCCAGCATGAAGCTGGCACCCACCTGACAAAGCCAGACCGAAGCACTCCCAGCCCTTGGAGCAGACCCCATTCAGGCTCTGCCTCTGCCAGAATCTGTCTCGTTTGTTGGTTTCCATTACGCAGGGCTGTAAAACTATTTGTGGGCAAACAAAACCAGCTGAACTCTTTTTCCTAACCTCCCACCTCCTTTATATAACGTGTGGCTGTGGTCTGGAGTTGAACAGAAGACATGAGAACAGCTCAGTCGCCAGGGCAGCTCCTGGTGCTCCTTCTGACGTGCTTCAGGAGGGCAGCTTTGCAGCTATAGGAAAACCTGCTGTGAAACACAGCTGCTGAAAAATATTAAAAGCAGGCTGTTGTTAGATTTAGCTTTAAATGGTGGGTTAATAAGAGGTGCAATTATTGGGATCCCCTCTTTAAATGCCATCCTTCAGGATGTGCAAAATCTTACGTTTAATTTGAAATAAATAACTTTAATTCTTGCTAGGCTGATCAGAAAAGGAAATACTCTTAAAACAGTTACAGGAAAATCTCCCTTTTCAAGTGCTCTGCCTACGCTAAGGTAACCTTTCCCCCACAGAAACAAACTAGTTTCGCAGCTTGATCAGCTCATCAGCTGAAGCTAAACACTGGCTACTCGTGCTGTGTGTGTGCATTAGAGCAGGAAGAATTACTCTTTGCTGAAGTCACTAAACCCTCCTCACATTATTTACTTACTAAATTACATTTAATCCATTAATCTCAAAGAGGTTGTGGGGGCAGGAAGCGAGGATGTTTGAAGACTGCGAAACGTGATACGCTCAATTGCACATAAAACGGTGCACAGCAAGTCAAAATAGCAGCCAGGTGGATTAAAAAAATAATTAAAAAAGATTTCTGCAGTTAAAATGACTGATGTTAAGTGCTGAATGCAAATGGCTACCAACCTCTTTATAAAACTGCAGTGCATAATGTCTCAGGAACAAAAAAATTCTGAAGTATTTCAATGTATACCCTCTCACACACAAATATATAAGTATTTATATATATTTAAAAATATATATATTGAAAGTGCCTGGGGAGTCCTATTCAAGGAAAATCCCATCTTACAACAGAGGGTCCCTTCCCCATATTTACAATCTAATAAACGTGTCTATTTGATCAGTTTAGTACTGCTTTGCACTTTATAGAGCAAAGAATATGACGGTATTTTAATTCAAACATTAAGGAGAGGGACTTTCAAAGGAGCACACAAAATGCCCTGTGTGCTTGTGCAGTCTTAGGCTCTTGCTTATGCACCACAGGTCCGTTTCCTTCAGGTCTGAGATACAGAGACTAAACCGAATTCCTCATCCATTTCAACTCCTGTAAGGCACACTCATCAAATTCAGAGAGACTTTACTTAAAAGAAGTATATATATTTAGGAGCCACTGAAAGGAACGACTGTGTTTTTCACGGGGCAACCGCAGCCAGCTAGATCTGAATGTCAGATTTACAGCCTCTTAAAAGAAAGGCTGTTACCACTGAGGCTCTTAGCAAAAACAGCTGAATTTAATAGCTGCACCGGGGCGTCCCAATTATGGGCTTTATTTCTTTACATGACAGCAACATTAAGAACAAAATTGCAGTCCACGAGATAGAATTAGATGAAGTCACCTGCTGTGAAAGGTTTGGTGTTGGGGTGGTTTTATATAAAAAGCAAAGCAACAAGCTAACTCACTGGACGTTTTCCAGCGGGGAAGAGGTGGAGTGATTCTGCAACCTCTCTCAGCAAGCAGGTAATGTGCTTGAACAACACACCACGTCCCATTTCACTTATTCAGTCCTTAGAGATGCTTGTATTGGAAGAAATTTGCATTAGAAGATACCGCAAAGAGCAATTTTTAAAGAGTGTTAGAACAGAAATTGGCTGAACTGAACAAATCTGTCGAATATCAACAGGGACTTTCAGTGAACCTTGGAGATCCAGGCATTCCTAAAATTCTGAGAGGGTGTTCAAAAATCCTAATTTAGATCTCCATCCAAATTCCTCAGATGTCAAATCTCTTTCTAATGAGCTAATCCACACTTTGAGGAACTCCAAAACCAGCTGTGTCTCGTGTGTAGGCACAGTGCCACTGGGGTGCAGAGGATCAGAACCGAAGATTCACTCCCAAAATGTAACGTTTCCATGGTTCTGTAAGATAAAAATTGAGCTTTAAATGACATTATGATCAAAAAGATGTTTTTTTCTCTCACAGAATGGAGAAGTCCAGGAAGGCCTTTGTTGGTATCCTCCTGTTTACTGTGTCTGTGGAAATCTGCTTGGCTCAGCACTGGTCTTACGGCCTGCAACCAGGAGGAAAAAGGAACGTGGACAATATGGGAGAATCATTTCAAGAGGTGGGTTCAGGATTGTAAAGCAACTCTGTCGGTTTTGCTGGGATCCCTCACCTGAACCAGATGCAAGCAAAAAAGCCATGGGATGGTATCAGAGGTGGCTCAGGCATACTGTGTGTCTCTCTCTCCACATGTATGTATTATACAAACACACATACATACACAGACTTCTTAAAGAAGTAATTGGAGAGCTGACCGTGATGTAGCGTAAGGGTAAGACAACATCTGACAGCCTTGCATAAAGAACAGTATTGTCTACTGCAGACACAAGGCTTGGGCAGTCTGCTCGAATGCAGAGACTGAAGTTTGACTTCCAGGTTAAACCTGATCTCATCCCGTCCCTAGATTCAGCCAATATTCCGATCAGCTGCTTTATGACAACTTTCATCCACTTCAGTGAGAATGTGGCAACGGGCAGCTGTTGTGGGATTAGATGGCAAGCACTTAAATGAAGGATTCAAACCACAAAGCAGATGTGAAAAGTTCTGTCCACCGATGCTTTTCCCATGCTTTCTAATATTTCATGTGTAGGCTCTTGTAACTGCAGTTGTAACATTCTGATTTAAAGTTTGCTATAGCACAAGCACAGCACCTAAGGGAAAGGAAGAATTTGTGCAGTGGAACAGTTTGGTCATTATCTGCAACTAGGGCATGGCTGCCTTAGAGGAGAAATCTCTTCTCATGAAGGCTGTGTCCATTCCCAATTCAGATTGAAAATGACATGGAAAAATTAGGGGAAGTGCAGAAGACGGAATGCCCTGGCTCATATCAGCATCCCAGATTTAGTGATCTGAAGGAAGCCATGGTAAGTAACACGTTTTTTCTTTTATCACTGTGGAATACAGGGGGCTAGTTCAGGCTGGGAAAACACAGGGCAAGGATGGGGTAGGAGTGATGAAAGAAGAGGCATGTCAGCTTAGTTTGCATATGGTGATACTGGCTGTACCCTCATTATCTGCATCGTTCTCAAGTACCTCCAATTTACAGTCCTGCAACACGACTACATTATTCTTGATGCTCCCACTGTAGCAGTGTGTTACTCACTAAATAAGAAAAAAAAAACCACACAAACAACAACGACACATTCTATCTACCTTAATACAAATCTATGCAGCATTCGCAGATGCTTAACTTCAGGGGTGTACTTTGCCAGCTGAAGGATGGAGCCAGATGGAAGCTACTGTTCCCAAGGTCCCCAGACTGGAAAATGTATTTTCCATGAGATGCTCTAATGCAGTGACGGCAGAGACTTCACGCAGACACTAGCTGCCACAGAAAGACTGCTCTCAAGCAAACCCATGCTCTTCAAATCATACAGCAACACCTTGGTTAGGCCAGATGGCCACCACTTTCTGGGGAACGCCTCTGAGTTGTCCTAGAAGTTGAAACACTCAATCTCTACTTCATTTTTTAATCAAAGACCAAAAAATTCAACTACATACCCTTGCCTTTCACTGAGGAAGCTGGTCTGAATCGCTCAGAAACTCAGTAACAGCAATGCAGACAGGTCAGTCCAACTTCTGTTTGCTTCTCATGCAGAAATCTCCTAAATTCCAGGGTTTCTTTTAGGTCATCATTAATCCTACTTGTACAGAACATAAAATGGGATCTATGCCTGTGACTCTGGCTTCCAATAGCACTACTTTCAGTACGAAGAGCCAACACTAACATAGTATGTTTATACTTTTTTTTTTTGGCCTGCAAAAGACTATATTAGGCATGGACAGATAGCAGAAAAATTATCAGGATATATGAAATGAGTTCTTTGATGCTTTCTGCTCACTGAGGGAAACTTGGCCTTCCTTTGCAGTCAAATTCTGAGGCTTGCTTGGAAACTGCTGGTAATCTTACACAATACGTGCAAAAAACTTTTAGGCCTCTGCATCTAGTGGTTACTTTGCATACTGTTCCTGTAACATAGCCTGAACTATGTGGCCTTACTTCTCGCTGCTTAATGACTTTGAAAACAAATTAAAACTTTTCCAGATGCAGGTTTTCCAACGTAACACATTCCTGGAGTTGATACAGGAATATTACGCAATGCGAGGGGAGGTGTCAGGAAACGGCCCACCCCATGGAAAAAACTTTTCAAGTTACCTTCATCATTTCCTGGAGCAGCTGGTACTGAGCACAAACAAAGATACACCTAGCTAAGATACAAAAGGGAAAACAAAAAACAGTAACTCATTCAGCATGTTGATCCAAAACACTTCAGGCTTTCAACTCAGAGGTAACAACATAAATAAATATTCAAGCAGGAGGCCAGATCCAGCAGGGTGTGGCACAGCACATGCCATTCTAACAGTACCAAGGTACAGAGAGAAAGGTAACAGGGCAACTGTCCCATCTTGTAACGCTTTTGTAAGCAGAGCTTTCTTGTCTCTGGTGTCTTGGCCAACTGCTTAAGCTCATGGACATTTCACATACTGATGCTTTTGTAAGTTCGTGCTGCTTTTCCTAAACTGCTGTCAAAATGTAGTGTTCAACAGCTGTCGGGTTGCACTCCAAGAGCTGCTGCAGTGGTGGGCCCATTAACAGATGTAAAGTTGGTCATGGACTTTGGGATGAAAAGGGCTATTATGAGTGTCAGTTACATTATACTGTCTGATCAGATCCCCGGGCAGGTGGCGGAGAGATCATGTCGGGTCAGATTTATGTCATTCTAATCCTTCCAATGCAAACCACACTATGAATATGTTAGCATCTGACTAGGCTTTAAAATTCCACCATCAAAGTTCTTTCTTCTCTTTAAAACTGGTGTATGTGTGTGCTTACAGGCAAGTCTGATCGAAGGAGAAGCCAGACGAAAGAAGATTTAAACCCACAAAGCCAAAGGAACAACAGACCGAGAATAAAATTTCAAAGCAACGTTAAAACCAATTCCTCCTAAAATGGATTAGATTTCATGATGTGAATAAATTCTGTGAAGCTGTATTTAAATGGAAGATGTTGTTGTATAGATTACCAGCTTAAAAGAGAACACATTCTAGTCCGGTGGTGGGGAATCAGAACCATAGGGTTGGCTTTTTCTGCAATTAAAACTTGGACACAACAGCTTTTGTTTCACGCACATGGACAATGCCTAGGCAAGGGCACTGTCTGATCTCCCCCGTCTCTGGATACAACAGCAATACAACATTAAAAATTAAGAATAAATTTACTGTTGGAATGCAATTCCACTCACACGTCAGTAGGCCACACATGAAACACTTTTATATGCCTTTTTTTTTTTTTACTGGTTCACTCATAAAAACTACATTTATATTAAAAAGGTATTTACAAACTTTACAATAGTTAATACATTTAAAAAAACACAAGAATTTATACACCTTGCTTTACAGACTTAGTGAATCACGCGCCATTTACCCAAAGAGATGCAGACTCCCTTTCCGAAGCTTGGCTCCTGCTCTTTGTCCAGAGCCAGTTTAAAAGCTATATTTTTTTGCTGATTCAACTGCAGAGGATTAAAAAGGAGGGGAAAAAAAAGTATTTGCAGTCTGTAGAGGTGGGTTTTGTAACTGAACCATCACACCCAGCATCTCAAAGCACTCACAAAAACACGTTACACAACATCCACATTCTCCTGAATTCCAGACAAACACGTCCCGCAGTTTATCATGTTATTAAACCCCTGTAATACCAACAGTGATCGACTACATCAATGAACACCAGGCACGCTGGGGCTGAATTTCAGAGCTGCTGAGGACTTACACCTCGGTGTACACCCACAGAAACTGCAGACTGTTCTTCCAAAACGCAGGTCCAACGTGTGCAGTCAGGCGTGTCCCCTGAGTTCAGTGACAGCCTTAAACCAGCTCAGACCAAGGCTGCACAAACAGATGTTGTTCACTTTTGTTAAGCTCCTCTATTTCCCAACAGCCGTGACTCCTTTGTGGACTTGCCATGGTGCACACACAATGCCCTTAAGGTGCTTTCCACACTTGATTTTCACACTGTACCCCTCGAGGACTGTGCTGGGCAGGCACAGACATTAACACGACCTGGTTTTATTTATCTACTGGGCGCAGAGCACACACTAGGAACTTAGCTCTGCTCCAGCTGGGATCTTTTTACATCATAATCACTTAAATAAACACAGTGATACACTCTGAAGATTAGGAAGAATGTTAATAGGAGCAGAATTAAGTGAACCTCATGTGCTTTTGAAAAGCCCACCTCCTACCATGCAATAAACAAATCACATTTATTTGTGTATTTTTTCTTTCTGATATAGTCTTAGGAAAAGCTCACCCTGGCCCACTAGATAACAGTCTGCAACAGTAAATACAAGATTTTTAATTAAGGAATTGAAAAAGGGGTAGCAGTAATGGTCGGGAATGTTTTTACATTAAAAAAAAAAAAGATTACAGTTAAGCTACAGACATCTTAAACTTATTTTTTCCATTTACAATTATAAAAATAAATAAGGAGAGAAAATCTGAGCCATTATTACTACAAGTCTAACTCACTGTTCATCATGGAACGTACGCCGGGCTGCACAGTGTGAAGGTTCTCAACAACTGCTACATACATATCATGGTATTTCTGCCACTGCAGATCATAGAGCTGTCCTCACTGGAATCGGTGTCCTTTCCTAATCCACTAATCCACTGAAATGGAAAACTGTCTGTTTCTCTCTTCCCCTGATATGGATTAGAGCCTGTAACATTTTTAAAGGAATTTATCACAGCATGACAAATTTTAATTAAAAGCTCCAGAAAACAAGTGTTGAGCATATTTCTCCAAAGAGAAAAAAAAATCCTCTAAGACTTGAAAGTTAACATTAGCTTTGAACAGCATGGCTATGAAATGGGATTAAGATTTTGTCTTCTCTACAGACTGGATGTTTAACTTTGAGATTTGTTTTATTCAGAACTATGAACTCAGTAGAAATGCTGCTGCTGCTTTCAGTTCTGGCATGCAGAGAAGACACCATTATGGATTGTTCCCCTACTCTCATTTTCAGTCCTACAGGTTAAACGACATTGGTTAATATTTACAAAATCATCTAAGAAACACAGAAAGATGATTCTCATTCTGAAAATGAAGCAGCAAGACCTTAAATTGTCTCTGAAAATTAGATCTCAGAACTTAAGTCAAAAAAAAATTAGAGGTCTAGTGGGGTTTCTCACAAGAGTGTGGGCACTAAATTCTACTTAATTAAAATCAGTCAGGCCCCATGCTTTTTCACACACTTTAAAGCCCAATTTCTTTTAAAAATCTGACATTTGAAGATGATACCTTTTTCCAAAATTGGTGTGAAGCCCTAAGTCACTTAGGCACAGTACAGAAATTCCATCTTGTACCTCTAAGGAAACGATGCTGACTTGTATCAGCTAACAATGCAACTCTTCAAACCTCCCAGTCACTAATACTTAAGAAAACTGAACTCCTACCTGTAAGTTAGGTTGCCCAAAGGCAAGAAAAAGAGGGAAGAGTTTACAGCACTTCAAACAGGCTCTTAGAACAAAAATAATGCTAACAAAGAAGAAAATACTTGTTCAACTTCAAACACTTGGCATAGAAAATCTGCCAATGAAAATGCCCCAAACATTTTGGCAATGGAGATCTCCTTGCCCTGTTGTCTTTAGGCATCAGCTGTTCCTTTCCTTGCAGTAAGGGTGATGTCTCAGCTACAACCATCTCCAACCGGCCAGGCAACAGAGGTGGCAAGAAGAAAGGCCTCAGCGATGCAGACAGCAGACCAAAAAAACGTCAAGGAACCTGCCAAGTGAGGCAGATGACTTGGGCATTTAGGGCTAGCTCAGCACCTAGGACCAGCGCACATGAAAGACAGGACTGTGTTCCCAATGACTGGCAGATGCATGATCCAAGGGAGGAAAGGTCTTTTTGCACGGACCAGTTCCATCCTCCATGAAAATACCTGGTGAATGCACAAGGTGCATCTGCAAGTTAGTAAAGCAGATCAGAAAGGCAGGGAAGCAAGACTCAGAAGTCACTTGGAACTAAAATACCCAAACCTCCTATCTATTTTGTTTTCCCACTACAGACAAACCATTAGCTGAGATTCCTGCAGTTTCTTTTGTTTCTGCTGACTTACCAAAGGAGTTAAAAGCAAGCCTCCTCTGAAAAGGAAAAGCACCAAGGAATGAGACAACAGGCAGATGCAGGATGGGGCAAGGCACTGCATTAACAATAGGTGGTGTTAACGTATACATGGATGTGTGTATGTGGCCAAGGAGCTGATGGAGAACTTCAGGTTTCTACAATTCACACCACATCCTACTGCTCTGCCTTAAGCAAAGTTCTCACTGAAGACAAAAAAGTTCTCCTTCAAGTAAAGAGTTTCAGAGGATCCTTTAGTTTACATGTGCAACAGCAGCAGAAGGAAGATAGTAGTTACATGAAGAGGAAGAAGTGGACCCAAAAAGCCAAAGACGAGAAAACCCTGTGGCTTTCAAGTCAAGCAGTGTCTATGTCAGCTCCACATTATGTTCTTGGACAAGTCCTACAATGCACCAGAGAGGCGGTGAAACACAGCCAAGATGTCCAGAAAGGTTTCAAAGATTTCCCAAGAGAAGGTGACAACCCCGAAGACAATTGCATGTGAGCTACAGCAAGCACGACTGTGACTGCAGTGCAGCTTCCAAAATGTCTCCATCCTGCTCTGTGATGTGAATCTGATATGATCCTTTAATGAATGCAATCTGCCTAGAGAGCCAGCAAAATAAAAGCAGACAGAAAAAAAATAAATAAGTTGTCAGGCAGCAAAATAAATGCAACTTCTGCAGGTTTCTTTAACTGGAATCACACAGAAGCCCAAGGAACTTCTAAGAGCACGATTTTGTTTTCCTCTGAAAAAGACTTTGTCTAATTAAAGCCTTTCTCAAATAAGTTTTCACTAACGTGATGAAACTCATTAAGTCATGTGAGCAGAATAGTGGTGCAGTGGCCTGCAAAAAGAAATCCAAGCCAAACAACTGTATATTTACTGTTGTGATCAACATCCTCAGCAGGGTTTTTAACACCTCTCCATGAATTATGCCAGATAATCAGAAGCTAAACGACAGTTATAGCTGAGCAAAATTATTTCCTGGAAGAAAGAGCACACAGAAGAATCTTCATCAACATGATGATAA
This sequence comes from Anser cygnoides, assembly GCF_040182565.1. Classification (NCBI taxonomy): domain Eukaryota; kingdom Metazoa; phylum Chordata; class Aves; order Anseriformes; family Anatidae; genus Anser; species Anser cygnoides. The sequence continues at coordinate 2,955,566 of NC_089898.1, read as the reverse complement.
AGGAATAGGCCACAAGTGGCAACCAAATATCTAAAATTTTATCTAAGTTCAAACAAACTTCAGCTGGTCCCTCTTTATGATGAGCACTAAGAAACTTCTAGGCTCTGAAACAGTTTGGATCTAAACTTTGCAGGCAAACTCCCGTGTTTCCTGAGATTCACAGTGAAAGGGAACAATAACAATGAGCGATTTTTTCCCTTCCCTAGAAAACATCAGTGAAAATAACAGCCACTATGGAAGCTACGTTTATAAATAGGCCAGTCACACAGGCAGAACAGCACGGCAAAATGTCCCGTCTGAATGTGACAGAAGAGAACAGTTCTTACAAACAAGAGAAACCAAACCTGAGGGACTTTGCAGCTGCTGGTAAATGTGGCACCAACTGGCAGTAGCAACTTTGGGGGGATATACATGAAAGTTACAACTACGTAGCTTGAAAAGAAAACAGGGAAGTTCTCCACAGTGCATTACTTCTGGAACAGGGAGTTTAGGAAAGTCCACCTCCACAAAGCGAAAACTATTTCTGGAGTGATCTAGATTATTTAATAGTAGAACAGAGTAGAAATACATTTTGCAAGACAATTTCAAACTGAATTTTCTTCTGGCCTAAGTGTTGTACAAACTCCCTGTAAGCCTGATGCAGAAGAGCGAGTTCCCCACCCCAGGGGAGCAGCCGATCTAACAGCATGGTGCTGCCCAGGCTCAGAGACCAGCAGCCCTGCAAGGTGCAAAATGCAACTGCCAACACTAATACTATGGAGTATTTTGTTGTGTTTTTTTTTTAAACAGCAATCTTCTGGTGGCAGCTCAGGCACAAAGGAATGATGAATGAGTCTAAGGCCCATCTGGTCCATAAATAACAATGGTATTTGTGTTCTATGTTTGGTCACTATGTAACTGTGAGGATAGGGTGTTCTAACTGTCTGCAACAGCCTTTTTCTGCATGAATCGCATGAATTTAAAAACATTAAAACCCAAGATCATGTCATTTTTTTCTCTAGAATAAATAAAACAGAAAGACTGATGCTAACATTCTGAGACAGCAGGGAATAAATAACTAAAAGAAAAAAAAAAATAAACAGATTAACAAAATACTTATAAATAATAATATTAATTATATAATAATATTATCCCGTCCTCCAGGGAAATAAAAGCTGCAGAGCTGGAGTAATCCAAGCAACAGGAAACTTGGTGGGTAAGTGTCAAGTCTTCCACACGCATCCCAGACCTAAATGGCTCCTTAAAGCCCAGTGGCTGTTAGCAACTTAGATCAAGGGAGGCTACAAAACAAAGCGCAAGTACCGCCACAAACCAGGGGGGAGATGAGAATTATTTACATGGAATTGGCCAGCTGAAGTAGAGGTTACATTAACTATGAAACTTTGTTTCTGAGGTCCAGGTGACCAGTTTTACCCACTCCATCCTCTCCAGGTTGCTGCTATCAACACAGTACTGGTATCGATGGAACTTCTATCCGCCCTAAGACATTCACAGGAGAAAAATAACTTTTTACACCCTATCAGAAAAGCACAAAGATGAGATATTGTACCAAGTCCCAGACACAAAATGAAGTAGTAACATCACAAAGGAAGGAATATCGACTGCTCTGTAGTGTCAAAACCAGAATCAACAGCGAAACTACGACAAAGTACTGGTGAACCTGAACTCTCTCCACTGGGAGTGAGTGACTGCCACTACTTGAGCAGAGGTGGCGTAAAGCAGAATGTCTGCACTTCATCTTAAATACCTATGACGACTAGCAGAAAAGAGGTTTCTTTTTCTGCTAACAATGCTCAGGTCTCTGCCTGCAATCAAGAATCTTAGGAGACCACATATCATACGCCAGCACCTGACATCTCAGGAGCAGACATTTCACAGCTTAGGCACGGCTGTGATCGTCTCGCTTCATGCAAAGCAGGGCTTGGCTATGCTACAGGGGCAAAAGGAGGGGTCGGTGCACTAGTACAGCCACAAAGCTGTAACGAACCTATATGAAAATACTGTAGAATGTATCTCATACTGGTGTGGCTTACCTTGGTTCAAGCACTGGTGCAAATCACTACAGTGACAGATTTACGCTAGGAATGAGCTGCTGAAATTGCATCAGTGACTGAGTTCAGGACAGACAAGACTAAGACAAACAGAAGTTCCAGTAGGCTGACTTCTTCCCACATGTGATTAGTGTCTCATGATTGGAAAGGTAAACCAGAGGTTAGGAATAGTTACAACTAAGTTCCTTTTGGTATTTCCCAGGGAGAACTCCAAGGGACGTGACTGGAATGGCAAGTGAGATCACTAGGTCTTTAGGGTCGGAAAGGCCCAGCATGTCGGTGAAAAGAAAGCAGCCATTTCACTCTAGGCACTTGCTGTGAGCCAAGCAAGTAACAATCCTCACTGCAATCCTTGCTCTGAAGAGACAACGCTGGATTTTCTGGTTTTTGGAGGAGGAGGGGGAGGCTTGGCTTCACGTCTGTTGGGTAGCGGTGGAGCAGCCTGAGAAGATAAAACAAAAACATTTTGCCTGATCAAACAGAAGAAATGCAAAAGTTCTTATACTTCTTAATTCTTCTTTCAGGACACAATCTTTGAATTCATCCTCACAGTGCTCCATGCAATCAATGAGAGGGGCAAACAAGGACTCCGATGTAACAGAAACAGGTATTTTTCAGCTGGTAGAATCATCTTTAGTTGCAGACATGCTTTAGTTGCTTCTGACCTGCAGCCTGACTGAGCCAGGAAGTCACTTGCCCAGTCCCAGATTTACCAGTAAAATGGAAATAAACCCACTTCTCTCATGGTTTCAAAATTCAACTATTTTTATCTTGCTGGCTCAGTGAGTTGCACCACGTAAAACGCTTCCTAATCAGAATGGTGGAACTAATTCCATAAAATGGCAGCAAAGCAAAAATTCTGCTAAAACAAGTCACAGCCTTCCTGCCTAACGCATGGGATTGTAGAGTGTTTGTTGTTCTTGCAGAAAACTGCACTAGTAGGTCCTTTCAAGTTGTCCCTTTGCTTGTTTTAAGGGGCATCCTATAAACTAATGAAAAGTGAAAGGCCAGGTGAACAAGAAGCTTATGTGGCTTACCTCTTGCTTAGCTGAAACTGCCAAGATTTCCTGACTATTTTAACGAAAGGAGGACAGACTCAACTTTACAACAACAACAAAAGTAGCAAAACCCTTCAGAAAGTACTTTTACAACCTCTCTTTACGGGCCTTTGAATCCGTTCCATTTGGCTGTAAGCCAGGGTCAATGTTACAAGCCAGAGCATGTTAGTAATTAGTTTTCTTACAAGACTCAAGGGAAGGAGGCTTTTTTATTAATCCTCTTGAACCAGCGACTCCCACAGCATCTCTAGGGCTGGCATATTTCCTCCAGCCACACCACCTACATCAGCTATACTGCCCCTTCTCAGAAGAACATTTAATTCAGACCAAGTGAAGGCCTGAGTAGAAAACCTCCAATTTATCCTTATCCCGTGTTTCAGGAATTCATGCCATTGTCATTTCTCTCTTATTGACGTAAATAATCAACTGCTGTGTTGTCTTTCTGTGCTGTCAGAGTTAACATCTTTTGTGATGTGTGATCATTCAGTATTTTTGGTAAAATTCCAGCTCTTTTACTAAGGTACTCCATAAATCCCCTCTGTAAATTGCACTGTGGAAGACATTCTCTTCACAGTTCCAAAAGGATGTTTTCTGATGCTGCACAATGGTAAGCAACGACAGTGTCTTATTAAAATCACCTGCGTTTTAGGGGCAGATGAAATGATTCTGACATAACCACCAGTGTATTTGCACATTACGTACCCACAAGTCATTTGAGATACTGTAAGGGAATAGCAACATTAGCGATACAGCATGGAAAGTGTCAATATGATGTTCCTAGAAGGCAATCAACTTCATGAAATTAAGAAAAAAAGACTATGGCCAAGATGGTGATGTAAAATGGGCTAACTTTTAAGTGAGTAATGATAGGTACTTTGAAAAATTAGATTCTTCTGAGCTAAGGATTCAAAAAGAGACAAACATTTCTGAAAACGTGTAAACTTCTCTTTTTCAGGATCAGGTTACTGTACTATTTTACGTGTTGACCATGTTTTTGAACCTTTTCAATCACTGTGCATGTTTGTTTTCAATATACTTCCCTGTGTCCCCCCCCCCCCCCCCCCCAAGTTTGCCTAACCAAGGACATTACAACCTCCACTTGAAACAGGGACTGCACTTGATAGCCCTCTCTCAAAAGAAAAATCTTATTCTTTTGTGATTTCAGGGAGGGAACCAGTAAAATGATTAGACAAGTTTCAAGCACCACCACCCTAGAAGCAGCTTGGAAAATTCCAGCGGTGTCCTGCTCGAATGTTGGTTTCCAGAAAAATGTCAGCTCTCATTTCCTTACCTCCACAGAATTCCTCGGGTTGCTATTCTCGTAGGGTTTGTTTTTAGGCGGAGGTGGAGGAGGGGTACTCTGCAAGCTAGCAGTTGACAATCCATCAGCTTGCAACGAGGGAAAACCTAGAAGCAAAACCAGTAAGAGAAGACATTAAAGCAGGCAGAAAAGGAGTGGGAAAAGGAATTGACCATGTATGACTTTAAGGGAGAATCATTTAATATCTTGCACTTTAGATCTGTTTTAGCAGCAAAACCCGCACAGATATGTCAAACCAGAGTCACAGTTTTATCTCCCTTAAGTTCCAAATGCCCAGAAGAGTTCTACCTTCAACAAATGAATCTAAGCTTATGTGAAAAATGCATGCCTGAGAGAATAGAATCCATTATCACATCTGCAATGTTCCCTGGGATTTCCTTTCAGCCAGGGGCTCAACCTGAGAATTCACTTTGATTTTAACTCCAGTTGATGGAGCAGATAAGTACCCAAACTTCAGAATAATTCCTGGGAAGCTGTCCTGCTACTAATGATAATTAAATCCGCTTGCTAAGTAAAAGAGTGAGACTTCACATTCAGTAAGGCTGACAAACATAACAGCTCGACTAGAAAGGAAGCCATCAATGGTGAGACTACAGTTGCATTTTTACCTTGGTCACACGTTGCTTCAGAATTAACTACAGATACTAGGAGATATGTATGTGAGGCAACTACAAATTACTCACAAATTACTAATTCTTCAAGATAAATTCCTTCTCCTTCGGGTGTAACATTTATTAGCTGAATTTCCAAGCTGCAGAGCAGTAGCTCCTTCTAAAATTTTTAACAATCCTGCAAGGCTTGCCCAGAAAATTTAGCCAGAGGCCTCTTCAGAAACCAAACTTAACTACCATGCAGGGCTGATGCAGTTTTCACTAGTGAATTCACTGGAGGTATTCCTAGTATGTGCTGTAACCATCTCACTTGATTTGGCAGAAGACTGACTCTTCTTTAAAAACTAACAAATAAAAAAACAACCGAGCACCTACATTAACTGCACACCGTGTTCACCTTGAGATTTAGTATTCCTCTCCACAAGTCAATACAGGAGAAAACACAGAAGAAAGAAATTGAAAAACACAGATAATGTTCTCTGAAATTCATTTGATTTACCAAGCGATATCTAAGTCACATGTATAATCACAGTGCCTTTGATAACACTGCCAAATACTGTTATCAAACAAAAATTCCTACAAACATTAATAGCCCAGAGTCACTTTCTGCATACTTCAGAGCAGTACCTCTTTCCCTGCCTCCCCAGTGAGGTTACCTCAGCAAATTTATCCTAACTCCTACTACTCAGTTGCTGCAAGACACAACTTACTGTGGGTTCTTGGCGTTTTGGGAGTGATGGGCGGTGGGCTGAGAGGCGACGACTGCTGGAGTGAAGAACTCTGAAGCAAAGTCAGTTTGCTGTCTCCTAATTGAAGACTCTTTGGCCTTTGTGCTTTTCCAGACAAGCTCTGGTTAAAACAAAGAGTAAACAAAACCTTTAGAAGTCAGCAAAGTTGCTGCCCACATATCCCATAATCAGACTTGTCGCAAAGGCATCATGCGTGGCTCTTTAGAGCTTGTTAAGAGAGAAAGGTGCATTCAGGTGAAACGTAAGGGAGAAACCAAGGTGCTGACTAAGCTACAGCAAAAGGCACACACTGTGCTCCTATGACACATTCAGTTGTCCCTGGGACCTTACTAACTGGGTAATAATAATAATAAACTGTTTTTAATGATCTCAGTCCAACTAAGAAGGTAAGAGGTCGGGGAAAGGGGTGAGGCTGAAAAATTGCTGCATTTGGCTAACAGTTCTGTGAACAAACTTGAGAAAAAAGCCTTTCCAAGAAGATGGAAGATTGAATTTTAGGTGCAAGTCAGGACTGCTAGTGTCATCCAGCTCCTTAGGGCTGTGAAACAAGTCCATTTCAAGCTTATTGAACACATCCCTTGCATCTGGGACTCAGGAGGTGTTGTTCCAGTTCCTTCCAGTGTCATCTGTGTCCTGTGTATTCTTCATTCAAAAAATTTGGCTTCCCTACTTAGAAGACTCACCAGCATACACGGGCTTGGAAACCTACAGCCCCTTTAAAGAACAGCTAGCACCCAACATCTTTAAGGACTTCTGAAAGTCCCAATCCCACCGCCTCAGCCAGTCATCTGTCAAACGGCTCTAATTTATTTCCTGAGACACCGCGGGGGTAAACTGAAATGCTTCAATCGTCACCAGGAGGTCCTCGGGTGGCTCAGCAAACATCACATTCAGCCTGGTGGTAACCATCTGATTTGGGGACCGTGGTATTCAGCGTGCCTTCCACCAGCAAACTTTCCTCCTGCCAGTGCTATTAAAGATGTCAGCAATACAAGAGTCTTCAAAAGCTTCACTCAGACATCTAAATTCCACCTCAATCCCAGTGCCTGGGGTTTCCCACTAGCGCCACATGCCTGAAGATACAAAGGCAGCCAAAAGGACGTTCCAGCCAAGCAGACAAAGGTGGAATTTAGTCCTTCTAAATACGGACCCAAGAGCCCAGGGCATATTAAGGTCCCTTTAATATGCTTTACAGAGAAGGCTATCATGCTTACATATGTAATTAAACTCAACGAGCTCTTCTAGAGACCAATTCTCCACCACTGAGCAATTTAGTATTTCTCCCTGCACGGAAGGGACCACACAGTGGTGTGCAGTGAATATAAACCAAATAAAGCCCAAAGCTGCTGGACGTACAGCGAGCCTTTGGTTCCCTCTGGCTTTCTAGCTCCCAAGCAGCTTATTCAAGAGCTGCATAAAATCACTCTGCCTCATTCTCGTGCTGCACTATGCAGCTACGGAACAGAGCAGCTATAAAAAACCAGCTTTCTGTGTACTTTGCAATGTTCTTAAGCAGAAGTATAACCCTTAACTGCTCGTATACTTCAGTAAGCTGATCACACAAGCAATGTGCCCTCAGAGATCTGGGGGGAGAAGGGAGGGTGGGGGTTCTGTTTTGCATCTCTCGACTCTCTGCAAAGCAAAGCCTTGGACAGATGTGCCGTGCTGTCACAGGGAACTGGTCAATAAAAGCGGGCCTTCTCCCAGCTCTTTTCCCTCTAGCTTTCCTTAACAAACTGATCAGCAGCTGACATCACAGTTTGTGGGTTAAATCCATTTAATTCAACTGAATTCAAAATTCAACGCATTTCCAAAGGCAGAGGGCCAGGCCTCCTGAATCACTAATATTTACAACCCCAGATTTTCCTCCTGGGTGGAAAGGCTGTCAGTACCAAATGTCAGGATTCTAGAGCCACAGCTCCCCTTTTATAGAAATATTCTGTGGACTCCAAGTGCTGGCAGCATCACTCAGATTTGATGAGAATTCCTGAATCTATAGCAACATAACCTATTCCTGCCAGATTCAACCGAGATCTGGGGAAGGAAAGGAAAATAGAAGAGCTGATCTTTTTTTTTTCATTATTTACACAATGCGTTAGGTCAAATTAGTACCACTGAGCCACCAGCTTAAATACTAAGATACCTAATTATCGCGTACTCTCTGACAGTGTAAGACAGCATAAATCTCAATATCCCCAATACTCCAAGCTCACACAACTCTACTTTTGGGCTCAAGCTTTTCTGTTTGTATTAGGCAATTATTCTGAATCGCACTGTTAACTTGAATGCCCCAAAGTCTCCAATGTACTCTTCCTTACAACACTCCTGTGGGGGTATAGATTCTCTTTTTTTCCTCTTTTGCAAATAATGCTCAAGGAATAAACACCCCTGCCCTCGTGCAGGAGGTTTGGAGCAGAGTGCAGATTTGGAAAAAGAGTTTTTCAAAGTCCCAAGCTGGTGACCTAACTACCAGACCATTTTTTTTCAACTCCCCAATCTATCAAACTGATCTTCACCTTGCAGTATATTTGATTTGTGTAGTGATGCTGACTGATAGCAGCTGAACATCTGGCTTGCCAGCTGGATTTTTGTGTGGGCTAGCTGTATCTACTTGCTCCAACACAAACAGAACAATTCTACACAGTGCTGAGTGCATCACAGTCATCCACTCCTAGAATAAATGAGGGCACTGAGCACCTAGATGAAACACCAGTGCCTTGTGCTTCCAGTCTGTACTTTAAGTCAAGCTGCAGTTTGATCTGTGACACAAGTTTTCCACATAAAAAAGCAAGAATTACTCAGATGACCAAGGCTTTTGGTATTTGAACCCCTCCCTCCCACAATTTAATGAAGTTCCCAATGACAAGCATGGCTGAAAGCAACGGAAACACTAAAATCTCCTGCTGGGATTTTATTATTGCATGTGTGTGTGTGTGTGTGTTACCATTTTTAAAGTCAGTTCCATTTCTGGCTCCTTCTCCACAATAACCTGAGACTTGCTAATACTCCACTCCTTCCGCTTGAGTTTGCAAATCCTGTTATCGCCATCTTCTTTGATGGGCAGATCCTCAGCTCTGGAGGCTGTTGATATTCTTCTCTCCAAGAGAGGTTCCAGAATAGATCTGCAGCCCACACCAGAAGAGAGAAAAATCACAAAATATTAGTCCATCAGACATTTCATGTGCTGTCTGTCAAAAAGCTGTGATCTCTTACTTTGCAGAAGTTATCGTTAAAAACGGAATTAGGACCAGGGAATTTTCAATGACATTTGTGCTCCTAAGTTACTTCACCAATTTTGAGTATTACGTCTTTTATACAAGGTAAAGTGTGAACTACTTGCAGAGGAAGCCAGATCTGCATTTTATGCCAAACCCTGCCACTGAGTCTGCTGTGTGCCTCTGAGCACAACACCTTGACTCCCCTGCTTACCACAGATGCAAAGCAGATGTAAAGAGAAGTAACATCAGGAAGTGTTTCCATGTATTGCAGCTCCTTTTAATGACACACATGCAGCTGCAAACAGGTGGAATGAGTACCACGTGACTGTAACACCTCTGCAGACCACATCAAACTAAGTTACACTGTAGTATCTTACAATTCCGTTTTCTATGATTCCTGGGAAACAGAAATAGTGTACATCTGAAATACACGGCGCCTCTGTTCCTCTTCAGTATCATATATAGAACTGGGACTCAAGAGACAGACAGTCATAGGTTCAGTTCCCAAAATTATCCCTACCTGTTCTTCAAACTCATTATTTGTAAAACTGGAGTAACATTAATCTCCACTTAAAGCCATAAAGGTGTAGGTATTATAATTGTTTATAAAATGAATCTTTGTTTTTAAGAGTAACTAATTAGATTAGAAAAGTCTGGTTTTTTGAAAATAACATAAACCCATTCTAGCAAAGGCATATCCCCAACTCTTGTAAGTCACGTGCAAAGGCTGATTACTAACCCGTCTGAACCTGGCCTGGAGGAAGTGCTGTCAGACGACGTGGAGGATGTAGAGACCACAGAAGAGGCCACGGATGTGACAGAAAGCCGTCTCAGCGTGGAAGACATGATATAGGGCAATACGACAGAGCCTGACCTGCTTGGTTTCCTTTCGGTGAGGGAGGGAGGCTGCAGACAAACACACTTGTCACAAATCACTTAGCACTAACTCATTCACAAGCTGGAAGGGGAGATTTGTGTTACTTCAAGGCAAAACACCAGACAACAAGATAAGCTTACCAAAGTTATCACACCATACTGCTTCTCCACCTTCTTCTTCAGCTCTTTGAAACAGGCTGTCAGTCTGTCGTGTAGAGGCTTCAGCTGTTCCGTCAGCTTCTCGCCATGGATCCTGATCCCCTCTGCCAACAACGGCATCTGCAAGAAGGAAAAAAATAAAGCTATGAAGACAAACCAGATCTCCTGCTTCAGGGAGCAATTTTCTCTGCATGTTATATATCTCAGATACAATCACAGGACTGGCATCAGTGTGTTTTAAGTTTGCAGAGGCAAAAAAGCAATCATAACCTACTCAGCTACTGACTCCTAACTTATGGCACTGTAGTAACTTGACTGTCTACTTGAGTTGTATGTGTGTATTACAAATAAATACGTCCACATCTATACCCAAGGTTCCCTCTTCCATACTCAGATTCCATATTCTGCTTTGGAAAACACGGGATGTTAAACATTAAGTATCACAACTTAGCCACCAGAGCTGTGTGATTGTGAAGTGGTTTTAACTGGGCTCTGTTGTACAGAAATATGTAAAAACAGGTCTGCAGGGATGCAATCCACAAATGTGAAATTTGCTCTCTTACAAAAACACAGCAATTTTTCATTGCTATGCAGATCAAAATAGACAACTTTCAGTGGTCAGACTTACAAAACATTGGATCTGATGCTTTCATGAAAAGTTAACAGATATTTTGTTAAACTCCTGAGAGGAAAAAAATATATGCTGTTTTGGCAAATATTCCACAATAACATTTCAGAGCCACACCAGGACATGGTATTGTATGTGCAACATTCTAGACCACAAATTTAGAATATGATATTTCTCCTCAAAATAAAATTCTATGCATATTCAGATTGTTCTTATAGTATTTATCTCCATTTTCTCTCTCCAAAACAACGATGCTGGAAAAACACCTGCACTCACACACAGTACATCCCCATCTTCCCCAATATGATACCTGTAGAGCAATTAATTGCTTAAGCAGCTCAATTTTATCTTGATCTTCAGGATGCTCTTGAAGATACTTCTCTGTGAAAAAGGCCTAAAAGTGAAGAGAGAAAATGATATAGATGTGATGCTTTCACAGCTAGCTCTAAGGTGAAGATCCCTGTACTTTAAAAGCAATTCACTGCCATTACTTCTCATAGCAAAATTGTCTTTAATATCAACCTGATACAAAGCCAAAGGACAAAGAATTTTAATTATTCATCCAGAAAAGGGAAAAAAGATGCCTTTTTTCTATTTTTTAAACTATATTTTCAATGAAAACCTGGTATGTTAATAAACAGTTACTTCATCAGAAGGGTTTTCTTCAATTCCAACTCCCTTCTCAAAGTACTGACTTGAATAATCAAGGTTATATTATTTGTCACCCAAACATGAGTGGAAAAATCAGTCCTGGAGCTCTCACTTCAGGAGGTTTCTCTCACTTTAGCATCCAATGACCTGCAGTACACAATGACGTGCAAATACCCTCAGCCTCTGAAAGGTGAACAGACCTTCTCTTGCCTGCAATCTCCTTGAGACCTACCATTAAGTCCTTAGGTACAGCATTTTTACGTGGGGCTTGTTATGAAAATTCAGTAGAAATAAGACCTGTGTTGAGATTTAGACTCATAGTTTGGTTCAACAAAGCACCTTTAGTCTACACTTCTTATGTGTTTACCTTTAACTCAGCAGAATCTGGTACTGGTTTAAGAGTTGAACAAACACATGTACGCCTTCCTGGACTGAAGTCTAAAAATTGTGCCAATTCACATTATGTGCTGCAGAACATTGCATTGAAATGTATCACAATTCCCAGTCAGAAGAATTTAATTTTTCTTTTCCTAGATAAAATCCCCAATAATTTTTCATTTTGTTTTAAAATGTGGTCTCTGATCTATTTCAGCCTCTGCATATATTTTAGTCCTGCATTCCATTAACTGGACTGTATGTACAAGTGTTTATAGGCCTAGTGGTATGATTCTGAAAAAGGCTGATGTCAAGAGGAGGTTAGCTTGTGAAAGGACTGCCGAGTATGTCCCAATGGATTTTTCTTTAAAGTGTTTAATTATTGCAAGAAGAAAGCCCATGTTAAAAATGCAGACTTTGACTTTTGGCTACAATGAAACAATTAAAAAATTCAAGATTTTAGCCGCCCACAAAAGCCAAATGTTCTGTACTGATCTTTAGTTGAAATAGGAAAATATGAACCAGAAATGAGTATTTCCAGATGTGGTTACAGATACATTGTGTTTCCTAGTTTTAACTGCTTTCCCACTTTCGTAATTCTAAACTTTATGTCAACCTTAATTCATGAAACCGGAGGATTTGGGGCCAAATTCACCCCTGGCGAAGCATGCAGCTCCTCTGGAATAAGAAGAGTTATACCCCAGATATATCAGACCCTCTCCCATTTAACTTTTTCACTTCATTTCATGTGACTGCAACACATCTGAGAAGAATTAAACATGTTTTAACACCATCCATTCCGTTTATGGAAATAAGCAATACATTTTGTGCCGGGGAAAGAATAATTAAGATACTGGGAATAAACAGCTTAAGTTAAACATCACAAACGAAGAACACACACTGTGTCAACTGAATAAACCTGGATAGGAAACACTGAAACATTCCTTTTTTTTTCCCCTCCCCTGAAATACATGCTCTTTTCTGCAACACTGCAAAGATAGACTATTTGCTGGAAAGTAAAATCTTCATTTGCCTTACCATTCTATATTAATGCAGTGGAGAAATGTTAGCTATTTTGCTTCTATTTCTGATACTTGCACTGTTCACTGGGCTAACTAAGCACCTCACAATGCCCCCATGAGGTAGGGCCATGCTATTATCACCACTGTAAATGAGGACCAAAAGAGGTGCATGGATCACTCCTTAACTCTGTTAGGGCACACCACTAAAACTTAACACTTAAACACTTAAAAATGTGGAATTTTTCCACCTTTCAGCCTACTGGAAATCTCTCACTTTAATTCTTTTCTTCTTTAAGCTCTGAATGGGCACAGATAAAGCTATATACTGCAATATGCCTGATTAACAGCTGAAAAGTGAAGTTCCATCTCCCATGTTTCAATCCAGACCTCCAACACTGTGGAGGTCAAACTGAGCTACAGCTAAATGCGAAGCCCACCTTTTCGTAGTTGGTATATCCCCCCATGACTGCTGGGTCCACGATCCCGTTCAGGAGCATAGAGAGAGGATGTACTGGAAGACTCCGGTCCCAGACGTGCTGCTGGACAATGTTGCTGATTTTCTCGTTGGTTAGCTCCATCGTTTCTATGGCATTCTCCAAAGGGCTGATCTCCTCCTGTGAGAAAGAAGAGAAAAGAGAAAACCTTCATTCTCCTCCACTGAATATGAAGGAACTCCTTGTATACAAATGGCAGCTTGACTGTTTACAGCAGAGGATTTCAGCCCACCTGTGCTAACTATTTTGCCACAGAGATGAATGCAAGAATGACCTCACACCTTATCCTGAAGGAACAACAGTTTAACAATTAGCCACTGAGCGGAGTGTTAAGAAGTAACCACCTTCCCAAGCTTTACTCAGCCAACATAGAACTTGGCTGCCTGTGGTACAGCTGCCTGCAGAACAAAAAAAGGCAAGCACATCAAAGCAGACACACATTTGCTTTTATCTGAAGCAGAAAGTATTGGTGTGCCACATCCAACGGTGGAACAGCTAGTCCCAAACTTTGCAAAACTTTCTATTCCACAAAAGATCAGAGAGGATGAAATGCAATTCACATACAAAACTCACCGTTGTAACCTGCTTGACTTCAAACCACTTGAGGATGCCTGGAAATGAGTATGCTGTTGTGTAGGTTGTCCTTTCTATCCACATAGTCTAGTTAGAGAAGGAAAAAGAAATTCTAAGATGTAAGGAAAATATTGGTATTGCAATATAATTCTCTTCTGCACTAGAATATGGAACCAGGCTTCCAGCACTAGCTGGCAGGATTTGCACAATGACTTTTGCTTTCATTAACTGGGATGGAACCCAGTGTTTTTGGCAACAAATACCACTACTACAACTTAAGTGGTATCAACATAAGCAGAACGCGGCTGTGGTCCTTCATGTAAACCACTTCTAGGGATATGATTATGGCATATTTAGCCAGAGTTATATGCAGTATGTCCAACCATTGCATGTGAGCAACAGTATGCCTTACAAGCAGCAAGGAAACATGCTATTACACTACACCCAAAGCTCACTCTCCATTGCAAATCTTAAAATTTGGCCTAAAGTTGAGCTGATCCTTCATAGTCAGATGTTAAGCCTCCTTAAGGATGGCTACATCACCCACAATCTAGCAGGCAGCAGAATGCACTCTCTAGGATGTTGCGGTTAGACAGCACAGTATTTACGTAAGCCTGCATCAAGGACTTTGAACATTACAACTTCAGCTAAGAAGCCCCTCAGTACCTCACATTATCTTTGCATAAAAACTGCAATATGAAGTGTAGCCCTCTGCTCCTTCTACATTTTAATAATAAAACTCCACTGCCACAGGTGGAAGAAAAATTGTGACAGTGCTGTTCAAAATGCCACTGGCTAAATAAAATAAAAAAATGCATAGAACAGTTTTTGCACAGAACAGACAACCAAGGCAGCTGGCATTAAAAGCAAAAGACTCACAGCAAATTCATTCTCTGGATCTTTTTCTCCTTTCCTGAATGGTCGTGAGTGTGTGAACTGCTGTACCTCGTTTGCTCTGTAGTAGCTAGAAAGAAGCAGAGAAAATGTTGAGTATAACGATAATGACTTATCTTCATTACATCGATGTTCTTTTATTTCCTCCCAACTTTAAACTGGACTGGGAAACAAATTTACATGAGACATATAGGCACTCTAATTCATAACTAGATTAGTTGAGAAAAATATAGAGGAAATGTTGAGAGAAAAGGGAAAACAAATTACTTTAAGATCTGTTCAGGAACAGGTTTGTCTTTATAATTAGGTGGCAGGTTCATCACAGGCTTCACTATAAAGCACTGCACATCTGAGGCAGCTATAGTTAAGGATGAAAAACCGTGAATTCTTCTGGGAAAACCGAAGAGGGAAAGAAATTCCCTTCCTGTTTTCATCATATGTCAGACTTCTCAACAATTCCCTGTGCTCTTGTCATGTTTGAAGAGAAATACTTAGTTGTTCATCAACAATCACAGACATTATATTGCTTGATGTGACTGGTATGCTACTCATGAACTAAAAGCCCAAAAAGATAACCCCTATACGAATACTTCCAACTACTCAAATTCCCTGGTGAAATGCATGGGAGACTGGGTGTTAAAGATTTTTACCTCAGGGACACGAAAACAAAACTCTGTACTAGGTTCTGTAACGCGTGCATCCATCTCCTCTCTTCTCCTCCCCTCTCTCTGCCTGCTTATTTGCCAGATTCTCCCAGTGCAGTGAAATTGCCCCCTGAATTTTTAGATCAATAAAGTTAGCTGAAAAATGTAGGCTATTTTTACCAGTGAACATCTACACCATCTTCATCTTTTGCACCTGTGAACCTTAGAAGAAATTCAAGAAAAAACAGTAACTGTAAACTGTTGTGCTTGGAGATACTACGTTGTTCCTTTTTATTCCATTTTAAGGACTGTATTGAAGGCTTTATTTAAGTAAAAATCTGTGTGGAAAAGCAAAGTAAAGCATAAACAGTTTGACTCACATGAATAGATTATCTCTGTGAATCACCTGCCAATTTTACTCCGAAGTGGTGAAGGTTTACTGGTGGGCAGGGTACCCCATATATCCTTGATTTCACTATGGCTATTTCTTTCAAAATCCTATGTAGCACAGGCAAGGTCATTCTGCCCGCATCGAAGAGCCAGCTGGATACCTGCCAAGTCTGAACCCAAAACCTCATTGCTAGAGCAGATCAAGCACTGAGCCCAAGCTAATACACTCCTTCTCTCAGGAGATCTTATTAGCTTGGGCTTTGTGCCATGCTAAGCATTCTATATAGCTTCCAGCTCAGAACTGGTGCTAGACGGGACGGTTTATAATGCAGGCATTCCGCGAAATGGTGAACAGATTAATTAGTATCTGCAGTACACTATTATGAAACAACCAAAGGAAGCACAAGGCATTATATCATGCAAGAGCAAGGGAACTGGTTCCAAGCAAAAGTCAAAAGAACCCAACACAAAGGAGGTTTTCAGGAAAAAAAAAAGGCATGAAATTAAAACAAACTACAGAACCACCAACCCCTGCCTAATACAACAGTGATTTGGGCACTCAAACTTCTCATCTTTTCAGAAGGTGTTTGTATGAGTCCGAGAAGGACCTGTACCAAATCCAAGCTATGCAGCTGCTCCCCTTTATAATGGGGCTATGCCAAAGACCCGGAACCAAACACCCCCAAACTTTTGGAAGAGTTCAGATCTGGATCCAAATTTTGCAGTTCAGGTTCATCTTGAGCCAAAAACATTAAAACAAACACAAACAGATGCAAAGGAAGTAGCTGAAACAAAGCAGCAACAGAGGAGGCATTTTTTGATACCAAGTTTGGTCTTGAATGAATTTTAATTTCCTATGTGGATTTAGTGCTTGGCAGGCTTATTGCAAGGGAAGCATCTGGTATCACTGCTTGAGTTGCGCCTTTGTACATGGACTTTTAAGGCCAAAATAGACCACCAGATTCTCTAGCCTGGCCTGTATAACACAGGCCAGGAGCCTAGTAAACTTGGTGTTTACTAACGTACATCTTCCAGGAGCACTGATATTGACTGGAAGTCACAAATAAGTATCTGAAGCATCTTCACTTGATTGCACTTGGTTGTGCTCACGATTAAGAAACAGATCTTAAGCCTAGTGGTGTGCTGTCACACAGTATGGAGTTCTACCAGGACAAAGACGAGAAAAAAAAAGGCGGCTGTACACCCAACAGCTTTTGTCAACATACGTAACCATTTCACACTTCTTACAATGTGATTTATGGGGGGGAAAAAAAAGCAGGCATTTCATAAATGCTAGTTAACTGCAAGCAAGAAGACAGCATACCTCCTCCCACCTTCACTGCCTGTGTTTTACCTCGTTCACCTGGAAATACCAGACCGGATCACGTGCACAGCACAGCAGTTAGCACCACCTGCTTGAGAGCAAGGTACAAAAAAAATCCTGACCTGCAACCCACTAAGGTTTTATCCTAGCACCAACTCATTTAACTCTTACAACATCAAGTTCTCTCTCTTTTTCAATACATTTAACTTCACCATTATGGTTCTGGATAGTCTTATTTCATGCACAGTGTCCCCTTTGAAATTCTCCTGGAACATTAAGTTCCTTGCTTATTAATCTGTTACTTCCTAATTCTGTCATTATAGGAAGGAGACAGATCTTCAATGTGCCAAAACCTTTTAGAACCAAAAGATACACTGTTTAGGAGAAGACTTGATCTCCTCTCCTGGAGGGGCAGTGCTGGTCATCTTCTCAGCACTAGGGAACTGGGTCAGTAGCTTCAGGTTGAAGTCTTCCCTTCGTTCATACTCCTTGCCACGGTAGATAAAAATTTTGTTCTGTGGGTAGCAGAAGAAAAAGGAGAATTAGCAATAAAAGCAAGGAGAAAGAGCTTTTCCAATGTACACAGACTAGTCTCAGAGGTCTGGTTTACACAAAGGGTTGTCTCCTAGCCTGACAGGCAGAACACGTGGGAGAAGAAACACAGGCTGGAGTGACAACACAGCAACTCACAGCGGCAAGGCACTGCAACAGCATCCTCACAGCTGCCTACAAAGTTATTGTTTCACATAAAAGTGTTACTGACATGCTCATGCTTCTAGCAATTTTGATTTATCCCTCTTGCTGTGAGCCGTTGTATACTTATCCAGCATGTATACTGGATACACGTGCTGTTGGTAAGCCACTGCCACAACAGGTCAGCATGCACTGCTCGTGTTATCACCCTGGGTTTGTTTTATTTAGCCATCAGGTTTCATCAGTGTGCTTGACTGATGGACACAGACTGCCCCACTGACAGCCGACAGGGACATGTTCAGGGATGTCTGGGCACGTGCGATCATGTGTTTTGTGGTGTGCACATTTTCCTCCATGCCTCAAGTCATGCTGCAGGTTTGTCATCAGACAGAAAGACAGCTTTGGGGTGTCCTAAACAGACAGCAAAGATGCAGCAATGGATTTTAAAGGGTAGGACTCGGCAAAAGCATGAGTTTTACCCCAGCCCTCTTCAGCTACCCCTAACAAAATAACCAGCCATGACAGTTTTGTACTACAGACTTAAAAAGTAGACAACAGCCGATTTTTTCATGCTGGCCACCAAGCAGTGGTGGTTTCTGGAAGGACTGGATTCAAAAACATGACCTAGTGGAGAAAGCTTTCTATGCCATCCAGTTCCACAGTTCTAAGTTGACATTTTTCCTTTTTATTAAACTTGGCTTTGGTTTAAGGACAGAAGCTTCAAACAACTCCAGTCTGAAAATGTAAACGTTTCTTGATTTTAAATAATAGTTGGGAATATTTTCTACTATGCTGCACCCTGCCCATCTGACTCACTTTGGCTAGGTTCTCGTATTACAGCTAGCACAGATCCAGCAGTGCTTAGCAGCAATCTCAAACAGGAAGCATCTTTGCATTTTAATTCTTCTGTGTGGGACCAGACTCTCACTAATGTGCTTTAGCATTGCAACGATCCATGTCCTGAAAATTAGGTTCAGACTGAAAAGAGATGGGATAAGTTCTTTACAAGCTAATCATTTTCTAACAAATCATCATTACAACAACGATGTATTTTGCTTGGAAATCATATTTCTGAAGACGTTTATAGAGCACTAATACTAAAGGTAGATTCTGTTTTAAGTCCGTATGAGAACATAATCATCTAACAAACCCACTTGCACCACACTAACTTTACCAAATCTGGGAATACAAAAAAAAAAATCACCTCTTACTCATCTTTTTTCTATGCTGAGCTTTTTGCAATACCTAAGGGATTTATATGTCTCGGTAGCATTCAAATGAAAAAGGAGCATCTGAATTTTCTTGGAGGCTCTGCGAGTTCAGGCTTTTAGGGTACCCACCACTCCAGATCTTGAGTACTGAAGAATTCTTACCCGGAGGAAAGACGGGAAACCCTGACCATAGTATCCAACTGCAAAGTACTCTGGTTGAGGTCTCATTGCCTTCATGATATTTTCATAAAAAGTAGCTCGTTTTTTCTGAAAAAGAAAAAAAGTCACTAGCATTTTCACTTTTCAGTGCTAAAGGACACTGCCAGACTGCAGCTCACATTCCCAGCGACAATTCCTGATCTATTACTTCTCCCCTGCAGAATACTTTCTATTATCTTTTTTTTTTTTTGATACAGTATCTCTTATTTATCCATTTACTTGGTTAAATATTTGGTTTGTCTAGTCCAGAATCAACTTCATTTCCTCGTTTGCCGACATGACACCAATGTCATGTTTTTTGGGATTCCAGGAGGATACTTGAAATCCTTAACTATTGCAACACAAATTAAAAGTAAACATACTCTGAAGCAAAGCAGACGCAAATGGTGACAAATGTCAGAGAACTGGCAGAAATAAAACTGGGCAGATGATTCTCATATGAAAGAACATAAAGACCATCTGGTTACATCTTTTAGCCGTGAAAAAAAAAGTCATTCAGAACCAAGCCCATTCTATAGTTCTGTGTTCATGCACGGTAATTTTACCACAGGAATAACAAGGTGATGAAATTTATGGAGCCTGGTAATATACTATGCAAATGTTAGCTTATTTGATTAACACTAACAATGCTAAACATCTTCACACAATATTGTCATATGGATTACAAGGTCAAAACCACACACTTTTAAAAACAAAAAAGTTATGGAAACATTCTTCTAGTATTAACCTTTACAAAACCATGGAGGCTATGTTAGCTTGTTTGTTTTTAACATAAATGTAATTTGGGCTTATCGTGCTTAAAGATATTAATTTAAGCAGTCAACAGCATGCTGAAAATTGAGAAAAAAAAAAAAAACTCTTACCAGAAGATTACCAAGTCCCTCATAATCAAAGACTTTGTTTTCATACATGTCAGCCAACTCTTTGCTTAGCTGAATGGCTTTTTCCCACATCTCCATGAAGGATGAAGGGAGGCAGGTGGGGGAGGAAGAGCACAAAACAAAAGACTCCGTTAAAAGCATTCATTACCGCAGGTAGGTAATACAAAGAACTCATCTGATTTCAGTTCAGGCAGCACTTAAATGTACTGCCAACTTCTTGTTAGACTCCATGCTGTATATTTTTTTTGCAGTAATCACAGTCACACAGTTTTTTTCATTTGATTTACAATGCAAAGTTACTATTCTTACTCCTGATAGGGAAAACTGAGGCATGAAGAAGTGGAAGGACATGCCTATAAACAGCAAAGCAGGTAAGTTCGCATGGTCTCCTTCTACACCAATAAATAATCCCCTTCATCAGGCTTCCTTGGGTTTGTCTCATTTGGCCTTCTTAGAACCATCTATCCCAAGTGCAATTGACACAAGTTCTGTATCAGCCAGACAAGCCCTATTTATTGCCATGCAAAAAGAACTCTAACAAAACCCATTAACCAGGAAAAGAACAAAACAAACACTGCAGTTTCTCACCTAGCTAGTATCTTGAGCAGGGTTATTTTTACAGAATCTCTGTACAAGGAAACTGAAGGATTCAAACATCTCCAAGACAAATGGATGCCCTGCTCATACTAGTACTCTTGTCTTTGTTAAAAAGCCAGGCCTCAAGCATCAAGGCCTGTTATGGAACTACATCTCTTTTTCTCTTTAAAACCAACTTCTGCTAGCTACAGCCACCAGTTAAGTATTTACCAGTGAACAGTAAGAACATCACAGAGACACTCACTTTGCCCCTGTCGAAGAAGGAGATAATTTCTTGGTAGAGCTTTTCCTTGAGTTCCTGTTGCGAGTAGACGTAGTAGCTGTCCCTCTGCAGCAGATGAGGCACGCACGGCTTCTCAGACCACTAGCATGGAGGAAAACAAGCAAGATTGAAGGAACTAGAACATCCACAGATAAAGAAATCCTTACAGTGGATAGACTAACCTTCTGCATGGATGAAGGTTCACATTTCAGTTAAAGACTCTGATTACATTTAATTTATAGCCCACACTCTGAGAATGAAAACTGAAACTGCCTTTAGTGTATTACCTGGAGCAGCTCTGCGTGGAGGAGAAGAGTGTATGCTGCCTCTGTGAAGTTCTCACAGTCTGTGTGCAGGTCCCGGAGTTTATATAGATATCTAAATAAATGAAAAGTCATTGTTACTTTATGTGATGGACTCCACCAGTGTACACAACAGCGAGGGAAATAAAGGCTTCTACACAAGTCTATGGAAGGAGACAGCCTACCTGATATAAATGTCCTCTCGTTTCTTCTCCTTATAAAAATTCTGCCAAAAGTAGAAAAAAAAAGTCAAACTGATGTAAGCCAGCATGGATTTGCATAATCAATGCTAGACAAGTAACTTAAGGATCAGCCTTGGATATTTCAAGGATGTTTGCTATCACTTTGGCCACTTAGTCGCGCACAGAGGCCTAAAACCATCCTTTTGACGTAAGATGGGGCTACCATCACCTCTAGAAGAGGGTTAAGGGAAAGACAGAAAGCAACTTGTCCAAAGTTACAGCTACTCTTCGCAGTGGAACAGGGACTTAAGCCCATGCTTCCCAAACTATCAGCTAGCCATCCTTCCTGTATTTCGGGACCTCAGGTTACCGTATAGGCAAGGATCAGCCACTTGAATTGATTTTGGCGTATATACCTTTATGTTTTTAGCTGTCAATAGCTGGTAACCTGATTTGGACCCATCATTAACCAGTAAGAGCATAAAGAGTTACTTAAAATCCGACAAAAAAAATCTTTAGTGGCCTCTTATTTATTCTGGGGCACCTGACCCACCCCAGGACCACATCGCAAAAGTGAGGTCAGAAAAGAAGCACATCTCCAGCCTGTCCCATACCAGCACGTTGACAGTGCAGCTCATGCGGTTCTCCTTGCTTTCATCATGCATGATTGTTCTGTAGTCCAACAGGTTCTCTAGCAAGCTGCTGACCAGCAAAGCAAACACTTCTCCAGAAGCAGACAGATATTTATGCTTCCGACAGTGCTCCAGGAGGCTGTAGACAAAATCCAAAGAGGTGTATGGGAATAAGCTCTGAGTGCTAATAAGTAGAAATTCAGTGTGATTACCCACTCAGCTAAGAGAGCCAAACACACTCCCTTAACAGACACTCTCAGTGCAGGACAGCACAGCACATCCACAGACCTCAGATATCCACATCAGACAGGTCAAAGCTTGCCTTGGCAATCAAAAGCCTCAGCTCTAATCTTGGTACTAAAACAAGACTCTGATGGGTTTAGCTCTGATCCTGCTGTTCCCAAGCTTTTCCACTTAAAAGCCCCTTGCCATATCGGCACGTCTTTAGGCTTGTATCCCCAAGGTTAGGATAATTGTGCAAGTTGCTGCTCCAGTAAAAAAGCATTATTTTAAGGCAATCTGCCAGTCTCAGAGCTCCTTCATAGCGTTAAATCACTGTCAGTTGCATTATCTCCCTATTCACTGGAGCAACAAATTAAGGTTTCTTTGCATCACAAAAATAGCCAACTATGCTGTAAACGAAGAACATCCGTGTTCACTACAAAACTTACAGTTTCTCCAGCAAAATCTTGTACTGTTCGTCCCCTCGGCCACCCTCAACTTCCTGGTCCAACTTGGTTATCAACTCATTTTCAAACTGAAAAGGCAAAAACCACGTCAAATACACAGCGACTCTCTACAGTGCGATCAGTAATGCTTGTGGATGGTATTTCTGAACTGCTACACCATCAGACACTGTTTTTTACAAGCTAACCTAGAGGATGCTTTCATTACCGACCAGAACAAAAGTGGTAAGATGTCAAGATGACAAGGACAGAGCAAAGAGATATGAGTCCTCTCTCTCTCATGCTACAATCCTTGGAAGGTGATGATCTGGGGTAGTGCTTCTCCTTCCCACCCATCCATTACTGGTTCGGATTTGCTGGGATGGAGAAGCACCTTTAATGACCAGCTTATGGATAATAATGGTCATTCACTCACCCTACAGCAACTGAATTAGTACCACCAGTTAAGGGCCAGTCTCAGCTCTCTGACCAACATAAACGGTTGTGACTGCTAATTAAAGCAACTTCTCATGTGACAGGAACCAAGTCCTCTGTGATTATCTGTTCAGCCATGAAGATACGCCCTGTTATGTGCAAACAGGTCAAGTACATAGTTTTATCTATAACTCAGTTACAAAGATATAAATATTCATGTTCCAAAATATGAGGGACACTGTAACTATTATAAAAATATCACTGGCATGGAAAATCCACGCCACACATCCGGTTTCTTTCTAGTCATTCCAAGAACCCGAGACCCTGGGGCCAACCACACCAAAGACTGATGACCCCTTGGGAAGAAAGATCCCATATACACACTGAAGTTGGGGTCTAAGCTGGTGCGAGGATGGAGCTTTGGGAAATACACATCACATTTGACAACAGTCTGAAATGCCAAGGTGGCTGTCTCTTGGATGGATGTCTCCTACTCATCCTCCAGGGAGAAGACTGTCTACAGCACAACTCGAGTGTCCCCTGCCTGCCAGTTGAAATGTTAATGTCTGATATCCCCAGAGGAGAGCTGGAAGAAAAAGTCCTTAGAAACTGCAGAGAAAAGTTAACCTTAGAACAAAAGAAAACCCTCTTTTTCTTTCTTCCTGTCTGGTGCTTTCTCAGTAGTAATAAAAGTTAACTCCCAGAGAAATTAGCACAGGGCTGGAACTCAGAGATCCTGTTCTCTGCTCTGTTCTCTGATTTGAAATTGAGGGATTAGGCAGAACACAAAAAACTATATGGTCCTATTAATAATTCAAGTGAGACACCTGACTGTCCAGCAATTTTCTTTACAGTAACTTACATTACAATCAAAGATGTGCTTCGGTAGAATTTATTTTGTTATCATAAATGTAAATAGACGCTACTCTGTTCAGTACCCTGTTACAGTCTCAAAAGTGCTTCACATCTGCAAATGCAGAAAGATATGAAAACAGAGGAGTTCCTTAATTAACAGTTATACAAAGGTGCAATCAGGGACATAACCAAGGATTAATGTCTCTAATAAACCACTTAAAAGACTACTTCCCAAAGCATTTGGCTCAATGTTTTGTGCATTTTTTAAGTTTTATTTTATGGTGTTGTCTTTTTGTTCAAATATTCTGTTCTCCTTCTTGCCTAATGCACACTGGAACATTTGCACTGAACATACCAGGCTCCCTTACCATGTGGAAGTTTCTGTTCCCACTGAAGTTAAACTCGCACTGCATCATATCAAAGAAGATGGGAATGGTGGCTTTCCGTAGCTCAGGCTCTGGGACCAGGGTTACCTCCAGGATCGGGCCTACCATTGCTGGAATAAATTTTATTTTGTGGGGACCTGGAAGAAAGTCAAAGTCAGATACATCCTAACGGAATATGTCTGCTTGAAGTTGAGTGGTAAGTGGATATCTAAATTTGCAAGCGCATTAGTCAAATAAAATAAAAACCATAAACCACAGACATTTTGATTAGAATGCATTTTTGATGTGGATAATGGCTACTTAATACCACTCCAAAGTTCAGGAATAGTCCTAAAAAGTGAACTGCATGCATGTTGCAAATCAAAGGCTCCCTGGAAAATTCTATTCTTGGCATTCATATGGTAGAACTTCCTCTATAAGGAATCTCTAAGAGATCATCTCATCATCTGACATGAAAGAAGATCAGCTTTTGAAGGTTATTTACTGAAAAAGGGAAAGAAATTTTGTACTCTTGAACAGCTGAACCTACGTGTATTTCCCCACGTTAAATGCGAACAGCTTATATAAAGAAATAATTAGAAGTCCAGCTTAACAGCTTGAATAAATTCTTTAGCTGAAACTCACCCAAATTATACCACATATCCCTTATTTTGAAGCCAATTTCTTTCCTCATGTCCCCATACCTAGAAAGAAGTATTAGAAAGAAAAAGATGAAGGCGGCTTATTCACTGATGTTACCCTTGCAACGCTGAAGAAATTTAACAGCAAAAGCACAGAAGCTGTTATCTTCTCATTAAAAAAAAACACAACAAACCACCACACAAACCTGAATATGCTGGGTAATGATACCAAGGGGTCTTACAGGCTATATTCCCTACTAAGCATCTACGAAGAAGTTCCTCAATATCACACACTTTCCTGTTAAGGGTAGCTAAGATGTTCAATTTGTCTTTTTTCTTCATCGCCCTGCCCACCATCGATGCTCAATGCTCAGAGGAAGAGAGCAGCCATGTGCCATTCTGGCAGAAGACTGCAGACTCCCAGAGGGCAGAAAAAAACTGCAGCCCTGCTGCTCAACACAATTCTAGCCCAAATTTTGTTGCATTTCATGCTTTCCCCTAAAGCTTCAACTGCTGATGTTGTGAGAATGGAGGAATGTTTAATTACCAGGGCATTACCATTTATTGGTAAGGATTAATTACCAATAAAGCCCTTATCATTGCAGAAACAGGACAGCAAACATTAACTATGCATGCCCTCACAAAATTCTATGTCAAGATCTACAAATGTATGTAGGCACATGATAACAGCTAAATGCAGAAGTAAAAGCTGCTCCATCTCACTGTGAATTTGGCCAAGTTCCTACAAATTACACATTCCCCAACAAGTTACTACCATTTGTTGCACTTTATACACAGGCATTAAGCTCATTTTACTACTTCTGAAATGGTTAAGGACTCTGAAGTGCTCTGGGTTTTAAAACCAAAAAACTAAAGACTTGGGACTAAAAGGTTGCAGGGCTTTTAGGATCCTTGCTTACCAAACTCATACAATGGCTGAGAAACTGCATAAAGTATTGCTCTGGCAACTGTGGCAAACCTTCTGTTGCAGACCTTATAGTGGAAAAAATATTTTGGCAAGATGCTTAAGTTCAGCTCAGGACCTGTGTATCAAGACTTAGACATCTGTAGTTTCAAAGGTCTGACGTGTGCTTGTCACCCCTCCTCCCTTCATCATCATTCATTAAGCAAGCACTTCCATGGCATGTTTCGTCTCATTCTAAGACTGTACAGGGTATGTCTGCTAAAGTACAAATGAAGCTTCTTAAAAATAAAAAGGTCTGGCAATTTTTTGAACTTACTTCTTGATAATTTTGTTGCGTTTGGCTTGCGAGAAGGTCTCCAGCTGGAGGGATTCATGAGTGAGAAAGGCCACTGCCAAATGGAAATAGTTATTCCAGAGCTGTGGAAGAGAAACAAGTCCAAAATAGGAGAAGACAAAGGAAAAGCAACAACCAGCACAACAGAGCTGCGCAGTCCCAAATGCTGCAGTCTCACGGATAAGTGTTAATGAGAAGTGTACCAACAGTAAGCATGGAAGCATAGATGAGCCTCTCAGCCACAGCAGGCAAGCCAGTAGCATACAGCAACTCAGAATTCCTCCCTCTTTTTGCCTTGGACTTTCCAGCCTAAGGAAGTGACAATAGGTTCCCCACCCACAGTGTTTTGTTCTCAACTAGTCACGCTCAAGTCAACTTTGGCCAGAAGGCCATTCAGCTCAACTTTGTAAAGACTGCAGCAGTTGCTTTGCTGTACTAACCACAGTCCTGGAATTCAGAGCTGCTTTGCATTCAGCTGCTTTTCTGCAAAGACTCTACAGATGTGTTTCACTGGCATGCTCCATATCAACAAGTCTGGTAACTGGGGGATTTGCTTGCTCTTCAGGCCTTTCAGGAAACACCGAGGTCCAAAAGAAAATCCAGAAACAATGGAACTATTACCTGGAGTTCAAAATTTGCTTGATCCAGAAAGAAACGGTTGAGTACAGAAGTAAATTGGTTCACTGCCCGGAGGAAAACCCTGGAAGAGGTAAAAACATCAAATAAATGTGGCTCTAGGAAGGAAAAAGAAACAAACAAAACCAAAAACACAACACTGCAGTTCTGGGTTTATGACATAAGCTCAGGAAACAAGAACAGATGTTCCCAAATGAGATTTGGGACAGTAAAGGGACATTCAGGAAAAGTCATTTGCCTGTTTCTAAGGAAAAGAAACCTTGACTGGAAGCAGATGATAAAAAAATAAACAAATATATTTTAAGTCAGTCTCTGTGAGCATGCAGTGTTGTTCCAGATAGTAGCTCCTCCTAAGTTTAGCCTATTCTCACCACCAAAGCATTCAAATAACTTGCCACTTCCATGTCCTTCTCCATTAAGGCACCCATATGACAACTCCACATCAGAGGACAGAAATGAACCTGGGTAATTCTAGTTTACAGGCCAGCACGCTTTCATCCACTACACATTTATGTTTGTGAGCTGATTCCCCCAGATTTGAAACCAAAAGGGCTTCCCTGATTTATCTTGCACTCTCCAATGGATAAACAAATAACTGGTCGGAAGAAAACATGGTTTTGATTGTGTGCCTTTGGGCAGGAGAAGAAAGATTTTCAGTTCCATTAATAGAAATGGCCAGGCACTAGAATTTACCAAACTCTAACTGAAATTACCCTGAATCTGTAAAAGAAAATAAGCTTATATAACTCCAGTGATTTGCGAGCCTGCCAGGGTGAACCACCCTCCTTTCCGAGCCAAAAAGACTCCAAAGCAGTAACAAGACTAAAATAGCAGCAACTATTTACCTGCTCTGCATCATATTCATGACCATCCAGTCAGCTGCATAGACATTTTTTCCAATCAGATCTTTAAACATTATGAAAGTTTCCATCAGGAAATCCTGTCAGAGAAAGTAAAAACCACAAGTTGAACAGCATAATCTTCTTATCCGCATGAAAATGTAGGGAAATGCAAGTATCTGCAATTGCATCGATTAACTACTACATCGATTAGCGATCAATACAGAGCACCTCCTAAGAAGCATCTCTTACTGCAGGAGTATATTCCAATAACTAAATTATTTCTGACATCTCATCCATTCAATTCCAGAAGGAGAAATAACTCCACAGAACATGTTGATCTGTTTAATTAAATCTACCTTTACTGTTTCAAATTAAGCTATGTTGTAAGGAGTTCTGGTGCACAAGATGGATGAAGAACCAAAATCAATATTCAAGCACTTTCCAAATGCCTGAGTGACGACAGTGTAACAGCCCTAGGCAGTACCTTCTACAAAGATGGAAATCTAGAACATATTTTTCACTTCCTCAACTATTTAAGCCTTTTCTAGTTTAGTTTAAGAAGTATTTTTACAAAGAGGCAGCAAACATGGCTTCAGACACATGGTTTAGAATATTATCATAAAAAAGACACTTTCTGTGTGAGTGCCAAACTGCCCCAAACAAAGCTAGCACACCTGAAGACTTTGGCAAGACAAGGTTGAATTGCAGGATAAGAAAAAGAAAAAGAAGAGACGAGTGAAAGAAGGTATCAATAATATTGATCTCTCCACACTGTGGTCTCTGCAGATATAAATGCTAACCTCTGAGCATTTAAATAGACTGTTCTCTGCAAAGACAGCACATTAGCATTCAGAAATGAGAGGGATACAAAGAAGGTCACATGAGAAATCACCACCTTACAAAGCTCACCAGCAAAAAAAAATCTGTTAAGCTGAACAGCTTGCTCTAAAAAATTGGCATGCAACACTAATGTGGAAAGAGAAATGGGCATTTGGTGCTGCCTCAGTAAAAATCCTTTAGGCATTATTAAATCAGAGCTTGACCGAAAAGTTTGGACTTGACAAGGGGCACCTTGAAGATAAGAATTAGCTTGTAACAGTGTTAAACCAACCAAGTAATGATGCTATGCCAGGGCTGAAAATACCAAAGCTAATAAAAAACAACAATAAAGAATAAAAATAGATAAAAATAATTATTGCAATAAAACAAAATGCAGCTTTCTGTTGGTATGAGTAACTCCTACACCACCACAAACATAGGCTTGCTTCTGTAGATTAGGGGATAAGAATTAGATTATAAATTGGATTTTGGATCAGTATCTCTTTAAATGATATTCGTAGTTTTAATGATTTCACAAACTCACTCTCTTGGTATGCCTCTATGCAGAAGCTGTTCCTGTTCACACACAGGAACATAAAAGAAATAATCTATTTGAGTCAGAAGATGCAGAGCTAAAAGGGCAAATCAAGAGACATCTTCAACTTGTAAACTTCAGACTGAGCTCAGTTTGCATTACAATAAAGCTTTAAAGCCCCTGCTTAACCTCACCTTGACCTTAAGTAACAATGGTCTCCTACCAGCTCAACTGCTCTTCAGGAAAGAGAAAGATTTCTGAACTGAGGCTCCCTCAACACAAAATTAGTTTCAATCCTGCCTTCAATCCACCTTTGTCTGAAATCCATCAGAGCTGTCTTCCTCGTACTCTTCATCCTCAGACACAGGATTTCTACACAACCCTGCTGAAAACCTTTTCGCTCATTCATTTAATGAACAATAGCAATATACCTGGATCTACTTGAGTTTTGTTTTCTGAGTCCTCCACAAAAAAAATAATTATTATTTGTATAATATAAAAAGCATTTCTAAAAGGAGATGCTGAATGATCTCTGTAGACTATCCAACTGAGGGGCCTTTTAGATGCAGAAGTGACAGAAATGTGCATGTCCTGTAGGTGGCTATGTTGCTCAGCAGATGGTGAGCGATTCCAACTGCACAAGGAACCAGAGGGATGACCTTGCCATCCAAAATGAATTACAAACATTTTCTTTTGGTTTTTCATCTAGCTTCTACATGAAGAACACAACTCCAGGCTCTTCCCCAGCCAGTTTTTAAATAAGCAAGCACTTTAAGTTGCAAAACTAGGAGCACGAGGACAGAAAACCAGAACAGCTGCTGTGTCCTGCTTCAGAGATGTTCATAAATATTGGGTTTGGTTCTGACTTTTTCTAGGACGTTTTAGGGACAAATCTGGACAGGACAGTTTGTTCTAAGTGCCTCAAAAAAAAAAAAAAAGAATTGTACACAGTTTTTAACACGGAGAAAACTATTTGCATTGCTGTCCACTTAAGCAAGCAAAACATTTTGGATTGAATGTGAATTCAGTATTTGGGTTTTGGCTATTATCCTGTGAGACTTCATTAATAGATGTCTTCCCTGTTTTCAGAAATGAATATATATATTTATGTTCAAATTTGCTATCTTTTCTTTGCCTTAAATACATTTTAAAGCTTTCCAACTCTAAATTAATCTAGGGGTGGAAGGATGGTGGTGAACTAGAAAGAAGGAAATAAAGAGAACATGACCACAAAGAGACACAGGGAGAGCATGGAGGAAGGGGAACACTTATCCTTTTCATCTACATTCACTCTTTTGGTTCCAGACCTTTTACTTGCACAGACTTCAATAGTCATTAAACATTTTAACTCATGCTACAAATACTAATCTCAGGCTCCACAGAGTCAGCAACTTCCACTGTCCATACCCAGCAGGGGTGATGCGAACATATCCCCAGTGGCTGCGGCATTAGGTACACATAAGTAATTGCTGATGAATGCAGTATAGTCAGTCCAAACTGAATACAGTAACTTGAAATGACCTTTCAGAAGCAGAAAATAATTCTTTATGGACTGAGATAATCCCCCAGCCAGGCTGACTTACAATAATGTCCTGCCTGGTTTTGAAAGTATTGATGTAATGGTTGTAATGGAAATCATCCATCTGCCTCAGGATGGCTGTCATGCAGGCCACAAAAATACCCTAGAACATGAAAAACAAGACATACCATTATTTTTCTGTATTAAGCACTATAAGCTTAAAGTGTGACCTGTGCCTTCAGGTTCCACCTAATCAAATAGTACCAATCACAATCCTGCTGATCGTTCCTGACATTGTTCTGTGTGGCTGTTTTCTCCTCTACCCCAAACCAGTTAAGACTTCCTAAATGTCAAGTATGAGGTCTGGGTCTATCTGTTTCCCCAGAGATCACAATTTGGAAGAAAAACATATCCTCTAAACAGCAGAAGGAATGAATATACGAACATATGTAATTTTATACATATATATTATATATATAGAAATACATACGCCACTACATTTTTAGATTTAATATGTCCAACTATATATTTCTCATGTGTGACATATTGGCAATAGTAGACTTGACCTTAAAGCTGTTAAAAATAAGACACTGCTATCCATGCTCAGCCCCTTATTTTTCCATCTTTCTGTACACTAAGTATAGTGCAAATTACAATATACAAACTTTCTTACACCTTCTAAGATGCCACACAGTAGTCAGCATTGCCAATCAGAGATGTCTGATCCTTCAGCATTTAATCCTATTCAGTGAAGGTGGCAAAAGAGTATTTTCTTCTCAGCAGAGATTCCTTGTGTATTAGAAATGGGCTGAAACCAAATCCTCTGTGCACAGGGGCCCAAAGGAACTTGAAATCACAGCCACCTGTGACTCAGTTAAAATTGCTGTTAAAATAGAACAATTTGTATCCTAATACCAGCTCCCAGAAAGCCACCCAAAGCCATGTTGTAGTGGCACAGAAGTGCTGCAGGAAGTGGAAAGATGATTTCATAAACCACTCTACACACTGAAATCTCCCAGGAGAATTCCGCTACAACAAAGGGTGAGGTAGTAAGGGAAGCAAGTAAATGGCTCTCACAATGTGTGGAGACTGCCTGCTCATTCCGATCACCGTGCGGTTTATTCTCCTTAGCAGCCGTTCCATGATCAGCTGGATGTGGACAGCAGTCGGCCCCTGGGGGATTTAATAAGGAAAATTTGAGACAATTCTTGATGTATACTATTCGATAGAGAGCTCCTTGAGCGGGAGGACTGCCCTGACAGTGGTTAATTGTTATCTGAAGATGCAAAAAAGACTACTTACTACACAACAGCAGTTGATTCAAATACTGCAGGTAGATACTTGGTGAAGAGGTGGCAAAATTCATTTGTACCAGTTTCACTTGTTCATGCTGGCATAGCTGAACTGAACCGGGCAATGTGATTTGACATTTGTTCCCCGAACAATTCTTCAGTTCAAATTATTCTTTCCAAGGCACCTTGGAATCAATTTCCGTGACTAATGTGGCAAATAACTGTACTCCCCTAACTGAATAATGACTGTTGCCCTTACTTCAACCAGAAACCCAATAGTTAGATGGCTTGCTCCAAATAATTCAACAAGTCACCAGAGTAGCTGGGAATAGCATTTTGGTTCCTAGAAGGGAAAGAAATTTTTCTTTGTACTATAGTGACAGCCACCAATTCAATCTTTGCATAGCCCCTTTTCATTCAAACGCAGCTACTTTATGTCCAAAGAGACTGAAAACAAAATACAGAGCAATACAATATAAGCTGAGAACAGTCCTTCACCCTAACTTAAAAAAAAAAAAAAAAAAAAGTATTAACCTTAATTTGCACCCTTGACAATTCACGAACTCACCACATCTTTCCGATCCAGAACTTCCAGAACACTGCTAAGGAGCTGTGAGCAGGCCTCATGGTCAGGCTTGTTTGAATTGTCATCCAGCTGGCCACTTAGCTGGTCTATTAGTAGAGGCAGGAGAGCATCTCTGCATTCTGAAAATGAAACAGCACCGTATCTTGCTCTCAAAGTCCTTCAGCATTCAGTATACATGGGTACCACACTGTAGCTTTCTGCTCTTAACTTTTATCTTGGACACAAAAACATTTACCTAAATCCACCTGAGTTACCACTGGCAAACTAGAAGAGACAAATAACCTGTAATGATATGCATTACAGCAAGCAGATCACTCTCCTCTTGTCCCTTTCTAGATTAA
This sequence comes from Anser cygnoides, assembly GCF_040182565.1. Classification (NCBI taxonomy): domain Eukaryota; kingdom Metazoa; phylum Chordata; class Aves; order Anseriformes; family Anatidae; genus Anser; species Anser cygnoides. The sequence goes on along the minus strand of NC_089898.1, from coordinate 2,922,759 downwards.
CATACTCAATCAGGATCCTACTTTTGTAACAACAGCAAAGTTTCAGATGTTCGCTTTTGGAGCCACTATTGGCAAGGAATATTTCTAAAGATGGATTTAGTTGTAGACTACCATTGATGGCTGATTTAAATGACATGTAAACTTGAAAGACATTTTTTGTTGGTAAAGGTGCATGGCTCCATGGAGAAACCAGAGGTTTCAATGTGCTACTTACCCGACTGTTTAAACAGATCACTCTCGACTATCTTGGTCATGCAGTTTAGCTTCTGTCGAACTAACTGGTTGTCAGGAATACTTTGGATAAACTTGCTGAAGAGGACACTAGCGTGCAAACCACAAAGTAAGCAGATGGTCAGCATTTTCACCCAATGTGATTCCACCTACCCTTACACTGTCCTGCACCTGGGCAAGTCAAGCAGTTGTCACTGTGTTGACATGTCACCTGCAAGCAGTCTCCAGGTAAATTACTACAGAGCTTTAACTTAACTCATTTTCAAGAAAGGTAGCACAGGGCTCTCAGTCAAGCTGAACAGGGTTAAGCCTCTCGATAAGAAGCTTGCATCCCAAGATATAACAGATATGCCACAAAAGCTTATAAATAGGAATACCATATGCCCTTCATTGCCAGCATAATCATACTCATACAAAATGAAAGCACAATTTTGCACTGCTGAAGCCTGAGACACTGCTAAGTACAATGGCAAGAGCATTTTCTTCCAGATGCCCCTTTCATCAAGAGTGATGACTCATTTTAATCTTATACTTCATTAAATTAAATCCCATGTACATTTGCTGTCTGTCTACTGTTTACGAGCAAATTATTAGTGTCAGAACAAGGAGGCATGAAAGGGAGGTTCTGGGTAAAGCTATGAATATTGAAGAACAGAAATCCACAGTGTTGTGAATTTCTTGAATAAATACAACTTTTGTTTTCTGTTTTGTCACATATTTCATTCTACCTCAGAAGCAATCATTAAGAATTGGTGGAAACTTCCATGGCATTTCCTCACATGGTTCTCCAGTCCTCAAATTTTGGTTTCAAACAAAAGTTCCTAAGAAAGAGCAGTTGAACCGCGTAGACTCCTTTGAACTAAACTGACTTCCTCTAAAGCCCTGCAAGGAGCTTCCTAAAAAATCATGCAGTATGTGCATTATCATGTCATAGTCACAGCTGCTGTTTATAGGAACATTTCCCAAATTTTCCAAATAGATGAACTGAGTTTGGAGGACAAACAAACTTAATAATGGTTACCTGAGCTCAACAGGGTCAAATACTAGTTTGACATCATTTATGATGCTTGGCAAATACTTTAAAGCTGCACCCTGCAAGAAAAAAATAAAAAATTAAAAAGACAAAGCACACACGGAGACTGAGTTAGATTAAGTTAGATTAGCTCGTTCATTCTGAAAGCCAGTTCATTCACAACCTCAACAATGCCCATGGTTCACATGGCAAATCTAGCTTTGGCAAGAGCAAATATGTGGACACCTGCAGAGAACTGGCTTAAGATCAAATTATGCACCCGAAGAGCCTCCAGCAACCACACATCTGCAGTGCAGAGCAGAAAAGGTAAAGGAGGAAGGATCTGTAGCCAAGTTGTACAGTTTTTGCAAACATCCTGCAGTTTCAGTGATTAAGCTCCTCATAGCCTGACATGAAAAGCACTATGTAAATTGACTCAGTGTTCTGTTTACTTTAGCATGTCCACATACACAGGAATACATTATCTAGGTCCTAGTGTGGCATTTACATGTGTAGCATCCAGGCACCTGGGTGCAACAGCAACTAAAGGTCTCTTGGTGAAGTTCCATTGCTGCTGCCAGCTGGAACTCTGATTACACAAGAATCAAAGTTGGGCTTCAAATGACTCAAATGCTAATTAAAAGTTTAGAATTAATCTTTCCTTCGAGCAGAGAAAGGCACGCTGGTTACAAGGACTATGAAGAAAACAATCTAAAGGCCTCATCACTTCCATCAATTTAGCCAGCCTTATTGCATGGTTGCTCTATTCCTTCCAAGAGCCCAAACACAAGGTTCATAATCCAGTTGACACCAGAAAGTCAAGCACGTGTAAGATCTAATATACGTTTAGGAACTGTCTGCTTCTTCAGCACTTTCATTCCCAGCATATGTTGATTTCTGCAGTGATCTAGCATTTCCATCTCCATTACCCACAAGCTCGGTGGTACTGGTTGAAGCATCTTCCACACCGTACTATATTCTATCTTGGTTGCTTGTTAGTTTTCATCCTAGCAGTTGCTGCAGGGTTTTCAGCAAAGCCACAGTTTTTGAATGTACAGAAAGCTCTCATCTTTATTTGATTAACTTTGCAGTTTAGATATTCCTTTAGATATTCCTTTCTTACATTCCATTCACTAAAACAGACATTCAGAGGATTCTGGTGTGACTCATCTGAATGGGTTTATGCACCTCAAAGCTTGTCCTTTCTTCTGCCTTCCCCCAGCTCTATCAGATGATCTCATAAAAGATAATACCTCTCCTCGCAAATCATGCATACCTTAATCTTGACAGCCTCCTCTAAAGGACGGTCCATGAGGACGTTGAAGGAGAGGAACAGCTTGCGTATCGTATCATTAAATTCATCCCCTTCTTCACTTTTCCCATAAAACCTACAAAAAACAGAAAGTGCTAGTTATATACATAAATCTAGGCTAATAGTGTCACAGTGTTTGAAACATAACTTTATCCTTTGGAAGAACCTCTCACATCAGTCTCCTTCCACAAAAAAATGAGTGCAAAAACGGCATTGAGGATTCTGCAGTTACTACAGTAGTAATTTCCTGATTAAACTTGTTACAAGGGAAAAGCTGTATTTTTCTAACTGCCATTGCCTCACAATTTGCTTGGGTTCCAAGAATCAAATAGCTCATTTCTGTCTTAAACAAAAAGACTTTCAACGCAGCCTACAAATCCTACTGATGACAACCAAATCAGAAAAGACTCCAGTTTATTCTTTGTCAATTGTGCCACAATGAACATGTGAAAAGGGTTCCAAACCTTCACTGTAAATTCTTCAAAATATGTTTTAAGACTACGGTAAAAGCACTGTCATTGACCACATCCTACACAATGTGTACCCCTCAATCACCTCACCTCCTAAGCAACAGTGTGTGCCTTTGCTTGCTGCAAGAAAATCAGGGAAAAGGTGAAAAGACACTGCATGCAATATGTGTACCTTTTTCTTTTTTTTTTTTTTTTAAAGGGAATCTATGCAGGGCCTTCTCTGACACCACTAAATTATTTTTGCACATTATATATAACACATCTTGAAGAGTCCTTCAAAATGCAGAAGCTCCTTAAAATGAGGAAGTCATTCCACGCTTCATTTTTTTAAATTAAATAATAGGTTCTTTTCAAGTACTACCATACGCTGCCTTTAGCATGCCATAGATAACTACAAGGAATATCCTCTTCAAATTATTTATTTCAATTTTTACTCAATTTATTTTTTTTGAGCTGTAGACGAAGAGTAGAAAGACACTCTTCTTTACAACTCAAGAGGTTTACAACTCCTGAGGACATGCTGAAGAATATCCTCTCTGGTGGTATTAACTGGAAGCCCTGGCTTACAAAAGAGACGTAATAAAGTTGGCAATGACAAAGCCTCACCTCAGGTGCAATATTCGCGACTGAACAATGAACCGGAATAGGTACTTCAAGGCTTTCAGAGCAGCAAACAGCAATTCTGTCTTGCTGGAGTCATCGGCATTTCCCACATAGCAGTTCAGTACTTTAGTGAGTTTCCTTTGGAAAAACAAAAAGGGGAATAAAGACACAGTTAAGTATTTGTGTATGCCCAGCTTCCCTATTCCACAGAGGAACTATAATTAATGATTACATAACGAACAGCAGTTCCTCTTCACAGCCTATTTTCTACTGAAGCTTTTGGCTCCTTGGGGTGCCAGACTTTTATAACCAGTCCATGAATTTTCAGAAAACTAGCCTGAACCGTGGCTGCCAAGTTTGTCTACAAATTCCAGCTCCTTGACTTGTTCCTTTTTCCCTACAAGGAAGGGTTCAGGAATCTGGAAAACCCATTACTACTTAAATTGCTTAAATCTAAGCAAATGACAACCTATGTGAGAGTTTCAATATATAGAGTGCAATCAGCATGTTTAAGCGCCGTAACAACATTTAGCCCTTCTCTGAAGCCTGTGGCCACCTCAACCTGCCTGGCTGCAGGCAGTGCGGGCAAATGCCTTTCTTATCTCTGCCACCATCAACCACAAAGTCACTCGTGTCATTTCAGCTGCGTGGTTCTGCTTCTGCTCCCCATGACCCCATTCAAACATACCACGAAGTTTGCAGCAGAGAATACACAGGATAAGTCAAACTGTCTTCTGCTCAAAGTACTTTGAGGGGGGGTTGCAAGGACCAAGGCAGACAATGGCAGGACAAAGCAGTTCCATCAAGCAGCAATACCTATTAGACCAGGTTTCTACTGAATTTGTATTCCTTGATCAAATTTTCCCTCCCTACAATGACTTACTGTATTTTCCATACACATTGACTGTATTAAACTTGGTTTTGATAGTAAAGCAGGCTGAAAAACACAAAGACCCTTTGAGAACACACACAAAATAATAAAAATAAAAATAGACAGAGGACTAAAGGTCAAAAGAGAGTCTGAATCACATGTCCTGATGTAGCGTTTTCCATGATAGTGATGTCTTTCCCCTGCAGAAAAAAATCTGATAATAGAAACTTTTTACAAGGTAAAAAGGACAATTACAGAGTTTCTTTCTCTCCTGAAAGCAGAGAAGAATAGGGACAAACCCAGTCATCTGGTCTATGCTGCTTTGATCACATTAGTGTCATTTACTGAAAGTATCCAAGACGCTGCCTGAGTGACAGCCTGTGGGTTTGTGGTTACCAATACTTACATGTATGCCAGGGTTGCACTGAAGTGCTTGTAAATGTAAGTTTCAAGTACAGGGTTGAAATGCTGGAACTTGATGTCTCCGATTAAAGAAATAATAAATACCTGCCAAAATTCAAAAGGAGACAAATGTACAGAGCTGCACAACCTTTAACTAACTGCATCACAACTTAGTCTCTAATCAAGTAATTTATTTTGTTTGATCATAGTTTTTCTTTGTTTTTCTATTAACATTAATACTACACATACAATACTACACATACAATACTACACACTACAAAATATACACATTAATACTACTACATTAATACTACATTAATTAACATTAATACTACACATGAACAACTCACATTGTTCACTTTCTGACTAAATACTGGTACGTGTGTGTGTGACCACATCACTTCTCAGAGGGAAGGCAGGTCACATCAGCATTTAGATAGGAAATCTTAGGGCTAAGGGCAGGTACTCCGTGAAGCAGTCATTATATGACAGTCATAGCACAGGATTAAATAGGCACAGAGCTGCTGAAGGCTGTTTTTCAAAGCTAATAAATGATTCTTTTCAGGCTGGAACTTCTCAGTCCTGCTACTACAATGACACGTTAGAGCTAGGACATTCTGTCCCCCTTTGGTCACTAGCCCCAACCAATGTCAGCTGGATACATCTGGCTTCACTTTTCTTCCTGAACTGTCAACTTGTTGATCAGCGCCAAGTACACAAGTTTGTTACTGCACACCAAAGCCACTGCCTTTCACACTCATATGAAACAGCCTCTCCAAGTATCCTGAAAGTTTCCTGTGAAGTCTTTTACTCATTTATTATTATCCTTCTAGAAAGTTTCATAACAGAATTCATCCTTAATGCATTAAGTACTGGGTTAGGATTTAGGGTGTGTAGGCTCTATCCCACCACTGTGACTCCAAACAAGTCACTTCTCTTTTAAGCTCTTTGGAGTGAAATACCAGTCATCCACCCAAGGGAGGAATCATGAATAGACTGAAAATGTGGCCAGAAAACAAACACACAAAATTCACCAAAAAAAAAGTCACTCACCAGTGCATCAAACACAAGGAAGTCATAGGTTTCATTTTCTGACATTTCCATCATTATGTTGAAAAGTGCATCAAGGGTGTCTTGCAAAAACTAGAGGAAAAAATAGTAAAAGGGTAAGAAAAGAGTATTACTTCTGTAACCTTGCACAAGAGTCTGTTCTTTTGGATCATTTTTCCCTCTCCAGCCTAGCTCAGTCGAACTGTAAAAGTTGTACACAAAAGAACACTGAAAAAGGGATCTTAGTCCTGTGTTCATTCACATGCTGTTCGTGATGATCATGCTATTATCCCTACTAGCAGGAGAAAGGGGGACTTTTTCTTATCAGCTTTGATTGTCCCCACTTTCTTTTCTGTTCTACTGCCTTTTTATCTAGCCTGTCATGCAAGAGCAAAGGTCCATGCTGCTGAATACAGCTTGCACTAGGCCAAATCCATGTAGCTGCACTTTGCACTGGGCCAAATCAACCCTAATTACAAAATGTCATGCTGTAGTACAGCGTATGGAGACTGGTTTGCAATGACACAGCACTTCAGTTGCTCAGCAATTAAAACAGGCAAAGCCGTGACCTTGCATAATCCCAAAAGATCCACACTGAGAACCACAGGAAACCTCACCTCCTAACTCCCTCAGGTCATTTTCTCTGGTGCTTCCCCACCTATTCCCCACTCTGACTACAGGGTCTTTGAGCCTTTTCTGCATTCTGTTCCTACATCCACAGCAGGTCCCCATTCACAAAGGCAGAGCAGAGCCACTACTGGAAATTAACAGCTAGGCTTTGCATGTACCTTCTCTTTTGCAAGATCACATGGGAAAATAAAGTCACCACCATCTCCTTGATTCTCTTAACATTTAACTTCTGTAATTCTGCTGAATTCCACTAATGAGAGCTCTTGGGACAAAGAATACATTTTTGTTCTGCTGTTACTCAGCAGCTAGAAAAAACAGCTATCTTAGCATACAGAGAGAACTTTTGGGTACAACGCAATATACCTTTGCATACCTTTACAATTTCTCCTCCTTCCACCTCCATGAGCTTCCTTAGGTTGTGGGCTATGTTCTGAGAGTTGGAACGCCAGTTCAGCAAACCCAGCAGGTCAACTAGCAAGGGCAGAACATCAGCAATTACAAACAGATTACAACAACGCAGCTGACTTAATGGCTGCAGAACAATACAGAAAAAGTACTAGAGGTTATTTTTAGAATCAGCTTATAAGGAAAACTCACACTGATGTACAGAACATTACCTTGAGGTGGCTCTTCTGTCTTGGCAAGAGAGTTAGTTTTGCTATTAATGGAAAACCTTGGCGTAATTTGATAACATAAGGCATTTGGCAAACAATTTTGCAGGCTTCTCATTCACTCAAGAGAAGATCCATCAAGCTAGGGCATTTATTAGAGTGTATGACTTTTCTTACTAATGCTCTGTGTTTGCTCTAGAGCAGCAACTAGACAATGAGATTCAGATTCGGCCCGCTTGCACACGGATGTATCAGTATGGCATTTAGCTTAAGCAAACTGGCGTGGCTCAGACTACAAGCAGAACAGCTCTTGCCCATCTTCCAGCAGCTACACATGTACACCTTGATGGAGTCACAGCTGGTGCCTCTTTCCCAAAGTCAGAGAGTATATTATACCAAGAGCCTCCCCTAACTGTGCTAGCTTCCTTAACTCATTTCAATCTCACAACACGTACCAGCACGTACTGTATCGATTCACATATGTACAACAACCTTTATTTTGGCCACTTTGCATAACAGCATGCCGAAGAGATTAGTTTTAATGGCTACATTCTTGACAAGCAATAGAAAAAAGATAATTAACATTTAACAAAGGATTCTGAACCCACATTTACACTGTCACTGACAGGTACCATTTCTATACAAGCTGACAAACCCACTAGATTTAACATTGGTAGTTTAGATAAAATTAGATAAAATACAGCGTCTATTAGTATCCCAGTGGTGTCAAGACCTACCATTCTGGGTGAGTTTGGTGGAGCAGATCAAAGTGGCAATCTGGAAGCTGTCTTTTGTGCTATCTTTAGTGGGTGTGAAGTTGGCTAGATGGTGCAGATTTTTCCCTGAAGGGGCCTCCTTCTCCTCCATTTCCATTTTTGTACAAGGAAGGGTTAAATAGCATTTAGCATCTTCCATTTTCTTGTTATCACCCTGTTGGTTGACCACAAGAATGAAAAGGGTTATCTCACACGCTGAGAACACCTCATCTGACCTCTTTCTCATCTGCAGACACCTTACCGCCATACACACCTCAACGCAGTGACAGCCACAGGCGGCTTTAAGCATTTTTTCGTGCCTAGAGCTCACTTACATTGTCTGTTTGGGCTTCTAACTTTAAGGAACAGAAGCTGCCCATACACTGCCAATAAATTAAGCTCGTTTTGAGCGGCACAAGCCACAGAATTTTGGAGGTTCACCCTTCTCCCCATACACACACACACTTTGTAGCTTTCTACAGCAGTGCATTAGCTTTTTCCTTTTACTGAGATTAAAGGCACCAGGACCTTCTTCCTGTCACATACCGATCTTGTAAGGCAGGTGTTCACCAGGCCTGTTTACTGCATGCTGTCTAAGTGAATGATGTTAGAGGAAAAACGCTCTTTACAGATACGCACTAGGACGGACCAGATTTGCAGTTAGAAAACTGAGCAGTGAAAGCAGAGCTGATGGTAACTTACAAAAAAAGGTTACTCTCCTATTATCCTGGAAGAGATTATTAAAAATCTCTGCAATGATACAACAGTGTTTACACTGCTAGGAAAAAAAAAAAATCAGCCAACACAGTTGTTTTGATTAGTTAAACAAAAGTTAAGGAGTGCAAATACCCAAGCTACCTTATAAACAATCAAGTTGTGTTTGCCATCCTGGAGCGTTGTTCCATCTGCATTCATCAACTTCACAAAGCCCATGCCAAATGCTCTCTCAGACTTATCCCGAGCTGTAAACAGAAAAAAAAATCTTTATTAGTAATCATCTTATTTACGTCCATACTGTCCACAGTGCAGCTGGGTAACTACAGCAGTGTCTTTATTTAATAACATCACATGATAATGCAATGGAAGCAGCATACTTGGTGACCCACAGCAGAAAGAGCTCTCTTCCCTTCCCTTTAGCAGGTATCTGGAGTTACCCAGAAAAAAATTCCTCTCTGAAGCTTCTCTCTCCACACAATTTCAGTGGCTAGTTGTCCTGCTGGATGGACGTATATAATTATATACAGAAATTTTGATTAGGATTTTGCAAATCTATCTGTAAGCTATAGATGTGGAAGTGTGTCACTCCATCTCCCAGGTGCCTTAAGAGATTTTTTTTTTCCTTAGTCTTTCAAGGGATCACTGTAACATTATTGATCTGTTTTCACAGGGTTCTGAAGAAGTCTGATGAAATCCCTGGCTCTAAACTTTCTCATTTGCCTTTCATTTGCTTAATTAAGCTAACAGAAATCTTTCTATAAGAAGATCATTAGAGTCCTACCAAGCCCTGCACTGAATTTTGTGAAGGACTTAAAAGAAATTAAAAACAAACACCGAAAAACAAACCACACGCTGAGAAGCCAAGTACCAACAAGCATTGACAACTGTCTTCCAAAGAGGGTCATTGCTCCTTACCTAATACAAGTTTTAGACCAAAATCAGCCCCAAACCCTTTCCTAAGGCCGTGAAGTTTCAGGTTTTTTGTTTGTTTTGCTTTTGCTTCCAATAAAATCCACAGCACTGGAAATAAGTAGAAATGCAAGTGCTACACCTTTAGTGGATACTCAAAATCTCAACAAGAGCAGCAAAAATACTTCTGTCAGTCTTCTTTTCTGATACTCACATTCCTGTGATGACCGATGACGAAAAGTGAACCTTAAATGGCAACGACTGACTTCCTCTATTGCAATGGACACCTGCACATGATAATACAAAGAAAAAAATGCAGCACGAGCATTCTCTCTCTCCAGAGAGATTATGATGCACCTACTAATGTTAAGCTAGTTCCATTTTCTACACAATAGAGCAAGACTGTAAATGCACACACTTACCTTTACAGTTTCATACCAGCAAGGTTGCTTGACTTGATAATAAACAACAGACTTATATTCGGAGACACCTTCATAACCAGCACCAGGATGGATAGCTTTCTTTGGACAAAAAGACAAGGGGTATGGGGAAAAAAAGAAAATGTAAGGTCTAGAATGAAAGAAAAAAGTATCTTAGGTTGGAAATTTCAAAGCATGTAGCTGGCAGAGTTGCTCAAAATCTATGCTTCACGGTCAAGGAAACCATGTCACCACTTCGGGTGGTGAGGCACTGGAACAGGTTGCCCAGAGAAGCTGTGGATGCCCCATCCCTGGAGGTGCTCAAGATCTGGTTGGATGAGGCCCTGGGCAACCTGGTCTAGTGGGTGGCATCCCTGCCTATGGCAGGGGTTTGGAACTAGAAGATCTTGAAGGTCCCTTCCAACCCAAGGTATTCTATGATTCTTTTTTTACTCACATCTGTTATTAATGTAAAAAAAAAATAGTGACTTCAAATTTAGTCACCTATAGTATTTCTTGTTCATTATCATACAGCTCTTGCATACAGTTGAAGAATAAATAAGGTCCTGCCCAGCAGAGCTATCACCTATCGAACTGAGCAGCCTTGTTACATCTCACAAAGGCCATCATACCTCTTGGAGATTGCCATCTTCATCATGTACAGACATGGTGACTTCTACATTCTTGGGAGTCTTCTTCTTGCCTTTGTCAAACTCTCCTTGTACCAGGGTGACATAGATATCATTGCGAACATCACCTAAAATTCATAGCACTAAATGAGTTCTTTTCATTGCACGGACAATTGTAGAAGATAACATCCTAGGGTACCACATCATCCTACTCCTCTTCATAGCCTTTGCTGATACCAGTTAATTGATGACATTCAACATCACATCATCCATTGCAACATCACTGTGTCTTCACCTCAAATAATACAAAAGTACCATGTTTTCATGTAACAATTTTTAATGCTGTGAGCTCTATCCATTTAGACCAGTGAGGTGTAAATCCATTTTGAATGGATTACATAAAGCACGGTCAAAACTGTATGCAACAAAATCATCTTTTTGTCTAAATAGATATTTTCCTCCAGAGTACAAAGACTATTATTTTTCATTTGTTTCTGAAAGGAAGATTTTTCACAAAAAATAAGAGATCAGCTTGAAATTTCAAGAAAAGTGAAAACAAATTGGTTTTCAGCTAGTTTTATAATAAATCTGTTCATGGAAGAAATTCCAGAATTTCACACCTCTTTTAACCCACCGACGTATGGAGGCATTTGGGACCTACCAGGCAGAATTATCTCAGGGAATCCCATTTTGCGAGCCACAGCAGTTGATCTGTCTACAAGGTGGGAAAAATCCTTCTGAACCTGTGCTAGATCGCCAGGAAGCAGTTTCAGGGAGACCCAAAGACCTACAAAAAGAAGGGTAACGTTTACTTACTGAAAAAAATAGTATGAAAGCATGAAACTATGGTTCTTGTACTTGAACATGAAACATGAAAACGCATTAGTGAGTAAAAGCCAGACACACAAGCAACTGCAGAAGAATCCAGAAGAAAGCACTTGGAATATGCAATCAGCTATGTTCACTTCCAAATACTGTATGCACATATAAAAAAAAGTACTGCGTTTGTAGCAAGTAAGTCATCAGCTAGAAAGATGACTTTTTTTTTCACCTGAGTAAGAACAACTTGTTTTTAATCTTTTTAGCTCCCAGTGTGCTGGGATGGCTGTCATTACAAAGACCATAGGTTTGGCTCAGGGTAGGCAGCAAACTCCAGTGAGCATTGATCTCTGGACTTTCACGAGCCATTTACTTTCCTTTCTAAGCAAGGGGAACCTTTCCCCACACCAGGTTTTCACATCAGCTTCTCGCCTGACTGCTGTACCTTGCCCTTTATGATTCACTTCCTTTGCAGCGATGACTTTGTTGAAGACAGAAGTGAGGGGCTCATTTTCTCCAATCACATGGGAAGTTATCAGTGGGGACATAATTAGCTGTCGCTGTCTGATGTATGTTTCCATGGCAATCCTGCGAAGAACAACAACAGACTGGGAAGCAGACATGGAAGCAACATCAAGCATGTGCTCTGCAAGACAAGGGCTGGCCAACAGCTGACTAATTTCCAAATATATATATATTTTTAAATAAAAGTTTTTCCTTCACCTGCCTAAACCCAATGGAAATACATCTAACCTCTCAAACGAGGAGCTACGTCGGTGCTAGCTCAGGCTTGAAATAAGTAACATGGGCCTCCTAAAAGACTCCAGGAACATTTTTATCAGACTGAAATAGCAGCCTTCAGGACAACCATAAACAAAGGCAGGTCTCCTTTGTTCTCTCTCCCATCCACAGGCTGCCTTGCAGAGTAAGTCTGGCTGAGGGTCACCATGCAGCAACAGCTCACCACATAGGGCCCTGCGCTCCCATCGGGTGAACTGAGCCCTGAATTCAGGTGGGCCTCTGAGTCATCCCTAAGAGATTACGTAGATTAACTACTCTTAAATTAATATGACTCTAATGACATCACATGGAACCTGTCCCTAGCCACAAACACATCCAGTGAGCCTGGATCTAGAACCAGATTTCACTCCTCTTCCAACATCATCAATAATTAACCAAGTATTTCCACAGACTCCTCACCCCAGTAGAGGTGTCCAGATTTGGATCTAAACTCAACCTCATTAGAAAATAGAGGAAAAAAGAAAAAAAAGTAGGAGACTAACATTATTCTGCAAAAAGACATCCTTCTTTGCAGCCTTTAAGGTCCTGAGAGGGTAGGGGGAAAAACACACAAAAAAAAACCATAAAACAATCTCCCCTGAAAATACCTTGCAACAACATATGGCTACACCAAATGGACTGCTGTATTTAGGCCTGTAACAAGCTGATTCTACCCAAACAAGCTTCCTTTTAATTTACTGTAATGTGCTGAAAAAGTGAGCAATCAGAGAGCAGGCTGAACACACAAGTTCTAGCATTACAGAAACTCAAAAGACAGCGGGGCTTGAATTTCTTTCCCAGAAAGAGGTAGAAATCCCTTTTTTATTCTTCTCTGACCCACCTTTACAAGGCAATCTGGAAAGCTACAGGCTGACAATACACAGGGTGCTGCACAGCAGTGACAACAAGGATTGTGTTCCCTGTGTGCTCAGGTGTTTCTCAAAATCTTGCCTCAGTCTCATAACAGTTTTTAAGGTCACATCCCCTAGACCCCACAACATTATTTTGCACTGTATTCTTTTTTCTTACTTCGGATGATATGGATATCAAAGCAGTTTCAGCTGCATTGCCAAGACTCCCTAAGTAATTTACCCTATCATACAGCCATGTAAATCAAGGGGAACAAAAGTGTCAAAGGACTGACAAAAATCTTTTCCTTCAAAAAGCTGACTACTGCCATTAGCTAATCTATTTGTAGAGACCTTGGTATGCTGCCAGGTTCCATACAAATTCATCCTTCTCTGAAGGACAGCTGGCTTAGATGAGCCAGATATGGGATGAACTCTGAAGTCCAGTACTTACTGCTGAAACGGAATAAAATGTTGCTTTTCCTCGTCATCCACCTTTCCGTGTATGATATCAGTTATGTCCATCACTGCAACAACACAAATTCAACAAACAGTTCTGCCAAGTTGCTAAAGAGAATACAGAGAGCTTTCCCCTATCAGAATGGAAAAAAAACAGTTGCTTAGTTTGGTCCAGTGCCACTAATGACAGCAATACAGAAGGCCACTCTCATCGTTAAAACTTTTTAGCAAGCATCTTTTCATCGATACTGAAGTCAGCACACAGTAGTGAATGTGAATATTTTTGCTGATAAAAAAACAGGTGAGACTCAGGTATTTCAAGGCAAAAAAAATACATTCAGGTTTCAAATTCTGATTATTTTGAAATTGTCTTTCCCACTAATCTCAAGCAAGTCTCTTCACAAGAGATCATACAAACTGAACAGGAATTGGATGTCTCATTCACCAAAGCTCCTTAAAAAAAAATCCAGCTTTATCTTACTCGTTGCGAGGAGCAAATCCCTCTTTAGCAAAGATCTGAAAAGTCTACTGCACCGAGAGCAGTGTGTTATCTCTTTAGATGGTGACAAACCAAAAAGTGAACGCTGACAGCATGTCATCTTCATTTACTGCTTTAATTGAAAGATCTCAAAGGAGCACTGTACACAGCTCAGTATCAGAATCTCCATTCTGAAGACAGAGATGCTGACACAAAGAGGTTAATAGGCTTTGCTGATGTACAGCTTATGTTTCCTAACCCACTGTCGCACCCACTGGACCATGTTCTTTTCTCTTATGACTGAATTTGTCGTACCTGCCACACCAAACGGTCTCCGAAGTCCACATGTATGTTTCTTCCCGTCTTTTAGCTCCATATGCCCCACCCTCACAATCTGACACACCAAGCTGATTTTCGGTCTGATCAAGTCAGAACTGCTTAAATCCTAGAAATCAGTTAAAATAGAGTTACATCAATCTGCTTTGTGAATGGAGAAACAGACAGAAGGTAAAACACTTCTTGTTAGGCTGTAAACATGTTTAAAAGGAACTCTCCTCTTTAAAATAAAAGGAAAAACAGTTCCCTTTGAGACCTAGGAAAATGACCTGCTAGTGTATCTGTAGTAATTTCCACACAGCAATTCCTATATATCCTACTACTCTTTGAGTACCCCAGTAACAGTACTGAAAGGAGAGTAAGTGGTGTTAACTGCCAGCACACTAGATCCACTGACAAGGCACTTAGTTTGTGCCACTGCTGCTACTTGTCAGAAATTATTCCAGTCATATAATTCCATTAACATCTCGTGGCAAATAAATTCTAATACAGAAGAGAATCAGCAAAGCAATGGGCTGAAAAACAAAACAATTCTAATCTCAAGCCTAGGTTTTCAGTACAGCTAGGCTTCGGAAGAGAAGTGCCTAACAGGATTCAGCAGCACTCATTGACAGTGCCATTTCAAAGTAATAGACTTTTACTACTGCTTTGGACTGACATACCACAAAACGCTTCTCAGAAGCATTCCTTTGAGGCTGCCTCTAAGATCTTAAGTGTCCATGAAAACACCTTAAAATGCCCCATGTGGCTCCTCTCTGCCAGGGAAGGAAAGGAAAGGAGGGGAAAGGGAAAGAATCCAGGACTCATGTCTGCAGCATGGGGAAGAATTTCCAGGATGTAAATACAGTAACTTACAGTGAAGACTGCTTGAAGGTTATTTAGCTTCTCAATTTCTTTAGGCATCCCATTACTGCCCCAACGAACCAGGTAATTTTCACTACAAAAAAAAGAAGCAAAAAATAAAATAAAATCAATGACATTCCCATTATCTAGGAAAAAGCTCAAAAGCATTTTGATCTTTTAGGAGTATCTGCAAAGCTCTGCCAAAATATTCTATGCCAACATGATTCTGAGGTGACTCATTTCACTGGAGACAGGCATGGAGAGAATGGGTACTCTCAGCTACTTCCTCTTACAACTGGGACCGCATCTCCACACCCGGCAACTTCAGTGATGGAGACAGAGGGTGCCTGACACCTACATGTTTCCTTGATAAAGTTTTTCATATCTTCCCTGACCAGTAATAAATAACCAGCTCGTAGGTGTGAAATTGCACCGACTTGGCAGCAAATATCATGCCCATACGTGACCAGAAGGGAAGCAATGAATCGATTGTCTCAAATATAGTGAAAACACTAGGGAAATTTAAGAACATAGACAATCTGGGATTTCACTAATGTATCACAGAAATGCCCAGCTTTACGAAGGGGAGTGCATGTGCTCAGAACCTTGGTTTCTTACCAGAAGTCAAATAACCCCCTTCCATATCACCACTGGAGCAGCAACCAACAGAACAGAGAAAAACTACTCTGCTGGCTCTTCCTTTCTAACTTCCTAATTGACTAACTTTCTAATTGGCTTCCTCACAATGACTAAATCGCTTCTGTACATACAAAAAAAAGCCTACCTGATGAATTTGGAGAGGTCAGGATCATAGAGGCTCATTAACAGCTCTGCATCTTCTCCAATATTGCAGACAAAATTCTTGAAGTTTACATACAGGCTATACGTGTGTGTTGTGTTGAATATTGGCTGTCCTCGGAGGTCCAAATTCTGTTGCAGGGACTGCAAAGAAGGACAGTACTCCCATTAAAAACAACATAAACTTAGTTCTGCTGCCAAAGTAGCACAATATCCTTAAGAGGAATGTACAAATAGAGTGGAGAGGGCAAAGCCAGCACCAAGAGATATACCTTCTCTTCCTGGATTCTTTCATCAATCCTTTTGGATGCGGTTTCATGGGCCTTGAAGAGAGAGATTGTGCTGGTTTCATCTGGGTCCAAGATGTTCCCATTGTCATCTCGTACAACCAGGTCCAAACCTAGGATCCTGAACAGCATGCAAACCAGAGGACAAAAGACGTGACATAATGTATAGGAAGCAGAGGTGACGAAGAGCACAAACCACTGACCAAGCTCTAGGCAGCAAACTGACTCCAATAATCACACTGCTGGTTTTCCTATCTAGAAATGCTGTCCTCTCATTCCCCCACCACTAGTTTTCCCATTAAAGGGAAAAATAATTAGTCAGGTAACTTTATGCTAAGATGACACCATCTCTGTTCTCACTTAAACATATTTAAAATAAACAGGTAGGTATATATAACAACAAAGCTTATGGGTTATGGCTAATTATTACTCTTTGCCATAAGCTTTTTTCTTAATTGACTTATTTGACCTGAATCAAGTCTGACAGGTAGACAAATGAGTTCTGTAGACAATCTCTGTTCTGTATAAACCGATGAAAGGTGCACTTTTGGTGGCCTATAGAATCGCATTACTCGGTTGCTGATAAAGCAGTTTAGTTCATTAGCAGTATCCAAATCCTGGCTCCAGATAGCCAGGCACAAATTGTGCTCCATGGGAAATGCCACCCTGTGCCAGCAGTTCTGCAGAATTAAGACAGGTTAGGCTTCCTGCCAGGTTAAAGAGAATGCTGGCATATGTAGAACCAACTGCTACGTGCCCACCTGCCAGGTTAGCCACGTTCTGATGGGAACAGAAAGCTGTTATCCCCTTTCCAAGGGAAAGCATTGAGCCTGATTCAGCGTTCTCCTCGTGTGGTTATTTACACCATTTTGTATTAATAAACATCTATATCCATTCTCACAACACAGTTCCAGAGCTTTCAGTGGGATGTGGGATTCTCTCCAGCCCCGGGACATAGTTTGGAGTTTACCTGTTACCGTAGTCAATTTTAGCAGTGACTTTCTTCTTGAGTTCAGCCAGTTCATCTTTGGGAAGAGTCCCAGACAGGATCTGCGACCTCCATTCTATCAGACTGTAAGTCATTTGCTGGACATGACGGAACTGTGTTGTCTTGTTATCCTACAGAAAACAAGGGACAATTTCAAGCTAGTGATAGCCTGAAAACTATGAGGTCAGTAAGCTTCCTGAAAGGTACTTGACCAAATCCACACAAGTTGCATTTAACTAAAAATATCTGAGAAAGAGGCACTGTATGACAATACAAGATTAGACCATGGAGAAAATTCTCCAGCACTTTGCACTGCCAAGGTTTAAGTGTCTTAAGATTTAGGGTCTGCCACTCAGAATGTGTGATGTTGTGTGACGTTTTTATGCATGTCCCGTTTGTTTTGCTTGTTTAGATAGTTAGACTCTTTAAAGCAAACACTTCATTTACTTTTGAAAGTCTAAAGGTGATACCAAAACATAACTACTTATGCCACTGATGTCCACATAAGCTTTTTCCTCACACCTATCCCTCCTACAGCTCTCACCAGCCAAAATAATTCTTCAACCTATTTGGTACACATGAAAAAGATCTCATCACCAAAATACAACATGAAAAACCTGATTAATTCAAATTCTGCCTCCACCACTGTTTACAGTGTTAGCAACTATGTTGTAAAACCAGAATGCTAAGGGAGCTGAGTCCATGGATGCATTTTCATGGCTGCCTGCTCCTTATCCTGTCCCAACAGGCACTCAAAATCCATTACAGTGAAAAAAAAAAAAAAAAAAAGGAATGGTAACAAAATGCAGCAGTATCTGGGATACACTTCCCTGCCAGTATGCATGTAATATTTCAAGGTCCACGCTCTACCTGCTGGTACCTGGATTGCCATGTCTACGCCTGACCTCCAGAGAGGAGTTCATGGAAATCAGAGCAGCTCTGTGGAAACACAATCATCTCCCTGGCTGGTGCCTATCAGTAAATAAGGCTGAAGCTTGTCTGCTTTTCAGAGCACTCGTTTTTGTTTATATTTGCATAGACCTTAGCGCAACCCAGGCCTGACTCATTCCATGCTCTCAAGCACTAACCCAGGCAAAATGGTAACAGAGGTTTCTCAAAGTTCACTTTTATCAGTCCGACAGGAGCTGTTTAGAACCCACCACGCCAGGGATCATCCAAACATGCAATTAAAAGATAATGTGGCTGAAGGAGGCTTCCCAGACACCACCTGCCTCATCTACCCCGGTACTCGCTCCGCTCTGCTGCAGTCACTGCATTTTTCATCTTTTGCTATGGATTCAGCATCTCTAATTACAAAGCACTGACTGAGCAGAACATCAAAACCTGCTTTGTTAAGGAGCTTCCTCTTCCCGTTTCTACTGTTATCATCTCTAATTAAATATTTTTTATGCTCTTAACTGGTTCTGCCCTAATAAAATTAGTCATACCTGTACATCTCTTTCATAGAGCCCCAGATTCCAAGGCTCACACTGCAATTAGGAAGTGGATAGCTATGCAGTAAGCCACCATACTTGCAGCTGTACCTGCTTAGATAAGTAAGCCTTAAAAAGTGTCAGCTGTAAGATTCAAGAAGGAATTCGGGCCTCATCCTTGTTTTACCTCTGCATGGTTAGCCAGTTACTACAACCGTCTTATGTTGAGAGTCAAGTGCAGTTCATTTTCAGAGGGAAAGTGCCATAGTTTTGATCATCTGGGACAAAGTGTATGGTTATGCAACTCCAAAATGATTTTTATTTTATTTTTTTTGGACTACATCCCACCCAACAGCTAGTGGGAATTGGTCGACTGTGTATTGCTGCTTCATCCAGGTGGCAGCTGACTGATGTCACTTGGCTGTATCAGGGCTGTTAATGTTTAACCACAAGCCCCAGCTGCTCCCACACGGCAGAACGAGAGGCTCACCTCAGTTACTGCCCCGTTCTGGTCCCTGCAAAGAACAGGAATGATAAGAACTACTCATCGTTCGCCCCTTGAGAATATAAATGTAAAGGGAGCTATAAATAGGCATCTTCCTTCAGTTTGGGCCCATGTCAAGGGGCTGGCGGAAGCTAGATGAGCCTATAGTTGATACAAGGCAGATATTGCTGACATATTTAGTAAACAAAGGCAAAAATAAATGTACTCTTAACCTGAGTTAAAAAGGGAAGAAAACTTGGGTTAGCTTTCAGGGAAATTCAGAGCATATCTTAATTTGGCATGAGCTAACCCTGAGTTATCTCTGCACCTGTTTACATTAGCTAACTCCCATTAACCAGCCCAAGTTAAAAACCCCTGCCCATTTTCGTATTTATTTTGCAGTGGAGATATACCCCCTGGTACAATGTCTGCTGCAAAGCCCAGAAATTAAAGTGAAATGAAATGCTGCCAAATAAAGAAATCCTCTGTATTTCCTTTCTCTCCTCAAATATCTCCTTCCTCCTTTGTTATTTTTTTCTTTTAATACAT
This sequence comes from Anser cygnoides, assembly GCF_040182565.1. Taxonomy (NCBI): domain Eukaryota; kingdom Metazoa; phylum Chordata; class Aves; order Anseriformes; family Anatidae; genus Anser; species Anser cygnoides. The sequence goes on along the minus strand of NC_089898.1, from coordinate 2,903,036 downwards.
ACTGCAGGGGGAAAATAAAATAAACTCAAATCCATTTCAAACCACAACATTTTCCAGGACTATTTTAAGAGTTATGTTGGTTAAGCACAGGAACATGAAAGACATCTGCTCTTAAAAAAACAGATTCTGAGGCTATGATCTTAAAGTTATTCAGAAAAAAAAATAATAATCAGGAATAAAACTCTCTTTTCACACAGTAATAACGTCACATACGGTTTCTCATTAAGTTAAGAGGGTGGAACAAATTTTTGTGGTTTCGTGGCTCACAAACAAAACGTGCTTGTGGCCCCGTGAAATTTTCAATAGCAAAACTTGCTCTGGATAAACTGAATTGTTAGAGCTAATTTAAAACAATTCTTTCATCTTAATTAAAGTCTCAGGGCACATACTACTCCGCAGGCTGAACACATTACTGACCAAAGAGAAATCTCTTGGCTCTTCTTAACATGCATTAATAATCACCTTTAAAAGAAGGCAATTCATTGTGAACTCCAGCTGTCCTTCTCTGAGCAAGAACTTCACCAACTTTAGCAAAACTACTGAATCTGTGCATTACCTTGAGCTGACTTTTCTGTAGTAACTTTGTCACGTGTCTTGTCATTCTCTCTACTGAGAATGACACATATTATGGGACTTTGGTCAGTCAAATGTCCCACCAGCACCCCCAGCCCTAGCTCTCTTCCTCTCCTTTGCCTACCTGACCTGTACATGCACTCGGGGGTGAGGCTCAGGCATTCCATTAAATATCTACACGATGTCCAGAAACACAGGTTTCACCCTTGTTAAATGTTTTGTTAAAACATCACGGTTTCTCGCACAACTTCACTGAGATCTCCTGCCCTCATACAGGAGGGATGTGAAGCAGGAAGCCTCACTGTACAGCAAACTGAGTCACACTCACAACCCCAACCAGCTGACACGATGCTGAGTGTGACTTGTGCCAGCTGATGCTCAGAGTCAAGTCTTCAGCAGTGCTCTGTCATCACAAATTGTTCAAGTACAGCGAACACTCTGTGGCACGGACTAAACTGCCACTCTGTCTGTGCTCGCACATTTATTTAGAGGAGAGCGGAACTTTTTTAGCCCCTTGTGAGGTCAGTTTTACAAGAATGATAGTTCTTCAGTTCTGCATCAGGTTCTCTTTAGAGATCTTAAAGTGCTCTGCAAAAGGCCCAGGTCTCATCTCATCCGACATCATTTAATATCTTGTTCATTTTATTTGCCAGACAATTGAAACAAGAAATAATTACAGGACAGAGTACAGCAAAGCATGAGACAGTTATCTTCCTAATAACTGAAGATAATTCTGCTTCTGCATACGCTCCAGACTGCTGCTGAATCCCCCCTGCCCCAGCAACATGGGGTTTGAAACACAGCAGATCTAAGTCTCTTATCAGCATAACTGGACTCTGGAAACTCCCATTCTTAAAAGCCTTACCGCTTGCAATGTACACACACATTTCTGGCTGCACAGAAGGAAATAAGAGCTTTTAAAAGACTTCCACACTGTTTGCATTTCAACCTGAATGAAGTAGCCCTTCTCTCACTTCCTTTGCTAAATACCAACCACTGAAGCAAGCTTACCACGTACAACTTGTGCCAGATAACTGCCCACTCCCTCAGGGTGGAAGTCAGTTCTTGCCCAAGGGGCAGTTCACCTGGAATCACCGTCTCATGTTGTCTAAAGTAAAAAAGAGAAAATAGAAAAAGGGCATTATACTCAAGATCAAAACCTTATACTCAAGATCAAATCCTAAATGGACAAAAATTAAGTTCTGAATAATCACCCTGGTAACTCAGCCACAGTTATTTAATAAATAATAATTAAAAAAAAAAGTACTTTCTAAAGTCTCTTTCTATTGCAGCTGCTTTTTCCCCTCACACCGTAATGATCACAGAATCCACTAAAAGAATCAAATGAGGAATCATTTCCTAAAATGTTTTCCAAGGCAGGAAGGAATCCACACTCCTGCTGGCTACTTGGCTGTGACCAGCAATGTGTTATGATTCGCAGGATTCCCCAGAGGATCTCAACGTAACTTGACCGACCTGCCTTGCTACTAACTTGTCTAGCAGACCTTTCTTATTTTTGCAAGCGGTATTCTCTTGCATCTATGCCTACAACTGTTTTGGGGTGTACAAAGGAGAAGTTATGCAGCTCCAGAAGTCCAGCACAGGTATCTCCTGCTGCACATACAGACCAGAAGCACTCACTACAATAACCACAAAGTTTTTTCATTTATCTTTTAAATGAAACAGATTCCATCATTGGTTTTGCTACCAATGACACATCTCAAGAAGATCAAACCTACCCTCGGTCCTTCACGGTTGCCTCCTTTAAATGGATATATGTTTCTGGGAAAATGCCCTAAAATAAATAAACAGAATGAGTAAATAAATAAATTGCACTAGAGCATATGACATGACAAAAGTGCATTCAGCAAAAAACAGGAGAAGGAGGGTAAGAGCATGATCAGCAGAACAGCAACTGTGACTGATGTTACTGTTTACCCACAACACAAGTGTGTTCGGTCAGCCAGTCAGTGTATCACAGGAAAATGAAGTAAGAAGTGTCAGGTTGCACGTTTGAACACTATATTTGATGTTACTACATCTCAGAACTGAAATCCTTGCTTCACTACAATGCCACTCACCTTCCTATACAAAACACTGTAAAATCTTGCAAACTATCAGTCACGCGCCCTTGCTACAAAACATTTTTGGGGTCATCTGTCAAGATGCTGTGGACCCATGGTTCTCTAGAAAAGCTCACAAGACATAACAGCATTTTTAAGAATTCACCAGTCCCAACTTTGCATTATTTAAGAGCAACAACCCTTCTAGGAATGCTGCAATCTTCTTCTATTTTCTTTTCATCCCCCTTTAGGCCCGAAAAATAGAGATTGTGAAGGATGTTACCACATGAGAGGTGGCAGGATTCCTACGGGAAACCAGATTTCCATGGAGTTTTCAGACTGGTTTCACAAACCTCAAAAGGCCTGGCCGAGATCCATGCATGCATAATTTTTGGAATATTTTCCAAGTCAAATCAAAGCCCTAACCTCACCACTATATATAACTCATGTTGGATGTCTACAGGTCCAAGACTCTAATAATAAGGCAATAAACTAGTGTATGCAGATATACAACAGTCAATTCCCCTAGTTCAAACGGCATTATGCATGCCTACATTGGAGAAGTACCCCGTTAATGGTTCTGAAACATTTAGCTCAAGGGCGTTTATTTCTATCACTAAGGAAAAGGACATATTGATCAGGAGACCTGCATAGCATTAAGACAAGAGATACAGCGGGAGCGTAGCCAAATTGCAGCACTGCATGGGGTCTGGCAAGGTGTGAAATAAAAATTACAGTTACTGAGAAGTGAGGTCATACCTTCTTAGATTTATTTCGGAGTGTGTATCCTCGGTACCAGCCTGTCAAAGAGAAACAGAAGTATTTTTTTCCTCTCTACAGCAATTAAGTACACATTGTCATTCCCACCACCATTCTACAGCATAAATCTGTTGATCTCGTTCATTTGGGTTACACTGATAGGGCTGAATATCAAAATCAGGCCTCTCCGTGCTACATGTTAAGAGTGACAATCCTTGTTCCATAAAGCTCACAAATTATCTGCACAGCACAGAATTACTGCTCGGATCATCTGACAGATAAGCACAGAGGCAAATACAGACATGCACACACAACTACTGGCCGAAGATCATATAGCGTGTATATGGCAAAGGGAAATACATTCAAGAATGCCAAGTCCAACTCCACTTCACCCCTTTTAAAGTCTTCTTTTCTATGAAGTTCATTTTCATCCAAATCATCACACAGATTTTGCTTGAGCTTCATATTATTTAGGTTCTTTAGACCAAGTCATAGAAAAAGAAAGCCTTCCTTCAAAGGAAAACTGAAAGAGAATGTTCTGTTAGATAAAGGAAAAAAAATCTGCTTGCCCTGGTACTGACATTGCTAGATCTTGTCAAGATAATATTGAGAAGCAAAGTATAAAATACAAAGCCTGCACTGCGATCCCCCAAACTCAGAAGCACATGCCTCTTTCAGAGTACACGACTCTCTTCAGCACCTGGGGTTAAACCACTATTTTGATTTCAAAGTCACTGAAATGCAAGTGTGTGAAAGAACTGCTGTATCTCCTTCTGCCCTCAAGCAAGCCTTGCTTAATGAGTAGACAGAAGAGAAGCATCGCTGTGAGAAAGTCGCTCGGCTCTTCTTCCGCTGTCTCCAAGCTATAGGAGGCAAAGGGCTTTTTCCTCTCCACCCTCACTTTTGTCATTTGTCTCGGCTGTGTCAGAGCCGTGCGTGATCAAGGACTGTTGCCTCTGGGTGCCTGTTCCTCGCCCTCTCCAACAGTCTCCAATCACCTTTGGTCCTCTTGAAGTTAATGTTCTGGAAATAACAACACTAAACATTTCAGAAGGATCTGTTCCTTTTTAAATGCTGACGTGCGGCCAGAAGGTGCCTTGTGCGGCCCTGGGGTAGGATGCAGACCTGCACCGACTCAGCCCCTACAAACACTCTTCCAAAGGTCTCTGCAGCCACAGGTCTCGGTTAGCCGCGCTCCCGGAGCACCACTTTTTGACTCCGCTCCTGAAGGTCCCTGCATGAAAACAGCAACCCTACTGCTCAGCAAACATAAAGGGTATAGATTATGATCCACACTGCATGGATGATGTTCAGAGCTATCAAACAGACATTTCAGCTACTACCACGGACTCTTAGCTGAAGTCTCACTAAAAAGCAAGGATAGCAGACTGACTCTTGCAAAGAAACACCATAAAGACTTTTTGTTGTTGTTTTAAAAGGAACACAGGTCCTTAGTTTTACCCTTCATTAAATGTTTTTATGCAATATGTAAAAAAACAAAAACCAAATGAAAAAAAGAAAACAGGAAATATGAACAAAAACATTCAAATTAAAGTAGTTCAGACAACTACACGTTATACACAGTGATGCAGTTACAGAGACTGCCCCAGCTCACATGCTTAACCACAAGGTCTTTGATCCTTTTCCATGGTACCGTCCCACCTCTCAGGACCACAACGTACACCACTGCACTGTACTGAAATAAAGCAAGGGATGCCTTCATCTACTTACAGCAGTCAGCGGAATTATAAAGAGTCAAACTAGGAACAAATTCAATGCAAACTTATTTGCATCGGGAGAAGAATCTGGTCTGAATCCCAGTGTGTGGGCACACATTCCTTCTATCCACAATGTGGCCATTTCCCACAGCTTGCAAAAAATAATAACACATATTGCAGATTAGAGATGATTCCCCTGAACAGAAACGTATCCTCCCCAGCTCACCACTCAAGGACAGATCCCCAGAGAGAGAACGTAAAGCCTGCACTGAAGAATTCTTCAAAATTCTGGAGGCAGCAAGTTTCCTTTAACTCTTGGATTTTGCAGCATATGCTCAATCTTGCCAATATTTGGCAAACAACTGGATAAGTGGTATTTATCTTATTATCAAGTGGAAAAAGTCATTCTGTATAAAGACCTTATGCCCTTCAGCAATCAGACAGCCAACCAGAGAAAGAAGGGAAAAAATAGCTTGCTTTGCAGTTTACAAATATCAAGAGTATCAAGACCAAGACACCTAGGTACAAATATTTTTGTTTTAAAGGAAGGTAAGTCTAAGAAAACTGATATCCTCCACAACTTCACATGTATAAATATACTGTGCTGTTTCAAAGCCCACTTGAAGCCCAAATAAGACATTGCAAGAATCAGAGTTTTTAAGATTAGTTATATTTATGGGAAACAAGACTAGACCAACAACAGTTACCATCTCAGAGATATCTACACCTTTTCCTTTGGATTCACAAATGTCTGGCCCAAATTTTTGGCTTGTATTTCCAGGAAAACTTCTTAGCTGCACTGTGGTAATTCCTAGGTCCTCAGTCACAAGCTAGGATGCACACCGATGGCTTGACATATGAAAACAACCAAAATGCATTTGCTTTCCCAAACAATTTACAAATCAGTCCTCTCAGGCTGAAGTTCCAAAGTGAGACATTTCAGGTAATAAAAAGGAATGCCACTGGGGTATTCGTTTTGTGTTCTTGACTGTCACTCTGTTACAAACAGCTGACTGCTACCACTGAGTGGGACTGAACAAAAAACTTGCTGTAAAAATACATAAAATACTCCCAACATTTTCGAATGTATGCAACTCATACTCTTCATAAAGACTGTTTTTATCACTGACAAAAACAGCTCATTAATTAGTTGTATTACACACTAATCCCCCCCCCATAAAAAAACAAAACAAACAACACAACACTCCCCGCTATCACACACATCAGTGTGAAAACACACATCAGCAACATAATCTGCTTTGACATGTAGGTACCGGCTGGCTGTTTCCAGTGTCAAGGTCAAAGAGGAATGGAAAGAGAACAATTGGCTAAGAACAAATTGCTAAACAAGCAGCGTGCCGTTCCCAGCAGAGATACTGAAGAGACTGTACTCCGAGTCTCTTTCAAACTGATGCTGCTTGTGAAAATGATTGCATTTATATTTTGGAAAGAGCATTTAGGTTTTGGAGAGCATAGACACAACCTTCCAAATGAACTAGGGATAGATAGGTACAATCTTTAAAATAATTACAAGGCTGTGCTCTATTCCCGATATTGAAATCCTCATTAAACAGTCTAGTTTAATAAGTAGGTAAGAAACACAATAAGTATCATTTTCATCTTGTGTAAAGAAGTAATTTTGTTTTCCTTTCTGCATGATGTTTTACATTAAGGTACACGTTATGAAAAACTTTACTGGAAAGTATTAGGAGAGAGAGCCTAAAAAGCACAAAGAAGCTCCATCACTGGTGTCTTTCAAAAGCATATCATGCCAGTTCTTGATACTACCACTTAAACCAGCATTACTTTTAAACAATTAGACCTGCCCCCTCCTTTTCTTTCAACCACAGCCTCCCTTGTCTCAGATCAAAGAACTAATTCAGGCTAAAAGCTTTTCTTTTTTTTCCTCCATCTGGATCAGTTCATTCCTTGGCCTGGCACAAGGTTAACGTGTGGTGTAAAAAAAGGAATGAACAGCCAGAAGTAAAAGTGTTTCTTTCTCTAGCAGTGCTGCTTTGAGTTGTCAGTAAAATCTTACCTTGACAAACCTTTGCCAGGAACAGCATAGACATGACTGCTGCTTCTGTATTTCACATATTTTTGTACTCTTTAGAAAAAAAATCAGGCGTATGCAGCAAGCACGACACAGTAAGCTTCGGTCATGGAATACTTATCAGAAATTGAAAATCTAAATCTGAACTTTACATTTTAAAAATTTTCATTTGCTATATTTACTTTCAAACACTACTGCAAGGTACTTGGAAGTGATCTGCAACCTACCTTCATACATCTCCAGAATGTGAACCGTATCACCAACTTGCAAAGAGAGCTCCACATCTTGGACAGCATCATAGTTGTAGATTGCTAGAAAGGAGGGAAAGGGAAAGAGAGAGTTGAACAACAATCACAAAAGCTGTGAGCTAATCAGATTTTGAGATCTAGTAACACATCACCTGTCAAAGGCAGAATGTGATTTTGGAAAAGTATGATAAAGTTACTTTTTCAGTGTATCATATGCAGGATAGCTTAGTGTGTAGCATATCTATTTTCAGATTCCACCATCAGTTCCTGCAAGGATAAGACACATTATTCTCAGCAGCCAAAGTTATTCTTTTACCTCTAAGAACACAGACCCGTGACACCATAAGAAGCTCCAACTTCACACTTCACTGACAGCCTGCCTGGCAAAGGTCACTACTACCCCGGGCAGAGGCTATGGATCAATTAGATAATTGCCTTTTTTATTAGTGTTTCACAGGGCTAACTATACCACGGCACTCACAAGAACAGGCAAAACAATATCAATTTTCTGCCATAAGAAAAATTCCACTATTCTGTACCAAGTGCCTCAGACGGTTTGCTACTGAAGGCTTTTCCCAGCCACCAACCAAACTTAGCACGAAAACTTGAGATTCTCCACAAATTTAATCCCTAAAGCTAATCTGAACGCTTATCGGATTTCCAGTTGGAATAGGATTAAGTCCAGAAGCCAACTTTGTAAACTGCCTGGTCTCTGCAACTTTCCTGGGATGCAGAGCCCTCCTCAGAGCTGCCTGGCAAGATGAGACAGCTCACTTTGAATTTGCTTTCAAAACAATGCAAGTACAAAGCTACCTAAAGCAGCCAGGAATGGTTCAATGCTATCGTTCAACGAATTGATAAATAAGTCAGAATAGAGCACTCCTTTACCAAAATGAGATGATCTTAGTTAGTTAACTCTCGTGTAAGTAAGGATAAAATCCACATCTTAAATGTAGCAATGCGACCTTCTCATATAGAAATACCGTATTTATGTCTCTAAAAAGCATTTTCCCAAGAAAACGTATTAGTGAAGTAAGCACAATGTTTATATTTAACAAGGCAAATAAATCAGGCACGCTTTTTCAGAGGGCTTTAGGAACATTCTTCAGCGGGTTTGTATTTGAAGAACACTCTGAAAATTAAATATAAAAACTCGAGCTCCTGTGTCAGGAAATTCACATCAAATGCCTATCATTTCCGTCAAGATGAGGTATATCGCCTCCTGGCAAGGATCCAGTGCAAACAAATGACTGTGGCTTACCACACCGGAAATTATCTCACATATACTAACTTTCTTTAAAATATTGTAACTATAAATAATCCAGCAGAGGCTGGCAGGCTGTGTCAATTCCCTGCAGTATCTGCAGTAACCCCTGATCGCTAACAGACACTTATTTTCTTAAGCTGCAGGGGCAGTGCATGTCCGCCGTGGCCCTAATTCATGCCTGCTGTGACTTCCAGTGCCTGCAGAGACCCACACGGGGTATGTGTGCAATTCTTGCACTGTTTTTACGGGGGTTACAGGGATGTTACTGGGATTTTATGGCACTGCTTCAACATCCTATATATATTCTTCAACATCCAACCATAGTGTATTAAGCCAAGATACTCAAAACTGACTGGTGAGCTGGACAGTCGGCTCAGGCACTGTAAACACCCCTAAAGTGAAAAAATTCCATTGATATTTTTGCAGAAAAACTTGTATGATGTTTATGGGAGAAGCCAAACACGACCGCACAAACCAGAGTGTTCCGCTGAGAAGCGCCGCGTATTGCCAGGCACCGGGAGCATTAATCTGGGAGAAGAACCGGTTAATGTTGGATTAGAGTCAGTTAAAAAGAAACCATTCTGCTGGATGCAGCAAATAATTCCGCCAGGATCTGCAGAGGTCAGCAGAAAAGTGCAGCGCCCAGCCCAAAGGAAAGCAAACTCCCCGCGGCCATGCCTCCTGCTGCAGTAAACCTGCCAAATCCCTAAGTTAAGCGGGGACGTTGCGAGCCACTGCTTGGATAGGGCAGCCCCAAATCTCCCCTAGGTGCAGCAGGAAGGGCTGTGGATCAATAAAACCATGCAGGCTTCCTTTTGAGCACCGGGACACAGCCCAAGGGGTGTCGCTCCCTGGGTGAAGCCAAGCACTGAGCAGCGTGCGGATGGACTAATCCCATCGCCCTGTAGACTGAAGAGATTTAAACCACAGCATCTTAGCCAGTTCCCAGCTTGGCTGATTACGTTCTGGCTTCGGAAGCTTCCTCCCGTGGTTGCAGGCTCACTGCTTTATTTGCTGCCTTCAAATGATTTTTCAGGGATGGGCTCGACATGAGGAACGTCTTGTGGGAATGCACTTGTGCTTATCCCTGTAGGGATTCCTACACAGAATTTCTAGATGCCTTGGGTTTCTCTGGGACAAACAGACATTATGTAAACACAAGCCTGTATTTTTCCATAAAATTGCTGCTTTAGCTTCGGACAAAAGCAGTTTGAGCAGCACCAAGCACCCAACAGAAAGGTGGGCGGGCATCAGACGAGCCTTTCTTCGGAGAGCACAGGCAGCTCATTCAAAAGCCAAGAGCACAACAGCCACGAGAAGAGGGAGAACTAAAGGCAGCTCCCTTCCCCTCCAAAAGCGCAACAGCCCCAAGAGAAACAAGTAACTACCGCAGCTCCCTTTTCTCCCCCCTGCTTTACAGGGAAGATATCTCATCCCAAAATGCAGCATTTACAAGCTGAAGGAACATGATTCTGCCACCGTACATCAAAGGCAGGCAAGATTTGTAATATCTTGCTTTGCTACATTGAATTAAGCAAGAACAGAGGGCCACTGTATATAAAGTCTCCTACCCAACGGTTATGTGCAAGGTTATAAAAGACAAATTGCTGGCATATTTTCCCTGGGAGCTCTGCTGTTTGCAACCGATGCTTCCTGCTGCTTCGAGTCAGCCCCGTCTGAAACTGTCCGTCCGCAGTTATTTGAACTGTTTAGCCTCTTTTTCATCATGTGTATTTAATCTGACCTCCTTCCAACTTAAAAGGAAAAGGAAGCCGCACACAACAAGCACGGTCACGGCACGAAAAAATAAAAATCCTTCCTATGAAAACCTGACAGTGCTGCAAGGAGGGAAGAAGAAAAAAAAAAGAAAATAAATACTTCTGCCCCAGAATTTGTAGGAATATGTGAAGTTAAGGCTCTTCCCTTCAAGTTAAACTTCCATTGAGATTTTGTCCTTTGAAATTCACTTTAGAACAGCCTTTCTGTTCCTTTTGTTGCCCTGAATGAAAAGCAGCACTGAAGTCTAATACATTTATTCTGAACAAAGAAGCAGAGAAGAAAACCCCGATCCTTAAGAGATACTGGTTTGTTTTAACGAACTTATTCTTCAAGCATAACTTCAGGCGACATGTTGTATTATTTAATTTGCGTGAAGGAGGCTCCCCAGTTTGTTTAGCAGCAAGTTGGATTAGGAAATATTTTCTTCGGCTGTGCATTCAGCCTGAGCACTTCACCGGCAGGGAAGGTCAGCGAAGTAAACACTGGAGGTGGTTTGAAGAGGGCAACAGATAACTTTATGGCCGATGACAGCAGCCAGAGTTACGTAGGTGAAGATAAGAAGCAATTTTCATGCTGCAGGGCAGGAGGCGACTCCTCAAAACGGATCCGGAGGAACTCCCCAGGCATTGCACAACTGGGTGAGCAAGGGGCACGTCAGGGGGTGCACGGCTCGGTCTGAAGCATCACCCAACAGTCATCACCAGGAGCAAGGGCTGCATGTGGGGCAAAGGACACCTCCGGGACAGCCTGGGCTTTCCAGGGCGCTGAGCAATAGCTAGCAGTGAGCTGGAGGCTTCTGAGAAGGCAGAGTTGGATGCAGGCTGGCAGAGGGCAGGGTTCTGATGGGATGAGCAGGTTTCGTTGTCAATCTCCAACTGTACGAAGGGACAAGATTAATCACAGCACATTCCTGATTCGCCAGAGGTCTGTCAGCAACAAACGGGGCCTGACTTGGCTTTTAGTGAAACCAGTGGGAGTTCTGGCAAATATTTCAACAAAAGCAGGCTTATTCCTTCCCGTCCTACTAGCACCATTCGTTTGGGAGGAAGGTGACAGTGCCGTCAGCTCCAGTGCCACGTGTATTGGCTCTTCAGAGTGCAGCTGAATACATCCCTGGACAAGTGACCTCCTGCACTAATGCAGCACCTTTCACATAACAGTACTGACACACATTAGAAAGGTAGTGATCGTTCTCTCTTACATGCAGGGAAATTGGAGGCAGAAGAACTGAACGGCACATAAGACTTCATCTGCAGCACGCTCAGACGAAACCCAAATATTAATTCCTTGAGCCATTTTAGCCATAAGATCGTAACTCATTTTCAAGACAGCTCTAAAAGGGAAGCTTAGCTAAAACATCTGAAACTAAAATGAACGAGGCAGAAACTGTCACCTACCATTTTGCGTCTAATTCAAAGCAGAGTAACTTGCTTAAATGTATTTGAAATGTGGATTATTGGCCTGGAAAACACAGCCACTGCCAGATCCGCTATTTCTCACTGGGCTCAAAATAACCAGCCCTCCACCCATCACAGAGACCCGATAACAGTTTCCAAATACCACGTCCCACTTCTCTGAAGTCTGCCCTCACCACTATCTGATAGGAGAGGGCTGCGCCTTGCTTCCTCCGAACAAAGAATCACATTCAGTGCTGCAGCAACGACCAGACTTCGTCTCATTACATCTTTCAAGCGAGGAGTCAAAAACTTCTGTACGGAAACAGAAGTATGTGCCTTTATGCTGCAACAGCCCTGTGTTAAGAAGTGGCATTTAGGCTGGACAGACCCATTCGGAGAAGCCTGGTATGCTGTCTGCTGCCAAGACGTAACCAAAAAAACAGTGCCTTTATTTAAAAAACAAGGAACTGCCCAAGGAATTAATTCCTAATGGGAACAAAGGCTTTTTGATGTTTGAGCAAAAAACTTTCTTGTACTACCCAGGAATTTGTGTCTGAAAATTTGAAAATAGCGTAATTAAGATTTGCGTGGCAGATATCTTCAGAAAAAAAGCAAGTCGTGGTTCAACACTGGGAAACATACACGTCGTTATGCAAAAAATGACCACTCCTGAAACGGCTGCAGCCGACATTCAGCCTCGATTCTGCATACTTCCAAGCAAATGCTCAGCATTTTGAATGTAAACCAGAATAGTGGCATTATTTGGATAGAAGGCTTAATTAACAGCCATTATTAGGCTTCAGAGTCAATCATCTGATGAGCTAGAAGTAGACCATGAATATCCTGTATACTTATTGTTTCAGGGTGACCTCTCACACAGGAGTACATTTGGGAGGATTTTTACTTAAAATCATTCAGAGTTATCTTAAAAATGAGCATTAAAAATGAACTGAGAAGTCAGATAATCTGCCTATGCATGAAAATACGGCATGGCCTTTCTAATTTGAATTCTATAACTGTCAGTTTCGGTGTTAATTCCTTCCTTCTGAGAACCGTGAGAATAGCAGAGGATCCACACTGTCCTCAACATGCTTCTAACACTGAAGAGTCCAGCCTAAGACTATGCCAATAACCAAATCCAAACAAGGATGGGAGCTGCTCACCTGCCAAGTGTGATTCCAGAAGCACAGCTGATAAAAAGCATGCTAAGATGTTTCAGATTTCCTCTGAATAACAGAGTATTATCCTGGAGATGGGACAGGCTAATAATCTAAGGTTTTTCAGTCTGCCCTGCACAAATGCTCTGATTGCCAGATTTGGGATTGGGAAAGATTTCCTCTTCAGTCACGCTACCACCAACATTTGGATATTCCCGTTCCTCTCCATCACAGCCTGTGGATCATACGCTAGGATCAATGGTTTAATCTCTCAAAGCCTGGATTGCTTTAGAGAAACCCAACTTAACGACCTCACCCATGGGAAAAGGGACGGCTTCACAAGCATTACACAAATGTTCCAACTAGATGATCTAATGGTCTCTTATGGCTTTGCACTCTACCAAGGAAAACCACAGTCAGTTCCACAACAATGCTCTGCATCAAGCAGCAGACCCAATGACAAATTACCCCTGTACTTTAATTAGAGATTCTTAGGAGATTCGGATCAGGCAAGCTGAGATGATTCAGAACTGTTGAAGCAAAAGACATACTGATTATAAAGGAAAAAGAAATAATCTCCATCTTTTCATGCCTACAGAATTCCCATTAGTCATCTTCCCTTCAATTATTTATTGCAAAGCGTTTACACCACGGTGGTTGCTGCCTGAAAATAAAGGAGATTCTGTTCCCACGGTACATCTATCCTGCAATAAAAGATAGAGATATACATCCTAAACATAATGTTAATATTGACACCAGTAATATCTCAGTATAAACTGCTCTGCCTCTTCCTAAGCATGCCTGGGGTAGAACTAGCCAAACTGCAGCTGCTTCAGTGATCTGAGCCACACAGATACCCCAGTTAAGCTGACAAGACTGCAGAGTAAGTTTTCCTGATGACCAGTGACTTTTCTGAGCTTACTTTTGTATCTGTGGCTAGCAGAGTAAGGCTACGGAGCGCTGGTTATTGCATTACGACACACTAAACCAGTATGTGTATGGGCAGACACAACACTTGGACAAGTCTTGAAATCTCTCCCGTTTTGCCACAAAGTGCGTATTTTATAGCAGTCCCACATTTTGCCCGGACAAAATAAATTTAAAGTCTTAGCCTCTCTTGCTGCTTCCTCCTCAAACTAGGCCATGGAAGTCAACAGCACAGAAAACCTACACTAGGAAACCCACCAGAAACCAAGCCTATCCAAACACACTTGGGCATTCACGTAGACATACATCTGCTGTTTTTACATGTGTAGTCATTTTCTAAACTATCTTCCTGAAAACACGTACCAGAATAATGCACAACAGTCACAGTACATAATAGTAAGTACGCATTTTAATTTATATATAGGTAATACACACAAATTGTTAGCTGTGTAATTTTCTTCACCGGGCTCTCTACTTCCTTTTGTTATTTTCACTCTAAAGAGCCCTTAGGGGTTTTAAGCTCAGATAAAGAATTAATCTACATTAGCTGTCTCAGCTTATGTCTGGAGTAAGAGGGAATGCTGTGAGCCAATGGAGGAATAAATCAGAACCAGTGTGGGAGCCAACTCCTACACTACAGACAACGTATCCCAGTGCTTGATTTATCAAAATGAATTTCCTTCTATTAGACCTACAATTCTAGCCTCCTTGGAACATCATGAAATATCCCCTTTTGCAGATAGAAAAAAAGACGAAGAAAATAGCCTGGCCTCTCTCTTCTTGAAGATTCACACTTCTGTGAACATTTTTCAGGCTGCCTTGATCCATCTTCTTTCTACAACCATTTAAGGCTGTCTGCAAGCTTACCTAGACTGTACTTAAGAGGAATGCCCTTGGCTTTGTTCTTGTTGCTCTACCAGCCTCCATCTACCCCCTGCAGTCAATAATGCTGCCCACCTAACAGCGTTCAAACATACAAAGGGAAGATAAAATCATGAAGTGTTAATGTCAGTGTAAGACAGTTCTTAAGGCCGCAGCCTATTCCAGGTCTGGCTGAATTAAACCAAACAACGTGCAATAGCATGTCAGTGTTCAAGTGGAATGAACACACACGGGAGCAGCCAATCTGGCACTCACGTGCTACAAGCAGCTTCCGAGTCCATAAAGACGACAACGCACTGCTTGTTGGGTCTGGAAGGTGCTCCTTGACTTCATGGTTCACAGTCCAGCTGCCAGAAGATCTTGCTGTTTAATTGAGCCAACCTTCCTTTAGTTGATAAAGGAGAAAAGCCACCAGTGACACTAAGCTGCCATTCGGAGTGGTACTCAATTCTGAGCAGTATGAAGCTGGCTCAGGGAGGAAGGGTGCCACAACAGCTGCCAATCTTGTTATTACTACTGCAATCTGCAAGGTCTCAGACCCTGGTGCTATCAAAGCTGCGTCTTTCACCAGCTCTAACTTCACGAAACACATCAATCTGGTGTGTTAATTATTTCATTCATTCACCACGATGTACGTTTAACTGCTTTGTGACACAGCGACCTTCCCAATACACAGGACACAACACAAGACTGCTCCTTTTCATCTACTGGCGAGGCTACAGGAACTAGATACCATAATGACAGGTGACTTATAGATCTCGTTAGGTTAAAAGGTGCCTGATATTATTGTAAGGTGCGTATCTTCCACGCCTTGCAGGTTTATTTTACCTCTTTGAAATCTGAGCAGTAACACCTAGCCTGAAAGACTAGTATTTTCCCAAAGATATATTAAATCACAGCCTTGTCCTGTAGAGCAATGTTCTAACCTCAAAACACTTTCATCTGTCACATGACCACAGAATTCAACAGTTTTACCACTGGCTGTGTCTGAATCTGGTTTGTATTCAGGTTAGCCCACTGGTATCATGAGAATTCCAAATAAAAAAAATATTTAAAAATAATAATTTTAATAACCTAAAAATATTATGCATCTTCTCTGCACTTTCTATTTTGGAGAGACTTGGCAGAGAACAGGCACATAAACACTCTGGGTAATCTCCTACAGAACAGGGGTCAGTACCTACAGCCTTCTGAATAGCGCAGTATTTCCAGTCCAGTGTTGACAACTGCACATACCTAGTAGAGGGTTTCAATCCAGTTTTCACAAAAGCAACCTCTGATTTTGAATGTTTCCATTTTTATGGCCTGTGAAGAAACAGATGCTCACTTATAAGGCACATACGATCACTACTGAAGTTTATGAAGTCTGCCTGTAGTCACCCTTTCTTTTGCCTCCACTCCTGCAAACGTACTTTCTGTGCCTAAAATGAAATAGCACAAGAGCAACTTCTGAAACAAAATTTTCAAGCAGATTTGTAGAAACAAAAAACCAAAACAAAACAAAAAACCCCACCAAAGCAGCCATCACTTGATAAATTGGACTACTCAGCTAATTTCCAACTTGAAAGTGTGTGGCACTTTCAAAAGAATTAAGTGAATTTGCCACTGGCTTTAAATTACTGTCCTAGATCTTACTGGGCAAAACATCAAAGGAAATAAAAAGAAAACTTGGAAATACTACTGTACAGAACTGAGTGTTACTATCTAACGAGTTTTCACTGTATGCATTACTTCCAGAGGGAGAGAGGGCAGAGAGATGAGAGGAGGTCTAATGAGTAAAACACTTGAGCACAGAGCCCAAGTGTGCCTACAGGCTAGTCTTCACCATCAAGTTCACCTGAGTTAAAACTTCAGCATCGTCTCCTGCTAGCATCACACCTACACGCAGCAACCCTAAACTCAAGCTGACAGACCCACAGGGAAAACACAGCTAAGGGATCCCATTCCACCAGCTGCAAACCCAGCCCACCAGAAACACAGACACAAATTTGTGTACGAGTGTTCCCAGGCCTCCAATACTTTCCCCTTGCCATCGGTGCGCTCAGAAAGAGACAGACAAGCTCTCCCACAATTTGCATGAGATGAATCCGTAGCACGGCTTGGCCTACTCTGTTTCAGGAAACTCAGGATACGCTGCCAAAAGCTTCTCTGCTGCCAGCAGACAGCACCTCCGTGGAAACTCGCCCTTGAGATAACTCATCCAGGCAGGACTAACACGAGTAGCATTTCTAATACGCATAACCAGAGGGATTTCAGTTGGCCTCTGGATCTTCAGTGCCACCTATTCCACGTGGGCTTCGTAACGGATTGCTCTTCATAATGGATGTCTGTGGTTTCATTTTATTCCCGTACATTAAACTCCACTTCTATGCAGCCTGAAGCACCCATTACACTGTCAGAGCACTGAAAATGTAAGTGCTGCAAGAGTAAGACCTCCGACACGTAAGCTAGGTACTCCGATAAATAAATAAATACAAACACACACACACACACAAGCCCTCTTTCAGAACAAATAGGCCACTATTTATCTGTGACAGTTTGTAACAGCATTAGAACTATATAACTGAAGTTATAACCTGTTTTATTACTAGGCAGATCAAAGCACCACCCTTCCCAAGAACAAAAAATTATTACTACTGCCTTTGTATCTCAAGGAACTTTTTGCCCATTCAGCATTTTCCAGGACGAGGCCCACTTTTATTGCAGCAACACCTCAGAAACTGTGAGTGCAAGAAGCGGCTAAAGACTCTCCACAGGACCGTCATGACTTTTTTTTTAGACACATCCTGACAATGTGCCAGACGCCTATCTGAAAGCTTCAAGAGGCTGCCAGAGCAATTCATCCTCTGAACAATGCTCCCCCCTCTACTCCTGGGAGATCTTCCTAGGAGGTACAGTCTGTACTGTACCAAAAAGGCTTTTTTTTTTAATCGTTTAAGCTGGAAACTTAAATTGTATTTGCAACTGGTCCAACCAGGACTCTAACACCCTCAGTCTTTGAAGCCAGCCGTGAGTTGTCCACCTAGAAAGCTGTCCAGTAATTCCTATTTATGTTCCTGGCAAATGCGCCTAAATTCATGACATTATTTTAGGCATCCTACCATAAATTAAATGCACTGGACCTGAAAACACAGTTCTCGTTTGGTAGCAAAGGGATAAATGCATATATGACTTGGGATTAAGATAGTGTTAAGCTTGGCCATGTTTGTGTCTTTACCATGTTAGCATGTAAAAGAAACTCTCCCAAACTTTTGTTGTACATTTTTTCCACTTTTTAATGACAGGGCAAGATTATTATACCTTTATTCTTTCTTGATCAATCTGTTATTGGTTGAAGTTTTCCCAGTTTCTAAACTTTCGTTAGTAACGTCCATAGCTCCTAACTGCATTTGTGCTAGCAAATACAACCCCATGGCAAAAGAAGAACTACAGGAATGTGCAAGAGGCCAGTGTGAAATTCAGAACCAGTCGGCACAGCCGGTACTAGTGAAGTTGATATTTCCAGCCTGTTGACACCTCTGAACAATTAGGCTCGTATCTAATTAACAGGAGACACCTCAGCAGAAGCTCCAGAATGCAAGGAGCAGTTTTGGATGCTTCACAAGAGCTAAAGAGGCTTGACTGTTAAGAAGATGGAGTTAGACAGATCCTGAAAATCAAGACTGTCACGTCTCAAGCTCGATACCCAGAACTAAAGCAGCCAAAAGTCACAAGACACTTGCAGAAATATTGCTTCTACTTTGCAAAGTAAGAATAAGCCAAGGAATGGGTACAAGTCCTTTGCATGTCAGCAATGCCTTTGAAGTCCAAAGGATTAGTTTCACAGGGAACTACTTAAGAAATAGAGTAAGCACCAAAAGCAAGGGAAGACAGACTCAAGCTAATACGGATTAGCAAAAAAAGAGAAAGGACTCTGGGAGCGATAAGTTGCACTGGGAACTTACACACCAAATAAACTTTAGACACAGCCAATAAATTGAGGAACTAAATTAAAAGAATAAATGCCACCATTAACTCAGGACAGAAAATATCATATATTGCTCTGAAGAGTCCAAACTTCTGGCTGTCAACAGCACCAAGGTTTTTACCTTTCCCTGTTGAAAGCTTTGTAGTTATTACCTTCAACATGAACTGGTAGACACAAATCGTAATAAAGCAAATGGAGGAAGAACACGAATAGTTATGGAAAATGTGCATAGCACTCGAGAGGAAGACAGCTACTTCTACACCAGGACTGGGTTCACAGTAGCTTCTCTCTGTCCTGATCAAAGAAGAGTTGGGAGGGCTCTAGATATTCTGGAAAACAAAAACAAACAAACAAACCAAACCCCTACTTTGCTCTGTAATTACAGTATCTCCCTGTATTGGTTCCACTACAAACACTGTAGGTACATGAGAACTAAGAAGTTAACTTTATTTTCATTTTCTATCATGGAAAGAAAGGAGCAACAGGCTGCCTTTTGTTTTTACTGAGACACAGTAAAGATCAGAAAACTAATTTTAGGAAACTGGTAAGGGAAACACTCCAGTCATAGTACTAAAGTGCTGTTTAGCTTCTGTGGAGAGCGAATCCTAAGGCTATTAAATTCTAGACTTTGGATTTATAACAACTGTTATTAGCAAACAGGTAAGGTTTGTCTTTTAATTCTTTCTTCACTTTAAATGCTGAAATCTAAACTCACTATCCTTATCACAGACTCAGGAAGGTTTGCCCAGAGCTAAAAACATCTATTACAAAGTATAACTAGGTATGGATTGCAGAGCTTTCCCACCTGTGCCTCCTTCCCTTTCATTACCACAACACAGGCTATGACGGCGGTAAGCTTCAAGAAGCCAGAGTTGCTCGTAGCTGCAGAGCAGATTGCTGATTTATTCATTCTCTGGCTGCAAGCTGAAATCCAGCACTGCTTCTGTTTCTATATAATTTAAAATAATGATTCCAAACACAATGAGATTTAATTGGCTGTCAGAAAGTAAACACAAATAAAACATGTATGGGACCATGCAAAATTAAAAGAAACATTTAAGTCTCCCCCCTTACTTTTATTGTTTGATTTTGTTGTTGCTCTTTTGCTGTCACAACAGGGTCTTCTGTGCTATGTGCTGTAAGTTTCAAAAAGACTAAGGCACTTGCAAAAATGAGTAATCCTATAGAAGACTAATAATGGGATACATTATACTCTGCTGACATATAGAGAGCACCCATAAAACAGCTGGCAGGCTTGACCTAATGTTCTGCCATGATGATATGATCTGCAAATCTGAGCTGCTGCTGGCGAGACAATGGCTGTAACTCGAGAGACTAGCTGCAAATTTTGGCAGGCGGGGTTTCCACCCAACAACGCTTATCTGCCCTTGAAGTTACAACTGAGCAAATCTTGCCCATAATAACCTCTGTCAGCTCTTCGTTCCCAGACAGAAATAATTGGAAAGTTACAGTCTGGTAACATGGATAGGAACGAAGAGAGAGAGCACAAGGATGCTGGAAACACAGGGGTGGGAAGAGACCTTGCAGCAACGCAGCTACACTCAGCATTTAACAGTACAGCTTCCGCACCTTTGACAAAGAAACGTGTCAGAAGAAAATGGTACAGCAAAGCATGCCTAAGCATGATTTGGGATCCATCTAAAAATTGGATAAGAAGCCACAACTGGAATTTTCCAAGGATGTGAATGAAATACAGCTTTCAAAAGTCCCCAGTTTGGGGTGTTAACTCTGTCTGGCTCCCAGTTAAAATCCAGGTACAAAAGCCCCAGCCCATCGCTGCTCCAGGCACAGGTCCTTCCTGCCTGGTTCCAACGGCTACACACAGCGCTGCTCTGAAAAAACCTCTCCCTAACATTTGCTCCCACACATAAATCCAGCCAGGCACAGCTCATCCTTATCACATACGCTCCATTTCCACTGTTACATCTTCGTTCAGTAATTCAGTTTCACCTCAAAGCCGCACGCTTCTTGTTTCTGTTACTCCATTACTGCCACTTCTCCGCATTCCTTTCTGTAAGGGGAAGGAGGGCCGGGAAGCAATCACTTCATCAGATCTCTATTATTTTTTTTTTTTGCTTTCTCATTCTTCAAGGGAAATGAGCAGTATCCAATAATTCTTTACACAAAAGAAAAAAAAACAAGCAAACAAAAAAGCTAAGCAGCTGCACCAATACCTAAGAGGCACTTCTTAAGAGGTACTTCTCTCCATCCATTCCTGGAAAAAAAAGACTTTGCTCAGCTGTTCTGTTGTGAAAACTCAGAATTTCTATCAACCCTGACCAAAAATAAAAGTGAAAAAAGCACGAACACGCACACACAGGCACAAAAAATCTGGTAGATAGCTCAGGAGAGCTCCCCCCCTGTGGTCTCCAGCACTGCTCCTCCCTCACAGCCTCTTCTAAATAAAGAATTTTCCACTTACTGGACACATGCACTCGGACTGCTCTTTTACCGATTTAGCACAGATGAAGTTCCTTTCAGAAACACACAGAAGAGAAGAACAGGATGCACGTTTGTACAAACAAATTCTGAAGTACATGGCAAGTTTATCTTGTGTTGAGTGAAAGCCACTGGAAGACGGAGAGAGTGAGAATCTGGAATCTGAGAGCTTGCAAGAAAAAAGGTTAAGTGCACGTTTCAGAACTGGTCAGCAAAAAGCAGTGCAGTGTGCTTTTTGAATGAGGATGTATTAATGCAGTTGAAAGCATTATATAAAAATGGGAGATCCAAAATGAATCAAGATGCAGTAAGACATGACATGGCTTTTGCTTGCTCCCAATTCAGTCCTTACAGTATTTTGCACAAATTCAAGAGGGAAAGGTTAAATCACATAAAAAAAAAAAAAAAAAGAGGATGCTCAATAAGTTAATGTATTGACAAACCAGGTGCATAAAACCACTCAGTGCTTTTCTATACATAAACGTCTACTAAAGTGAATTGAGTTTTAGGTTCTCCTTCTGAAATAAAAAAAATGTGTTGCTGGCAATAAATGGGCCTTCAATCCAGCCTGAATTTATTGCTAACCGATTAGCTTACATCAAAATTAATCCACCTTAAACTGATGAAGAATATTCATGCATGGTTTTGCACCAATTTACGTAAATATATTATCATCGTCTCGTCCCCCCTTTTTAAGCAACATCTCACATGAAGCTAACCTGATGCAGGGCTAAATGTCTGGTTTGATATCCTTAGGCACACTTTTCTGAAAAAAAAGAAAAATTTACTTAATCTGGGCTACTCGTACAGCCAGGTATTCTTGCATCCAGATGCAGCCAGATTCTTGCATCCTTCTGGAGCCTGGTCAGGAAAGCAGCGCACCAGAGTGCACTTAACGTTTCCAATTAGCAGCAGCCTGCAGGAAGGGGAGCACAAGGCAAGCAGCAAGTTGAAACAAATATGAAATTTGCTCTAATTTGACATGATGTACTGCTATCAGTGCTGTGAGCCTCTTTTGATCACAGACTGTATTTCGAGACAACTTTGCAGAAGATATATGAAGTCTGAACACGAAACCAAGACCTGATGGCCAAGCGTATCAGAAGTCATCACAAATCAAACCATTAGTAAGAAAATCTTATTCTGCAGCACTCTCTCTTCCTCTCTGATCTTTTGCATTTCTGCTCACATAAATCACAAATGTAGCTGCCAGGCACTGGTTTACATTTGAAAAATTACTGCCATTCCTAAGACATGACGCAGCTGATTGTAACTCAACCACCACATGGTATTTCAGCAGAGTAAATACTTCTTTGCGACGAGAATAGTCCTACGTGCTGGTCCCTCCAGCAGGGAAAAATATAATGGGTTTAAAAGGTCACCAATAACTATTAGGGGTAATTACCTGTCTGTTAAAAAAAATAAAAATCTATTCAACACCCCCCCAATAAAAGATGATAGATTGAAAACTCGGAGGCTGCTACTTGCCCCTGTAACAAATAGCTGATCTTGGTAACATGGCCGAGGTATTTCAGCCCTAGCAAATGGCCCTGCTGCTTTTGGAACTGGATCAAAACAAGCCATCCCCTTTCAAACAGCCACCCGTGTATTTGCATAGCTGAAATACAACATGTAAATCCCTGCAATGGGATGTGAAGAGGCAGAGAAAGCTTGGGAATTAAAGCTGCCCAAAAGTTTCTCAACTTTTTTCTTTCAAAACGCATCAGAAGAACCAAAATACCTTCCACAAAACTACTTGAAGTGCTTTGTTCCATTAGATTCTCTCAGACCCAACATTTTACAACACTTTCTACCCAAAATGTGACTGATTTTACTCAGAGTCTATAAAGATTACTAAGATACAAACAATTCATTGATATACCTCATTGACCAGTGAAGTTTTCTGGGCTCATAATAACATACGAAGTTATACATTTAACAATTTCCGAAGACCATAGGCAACTAATAATACCTTTGGTTTCTCCTTCCAAGCAGAACATGGCAATTTGTGGCTTTCGGTCTTTTGCTGCAAGCTCTAAGTTTGCTGTTGGGTTGAAGCATTTCGTGGTGTGCAGAGCAAATGCTCCATTACAGCCTTCAACTGCAGAGGCTCAGACACGATAACCTGCCCAGCCCTTTCCCAGTCCCAGCACACAAGCTCTATGAACAGCTGTTATCCCCAAACTCCAGGTAAATAGACATTTCAAGAGGTAACCACAGCAGTGCATCCAGGTGCAAGCCACCAACCCCACCCAAACACAAGCTGTTCTGGACCTCACCCCTCTAAGCTCTTTCAGCAGAACTCCAGTTAACTTCTCATTGTGGGAGACCAGATTTGTGGATCGCCTGAAGAGTAGATACGCACACAAATCAACTACAGAACTGCAAATAAGCACTTCTCATCCTGTTAGCTCACAGTCAAAGGTGACATAGAAAGCATGTGTACCTGACGCATCATTACTGTCATCTGGAAACTGCTCTGGCTGAAAACCCAGCACTTTTTATTTCTGAACTGGTTTTGAGCTGGCTCAGTTCCCTGCCCTGGTTTGCCACGCTGCCATTGCTGCTTTTTCAGACTGTTACTGCATGAGGCAGCAATCAAAAAAAGGGGTCCAACTACTTTTTCTGATAGCAGCCTGGATTTACACTGCAGTGGAACATCTTATCAGGGGGACTGGACTAGATGATCTTTCAAGGTCCCTCCCAATCCCTACCGTTCTGTGACTCTGAGATCTTATCGTTCCACAGACTCCAGATTTCTCTCGTACTTCATGCTGAAGCCAAGCACCAAGAGCACGGTCTTTTCCAGTCCACAAAGAACACTTACAGGTTAAGAGCAGGTGATGACTGAAGAAAGAATTGCTTTTACAACTGAAGTGGAATACTTAAGCTAAAGTTAATGCAAGCCTGTGTCACTGCCAGCAGAAAAGAAAAAAAAATAAAAAAAAAAATTGAATTGTGGATTCCCTAAGTTAATCATTTTAAAACAAGCAGAAAATAAAAGTTAAAAGCTGCAGGGAGCCATTCAGGTATTCTTTCCTCCAGTGCAAGCTCTTTTGACAGAAAAGAGTCTGCATGAAAGCCATTCTGCAAGTGCCAACTGCTTTCTGAGAAAAGCACTACTCCAAGAATAGGTTACTTCATTGAGTCTGGAGCAAAGACCGTCCAACTTCGGTACCTTTCCTTCCCAAACTAGAGGTGAAACATATTGCAAGGAAGCTTAGTGAGCCCCCCAGTTGTTGCTTCAAAAGGCATGATGTTGCCCATCAGACGATCAACAGTGGTTTTGTCCCTTTACAAGGCTCAAGGTTCCAAACTCACATCTGTTACTGGGTTGAAAATTCATCGGGAGTGAGAAACTGCAAGTCATTTGCCTCTCATGTATGTTTCCCTTAGGATGCTGTAATTTCCAGTTTCAAACTCAGTCCATATGCCATCAGTAGTATCCACGCTAAAAGGTAGCAGTCACCAGGTTTAACCAATTGAGAACAAAACTCCTAGAAGGCAGAAAATCCATTTGAACCCTCAATCTGTAGAATATAACCCAGGAGATAAACCATTCTGAACTGAACTGCAAAGATTAGACAAGTGACACTGAATCACACCATTAACTTCTCGGAATTTCCTACTGTGTTGGTATGATTTACAGGGGTGTATTTCAAAAATAAATAAAAAACCAAGCAGTTCTGGGTTAGTTTCCAAAGCGCAGACCACTAACAAACCCAGCGTGTGTTTGTTGTTTCTAAAAGGAATGAACTTCTAGCTTTACATTTCACAACCATCAACTTACCCATGCTACCAGTGCATGAAGTTCTTACCATCCAAGGGCCCATACTACAAGAACCAGTGGCATTACCCTCATCGCAGCCACCTTCATATTTTGTACCACCTGGCACCTTGGCTAGCAGACATTATCAGCACAAGAAGCTCACAATTCCCTTTCAATCCACGTCAACTTCTTTAGACTGAGGCATCAGCAGAAAAAGCTTAATACCCCCGCTCTGGGCTTTTCCATACACAAGTGGACCTTTTCCATCTCATGTGATCAGTCTACATTCTATCCTAAGCATTAGTACCCCTACAGACTGAAATCTAGATCCTACAAACAGCCATAAACACGCTCAGTCTACCTATGATGAGTAGGCTCGATTATTGTTTCTGACAGTCGCATTAAGCACAAACGCAGAGAGGACTGGCACCTGAGTGCAAAGCTTTAACACAGCACAGGATGCAACTGTAGATAGGAAACTGACAGGCCTGCGAATATCAAACTGACAAAATTAAGATTCATTAACACCACGTATCAAACACCGCCTGATAAAGTTTGTCACTGCGTAAATAATTCTGTTTACTGCCTGCGGATTAACCCCCTCAGTTGTGTTGCAAAATAAAAGCAAGAGTTGAAGCATTACAGCCTCTAGGTCAGTTTGGTCCATGAGTCTGCAGGCAGGGGAAGTGAGTATCCTTTTTACACAGCTGTCTGAACGCACAGACCTACGGGGACACTTCCCACCAGCACTTCTTGGTCGGTAACATAAGGGACGAGGCAGTTTTTCCTCCACCCTGCTTACTCACAAGCCTTTTGTGGAGAGGAGATGTCATAATCAGCAGTTGGCTGAAGCCAGCACACAAAAATCACCCCGGAAGCAAGATGAAATGTTGGCTAGAGGAGTGCCTCTGATTCATCCCGCTGCCCAAGGCCATTCTTCAGGTAGCAGAGCCTTACTCAAAGGTGTGCTTAAAAAAAAAAAAAGCTCAGAAAAAAACACACAACGATCTAGCCCAGCCATTCAGATTATGATTATGTAGCTTACTGGGTTATAATACCCAACATTTTTAATTCCTGACGCTCGGAGTAATCTCACTAAGTCATACACATGGGTTCCCACATACAAACAGCCTGGGCTGTTAGCTGCACAGAAAGAAGCAAAGTTCAGGGTGTACAGCACTCCACACCCTCCCGGTTACCAGAGCAGAACTAGATAAGGCCATGCTGCATACGGTACCTCTGAAGTTATCTAGCCAAACTTAAGCCACAGTCCTGCAAGAAGGAGGCTGCCTCCCTGCGAAGCCACTTTGCAATCGAGTTGGTTTTCATATTCACTACACAAAGCTGCGCTGGATGAGGTCCCTCATTTTTCAGCCCATGGACTGAACTTGAACAAGCAACCTCATGGGAGCTGGGGCAACTGACACTTTGCAAGCATGAAATTACAAATTTGCCTCGCATCAAAAAAAAGTCCACCGAGGAACACAGAGGGCACAAAAGATCGCCCT
The DNA here is from genome assembly GCF_040182565.1 of Anser cygnoides. NCBI lineage: Eukaryota > Metazoa > Chordata > Aves > Anseriformes > Anatidae > Anser > Anser cygnoides. Next base: position 2,876,509 of record NC_089898.1, on the reverse strand, counting down.
GCATTAAAATAAACTGTAAGGAGCTGCTTGTGTCAGTCATGGTTTCCTGCCCATCGTTCCCATCCAATTCTTGCAATCAACCTCAGAATTGTGTGGTTTTTGATTTGTCACGCTCGCAAGAAAATGGGAACTTATCGGCAGCACCACTGGTTATGTTCTGCCTAGAGAGAAGCGAGCCAGTACTCGACCCACTCCTTTTAATTGTTATCGGGACAGGGCAGAAGGCACAAGGTGCCAGTTAAGCCTTCACTGCTCCTCCCCTCACCTCAAAATATCACTGTCAAGATTTCCAGCCCCCTCCAAATACATCCCCCACAATCCCCAATTCCCACATTACAAACTTCTTATCCTGACGCTACTTTTCCTATCCACATCTCCGTTTGGGGACAACAGCAGGCATTTTTGCTGCTACGTTAGATCTCTCTGTGCTGTTAAACACGCTGCGGAGGCAAAACTACAAAGGTCAGTCCTGAGCCCAGAAACCCAGAGCTCCAAGGGCAGGCGCTGAACGCAGCCTCCATCCCCACGGGTCCAAAGAGCGGATGCCGGCGGCTGAAACTTGAAAGTGGAAGAGGGCAGAAACTGAAAAAAAAAAGAAAGTAACAGCGGAGGAAGCGTGCAGAGGAGAAAGGAACTGGGGGTTCCCGGGGCTGAGGAGCTGGGGAGGAAGGAAAGGCACAGAGCCGGGGAAGCAAAGGGACGTGCAGCATGGGGAGGGCTCTGGGGGGAAAGGCACAGCGAGCAGGGAAGGGGGGAGCAAGGAAAGGGGGAGCAAGGGAAAAGGGGGGAGCAGAGGAGCCGGGCAGGGGGAGCGGCTGGGGCTGGCACTCACCGACGCCGTACTTCTCCCGCTTGGTGGGGATCCAGCGGGCCATCCCGGCGGCGCTTCCCCCGGCTCGGCTCGGCCCGGCCCGGTCCCTGTGCCGCCACCGCCCGGCCCGGGCCGCTCCGCCATGCGGGACAACTGCCCGCAGCCGCCCGAGTGCCGGCCGCCGCCGAGCGGCAAGGAGCGGAGCAGAGGGGAGGGAACAAGGCCGGGGGCGGCCCGGCACGGCTCGGCTCGGCTCGGCACGGCTCCGCCCGCTGGGACTCACCTGCGGCCGCTCCCGCTGCTGGAGCAGCCGGGGTCCCGCTGGCTGCAGGCTTTGCTCGAGCAGTGAACCATTCACGAGGAAGGAAACAAAAGGGTTAGTTTAAAAGTAGTGTGTAAAAAAAAAAAAAAAAAAAAAAAGAAAGCTCACAGGGCTGCGCTTTGCTGAAGACACAAGGCTCTTGTTTGTGGGGTTGGGTTGGTTCCTGGTGTAAGCCTCCGGTGCTCTGGGACCTGCTGGAGTATTTGAAACTGGTGACAGAGACACAAAACCACAGAATGATTAAGGTTGGAGAAGCCCTCCAAGATCACCTGGGCCAACCGGCCCCCTACCACCACCATCACCCACTGACAGTGTCCCCAGGCTCCACGTCCAGCCTTCCCTCGAACACCCCCAGGGACGGTGACCCCAGCACCTCCCCGAGCACCCCGTCCCACCGCCCGACCTGCCCTGGGCTGTGCGGACAGCTGGGGGTTTTTACAAAGTGCCAGGTCGAACCTGGGAAGGTCCAGGTCCTCCTCATCCCTCGGGGGCTGGAAGTCACCAATGTGCTTTTTATCTCTGCAGAATGCCTGTCTCCCGTGGCAGGCAGTGAACAGTGCAATCAGTCTCAATATTTGAAAACACAACCACCTGTATACCCGCACTAAAGCAGGAGAATCTGGAGAAATAATCTTATTCTCTTCCAAGGGAGAGGCACTAGGGGCAGCCCTGCTGCTCAGCTCATCTTGCCCTGGGCAGATCACTTCGTGGCTGATTCCCAGCCTCCATCCCTCCTGCATGTTCAGAGCATACTTTCCATACCACGCTCTCCCACCTGTGTTTCTTCTAAATTTAATTTGCCTTCATCTTCACTGACGCCTCTAAGTGGCAGAGTAACATAAATGAGAGTTAATTACTGGTAATTTGCCCTCTCCAACAAATAAACTTGTTCTTCGCCAGCCAAAACTTTAAACCTAAGGCCACTTGACAACACTATCACAGCACCACTGTGCAATATTTTGTGCTTTTAACAATACCTGGTGGCCTGTCATCCGACAAGAATGTGTGGCCTACGAATTTGTTGCGTGCCCAGTCCATTACTCATCCAGCTGTGATGTGCTGTAACGTTACGCCCAGTTCCCACTAGAGAGCCAAGCCCTTCTCTCAGACGATGTTTTGATCTCCCTAGGGCTGCTCACGACGCGACTGGGGTGCTCCCAACTTTGTTCGGCTGTGTACTGCTGAAGCACCGAGCAGCAGAAGGTTAAACGTGGACACGGGCTCTTTCGGTACCTGCACGGCACCTGAAGGGTCCACACGGAGTTTGTCAGTATGTGGAACAAGTTATAGCAACAAAACAGCAAGATTTGCAAGCTGGAACCGGTTAACTAATCTGTTCTGTACAAAACACTAACTCAACTCAGCCAACTGTGCCTCTGATGCTGTACTGACACCTACCTGAAATCGTTGTCCTTATCCACAAAGCCTACAGTACCTCTAGCTAAAGATTCGGTAGTGCCACTAAACGCAGCCCTTGTAGGGTTTTTGTGGAGAGCTGAGGGCTCACAGGAACGGGGTGGGGGCATCCAACAACTTCACGCACTTGCATGAAGAACAAACACTGGGGTATTTTGCAAATCCTTCTACTCTGAAAGATTCACCCAAACTTTTTTCTTTTAATGGAAGCTTAACACTGCAAAATTCTTGGAGACCTTAACACAAAGAACAACGCAATTAGGCTATCAAGACAACCAAACTGGGTTGGTCTAAGCCCCTCTAATCTGACCTTGGACTGTCTGGATTCCAAAATATTCCCCGATACAAATGGGATAAGGCTTTTTTGTGGCCCTTTTGCAGTGTGTGGCAGAACAAACGATGCAGAGGAGGCTTCTCTTGCATCACCCTGCATTCCTCCCTGTCCAAGGAACTTTCCATCCACCCTGGAGGGCTGCTTTAGCCATGCCTGAAGTGTTAGTCTTGTAAAAGCTGCAGTACTTCAAGCTAAACATTCCTCGCTGCAGTTCAAGGTGCCACGTGCGTGCTAACATCCAAGCTTAGCTAAAATAACCCTCCTTCGCAGGAGGAAAATGCCTCTTTCTTTTCTGCTAAAGTTTTCTTCTGTTCCATGTCAGTTACGCTGAGCAGTGGTTTTCCATAGCATCACCCCAAAGAGAGAAGAGAAGCAGCTTGGTAAGCGTCTGGAGGTGACCAGCGAGGGACTGTGCAAAGCGCCTGGATCTGAGGCCAGAATATTAAAGCAGAAAAACATTGAGGAAGAGAATGCAGTGAGTTTTTGAAAGCCCACCTGTATTCTGGCTGCCAAGGCCTTTGGCTAGAGGTTCTCTAACCGAGTCTGCGTGACGGCCTAGCACCCTGATTTTAAGATTCCTGATTTTATAGTTGAGCTGGCTGAGCCGTACCCGTATTTTCCAACCCAGTTCAAGCAAATTCTTGGCAGCAAATGAAAAACAGAGCAAAACATGAAAGACAGACAAGCAGCAACTAGAGTAGCTGCTTCTTTTTTTGTTGTTGTTGCTTTTTTTTTTTTAACTGAAGGGAAGTTGGCGAATGATTCATCAAATACAACGATTTGCATATGTTAGGGCACATGGAATAGGAAATTGCAGCTATCACTAAAAGTAGGTTTTATTTAGGAAAGCCTTTTATTTAATCTTATGTTACCAAATACATTATTTTTTTTCTTTCAACGCTTAAGTGCTGTTTAACCACGGACACTAGTGGTAAACAGTCTGGACCCTGTTCTTCTCTGCCCCAAACAGAAGATAGACAGTTCAATTCCCATCAAGGTTACAATTAGAGATTAACTCTGTTTACATAAATACCACATCAAAGCCACACGACTGAGGGCATGCTGCACATCAGAGTGGGAGAGAATTTGCGTGACTGGGGTTTATTCACGTTAGTGCACTAAGAACGCCATATCACTTCTGTGTCTTTTACCTTTCACAGTTGAAAGAACAACACAATTGCAATTTATCTGACTGCTGGAGTAAATCCTTCATCTGAACTTGTCATTTCAAGACGTTAAGTTAGAAAGAGCCCCATGTCCTAGAAACATTTCTCAAGTACTACCCAACTGCATCTCTTTCTTTGTGGAATAACTGGAGTTAAAGAAACGTAATTCTAGTGCCCTCCTATGTCCCAAATGAGAACTACAGCGGCTAGAGAATGTACTCACCTTCACTGGATGAAGGGAAAAGGCAAGAAAAAGTTTTTCCTGGGGCAACACCTACAAACTCTCCCAGTCACCAGCCTGGATTCTATCTAGCTAGGTGCTGTGCATATACGACCAAAAAAAGATGGCACTTGTACTAAAAAGTTTGCGATCTAAATTAACAGAAAGGACGTGGAAACAGAGTGGAGAAAAAATAACAAAACTATATTGCTCCACAAAATGTTAAGTGGTTTTAAAATATCAACAAAAAAAATCTCCTGCCACAACTAAAGCCATCTCTTCATTAATTGAATAATTCAAGCCTTCCTGCTGATGAATGATCAGGTCTAGTTCAGAAATTGACCCTTAGGTTCTGATCACTAGCAGAAATCGTAAATAAAACCCAGCAGTGTAAGCAATATGATCAGCTAAATATGCAAATATATTCATACACCACAAATAGGAGAAAACGCCGTTTATACCCAGCTGCCTGTACATGTTTTATCGTGGAATAACAATTAACCTTATCTGAAGATCTCACAGCCCAAATATATAGTTATATAGCTGAATATTTCACTGCACATTTTGTTATGCAAGTAAGGCAAAAGCTTGCATGATAATGGTAGTTTGGTTATTTAGTTGGCATTACCATATTGTCAGCTCATTTTGTTGTTCTGTTAACGTCACAGTGATATTTCTAAACAACTTCTCAAAAAAACAAACAAACAAACAAACAAACAAACACTATTTAAGGGACACCAATTTCACAGGCACTTTTTTTCTGGATTACTCTATACCAGCACAGCTGTGAGAAAGAGTAAACATTCATTACCTAAGCTGTGATTTACAGCTACTACTACCATCTTTTGATCACCACCTGGGACTAAGGCGCAACAAACTTGTCCAGAAGCATTTCCTGCTACTTGGGAGTTAAGAGTAAGCACAAGATGGCTTACTCAACAAGCCCACGAATTATGTCAAGACCCCTCTCTTCTGCAAATACAGTTTGTTCAGTCTTCCTGCAGCGATGGAAGGAAACAATTTCTTCACTGGAAGAAATACACAGCAGCTCTGGGCACAGCTCATTGACCCAAGGCCTAACATGAATGGCTGCTCGATGTTTCTGTTTTATTTATACACGGTATAAATTGCTTCTTAAGCAGAGCATTCAGTATTTCTGAACAGAGCAGCAAACTCCCCAGGAGGCTAACTGCATATGATAGCAAACAGTTATTCTGCATGGTATTCTGGGCTGGTAAATAAGCAGAACTGTGGGCAAACAGTGCTGCTGAGAGGACCAGTAATGGAGAAGATGCACTGTAAAAGTTGTGGATTTTGTGTAAAAAAAAAAAAATCCCCAAAGCAATTATGTGATTATGGAGCTGAGCTTTCCTTTCCAAAACCGATGCACGTCTTGGGGACAGATTTGTAAAGGTATTTAGATGTTTAATGATGCTGTTAACGATTCTAGTAGGAATCTGAGAGTTACCTCAATGCTAATTCCTGTTGAAATTAATGTAGGAACAGCAAGTTTCGCTGAAAGCCATTCAGGCTTAGGTTTTCCAGTGTATGTCCCAATTAATAAAGACATGACGCTGCATGTCCCGAGCACCGTGCCGTGCAGCCTTACTAGCTCAAATCCAGAAGCTGCAGAGATGCTGCCTTCGTATGAATTACTCTGTTGAGTTCAGCAATGTTCAGAATCTTCCAGGGTTAATGACTACAGGACCTGTAGTCAAATAATAGGCAGGTACGGGTTTCTTGAGAGGTCAAGAGGACTTGACTTCTCATCAGCAGCAAGCAGCATGACTGGCACCCCTGGCATGGGGCATGGCTGCAGCCCCAAAGCTCTGCAGTGCCCTTGGATTCCCTTCAAGCCAGCCCTGCATTTCTTCAGTCCTAATGAGGCAGAGCTGCTCGTTTCAGTACAGTTACGCCACTGATAAGCTGGGGTAACATGGTGCTGAGTAGCACAACAGTTTGTTAGACGGGCTTATCGCTTTTTCTCAAGAGGAATCCTAGATGAAATGTAATCATCTCCGTTTCATGATTTTGTGCAAAAAATTCCAAAGCCATCTGAGTACTGAAACCTGACTCCTTTTCAATTAAACAGGAATGGGGACTATAACAACCCTTAGGCAGCTTTGAAAAATTCTGCCTTGATGTATCCCTAAGTCAGATGAACAGGTTCTGAGTAATCAGTTAGTTGGCGTTTCTATTTTAATAGCTTTGTATTTTCATGTCTGAGTTTATTAAAATTTCAAAGCTTAGTTTTCCTACCCCTCCTCCATCTGTTTCTTATTAAGGAAAGACAGAAGAATCTTCCCATCTAGTCTGCATTTTATCCAGATGGTGATCTCTTCCTTTGTTGAGGCATGAATCCTATCCATGCAAATCAAAGCACCAATCACGCAATCAACATCTGCAACAGTTGCAAAACTCGTTAGGATATTTTGCTTCATTAGAAAGTGCAAGGTGTTAACACCCTGTCTGTAACACTTAAGGGTATGTTCACCGCTGCAAATGCCAGCATGATGCACGCATGCATTTACTTATCTGCACCAACTTGATACAAGAAGACCAGACCTTACTCCTGTAGGTTCTGTTAAGTCCCAAATCCAATATTTCTGAAATGAAACACAATGAGAAACGATACCTAAAACGGTATAGCATTCAGAGATCTCACTTCAAAACTGCTTTTAACTATCTTCATCATCTACAATTCACTTGAGTCCATTTATTGCTGCCACATGCACTGATAAAGAATCCCATGGGCCAGCAACAAATCCAGCTCTCCAGCCCATGAATGAATTACTGCTGAAAGCCAGACTTTATTATTCATATTAGTAGCTCATTAGGTGGGCACGATCCTCAGTGGATGTAAATCAGCACAGCTTCACTGAAATCCATTTTGTTTGCTTTTCACATTTCATGCCACAAATGTTGCTCTTAGCGATAACAAAAAGGGTTGTGACTTTAATTTTAGCAGGAGATCACCTGACTGCTACATTTCAGCTTGGGATGCCAAGACCTTTCCCAACAGCTGGATATCAAATTGTTTTATCTCGCTTTTGAACTCCTTTTAAAAAGGTTAGCAGGAGGCAGAGGCAAAGGTTATCTTGCAATTCCCTTTGTCGGAAAGATTGCTGCATGTTTCATAAAAGGTTTTGCAAGTCCGTGGCCTCAGGCAAAATCTCATAATCAGAATTGCTAGACTGAAATTCGTGGCTATTCTAGGGAATAACAGCACAAGCAAGTTTGACAGAACTCAGAGACCTTCAGTGCTCCAAGATTTTATTGCAAAATTTGTGAAGATAAAAGATCCCTGTGACCTCGTCCTGTCAACGAGGGATCTGATGAGGTACGAGCTACCCAAACGCAGCCTGCCATAAAACTGTGAGTGATGGCAGCAGATTTAAGGAAACAGCAGAACACACATTGTCAACTGCTGTAAATGAGTAATTCTCTACCCACGTGGGTGTTTCTGTGCAGAGTTACGCTAACTGACATTCTGCCAGAGGGGCAGATAGGTATCTTTAGTGCGTGACTGCAACTGGCCAGAAACTTCCACAGAAATGCCCCTTATCGAGGCATGTGACTGGTTTGGTGTTTCGTCAGACACGAAGGAAGGGAATTTGCTTGTGTGGCTGCGTCTTGTGTCTAGTTAAGTTCTAGGTTAACACTCCCTCAGCTACCAACTTGAGCTTTACAATTTAAGAACGATGAAAAGCAAGCAGTAAGTAACTCTTACTCCAAAGATAATTGCCATACTCTGGTTTAACCATTGCATTTTACTCTTTTGCTATTTTATTTGAAGAAAAGAGCATTTGAGGCTGGAGGAAGGACCCTATAAATTCAAGAAAGATCACTCTCACAGCCAGTGGGTTTATTTAAACTCCTCTGTCTCAAGCTGGTATTGGTCTATCAAAAAGCCATAAAGTTCTTTCATTTAGTTGTTGATTTCTACAGCGCTAAATGGTCATAGGGTTAAGTTTTCTGCCCCTTTTTCATGACTACATTAAAACATATTCGTTCATTTTCTAACATTACTTTCTATGTAAGCAATTGCAAATAGAACAGCAAAAAAACTGACCCCATTCGCACTGCGAATGTGCCTGGACCCTCCTGTCCTATCTAACAGAGTACTTGTTGTGGAGATAAATGTTTTTTAGGAATGTATTGCTGAAAAAATAATTTCAACGTCAACCTACTGCGGGGTTTTTACATTATATTGTTCCCATTACTATAGAAAATGGAACTGGTTTTATAATCAATGAGATTCAACAGAGCTCAGTTAATTCCAAGACAGAAGAATAAACTTGAGGAACTGAGAGCTGAAGTCAGTAGCAATGCTCAGACTAACTTCAGCAAGAGGAAGATTTCAGCAAAATTCTTGGCGTAACAGCCTGACCTGCAGGTACAGACATAGATGCCAGTGACGGATACGTGTGGTTCTCACTAGTGGCCTGGTACCTCAGGCAGTGACTCTGCTTACTTACCCCAGGAGGAATCCAGGTTGCGTTTCTCTTACTCCTACCTTACCACCACGTAGGCCAGAACCCTCAGCTCCGGCTGCTATGGCACAACTGAAATAGCTACCAAGAGACTTGCAAACTCTGAATTTATATTTTACTTTTGTTCCAGCGATCCCACTCCTCCCTCCTCTTTGATAACATGAGAAAGATTAAAAGGAGGAAGTGCTGGCAGGCATTTTCATTAAGAATCACTGGCTAATTCCAAAGTGCCTATTAGTAGAAGCCCTCTTGCAATGCCTGCGGTATCTATCCATCACAGCTGAATCATGGATATCGACTATTTTATATTTAATGCATCTCTTACATCTTTAATGTCTGAAGAGCTTGTTCCCGAAAGCGTCCTCAGCAGGGAGGTGTGTGGTCAGATTTAATCAAAATTTTCATGGCTGGAAATGAGCTTCCAATAATTCTTAGGACGCATGGGCAGATGTCATAGTCCTCTTCGGCAACTGCGATCAATAGTTCCTTTCTTAAAAGCAGTGATTTCTCCCTCTGCTCCTGGGAAGTCTATGTGAAGTGCATTACTACAAAATTAACCCCCTGATTTTGACACTGAGGATACAAGAAAGCTAAAAACACCTATTTAAGTCGGATGCCTGTTACATACAGGAGTGTTTTTTCCTAAGGAGTTCAGACATTCTGTAAAGAATAATAATTGCTTTGGCCGTTGATCAGAGATTGCTTCCTGTCAAATCCATCACAGAGATCTGGTTCGTGATGGGAAGATGCAGATTCAGATGGGCAGAAAGCAGCAAGAGTAGAAGGATCTGACTTTGATCCCACAGGATTTTGATATTTGCTTGTCACCACTGTCATATGTGGTTATTTCTCAAGTAATAAATCAATACTGATAAAAAGAAAAATCAAATATAGATCTTACAACGGGTAAACTCAAGCTAAAACCAAGCACAGTAGTTTCTAGACCTAACCACAAACAATAAAGACTCACCCAGGAACTCACCCGATCTAATACCCAAATACAAATTTTGTGGCTCGGACTAATTTCCATTTAGCATGGATTTAAGTTATAAGGAGGTAGAGGTGCTTTGTTTTTTTGTAAACAATTAATGGTTATGCGCAACTCTTCAGAAATATTCACCTACAACTTAGGGGTTCTAGGTACAGCACATTCCTTGCATCCTTAAACAAAGGCAAACTGCTTATATTTACGTACAGGGCTTGATTAATTTACATTGGGAGTTTTGAGATCTTCAGAGGAAAGGTTCTGGATAAGCACGAAATTTTATTATGTGATGCACGCTTCAGAAAAAGACAACAAAGCCCATGACTTCCTTATGTCTCATTCTTATGACTCATTTTCATTTGCATACGAATAAACGAGCACTTCAATGATACATTCATAGTCCTAAGAATTTCTCCATTCATCTAATACTGATTCTTTTTTATGAGTTTTATCTTTAATTTTTTTTTTTTCAACTTATTTCTCTTTTCTCCCATTGAAAAGGAGGAAAGATGTATTCAGAACTTGGAAAACCAAAACTGAGAAACAATACCAATACAATAATCACTTTTTCTAGGGTACTGCTTGATGCACACAGTACTGTTGATAAGAGACTGCCTTCACAGCTCTAAATGTCCTCTCTATAAGTTAATTCTCCCTGGCTTGAAAGAGGCTTTCATTTTTTAAAGGAAATTTCTTGTAATTTCTGTCATTCAGTTTTGATTCTCCGGAGGTAGAACGCATCTCCTCCTGGGACCCAGAAATATCCGTTTAGATGTCATTAGAAGTTTTGGATCTCTCTTGCACAGGCCTGCAGGAGAGCACGCTGGCGGCGTGCAGTGCACCGGCCCCGCGATACCCTCAATGTGGAGAGGTTTTTCTTTTGTAAAGTGAACCAGGGAAGAGAAAGAAAGGAAGCAAAGTAGGCTTGGTTCTCAGTACTTGCAGGAATGGAGTTGAACAGGCAAAATAAAACACCTATTAACAGTAGAGTCTATGGTTTTGAAGATCTCTGGCACTGGCCATTAAGCTCTCCTGATTTCCATGCTGCTTCTCATGTCTGCCTTCTTCCTCTCCGTTCCCCTCTCATGCAAGGGGTACAGAGCCTGAACGCAAACCTGCTCTGCCAGCAACATTCACAGACACCCCCTCTGTTGTCTCAGTGCTCCCATAGTGTGAGGTTAATTCTAGCAAAGAGCCCAAGAGATTGTTTCATCCCTCCAGAGAAGCAAAACTATCACAACCGTTGGGAAAAAAAATCTCTGCTATGGGGAAATAGAGATTAGAAAAATCACTAAGAGTGAGAATTAATGACAAATATATCAAAGTTGAAGAAAAGACTCACTAAATACCCAAATCAAAGGAAAGCACTGGGATGTAGGGAGAAGGAAAGCATTGGAAAACGTTTCTTTTAAAAGGGCTAAGCCTACAGCCCTCATATAAGTGATATTCTGCTTAAAAAGATCTACAAATGCTTAATCTCAAGGGAAATCCTCAAGGTTACTGCAGTTCCAAATGTTCGTGAGAGGATGCTATTACAAATATTAAACGCTAGATGCCACTAAGAGATCAGCATGGAAAACTGTTCGCTCTTCCCTGCAGAGTGCTCAAACCCCCTGCACCTGGTTGTGGCCACTGGCCTGGTTTCTCAGCAGCAGGAAAAAAGCAAATGAAAAGAGCTCCAGGTAAACACCTGAGGGGGCATTTTGCACAGCTGAAGAGTTAGCATGCAGTATTTAGGTTTCTGCAAAATTATTTCCTGCTATTATCCTTGCCTGCCTCAAATATTTCTGCAGCAAACAGCAGCAAAGAAGAGATTTAATGCTCTTCTATGTGAAAAACGACCTCCTCCAGCACAGAGAAATAACATGAGCTAAAACCGTCATTCAGCGATGCTCCCGGTATTTACTGCGTGAAACAAGAAGGGCGTTTGTGGCATCAAGATCTATGAGGATCTCTGTAGATGTGCACACAAACTGTAACTCAAAACGTCTGCACTTTTCAAAGCCTTAAGTGGTAGGGCAAAATTCTAGCAGGGACTAAGCGTCCGTTCGACTTTGTAAATTCACATTGAAGACAAACCTCAGAGCAATGCAATGATACCTTTTGCGGGCTTCTATCCTGTACCACCCCCGTTTTATTTTGAGCGTGCTGTATATACATTTTGCAACAGAACATGTTCTGAATAGCTGTGGGAGTCCCAGAGAAGCAGCGGTCCCTGAGATGAGATGTGGCCAGCCGGCTGAGGGGTGACTCCCTGCAGCACATTGCTCCACGGGTCCCCTACAGGGACTGGGAACCGCTGCCTCGCGTGGAATAATGCTTTGCACCACGGAAGGCAGCACTTCTGCCACTTTGCTGTGCACAGATGTTGCCATCAGCCAACAAGGAGCCACTTGTTACCGTAGGAAACAGCTGCTGCTGTGCTCAGCCCCGTGCCCTCAGCATGCACCACGCTCCCCCCACAGCACTGATACCCCCCCAAGCACCTTTCTGCATTGCTCTGTGCAGGCAACCGAAGGCAGGCTATCCCTGCAGCAGCATGATGCAGCTCAGCCCGAGGAGAACACGGTGACAAGGCACTATTTCTGCTCTTTCTGCTGCTCAGGAGTGTGCCGGGACTGACGTCAGGTCGCTGTTGCCAGGCATTGGGAGCACACGCGCTGCCTGGAGCAGAGCTCAAGCAACCAACCGGGCAAAAGAAAATAAAATTACTTGCTGGCAACTGGTAACGCTCTGTAGAGGGTAAGAAAAAGCCCTCTGCCTTCCTACTCTTCTGGATTTTAATTAGTGAGTTTAGTATAGAAGTCCAAAAGGCACAGATTGTCAACACTCTGCCCAAATAGTACTATCTCTAACACAGCAGTCTAGAAACTGATTTATTCATCAAAACTGCACCGCACGAAAGGCAGGCAGACAATTACAGTCTTGTTTTACTGACAGCAAGACTGATCTGAGCAAGACAAAGTATCTGACCCAACACCAGCTTTCACAGGGGAGGGTTAAGCACTGCAGGACTCCAGGATCAGGCCCACATTCTTTCATTAACACGTGCAGGAACACAAAGAGGTGACAGCCTGGCACGTTAGTTCAGTCTCGAGATATAAACTGCACACACCGAGGCTGCAGCATAACGAATGAAAAGCTGCACAGAAAGGACGGAGTCTTTTGTCCTAAGAGAATATTTTTGTGTGTGTTCTCACGTGCAATCTGTAATTCCTTGTCCGAAGTCTGCACTAGAAAGCAAACGGGCATGCTGGATCTCAGCTGCTGCACATCAGCCCCCCTCGGCTGCCTTCGTGCTGACACCTCTCAGGCCTCTGAACGTTTCTCAGTTGTTAAAATACAAATCCGTCAGCTAAGGGACCAGCTCCACTCTCTTCTGCCTGGAGATTTAGCTCCTTGGTTTCAGTGAGTACCAGATGGGATGACTAATTCAGAGGTAGCAGTTCAATATATTGTTTGAGGGGAGGAAAGCAGAAGCAGACTTGATCTGCAATTTGATGAAGCCATCCCCAGCCCTATAAACATGGAAGTGTTTGTTTCAGCTCGGCAGGCAACAGACAGATCTCCTGGTGAGGCGCACAATTGTCTTGCCTGGCCTAAGGGACTCTGCATTCTTTCTTCTAAGATAGGGAATGAAAATTCATGGAGCTTTATCTGCCACTTGGCTCTTTCCAGCTTTTGCCCTTTTAGGAAGAAGTCAGTTAGGTTCATATGCAAGCGGTGATTACAAAATGCACTGTGGGGAACTATTTTTCACCAGGCTACAGCCTCCCCCATCCAAAGGGAGATCTAATACAAAAGGCTCAAGGATATCTGCTCCTATTTCAGGCAATAGGTTTAATTTCTTAAACAAGTATTCCGGCCTCATTAACAGCACTGCTGTAGTAGCACAGCATAATGAGCCAGTATAAAATCTGTTAAACTTTGTTCAGATGGAATCAAGGACTAAAAAAGACTAAACTCTTGATAACAGACTGCTGGAGATGATGCAAATCAGTAAAAGTTCTACAGGGAGGAAGAGAGCAGTAAAAGTTTCTATCACCTGAGCTCTAAAAAAAAAAACATTATTGCCTTCTTACAACACAGAGGAAGGAATGCAGGACAAACCTGGATCACCTTGAGTGGTATCCAAAAAAAAACCAGCAGCACAGTGAGTCCTGGCAGAGTCCACTTGAGAATCAAGTAGAGTATACACCTAAAAATGTTCCGGCTTTCTATTTACGTCAATTTTGGCAAGCTTCCTTCTCTGAAATTACATAAGATTAATGCATTCGTACGATGTATTGTCTCCTCCATCATTGCTTTAAGGCTGCCACGATCTCAGATTATTATCATCTCTCCTTTCCTTCACCTGTCACTGCAGAACTGGCGTTTCAGGGGCCGGCAGAATAAGGCTCTTTCCAGCTCTTTCCCTATACGCAAAATCCAGCCCAGCACCCTCACGTCTGCTTTCAGGCAGAATTCACAATTCTGCTCAGTCTCTGGTTTGTGAGGAACTGATCACAAACAAAGCAGCTGGTCCTACCTTTTTGGTGCAAGCTGTGCTGTAGGACCTACACCCAGTCTATTAACTACCGAACCATTATTTCTATCAGCCAACAAATTTAAGCTGGGAATGTTGCTAAATCTGTTATTAAGAGCTCGGTTACAAGGAGTTTTAAGGCTTTGGAGGAATCCCAAGTTCAAGCCTTCATATTTCTGTTTCAGAAAAGATTATTTTAGCTCTGATCCCACCTGCTGCAGATCACTGCATTCCCTGAAAGAGCTCATTTGGACGTTGTTTGCGTCAATCAGGCTGGGCTGCTTTCTTCCAGGGGACGGGCGCTTGGTGGCACTAGAGCTCACATAAGGGAAAGTACAGATAGAGATGAATCAGCAGCGTTTCACTGTTCATGTAGTTGATGCAGAGTGTCATCTAGAAGGGTTTGCTCTGTTCCAGAGGTAACATTGCTCAATGAGCTCTGAAGTCTGGCTCTGCACTTTCTTTGAAAATATATGTGCTCTATAATTTTAAGTGAAATGCGATCCACTCCCTGCTCCCTGCAATCTTCTCTGAAGTCTCCGCAGGACTTAGAACAGTGAACTCTCACGACACGGGAGGAAATTGAACAACTTATCTCATTTTCAGTGCCAGAAGTACAGCGAACACTTCACAGACAAGCAGAAATTATTTCTGCCATCTTATAATTACAGAGGCTGATCTTGCAATCTGCCCTTAATATTAGCAGGAAGCCTGATTAGTTTTTGGTGGACTCGACACATTCTGCAGGAGCCCCTGCATACAAATGTGCTAGCAGCATGAGTCTGTAAGAACATGGGAGTTGCTATTAGACGGATAGCCTAAATCATAGCTTTGTTCTGGTTAAATATTACCTTTTCATTTAGGTTAACAAAATATTTGTCACTGCTTCAGTTCACTAGAACAAGTCTTAGATGCATATGACCAAAACTTCAATTAGAAAGGATGAGATCTGAGCATGAAGCTACATTTGGTGACATGAGCACTCTTCTTAGAGCAGCACCGTATGTCAGACGTAATGAATTACAAGGTAGTCTAAGAAAACGTCTCCTTTCAAAATAAAAATAACTGAACGCTGTCTACCAACTTCGTAATACACAAATTCACAGGATTTATATATGACATTCGTCACAGATGGATGTTTATAATACAAAGGGAACAAGCACTCAGGAGACCACGGCAGGCTTTGTAGAACTACACCACGCAATGACTACGCAAGTGGCGCTGGACCTGCCCCATGCAGTGCAGCCAGCACTGCAGTCATGACGGCAGAGGATTTTATTTCAAAATCACTTCTTCTAATCCTCTGAAACCTGCTTGTCAATACTGTGAAAAGCCAGTGTCTTTTATAACTTCACATCGAATGAGTCTGAGGGACTTGCAAATCTCAAGGAAATTCAACAGCCTAACAGTCTCCTTCTTCTCAGTGCCAAATTGATTCAGCAATATCCAGCAGCTGCTGCAGAACATGTTCGATGACTTTGCGAAGTTACTAACACAGTACGATGCTACAGAGTGCCGAAATCCCCGGCTAGCTCCTTTTTATATGCAACAGAGCCTTTTAACTCACAAAATCACTAAAAAGTTTTTCTGGACTACGCAATGGGTGACTGAGCAGGGGATTTGTGCTATCCAAAGTTTCCCACCCTTCGTGGGCTGACTGTCGCTTTCAGATCAGCAGCCATTCTAGCGCTGTGTCTGAATATGATTGCCGTCTCCAATTATCATAAAGTAAGGAGGCTTAACGAGACAGACAGAGCCCAATTTAAACCTCACTGCAGCAGAGACTGCAGCAATGGATGGGACACACCCTGTTAAAGATGCAGTACAGCGTTTCTGCCCTTCAAGCTTACTTCATCCCCTTTGCTGCAACGCTGTCGACAAACACAAAGCTTAACCCTTCTCAGAGCAAGCTGCCTCAGACAAGCAGGCACTGAGCTGTGCAGCATTTAAGCTAAACCCACCAGAATATAAATGATCTATATTCACTAAAGATACCCTCCCTGCCTCAAAACAAAGCCTCAAAACGTGTGCATGTGTCTGTCTATAAATGCAAGTGTAAAGAATATTTTGGTTTGCTGCTTTTCACATATTCATGCTTCCTCTGTGGCAAGCACTTCCTAAACGCCTGCTTGAGAATCCTAATTCCTGGATCTTCGCTGCAAAGACCCGATACAAGGCTGGCATGACAGTGCAATTTTCCCCAAGCCATCCTGGCTATATGGCAAGCTAAGGCACAGGTTCCACCCAAATTCTCTTATAAGCTTCGGTGAAACTTTGTTGAAAGTGTTATTTGCAGTTCACTGAAAAAAAATGCAATTTTTGGTAGAAAATCAGCTCTTTGTAAATTCAGGTCACCCTCAGTAAACAGTTGACTCAGAAGGGTGACGGAAAAGCAGAACTTTGCTGAATCTAAAGCAGAGAAACATTTTCTAAAGGAACGCCTTTGACTTTTCATTTCACAACTGATCTCAATTTTTTCCAACATCAAAATGTCGCCTGCCTCAGGTTACCACACAAAGCAATTTATTACACTCACATCTTTAGCTTTGATTGCCGTTGTTCTTTGCCACTGACTAACGCTCCTGTGCAAGGATTTAAGGAAACCCAGAGCAAATATTTTGTAGTTCACCTGTTCTAGGTTGTCTGTCACTGGCTTGCAAGAGAGCTGCTGTAGACAAATTATCAGAGCGCCAGAGGTCAGACCTATCTGAATTTGGGAAGAGCCGAAGCAGCACTATCGCTACTCCCCTGTGAAGGGCAGCCCAGATTCTGAGAGCACGCCGCGAGAGACCTGCGGGACTTTATTAATGACTACGCAGTGTGGACAAGAGGGAAGTGGTGCAGGACCGTAGGGCTTGCTGTTCTGTTTCAGAGCCCAGATCGCTGCCTTCCATCCACCCCTAACTGCATTAACAGCCTAATTGCCGGAGGCTGCTGGGGGGGAAAACATAAAGACAAACTATAATGAAGCATGGAGTAAAGCAATGACATTCTTTTTAGAGAATGTCCAGTTACAGAGGAAAAAGATGTCATGTCAAAACACAAACAAGAATGTCATCGAGCCCTTATGCATAAACCAGGCACGCATACCTAATGGAGAAATGTATGGTTTTTTGTATTGACATCGATGCCTACCAGTAATGGAAATAAAAATCTGTCAGTAGCTTCTCAGTGCCCTTGCTTGTCTGTAACAGCTCCACGGGTAATAACTACTGTCTCCCTGCTGACAGCTGAAGCACCGGATCCTCCTTGCTTTAAACAGAATGAAAATAAAGTACAGTGCTTTCTGTTAAGCAGGGGGGTCTGATTCTTCTCTTCCAGAGAGGTAATTTAGCAAGGATTCAGTCAAGCTAGTGGAATCAGTGGTGGTTATATAGACATACGAGAGAGATTCAAAGCAGTCTGTGTCATGTAAGGCTGCTGTACGTTTTTATACCTATATTTAGAGATATCTTTCACAATAACTGTGCCAGTGAAAGCAAGCCCTTGTCTACTAATAGAGGTTATTGGCTACAGGACTTGGGGCTGTGGGCTGGAACAGTAAGGAAGCAAAATGACAGACTCCTTTGGATCATAGTTGAGGACATGAGCACTTAAGATCCAGGCTACGCACACACATTTACTTCTGCATGTATAGGTCCTTTGCTTTCAAGCTGAATCTGAAAGAAGTCTGTCTGAACACAGATCTAAGCTTTAGAGGTAAGAGACCTAGATATAGATATTCCTGGTCTCTTCAGTGAGCTTTGGGAGTGCAAACAAGTGATTAGGGCAGGAACTATTGATCATCTGAGTCAGACACAACTTTTGCTTACTTTGACCTTGTGAATTTCAGAATTCTGCCCCAGTGCCCAGGATGTATTTTTGCAAGCTGCACAATCTACTTGGCTCTCCACCCAGTTTTTCACCTCCAGTCCTTATCTGAAGCTTATGCCAGAATTTATGGCTACATGCCTTTTAATTCTCCTGGATGCGATTAGCTGCTGTGTCAAAGTAAGATGATGCATAGGTATTCTTTCAAGACCAGTGAAGCTGCAGTACTAATTCATTTAAGGCATTGTAAATCACGTTAGCAAGATGTACAAAGGCACTGGCATTAAAGAAAAAGTCCAGATACCCCTGATGCTACTCATTAGGTATGCTGTCTGCCCAGTATTTCCTGAATAATGTATCAGAGATACCTTTCAATGCTGAACTCCCGAAGTCTCAGACATGCAGGCTCTTCAGCATTTTAGCCTTTTCCTTACCTATCCTAGTTCTAAAAATAAAATTAAAATTCCAAACAATTTGCATGACATCATATAATTCGGTTTAAAATGGGAACTGTTCCGGATGAGATTTGATAGTACACTGAGATGATTGGTACAGAAAGAAATACATACCACATAGGACAAGTATCATGAAACAATGTGGTAGAAAAAGTGAATCTGCTTTAAACAAGTCCTCCTCTTTTCTGTAGTTCTTTGGTAGAGAAATAAAGGCCACCTAAAGGCAAAGGATTCAGCTTGGATAAGGCACTATTTCCCAATCAATAATAGTAATAACATGCAGCAACCTTTGGCTTCTCATCCTCAGAATACTAACGCTCAAAACCTAAAGGTTTGTAGCTTGCTATGTTGTCCTGGTTTCAGCTGGAAGAGGTTTAATTTTCCTCCTAGGAGCTGATATGGAGCCGTGCTTTGGATTTAGGATGAGAATAATGTTGATAACACGCTGATGTTTTAATGTTGCAGAGCAGTGCTTACACTAAGCCAAGGACTTTTCAGCTTCTCACACCGCCCTGCCAGCGAGGAGGCTGCGGGTGCACAAGGAGCTGGGAGGGGACAGAAGCAGGACAGCTGACCCCAGATGGCCAAAGGGATATTCCACATCATGTAGACACGCTGAACAATTATATGGGGGGTGTGGGGACCACCGCTCAGGGATGGGATGGGCATCAGTCTGCTGGTGGTGAGCAATTGCATTATGCATCACCTGCTTTGTGGATATCATATTATTTCTCTTCCTTCTGTCCTGTTAACTGTCTGTATCTCAACCCACAAGCTTTTACTGTTTTCCCCCATTCTCTCCCCCATCCTACCTAGGGGTGCGGGGAGCAAACAGCTGTGTGGCACTGAGCTGCCTGCCAGGTTAAACCACAACAAACCTAAAGACTATCTAAACCAAAATCGAAATGTCTGAATCACCACCATTAGTTCTGCCTACTGAAAAAAGTGGGTAAGGGTGGGAGTGGGGGAGAGACAGAGAAAGAGAAGAGAAGAACCAGGAAAAGGCATTTATTTCCAAAAGAATAGAGTTGCTTGGTATATTGACATGCCTGATATGAAAGGTCAATTTGTTTGCTGTTATCTGCAAACACACAAGTGTCATGTTTTGCCGTCACTGTTGATCACTAGACAATTCACACTGACATTTCTGCAGACATGCCACAGCTACGATAGACAAAAATGATCTTGTGAAAGACAAGGCCAAATCCCTCTTGAACCTATTCTTATAAAACATCCTTTGACTAAAATAGAAGCAAGCAAGATTTGGCCTACGGTGACTTGGTACTAAAAATTTAAATCCTGTAGGATGATTCTTGATAATTCAGATGTTTTATAAACTTTCTTACCGTGGCTCTGTGTTCTATGGTTAGATATCCCCCCTTCCTTTAGAAATAATGGAAGAGGTTTGAGCTGAAATGCAACGTTTACTGGAACATGGTGGTTCAAAGCAGCTGAAGCTGAGAACATGTTAGCAGCCTCATGAGACAAGCCTCTCTCCCTCAAACGCTTTTTCTTTCATGTCTGTTAACCCACCTGTTATTAAAATACAGGTTCATCACAGCTTCAGACCCAACTCAGAGTTCTCGCTTCTGTTTCTGCAACTGTTTTGCATTTCAAAGGAACACATTTGTTATCAATTTGAACAAGTAAAATATAGGAAGCATTAGGTGCAGAAAAGAGAAGTAAGGACACTTAGGCATGCAGAAATAAGCATTGCTGAGCACTGAAACACAGTACTGAATATGCAGATACTTAGAAGAGAAAGTTAATTTAATGTCAGCTGTGGTCCTCAGCCACTGCTGTACTTAAAAGCACTGTCATGGCAGCTCAAAATTTTCCAAGCATTTATGACCGTTCTGTAGGGGAATGTGGGGGTGCACAGAGACATCCTCGACTCCACACAAGCCTCCTGATGACTTAGTAAGAGATTAGGAACATAAACAGTCTTCTGAATTGGGCAGAATAGTTGAAAAAGCCCCCAGTAACTCTAATGAATTCAGGCAGGTTTATGTGAGGGCCTAATTAAAAGTCCATAGAAATCAATAAAAAGTCTTACTTTCTTTAGTTAATTTAGGTTCCAGTAATTTATCAGGACAGACTGCTGATGAAGATGGAGTTAAACAATTATGGGTGAGATCAGATTCAACACTGCTATCTGATTTCTTATATGGATACTATGTTATTTTGTGGGGTTGTAAGGCAGGACAATAGTATCAGTTAATGGGTGACAACCTAACAGGTTCAGATTGGCCTTCCTTTTACCGTACTGTGCCATTTTGGACAAAACTTCTACCATTATTTGTTTACCTTATCAATTTAAAACACGATCTCTGTGGCAATCTGTGCTCATACAGCTCCTCCTATAAAACTTTCAAATATCTGTATTTCATTTTCAGCCATTCTGTATTACCTTCTGTGAACACTGGAAGGGCCCTCAAGAATTATCAGTGTCAAAATGCCACAGGTAAGAATGTCCTTAAGTCACAATTGAGAAACAGACTGAGCAAAATAAAATGTTCACATTTACACACCCAAGGGAAGGACAGAAATCATGATTATGGCATGTTAGAAGATGCCTTAAATTGTTCACCCCCATCAAAACTGCACTGAGTGCAAGATTGCTTGCAGCTACGTAAAATAATGATAATCAATTCTTCACCAGTGTATACTGGGGTACTGTGTCCAATGATATTGGCCAATGAAGATGCAATGTTATGTTTTTCTGATATGAAATTCTTTTTGTCTCATACAGTGTAGTAAGAAATGCTGAAATTTCTGGTTGTGCCAGCCTTATCACTTAACAAGGTGTTTAAACAAACACATTCCAGCACAAGATTGTGTGAACAGGCCGTTTTTAAAACCAGAGAGCTGAGATGCAGGGAGACACTACTTTATTTTTAAATCGCATTTGCATCCAAAATCACAGCTTGCAGCCACATCTGCTGAACCCACAACAGCAATTGCCCTTGTAACATGATCTGCAGACTTTTAAAAACCAGCCCATTGATTAGCTGCAGGACATGATTTTATTTATTTATTTATTTGTGCCTGGAGCAGCACACTTAATCAATAAACACTGGCAAAAATCTGGGAAAAAAAGCAGCAGTAATCTAATATCAGCGGCGACTTCTGTGCATAAAGCTACTAATCAAATTGGCTTTCATGACTACCGAGAATGAAATTTAACCTTAAATATGACTCTAAGTTACTTCGGAAGACTGCAAGTAATTATGTTCTACATAGCTTCCTTCTTGACATCATGCATTACTTCTGCTACGGAGGTACACTGGAGTCTTGTCCTAAGCCAACAAAACAATGTGAGATACCAAATACCCATTAAAATAAAAGCAAGATAAGGTAGCTGGAAAAGTAATCTAAATTGGGCTGAAACACTCCAGTAAAAAGCTTTTGAAGGAAACAGCACAACCAAATAGGTAGACCAGGTGTCTGAAGGTACATCAGCCAGGGTTTTGTTCCTGTTTTTTTGGAAGGTAGGGGCTAATTAGAGCAGCCTCAGGATGCTTAGATTCTGTTTTACTCTCTGGGCAGAAAGGCAGACTCATAACCAGGCCACTGCATAGGAGAAGGGAACTGAAAGTCAGGACACCTGAGGGGTATTTCACAAGGTGTAATGGTAGAACAGTCACTTCAGAGCAGAGCACAAAACGCAGCAACCCCAGCTTAACTTCCTATAAACTACAAACATGAGCATGTGCAAGTATCGTTACTGGTGGCTTTTTATCTCTTAAAAGGAATAGCAGCAAAGCCGTGCACTAATAACATTAGCTGGTGTCTGATATTGGGCCTTAGCCTGCCATCTTTCCAATCAATGGCAAAATTCCTGCTGGATGCAAAGGTGGCAGATTGGGCTCATTAAATTTTGAGTAAATTCACAGCAGCAAGCTCTGCATGAACCTCTCTTCAGCTATTGTTCATGCTGTAATCAGGCATATCCATCACACAGCTTTGCATCTGTCTGTGTCTTTCCCTCACCCAAACCTCTTCCCTCATGTCTGCATGGACAATGGGCGTGCTGACCCTATAGGTCTCTTCCATAGGAGATAACTGCATCTGGGAATACGCCTTTGTTCCTAACTTATATTATAGTGTGGACACGACTGCGGTTAGCATATGGCATTTGCTAATGGTCCCTCCTACCCTACATTAAGTTATACATTATAACTTAATAGAGATGATGTCTATATCCCTTAACAAATTGAATTTAAAATGTTGCTGCAGCTGCACGTATAATAGAATCTACAAACTCTTCAGTAACCTACTTAATTATAAGCTTTATTTTAGCCAGTAATAGAAGGTGCACAAGGATGTGCAGAATTCGGGGCTATGGCCGAGTAGCCACCTGCCTTTTACAATATCACTTTGTATCAAAAATCAAACACACTCGCCTTGTCTCTGTGATTAATGTAAATACGTACTCATTCAACAACATCTCTCTATTTTTTTTTTTTTTAAGAACCAACAGTTACAGATCACAAGAACAAGGTATTTCAGGGGTAACAATGTTGATGTAAAACTCCAGACAACTAAATTCACCTTTCCACTCTCCCAGGAACATTCTCAGAAAATCACAGCCATGACTACAAAGATCTTTAGGACTACAAAATTGCTAAAATGTGCTTTGTGGAAATCACAGAAATGCACGAAAGCATGTTAGATAATTAACTCTTTGATAGTCCAGGGTATTTATGAGTGCAATTCCCACGTGCTGGACAAGGATAATGGGGTGCCATCACCTTACAGAGAGGTGATGAGGATACATGTACTAAGATTCTGTGCAGTTCTGAGACTACAGAAACAGGAGCCAGATGGTTCACACACTGAAAAGTGTTCAATTAAAGCTTTATATTTTTTAAAGTGAGGCTCGTGCTTACATCTATTTAAACCAGTATGTACATGATAGTTTATCCAAGCTATTCTGCCAATATAACACCAGATACACAGCGAAACAAGACTAAAATATACCTGTTATACCCAACAGATCCACTATGACGAGCTCTAGCAAATTTCTTGGTGCTGCAATTTCAGCTAACACATGATGTCCACGTAGGTGCACGGCACATCCTTACAACAGCTTGCAACCGATTCTACTACCTGCCGATGCATCTGTTTTGTACCTGATGTTAATGTGGTCTATAAATGAAGCCGCACACTCATGCATTTTTCTCCCTTCATCCAAGCCACCAGGACAACAAAGAGATGGCATAAATAATTCACAGTATGCTACCAAGAAAAACAAAGCTATAGCACTTACCTATCATCTTAGCTGCAGTACTGGTCCAGCAATGCAACTGGTAAGTGCTCGATCTTGAAAACCGCTGTGGTTGGAATGATCGTGGAAGCCAACATTTGAAGAATCTGAAGTTAACCTGCCCAAAACAAAATCCCACTGAGTGTCCTTATATTTATTGTTATGACAGTAACAAATTGAAAGACTTAGACAAAGCCTCAAATGAACTCCCACCTTCTGTGGGAACTAACATACACGTGTCTGCCACAGACGCCTGCCATACTGACACGTTTGGCTCTGAAGCTCAGATTCAAACTTTAGCTCTGGGTGCTTGGACATCAATGAGCGTTGTCTAACGTGCAGACAGACAGACCCCTAACTTTGTATTGTTTGTTCTGCTTCCTGTCCAATGAATTAATTTCATGTAATGAAAAGTTGTTTCAAATTCCTGTCCCAATTCCAGACCTCTGATCCCATAAGAGGCATATATATATACCCTATATATATACCCTATATATAAAGGGGCTCCCACGTACTAGATCACACATGTTGTTCCACAACAAATGATGTTATGCACAAAGGAGCCTCAGATCCCAACAGAACATAAAGCTTTTTCTAAGTTGGGCTGGTGGAAGATAAAATAAGTATCTGGGCATGTGTAGGGATTCTTATGGGTCCCATCTGTAACTCCCCAGACCAAGAGGTAGTTTGTGTGAGCTGTACATGTGAGCCCTTTTAGCACACAGTGCAGCCAAACCTTGCAAATCTCCATCTGCATTAGTGACTGCAGCAAGGGCTCAGATGGCAGACATTTATTCCAATTATTCATGGGATGGCAAGCCAATTTTGTGCCTTGTTAAGTAAATTACTCCTTTAATAGGATAGGTTTACATATCTGGTGTACTAGCCCGGGGAAAGAGTTTTCATTTTGCACATAATCATTCCAAACGTTGACAGACTACAGGAAAGGCTAGCAAGTATTGTCTATTCAGGACACTGATCAGAATCTTAACCAAAATCAGTAATCAAATAATTAACATAAGACTAACAAACACGTCCTTGTTTTGGTCTCACTTTGCAGTGGTGTAATTTTGGAACAACTTATAAGGAGCTAGATGACTGTAGTCTTTATATAAGCAAATGCAATAGGCCCATCTTTAGAAAACACTGCCAGTATGGCTTAAACATTCTTTAACTACTTTTTAGGTAGGCCAATCCAAATTTCTTCTTTCTTACCTGATTAGTATTCATAATGCATTTTGAGATCTGTAGATGAAAAATACAAAAGAAAGACAACGTTTTACTCTACTATTAGTCAATGAAACATAGAAACACACATTGAAATTAAATTGCTGGAAAAACCTTGATGCTGCTTCTCCCCTTTCCTTTTCTCCATCCTTTAATTCCACTTCTTTGATAAACTCCTACATTTCAAGAGCCAGGTCTTTAATACTCCTCTTGTAGCTACACAACGTGCGCTATGAATGATCTGCCCATTAGCTACAGGAGAAGATTCATAGGCTTCAGTTCCAAGTGTTCTAAGGCAGTTTACTAGGCTCAGAGACTTCGATGGGAAGTGTGGGAGGAAGACAGAAGGGAAGACCTGCAGTCCTCCTACACACACTCCTTATTAACTTGAGTAATCCCCTTAGAGCTATCCAAATGAAATGCTGAAGCCTGATAAAACCGATGTTACAGGCAGATAGATACTTCTGTCTATATAAATAACTTTATGAAAACTGCAGAACTTGACAAGAAAGATTTCCTAATTCAAGCCTCCCCTCCTCTTGTCGTTCTACAAGGAAAATGACTTATTCATTATGTAACATCTGCATATCCCTAAAGATGTGCAGCTAGGAATGGCTGGGATAAAAATAGATCTGAAAAAGGAAACAATAAGTATGTGAGCAGATGCTGGAACACAGGCTGGTAAAAGAAAGTTTTTTTCCCCTGTTTTTCCAAACAGCAGCTCCTGGAGTAGCCAGGACTTCAGAGCTCAGAAACAAGTTCTCAAGTTATTATCACTCTAGTAGATTTCCCACCAAAATTATGTTCCCAAACATGTTGGGATACGGACATGATAGGACTCAGAGTGGGTTTGCGCCAAGGCCAACTGGCTAAATTTAGATTTGTAGCTAGCAGCAAGCACTGAACTAGAATTAATGCTAGAGTTAGAAGCAGCAGGGACTGATGATTGAGATTTTTTTAATTTTTATTTCTTTTTGTGTACCTAATAAACCCTGCTGGTCTCATGGCTCTATTTTAAGGTGAAGATTTTAGGCTAGGAAAAGCCAACGAGCCAGACTTATTGTGGGGCTGGCTACAATTGGCCTTGCTTTTTCATAAACATTGGAGGACGAGGAGCTGACTTTGAGTGGCTCATTAAATAATGGAATGTTTTCCCTTGCATATATTTCAACCATTTAATGCATTTTAGAATCAATTAGTGTGAGCCCATGGGGGAAAAAATAGAAAACCTAATGGTATTAAATGCAGAATTTGGACTGCATGCTGTAAACAGTACAGGGCATTAAACACTAAAGGAAAAGAATAAAATAAGTATATTAGTATAATATTTTGGTATATTTGTATGAATCTACAAGTGTTCTGGAAAAAAAAACTATGATCATAATTAAAAGGCTTCTTTGTAACAGACAGATACAAATGAAATAATACCCAGCATTATGAAATTTCAAGCCCCAGTTTTAAAAATATAGCAAGCCCAAAGAACTTCTAAAGCAGAAGTTAATTTTAAAAAGATTACATATAGAAGTTCTGAACAAATTAAAACAGGATTTTAAAATAGTTAGTATGAGCTTATCTTAAGACAAAGTAGTGCTAATATCTTTGTACTGATATGGAGGAGGTAAGGCTATAGGGGAGTTCAATATAGAGCTGTAAGGCACAAAGCAATGAGTCATCATCCACTGGCTCAAACAAGTACTTAGATTTTCAGGAGACCAGGACCATCACATTTATGAAATTCCTATCAGGTAGTGCAGATGTGAATGTTTAAAGAGCACTAATGCTTGAGAGAACAGTGAAACACTGATGGAAGCTTTGTCTATGCTGGTCATCAGCGTTCAGCCAGCACCCATTTCTCCCCAAGCCCCTGCTTCTGTAAAACAACCACAGTCCTGCACATGCTTCACCTCCCTGCAGAGCATCCTCCCTAAAGCTGCATGCTGGGCAGTTCTGAAGAGTTTTACCAACAAGTTCTGCAGCAACCCCTAAGGAAAAAGAGGTTAGAGGAATAGCTTGTACAGCAGGCAGCGGAAAGCAGCAGTACAAAGTACTTTATTGCTGCTTATTTCTGCAAAAAAAAAAAAAACAAAAAAAAAATCATGTCTCTCCCCCACACCCCAGCCCTTCTTCCAAGAAATGTCTGCCCGCTGGATAATAATTGCTGATTCAATGCTCAGTAGGGCTCCTTTAAAGAAGAAAATTGCTGCAGCACTCACTGTATTCATCAAATATTATTGCTGCTCTCTAGAGGAATGGGAAGATCTATTATCAAAGAAATAGATTCAGCATCACCTTATGGTGGCTATAGCTTTAAAAAAAAAATTATAAAGCAATGTCTTCCTTTGGTTGGGACCCAGAAGGGGAACAAAAACGACAGAGAGAGGAGAAAGGGCTAGAGATAAAGAGGCTGCGCTGTCTCCACCAGTCTCACTGCGGGTGCCTAGGAAAGCCTGGAGGTTCAGAGAGGAGCAGGCGCTGCAGGAGTGACTCAGCAGCCTCCTGCGGCAGAGGGGGGCTGGCAGCAGCCACCGCCCCTCCCCGGCTGCCAGCACCAGGCCTGCCCGTCCCTGGGAGCCATCGCTGCAGGAGACATTGCAGCCAAGCCGGAGCCACTCACACAGAGAGCTGGTCTCCTCCTGTCCAGAAATCTCCCTGCAAATAATCGCAGAGTCACAGCTCCCTCCGTTGCCTCCCCAGGGTCTGCTCCAGGGAAAGCATCAAAGCTGCCCCCCCCCAGCCCGTTATCTCCCCACCGCAGTCAGGAGAAGCGACTCTGCTCCCTCCGAGCTGCAGAAAAGCCATTAACTCCCACTGCCACGCTCACCTCCCACTCACGGGGAGCAGCTGAGCAGCTGACGCCTCCTCTCCTACACCCCATCTCCCCTGCGGCTGTACACCAGTGCCTTCACTACCTTGCACAGGATAGAAAAGGAACAGCAGGGCCACGAAGCGCTGCACGTCCAGCCCCACACACCTACCGCTGCTCTCCAGCAGGAGGCACCTAAAGGTGCAGGTGGGAAAGGAGTCGCAAGCTTCCTTTGTCACCCAACAGTTGCTCTGTGTGCAAGGCTGGTTGCAGGCGGAGAACTTAATCCCCCTCCATGCAGACCGGAGTTGGAGACTGGGCTCTTCCCACTCCCACGGGGGACGTGCTCTCCGTTCCTGCAATCTGGGCTCAGTGGGAGAAGCACTCGGTGTCCACAAACACTGCCTTGAATGCAGCGCTTGGCGAAGGCTGTGGGAGGCAAGGGAGAAGAGACACACAATTGTACAAAGCCCACGCGCTCACTTCTCAGCCCTTTGCTCAGTTTCTGCTAGGTCTGTCCTGATTTCCCACCTGTTGGCACCCCACCTCTCTA
Organism: Anser cygnoides; assembly: GCF_040182565.1. Classification (NCBI taxonomy): domain Eukaryota; kingdom Metazoa; phylum Chordata; class Aves; order Anseriformes; family Anatidae; genus Anser; species Anser cygnoides. The sequence goes on along the minus strand of NC_089898.1, from coordinate 2,848,120 downwards.
TTCCTGATTTAACACCTCCCTCTTTTGTATGTTGTCTATTTACCCCTCTCCCCCAAAATGAACATTTTCTTCCTGCTTCCCCCCCAGTTTCACCTGAACCTCCTCTCGGGGCACTCAGAAAAGAACACCTTCCTGGGCTAAAACTGTTCCGATCCCACGGATACTCCCATCACCCCATTTTGCTGCATCATTTTTAGCTACTCTGGGGAAGAATTTTATGCAGTATCAATCACAAACACTAGCTCTTGGGGTGAGGTCTGGCAGTGATAAGGCCACTGAAAACTTCTGTTAACTATACGGAAGTTGGTGCAGAGCACTCACTGCTCCTGGATACGAAAGAGGCTTGCCCTTTGCATATTTTTCTTGCTTTTAGCAGTTATGCTTCTGTCCAAAGGGAGCCTGGGACATGGTAGCTCCTCCTCTATGCGGGACTCTCCTCCTCTCTCCCTCCCTTCTCCTGGAAAGTTGCTGCAGTGCTGAACTTTTGCCAGGAACCGGACCTGCTGCAGAAGCAGCAGCTTCCCAGAGGGTGGAGAGAAGAGGCAGACTGAGTAATGCTTTCTCGAAGCTCCACTTGACAGCAGCCACTCAGACGATCACTTCTCCCTCTTCCTTCCCTTCCCTGCCTATAGCAGGGCTCTAACAATAAATTCCTGGTACAGGTAGAAATGCCAGGTCCTACCTCCACACCCCTGCAGTGACAGGCAGAGGACACTGCCAAGGGTTAATGCGAGAGGGGCTGCTCCTTCCTTTTCCATTTGGAAAAATGGTAAAATCCCCCTTTTCCCCATCCTCCCCCAAAGGACGCAGAGAAACTTTGCTTAAGTTCCCCTTAGGCTGCAGCTGCCTCTGCTGTCCCTGACACAGCAATCCTAGGCCCTTTATTTCACCTCATGCAGACAGATTCCTTGAAAAGTCCAAGAAAAAAATGTCTCGGCTGCCTTTCTGCCCTCTCCTCTCCCCCTAAATTGCAGCTCCACCGGGGTGAATTCCCAACAGGAGGCGCTGGCAGGGTGCACAGAGCTCCAAACGCTGCGGTCTGCCCCCAGGGAATTGCAAATCCCAAATTAACCCTTCCCTTGGGCCTTTTCCTTCCTCACTGTGCACAGCACTTCTCAGTCCAGAGCAGGCTGCTCCGAAGCGTGGCAAGCCTCCTGAAGGAATGATTTAGGTCAGATTATATGGATAGTAACTCTGCCCCTCAAGGCAAGCCCTAGATGCAGCTGAACAGTCTTGGCCAGCCTAAATGAAATCTGCAATGCGTTCTTTTTTCTGAGCACAGCAGTAGCAAGCCCTGGGGAGCACTGAACTCAGTAGGTCGCCTCCTGTTTCACTCCGGCTGCACTACTGGAAGAAATAACTCCTCCTTTCCTCCCCCTCACTCATCCCACACACATCCCCAAGGTGCACCTTCACCTCTCTGACCATGCTGAGCCTACAAAGGCGTTTGCTTTCTAGTGGCCACAGGAGCAGCTGGACCAGGGCTGCGAGCTGGCAGAATGGCTTCTCTTTTCTGCAGACTCACAGCAGCAGCCAATTTTCTCAACATCTGATCTCCAGGCTTACTGGTCTTAAACTCAAGCCTCAGATGCTCCCAGATTTAAAGATTGTGTTAGTTACAGGAACAACCCAGCTTGTGCCGCTTCTTTCCTCAGCTTACTGGAAATGCTGCCATGCTCACAAGTCATTTTAACAAATAAAACAGAGGACGTAGCCCAGCCTTACAGAGAGTTACGCGTCCTTAACTTTGATCTAACAGAAGCAGACATCGTGGATACTGTGACCGTTTCCTCTTTGCTCTCTTCACACACACACTCAAAAGATTAAAAAACAAGTTGCTTGTACCCACTATTGAAGTTAAAAAAGAAGAATTAATGAAAAACTGCTTTCCATCTTGAATATGCAACGGGTATTAAAAACAACTATGTATCTTTTCCTGAAATCATAAAAAAGCTTGGAACCTTTTTCCCAGTACTTCAAAGCAGAAGTACATCTTAGAGCTTGTACAAATTTCTTTAGTGAAATTTTTAAAAGCGTGTTCCTCCTGATGACAAACCATTATCTTAATGGATCAAGAAGTGCTACTTTAATGCTTTATTTTTATTACCATTGCCACACATTGTGGAGGCCCACAAGCACACTAGATACTGTACATATATAAATTCGGACAGAGTGCCTGCTATTGAGCACTTGCAATGTAATTAGGAAAGCATGATCTGGAAAGGAAAAATGGTAGCTGGAAATTTGAGGCATGGAAGATGAATTCTAAGCTGTTGCCTTCCAGAAGGAAGGAGCTGTAAATATTTCAGGAGTACCACCTGATTTCTTGATGACTACACAAAGAACTTCCTTAAATCTGGGTACAACCAGTTTTATTATATCTTGTAGCCCGTGAACGTAAAGGAAACATTTCCCAACAACACAGTAAAAGCAGATACACAAGGGATTATTCCTCTAAATAGTGACAGCATATAAACTACTCATACCACTTGTGAGGTGCCACTGAAAGCTGCCAGCCTCTGTAGCGTCACAGAACGTGGTGCAGTAATGCAGAGGTTAACTGTTACCATCCCATCTTGTGTTTAACATAGGAGGCTTGACTAGTTCCTGCTGGTGCTGAAAAGAAAAGAAAAATGTATCTTTGGGCAGATGAAATAAGCACATCTCCCTGTTCAGGACTGACTCATCAGAGCTGGATAACTAATATCTGATTGTACATCTACAGCACCTCAGCTTCTGGAGGCTGCTTAGAAAATGTGCTGAAGGAGAACATCCTCCAGCCACCATGGCAGCGCCTGTTTATCAGCCAGGCTCTGAGACGTGCCAACTGGCTCTCAGTTTCCTACTACAGCATGGCAACAGGCAATTTTTAATTGAAAGCTCCTCTCCCCAGCTAAACAAGTCCAGCATTCACAGCCTCCGAGCCTCTGCTAACCTGGGAATGTGGAAATCAGTTTTACTCTTCTGCTGGCATTCCCTGCTATAAATGACCGATGCTGGGCTAAGAAAGGTACTAAATGTTGTATATGGGATTCAGTTCTGAAACAACCACAGTCTCATAAAAATTTTAGATGCTCAGCACCGCTTAGGCGCAACAACAATGTTCTTGATTCTGATTTAGTAAATGTGCCAATCCTAGAAATTTTAGAAGTTATTCGGTCCTTTTGCCCAGAGGTCAGAGAATACCTTTACCAATTGAGAATTTCCAAGAATTACAGCTCAAAATACAGAACTGCCTGGGTTTATACTGCATGACCTGGTAGAGGTAGAGCAACTCAAGAGCAAGGGCTTGGTTTGACAGCTTAGTGAATTATAGACTTGACAAGAGATTGTAGGAAAGGGCTCTCTTCTGGTCATTTCTTGTTCGAGGTTCATTTCATCATTTTGATACCCATCTACCAGAAAAAAAAGTGCTCTTCAAGAGCATAAAACCATTACACTGATGTGCTGTAGGTCAGAAAGCTCAAACCAGCACTCAGCCTTCCCAAAGGTCACCCCATCTGGAATCAGGCAGGAACCAGGAGGCAGTGAGAATCCACCCATAAAACTCTTCACTGCAAGCAGCTTTTACACCGCTCCCCAGCTATATTGTTCTGAAAGGCAGAGTGCTGTGCTGAAAGGTGAAACGTGACCTTTCGTGTTTGCTTTCAGTATTTGAAATACGCTTGTTTAGCTTCACAAACATCCTCTTATAGATTCTACCAACAGAAGTAGATAAATGCAAGATAAAAGGATCTATCTGGCTACCTCATCTTTCCTAATACCCCGTCTACTCAATAGCTATTCTCTACAACATCAAGTGCTTTATGCTACCTCATAACAAACGGCCAAGTTACTCTCCTTGAAAAGCAAAGTTAATACAATTTCTAGTCAGTTCTGATGGCTGTGTTTGTGAATCAGCAGACCCTTGAAGATTTATCTTCTATCTTACTCTGGAGACCTAGAAACCGCGCTCATTTGAGCTGCTGCAGGAATTTCTCTGACTTGCAGAGCACCAGCTAGGTATAGGCAAATAATCTCCCACACTGCAGCCCATGCAAGTGCACCCCTTCTGCTGTCAGAGAGGAAGCGGAATCACTTAGAAGGTAACACAACCATCTGCTCAACAGCAACAACGACCCTGGAGATTTTGGAGTAATTAAAACAAACGACTGAGTAGCTTTTGGTAATGCCAAATAAGCAGGCTAGTTAGTTACAATGCTAGGCACTTCTGAAGTTATTTCAGGAATATTTCGCTTACACAAAAGCCAAACTCATGCTCCAAGTTTTTAGTAACCTGAGGGCTTTTAAAGGGTCTAATACCACCAGTCACCTGAAGGACTTAGAGGATAATATCAGGATAACAGAAATTTGAAGGAGTGGTGTGACAGATCCTGATCTAAGGAAGGTGATGATCGTGGAACACCCAAAGGCAGCAGGCACTGCTTAGTCCCTGCGCAGGGCTCCCTGAAGCACACCCGCATCATGCTCTCATTACTAACTGATCTGCCTGTGATTCATGAAGCTTCAGTGTTCCAGTTTAGCAGTTTCTTTTGCTTTTAAGCAATTTTTTCTCCCCCACATTCAAAAAGAGTTAACAGGTTTTTTTAATGGTAGTTGCTATTTCTCTGAAAAATTTGCACAAATAAGAAAAAACAGTAACTTCTCATCTGCCCTTAAGCAGTATAATCAAGAACACACTAATACATGCTACGAGAGCCTTACAGGCACTGTCAACCAGGCTGTTTAATTTACAAATAGTCCTGCATTAGAGTGGTGCAAAGCCGATTTCCCTCTAGGAGTAGTGCCAGAGATTAAACCTCTGCAGACCTCTGCAAATGCTTCAGTGAGGTTATATTAGCATAAAACTGGAGCACTGGGATGCATTCCCTATTCCATCGCACCCAGGCGTACGTCCTTGACTATCACCCTTGATTATCAAATACAATACCAAGAATCTGATTCATGCAAGAAGATCTGATGTAGGAAATTGGGTGCACGGGCTGCAGAAGTTCAATAATTTTTATTCATATGCTGCAGAGCTGAGCAACTTCAGCTCGCTGCTATGAAGCTTAACCATTCACCACACTGCAGTACAGTCAGACAGTTTTACTGCTCGCTTTCCATCTGTGTTTTATGGTCAGCTGTCCGTGCCAGACTACTAAATAATGGGATGCTTATATCTTGCTAAAAAATGCTTGCACTTCTGTGCATGGGAAGATTATATATATTAAAGGTAGAGGTGGCTTTATGTACACTCCACAAATTTTATTGGTACTTATGCAGTAAGAAGAATCTCATAAAATTTCAAAAAATAATTGAGTTACAGCAGATGAATTCCTCAACTCTTCTTCTAGATTCTGCAACCAAAGGAAGCACCCATCCTGGTAATGGAGAACTCAGACCATGCTTAAGTTCCTGCAGACCACAGACATAAGATCTCTCTGCCTTTCGATTATGCCTGCAGATCACAAATATATACGGGTTTTGACTCCCATTTTATCTTTATTGTCACGCATGATGGCAAGTTTTTGGAAGGAAACAGAGCCTCTGCCTGAGTTATGAGCCTTTCATATGCTCTTAACTGTATGCAGCCTCTTCCTTGCACTTATCACTAACAGTAACACTACATACACATAATTATCATCACTGAGCATTTAAAAGTGCAGTAGTGAGAGCTGGTCTCCCAGAACAACTCTCTGGTGCACACCAACACTTAGGGTTCACTTTGTCTTTGCCCCTTAACACAACTCGTACTGATGAGAATGTCTCAGATCTGAGTTCATTGCTTGACACGCGAGTACATACTGCGGGCAGAAAACACTATCGTATAACGGCACAGGGAGGTGTCAACAACTATTCTTGGATTTTAGGGCATCACAAAACACTTCTCAGGTGACAGCTTCGTGTAAGATCATCCACAAGGAGACAAAATGTTTTAAAAGCTGAGGCTCAGATCCTCAGCTAGCCTAAACTGGCAGGGCTTCAGTGAAGCCTACGGGCCAGTGCCAATTTAGGCAAACTCCTACCATGTGCCTCAGTCTAACTCCTTGCTTCTCTTGTTGGCAGAAGACCCGCTCATGAGATTTTGCAGAGGAATAAATCTCTTTCAGAACGGGCTGAGTGGGCTTGTTCAAGACATGCACGTTGCTCTGCAGCTGGCAAGGTAGCTTCAGATTATTTGCCCAAGAACCTTTTTATCTTTAATTGCTGGAATCTGACAAACGTAGATCACCTATTTAATTGATTCTGGGAATTAAGATCTAACCACAAGAAGTAATCTGCCATCACATTTTGTGGCCTAGTTTGGAGTCTTGATCCAAAGAGTAAACAAAGCTAATGAATCCTCTAATTAAGCATTCATTGAAGGAGCTCAGATGGCTGGTTGTTTCCTCTAGCTCTTGTAATCAAGTGGCAGAACAAACTCAAAGTGAGCAAATTAACGTTACTGTGTGCAGCAAAACAGAATTGGTGGAAGCGATAATAAAATAATGAAAGCTGCTCAGGCACTTACTATATATGGCACAAACAAAGCAAATAGCAGTTCAAAAGAAATAAATTAAATACTTATTAGCATTTTTTGTGTCTTTCAGATACTGTATTTCAGTCCTTGCAGACAAAACTCCCTATGAGCTTTGACAACTCATATTAGTGTTGTCTCATATTAAAAGGGCTGTTCGGAATACAGGAAGCAGACTTCCTAAAATGGGAGATTCATTCCAATTCAACAAAGAAAAATGCAGCAGCATAAGGAGAATCAAAGTAGAAAAAAGCATTTTTGTTTGTACATTTAAATCCTTCAGAGATCTTGATATAATTTCAAGTGCATATATAAGATCCGGATTCTGAACACCAGGAAAAGGGAAAGAAACTGGACCCCTTACTCCTGCTTTTAGCCTCTCACAATCTTCCCCTGTATTAGTGCCCTACAACAGAGATTTTGAAGCCTCTTCAGCATATGAGCAAAGCTTCAAAACAACCCAAAGATGTAAAAATACATACAGTATTATCCAGCATACATGAGAATAAAGCCAAAGAAATTTCTTTAGCCCCCTTGTCTCTTCCCAGAAGTTTTAAAGAGAGAAGTAGCTATTAAAAACGGAAACATTGTAGGGAAACTGAAACACTTAACCTGACTTTTCTCAGCACTGAAGCTCTCAGGGGCTTCAATGAGAATTCTCTTATTCCGTTTTTACAACACACCTCTCTGTGGTAAGATCAGTAAAAGGACCTATAGGGACCACTCAGCAGAATGCATGCTTTACTGCATTCCCATAGCAGTAAAGTACTGGCACTCAACATCGACTGCTACAGTGGACCTGTTCCAGCTCTTCCTTTTCTCCTTCAGGACTGCTCTGATCAATCTTATCACTAAAAAAAATCATTCAGTAATACATGGTGTCACTGAATGCAAATATGTTGATTTTTGAATTTCCAGTAAATTCATCAACAATTACAGAACACTAGAAAGTAACTTTCTTAATCACACTTAATTATGTGTAATATATCTCAGCTGCCTGCTTTGCAAGTATAGGTAGCACGCACAGATCAACTCTCACCAGATCGTTTTACATTGTATGTTATTTACACCACAGTTAGGAAATTTTCAGAAGTGGGAGCACCTGATTCCCCAGTCTATCAGAGTTGTGCCTTTCTTGAGTAGAAAAATCTACAAGGATAAACAATGCTTTTGCTCTCCTGACTCAGGAATGCTCAATTTCTGTGTAAATCCACACTGAGCAGACACAGCTTATTTTATGCTTTTGAAATAAGACCAGGTGCAGATGATACATGCTTCATTCTGCCATGCACCCCAACCCCAAACATACCTGCTAGACTTTCTGCTGGGGAAACCAATCTTTGATGCAAATAAGCAAAAGGCAAACCCCACTACATTCCTATGCATGAATCTTTTCCAGCTCAGGGAAGTTCTTCACTGGCTCTTGTTTTGCATTCAAGTTATTTCTCAGTACACGTAAGGCCCTAGCACAGGAAAGTCTTTGGCCCTAGACCTAAACTTCTCCTGGGTGCACATTAACTAAGTAGTATGAGGCAGAGGGAAATTTGCAAACAGTAATGTCAGAGATGTTTGCTTTTGCTTCTGCAGCACTATTATGCGACTGCACAGCTGCCACTTTTCATGTCATTAATGTAATTTCAGTATCATTCATGATAATTTACATTATTTAGGTCAGTCAACCTAGTGGAGGTTTTCAAGGGATGAACCTGGCCTTACAATTCTTCTGCCTAAAGTCCGTGTTACATGAAATCATGAGACTCGCACCTAATTAAAACAGCAAGGCAGCAGCTGTAGGTAGCTTTAGCAGATGGAAAGGGAAGTAATGCTAAGCAGCTGGGTGACTCAGCTCATCTCCAGTGACCACCTGCCTGCTTTTTTTCCGATGCAATCTTAAACACAGATAAGGCAAACAGCACAGACCATTTCATTCTAATTGGAAGCCAGTCTTTATCCTGTTCTTCTATTCACTACTACTTTAGAGATTTGTCTAACAATAATATCAAGGGGCTAGTGTGCTCTGCATTATGACAAAAAGCAACAAAAGGGAGACAAAGAGAATGGGAAAACCAGCATTAGCATTACTCCGTACCTGGAAATGTGAACTTCCAAGATAGGATGCCTTGAGCAGTGGTTTCCCTTTCATTACAGCAAGAAAGCTTCATCCTTACCTCTGACTAACACTGAAATTCAACATTGCAGGGCTGTCTGCAGACATGCTTTCCCATCTTCCTGGCACACGCTACTGGAGGAGAAGGAGGGGTTTTGCACTCATTTGCTCTCTCTAAAATGATACGAGAAAGAAATATGAGAAAGAATATTAACAGACTACAATTACAAACCTTATTTCCCTGGGACACAAAGTAGAGGTTATTTTACAAGTTGAGGTATATTAATTTATTAATACATGGCATAATAATTGATACTATTAATAATTAAATCTTATGCTCAAAATTGAATACAGTGGAGATTAACAAATCCATTGGCATGAAACAAGGTATGCCAGTATCCATTTGTTGAGTGTCCCATAACAACTTGTATTTAGAAGCTCAATGAATCTCTGACCAAGCCTACTGGTAAATCTTCCCATCTGCTACGATGTCTACACTGCTCATTTACTTCCCTGGGTGCACTGCAAGATACAAAAGCTACCTTTTTTTTGGCAAAAGTCAAGAATAGCTACTCAGTTAAATCTAAAATTTATTAGCACGTAAAATCATGCCTGTGCTGTTACTGTATTCTGCATATATAATACACGAATAACAAGCATGAACGTAACCGCTACTGAATTTTTTTGAATAAAACTTGAAGCCTCACTTGCAATGCTTATGAGTTGAGAGCATTTCCATCGATCTTCATGTGGACACTTCATATTTGCAAAATAAAATCTCATCAGATTTACTGTGAGGTAGTGATGCATATGTCTTTATTTGTTCTTTGCATAGTTAATTCTCTCCAGCATGAGCTCAGATGAAAAGATCTTATACCTTTCTATCTTTGATAGAAACTGCCCTTCACAGCTTAATATTCTTTATATTCAAGTACACTATGACCTGTGGAAATGACAACACACAACAGGTAAAGTTCTGCCTGAGAGCACTAGACTATAGAAGGAAACATGATGAAATCCACCGTCTTACTTTTATTAGATGATTCATATTAAGCAAGCATATCTTTGTGCCCCAAATACTTGGGTACTACTGTAATTAGTGACAGCCAGACAGCTTCATTTACATATATTATTATCAACACCTTTTGGAGCATCCCAGAAAATGTTTGGGCAATGTATCCCTACCTTACTTTTAGATGAATTCTACTGCATAATAACGCTTGGTTTTACTCGATCAGTGGCTAATAATCTGTATCAGAGGTAGCTGCAAGGCAGCTGTCCAGTTTTAGTCTCCATTGTAGTCAGGTTATGAAAGATTAAGTATTCAATCCCAGTTGTCCACACCTCAAACTTGCCTCCATACCATTTCAAAGAACATAGAAAGCAAAGTTAGATGGCTAGACAATATTTTTTTTCCTGCTCCAAGAGCAAACTACACCGCATAGTAGTTTCTTAATTCATGTAATTACTTGGTTATCAAGAACCATTTGTGAGGAGATACCTAGTGAGCACAGCAGGAGCTTGAAGAGCACACACACCTTGTGACAACTGCAAACGAGATGGGGAAAAAAACCACGCTGTTTAGACATGTATTCTAAGCTTTCTGAGGTACAGGTGAGTGTTGCAAACGCCCCAGCCCCACTGACAACCCGAGCCTTCCCCAGGCCCTGGCTATGACAGGGGTTTCCGACAACCTCCATACCACCTCCCTCAGGGAGGCTTGGGCAGGAGGGGGCCACCAGGCACAAAATGGCGCCGCGCAGCACCCTAAGGCTAATCCTGAAGGAGTCGTGAGGCAACACAGACCCGAGAGCACCCTGCCTCCCACAGACCCACCCGAGAAGGGACAAACGAGCAGCGGGAAGCCCCGACCGCAGCCCCCTCGCCTCCAACCCCCTGCAGAGCCGCCCGAACCAAGCGGGGCCGTCCTTCAGCGCCGCGTCCCTCCCCGTCCCCGCCTGGCGGCTGCGGCCGCCCGCCCTCCCCGACGATAAATAGGGGCCGTCGGGCGGCGCCGAGTCGCAGAGCAGTCGCTGGCCCCCCGCAACCATGAGCTCGTACGGCTACGATCCGTTCTTTCCCTCCTACAAGCGCCGCTATGCCGACAGCTCGCGGCTCCACGTCTCCACGATGCGGAGCAGCAGCGGCGGCTACAGCTCCGGGCGCTCGGCGTACTCCAGCCTGTCGGCGCCCGTCTCCTCCGTGTCGGTTCGCCGCAGCTACGCCGCCTCCAGCGCCTCGGGCTCCCTCCTGCACTCCGTGGACAGCCTCGACCTGAGCCAGGTGGCGGCCATCAGCAACGACCTCAAGTCCATCCGCAGCCAGGAGCGGGCGCAGCTGCAGGACCTCAACGACCGCTTCGCCTGCTTCATCGAGCGGGTGCACGAGTTGGAGCAGCAGAACAAGGTGCTGGAGGCTGAGCTGCTGGTGCTGAGGCAGAAGCACGCCGAGCCATCCCGCTTCCGAGCCCTGTACGAGCAGGAGATCCGTGAGCTGCGCCTGGCTGCTGAGGAGGCGACAAGCGAGAAGCAGGCGCTGCAGGGCGAGCGGGAGAGCCTGGAGGAGACGCTGCGGGGGCTGCAGGCCCGCTACGAGGAAGAGGTGCTGAGCCGGGAGGATGCTGAGGCCAGGCTGCTGGAGGTCCGCAAGGGCGCCGATGAGGCAGCGTTGGCTCGGGCCGAGCTGGAGAAGCGTGTGGACAGCCTCCTGGATGAGCTGGCCTTCCTCAAGAAGGTCCACGAGGAAGAGCTGGCCGAGCTGCAGGCTCAGATCCAGTATGCTCACCTCTCCGTCGAGATGGACGTGTCGGCCAAGCCTGACCTCTCAGCTGCGCTGCGGGACATCCGTGCCCAGTACGAGAAGCTGGCGGCCCGCAACATGCAGAACGCCGAGGAGTGGTTCCGCAGCCGCTTCACCGTCCTCAGCGAGAGCGCTGCCAAGAACACCGACGCTGTCCGTGCCGCCAAGGATGAGGTGTCTGAGAGCCGCCGTCTCCTGAAGGCCAAGACGCTGGAGATTGAGGCTACCCGTGGCATGAACGAAGCGCTGGAGAAGCAGCTGCAGGAGCTGGAGGAAAAGCAGAGCGCTGACATCTCGGCGCTGCAGGTGAGCGCAGGCTGCCTTTCAGCCGACAGCACCGCTTGGTGCATAACGCGGGGGTGGTCTTGGGTGTACTGTGGTAAGCTCCTGTCAAAAAGGTAAATGAATGCTCCAAAAAGCATAAGGGGAAACAGCCTAGATTCTAAAATGAAGTATATTTAACCCTTGTGAATGCTTTAGTCTTTAAATAGTGGGAAATGGGTGCTTAGGTCTGTACTAGGGTGTAGAGGGAGGGGTGGGGAAGCCCCGCTGGGGAGCGGTGTGAGGGGGCTGTCGGTCTGCTGCAGCAAGGTTAAGCTGCAAGGGCTGCAGGAATCCCTTGGCAGGTGGCGTTGCTAGACAGGGGAAAACCGAGGCTTGTGCACTATCAATGTTCTTGCTTCCAACAGGATACAATCAACAAATTAGAGAATGAGTTGCGAACCACGAAGAGCGAAATGGCTCGCTACTTAAAGGAATACCAAGACCTGCTCAATGTGAAAATGGCCCTGGACATTGAGATTGCAGCATACAGGTATGACAGGGAGGATGTGTAAATCAATCTTGGATCTGATTCCCCCTTTTTTTTATAAGAGAACTCTTTTTGTTCCTCCAGCTGAAAGTGTCAGAGATAGCAGAGTTTAATCAGGTTTTCTTAATTGTCTTGCGGTTGAAAGAAGCAGTGCTTTTAAGGTAAAGCTTGCTCTCAGCAAAATCTGCACTGTGTAGCAAATAGGAGTATCATAGTATGTGTGTACATGCATACAGAATTATTAACTCAGGTATATTATCTATTCTCCATCTTTACATGTAAAAAAAATAAATGCTGTACTCATACAGCAAAGAGATCCCTAAGCCTAAAACCTGTTTTTATATCAGTAAAACTCCTTAAAACAGGTAGCTATGTTTTCAGAACTAGAAATCCCTTACATGTTTTCAACAATGGGATATCTCTCTAATTGCTTAGCAGGAGATTACTTGTGAGTTCTTTCACAGAATTGCTTTCAAATAACTGTTTAATGTTTTAACCCAGATACTGGTAGAAATTATAAATGCTGAAACAGTTTCTGTGAATGCCGCAGAGGGAAACATTGAAAGTGGCTAGCTGTTAGATGAGGTTTATAGCTGTAACATGGAGTTGTTACATTTGCATTGTTCTCTGGAACTTCACAGGCTACCAAAATACATCTGTATCTTTTACCTGCTGTAGAAACCTAGTCCTGGGGGGTCTTTTCTTCATTACTTCAAACAAGTACTAATTCCACAGTAATACACATTTCAAACTTAACTTCTTCTAAGAAGATAAGAATACTATTGCCACACAATTATTCATTATGGGCTAGTATTTGTACTCTAGGTAGTATGCAGTCCCTAGAGCTTGTGCTGCTCAAAGCGTAATAATGGTTCTCTTGTCCATAGCTGAGTTTGCTGAATACCACTGCAGCAGAGCTAAGATGCTTGCTTTTTTTTTTTTTTCCTGCTAGAAAACTGCTGGAAGGTGAAGAGACCCGACTCAGCTTCACTAGTGTTGGAAGCATCACCAGTGGCTACACCCAGGCTGCCCCGACTTTTGGCAGGTCTGCATACAGTGGTCTCCAGTCCAGTTCCTACTTGATGACAACCCGTTCCTTCCCCACCTACTACTCTAGTCATGTCCAGGAAGAACAGATTGAAATAGAGGAAACAATTGAGGCTGCTAAAGCAGGAGAAGCCAAGGCAGCCCCAGCAGAGGAAGGTGAGGAAGAAGAGAAAGAAGAAGGTGAGGAGGAAGAAGCAGGAGGTGAAGAGGCTGAAGAAGAGGAGGAAGGTACTTAGTTACTTTCAAACCCCTCTCTTCCATGTTTCACCCTGCTCATATGGGATAAAACCTAGAAATCCTAGGAACTAGATTTAATTAATAGACTTTTCTCACTGACTATTAACAAGCATGTGAGATCAAGCATGTAGCATTTGAGCAAGTACACCTGAATTTAGAATAGAAGGTAAGGTAAATGTTTAGTGCCAGGGAGATTATAGGACTGGTTCTAGCCCCTGGAAACTGCTGTCTGTTTCTCATTCTTACAAAATTTAATGCAATACTTTAAAAGCAGATAATGCTGGCAGCAAGCAATATGTGGCTATTTCAAACATCCTTGAGTGGATAACAGGAACATCCTGAACTAAATACTAATTCCCAGAGTAGCCTAGGATAATGGGAACATCACCTGATGTCTGGATTTAACCGTGTCTTGAGAGCAGCTCCTGTTGCCTGAGGTCTAGGTAGCTTACTCGCTTCCTTCAACCGAAGTATACGCCACTTCCTGTCCCCCAGTTTACTTACCAAACTCACTTTTTAAAAATGTAAGAGCAGCATTTTAGCTCTGAAGGCTGTAACCTAAACACATCTGAAATGTATCGGTTACCATTGGACCAATTGACGAGTTTAAAGTGATTAATTATAATTTTATTAACGTGATCAGATCATAACAAAACTACAGCTGAGAGCCAATTGGAGGATAATAGCAAGATTCCTTCTTGAACTCAAATCTTTGTATAAGGTTTAAAGCAGTGAGTCTACAGTTAATTACTATTTTTCAAGACTGGTTTCTAAAAGACCTGTAAAAAGTTTCACTCCCTCTGAAATTTAGGGTAAACGGGCTGTATAATTTTGTCAGTCCTAGATATGTTGCTGCTACCATGCAGAAATCAGTTGCTAGCCCCATGATGTTTAGGTTGGCTGTCATCCAAATGGATGGAGATGGAGGTGCAGGTATGCTGGCTTCTGTGGAATTGGGATTAGGAACTAGTCTGAAGCAGTGTAGGATATGAGAAATGTTTCTTCTCGCTTTTCAAAGGTGCGAAGGAAGAATCTGAAGAAGCCAAAGAGGGTGATGAAGAAGGGGAAGAAACAGCAGCTGAAGAAGGAGAGGAGTCTCAAGAAACTGCTGAGGAAACTGGTGAGGAAGAAAAGGAAGAGAAAGAAGCAGCAGGAAAGGAAGAGAGTGAAGTGAAGAAGAAAGCTTAATTTTTAAGGCAGTCCAGCTTTCTCATCAAGTTAAACTATGATTGACTGAGCTAAAATTGCAGTCTCACATATTTAATTCAGTGACCACTGAGGTTTAAAGTTAATGATCTATGATGTTTCTCTATGCGGAGTATCAGTATGCTTGCAGAGCACCCACTGGCTTGCTCCCTGAGTGCTGCATGGTCTACACGTATGAATTCAGGGGTTATGTCCTATTTGGGTGATTCAGAATCTTAAAATTCTAAAAGGAAAAAATAAGTCATGGAATGAAAGTTATCTTTAACTTGCATTTAAAATAATTATGGAAACCTTGGGTGGGCAAAATGGAGGCTTCAATAAGTATGTGCAATAAAGCTAGTCAATAAAGTTACAGAAATGCTTACACAGATTCCTTGTAGTATGTGTCTTTTGTCATTGATGCACTTAAAAATGATAGATAAAGTGGGGTATTACACTCATCTTTCAAGCCTGTTGAATGATTCTGTCCCAAGCTGATATATTGGAGCACTGATATGTGGATAAAGCAATAAGGGCGTTTCTTTGTTGTGCTGTGGATGTACGTTCACAGGAAACTTTAATTGTAAAAATATGCTGCAATCTGAATGGGCTGTTAGCTTTGGTTTTGCTAGTCTTGTATAAACAAACTCTCTTGCCTTATGGAAAAAATCCAATGAATAGAGAAACTGATATTGGCAAAAGAACAATGGATAGGTTCAGCGATGGAAAGGGAAAATGACTGCTGACAAGGTTTGGAACAAGGTCTGTCTTAACACCTTATCATAGTTCTCTCCTTTTTAAGGGAAGGACGGGGTGTGTGCAGTGTTCTCTGACAACTGAGTGTGAGCTGTCTTCCCACAGACCACCATCTTAAGTCATACCACTATGGACTTGAGGCTCATTCTCTAACGAGAATTTGTCAGGGCCTTTTAGGGTTTTCAATATGAACCAAAGAAAAGTCTCACAAAGTGTGATCAGACACAAAATAGGAACAGCTCACAGCAGCAAAGCCTGACAATTCTGAAAGAAATATCAAGCCTGAGCCGATTTATTTTCAATTAGCTTCAATTAGCTTTCAAAAAGTCGATGCCTATAACTTCACCTTGTGCCAAGGGCAAGTAGCAGACCAGGACTGCAAATTAAACCATTTAAAATATGCTTAAACTTATGGAAAGCCAAAATAGAAGAGGCATCGTGGGGCTGCACCCTTCTCAGTCACATTTAGCTAGATGGATTTTTACATGAGGTTCTGGGGTACCTTTTAATTTTCTACACTGACTTCATGATGTTGGCTGATTTGCATTGGCTCTCATCAATGACTATTTTCAGAGAGAAGTATGTTTTTATACAAATTTTAGGGATGTTCCAAAAGCACGTCCCTCTGCTGAAAGAGTTATAAAGAAGGTGGATGAGGTAAGTGCTCAAGGCAATTCTTTCCTTCCATGCTCTCAGGAAATACAGCAGGAAAAAGGAAGTTTATGGCAGAACTGTTCAGGAGACAGAGCTTTGTACTCGTATGGGGTAATTCAGTAACTTGTTTTCAGGGAGTCCTGACAGCATTTCTAAATACTGTTTATTTATTTATTTTTATTTTTTCTTCCTATTTTTTGTATTTTTGATGCTTTTGAGAACCAGAAGGCAAGTAAGCAAATTATACCCCTTTTTCTTCAACAATCTTTTAAGACTTTCTTCCACACCTCCCCTCTGCTTTCCATAGCGGCTTTTCCACCTCTATAGAAAAGAGTTTTCTGTGTTTATGCAGACTCACCAGGCAGATGTGGGTGTCCCCCCAGTGGGTACTTTCGGTGCCATGGACAAGAGGCTCGGCTGTGCCGCTGGCATCAAGCTTTTCAGAGGGGCTGGCAGGGTGGCAGAGCTGCTCCTCTCGGTACGTGACACCCCCAGCTCTAACGCAGCACGGTTTGGAGTGCAGGAGATGGCACCTGGAAAACCGCCAAAGTGCCCTATCAGAAAATGCTTAGCATGGCACTTTAGGAAGAGAGAAGCTGGTCCTGCAGAGCAAAAAGCATGCTATGTGCCAGATCAGAACTCATCACAGCCATTAAAGCCAAACCACTGTTAAAATAGATCAGCATATATTAAAACCACTGCCCCTATCCTCCCATTCTCCAAGCGCTGCACCTCCTGACTTTGCAATATGTGATTTTTCTTCCTATCTCATGCCTTCTCCTGCGGATGAACCTTTTCGTCACTTAGTCATTTTCATCCCTTTCACTTCTGGGAAGTGACACAGCTTGTGGCTTTCCAAATCTTGGCAGCCAGGCTGCTAGGGATGCTCTCAAACCAGCGCATTCAGAGGTACACCAGAAAACACAGTCCTCCCTGCAGTGTGTCTCGGCCTGATCCCCGCTCCCTGCGTTATTTTTAACGCGTTGCAGCTAAAGGAGAGATTTCACGACTCTTGCGGGAAATGTGTGAGTCGCAGCCGTGGCAGTGAGCTGCAGAGGGTTACGAGCTGCAGGGGCCATCCAGCCTGGTTTGGTACCCCCAGTCCTGCCCAGCTCCTGAGGAAAACTGGAGGGAGAGAGGGTGGAAGCATGCGTCTGCGTGCCGAGAGGCTCTCGGGGTTGTGGCGATCCTGCTGGCAACGCTTGCTTTACCTCAGAAAATCCAGGAGCCGGCTTTGACGCAATGCAGTAAAAGCAGGCAGAGGGAGACACGGTAGAAACTTTAACCCAAGTTGCAGCTGCAAGTGAAGCAGCAAGTCTGTCCTTGAGCTTCCTCTGGCCTTCAGGCAGACGGGGTCTGGATCAGGCCGAGATCTTGTCACTGGGGAGACGAATGCAAGGAGGTCCTGAGGGCTTTTCTTCTCCACACACACTCCCCTTCTACTTGGCAAGAGGAAAACTTATACAGGTATAATACCCAGATTCTAAGAATTAACTTTCCGGTAACTGAATAATTGACAGTTCATCATTTTCTACCTTCCTGGCTTAATTGAGGGTGGTTCGGTCCTGAACAGAGAAGGGAAAAGCCCACTAGTGCCTGGTAAAAGCACAGACCCTGACGTGTGGAGAAAATTCTAGTGCCTGACTCAGCACCCTGGCAAACGCAACCTATTTCTGTTTTGTAACACTTCCGATTTTGTTTCTGCCTGGATTTTAGCTCTGGGATGCTGAAAATGCCTTAATCATAGCTCCTCCAGCCCGATAAGGCACAAAGTTCCCGTTTTAGAGCCCTCCAGTTCCCAAAGTCACGGGGGGTCTTGATGGCCCCCCGTAACTCAAACACACAGATCTTCACAGATAGCTTCCATTAATTGTTGTTTTTCCTTTTGCAGAGTCTTTTGTACTCATTAATGAACTCCTGTGTCTGAAAATAATTAATCCCTTCAGTGGTTAGGCACAGTCTCAAGAAATAATTGGTGCAGAACAGGCAAATAACATACTATTTATGCATCTCTGCCCTGGAATTATGCTATCTCTTGAAACTGTTTGATTGCAGATGTCAGTAGACAAAACCTCTTGGCAAAATTAAATATTAACCAGATCTTATAGTTTTATAAATATTTAGAAATGTGCTAACTGGTTGCTTATTTCTCTTAGGATTTGACGGAAACTTTTGCAGTGGGAAATAGACCAAACTAAAAAAAATAATAATAATTAAAAAAAATTGTATGTTAAAGCATACAGAGAAAAGAAGTGTAGTTGTGGATAATAACTAAAGGCTGAAATATGCTTTGTGTGGAAAAGGGGAGGAAGAGAGTATTTTGTAATATGCCAATGAGTAGCCCATGAGTTTGCCTTACTTCGATGGCTGTCATTTCTTGCTGTAAAACTCTGGTCTGTTGGCTGCATTTAGCAACACGAACATTAATTTCTAGGTTTTGTCCTTGTACCTGTCTCCTACCAGAACTGAAAAGAAAGCATAACATAAAAAAGAGCAAGCCAGTTTGGGATCCCACCTGCACCTGTGTAAGCACACGTTAACATGTTCTCGAGTTTCTCACTGATGTCAAAATTTAATTAATTGTACAAGGTGACCCTTCTTTGTCCTCATGCTGAAGATGCCCAACTTTCCATGCTGAGGGGTAGCCCATTGGCTTCACAATTCGTGACATTTTAGCAGATTCTGGCAGCACTGATGGCAGGTGAGTGGGACTGGGCTCGTTAACATTTTATTCATAAAGGTATAGTTATTTTTACATCCACATATGCACGTAACTTTCACAAATAAGCTTGCTACAGAGAAGCTGCCATTTAATTTGCTTACTCTGCTTTAATTAAACGTCACTCAAGCAGCAATCTGTTGAGCACAGCTTTCCATTATTGATATCAGCAGGAGAAACATTCATTACTTTGCTACACAAAGGCATTCGCATTTATTTGAAAGACTTATCTACTGTGGAGTTTTTACGTTTTCTCCAGTGAAGAACATGAGTAACCCTTCCAATTAAAATCTACTTGATCTTCAATTATTGATAGGGCAAAGAATTGGAAGGCTTATGCAAAGCATGGGTTTTGATCAGACCCTCCATTAGTCAACAGCTTTCAGAACAGTTCATATGCCAAACCCAGGCAGCTGAACAAAAAAAAGATTTGCATTTCTTTGCTATTTATGGCATGTAAAGCAGTAGAAGTGGTCTTTGTTATCCTTTTAAAATGCAATTGAAATAAACACAATCTTAATCCTAGAATAAGACATTATTTCCCTAAACTAGAGTCAGGGCCCTCCTCTTTCTCCGTTTGCGTCAGCTATCTCCATTTAATTTCCATGTACTGGGATTTTAAAGGGCCCTTTTACCTGGCTTTCTTCTTAATGAAGCCAACCTGCAAATGGTGGTAGACATAGGCCAGCATTTAGAAGGGGTTTCTATTGGAAATGATAAAAAAAATGCTTTAATTTTATTTTATTTCTCAGTCATACCAGGTGTAATCTGAACTCTACTTAGCCTCAGTCCAGGCTCTGGAACGGTTTCCTTTCTACAGTTATTTTAAGATGGACAAATATGTAAAAAAATGAGTCAGGGATATTTCTGATACTCAACCCAATGTCATCTCTGGGACAGTTTCCTTTTTCTAGGAAATTATTTGCCCTCAATTTCTAAATTTTGTGTTTAGAGACAGATTTCACTGTGGATCATTTGAGACAGGGAGGTGATGAGAAGGACGGTCCCACAGAATTAAGGCAGGAAAGGAAAAAGTAAAAGCTGCTACCTACTACCTTTTGAATACATAGTGTCGGGGCTGAGACGACTTAAGTGAGCAAAGACCCATTAAGTCACAAATGAGCGTCACAGAAGATACCATGACCAGTTAACAGATATGCTACTATCACAGGGAAGTCAAGGAATGATCTGGAAATTACCCTATCTTTAAGGTTCTCCTTAAGCATTGAGACCAGTATGCAGAGCCAGCCCAACGCTTTTACAAGTAACACGAGCAGGATTGCTCAGACAAGCAGTGTTAGCAGCACACGCCTTAGAGACCCCTTCCTCTGTTAGCAAGAGGGACTGCAACCCCTCCAAGCACCAGAAGGCCACCCCATAGAATAGATCCCACTTTGCTCTAGAAACCAGGGCATATGGCTCATGTTTGCTTAAACCAGCTGAAGTATTAGCATTACTTAATCATGCTACAGGAAATTTGTTATCTTAATGAGGAAATGCAGAGAAGGAAAAGCTCAAGAGCCTTTTCAACCCCCACCACCCTGCTGGTCAGTACAAATACCTTATTTCAGGGAGGGATTTGAGTTGGAAGAGAATCACCAGACAAGGCATATTTTCAGTATTGACCTTTATTGAGCAAGAACTGCTGTGACGGTTTTACATCAAACAACAAAAGGTTGCGTACTGTGCATGTCGACTAGGTTCTCCCATGAGCAAAAGTCCACCCTAATTGCACCAGTGAGGTAAACATAATTATTTATAAGTAGCTTTTTTTTAAGGCTAGGAGAGTTCTGGTTCTCATGAATATTCTAGTACTGTTTTCTGTTTGTTTTTGGCTCAGTTGGTTCTTTGCATAATACATCTTAAGTCGTTCCTCAGATATGTCCCTCCAACAGCTCAGGAAATTCAAAAGCTTCCTTTGCACATTTCATCTCATGCATTATTATTAGTATTTTTTTTTTAATTTTTATTTTTTTTAAGTTCCCCAAGCTCTGTGGAGGGAGTACATCTTGAGCCTGCATGCATTCCCCCCCCCTCCCCTATATTGCACAAAAAAGTAAAATACTGTGTGTCTGGAGCCTCCATGAGAGAACCCATTCTGCTTTAAAGCCGTCACTCACATGCATTTTGCAGCTGTCATATGGCTTAACCTTTTGCACCGACCCAAGCTCTTTAATTTTTTTTTTTTAATTTAGCTATAATTTATTTAATTCACTCTTTAATCTCTTTTACTACAGCATGTGAAGTAACTTTCTCCACTTTCTTGGTGGACACTAATTTCTCCTCAAAGCTTTCTTCATGTTCCTCTACCTTCTGAGTGACTGTCACAGACTTCGTGATGTATGTGGTTGTACTGTCCCCTCCTTCGCTAACGATTTTCTCTGCTTTTTTGGTTACTACGATTTTCTCACCCTTATCATCAACTGGGCTCACGTCTAGGCCATTGGTGACCACCCCCTTGTCTTCCTCCTCCTCTTTGGATTCCTCCTTCTTCTCCTCCACCTCACCATTCACTGCAATGTCTTCTTTCCTGGACTCCTTGGAGGCCTCGACCTCTGCGCTAACTTTTGTTACCTTCGTGACGGTGACGGTCTCCTCCACCACGGCCTTTTCGTCTTTGACTGGGGAAGCTGGCTTCTCCGGAGAGCGGGGCTTCTCTGGGGTTGCCGGCTTTTCTGGAGAGCGGGGCTTCTCCGGGGTTGCTGGTTTTTCTGGAGAGCGGGGCTTCTCTGGGCTCGCCGGCTTCTCCGGGGTCACTGCTTTCTCTGGGGTCGCGGGCTTCTCTGGGCTTGCAGGCTTTTCTGGGGATGCAGGTTTCTCCGGTGTTGCAGGCTTCTCCGGAGATGTTACCTTTGGTGTGGCTGGCTTCTCTGGAGATGCTGCTTTCTCTTCCTCCTTAGCTGCCTTCTCGGCACCTTTCTCCACTTTCTGTTCCTTTCCTGCTTCTGCAGCAGGTTCTTTCTGGACTACCTTGGCCGGCTCAGTTACAGGGGATTTAGGGGGGGATTTAGGGGGTGACTTTGCGGGAGGTGTTTTGACCTTCTCGACCTTCGCTCCTACCTCTTCAGCTTTGCCCTTGGCCTCAGCTTCTTCCTCTTGTTCCTCAGCCTCCTCCCCTTCTTCCTTTTCCTCTATCTCTTCTTTTTCAGAGCCTCCTTCTTCTGCTGCATCAGATTTCACAGCTTCTTCCTCCTCTGCCTCTTCCTCCTTCTCTTCTTCCTCAGGTGCAGCTGCCTGTTCTGCGGCCGCCTTCTCAGAAACAACTTCTTCCTCTGCAGCTTCTTCTGCCTTTTCCTCCTCCTGTTCTTCTTTCTGGGCCTTCGCTGCCATTTCTTCTGCAATAGCTGCTAGGGCATCTTCCATTTCAGACTTCTCATCCTCTACTTTTGTCTCTTCAATGATTTCTTCTACGAATTTGTGCTGGACCTTCAGCTTTGGTGGTTCGATTTTTGTTTTCTGTATTTTAGTTGATGCTATTGTGACAGATGGTTGTCTGTGTGTGAATATGGGCCCAGTAATGCTTCCAGAGAAGGCACTGAATCTTGTCTCTTCACCCTCCAGCAGCTTCCTAAAGGAGTCAGGAGGAAGAAAAACAGTGAGCACAGAAACCCAACATAAGGGACGGCTATTAGAATATCTCCCTCTGTCAGGGCAATGAAAACAGTTTTGTAGAATATGCTAGAGCTGATCAGCATAATCCATCGCTCACAGCCTGAGTTCTGCTTTCCTCAAATCAGCTCTTCCAGTAAATTCATATTAAGCAAGCACCTTCTGGCTTGCTTTGCATGTGGCAAACATACCACCTATGGCAGATCGGTTGCAATTCATCTTTACCATCAGAAACTCAGGCTGATTAGCTTCCTGGGCTGCATTATGACTCAGGTGAACTGAAAACTGAATGCAGCCAAAGGTCCCGAATTGAATATTGTCACTGAGACTTTCAAAGCCAGCTAGAGCACGGCTCTAGTGCAATAGCCTGGGCATCCACCCTTCTTGTGTGGCTTTGAAAATAGAAGGCTGCAGAGACTTTGGTTCATTCAAGTGATCTTTGGCAGCAAACAGCTACAGACCCTAGGGAACCTGTGTTTGTCTGAACAGCCTCAGGAATTTAAAGGGACTTGAGGGTGCTTTCTATTTTGACTTTTCTTGTATTGAAAGGCATGTTTTTCATCTAAGCCTGTGACCCAGAAAAATCAGTGGTTCTGATTAGAGTTCTGAAGTGATGCAAAGGAGCCTAAAAAAAATCTGCCAGGTGATGGCAATAGCAAGCAGTTTTCCTGCTCTAGATTAGAGTGGATGCCAGAGGAAAGTTGAGCAAGAAAAGCAAAAGTGTTTGTGACAAGCAGATTCCGTCCCTGCCTGAAACTGTGATCAAGCAAGCACACCGTCCCTCTCAAGTGATAAAAGGGAATTCAAATGACAAGCACCACTTGCTTGGCATATGCAAAGCAAGCAGGAGTTAAAAATAAGCTTGTCTTTTGCTTCGTCTTCTGCTTTTGTAAACAAGGGCAGAATGCAGCACCAGGGTGCCACTGCACTGAGTCACGCCATCCCAGTGCCACTGAGCACACTGGGAGCTTCGCCACTCATTACCAGCGAGCTGGTCCCCAGTGAGCTCTGCCTCCTTACTGCAGCCCTTCCAGGGTCTGCCTAGATTTGGAGAGGCTTGCAGTAATTTAGTCAAGCTCTAATTTGAGTTGTGTTCACTGCGTGCAGCTATTTCTCATCCATGGTACGGCTTCTCAGAGCAGCAGCATCTGCAGTGCTATTAATATTCCAGACATGTCTGCAACGACCCTACTGTACCTGTACGCAGCAATTTCAATATCCAGGGCCATCTTGACATTGAGGAGATCCTGGTATTCCCTCAGGTGACGTGCCATTTCCCACTTTGTTCCCCTAAGCTCATTTTCCAGCTGATGAATTGTGTCCTGCAGCGGAGACAAGAAAGCCCCTGTGACAAAGCCACACGCACGGAGAGCGCAAGAAGTTGGGGACTGACTTTCAGAAACGCGCCGACAGCGAGCGCCGGGCTCGGGGCAGCAGGACCCCAGACCCCACAGACCCCCCCCCTCCCCAGCTCCCCCCGACCCAGCACCATGCTCAGCACCCAGAAGGGGGCTCCATCTCCCCACAACACCCCCACCCCGCCACCCCCAGCCCCCCCGGCACCTGGTAGGTGGTGAGGTCGTTGTTGTGGCGCTCCTCGATGTCGCTCAGCTGCCTCTCCAGTGACTCCTTGGTGCCGCGCACCGACTCCAGCTCGATGCTCTTGGACTGCAGCTGCCTCCGGTACTCGGCGATCTCTTCCTTGGCAGAGCGGATGGCCTCCTTGTTCTGCTCGGCTGCCTCTGTCAGCTTGGCGTAGCGGCACTTGAACCACTCCTCGGCCTGGTGCATGTTGTGGTCGGACTGGCACTCCAGCTGGGCGCGGATCTCCTTCAGCGCTGTGGTGAGGTCGGTCTTCAGGTAGTCCTTCCTCTCCACCGTGGCGTGGGACGCCTGCAGCTGTGCCAGCAGCTCGGCCACTTCCTCCTCGTGGTTGCCCCTCAGGAAGGCCACCTCGTCCTGCAGCGACTGCACCTTCTTGTCCAGCTCCGCCCGCATGAGCGAGGCCTCCTCCATCTCCTTGCGCAGGGCGCGGATGGTGGCCTCTGTCTCATCACGCAGCCTCGCCTCGTCCTCGAAGCGCTCCCGCAGGCGCTGAATGTCCTCCTCGATGTGCTCCGAGTCCAGCTGGATCTGCGCCTTCTCGTGGCTCACCTGCTCCAGGGCTCCTCGCAGCTCCCTCAGCTCCTGCTCGTAGGCATCGCCCAGCTGCGCCCTGCCGGCGTGCTTCTGCCGCAGGGCCGCCAGCTCCGCTTCGATCTCCTTGTTCTGCTGCTCCAGGTAGTGCACCTTCTCGATGTAGCCGGCGAAGCGGTCATTGAGCCCCTGCAGCTGCTCCTTCTCGTTGGAGCGGCTCAGCTTCAGCTCGGCCGCCCCGTTGAGCAGCGACGACTGGCTCACGTCGAGGCTGTCGGCGGAGCTCAGCACCGTGGAGCCGTAGGGGGCTCGGGGGGCTCCGAGGTTGGGGCGCTTGTAGGAGGACGACACGGTGCTGCCGGAGCCCCTCGACCACGACTGCGAGCGAAAGCCGCTGGACGGGGAGGCGCTGGCACGGCTGTAGGTGGCCCGGGTCTCGGTCACCCGCCGGTACGAGGGGTTGCCCAAGGGCTCCATCGTGTAGCTCATGGCTGGGGACACTCCGGGGGCAGCACGGCGCTGCTCCGCCGCCCGCCGCCCCTTATAAAGCCCCGGCGGCACAACGTGGCCGGGGGGGCGGCCTCCCCCCGGCCCTTCCCCTGCTCCGCCTCCCCGGCTCCTCCCCTCCCTCCCTTGCCTCCCCCACTGCCCCGGCTCCCCCCTTCCCTCCCCGGCTCCCCCCTTCGCTCGCCGGCCCCTGCTCCCCACTCCCGACCCCCCCAAATCCCCGCTGCCCCCTCCCCGCTGCGCCCCTGCCCCCGTCCCCATTCCCGTGCGCCCCCGCTCCCCCCTCCCCTTCCCCCGGCTCCCTGCTCCCCCGCCCTTACATCGCCGCTCTTTCTCTTCTATTTTCCTTTTTCCCTTTCCTTTCTTTTCTCTCTCCTCTCTTTCCTTTTCCTTTCCTTTCTTTTCTTTCCTTTTCCTTTCCTTTCTTTCCTTTTCCTTTCTTTTCTTTAATTTTGCTTTTCCTTTCTTTTCTTTTTTTCTCCTTTCTTTTCTTTCTTTCATTTTCCTTTCTTTCATTCCATTTCCCTTTTCCTTTCTTTTCTTTCCTGTTCCTATCCCTTTCTTTCCCTTTTCCTTTTCTCCCTTTTCTTTCTTTTACCTTTTCCTTGCCCCTTTCCTCCCTCCCACCCCCGCAGAGGCCATGGCGGAGCGCAGCGCCCGGCGGAGCCCGCAGGGTAGGGCCCGCGGCCGGGTCGGGACCGGGGCTGGGGCCAGGACCGGGGCCAGGACCAGGGCCAGGATCGGGGCCAGGATCGGGGCCAGGACCGGGGCCAGCAGCAGCGGCTGCAGCACCACGGGCAGCTCCCGCATGGCACAGGGCGGGTGGGGGAGCAGGGGGCAGAGGGGACCCAAAATGCCACCCCCCGGTGCCACCTCCCCGGTTCTCCCTCCCCAGGCAGGCTGTGACATTTGAAGGTCAAAAGTGGCCGGGGCCGGGGGGCTGGGGGTGCTGCGGGAGGCTTTGCGGCAAGGAGAGCTCTGCCTCCCCTTGGGGGCCAGGGCAGCCGCAGGAGGGGGGCTGCAGGGGGCTGGCTGTGCTCTGCCCTGCACCCGCTGCAGGAAACAGGAGTTTGAAAGCCCCCCCTTGCACCCAAAGTCCCTACTCTTGGTTCTTCCTTCTCTTCCTTTCTTCCTCTTTTTTTTTTTTTTTTTTTCCTCCCGCCCTCCCTGTTTCGTCTATCGCTTGGTGCATTGCTTAGAAATGAATTCTCCTGCTTGGAAATTCTGTTAAGAATTATGTTTTTGTGTTTCAATATACTTTCTAGGGGTTGCATGCAGAGACTAGCTAGCATCCAGACTTTGAACTCCTCCTGGATGGGTGACAGCTACATAGGCAATTGATTAGTAAGCTGCAAAGAAAAGGAAAAAAAAAAAAAAAAAAAAAAAAGCCCTGCTGGTGCTAGAAAAATCACTGCTACAGCTCCATTGCAAAGCAAAGGAAAGCTGAGGGGGGTAGGTTTTAACCCCTCGTTCAGAAAGGTGCTGAAAATGTGTCTGCCTGTGTTCAGCAATCTGAATTTTGGAGGAGTTGATCTTGTTAACAGGCAAAATCCGTCCCCAGAAAAGTCTTCCTGCCTTTAACCTGGGGCATTCACAGCTCCTGGTTTTGCTGCTGCTGTGTCTTCATCGTGGAGAGTTAGGGAAGTCCGAGGGACAGGGTTAAACTTTGCAAGGCACATGGAACATCGGACCTCTGCTGGCTCATTAATATGATGCTGTCATAGGACTGCAGCACTGCAGTCAGTGGAGAAGTCGGAATTATCCCCGGTATCCGCTGAATTGTATTTGCAAACACAGGCAGTTAGATCCACTGTTTAACCTCTCTGGAGTTTTATATGACAAGCATAGAGAAAAGATTATACCATAATTGAAGCAATCATGGATTCTAAATCTGTTCCACTTATTTTGGTAGAAGTTTTCTCCATGGGCAAAAAGCAGCTCTTTGGATTTGATTGGAAGTCAAAACAAAAATACTGTCTATTATGGCATCACATTTAGTTTCATTTTAGGGAAAAATATATGTTATGATCTGGTTTACTACTCTTTTTTCCCCTGATAAGGAAATAAAAGACTGGGGGGGGGGGGGGGGGGGGGCAGAACATGTTTTATACATATGTAAAACTTCCTGGAAAAGCAAACATATGGTTAACAGAGGTGCTTGGGAATTTTTATTATCCTTTTAATATTCTGAAAACAAGTTAATGGAGTTGAACAGCAAGTAAGGAGAGACATACTGAACTTTGTAATAGAACTCCCTTTCATTAAATACAATTGAGGCATGGATTGTTTTAAATCCATTTACCCAGCATGCAAAATAAATTGTTGCTTTATAATCAAGCAGTGATAGCGTTCGGCTTATTCATTGCATCTTGAAATTCAAGCAGTGCAAACTTTTATAGAATACAATCATTTTCATAATACATATTGACTACCTTAAAAATCAGGGTATTCAGGTAAGGAAAAGTTTTTTATTCACGCAGGCATTTACAAGCATGTACAGAATTTCCTTCTGAAATAAAATACATCATTTTCATTTTAATCACAGTCTTGTAATATGCATTTCTGGCTATAATAAGATGTAGATGGACAGCGTTCCTGCTACATGATCCTGAAGGTGATCTGAAGGTTAGAATGAGTCAGGGAAATTAGTCTGAAATGATGCCTTATTTCTGATGAGCATCTAATTCCTTTTTCCTTTTTATCTATATCCATTTCTGGAGATTTTGAAATTAAGACTAATATTTCTGCTTATAGAGAACTTTTTCCCCAAAGTTTAAGAAACAAGCAATGCTACTTTGGAGCAAACAGCAACATGATGTCTCATGCTTTGGAGCAAATGCACGGAAGGAGCAGGCACTCACACCGAACTGCAAATCAGCTGCATTGGTTTTAATCTTGATTACGCACTACTGACAAACCTGCAGTAAAGAAATACTATGGAAGGATGAGACTGAGTTCTGCAGCTTCCTTAAAAAAAAAAAAGGAGACAAACCACAGAAGGCGGAGTTGCACAACAGCCTGACTGCTTCCAGATAAAGGAGAAGAAAATACATTCAGTGGCAATGAATTAACTTGAATATCTTTTAAAAAATGATAGTATCGGATGAGTAGAAGAAAAGGTGTTGGCTTTTTTTTTTTTTTTTTTAGGTTATGGAGAGACAACAGAACGAAGAGGACTGGGCAGACAATGCAATGCAGTTGGTTGGAACTATTAAAAACTATTTGTCAGTTTAATGGGGTTTCTCTTGGTAAGTGGCTGCCTATTTTCAATATAAGGCTGCTTCAAGCTTAAGCTTAAGAAATTTAAGCCTGAATAGGCATTAGTGATAATAATGCAAGGAGAGCAAAGTGCAACTTCAGGAGGAATTTTGTCAGGCTGAAAAGGAGAATAAGGTAGTCGGAATTTGGCCCCTTTCCTATACTCCACACCACACAGTAATGTAGATGGGCACGACTCTCCAAACCAGTGAAGTTCTGCCGCTTTGTATCAGCCAAAGACCTTGATGTCCTAGAGCCTTATTTGGTCACCATAAACTGGGAATAAATAATGGCCCAGATAATCAGCTGCCATAAATTGGTCTCATTCCAGTGCAGCCAACAGAACAAGGACATTTCAGTCCAGCTGAGGATGTCCTAATAATATTTATATAGCGGCAGCTATGGAAGAAAACACTTAGGTTTATGCACTAAGGGCCTAATCCTCTGTGGCGCTGGGTACCTGAACTCCTAAGGAAGCCCAGAGGTGATCAGCAGACACAGAAGAAGCGCACGGCTCTTGGCAGGATTGAGCCATCACACGAGCAAGCAGTGCTGGTGTTCAGCTTCATGGGAAGCTGCTCTTAGGGACTGCCTCGCAGCAAACAGCATTTACATTTGTTTCCTTCCCTGTAATTTGTTCAGGATCTTGAGATTTGAAATAACAGGTCCTGTGTGGGGTTTCATGATGGGTTCACATGATCTTCCACGAATTATCTTCATCCTTGTTTGGGGACGTGCAATGAAGGAAAGGGGACAAAGTGAATGGGAGGGGACTCAAACGTGAGCATCTTGCTTCGGCGTGGCTCAGACTTGCTGGCCGTGGCGATGAGGCCAGCTGGCCTGGCTAAGGCAGCTACGCCAGGCTGTTTGATAACATGCCCCAGCACAACGCCTGACGGTTCTCGTGCGGAGCGCTTGTGCTTTGAAAAATTTATGTGTTCATTTTCCTTCTGTTCTGGACTTTCGCAGGACAGAGCTGTAACACAGTAGCAGTTGCCTAACACCATCTCACTTCTCATCATTCATGTTCAGCCAGGGGTTGTATTTCAGAACCTTAAATCAAACATTCCCAGCCACTTGCATTATTTCCTTTGTGCAGGAATGCTTTGTGTTGCATTTGAAGGTAATAAATTTCTGAAAGCACAGTCCTAAAGCAACATCTGCATTCAATTTATGAGTAAATGAAGATTCCTTGCAAATTTCTACAGATCATCATTTAAGCTCACTGCTGATATTCACTTTCGTGGATTTATTCACTCCAAGAGCAGTTAAAGTTACAGAGCTAAGTTTCTTTCCATATCAATACGAAGAATGACTTCACAGCTAGGAGCATACTTCAGTAATTTACTGACTTAAAAAAGCTAAACATGTACCTTACCACCTACATTTTCCAGTGGCGTTTTCCTTGCATTTTTAAAACACTGCATTGCACGTTTGTTTTATAACTTCCGTAATGCATGTTCGTATTCATGACCACCTCCTGCCATGTTTCAAAGGGCCAGTTTTCTAGCCTGTGCAAATTCACAAAGGATCAGCCATGCCAAATGACTCCAGTGGAGGACTTAGCCTAGAGTTTTATGATTAAATAACAGAAAGATATTCAAGAAAAGTTTCAGAACCTGCTGTAAATTAATGCAGCTTTCTGTGGCATTATATGGCATAATGGCATTCACTTGGGTGAGAGGGAAAGAGAGATTTTGTACCTCTATCTCCATGGCAGCTATTCAAGTCTCCCATTTTCTACAAATATATTCAAGCAGCATATCGAGTCCTTGGCCAGCAAACCCCTGTTCAAGTTACTTGAACTGGATGTTGAACTCAGTTTCACCGATTCGTCAAACCGCTCTTGGACCAATTAAGTACAGATGTGCCATGAACTTGCTATATGAAAAGCATATTCAGCACAAAAATGAACTATGACCTTTCTTAATGACAATGTTTCTGAAGCAATGACTATGTACATTAAACAGATATTGGAAATCTTGGTTTCTTCTAGAGAATTAATTGTAGATTCCCTTATAAGAGAAGCCAAAACACAACAAAACAGAAATAAGCCTGCCCAGAACAGCTTTTTCAGGTAGAAAGAGTTTGGAGGTGAAGATTGATGAAACAGCAAAGCAGCAAATGAAACAGTAAGCAGCAAATATGCACCTCCTTAAGAAAATGAATGAGCTTAGGTGGCAACACTGAGCCTCAGTTTCCTTTCCGGTGCTATTCTCCCAAAGCATCATTAGAAAAGAGATGACCTTTGGTGCTATGGCCCTGATATAATGCAGAGTGATGTAATGGATTTGGGTGCAGGATTGGATTTAGATACTCTGCCCACGTATAGGAAAATATTGAAATAATGTAGTAGCTATAAGACTGCTCTAAGGCCTTCAGTCCTAAAGATGCTTAGCGTCTTTCTGTTAATATTACTTTCTTTTAACCTTAATTGTACCATTTCATCACTGCCATCTTTACCCAAACATAGAGTTAGCTCACGTGCCAACTGGGAGGACTGGGTTCAGGTGTGGCATGAATGACTGTCCTGATGCTTCAAATGGCCCCTCGGCCGCAGAGAATGTCCAGCCCAGCCTCTAACAAGATTTCAAGTGTCTCCCTGGCCTGTAAAAGGGGTTCATAACAGAGATGAATCAGCAGAATTTATATGTTTAAAAACTCGTGTCAGTGGGGTGCTGCAAATCAATTTGTCAGAGAGAACTGGAGTGGACGGGAGGCTCACAATGGATGTGTCAGGGTATCACTGCACACTTAGAGGTAAGAATAGCTACAAATCTGGAAACCACCACTGAGGTCCGTTAGCTTCATTTGCCTTGCCTGTCTGGTTATAATTCAAATCAGTGCTTCTTGATCCCGTGCCGAACTACATACTGAATTTCACGTGTGACATCTTTGAAAAGCCATAACTCTAATAGGAATCGTGTGCTGTTGAGGAAACGCAGTCTGCAGTACCCTGCTGTCTGTGGCCATAATGTTGAATTATAGGACTAGCGGGATGGCAGGGAGTGAGATGGGACTAACTATTAATGTCCTCTAATCAATAGTTAGGAAATGGTTGATCTCGGGTTCTCCTGTCTGTCTTGGGAAATTTGTCTGCATTCAAGGTATTAAATCACCCAATTCTGCCTTCTGCAGAGCTGGGGGATTCAGGCATACAATGGCCCAGACAATGTGAAGGATCAGCTCCGAGCCACAGCCCAGACGAAGAAAAACTCAAATCTAATTGGCTCAGATGAAAAGCAAAGGAAATAACACGTCTTTGTTCCCTTGATGCTTCCACACTCTGCTTGGCTTTCTGGCTCATTGGTCACTTCTCCTGTGTGTATTGTCTGATGCTTCAAACTGATCTATCCTGAAAGTGCCATACAGAAAATAGCACGGGTCAGGATAGCAGCCTTTTAGTGATGAAGTGATCAAAAATAGCTCTTCCTACCTAGTTTTGAGAGGTTTTTTCCTAGCCTTCCCTTTCTAAAAATATAACTCTGAAAAGGCTACAGTGCTTCCTTTTACGATCACTTTTCCTGAAGCTGTACACGCCGTATGACTGCCATAGGGCAAAACTATTCCTAGTGCTGCTTCCGAGGAATAGCAGTGAAAAATTATTGCAGGCTGGAAATTAGAGAAAGTTAGCCGCAGCCACGGCTACCTTTGACATCCGTTATCACAACACATTCGTCATGCTAGCAGTTAGAGGCATTATTGGGGTAGAAGCCCCATTTTTCAAGACAGGGAGGTCTTGCCAAGGAACGCTGCCTGTTGTGCTAACCACAGGGCCTGTGTGCGACCCCATCCTACAGTTTTGCAAAATCCTGGGCCTAACACAAGTGCAACTCCTGGGGATTTTAACCCAGCAAAACTGCTGGTGGCGTGAACGGGCTGGAAGCTCTGCGGACATCCCGGCTCAGAGCCGGGGGACTCTTTTGCAAACTAAAGTCGAATATAAATCAGCATTGCTCCAGTAATTTCAGAGAAATGCTCACACTTGCAGACATGTCTGGGGAATAAAACCCCTGATCTGGGAAGATTTATGTTTATAATGCTTGGACCTAAATCTGCGGCCAGTTACTAGGCTATTTATGGCAGCTGTTCCTAATTAGTTTGTGGGCAGGGCTCCTTTGTATGCATTTGGGTTTACCTCCTGTGTGCTGTCGCCCTGCTTTTGCACTCAGCTTTACTTTAGTCCTTACAGCACAAAAAGCAACAGCTGCATCCTCCTTCTTCACCGTGACATTTGACTTTCCTTTCTTTTATTGACTTGTTTTTAGCTGAGGCAAAACAACGCACTTAAATATGGATGATTCTTATTTCTAAAATAAAAGGCCTGATACAAGGAAACGTTCTCCCTGCTAGTCTAATTTGTATCTAGGTTAATTGCTCTCCTGGTGGATGTTTAATTGATTCACGTAAAGAAAGCCAATGAAGGGCTCTAGCTCAGTGACGACTCTACATAACTGCAGTGACTCCTTTTTCTCTTTAATTAGCACTAAACGAGGAGTCCACCTTGCGGATGGCTACTGAGATCTCCAAGGGACCCATTTTTATTTAGGTGCTGTATATAAAAATAGTTTATTTTTCTGATGCAGACCACTACAGTAAACGTTGAACAGAAATGAAGAGGTTTTTAGGTAAGAACGTTTTACAGCAAAATTAAGAAACAAGGGAGCATGAAAGCAGTCCTGCTTGGCGGACTTACCATGTGCAAAGCCTTTTTGGGTGAAAAATCTGAGAATTTCATGGTATGAATTAGCTTATGAGTTTGGCCAAGGATCTCAGAGGAGCCTGTGCAATCTAGTCATTTTATGTTTCTTCGAATTACAACAGCATGGTGGCAATTTCGTCCCTTAGGACTCTTTGCAGTGGCCTGCTTCAGCTTTCTGGCCTAACCAAATGCCAGGTTCAGATTTTCCTCCAGCCACGCAGTAAACTGCAAATGTAAAATTGCACGAGAGCCTCAGTCACATACAGGTGTCACCCGTATCAACCAGACCTACTTTCTTGCTCGTGGTCACAAAAATGCGACAACAGAGCCTGCGTTTTACTGCGTCATCTTTTGAAACCGCTCCTCACGTGCCCATGGTCTGAGAAGACTGCCCAGTGCCTTTTGTGATATAAATGTGAGCTGTGCATATCAAGTTCTTGTTCTCTGTTTGCATTTAATAAGGAATTATGGGGATGGACATGCT
The DNA here is from genome assembly GCF_040182565.1 of Anser cygnoides. NCBI lineage: Eukaryota > Metazoa > Chordata > Aves > Anseriformes > Anatidae > Anser > Anser cygnoides. Next base: position 2,814,610 of record NC_089898.1, on the reverse strand, counting down.
CTGTAAGATATTCCTTACGTTTTTAAGACTGCATACAGAAATCTGAGCTGCTTTTTGGCCAGAAAGTCAGTTCAATTTCTCTGGCCTTATAACATCTAAAGAATATTCTTAGTAGAAATACCTATAAGCTGATTAGGAGGGAAGCAATAAATACAAATCAAATCGAATCATGCAGACGCTCACAGTAGGAAAATCAATAATTTTAGTAATACATTTTGCAAACTCATTTTATTGTAAAAAGAAATATATATAGCTCCTTAGACATCTTGATGAAGCAGGAGCTGCAAGTCGTCCTTTTTGTCTCAAAGTCCTCAGCTGCAGTAAGGCTCAAAAGTTTTTAAACAAGTTTAAAAGCCATGGTGCCAATTATACCAAGTGAAAGCTGGCATGTGCAGAACGTGCACAAAGGACAGACTAGCAAGGCCATCCATCCTGAAGGGACAGAGCGGAAGAGAGACATTTATAGGGAGCTGCCTGTGGCAGTTCTGAAATGATTCCATAATGTGATTTAAACGTGGAAAAAACAAAGGTAATTTTTAGTGCTTTTTTTTAAATCAGTGACTGTTCTGGACAACCATGCATTTGATTATATCAGTGACTGCATAAATCTGTGGTAAGACAGGAGCTTGTTTTCCATTTGGGATGGAAGGAAAGGTCATCAAAAATGTGTTTGTTTTTTTTTTTTCCTAAATTTGACTGTATAAAATGTAATTGTATATTCCTTGGGAGAATTATATTAATTTGAGCCTTTTAGGCATTTCATTGCTTTAAGGCTCCAACATTTCTGCTTTGTGTGTATTTGTCTAGTTGATCTATCAGCATGTCTACCACTTAAACTTATTTTCTTTCTCTTCCCCCATTATAGATGAGTGTGAGAAGGACCTGCAGCGACAGAGAAGATATCTGCATACAGAAATTCAAATGATCTTCAGCAATGCCGTGGTCACAGTGATGCTGCAAGACCATGACATGCAAATGTGGTGGAATTTGCTGCATTGCTTTTTTTTCACTTTTCTATTTCCAAGCTTAAGATTAGCATTAGGTCTTCACTAACTGGCTCCACGCCAATGAAATGCATTTAGAAAAAACTTTGAGAAAAGAATTTAAAGGCTATCACCTGTAAATTTCAAGGTCAGAATATTCATCACCGTCCTTTGAAATGCTCCCTGTGTTGGTATTGCAGGTTATGTCTGAAATTTTGCCAGGTTTGAAGTCTGTATGTTTTAGAATTACAAAATAAAGCAAACAAAACTCCCCCAACTGATCTCTTAACCTGATTTTCTTAAACAGCCAGCTGGAATTATTCAATGTTTGTGGAGAATGAGAGGAAGCTTTATCTAATAACCTCATCTCTTCTGATACGCCATAGTCTGCTCGCGGTACATCAATGCATCCATTTCCCCCGTGTCACTGCCTTGAAGTGACCTCTCAATCATTATGCCAGCGGTCACGATTTCAACAAACATGTTCCAGTGACTTACAGTGTTTTTTCTACTGATTTTTTCCATTTCAAAGCAGCGTCCCCTCCTACTGATAGCAGAGGCAACATTCATTCTGTAGATGCTGCTGTTCCCTTTTAGTGCCTCATTAAGTATAATCATGTCCTGTTATTTTAGCTGTGTCCAATACTTATAATTTCATAATCTGAAATAGAGATCACGCTGTGGTCTCAATTTATAGCAAATTCTGCCTTCCTGCAAAAAAGATTCGAAGGAGAAATGGCAAATTTGCAAGAAATGGCAGATTTGCAGCCTGCCCGTGATAAAGTTTCTCACCTCTTCTCCTCCTGAGCCACCACCAGCTCCTCTGTTTTGTCCTCAGAGCGGAGCTGATTGCTGAAGCCAGCCAGGGCAGGCACTGTCCAGGCAGCAGTACTCAGGTTGTCCTTTTGAAAGGAATTCAATGGGGGCTTCCCTGAGGTCAGGCTCGGGCAGCTGGCGAGGTTTTGCTGGGATTTCAGTGATAATTTCCAAGGTAGAAACCGATTGACAAAACTCACCTCTGGTACGACAGAGCTTGCACTGCCATAAATCATTCTCCTTAACTAGCTTCCTCCTATTCAAAAGCTTTTTCTAAACGAAACGGTCTATTCTTATATCTCTGCCATTCGGGGAATGCAACCTTTGTTTGCCATTTCACATTTGTAGAACATCCCAGAGCTATGCCATGCCCCTCAGGAGGGGCTGCAGTACATCACATCTCACCAAAGCACAACCATCGACGGACTTTGACTTTCCTCGTGTCTCCGTTGGCATCGGGGACCAGCACAGCTCCTCCTGCTCATCCCAGGGAAAGTCAGGAGCAGATGTAACGCCCTTGCCAGCCGTGACACGCTGCGGAGCCGCAGTGTCCCAGGGGTGAGCTGCTAACGTCAGTGGCACCGGTGCGAATGAGAGCAGACATGGGCCAGGCCGGCGTGCCCCGGTTAGCCCTGCGAGGAGAAGGGGAGGAGAACAGCTTTCCTTTGAACCAGGTGTCGAGGAGGACCTCACCTTGCACAAACCACGCAGCTGACCCTTGCCATCTCTCTTCCCATTTTTTTCCACTAAAGCACGTTTCTCCCCATCAGAGAATTATTTTCACCCCATAATCCCAGCACTTCCTTTACTTTCCTGCTCATTGCTACTTGGGCACTGAGAAGACCTGTTGAATGCAAACCCTTGCTGGTCATGTGTGCTCAGACACATCACCCTCATCTGCCACCGATTTTGTTTTCTGTCTGTTAGGGAGAAGTGGAACCTGCATGCTGCAACTCCTTGATTGCAGCACCCACCCTGGGCTGTAATTTGGCCTAATTGTTCATGTCCTTCATTGGTTCTATGAGCATTGTTTGTGTAACATGGGTGCAGTCCATGGTGTACTTCTTATGTGCATGGTGCAGAGTAACTGAGCCTGCCTGTTTTCATCTCATCTCGATCCCCTACAACAAAGTAAGTTTTACTTGCCATGGGAAGGGTTTGCAGAACCAGCTGCCATGACGCTGTTCATTCTGATGATTAAACGCCTTTCAATAAACCAAGGATAACTCCATGTGGCGTTATTAAAATAGAGTTTTATGGGCCGTAACCTACCATCATTTCGTATGCACAGCTCCTGCTGAGTTTGTCAGGACATCCATGCTCGGAGTGATGGCGTGGGGGAAATAGGAATGGCCTTCTGGTTCCCTCTGCTCACTCCCAGACCTTCCTCTGGGATCTGAATTGTCACAGAGAAAAGCAACCACATGGTCTGACTGCTACACGTACTAGAAAGGAGCATGTAACTAAGCCGTTCTGCTAAAGGTGCTATACGTCATGCCAAAAAATAAAACAGTTAAAATCTGTTAGTGGATTTATTAGACACATTCCTTGCAATTTGCCTTGGGAAAAGATGTCTCTATCGTCTCTCTGATTGCCCTCTGACACCAACTGGGATGTGAATCAGAGAAGCTGCCTTTCACATAACGTGCTTGTAGAACCACGTGAACACGGTTCTGAGCACAGGCTGATGTTCTCAGCGCTCCTCACCTTAGGAAAAAAAAAGTTTTCTAAGGATCCATTGGCTGTGTAAAATAAAGTTGGTATTTAAGAAGCGCTGTCTCCTCTCCTGAATATTTAGGTAAAATTATTACATCATCAACCCTGTTCCCATAACTTCATACAGAAAAATGTGGGTATAGAAAATCCATACGTAAAGTGCCGATGATCTAGCTGCAAGCCAGCCCAAAGAAATTGCTGCTGTGCTGTTCTGTGTTCCTGGCAGTGCATCGCTGCCCCTGGGGCTGCCGAGCTAATAACTCCGCCGCGCAGCATCCAACAAAATAATTTGTTTACTCTTGTGTGGTGCATTTATTAGATTTTAATGTTCTCCACCTCTTTGCTGATCCTAATTATAGCAATATTTAAAATGTCGCCATGAGTTTAGTGGTTTTGGAAACTTTTGTAAGGAGAGGATAAACCCTTTTATTGGATCGAGTTTTTGGTGCATTTCCATCTTCATCCAAAAACACCTTTTCTGGTCCCCAGTTTTAATTATTTCAACTAATTGTTCAAATGGGTCTCTAAATCAGAAGATGCAATATGAAAATTTCTGTCAGGATGAAAGGCTCTAATGAAAAGTTAGCGATTCTCATCAGCCGTCTGGCTTCTCTGATGCTTTGTCCTGATGCAGACTGGTCACAAGGAGAAGTAACTCTGGGATTCATGCCAAACCATTTACCTTTTTGCAAAAGAAGCCTTAGGAGCATTGTCAGTTGGTCAGCTCGCTTGGTTTCCCACCCAAAGCATGTGCCTGCTGTTCCTGGTTTGCAACCGACCCTTGTACAACTTCTTTTCCACACTGAATCCTCTTTACAAAAATGAAAAAATCCTATGTTCATTGACACAGGCATAGCAGCCTAGAAAAAATGACCTAGCTTTAAAAAGAGGAGCGCCAACAGCCTTTTGCTGTTGTTTGCTTTCTGAAAAAAATGTTGGATTCTTTTTGGATTGTCATTTTTCACCCACAAGAACTGCATTGCCTCCTCTGAATATACAAAAGAAACACAGAATCATAGAATTGTCTGGGTTGACCTTCAAGATCATCAAGTCTAATCATCAAAATCCTTCATGCCAGACCTTATCTTCATTTGGATGCAGGATCTGAATGGTTCCTTAAAAAACAGGACGATAGATGGAAGTCACTGCAGATAAGGGACCTGAGCAAGTCCATGCAGAACGCCAGGATCCATGGCCCGACCACTGGCTGGGGATGCTGTTGTTCACCCCGCTTGTCCCAAGGCTTTGCTCGTCCCTGCCTCTTCTCCAGAAACCAGGGGCTCATTGCTTCTTCCCTGTTTATTACCCTTCCTCAATACAGCTCCCCTTTCAAAGCAATTTGCTCTTGCAGAGTCATTTCCATTGCCACAGATAATCGTGCTACCTCAGCAGAGTGGCCCGGCATGGTTTATTGCCTTCTGCTCAGGCCAGGCGATTTTGGAGCAAATAGGGTGCTTAAACATGGCTGGTTGAAAAGCAGGATTAAAATGTGCTGGCAGAGAGATCGTTCTAAATAAAGCCACGAAGTCAGAGAAGATCGTGGAAAAGAAATGCATGCTGGCAGGGAGGACGGCATCCTGCAGGAGCTGGCAGGAAAAACGTGCTCAGCCTTGTCCTGTGTTTGGTGGTTATAGAAGGGTTAGAAAAAGAAAAGGACTTTTTAGCATGGCTCAGGGCAGGGGATAACCCCAAATGCAAAAGAACCGTGGGGAGAGATGCTGTGGGTGGATGTGGGGTGCTCGTCTCCCTCCTCCTGCTGGGGCTCTGCAGGTGTGAGCCCGCCTTGCATGAATCAGCAGGGCAGCCTGTGCTGGAGCTGCTCCTTCCAAAAAACGTCAGCAACCTCTTGATGAATTAAACATGTCCAAGGATTCCTTTCATCAGGGCGCTCGCCACTATATTGCTTTCTAGGCTTTTTTTTTTTTCTCCCTGTTGTTGCTCCATCTGCTAAAACTAGACAGAAACTGGGAAAGCCTTGATGTGTAGTTTGTGAACATGCAAGTTCTGATTTCAGAAGAGAGGCGGCTGAGCGCAGAGGTGTGCGTGGGGGGATGCACATGTTCCTACATTCCCGGTTACGGGAGGGAATTTTGTATATTTTATCCTTAAGAATTGAGGAAGAACTCCCGAGCTGAACAGCTGAGTGGTGCTGCTGCGCATCGTACAGACAAGTGTGAATCAGACATCAGCGAGAAGAGAGGTGTGGGGGATGTTCTGGAGGATAATGGATGTGTCTAAGTGATAACGGGCTCGAAGCATAATTAATGTTAATGGATAGCATTTATATGGAATGCAAAGAACATGTTCTGAAAGATAGAAAAACAGCTTTTTTTTTTTTTTAAGATATGAAGTTTTAAGCTCTGAGGGAGCTACTATGCTGTTATTTCATGCATTTTATCTATGGAAAGCCTTTGCTGTTTAGAAACTTGTGAGGACTTGGAAATATGTGGCTGATTTTATTCACACTGTGACAAATGCGACGTACTCTGTCCGCCTGACAGTGCCATCAGGCTGATATGGTGAAATAACAACTTTTTGATTTTTTTTGGTGCATTGAAATCCACCAACAAAGACGATCAGAGCCAGAATAACAAAAATAAAAATGAAGGGGAGCTCTGCAGAGGGTATGAATCCTCAGGGAGGGGTGGTAACTCGCAGCTGTGAGGAGGTAACCAGTAAAAAGAGCTTTCATGACTGTGAGTACTCATGGGCTCGTGCCCCTCTGGCAGCGCTGGTGATGCTGATTTCTCTAGGACCAGCCCACGGAGGATTGAGCCTATTGACGGACGCAGGAAGAGAAGCCCTTCCTCTGGCTCTGGTGGCAGATGGGGATGCTCTTGGGGCTGGAAATCTCTGATGCAGCACTAGCCAGGATTCATTATGGCAGTCGTCAGACTGGAAACATAATTTTCCCATGCACAGTGGTGTTACAGTTCTTCAGAGCAGTTGTGTTGTAGTACATCTGCAATATTGCTGCCCTTGCTGGCTCTGTATCTCCAGGTATTTATAGAAATGGAACTATATGTCTTGTTACTTCTCTGGTAACAAGACGTGGAGGGAAAGGTCTGTGTGTCTGCATCACGAAATACTTCCAGCTAGACTGCTCCTGCTCGAACACTTACTTCTTGCCTTGATTTGTGTTCCTTGGGTATAAATTTATTAATGCTCATTGTGTATTTCCCACCAAATATTTCCTGGCTAGCAATTTGCCATGAATATTTCCCATCTGTATCCTGGACTATTTCCCTTCTATGGCAAATATTTCATTATTTTAAATTTGGCTGTCTAATGTGTAAGGCTAATGGTCTTTTTTTTCAAATGAAAAATGGGCAAAGAGCTTTATGAGAATATGAGAAAAAAGGTACTTTTTGTTGTTGAATTCAGTTCTTCAGAACTTTGATTTCATATAATTGTGGAGAAAAACAAGCTCAGCTGCTAATGATTTGTACCAGCACTCGAGGGACTGCATGCTAACAACCCAGATTCCCTATTTATTTGTGGAAGGGCTGCACAAGTAGGGCTGAAAAGAGTTTTTGTTTTGTTTTGTTTTGTTTTAATTAAAAATACAGGTACTGAGTGCTGGTCCTTCACACATGCAATGTGCCTGGAAGAGCTTTTATTACCCTAATATTGCATCGCAGAGTCCTACAAATACAGGGGAAGATCATTGCATTGGTGAGCTGCTATTAATATGCAGGGAAATTAATATGTGAGACAAATAATTAAAGGCTAAAGCCATCCAGGCAAATCAAGCAATATGAATAACAATCCAGGTCTTTTTCTTCTGGTGGCTGTTCCTGACTCTGCAGACCTTTTGCCTCTGTATGGATGGTTCCCGTTAGGTTTCTGACCATTACCATTTCACGGTCCCCTTCTGCATTGACCCTAAAGACCACAGCTTGAGGTGAGATTAATAATAATAGTTCAGATCTGGCACCAGCTGCCTTAGATGACTTCAGTTTTGCCGAGCAAATGCTAATGAGGTCCTCGGACCTGGCAGCACTAATGGCATAGCTTCCTTGATGTACGCAGAATTAGCTCGAGCATTAGAGTGGGTGACAGATCCCTAAAGGATGGATAGTGGAAAGTCTCTGGGGAGCTGTCAAGGCACATGCCAAAGCCACAAGGTTTGCAGCAGAGCCCATCTCCAGCAGAAGCAGGTGCTGGAAGCGGGTGGCCCCACGCACACGAGATGCTACCAAAGGGGAGGTTTTTGTCCGAGCATCTGCCTCCCAGCTCCTGTTTGGTGCATGCTTTCTGGTAAGGGGCAGACCCCTCTGTTTTACCTCTCTGAAAACAGGGATGCTCCTCGCAGGGGACATTGCTTGCTCATGCAGAGACCTTTTCTTTTCCTTCTGCTTTTAGTCTATATTGCCCTGGTGCATCAGCACTGCAATTTCTCCCTTTCCTGCCTGCCTCCTTGTAAGAAACTCCTCTCTGTTGATCACTGCTGTTTGTGCTAACCCTGTATGCTGACTTTCTCTTACAGCACTGCTCAAAGCTCAGCGGACCTTCGTGTTATTACTGCAAAAAGCATCACGCTTACAGAGCAGGGGCAAAGCACACACACTTATATACTACGTGAATGAAAAAATCACTGAGAGCAGGCACTGCAAGCCCCAAACTCCCAGTAAGGTTCCCGTAACCCACTGCATCACCCAGTCTGCAGATACGGCGTTTGGAGGTGTAGTGGGACCCCACCGTGCCCAATTCAGCTCAGGCAGGGATGAGAAGCCCTGATCCCCAGCATTTTCATTAAATTTAAAAGGGGGGGGGGGTCACTGTATTTCATCCCCTTCCATGGACAGAAAATCGAGCTAAGTGAAGAATTAGAAAAATGAGCCTTATGAGCCTCGTGCCCTGCCCATTAGGAAACATTTCCATCTGTCTTACAGGGAGTCAGCCACAGATATTCAGCCAGATAAGCTGTTCTGATCTCTTTTGTCAGTGCTGGCATATTTACAATACTTTGCTGGCATGTTACTTGGGAATTACAGGCAGATCCTCCCCGACATAGTGGGAACAGGCGCATCACATGCTACATACTCCTGTCTAGATGCTGTTGGCAAACCTCAACTTGGAGTCAATCAAGGCAGGATTTTATAACCACTTCTACCCCCACCCCCTTCTCACATCCCTTATTTCCATCCTTGCTCTTCAAAGCAGGATGATTCACATGTTATAGTAACCTACATTTGGCTTGGCACCACTTATGGGCTATATTTAGCGGACAGAGTCACCCTGCTCTTCCTCGTTCATTCATCGTGCTTTTTTTCCAGGTTCAGAGGGGAGCCGGGAGGTTAAAAGAGCTGCCCAACATCAGCTTGGATTTGGGTCTGGGCCAGGGCTGGGTGCCTTTCGTGGCGTCCAAGTCCGGACTACGAAAGACTTCTGCACTTCAGAAAGCCCCGAGTGCTTCCTTCCAGCAGTCGTCTCTCCCCGAGCTGTTTCAGACTGAGAGCCTAAAAATAAAGCCAAGCGGCACCGCTCGCTCCGCGGTAGATAGCGGGCGGTCTGTTCCCATCGGCGGATGTTGGTGGCTTGCGTACTTCTGCGTGGGCGTAATGGCTCGGCTGTTATCTTTTGCACCTCTACCACCAGACTATCCACAAAAGCATGTCTTTTTTTTTCCTTTTTTTTCCCTTTTTTTTTTTTTTTTAAAGCAAACAGGCTCGCTTCCTCCTTTCATCTGAGCCGCAGGAGCCTCCTTTGTTTCAGCGGCTGCCCACTGGGAAATGCTTCCCTGATAGAAAACAGCCCACCGGCAGCACCGCGGAGGGAAAGCCCAGCTGATCTCCCCCTTTGTCCCCTCCTAAACACGGCCTCACTGCTCCGTGGTCACCGTCTGGGGGACAGCAGCTGTGCTGCTGAAACAGCTTTATCGACAGCCCCGCCTGGCTCTCGGACACCGCTTGCAGCATCCTCTGCTCACGTCCCGATAAAAGCGATCGATAAAGCACGGCAGGGGCGTCTCGGTGAGGAGGCTGTCGGGGAGAGCTGTGTTTCACTAATGGCCAGCACGGTGCTTCAAGGGGAATTCAGCCTCTGCCTTTTAGCTGGGTGGTGTTCATGTCAGACAAGGGACAAAGACGGGGTGAGACGTGTATGTACGAGCAGCATCTATTGGGTTTTCCATATTTCTGACGAGGACTTTGGAGCAGTCAGATACAATGGCACGTATAAAAAGACATAACTGGGCATGAGGATCAGACCCAGAGGACTCTGAGCCCTGCACACCCCAAGGCTGTTGGTGGCCCTGCTCACCACGAGACACATTTGCTGTATCAGAGCCTGGGACTGGGAGGGCATCGCGATGCACTGTGCATGATTCAGAGGTGAAGGACCAAAAGAGCAGGAGGAAAGGATGCAAAGGGTGCTCACAGCCTGCTCGCCTTCTGCTTTCTCTGCAGGAACCTGCTGAAAGATGGATGGCTCAGTCTTAGGACACCACGCTCTGGTTAGGGAGGCTGAGTTTCATTCTCTCTTCTGCTCAACGTGTTCTTACCTAAATTCTGTATCTGCAAAATGTGGGTAGCAGTAACTCTCTCCTCCGGGAGTTACCAGAGGAGAAATGCATTAGGCAGTACTGGACCCAGGCACCCTGGAAGGTGCTGAGCCCTGCTCGGTTCATAACGAGCTCCCTGCGTAGCCCAGCACAGGTTTATGTATACCTCATTCCTGTAGGACTGAAATAATACGGTGTGTGTCAGGCCAAAGCTTGCTTTCCTGGCCGAAGTGGTTTATTGCCTTCTGGAGCAGACGTTCCCCCCTCCCATCCATCCGAAATGTCTCAGTCATCCGCAGCCTGCTGACCACAACGAAAAACCCGGCAGCGAGAGGGCTCCAGGGCTGGCACCAGCGCTGAGAAACCTTGTCTGCGAGTGCACGGGGGGGAGAGCCCTTTGCACAGCACAGATCAATGGCCGGGAAGTTAGGGGAGGGGAAGAAACAGGATGAAGTCAAAGGAACAGCTTCTGTCTCGTTTTTGCAGCCCAGCTTGTCCTGTACCGTCTGCATCTCCACCACGTGGAGTTTTCCTTTTTTTATTTTTTTCAAACTTTATGGCTTCTTTTCCATCAGATTTTCTCCAGCTTTACTGCCAGGGCTTCATCTTTCCCTGGATAATCGGCACTGAGAGGGTCTGTGAGGGTCATTCTTCCTCACTTGGGCTCCTGGGTGCCCCCTGCCCAGCACTGCTGAGGCTGTGCCCCATCAGGATGCGGCCCCCTGGGAGGTGCCCTGGCTGCTCACGTTATAGCAGCAGCTGCGTGGCAGGGAGCAGCCGGAGCTTTGGGGCCATCGCTGACACCCCCGAGTGCTGCAACAGACAGGGGGTGGGGAATAAGCAATCCTACCAACTTCTTGATTGACTTCACGTTTTTACGGGCAAATGTCAACGCAGTTCACTGACGATATTGCTTTTGGTGCCTGGAGCAGATGGGCACAGCAGGTAAGGTTTGTGGATGAATGCAGGACACAGATTGGTGATACCGGGAAAACCCCCACGAGTTCAGGGTCAGGCTCCCTGAGAGCACACATTTGTCTGCTTCTTCTGCAGGCAGAGCTGCTGCGGGGAGCAGACGCTGAGCTGCTGCGCATCAGCGTTGGGTCGCAGATATGTCGCGGGCTCAGTCAATTCCCAGGTTTACTGGGGGAAAATCAAGCCCTCATGGATCACTTTCAGTGAGATGCCACTCTCGGTGAAATTTCGGGTTTGGACCAGGCTCTGCACCCATCAACTCCCCAGGGAGTGCAGCAGCCAAGCCGCAGCTCGGCGGCTGCTGCCCAGCCTGGTGGCCAGTCCCCAGACTGCTGCCTGCTGCCGCCAGCATCCTTCATCCCCCGTCAGACCTCACCCTGGGACAACTCCCCCCCGGCTGTCACGAGCACAAAGCCTCCCGCACAGGCAAACATTTCTGTTATTAAAGGTCTCGCCTGCGCTTCAGGCACGCTGCCCTTTCCGAGCACTGCTGCTGAGTTGATGTATTATTCTCATCCTCCCTCCTGCCCCGACATGGCTCTGGCAGGGAGTTTTCTTTATTGGGCACCGCTCGGTGAGAAAGTGGGGCTTGGATGCGCATCAGTGCTCATTAATCACAAGAGTTCAGCCTCCTTTGCGCTGCAGCCCGGTAGCTGGTTGCCTTTGGCTTTTTCTTGCATTTTGCCAAGAGGCAGAGCTGGACGGAGCTGCAGGGATGCCCCGGGCTGGGGACAGAGCCCCCCGGCGATGGGGACAGTGGCCGTGCCACCACCAAGGACGCTGCAGAGAGAGCAAAGGCACCTGCCAGGAGCACAGGAGCTTGGAGGAAGGGAGGGGTTTCCTTTTAAATGCACTTGGTTGTGGGGCAGATTTTTTCCCTTTTTAAAGGGACAAACCCAAGCAAATAAATAAAGAAACGCACCTTTCCTTTTCTGCAAGATTAAACGCTGTCGTGCGATCGTGCATTAACCTTTGGTCCTGCATTAGGCTGCTGCTGCTTCGCACCCTTGATGCTTTTAAGCCGGGATTGCAATTAGCCAAAGAGGTTCTTGACAGCCATCCAGGCAACCCCATACCGGGGCCCTGCTCCCTCGAGGGGGGACGGATCACTGCTCACCGAGGCACCCGGCCCGCAGGAGGCTGCAAAAGGAGGCTCCTTCCCTGTGGGCTGAGGCTAAATGGAGGCTTTTTTGTTTGGAGGGGGTGGCTCGAGGTGGCTTTCAGGCTGAAAAGCTTCCTGCTCAGATGCATTTCTTTGCTGCACTCCCACTCCCACAAATTAGATTACGGGAGTGCAGGGACGCTCCCCTGGGTCTTGCTGTACAGTAGGGATATTTATAGGAAAAGCTTTTTAATAGCCTGAGTCGAAAAATCTGCTTTAAAGCAAGCCCATCCCCAGATAATTAAATAACCCAGCAATGATTAAGAGTATTGATCAGGCACTCGAGCCCCCTCCCACTTCAGCAGGAGGCAGAAGCCACCAGAAGCGGCTGAATTTGGGAACCGTTGTTAATTCCCATCAGGAAGACGAGGTCCAGGGATTGTCCTGGGGAGCTGGCAGTGGGTCCCTCCCCTGCTAATTTTAAGTATTGGTCCAGTGCCACAGGCAGTACGAACCACATCTGCTGGGGGATGATGCGAACTGCAAAGAGCTGCCCACTCGTGTCTTTCATGGCCCCGAGGAAATTTGCATGGGAGAGGTTTTCCTGCCGCCCCCGAGAGCTGCAGCGTGGATGCAGCACTGCACCAGGAGCCTTTGGTTGTGACAGGTTTCATACAATGGCTTTTAAAACACTTTTGACTTAAACCTCACATTTCCTGCTTAATACATTCATTCGTTTGTTTGTTTTAAATCACACGGGGATTTTTATGGGATGTTTTCTTCTCAGGCACCATCTCCGTATTTGCTGATTATTCTGGAGACTGCCAGAAAACTTATTTTCTCTGAAAGACCATACAGGTAAAGATAAGTGAATAAAAGTAAAACATTCAAGGTGAAACATTCCAAAATCTCTGTTCAAAATGTATTTTCCTTCTTTATTATTGTTATAAACTCGGTTTACAATAAAGCATTAAAGTTGCTCCCAAATGGCTTCTCTCTTTGAAAATTTTGCTTCATAGATTGATGCCTAGTAAGAAAAAAAATAAAAAAAGTCAAGGTAAAAATTGCAAATACCAGTTTCAGTTCCATGCAGCTATTTTCCAAGTTAAATTACCTGTCAGCATTACGCATTAGGCTCCATATCCTTTGGTAATCTCAATTTTCATTTGGTAATAAATGTTAATCACCAGAATTGATATTCACAGTTTAATTATATAGGCTCATGTAGGTGCAGTTGCATGGAGGAATCATATTTCTCTCAGTGTATGATGTGGCCTAAACACTATAATGTATTTCATATTATTTAGGTCACATATTTGCAAAGGATAACACAAAAATGCAAACCTCTTCTGTCAAGAAACCCTGTGCCCGGCCCAGGTACTTCTGACACCAGTGAGAGATTTTTTTCATAAATATTAATGCAAGTTGGATTCAGTTTTCAGCATGGGGAGCATAAAAAGCACGAGAAAATAAATGTGTTTGGAAAATGTGCAGCCTAATTTTGACTTTGGTTGCGGAAGATATAAGATTACAGCCAGGGACAGCAAGCGAGTGTAAGTGCTGTGAGTATAAGTTCCTACCTAGCATGAAAATATACGGTCTGAGCTTTGGAGCCTGCATCTGCTGCTCCGTATCCCCCACAGACACACACAGAAAATGCCCCAAACCTGCCTGCCTGCAGCTCGGGGGTTCAGGCCGCCAGCAGAGAGGAGCCTCTTGCCGGTCTCTTTCCTACCGCCAATGGATTCTGACTGGTATAATAAGGGAGATTAGAAAGGGTTTGTGCCAGGTTTTATGTTCCTTGGTTTTCTTTTGTGTGCAAAAATCTCTCTGACTTCCTAAGTACGAAGGCTGGGTCAGAGGCACCTTGAACTCTACCGAAAAGAATTGCTTAGTCCACACGCACCTCGCTCGGGCAATCTAAAGGAGAAGACTGACGTGCAGTCAAGAAATCGTTTACCAGCCACAGTAAGATCTTGAAGGTCAAACTGCAGCTTATTGCCCTGCTTTTTTTCTTTGTACGGCCAGAGAAGGAGCAGATCAGGGAGGAACCAGGCTTCCCTGCGCTGCAGGCAGCGGATGACACTGGAGGGGATGTTGCCGAAGGCAGCACAGGTTTCCCAGTTGTCTCCCGTTGTTGTCTGATCCCCCAGTATCCAAACTGGAGTTGCACAAACTGGGAGCATTTCTGGTTCTGCATTCGGCTCATGGCCAATAGAGAACCGTTCAGAATAACTAAAATGGGGGGCGAAGAGCAAATACCATCAAGGCGACCTGAGCTCAAAGGTAGCAATTTCACCAAAACCAGACAAAAATGACACACGGATCCATTGCGAACCAAGTGGAAGACCTCTCCCTGCAACATCCCAGAACCCCTGCATGGTTGTACGTATTCTGCTCGTTATGCAAGAGAAAAGAAATCAGATATTCAGCGCAGGTAGCCGGGGTAATTCAGCGCCTGTCCTGAAGTAATGAAAAGTCCTAACGGCGCTTGGCATCTGCTGCTGCTGCCTGGGCATCGTCTGCTTTGTTTCCAGCTTATTATGTGACCTTGGGGAAGCACATCACCTCCTTGTGCATCAGCTGTTCTCTTTGCCAGCACTCGATCATATTTGTAAGACGTTTTGGGATCAAGAGCTGCAAAAGCCCCCGCCAGCAGTGCTGGAAGCCGAGGCCGGGAAGCAGGAGGCCGTGATTTCCTCACCAGACCCCTCACCCCATCGGCCTCCTCCCGGATTTCTATTTCTTAATCCCTCAGTTCAAATCCTTTGCTGCTAAAAATCAGCTTTGTTAACAATGTGACTTTGAGACGGAATTAAAGTTTTAATTGACTGACAGCCACTTAGTGGTTTCCACTATTTGGTAAACCTCTCAATTAGCCATTTGTCCCCTGATGTTTCAGTGATTATAAGACAGAGAAATGTTGGCTCTCACGACGCCGAACCATCGCACTGGTGATTAATGGAGCATCAGCCTTGCTTTTCAACGGAGCCTTGATGGGAATAGGAGAGTATTTATTGTCTTCCTGAAATGAAGTCGGAGGTAAAACTGTTGCAGCGTTCAATCTGCAAGATGTTTTGGCAATTTACTCTTGCCTCGTCTGACGTGTTGAATTCAGGAGACAAACAAAAAGCATCTGGAAGTATTTTGGTACACTCAATACGTTTTGGAAATTGAGCTGCAAGTTGAAGCATCAAGGGTTAGACCCTGAAGTCTTGATCCTGCTCAGGGGACAAAACTTCAAGCTGTTATTTCTTGCTAAAGCGTCTGCAGAATCATCCCTGAGTCATGCTACAATGATCCGTATGCTGACCCATGCTGCCACCTAATTTCCATGTGGCCTTTCCCTGAGTCTGCCGGCATCTCAGACTGCATTTAGAGGATGTAACTGCCCACTGAGGGCCTTTTCCTGAAGGCAACCTGGGGGATTAAAGCAGAAAAGAGAAGTAAATCACTCTGTTTTAGCGCAAGGCACTGCAGGATAATAAAACCCGGGTGATGAGTTTGGCCAGAGGCTGGTATTTGCTTGCAGAGCACCCAGCACAACCCAGTGAGCCCAGTGACAACCGGTGCCATTGAACAGTGGGCGATCATGAGCCGAAAGAGTGAGTCCCTGACAAGCCTCGGGTTAAGGACTGCGCACTACGAAACCTCATGCAAGCCCTGTGTTGAGAGGTGCTGGTCTGGGAGCATCAATTTCATCCTCTGTGAGCAAACCTATCGAGGGAAAAGGGTTCATTTCTAGTCGCTTTCCCAGCTGTAACCGCGCTCTGACTGCTACGGAAATTTAGCTCTACGGGTTAGATTTACAGCACTTTTTGAGGCTTGTAAAATCATTTGCTTCTATTAATACCGTTCTTTGCCCCACTGCCATTTTTATGATGGACAAATCTGCAAGTCACAGATGGAGAAAGACCAGAAAGAAGGAAATCAGGATAATATGAGGAGACCGATTTCAGGCCACACAAATTCAACTGGAAAGCTGGAATGTGAGCCCAGGGACTTTCTAAGAAATGCATTAACCTCTCACAATTTGGGGCCATAGAAAAATCACCACTGAAAAGGGGGATGAGGCTCATTACTTTCTGGAGCTGAAATGGAGAAATGACCAGGAGGTGAAAAGCAGAAGAGATGCTGGGAGTTTGGGGCTGGGTCTGTAGATGCACTTCCTCAGCTGCCACCCCCCCAGAAAAACCAAATCTAGTCCCTGGTGGGCTTCTAATGTACTTTTGGGTCAGCACAAGGCCAGATCTGCCACCCCATGAACAGTAACACGAAGTTTACCAGAAAGTCTTAAGTGAGCCTTGCACTTAATTTATTATTCCGGGTGACTTTTTGTTATGTTTTAGTGTCTTTAAATACTCAGCTTCTTCCTAATTCTATGGGGAAGCCTTGGATGTCTCTTCCACGGTGAATTAACTCTGTACAACTGTATTCATCAGCTGGAAAATGCAAACATTTGTGTCAGGACTGTGGAAATGCAAATGAGGATAAAGACACATTTGCTCCTATGCTGTCCGTCCTGCTTTATATCCAGAGAGCCCAAATCCTTTATTTTAATATTAGCCTGATCTTTGCCATCTGCCAAGATTCAGCTTTCGGTTCTGGTGGATTTGTTTGTTTTATCTAAGTTATAATTCCGTGAGAAAGCAGTATCATAAAGGAAAACGTGACACACTTCAGTACAACACCGAAATGAAAAGAGGTTTACAAATCCTGTATTGCTTTGTATATCTCCATATATTTTGTTTTCTAAACTAGTCAAAAGGAAATAAAACAGAGAGTCAGCTTCAGTCTCCACTCTTTATCTATTTGTATGAATGCCACTTGAATTTATTTGTATGAATTTATTTGTATGAATACCACTTTCCCAATGTAACTTTTTCTATCCCCTCTCTTGTTTGGTCTGGCTTAAAATACAATGCATTTTGACTGTACCATGAAAGCTTATAACAAAGTGATTAGAGACAGAGAAGGGAACAAAGCTCACTTTTGAGAAGGTTCAGATCACAAATGATCTTCTGACCTTGAAAATAAACCTGCTTCAGGAACAAAATTCAAATTGTAACTCTAACTAGGCAGCATCAAGGACATTTGCATCTTAAAGCAATTTAGAAGAGCTCATATAAAGTGCCTGATATTCTTTATGGTTTACTTTTCGTGATCTTTTCAGCATAAAAACTGCAATTCCTTCTTCAACTGAACAACACCCATTTTTAGCAGCAGGGGCAGGTATTTCTAACCCATCCTGTGTTAACACCTGCATTTATTCTTGCCCAATCCCACCTGGCCAGTGCCTTCCTCCTGGCCAATCTTGCTTATCCACGCTCTGCTTGTGGGTATTTAATCCCTCTTATGGCCATGAACCCATTGAGTTCTGTAGTCTAAGGAGTTTTGTGTGTGTTTATTTATTTATTATTTTTTTTAATATATGTATTTTATGTATATAAAGGATGCTATGTAACTAGTGAGCGTGGTCAGGTTTTTCCAAGGTGATTCTCTGTTTGCAGCTGAGAATAGATGTCATAATAGACGTCATACCTTAAAGCATCCTGGATTTTTAGGCAGTGCTGTGTAATTTGGGAAGCAGCTAATTATGGAGCTTCCCTGAGGGCTCTGGTGGCAAGGAAGGAGTTGCTCGTGTGCTTTGGGGTGTCTGGGTGAGCTAGTGTCTCTGGGCAATTTCTAGCTGACTTCATAGTGTAATTTTTGAAGTCTACCTTGTAATGTTTTACCTGATGTCTAGCTTGGTGAGATTTGTAACCTTGTGAGTTATTTTCTAGGGCAAATGCTTAGAAACAAGCAGCAGCTGCATCTGCTGTACCTAGGTAGTGGCTAATGATGGGCTCTGATGGTTTCTCTAGTGATAGGCTGGGGGATAACAAAGCGTGGGCTTATGATCTTGGAATAATTCACACTGAACATTGCAGGTATGGGCTTCTTAAAGGCCCCCAAAATTGATCAAGACCACCTCTGACTTCACAGCAGGACCCCGAGACTTCTGCCTTTGTTTGTCACTCCTGCCCCAAGACTTTTGATTTACTTGCACCCACCCTAGTAAATGTGCTTACAGTGGCAGCTTGGTTACAAGGGAGATGAGGCTGCTGTTATTAACAAACACATTAATAGCACTTGAAGCTGTAACAATTCACAAGCCTGTGTTTAAGGCAGCTGGGAGCAGCAGCCTATCCACAAGTGCTGAGCAATTCTGAGATGCCAGGGATTTCTGAGTGTTAATTAAGCTTTCTCCCCCAGGTCACTGGGGAAATGCTTGCTGTCTGTTTTAACTTGGCCTTTTCTCCCTTTACAAAGACAGAAATCAAACATTAAGAAATGAGAAGATGGTGCAAGAATGATACAACAATCAATTAAATGCTTGCCAAAGCAGGAGTGGCTGACTCTAAGTGACACTGAGAAAACAGAAGCAACTTCCTTCCTAGATTAAAGGTGAAGTTAGAAGATCTCGTTAGCATATTTTAATGAGTTACTGCCCTTTTGGCTGACAGACAGTGACTTCCATGTGTGCATGGTACAGCTTGTAGAGGAGGTTGGCTTAACTCCTTTGTATGACTGTGGGCTCTCAGGCTGCAGATGGAGACTTGCTGTGCCCCAATGGTGGGAGCTGCAAGCCTCTGAAAATGTGCTAATGTAGTCACAGCAGGCCTCAGTGAAGGACGAGGAACATGGCAAGGTCTGTGTAAGCATAAAGTCAGTGGATTTGAGGTGGGATCCCACTTTCCTAGCGCTCTGTCTTGCTACTGCCCCGAAAGAGCAGCTGTGAGGTTTAAGATGATATGAGGCATCCTAAAGGGTGAATAAAGTCGCTTTCATTTATCAGATAATGCTTTCTTCTTACTTACTTTTTTTTTTTTTTCAATAACTCTTTGCAGAAGTACTTGGCACGGCTTCCTGCTCAATATCCTAGAGATATTAGAAAGTAGGCACAGGAGATAAGGGGTGGTTATTCACAGTGGGAGCTTAATCATAAATGGGTCCTGCTACAAATAAACATCTCTAAACAGATGCCTGGCACACAAGTAATGTCTCTATCCAGAGATTTATTCTATTTCATCAGTTTAAGATAATTGACAGGATTTTGTTTCATAAGTCTGTTTCAAGTTTGGGGGGGGAGGAGGTGATCTTTTTTTCTGGAAGCTGGGAGCTTGCAAGGATAACTTGCAGCAACTTCAGCTTTTAAACATGTTTAACAGTAGTTCAAAATAAAAGCCACAACAATGATCACAACTGATGGATATGGTCCTTCAGCGAGGCAAACTAGGGGGATTTGGCAACCCAGCCCTTCTCAGCAAGGATATCATGCAGTGCTTGGGGATGTTGGCCCTCCAGAACAGACAGCTTTACTGCTGGCACTGCAAATTAGGGCTTTCTGTTGTCTAAGCACTTGATCAAAAGCTTCTTGTCAGGAAGAATTAGTAGCTAAGAAAAAAAAACAACTAAAAATCTTAGGCTTGAAGCAAGCTGATAAATGATGTTTTTCCTTCTGGACCATCCATCATATTTTTTTTTCTGATCATAGTGATGCAAAGGATGGATGAGTTGTTTTTTCAGCTTGCTCTGACTTGCCATATGCAAAATATTTGTGTATGGGTGCTAATCCTCGCTCTCAGATGAGTTCCTCAATCTGTCTAACAAAGTTTTACACCCAACTGAATTTTCTTTTCAAGCTGGAACTCCATTCAGTCTCTGAGGTGTACTGGCAAGGCGTTTTTCCAAGATGCTTTCTTCATGCTCTACTGGATCACAAGAATGTTAAGTAGCTGTCAATACCATACAGAGTAATAGAAAGTGTAGTAGGCAGTCTTATACATATATTTAACCTCTAATGGGGATTCACTGGCTTCAGTTGGGCTCCTCTACAGTCAGGAACTCTCCAAAGTGCCCTTGCAGTGGCCAGACTCTGCCCAACTCTGACTGTGCAGTGGTGAAAAAGCATTTCCTTTTCCTGCTTCTCCCCTCCCTTAGTAAAAAGTATGGTCAAGATGATCTGCTATAGGTCTGATCCTTCATTCAGGTAGTAATTTAATGCTATGGATCCTCAAAGGAATTTAGCAGAATTCAGGTGTGGGTGTTTTGTATGTCTGGGCACTGCTCCGCCCTAGCTTGGACATCAGGTGTAGATTTAGGGACGTGGCTTGAGGCACATTGCTCAAAATGTGAATATCAAGGGGAATTTTTTTTCTCACTCACTACTTGAAGGGCTCAACCATTCATTAGCCCATAAAAATATATATACATTGCTGCAATATTACTCAAAACAGTGAATGAAATAGCAGTCCTGTTTTTC
Source organism: Anser cygnoides (assembly GCF_040182565.1). NCBI lineage: Eukaryota > Metazoa > Chordata > Aves > Anseriformes > Anatidae > Anser > Anser cygnoides. The sequence continues at coordinate 2,794,208 of NC_089898.1, read as the reverse complement.
TTCTAGTGAAAGAAAGTCCATGTAAAATTTGGCACCTGCAGTAAGAGCTGAACAATGAAATAAACGTACCCATGAGTGAAGCAGAGCATTTTTAGCTTCGGCTGACATACAGTTGATGTCTCTATTTGACATGGCCTTCAGGAAGGATTTCTTTAATTCGTTTATAGACCTTGAAGTGTAAAATTGATCTCTTCTGGCTGTTTCTGATACTTCTTAGCAAACAAATGCTCCTTCCCCCAGGAAAGGCCTTTATATACTTAGATTAATGATATGTAGAGTAACAGGAGCTCTTCAGTCAGCAGTCTAAAGGATAAGGCTTGAGCTATGACTGTTTCCTTGCTTATTAGGTAAGTGATGCATTAATTCTGTTGTGATGTTTATCTCAAGTAGCGCTATGTGTCTGGATGCTGTTAAGTGGCTTAATTATCTTTTTCTGTCCTCTACTTGCAAAGAGGTCAAATGCAGTACAAGGGAGCAAATCCCCAGTAATTTGATATTGAACTATTTTCAAAGGTTATTTGTGGTACGGAAGCTTTTCTCCTTGTCAGATAGGAAGCACTCCAGTTTTGAGAATTCTGGAGTCCTGGAGCACAAAATACTTATTTCTGGATAATTTCAGGAGATGCGTAGTCCCTGATATCTGCATGAGACTCAGCAATGTCTGTTCTTTTGGTAGAAACCTGTTAACACTGAAGACAGATCCATTAATGAACTGTGTTACCTTTAATAATTGTATTTTTTTTGAGCTGCAGTGTATTTCTGATTACAAAATGTAATTAGAACATGAAGCCCTTTAAGCTAAGGTACAGGTGCTAATGTGTAGGTGGAGTTCTCGAAGTCCCAGACACTCTAGTGTCACTATTTAGTGACTGCTTAGTGCTTCCTTACACATTATGGCACTCAGTTTTCTAGTGCAAAGCTCAATCTTGTCCATCAGAAACTTCAAATATGGCCAAGCTGCCCTGGATGACCCAGACTGAAGCAGGATCCCACGTGGGCTTGAGTGTTGACATAGAAATAAGTATTTGATAGAATAAATCCATGCTGCCAGATTGCAATATGGGATTTTTGTTTCTGGATGGACTTGATCTCTTGTTTTGCAGGAACAGTGTGATTGGCATGTCTAAGCAGCAGGAAAACACTAGACTGCAGGATAATTCCACAAGGAAAGAGGAGAAAAGGGTAAGTTAACTCATGTATTTTAATTGCAGTTCTGTAAGAGGCTTCACCATAGCAAACAGATAGCATGTCAATAACAAAACAGAAATAAACCTGGCAGAGCAAATAACCTTTCCCCTTGCTAATTAATGAACCTGCTAGAAAATGCCAGGCAGGAAGCGTTCAAGGGACTTTGTGATGCTGTCACCCAGAGATGTCAGCAAGTCAATGTGGAGTTGAACATGAGCTGTGTAGATAAAGCAGGACTGACAGATTACTTCTGTGGACATTATTATAACTTCTGGAGATGACAATGAAAACTAGAGAGTTCTAAGCTACTCTATTTGATTTCTTCCTTTAATTCCTTTTAGCTGTCAGTTTAATCAGGGGCTGTGTGAACTTGGTTGTGAATTAAATCATACAGGGGAGTGGTTTGCTTAAGCTTCTGTATAGGGACCTGGGGTTTGGTGTGGTCCATATAACAGGCTGTCATTTGTTCTGTGGCCTCTGTAGACAGCCTCTCAACGTGGCAGCAATAGCACCAAAAGCCATCACAACCTGTCTGAGCAGCAGGTAACTGCAAATACTTTCACAAAAGCACACGCAGAAACAACGAGCCTCTGAAAGCCCTCAGATGGAAGGTAAACTGGAACATGACTGGCCTTGGATGTGGCATTTTTAATATTTACTGTTTTTTCTTGAGGAAAAACTATAATGTATGGAATTCAGTTTTTAATGAGATACTCAGAAGGCTCCCACTACAGGAAAAACCCTTCCTAAAGCCTGGTGCCTGTTCTCAGTCTGTTGTGCAAAACCAGGCTCTCTGATGTGATCAGGCACTTGGCAGGCAAAATTCTTCTGCAAAATGTGTGAATTGCAAACACTCTATGTTACCAGATCCTGATGTCTTAAGTGTTACTAAAAGCTCCAGAGCTTTCAATAACCAGTCCTTTATTTCAGATTCTCCCACCCATCTAATGCAAGAACAAAGGGATAAGATTTACTGGGGAGACTTCAAGTGAAAGCGCTTCTGTGTCCTGCATTTCATCCTCCACTGAGCTTCAGCTACCAAGGAAATACATAGATGACGACACATCTGTTAAGAACACAGCAAGAACAATCTTTCTGCTTTCTCATCTCAACCACTTCAACAGAGCCAAATCCTCTCATCTTGCTTCATTACATGTTTACTTGCATGCTGTAATCAAATGTAACAAACTGATGTCCAAGGTAACCTCGAGTGTACAATGCACACAGATTCTCAGAGCTGGAAATGCTTTTTGTTATGTCTGACAAGTGGTCTTTGACAAGCCGTGTGTGCAGCGAGTGATGCAAGGCACTGGCATAGTCACTGAATAATGTGGAAGCAGCCATGGGGTTGTGCTCTTTGAGTTGAGGGTTCAAGATCCCCTTGGCTTCCCAGTTAAGCTCATGGAGAGCTTCAGTCTGGAAATCTGATTTAAAGTGACTGGGCTGATAGTGCTCAACAGAACTGCAGCAAAATAGATAATGTAGCAAGTGTAGGGGTGAAGTCTCTGAAGCCAAGTCTGTATTAAGCTATTTTAAAAAATAATGAAAAATCAATACTACTTCCTGTCTTCATTTGCTATCAGGTGAGAATTTGGTGTTGCTTGTAATTTTTTCTCAGTGGCTTAGAAGCTTAACTTCTATCTCAAAGATGAGCTTGAATATTTGGGGAATGAAGTGATATTTATGGGGCCTAGTAGTTCTCTGCCTGTATGATTCTTCCATAGGATTCAACAAGGGACTGTTCAATGTGCTTCTTGGTTAAATAAAATCTTCTGGAGCAGTGTTCTGCATTTCATGTGCAAAGCTAGAGCTGGCTACCTAAAACCTTTCATTCTGGAGAATTTGGGGGCATTGACAGGTCCCCTAGGTCCTGAGGACAAGGGTAGGCCCGTGGGACCATAGAGGCCCGTAGAGGTAGGCCCGTAGAGGCCCATATACCTGTGGAAGGGTTGGTGGCTTACTCAGATCTCAGGCTGAGCGGATCCTGCTGTTTGGTGTCAGGTCCCTGCTGATTCTCCAGTCGCAGCAAAGCCCAGAAGAGGTCTGAAAAAAGCCCTGGCTGCAAAATAAACCTGGTATGTGCAAACCGGGAGTGGTCGGGAGACAAAGGGAAGGGACGTGGCCGAATTGCATTCCCCTGTAGTGAAGAAGGAAAGATGTATTATCAAAAATGGTTTTTCTTTGTCTCGCATAGCTACAATAAAAATGTTCAGGCTGCAGAACCATGAAAAGAAATTCATTTACTTGGACTACGCAAGGAATTATGATGAGATTTCTAGCTAATGGCCTTTGACAGATAGAAGGGGTAATAGAAATGCAACTTTATTCTCAATCAAAGAAGCAATGAAATGAGGTTTTGAAATGATAAACCTTGTCACACTGAAGCCATCTATTTGTTTTGTGAAAGAAGCAGTTTCTGACTGAGCAGGAAAGGGAACTGGGGAGGTCAGTGGGACAAGCCTCAAAGAGCAAAGCAATCGGGGGGACACCAACCTCAATTTGGTGTAGCTATGATTACTGCCCTTCCCAAAAGCAATCAGTGGCTGTGTAAAGATGCAGTTTACTAGTGTCTTGTGCTGTCCCAGTGTAGCTGAACTTCTGGTTAGCACTCCATGCTTAAAAATCACACCCTTAACCACCAGCTATGGCAGGGCAAACCCTCACGCTACCACGCTGCTATGATATAAGTAGGGGTGCAAACTGACTTGGAGTGTTTGCAGTAGGAAAACACCAGCATGGAGCTGTTGTCTGGATTAGAAGGTTGAGTGCTGGTCAGCAAGAAACAAGAGAAAGTACACGGTGCTTTTTACAGATCACTTCAAGGCTTTCAATATCAGAGTTTCCTATAACCAGACACTAGCTGCCACGAGATTGATCTGTCTGATACAGGGGAAATAAAAGCCCTGGAAAGGCATACTGAGGGGCAGAAAAAAATTATTTAATGTGATAGAAGCAAATGGTGCTTCTGGGAAATAGCTCTCCAGAAATGCCAAAAATGCTAATCCTAAATACATGAGCTTTTCCAGCCTCAGCAATAAGAGATTAGCAACAAAGGCTATTATTTTATCAGGTAAAATTAAGAAGATAAAAAGGCGCTAAATAGTTAACGTTAATGAAGGGCACAATTTTGTGCCTCTGTGAAGCGAGAAGTAATTTCGCAACTGTTTTCCAGTGGATGCTGACTGGAACACGAATATTCTGCTGCTTGAAGAGCTATCACCAAAGCTACGCATGGGGTGGACCACTTTTATTCTGAGTGTTTTTGCAGAGAGCACAGCAATGTAATAAGTGTGTTATGGGTGACTCAGGCCTGATAAATCTTCAGGCTCAGGCTACGATTTACAGGAAGGAAAAATAAACCTTTTGAACCACGAGATGAAAAACAACCCTGGGTCTGTTGCTAAATATAGCTCTGGTTGTGAAAGCAGAATTTGATTTGCAGAAATTTACCGAGGTAGGGAATGGCAAGACTGAATATAAAGTAATGTAACGGGGTAAGAATCAGCAGCATGCATACAGAGTGGCAGAAAAGGAGGGTGAAGACAGAAACCAGACAGTTGCAGGTTTTAAACAAGCAGGATTAGGCTGTGCTTTCAGCTGGAGCTTGAAGCCTGAGCATCTGCTTCAGCAAGATGGCAGTGGCCATGGGAGACATTTGGGTTTCACAGATTTTCACCTGTAGAAAACATCCATTACTTCTTCCTTACCCTCGGTTATAACATTTTTTTACTGCCTGAGAGTCTAATACCGTATGTTTCATTGGAGCTGTACTTAATTCATATCTGTTTAAGTCATATGCTTATAAATGACCCAAGGGACAGATCCAGAGCTCATGGACTTGCGTGCAGTGCCAGTGGTCAGGGATGCTGTACAAGCCGAATGAGCTTAATATATACCACTTAATATATACCACTGTAGCTTAATATATACCACTGTATACCACTTTTTGCAAAGCCACTGCAGCATTTGCCAATGCTTGTCCTGAACACCCTATTAACTAAATGTTTTGAAGCTGTTACAGCATACTAATAATGATGAATACTTTTTGTGGGTGCCATGGAGTGCTGTAGGGAAAATCAATGGTCTGCGTGGGAATAAATCTTGCTTTTTTGTCTTTGCAGCAAAATATATCTTTTGAAAGTACAGAGAAGACAATGACTAAAATTGGCCAGAAAAAGGTATCAACATCAGTCGAGAATAACTACAATAAAAACATGTATTACAGACACTAATGATAACATGAGTAACTGTGAGCCTTAAATTTTAAAAGGAATACAACTTGACAATGTATCACTTTTGGACAGAATAATTTTTTTATTAATTTTCTTTTGCTCAGTAGTGGAGTCTATCCTAAGACTTTTTTAGTTCTGTGAATCTGGAAGATTTAGTGCTAGAAATCCCATTGCCCTCCATCCCCATGCAGAGTTTTGGTGTGTGGATATTAAACGCATAACCGTGCTAATATGCCAGATATCTGCCAAATAATTTCTGCTGGATCTGGAAACATAATTGCTGCTGAGACAAAAATGATTGAAAACCACTTGAAGTGTTCAAAGTCCAGCTGAGGCAGAAATACGTATTCTGCCTCTTTATTCTTCCAGTGACTGCATATCCATTGAAGTCAGATAAAACACCCAGCATTACTCAACACTTGAAAGACCGAATGGCATTTGTGCTGCAGTTGAATTGTTCTTAAGAAACTACTAGAATTTCAAACCCTCAGCCATTTTTACTGCAAACTGATACTGTCCCAACTTGTGCAGGCTTAATGAAAACTGGCGTCCTTTTAACCAAAAAAGAAAGTGAGAAGAATCAGGTGTCCTCATTGTATAAAGAAGTAAAGCTGATATTCCAGAGATTTTACACGGACTATATTTTTCACAGATACAGTTCCCCAGATAATGGAGCATACCTCTATGTACTGTTCAAAGAGTCTTAAAGAAAAGATGTACATAAAGGTTGGTTTTGACCTAGATTTTTCTTTGATAGCTTTCCACTTAGCTGCTAGTGGACAGGCAGAAAGCCATCAACCCTCTTAGCAGTATTAATGCCTGCAAAAGGGATATGAGAAATGACTGATAACTGACTTTTTCCCTTGTCCTTACAGATGGTAACTCCTGTGTCCTAATACCTGGTTTGAACACTTACACTCTGAGGAAAGAAGCTGGGCATTGAGGGACTGATGCTCAGATTAGGGAAGCTCTGCCGAGGTACACTTTTTTATGCTACTTGCAGCTGCTGGAAATCCAGCAGCACTGAAATCAGCACCACAGAGATTTATACCAGTTTGGAAATCTACTTTTTTTCCCCCCCTTCTTTTCAGAATTGGGCTCTCTGAAGTCAGTGGTGTTATACAGATTTATATGAATGACTTTTCTAAGAAATCCCTACACACCACCCAAAATCACTGTAGTACTTAGGAGCATCTTCATCTGACAGATGCTATCATCCTCTTTTCTGCATGCTGTTTATCTAATCACGTGGAATTGGATGCTTATATTGCGCACAATTGAGTCTGTTAGGGGGATCCTGATCTGATTGGGGGGGTCCCAGAGCTGTATGAGGGATTATGAGGATAAAAGGCATAGAAACACAGAACAGAGATCTAGAAAAATGTGATTTTAGATTGCATTAAAAGGCCTGAAGATGCTTTTGTTATGCCTAACCTGAAAGAATAACCAAAACATAAACAAATTATATCATAATCCCATAAACAGGCCGTTTTAAAACGCAGCTATTGAAAGGCATTTTTTTTCTGTGTAGAATTTGGTGTAAAGATTTTAATAATTTTAATCTTCTTTATAAAAAGGTAATGTAAGTTTCCAGTGCACAGCAGTCCCAGAAACCTAGACTTTCTTATTAGAGTCATAAAACCTCACCCACCTAAATGCAATTGCTGATCGGAAGCAGCTGAAATATTTCAACCTTAAGGCAAATTATTTCCCAATGTTATACTTTTACTGCAGCATTTTGTTATAAAAGACTGGGTGGTATCTATCCCCAGCCATGCCCTAGTGCCTTTATCTTATGTGTTCCTCCCTCCTCTACCTTTTATTCTGAGTGCGTTTGAAGGATTTGAAGATTGCCATTAAATGGAACCATTTTTCTTTTTTCTTTAACATCTTCCTTTGTTTTTTGTTTTTTCTTCTTCTCTCCTGGATTACCTGTGTAAGAGTGTCTATAAATGTCAGAGCAAGTCAGGCGTGCAACAGCCGGAGACTAAATATAGAGTCTAATAAAAACATACAGGCATAGGAGAATGCCACAGGAAGGAGAACACCTCCAGTTCTTGTGACAGATGCTCCGCTTATTCACAGCAGGGATTTGTTAACTTCTCCACCACGGGCCAGGTCTTGGTCTCACCAAAGTGTTGAATGCTTCAGTAAGAGTTATATCATCCAGAAAGAGACAAATCTGTTTGCAAACACTCTCTGCTGGGGCCGGATTTCTTTTGAAGACTCGAGCCCCATCAGACACCACAATGGCAAAGAACTCGGCACTAATGTTCAAATTAAGCATTGTAAGAAGCAATGGGAGGAGATTCAGGGCTTATTTCAATTTTCAGCTGGAGATGGGACAGAACCTGCAGTGCCTGAGAGCTGGGAGAAGGGCTAAAATGAGGTGAGCCACCCCACTCCCAAGGTTCAAAAATCCACTGCAGCTGGTGATGTAATTGCTATTGTTTTTAAGACCATTAGGTAAAACTCATATTAGAAATAAATATTTTAGTGAGGCCTTTATTTGTATGCCCAGTGTTGGTGCTAAAAATATGAGAAAATAAAGAGATAATTATCCAATTCCTGTTGATCGTGGAATGCCTAAGAGTTTTTTAATAACAGAAATAAAACAGATTGATATGCATTCCACCACCTACTAAATTCACTGGGTTTGTTCTTATCTGGGATAAATCAGCACATGCCTCATGTAAACAAGGTATTGGATCTGGCAGTTCGCAAAAAATCTATGATACGAGAGGATTAATGTGCTTTTAAATTTGTTTTTGAAAATGACATGGGCATTAAACTGATCAGCTCAGCTGCAATGTGCTTGCCCAAAGAGTTTTGCAATCCAATAATCACATAACAGACTTTCCTAGAGATCTCAACTAATGCCAGATGGAAAAAGGTGAACAAAGAGAACGGCAAGATATGAGAAGGAGGGTTGATGCAGTCCTACCCTCACCTCTGAGAATTGCTTATCAGTTGTCCGGTTGATCCGGGCCTCTCTTCTGTAGGATGCTTGGCAGTGGATATACCTTTGGGCCAGCCTTAAAAAAGGGTCCACGAGTCTCCTATCTTACATGTATACGTGTAGATGATTGAAGATATACGTGGGCCTTAGCTGTCCACAGCTTGTTCTGTGCAGAGGGAGTTGTTTTTTTTTCTAGTGGCATTGTTTTAGATTGATCTTGCCTGGCCACCAGACACCACCCAGCTGCCTTCTCACCCCCACCCCTCTGCAGGATGGGGCAGGGAGGAAAAAAAGGGTGAGAAAGGCCTCATGTGTTGAGACCAAGACAGCAAGATTACTTACCAACCACCACCATGGGCAAAATAGACTCAGTTTAGGAAAAATGTATTTATTGTCAATAAAAATAGATTTGGACAGTGAGAAGCAGTGGCAATAAAATACTTTCCCCTCTAACCCCACCTTTCTCCTAGACTCAACATCACTCCTTCATTCCCTACTCCTCTTCCTCCTTGCCTACTCTTGGAGTCCAGCACCTTTGCTTTCTGTAATAAAATAGCATCATCTTGGGTATAATCCCAGGCAAGACGATAGCTGAGGAGAACCTCTCATCAGACCCCTGGGCTCTGTTATGCACCCTGACACTGCTGCTCTCTTTATAACTGGTAAGGCATGCCTCCCTTTGGAAGGCATTCCTTACTAGAGCTATCAAAAATTACTTTTGACTAGCTTACAAAATACACCAGGCTTTTAATTAATCAGATAGAAAGACAAACGTATTTAAGACACAGGTTGGTAATTTATTTGAAGACAGCTGCAGTCAGATAAACTGCCTAAGATGCTATTGTTTTGCCAAAAAAAAAAATATTCTGCTCATTGATCTCCCTGGATTGCTTTTATTTTGTGGGTAAATGTGTTTGTAGTTTTGAAGACAAGTTATAATACAACCAGATTGTGTGTTTTCAGTGTTTTACAAACACCCAAACTGAGGCCAGAGCCTCAGTTGCCATAAATTAACTCACCTGCATTAGGGTCCAGTGATTTCAACAACCCCCTCCTAACCACCTGGGAATAATAAAGAGCATTTTTAAGGCTTTAATTGCCCCTCAATCTATTGAACAAGGAAATAAGACAGGGGAGTAGTACTGATCTCATTTTTTTTTTGACCTGCCTGCCTTTTAGTCATACCTCGGGTCAGAACTGGCTTTTTCCCCTAAGCGTTCCTCTGTGTGAGGGGGTGGACAGAGAAGAGTAAAAGATGGATGGCAGCACCTATCCTTACTGCTTAGATGTAATTACTTTGATTACGTTACTTGTTGCTGGAAACAGAAGAGTAAGCTCTTCTCCCCCCCAAGGATTCAACCTTACTGAGTTTCTGTTTGTTCCCCAGTACCTTCAGAGCACTTCACACCTGCAGGTGCTGCTGAAAAAATGCTGACTTGCAAGTGGGCTGGATACAGGAACATGACATGGAGGAGAACACTAAAATGCTCTTCCAGCCTTCCCACAGCCTGTCTGCAGCTGGAATGTAAGTGCATGCTCTTTTCTTGCGTTTTGTGAACTGCAGCTCGATGATGTTCGTGGGGACGCTGTGGTACAAGGTGCTACTTCTCTCCCTGCCTGCTGAGTTTATTTACTCTTACTGCTACAGCTAACCCCTGGAGGGGTTTCTGAGACGTTCACTTGTTAGGAGCATCCTGGTCCTGGAGGGATACGTATCAGTTGTCTGAAAAAGTAATGAAATAATTCTGCGGGAGACGTCTTCCGCAGAACAGTGTTGAGCAGGTGTCTGGCCCGAGGGGTACCTGGAGAAGGGCAGCGATGCAGGCACCGCGGGTTTTGCTTTGGTGCTGTAATTAGGTACAGGAAGGAAGACGAGTGAAAGCCCATTGTTATTCCGCTCAGAGCTCGGTTTTGCTAACGCAGCACAGCCTACGCTTCTGACTCACTGGTCTCTGCCAAGCAGAGGACTTCTTCCAAGCAGAGCTGCTTGACTCAAAGTCAGATCAGAGCAACCAGGAGCATTTCCAGGGCTTCTCTACAGGCAGCTGCCATCTCATCTTCCTTACCTCTTGCTTTGCCTCTAGACAGCTTGTCGTGTAATTTTATGGAGCAGGTGGTAAGGGAGAGAGGTCATCAGCCAGTACAGATATCTTTTCATTAATCTCTTGACTCTTTCAAAGGCATCTGAAATAGGAACATCAAAATTAGAAGGTCCTAGGTCATATAACGCGTATAAATCAGCCAAGCTGGCAATGCTTTAGCTCCATGCGCTGTTTGATTCAGCAAGAGGTATTTTTACAACATTGCAAAGGTATCTTTCTGCCATCTTGAGCTGACTGCCTGCCTGCGTGCGTGGCTGTTGGGAGCCTGTCTGTCAGGAGAGCAGGAGCAGGTTACTCCAACACAGGAGGGCGAAGCTATGAAAGGGAACAGCTGTGCCCCCGTGAGCATATGGTATCCCTGACTCCAACTCCCTTTTGTGCAGAGGACAGTTCCAATATGGGCATGTCTAGCAGGTTAGTGTATCATCTCCTTTGTTAGGAAGGAAGCTTACAACGTGAGGCTTCTTGCAGTGTCATTCTGGCCTTTCTGTGCTTTCAAAATAGCTGTCTTGATGCTAGGAACTAGTCTGCAACTGGTTTAATTGGTCTGCTGACATATGGAGCAATACCAACTGGTGTCAGCTGGATATCTGTCTGAGAGCTCCTATGGTCTTGTTGGCTAGTTCAGATAACATTTAAAAAAAAAAGTGGAGATTACCTCTAAGAAGTCATCAGAAGCTTAAAGATCGGAATAACAGGGGGATTGGGATGCTAATGTATTTTCCTAGAGGGATTTTTCCTCCTGATTTCTGTGGCAGAAATTCTTATCTTCACATTGTGAACAGCAAAACAGAGCAGCTTGCTCAGACTCTAGTGTGGAATTTGCTTAGTCTTATCATTAGCTATATTTGCAGGGTTGATTCTTTTCACACCTACTGTGGAAACTAGGAGTCACTCTGCTGGGCTGCAGCAATTTAAATGTGATCAGAAACCCTCACATTTCAGCACAATGGTGTGGGTAAGCTGAGCTGAACGTCAAGCGTCTGATTTGAAGCTGTTAAATCAGAGAGGCCATGCTGAAGGAAACGTGCCATTCCCTAGAGGGCTGGACAAGGCTTTATTAGGTTGGTTATTGGAATGATTTGAAATTCCATCTTTGCTCCCGGGAATTACAGAACTAATTATAATATGGCAATAATATCTTTTTGACAGAGATCTGAGAGCCCTCGAAGAATGTTCCTTATGTCTCTTGTGTGATAGGTGAGAAGGATCACATTGTCCACAGGTTTGCCCATTTTGAAAAATGATGATGACAGGCAAGAGGTGGGTCTCCTTTAATGAGCTCTGATCCTTTGATGTAGTTCCTTTGTTCTGAAGGACTTTTGTCTCCTTGGGGCACACCTTACACTGCATTGATATGAATTTCATAGGCTATTTTGCAGGATCATTGTTACTATATTTATGGCTGGCTTTTTATGAGTATACTTTGTGAGAAGGTTTGGTCTAAATCAGAAATGAGAGGAGAATTGGGATGGTTATTTCTTGTGGTTATTACGCTGAAAGCGAAATTGAATTTCATATATTTTAAGATTCTGTGCTGTAATTTGGTCTCCTTTTTGCCTTGGCATTGTATCTTGGGTGGCTAAGGAATTTCATTTAGGATAATTTTCTTGCTAGTGTACAGGAAATTTTTTCTGCCAGAGAAAATTACATTGAACTTGGTGTCAAATATTTCTTTGCATGGGCAGGATGATTTCAGCTGTCTGCATATGCAGTATTGAAGAGGGGATGTGAAACTTGGTTATCTAACCATCAGGGTGTTTTAAGATTTACAACACGCTTTCAGTCTCTTAAAAAGAAAACAATGTATTATCATGTGATCGTAGATCTACATGCATAAATATTTCCAGGGAGACCTGTTTCCTTAAGGCATTAGTCAGGCTGAGCAGGTGGAATTAAGCTAAATGGTTTTGGACAGCTTTATTGACATCTAACAATAATCAATATATTATGTTTGCATGTGGTGTCCTGTAATTTTAAGGTTATGAGTAACCTTTGGCCTCTGACCTTCCAAAGGAACGGAGAGAGAATGGTATAAGTTGGCAGTTGTTGCGGCCCTGCTGAATTTTCTGCTTTTGCTTGATTGTGGGGAGGCTTCTTTTTTAGAAGAGAAATAAAGACTCTTGCTCATTTTTCTCTTGCAAAATGATGGTGGAAGTATTCTGCAGTAAGATTTCTACAGGTCCTGTCCTCCCTTTCCTGTAGGAGCTGGAAGGACACGAGGTAGCAACGTATTTTTTTAAAACTGATTTGGTCTTGCTGGCAAAAGAAGGTGATGAAATAACCTGAAGTATATAATTCCAAATCAGATTCTCAACTGCACCTGTGTTTTTTTCTGGAGTGATAAAGACAACCAGAAACTTGTCCATCATAGACTTTTTTTTTTGCAGACAAGAATTGCATAGGGATGACAAAGTGACCACAATACCATTTTTTCTCTTCAATATATCTAATGCAGAGAGTAAAGAAATGCTTTAGTTGTTGGCTTCCAAGACCCTGAAGAGTACTGGATACACAACTGACTACTTTATTTTTTCTCTAATTTTCTGTTGCCAGGAAAAATCATGGAATGGTTTGGGTTGGAAGGGACCTTTTAAAGATCATCCAGTTCCAAACATCCTGGCAGGGACACCTTCCGTCAGACCAGGCTGCCCCCAGCCCCATCCAACCTGGCCTTGGGCACCCCCAGGGATGGGGCATCCACAGCTTCTCTGGGCAGCCTGTGCCAGTGCCTCACCACCATCACAGTGAAGAATTTCTTCCTAATATCTAACCTAAATCTCCCCTCTTCTAGTTTTATTCCTTGTCCTATTGCTATGTTCCCTGGCAGAGTTTCTCCCCAACTTTCCTGTAGGCCCTCTTTAGGGAAGGGAAGGGGGCGATGGTGGTGGGAGATGAGTTTTAGGAGGAAAAAATATTTTTTGGAGTTGGAAGTGATGTATTAACACAAAAATTTGGTTCTTATTCTGCACTGCACGCTCCTTCACTGATAAGGAAGAGTCTGAGTCAAGCCAAAACTATTGTTATTGACTATGTATATTTTATATACTTATTTCCTGGAGAGTTAATAGGCACAGGTATATAACAGCTACTCCCAACCAGCATGTGCCCTTAGGGAAAACATTCAGTTGGTGCAAAATAAGAGCCATCTCCTCCAAGGAACCCATGCTATATTTGAATGGCTTATAACTAGTGAACCTGTTCCTGCGTGGCCCTCAAAAATTGGGTGTATCTCATCATCACTGTCATCACAGCTTTTTCTCTGCTCTTGCAGGGGAGTGGAAATTTAATACTGATTAATACTAACAATAGACTGCAGCTGTCTCACTTACTGTGAGTTTCTGTGCTGGCCAGCAAATATTGTATGAGATACGAAGGTGTCTGTCCCCTGCCCTTCTTTCACCTGCTCCTTGTCACAAATGAGCCCTCGGCACAGAAGCGCAGTCAGGAACTGTGTTACTCTTCATTCTGCTCATTCATCTCCAGGGGCAGGAGGTTAATTTGGGTAGCCAAGAGAATAAATACAGACTCTGGATGTGTTTGAAGAACTGTTCTGGCACTGGAAATACCCTAGCTGCTGCCAGCACGGTTTCTTGCCATCCCTTTCATTGTGTTCCCAGTATGCAGGGCACAAAATTCAGCAGGTAGGAGATGCTGTTATTAGTGCGTGGGGGGTGATGTTCGTGGAGCAGGCAGGAAGCTGAGCACCCACAACCCTCATGACATGCAGCATCTCCCTCCAGCTGAATTGGCTCGTGGGCCATATGCTTGTCCTTGGCTATGGTACAAAATGGCTGAAAGGCAGTCATAGAAGAGATAACAAGCCTGTAGAGATATGGAGAGGAGGACAGGGACACATCAGAACTAATAAATCCTTCTGAAATGTTGATTTAACTCCTTGCATACCGTCTTTGTTTCTCTAACTCTTTGTAAAGTATCAGTTTTCAAGCAGTACCTCATGTCATCTCATTACCTGGGGTAAATGCCAAACTTCCCTAAAGTGCGCTGTGCGTTGAGCGGCTCGAGTCTTTGTATGGAATTGAGGAGGACTAGACTTTTAATCCTTTTTTTCCCAGGCACCTGAGATTTTCAGGAATAGGGATTGGAGGCTCTGAAGCAAATGTTTGAAGAACATCAAATCCTTAAACCAGGCAACACGTGAATTAAGCATCAGTTATCTGCTCTGCTAGAAACTTCCATTGTGATCCTGAGTAACTTAAATCCAGATCTATAAAACTTGGAGAGAAGTTCACCTTCCATGGCTTTCAATGAGATTGTGGTGCCTATAGCTCTGTATTTTGGGGTGCAGACTCTTTGGTAATCAGACTCCTGAGATCGGTGGCATTTCAGAGCCAAGGTTGTTTTGTAGCTGTGAGCTTTAGTCTTTCTATCATTACCTATGAAATGGAGTTTATAATCTTCTGTTCTTCTCATCTGTCATTTTCTGGCCTGTTTAGCCTGTCTTCTCTTTAGGAGAGCAGTTGTTTCTGGTAATGGTTGTTTCTCAGCGGTTTAGCAGTGGAAAAGGCTTTTTTTATTTTGAGAAAGTTCAGTTCTATACAGTGCCCAGTGCAACAGAGTGCAGATACTGACTGTCCCTGGGTGCAACAGGAGCATCTGAAGGCTTGGGCACTAAAATATCCTCAGGTAGAGAAGCTTGTCAGACCAGTGCAGTTAGGAGGTAATTTTTTCATGCCAAGGAGAGAAACAATCTTTGGGTAAAAGAGTTTCTAAAGAGAAGCCGTGTTAGATCGGGCTATCTCTATTATGTAACTTAATATATTGCAGCAGCATGACTCTACAGTTCTGTTACAGCTCTCTGCTGGTTACAACATTTTATTACCCTCTGGATGCCAGGATTTGGAGATGGGGTTTTATTGATTGCCGTTAGAGCAAGCTGATGTTCAGCCAGTTGAAAATGGTTTTAAAGAACTCATTTTGCTGATGTGTAGTTTTTTGCTTTTTAATTTTTCTTCCCTTAAATCTGATCTCAGTCTGGTGCTCACACTAGGTTTGAACGTCACAAGAGAGCTTTGTCTCAAGTGGGCTGGTGTCAGGGAATTCACAGAAATATTTTTTTTATAACCGTAGATAAAGGAATCTGTCATGAAATATTGCACAGACTACTGGAGAAGGCAGACAGAAAGGCTGACAGTGAGATTTTTAAATTTTCAAAGTGAACTTGGGTTAGAACATTATACAAATAGAATCAAATCCATGGAGCGTGGCATTCGTGGCAGGATGGGGAAGGAGCTGGAGCTGAATCCTGAATCTTTTAATGAGTTGAGGATACCACTGAGCTCATGAGAGTAAGATAGCAGAATGGGTCAATTGCTCCAAGTCCTCTGCATGCCAAACAGTTCAGAATTTTAACAAATAAAAGTCCTATTGAACACGTCTGTTCTCATAATTAATTTGTGAGAATGAGACTTAAACACAAGGCAAAAAAACTCGGCACCATCACACGCTGCCAAATTCAGAACTTGCCAGGCTTTCCAGTTAGTTGAATTCCAGATTGCTGTTGACTGTCTTTAGTTATCTGAGTCTGCAGATCGTATGAAACAATAGCTCATGTGAGTATCAGAAAATGGAAGAGATTCTTCAGGCTGTGTCTTTCTCATTTGGTTTCATGAGGAAGGGAAGCAAGTACAAAGTGAGGAAGGAATATTTTTTTCCTCTCTAATGAAACATTTCTGTCCGCAAATTAAAAGCGTATCTATTTTCAGATTGTCAGTTTTGTTTTAGCACGTTGTGGTGTGACATGTGAAATGCGGAGTTCGCTGCTAGGTGTGGCTCTGGAGTCAGAATTTCACTGCATTCGTTGGAGAACACCAGGGAACATCAAGTTCAAGGAAAATTAATTTTTCACCAGAAAACATTGAAGTTTTGCAAAACTACTGAGGTTTCACTTTTTTTTTCTGATTAACAAAAGAAAGAAAAACCACATAGGAAGCAACAAGGCTTGAATAGATGCTAGAATGTGTCTTCATCTCAAGTCAAGCAACAGTAGAGAACCTAAATCTATGCCTACTTTCTTATTAAGAGGCTTCACTCTAGCTAAGAGAGGCAGTGTGATCCGGGGACAATGTGAAAAAGCTGGTGGGAGTCATTACCTGTTTCCTATGGCCTTCTTCCTAGTAGTATCAGAAAATTTTGGCTTAATTCAGTGACAGCAAGCTCAGGCTCTGTTCGACCTGGGATCCTGGAAGAGACCGTAGTGTTGCTTTGTCTTGGTTTCCCTGTGTGTGCACTAGGGCTAGAGATACTTCCATGCTGTTTCCTGAAGTCTACAATTAGCTGCTATATAAGTGGCAAAATGGACAATTCATATAATTATGTAGGAGTATTGCCTAATTAAATGATTATCTCTTCTAAAGATGGAGTATTTGCATAATTATAAAAGGAAAGCTGGATTGAATATCAGAGTCTGGGCTCTGTGAAACAGCTATAGGATACTTGCGCACCTGTACGTCCTAAAGCTAATCTGGTGTTGAAAATAGTATTGGGCACGTTGGATAAAGGGAGAAGCAGGAACGTGTGTGTTTCCACCCCAGAGGCAGAATTCCTGCTCTCCACTCCAACAGGCTTGCTGCCAAAACAGCCCGGCTGCTCTACATTTTATCTGCAATGCATCAGTAGCTTGTGCAGCCCCTTTTTGGCACTGTTCTGATTGCCTGTGCATAGATGCAACCTCACCAGCCTGCCCCCAGTGAAATGCTGCATTCAGCTGTAACTCTTGGCTTGCTGTGCATTAGCCAACTGATGCTTTCCTGCACTGAAACTGCTGTGTTCTAGGAAAAAAACAAACAGCAGGCATCTTTACCTGAAGGAGGACTTCTCTTGTTGAGGATATCTGAAAGCTATCATAGCTATGAGGAGATACTGGTCATCTGTAGAAACATTTTTGAGACTTAACACACAGGGGAATACAGGAGGCTACCCAAGGTATTGACGAGTCCTTGAATCGCTGTCAGAACAGCACATTTTACATGGTTTGTAGGGATAAGTGTAAATCCCTGGTTGCTTGCTTCCATGCACATCAAATCTGTTGCATTTTGAGTATATTGTTCTCATGTTTCTCATGAGATGTCTGCATTGCTGCTGGGAGATGGGTCCACGCACTGTTGCAGTCCCACTTGAATAACCTTGATTTTTAGGGTAGGTTGGCTCTGGAAATCA
Source organism: Anser cygnoides (assembly GCF_040182565.1). Taxonomy (NCBI): domain Eukaryota; kingdom Metazoa; phylum Chordata; class Aves; order Anseriformes; family Anatidae; genus Anser; species Anser cygnoides. Next base: position 2,776,548 of record NC_089898.1, on the reverse strand, counting down.
ATGAAACCGTAACATAAGGGTGTAGAGTAAGAGCTGGAGGCACAAAACTATAAGTCAGGATTGTCCACCATCCTGCATTTTGTATTATCTTTTACACTGGTGCAGATACAACGTGGCTGTGGTTTACATGCCTTTACACCAATACATTTGTGTGATAAAGGTGACAAAAAGTATCTGTCCGTGAATAGATCTTCAGAGCTTGCAGTGGGGACAAGGCAGAGCTCAGTGCAAATGCTGTGGGCTTCTGCATAACTTTTTTCCAAATCTCCAAGGGATGCAACAGGCTTGGATTTTTGTTTCAACTATATACTGATGTGGAGAAACAGTTTGGAGGGAGGTTGATACCGGAGCTGGGGTGAGATCGGGAAGGCTTTGCCCACTGGGTCATTGGGGTTAAATTTTACTAATGGATGCTAATACATAATTACAATGTCTTGCTCAAACTAGAAAGCAACTACATGTTTAGTTGCCCTCCAGTGGGGTCAGATGAGGTATAAAACAATAAGGGGTTGGTCCCTGGTAGGTTTTCAGTCAATTTACTACAGCAGTGGCCAAACTCTTTGCTTGGTCTGAGAGGCTTTAGCTGAGTTTTCATCGTGAAGAGCCTGGAAATTGGTGAACTCTGTTTAGATATTTATTTTTTTTTGAGGGATCTGGGCTTCGGCCTGCTTCTTTCCACCCCACCAAGGTGTTTAATGAGGATATGGGAAGCTGAGAGTTCCTTGTGAGCACTTGGGGTGTGTTGTGAGAAAATCAGATTGCCTTTGGAGCAGCTCTGTGTGGCACTACAGACATGACATGGCATCTGGGGAGTTTGAGAAGCTTAGTGAGATATTAAGATATTAAACTGCTTATAAATAGCTGACAGGATGTGCTCGGAGGTGTTGAATTTGGCTGTTAAGAGGGGTTGTGGCCCCAAACATGAAGCAGGAGCAGCAGTTGCATCTTGGTCCCCTCACTGACCTGTTGAGGGAGTTAAGATGAGAGAGGGACTAAACTAATGTGGAAATCTTGGGGGAAGATGGCATTGCTTGTAAGATGATAGAACTTGTGGGTCTGGTGATGGAGAAGGGCAAATTCTTTCTCCCCCTCTATCACAGTTAACCTCGAAAGGACTAAGGGAGAGACACTTCACCTCTGTGGTATGGGTGCCTGAATACAAAATGGGCCAGATATCTGGGGACTGTTTTTGTAGTAAGAAATCAGATAAATTCTTTGGGACACATCAGTGGCACTGCTGCACCCCACTGCCCTCCTCTTTTATTAGCAGTGACGTGACAGGTCGCCAGCTGGGAAGGGGACAGAAGAGGCTGGTGCCGTGCCAGGAGGAATGATCACGGCGTGGAACCTGCTGAATGCCAGGAGCAAGCATTCAGTCAGTCAGAGCTGGTCTTTTCTATGAAGCTATCCAAGTGAGCTCATGAATATGAACTATTTTGAAAATAGCTGTGGTTTTCGTCAGCCCAGAAAAGGTGCACTGCTGGGCTGAGGAGCTCACAGACTGATTGGTATTTTTCCTGGCCTCCCAGGTAATGTTTATCATAAGGGATGTGGCTGTGATCAGAAGTCGCTGTCAAAACGGGTGAAGAGAGAACTGGCAGGTTTTTGCTAATGTATTGCATGCTAATTCTGTGCCCTTCTTTTGGATCCATTTCTGTAAAGAAGTGAATTATTTCATGGGCATTCATGAGCCCATAGAGCACTTTCTCAACTCCAGGTGAGGAAATCAAGGCAGAGTGAGTCCTGTTTTTAAAGGTACTAGATCATAAATGTAGTAAGACTTAGCAGAAAGGGTTGCGGCAATCAACTGCCTTACGTGGTTTTGTAAATTCAGCTAAGTATCTAACAATATTCCTAGATGCAAATACGAGCTCTTGGGCTGAAATGTGTCACAGGCCTTTGCTATTCAACAGAAACTTGAACTAGAACAAAAAAAAATCTTCAGCTGAGAGCACCAATCCAACCACTACACCTCTTCTGCCTCTTGCAAAATTCAGCATCTTTCCAGAAAATTCACCACCTTTGGTGTAAAGGCAGCTTCGTTTGAAACAAACTGCCAGAAATCCTACCTCAGGCTGTAGTGGTAGGAAAGACTAATATCAAAGAGAGGTCCTAACCAATATTGTTTCCCCTTGCCAAAGGCAGAGTAATTTGCAGTTAGAAGAATCTGTAATGCATTATGCTCGTTTAATAAAAACTGCAGGAAGTACAGAATTTAAATGGTGTGCTTAATATCTAGGATGACCTGGAAACAATTACATAAATTTCTATCTAGTATACTAGGGGCATGTCCTAAGGTGGTGTAAGTCAGTCATGTTGTAGATAGTTTTCTACTTTGTACCGTGAAGAATTTAAAACTTTTTTTTTGGATTTGGAGTCTGAATATTTTCCTTTTGAGTGCATTGGTGATCAGTCATGACAGTGTTATTTCCAAAATGCTTCTTGAGAAATAAGCGATCCATTCACTTACCACCTCCCCATGAAAACATCCCATGGCTTCCTTGCTGGTACAGCACTTTGATCTTCACAACTCCTGAGTGCTTCAAACCCAAGCTGAAATTAATGGCAGAGGTCCCTGCAGATCAGCAACATTTAAGGCTATTAATCATGATATTACAACGTTAAAACACACAACACTGTGATTTTTGCACAGTTAACTTCTTTTCTAACTGAAAGACTTAATGACAGACTTGAAGCTAGTTCATTAGGTATCTCTGGAGATGGAAGAAACAGTAAGAGTGATTTAACGAGACTGTAAAAAAAAGTAGGAATACATTTGAACACTGTCTAGGTTTCAACTACCATATTGTGGAGGTAATGGCATATTAATGCACAAATCAATATACAGAATTAATGCCAAATTCCCAGTTAGGCTTCTTTAAGCTCTGGAAACCTTAACCCTGGGTTAAGGCTTGGTGGAAGAAGGATGTTTAATGTCTTTCTGGTATGGATTCTCTTACTTCTTTGTAAAGAATTCTATTTTTTCTCAGAATTGTCAGGAGATAAGCGTCTTGTCGACACATATATGGCAGAGAAAAATTTGCCCTGCTGTATTCAGAGCCTTAGCCATGTATCTCTCCACATAAATAACTCTCAGATTGATGCTGGCTGTGGAATATCATTTAGCTCTCATTTGATTAAATGGAGCACATCTGAGCAAGACATGAAGCAGTGCTAGTAGGAGCGGGTGGAGAACCGTGGCTTCACGCATGGCTTCTAATCCCCTCTTATGCTGAAAGCAGTTCATGTAGGGCCACGATGTCCCTTTTTGGTGATTATGGCTCATCATTGCTCTGAGTGCTTAACTGTTTATGACTAAACTGCTCCTCTGCCTTGTCCCTAAGCGGGAGCAAAGGAGGTAAAGTAAGGCACCAGGCAGCGGATGGAAATTATGCACGCTCTGCCCAGCCTCAAAGCACCGAAATGGCGTAAGAGGCTGTTGTGCAAGTCGTCTTACTCGTGCTGTGTGCACGATACCTGGTTATGTGCTCTGCTGTTGGTTTTGACACGACGCACGTCTAGAAAACAAGGGCACCATTTAAACCATTGGTGGTTTGCCCCTGTCTGCATGAAAATGATATCAAACATCTGTGTCGTGTATATGGGCTTTTGGAGCTGTACTGGTGTATTGATATACGAAAATGGGTCTTGAGCTCAAGAAAATCTCATTCCTCTGCTCTTTTTCCACTTCAAGCAGTGAGAGGTGAGTTAGGTGAGGGACGGGCTTGTCAAGGACTGACTGGTGATTTGGGCAGCCCTGGGACGTGTTCCTAGCTGGGCGTCTGCTCTCCGAGTTTGAGAAAAAGCATCTTTTAGCCATCCATACAGCTCCCACCTGGGACAAGCTTTTGCTTGGGCAAGGAGTGTATTGGATGGGATAAATCTGGGTGGTGAAGCCTGGGAAACTTCATGATGAAAGAAACCCTAAACAGACTGGGTCTGGGAAACAAATTCCTTTCCCAGGGCTTCCCTTCTCCTACTGTTTACAGCATCCTATGTACTGACTTCTATTTCCCAGTCACTGCCACAAAAATCTTACTCTACTGTTACCCCACTTGCATTGGGCTACATTTGAGAACACAGTCACCTGTGTGCTGAGCTGCCTGTTCATGTATTTCTGGAGCTTCCTCAGCCCAGCTTATTCTTGCTTGGGAGCTCTGATTTTTTTTTAGCATTTTCTCAGATTGATCCCTTAATTGCAGGAAGAGCTTGAATTGTGACAGTAGATGGCACTCTTATCAATCCTCACAGAATGTTTGTTGGGTATAGAAGGAGCTGGAAGCAGAAGTGTGCTTTATATGCTGCAAAAGCCGTGCTACGAAAGAGAAGCAAGCAGGCTGTGAGGAGCTACCCAAGGCTCTGCTGTCTCTGTCATCCTCTGGGCGACAAGTTGTGTTTGCTTTGGTAGAGTACCCGTAACAGGATCAATATCCTCGTGCTCAGAATAGTCTTTTGCTTTCGATGTAGTGCATCTTCGTGCTCTGCCTGCTCATTTGGGCAGGGCAGCGAGTTTAAAAGCCCTCAGCAGCACGGGCTGCTCGTATTATCTGTGGAAAGCTGCAGCACTTCCACGCAAACTGCTTCCTGCAGAACAGCTGCCTTGTGCAAAGCAGAATTGATGCAGCCCATCATCTCCAAGACTTATGCTGTACTATTTCACGAAGATTCTGGCTATTTGTTTTTTTCCCCTCCCTAGAACAAAGGAACTGTTTCAGACTGAAGCTTTATATTTTTAATTTCTGCCTATAAAATATAATCCATCTCCATCCTATGTACATCAGGCAGTGGCCTTTCAACCCATTGCCAGTGGTTTCCCACTTTTTTTATTTGGCAATCTCAAATAAGTACTTGTACTTCATGTTAGAGGCTCTGTACGACAACCTCAGCATGCATTTTGCATCCAAGCCTTTCTTTGCTGATTTGGCATTTGTTCTGAGCCGTGTATCACATGTGGAAGTTAAACTCTGTTGTGGAATTAGGAGGTGTGATGAGTTCAACAGCCCTGTTTTCTTAGCGTCGCTACTCTCTGGAAAATATCAAGCCAGCATCACTGCATTGGCCTTAACCTTTGGTAAAGGAAAAACAGATAAATGAAACGGTTGGTTAAACTCTTACTTAGTGTCTCTTAAAAGTCTACTTGAGGTTTTCAGTGATGTCTCTACACTGAGCTTTTGTTTGCTGTGCAGAAAAGAGCTTTTCAGGAAATGTGTAAATAACAGTTTATGGCAACAATTTTCTCCAAGGTTTTTTACCACTTCTTTGTGAAAATGCTGCAAATAGGAAAAATCTGTTACCTGAGCTAAACATCAGAGTCTTCAGATAAGCAGGTAAAATTGTAGATATCAGTATTCTACTTTCTTGTCAATAAGATGCTTTTAATAAGAAACTTGGTGCAACACCCAGGAGCAGAGATTTCCTGAGGGTTGAAATAGTAATTTGCAAAAGCTTCTCAGCTGAGGCAAACTGGCATCAGTGAAACGTTTCTCATTGAAAGGTGAGAATATTAGGGTTTTCTGCCACATGCTTTAGAGCTAATTTTGCTTACTCTCAGGGGGCTATCCAGGGAAAAATTATCTGGGAGATGAAAAAGCTGAAGGAAGTAGAAAATAAACTAGCCTTCTCTGCAAGGTGATAATCTACGATCATCTGGCCTGAGGAACAGAATGCAGTTATTGGCAACAAAAGCTTTGCCTATCAATGATGGTGACCTTCAGGGACAGAACGTAGGTAATATGTCAAAAATGCTTTATTAGCACTGTGCAAAGCTGCACGCCACCCCCCAGGATCTGTGGACAGCTGGTATAAGCCTAGGATTATTTTGTGTTGAGGTCGACAGACCTCAGTGACCATGTCTGGAGTGCTGTGGCCATTCAGAGTGAAACCCATTCAGATGGGAACTGTGTCCTGCAGTCAGAGGGCATTGTTGTGTTTCCAGCTCTTCTCAGTCAACCCTGCAAAAATGAAAAGTCTGTATTTGTACAGTGCCAAATTTGGAAGTAAATCTAAGGACTTTCTAATGACACGGTGTATTCCTTAGGTGCCGGAAAAGATGTATATTCCACTAATACATTCATTATTCCTCTTTCTGCTCTGCACCCGTGTAGAAGCCTTGCAGAAACCTATTCATTTGACTCAACTGGGAGTCAGTGGCAAGAAGTATTAGTTCCTTTTCAACATCATCCCTCGCTACTCTAAAGAAATGGCAATTATGAGGAAGTGTCTGAGCTATCTCAGTACAGGAGGCTGCCTTGACAGTCCATTTGAACTCCAGTGAAGCCGCATGTGATACTTCTGACTTTCCTCAGCTGTATTTTGGGCACTTATTCTACAACTCCTTAATTGTATGAGCATCCCTTAAATTCTACAGTACCATTGAAACTTTGTCAGTGAGCTATTTGTGTTGATCAGATTATTTAAGATCAAGTCCTGTATTAGCTACGCGTAAAAGTTGTGTATTTGTTCAAATATATACTTCATTTTGTGTTGGTGGTATAAATTCACTGGACGTACTTAAGGCAATTGGGCAGTTAGTATTATCCTTAAACATTTTTTGTTTGTACTCCATATTTGGGTAACCCACAAAGACAAAATTACTTGAGGCAGATTTTTTTGAGTGTACTTTTTATTCCTGTTTTATATTCAGATCACTTCTTGACAGACAGCAGATGTCTGTTAATTCTTGAAAGCATTTGTTTCGCTGGCGCTCCTGATAAAATTACTGAATTGATGAACCACAATATCTGTCACTTCAAGATACCCAAAAAATGCTGCGTGGACCCATTAGCACTCGCCTTGGGTAAAATGAGTAGCCTGATAGGAATTGCCATATTGATCAAAGCAGTGCTTCAGCTAGTCCAATACCCTTGCTCTGACTGTGGTCACTATCTGCTGCTTCAGCAAGAAGTGGGGTAAGTCCTTTGGGAAATATCCATACAATGGCTTGTTCTCAGGGAAATCTGCTTCCTGCTGCTTGCCTGTTCACTTCTAAGGTGGGCAGGGGGTTATCTCCACTCTAAAACACATAACTGATGTGAATCTGAATGGTTTTGCTAACCATATATACAGCTAAGTCTTCAGCATCCTGCTGAGTTACCATTTTTTCTTTTTATCAGTTTCACCTTTGCTATCTTCCTGTTTTAGGGTGGCTGTTTGTGTCTCTAGGGTGAGCATCCTGGATCTGTGGTGCCCGTACATCATGGCACGGCTGCAGGGAGCAATTTGTGCACATAATAATCAATGAGGGGCTGCTCAGCACAGGGCTAAGGCGCTCAGTTGGCGTTCGATGCAAGCAGAGAAAAGCAGTGGTCAAGCCAAGGGCATCGCAATCAGATAATTGATTGTAAGCAATCTGCTGCGCTGGCAGAATTGGCCCAGCATATGAATTTATTACTTTTACAAAATTACATGAATCAAGACATTTAATTGCAATATTTTATTAGTTTTCCCTGAAAACACGTTTTTTCATTATTTATGCTGTGGCCTGCTTAAAAGGAAATGTGACTTTGCTGTAGGAATTAACTAGCACGCTCCTTTTATAATGAAGGTTAAACTGCCTTCAGACAAGAAATGTGGAACTTCTGAAGCTCTATAAAAATACTGTTAGGGGATAATCTGATTTAAGAGAGGGTGGGGACTGCTGCATGCCCAGCTCTCACTGAAAAGTGCTTCATATATTCACCATCCAGTGCCGTCAATCTTGTGCATCCCCATAGATGTTGAATCCTATTTGGGGTGGGGTGGGGATTGTTGTAAGAAGGGGATTTAATTTGCAATATTTGAATCTAGAATGTGCCTTTTTGCTAAAGAAATGTAACAGCAACTTGTCATGAGAGCTATCCTGGAGCGAGATGGGATGCAAATCTAATAGAGTTATTGCAGAATAGATCTAAACAAATAACATCATTTGAAAAAAAAATTAAACCAGAATGATTTGGCCAGAAACGATTTTGAAGGAGACTTTGTTAATATTCTTTTGTTCAGAACGAATTTCCAAGAGAGACCTAATGTACACGAGCTGCTGAGTTCTGAAGCTTTCAGTTTTCCTGCAAGGACCAGAGCTCCCTCACTGGGCAGCCTGAAATGAAATCAGTTTTGATCTCTCTACCATCTGAAAGCACATGGCCTTAGTAATCCCTCTTAGTGGTGGTATTTATGAACGTAAACTCTAGCTCTTGTAAGATCATGGTAGTTGAACACTGATAAGGACATATGGGAGATGACTGTGGTTGCAAACTCTTCCTCCGAGTTGTTCCACCATTTTAAGAAAGGGGGTTGGAAATGAGTGAAACTCCAGTTCTTTCCACTTTGTCTGTTCTGCTTTGTCCATCTTCAGTACTTCTTTTTGCAGCAGTATATTTGAACATTTTTTGTATTTTCGTCATAACAATAGGCCAAAAAATGGCTGTAAAATGATGTGTGGATGTCAGAGGTGTAGTAAATCTGCAGTTTAATATATCAGCTTATGGCCGTTCTTGGCCAGCTTCTGCTTTATTTGCACCTTTTGCATTATTAATAGTAAAAGCTCAGCATTGCATATTGAAAACAGAGGAAGGAAGGCTTAACTGTAGAAAGGTTGGAGTCAGCTGAAAATAAATGTGACTTTACATCTCTGAATGGCAACTCCACCATTCTGCTGCTCCAATCTGTCACACCAGTTTTATACAGTGTGAACTGGATTCAGTTTTCTGGAGGAAGAACATAGCCAGACTTGAGAGAGTGATTCAAAAAAAAAAAAAAACCACAAAAAATCGAAGAGCAAAGTTCAGGAGCATCAGTAAGTTCTTTATCATGGTGCTAAATAGATGGCTTTGCCTGGAAGCATCAGTAGTTGGCATTTTGCCTAGCTAAATCTCACACGTTTGAGAGCTGACAAAACAATGCCTTTTAACTATATCAAATGGGCTTTTTTTCCGGAACTGAAAATAGACTCCTTAAAATCATGTAAAAACTGTCGTGTGTAGGCTGGGAGTTGATAAACGCAGGATAACTCCATGTTCTTACGTGCTCAGAAATAAAATGAAAACCTCTTCTTGCTGATTTAATACTATGCTGCTGAACAAAACCTGATTCAATGAAATGCCTTACAAGTATACGATAGCTGCTTTGACTTAAGCCCATTTCTTTCTGGTCTTATGTGGCTTTTCAGTAGCTCTTTGACAGCATGTGGGATCTCTGCACTGAGGTGGGTATCCCCTTAGCCAAGTTAAGCAGCTGAACGTGAAAAGCAGGGTTACACGTTAGGCTGTCTCTTGCTTTCCTTGTGTGTATTCTGTTCTCTTTTGGTGAGACCAGATCTTCCCATCAGGTGAGGGATAAAGTTTTCATGAGTTATTTCTTACAGCTCAAATTCACTCTAAAGTTCCTTGTGTCATGTAGGTACAAAAGAGATTTTTTTCAAAGACACAGTTGCCTTAGGTAGTGTTCTGGTGCTCTGTTCTCCCTTGGTAGGTATTTGTACCTGTAAGAACTCAAGTATTTTTGAGTCTCACCAACCATTTCAGTGGAAAATGTCTAATCTCTCTGTGCACGTTGAAAGTGTTATTCTTAAAGTATTGATAACACCTGGTGAGACTTTAGCTCTTAAGTTCACTGCATGTTAAGCTCGGGTGTTTTCCACAGCTCTACCTACTCTAATATATAGCATACTTCTTGCTCTCTCTCTGCATTTGCAAGTTTTTACATTGGTAAATCTAAGGCACTTGTCTGTAAAGGACCAACTTCCATTTAACTTATGGTAGTGTAAGAGCATTACAGGGTAGCTGCAAAGTATTTCTAAGGGCATCGTGCTCTCAGTACCAGGTAACCAATGTGTTTTTACATTTTTTTTAGTGCATCTTCAGTGTATTTACATTGGTCTGACACCTTCTACTTCCTGCATATGTGCGTTATTAACAGAAGTGATGGAAACCGGCTCCTTGTATTAAAGCATTTTTGTCACTAGACAATTTCTGCTTCAAACTCAGAATATCGAAGCAGACAGATCGTTGCTTGGAAATAGGCTTTCATCCAAATGCAGAGAATGCAATTATGTGTCGGGGGAAGATATTTTTCATGTTATAGTTTGTCGCTGTAATTCCTCTGCTAGTTTTTTACAAAAAAAAAGTTTGTTTCTTGTCAAATACTGTCACATTTCCCTGGGATAGTCAGTTCTGAGGTACGACTTCATGCTGGACATACTTGAGTGTTATCTGATATCTTTGCCTGAGACAAAAAAGCTCATCTTTAGCTGGCTACTTATCTGTAAACTGATTCATTCTTGTTTGGCCAGGACTCTGGGATCAATGCATCAACTTAAACATCACGTCCTCTAAGCTCATATGAGACGTTGCTGCAGCTAATTGAGGCTAATGTCACTGCAAGAGCTCGGCGCTGCAGGGAGGGTACATGTGTGCGTGAAATGAAGAGGATTTATGAAAAAACTGGAGGAAGTGTTGGGAACTTCCTGCAGTATCCTCCTGCGGTGTCCTTGTACCCTTGCACAGCTACTATAAATAACAGCAACAAGGGATTTTACATGCAAACTGCCTGGTAACTTAGAATAGTAAAGAGAGAGAACTGAATTTCTTTGGTTTTGGTCTGCTTTACACTGCTGCAGTTCAGTATATAGATAAGAGAGCTGCATCTTCCCCCTTGCTTGAGGTGACTGAGGAGTGATGTGGCTGAAAAAGGGAGAATTGGGGATGGCAGGTGAAGGGTTTGGGGCTGGCAGTACCTCTGGTCTCAGGCTGGGTGCAGGTGCGGGGGGACAAGGTCCTTCTCTTGTGCTGTTCCCTGCGGTGTTTTTCTTGGCTGACCTTTAGGAAGGGAAAAAGGAGGTGACTTGGTCTGCGTGCTCCCAGCCAACACAGAGGGGCCAATTACTGTTGTGGCTTTTGTGGATGAAAGCATTTACCATCTCAAGGCTGGAGTGAGGCCAAGAAACTAATTTCATCCATCAGATGCCTTTGAGTGGGAACTGATGTTGAAGGTACAGCCTGGTGCTAGACCTGAAGAGAGCAGGCAGGTTTCTGAGCAGCTTCTCCAAGGATCAGAAGCTCAAAATGTGCAATATGGAGATGCCAGCGCAGGGAGAGATGCTGTAACTGATCTGTTATCACACTGCCAACAAGCTGTTCATCAGTAAGGGATGATGATCAGTACCTGCTTCTTGTCACCGTTAGCTCACATAATATAGAGCCTCACAGCAAGGCCAGCAGCTCTCTGCCCAGGGAGCCAAGCTGTGGCAGTGAGGTGCTCTTACGACACTTTTCTTACATTAAAAAAAAGCTCATTTGCACAATACGAAGCTGAAGTGAACTCATTAAACGTTTATTAAATGACTAAATGACATGCCGCTCTCCTGGGAATCCTCAAGAGAGGGGCTGAGGAAGGCCATAAATATTATTTTTAATTGGGCTCAGAAGAATGCTATGTTCAGGAAAGGTGGTGATCTGGGAGATGAAACCCGTCACACAATAGTGGCAAAACACTGCCTTGCCCAAACAAGTTATCTGCAAATCTCTTTAAAGTCATTGAACGTTGTGGTCCTGCACAAAGTTGTGTGGAAATATAGGATTCTCCCAAGGGCTTAAATGGCTCTCTGGCATGCAGGATTGATGCTAAAGATGGTATTTATTGTCACAGGCACCTAGCTGTTCGGATATTAGCACTAGGTATATCAAGGGTGTTCATGGATACAGAGTTTTTAGCTTTTTGGGACTGATGATGACAGTTCTTATCAGCACAGGGAGGCAGAAGCTCATTGTTTTGCTTGGACTTCTAACCACATTATATGCAATTATGAGTGACAGTAATGAAATCTAGACTTCTGTATTAGGAGTCCTTGATTTTAGTGAACATGTTTCACTGGAACTACTTTTTTTTCTTAAAGATAAGCATGTGCTCTCTTACTCTTCTCAGTTCTGATTTGTGAAAAAACAAGAGTCTGCCAGAGAAACAAATACGTACCCCCTTGGTGAAGGCATACTTGAAGCCCTGTCTCCTTCCAAAGCACACAGGATATGACTCTTTCTTGCCCCTAGCTATAGAGCCCTGGCTGTTCAGCTGATGTAGTAGCAGTTCATGCTGTTATTTTTGCCAGGCCAAGCCATGGGTATCAGCCAAAAACCAGCAAGTTGTGCAAGCGCAGCAGCCCCTGCGTTACAGCAGGGTGGTATTTAATTTTCTCTAATAAAGGCTTGCACAGCACAGAAGTAGAGGAGAACGCAGCTGGCTCCCAGCTTCCTCAGAGCTGCCCGCAACCCCCTGTAAATCAATAAAACACATTATACGCTGCTGACCCTCCCACATGGTTAATAATCAGGGGAAAAAGGCAAGACTTTAATGTCTCTGTATTTTCAGAAGGATGCATATCCACTGATCAAGTGAGACAGCTGCTTGGGTGTGTGCAGCTCATCAAATGCAGCTGAAATTCTGTTTTTTGCAGGGAAATGGCTAATTGTGGATAGTTCTGGTCCCAGTTGTGTGTTCTGAGCACCAGAAACATCTGACGCATGACAGCAAGAAAGGGGATTCTGTATATATTTTTTTTACATACAGTGGGCTCTTGAATAAGCTGTTCATTCATTTTTTCCCCCTTTCCTGTGTAATCCAGGACTGCTGTAAAGCATCATTAATCAATGTCTGTCCTGTGTTTTTGTAAAGCCTCCAGGAAAGGTTACGTATGACTGTAGATCGATTATGTGTTTTTAAGCCTCGAGGATGTAAGTAGCAAGGGCTGTAAGTTAATCTTGAATATTGTCCTGTTTCTTCTGGCAAAGAAAAAAAAATCAAAGGTGAATACATCAGAGCTATGTGATCTTGCAAGACAGCAGTAAACTTTTTTCCATAATTAAAAAGAAAAACCTTTCATATCAGACCATAAAAAGTGAAGACTTAGGGAAAATGAGTTCTCTTCCTGCATGACTCATCCTCCCAACAGTAGCTACACAGGGAAATTACACAGCTTTGGGAGCTGGCTGAATCAAACAAACCTCTGCTAAACTTTTTGTCCAACTGAAACCCAAAGAACTGAGGTATAGGCCCAAGCTGAGCAGGCCAGATTTTCTTTTGCAACGTGTTAGATGCTTTCTCACTCTGAGTATTTTAAAATTAGGTGAGTGAAGAGGAGCAATTCCCAATGACTTTTTTTTTCTTTAGCAAAGATTTCCTACCTTCGGTGCCTGGAGGAAAATACCCTGCTTGTCCCCAGAGGAGATGACCATGGGTTTAGCAAAAAAAAATTGTCTTTGTTTAAAGTCAGTATAGCAGTAGCTATTATATTTGAACATCTTACTTGCCCATTTCAGCTTCTGTAGCCAGTAAAATAAATTAGAGGAAAAAAATTAAGCATCTCTAGGACTGTGAATGATCTCACAATAAGATAAAATAAGCCTCCTAAGCATGGGCTGTTGTTGGCTTAGAACAAAGAGGCTGGTGTTTCTGGCTGCCTTTCTTTACTCTGCAGTGGTCAGCATAATATAACTATTGTGCCCTGAAGTAATATCTGTGATTCTTCCATTTCCTGCACTTCACGTTGTAGAATGAAATATAAAATTTAAAGCTGTTATGTCCCTTCTTCCCTTTGCTTTGCTAAAAGGATTTCAGCATGCTTTGCCGTGAGGCAGACAGAAGATTACGTTCTGCCCTTGCTAATATGACTAAGGAGAGGAGAGAGGAGGATACGCTTCCTGTCCCTGGGTCAAAAGGGGAAATATTTTTGGCTGAAATTCTGTTCTCGTGCGCCAAGCTGCAGAGACTTTCACCATAGCCACCGGTACAGAACAGATGAAGCTGGGACTCGATGCATGTGGAAGCCTCCTGTTTTTCTTTAAAATCTTTCAGGGGTCAAACTTTAGCTGGCGGAAGCATGTGCAGTTTTGCTACGCTGCAGAATAGCAACAGTTGCACCTGCTAAAAATGAATCTTTGGTTTAATGAGACTCAGGGAAGTGAAAACAATGCAAAGAGACTGGAGGTAATCGCTCAGGGGATGCAAGTTTTGTCTTTTGTATGCCTAAGCAAATATTCCAAAAAATATCTGAAGTCGTAATAACAATTAATGCACTCGTTAGTTGCATTTGGAAAGTAATTTTGGAGACATGTGGAGAACAGAAGGAGAAAGATGGGAGCTTTTAAAAAATGCATGAGTAGCAAAGCTGCAGGAGCAGAATTGCGTATTAAGAAAAGCAGAGTCACCCTATGGTATTTATGAAGTAATGTATGTCGCTGTGTCCTTCAGAGGAGATTTGTTATCTCATCTATAGGTTGTTCTTCTATCCCAACACAGCTGAAAGGCAGGATATATGGACATTAATCATGCATTAGGCTGTTAAACTCCTTTAAGTAAATATTGTCCTGAGATGTGAACGGCTGAGATCAGTGGAGGCTCCCAGTTAGGATAAGTCACTTTAAAGAATTAAAGTAGATTTGTGAAAGCAGCTAAACTTTAGTATTTTTTCACTGTAGAGACGTGCTACACTGATTTATTTCACTAACATCTGACAAATGGAAATATCACTCTCCAAAAATAATTAGAACTTTCAGCGTCCTACTGCGTGAAGCAATATCAGCTGGGATTTGCTGACCTTTGGATAATGGAGCTCACGATGTTTAATGTCACAGGCAATGCCCCTAGAGAGACTTGGCAACAAAGGTTAAGAGGGAATGGGGGTCTTGAGGTTCAGAATATGTGGGGAGAAACATAGCGGGTAGCTCACCATTCAGGTTTATGCTCCAATTTCACTGCTGTATGCATGCCTAAAAAGTGATGATGTGGCGTTTTGCTCTCCCCAGTGCCTTAATGTATAGTTGGCGGAATGAATTGCCTTTCCAGAAGAAATCCTGCCACCATTATAAATAGTAAAGGTGCATTAGTAATTATGAGATGAAATTTTCATATTTTATGCATGATGTTTCATTAATTTGCAGCTGCGCAGTATTGTGCTGTAACTTTCGTTCCTGTGAAATAAGAGCGAGCAAGGCCAGACCGCCTCCTGAAAGTCGTAATTCAGAAAAAGTAGACAAAAACTAAGGCTGTACTTGCATCTCTGCAATACACGGATGCGATAATACTAGAAGCAGAGGATTGCTGCTTGTCGTACAGCTTCCCTAGGATGCTCTTTCTCTTTTCCGGCAAGGGACCCCTTGCAGCAGCAGCCCTGTTTGTACCATCAGAAATAATGCATGCCCTGATTGATGGCTGTCTTCCAGCTCGAATCAAGCCAGTGTAAGTAATCTACTCAGGACCCCAGTAACACCTTCACCCTTCTTCATTTAGAAGGATGCTTCAGGCCCTCTTCCACTTGCATTTCAGTCCTGGAACCAGCTGTTTGCCAGGAAAGCCTAACACCGTGAAGCAAGTCCAAGGCAGGTCCCTGTAGTATTCTGAGCAATGTGAAATATGGGTAAGGAGGAGAAAGCAGGATGAGAACAAAACCATCCTCACATCCTTTTGTTCCTGGGCTTCTTCCATTTGTCCTCAGTTAAACCAGTGTTATGGTGAGGAGCTGTAATGAAAGCAAAGGTTGTTTACAGAATGGTTGTCTTCATATCTTATATAACTTCCTCCTGGGTATAAGCGGTGAGTCCTGAGCAATTCCACCTAACTAAAAACAAAAACCACTCTGTATACAAAAAAGCTTCATCTCCTTTATAGTTTGTCAGGCTACAACAAATGATTACTATTTTAAAGACGTTTCTATAGTTACTTTTCATGCTAAATATGTCCTTTGAATTTGATTATAAATTTTATTTGTGTGTTCATTAAAACAATTTTTAATTTTGAACTACAGCCAAATACTTTCTAATTTTGTTTTACTCTGCATAGCTGCAAAAATGCTGTTATGCTTGTTTCAGTGACCGTCGCGGATCCCATTTTCCTAGTCAAAGACATGCCCATTAATCTTATCATTTAATCCTGTAATACATTTCTATGGAAGTACTCTAAGTACCAGCTCCTGAGTTGCTAGAGCAAGACCTTTAATTGAGATCACGAAGTAGGCAGTGGGAACTGCTCTGGGAGCTCACTGCGATGCTTCCCATACCGTTATTTAGGGGCTCGTTACTTCTGCAGCTGTAGAACATGAAAGCTTCAGCTAGAGCTGAGAAGTTTCATTTCAAAGCGTTCTTTTATCAAATGTTACTTCAGTCATCTTCTTTCTTTTTTTTTAATTTTACTTTTGAAATCCTTAAGAGCACTGCTGTGATAATGAACAGGATGTTTCAGAATGGGAATATTTTGAAGAAAATCTTTGGTTTTGAAATTAAAACACAGGAAAGCAGTCTTTCCTTCTAGCTGTAACCACTCCCGCATCAAACAAGATTGGAAAGCAGTCCTAAACTGCTTACAAAGGCAGGATTTTTACTTCCATTTTGTAGTGTTAGTGCTTGCTGGAGATCAGAGGAGTGCACGTGGTGAAGGTGGAAGCTTGCTGCTGCTTCTGGTGTGGCAGCTCCGCATCAGGACTGAGCGGCTGCAGTAGCAAAGTGGTGCTCTTCGGAGGCAGCCAGAAACGTCTTGCTTTGTTCCTTGCGAAAGAATCCAGCTGCCCTGTGAATAAGGGGTTCCAGGGGAAATTTTGCTCTTAGTCTGAGCATTTGGGGGCTCATCAGAGAAACTTGGTATCATCCGAACTAATCCGGTCAGCGAGGAAGGTTTCGTGCATTAGCATCAGCCTAGCCTGGGGACAGTCATTTCTGCATCTCTGAAAGGCTCCCTTTTGTGTCTCTGCACATGATGCAATTATATCCTCATTAACTCTATAGGGGATGTCTTATTTAGGTCAAGATGTCAGAGATGATGTACAGCTGAGCTAGCTCCTAGGCTTTTTTCCTCAGGACTCTTACTGCTTTTTTTTGATCAAAAGATTTGTAGTTTTCCAATGGAAAACTAATCTTTTGGGAAGTCTGATGAAAGCATGTGACTTGCTATAGCTGACAGGGATATGGCTGGTGCCACGTATGGCTGCCTTTGATTTCTTATCCTGAGGGATCAGATACCACTTAAGGCAGGCAGACCAGAGCAAACCTCATCCTAATGATGTTATTGCCATTGTGAGGTGCCTCCCATCCTTTGCTGTATCCTTTTTAGTCTCCTTTTATACTGACAGGCACTGCTGGGACCATGGCAAAGGTACCTGCCAGGCGCACCAGTGCGGTAAACTCATAATCCTGGCGAGTTTATCACCTACTGCTCGTATAAGGAGCTGCTAAGATGTGAGCAAGCAATGTAATCAACGTGAGAAGGGGAGGAAGAGATGGATTTTGAGGTTTGTAGCTTCTTCAGTGTCTTTAATCAGCTAATCAGCAGTGCATGGGGGTTGAATGAGCTTGGCTGAGCTTTCTACAGCATAATGCTGTCTGGAGAGAGATCGGTACGAGGTTCTGATATATCACAGTGGGACCCAGACCTTCTTAGAAGACTCTCATGGGCTGAGTTTGCCACTGCTAGTGCAACGATAGTGGTCGTCTGCTAAATTTAAATGGCCCAAGCACGATACTCAGACTCTTTGTTAGGGATTGTACATTGGGAAGCAGCACTGGAAGCTGAACACTTGCTCAGAGGGCACTGAAGTAGTCCTATCTTAAGCCCTGGACGTCTGGTTGTTATAATCATGGGTATTGCTATAGGACAGTCCCTATTGCTCCCAATTTAAAAAAAAAAAAAAGACAAACCAAAGCAAACAAATCAAAGCAGATTTAAAATACTGCCACTTGCTCACTTAACTTGGCTTATGAGAGGACACTTCCAAGGCTTTACAGGTGGCATCAAAGTGAAGAGCTTACTAAATGCACTGTCCTTTCACACTATTTCCATGTTGGACTGGGTTTGGGCTTAGAAGAAATGTCAGCGAAGGTTATTTTGACCACCGAGATCTGATCAGAAGCTCCTCGCTCAAGCTGCAGTGTTACAGATGCAGTACACAGCCATTTTAATTAAACACCCATCCTCGTAATCAAATGCTTGGCTTCTGGAGATGTCACCTTGTGTAACTTGATTAGATTTTACTCTGCTAGAGGATGGAATCAATTTTTCTTCTAGTTGTTTGCTAAGAGGTTTTTTATTAATAACACAAATGGAAATTTAACTTGGAAGGGCTCCTCCTTGTATAGATCTGGGTCTTCTTGCCAAGTCTATGTTCTTGGCTCTGTCGCAGACTCAGTGATGACTTTGATGGCTCATTCTGGGTCTTGGCTTTCCCTACACCATTTTCCTGTGCCAGTTCCTCATTTGTGGAATAAAAGTAGCTCTTCCCTAAACTCATAATCCCTTCGTTACTGTCTGGTATTCCAACCCAATGGCAATGAGGGCTGCATGTGTAGATCATCACATCCTGGTGGGATTTATTCCTTAAGGTTTGCTTCATGTATGAGCTCATGTTACACAAGCCAAACTTGAGGAAAATATGCAAGTGCATTGAAAAAGCAAACTTTGACACTTAAAAAGCAAGCAGGGTTTCCTAGGGTAAAGCAGGCCTGTCTGGATTAAGTGGCTCTGGCATATTGCGTGACTGCCTCTTTCTAGAGCTCTGACTCACTTATGCAGTAAAACATTTATGTTTTACAGCATCAGGACACGTTTGTATAGGTGAAGGGAAATTGCTCAGGTAGAAAACGCTGCTCTGGGCTTCCGTCCCCTGTGGAGGGACAGCAAATCTGCGTGCAGATGCTCGGCACAGGCACTCGAGTAACCTCTGCATTTGATGCCTGCTCAGTGCTGGAGATGTATAATTGATAGGGGCATGCGTCCCTGCTGCAGGCTCCTAACAAGGCTCCCATACATTAATGCATTATCTTAGCAGGCCGCAGGGGCTTTGGGTTTCTGTGCATGTGCAGGTTATGTGGGGTAAATTTGTAATGTCAGCTATTTTGTTACAGGCTTATCATGCAGGGGATGCGAGGAAGCTTGCTTGATTTCACTGGGGAGGAAAGTACTTCTTGCTCATGGATAGGAGGGACATGGGGAGTGAGCATGGCATGGCTGATATCCTAAATATTCACTTGTTTTTTGTGTGCGGTTGTTTCTGTGCCAGTGTCTCCACTTGCGTTTAGGAAGGAAAAATGGGGTAGAGTCGTGTGTCACTGCCTATAACTTTGAGACAAAGCAGATGCAGGAGCTCAGGGTAGGAGGTAAATGGATAGATGGGGATGTGGCAGAAAAACAGGTTAGCTGGTGCTCATCTGGCTAGTCCTGACTTGTGGTGACTCTGGGCTGTCTTTGACAGGTATCATCACTACTTGGTCAACAGGGGTTGGAAATATTTAATGGAATTTACTAATTTGATCAGCAATGGAGACTGCTACTCAGTGGAGAAAGAAAATGGATTCCCCCCAGACTAGAGTGCAGCAATACCTAATTATCTCATTCTGGCTGTTCCCCTCTGTGCCCACATGTATTCAATCATTCTCATTTAGTTCTGGCACCATAAGGATTTGTCACTTAATAATTTGTTTTACTTGTAGCCATTTCCTTTTGATAAAGTGAGCGTCAGGTGGCTGTTCCTGGGTATTTTGCTGATCCGATCATTGAAAAAATTGTTCAAATAGTGTTTCTGCATTGCTTCAATTAGCATAAAGGAAAAGCTGCATGCGCTGCCATAAATTAACCAATTTACTTGTGATTTTTTTGTGCTTACTGCTGCTGTAGAGATCTATCATAAAGCTCACTATTTAATCCTTTACCAATACATTCACTTAAGAATAATATATGTTAGCCATTTGCTGGTCTGTATTTATGTTAAGAGTTCCAGCAATAGTCAATGATAGGCATAGATTGTAAATTGAAGGATGCCACATATGAAAACTCTTGCTCACCTGAGTGTAGCAAGGATGCATTATCTGACAGTAATTGCTCTAATTAAGAAATGGATCCTCCTCCTATAGCCTTTTTCGAGAGGAAGAAACTGTAGCTTTCATGTTGTGGTCAGGTGCGAAGGCTTGCATATGCTGTGAATCTTAATTCTAGATGTTGATTTTTGCATCTGTATTTGTAAACCTGCTCTGTGTGTAGTGGGTATGTGTACAGGCTTTGAATGAATTACAAATATTTAGTTATGCTTTTAGATCTCTTTATCACATCAGAGCTCATTAAAACAAAGCAAATGTAATCAATCAAACTTGCTGGTAAAATGTGACAGGCAGTTAAATTAGGGGATTAAAGTCGTGGATTCCTGGAGGTACTCTAAACCAGAAGGATGCAAAAAGCTTGGTTCAGATGTGCTGGTGTGAGGGTTCATGCTGGATGGCTCCTGGAATACCGTATGTAGGAGCAACTCACAGTAAAGTGGTTGCCTTTGGGTTGTATCACATTAAATAAGGACTTAAGATTTTGTGTTTGAAAGACAAAAAAAAAATTCTTCTTTTTAATACTCTGATATACATAGCTCTGCATCTGTTTTGTATCTCTTCTGTGGGGTATTTGGTAAGGTACATAACAATCTGCTTTAGTTAGAAGATAAATGGATAAGAAAATACATTAAAACTTGTAATCACGTGGCTTGCCTATAGTCCAGGATCATGTCTGAATTGTACTATGCAAAATAGGAATAAATATTAAATATTGGTGCAAAGTATAAGTCTATATTTTGTTCAGCCTTTGGCTTGCCTAGAATGTAAATCATTACCCTACATTTTTTTCAGAGTAATCTAAAGGAATCTCAATGTTTTTTTAATATTTAATCTTCTTTATCTTGTTCCATTTTCTGTTCTATATTCCCAGCATACCAATACTTTATCTTGACTTTTTTTGAATATGAGAACCTAACCTCAGCACTTGCCTCTTCCTTTGTGAATGTGTGGCATTCTGCAAAATAGGATTTTACTCAGTGGCTGAGGGTTTTGCGTGAGGCTTTCACGTTTCTGATACATGAAACAGCTTTTAGTAGGCTCTCTGAGATGACCTGATATTCACCCCTCAAAAAAAACATTGAGCAGTATCCCCAGATAGGCAGAATGGTTGAAGGTGGGTTTTGTGCTAGCTAACCCATCCCCAAAGTGTCTCTTCGGATAGATAAGGAAGACCTGACATTTCCTTCCAGTGGAAGCCACGATGTCGCATCCTAGCCAGCAGTGCTGCCAGAGACCTGTCTTCTCTTTTCTCTTGTGCTTCCTCCCTCGCCAGGTTTTGCAAAGATCCCAATACGTAGACTTTGATGTGAACAAGAACACCAGTGACAACCCAAATGAATATCCCCACAATATGCGTTGGTATGGTATTTATGGAAATTGCAAACCTGCAGGCTTTAATAACGCATCAGATTTGTTGCACTATAATCTCTGGTGTAATTGTTATAATAAATAGATATTGTAGACGAGCATATTGTAAATAAATGACTTAGGTTTAATTTCATTTGGCTGTGGGGAGAGCAAAACAACAAAATGCCAAGGATATTTTTTATCCCTTGATTTACGTTAGTCCCAGATATAAACAAGGCTGTTTTTCAATTGCATGAGTCTAAATTGGAGGCACAAATCTCACCTCTTAATGACTTGAATGTCACTGCCACGAAGCTCCATTTTACATGTCCAGAGTTCTAAGCCAAAATGTGCATTTTTCAAATGGAGATCAAACAACCCACGTTTTTTTTTCATCTGCTTGGATCCCAGCGTGTGAGTACCAGACCATCAGCTAGAGTTAATTGGTGCTGTCCAATTAACCTTAGCTAATTAACATGGTCATTGTCTTTGGATATAACAATGTAGGTATGATCCAAAGCTCTACATACCAACTGTTAACTCCTGTCTAGTGCTTAATCCTTGAGCGAAACATCTCTGTGAGCTCTGCACCGCCAGCAGCAGCAATCTACTTGTCTGGTACCCTGAGCTTTTCAGCCAGAAGCTACTCTTGGAAAGTGCAGGGTGCCTTCAAGTGCTTTTCAAGGCAATGGGATTAGAGAGGTATTCCTAATTTGGCCCCATAATCCCTTCAAGTTAAGGGGTACCTTTTGACAGCCCAGTGTGTCTGCTTCACTTTTCAGTGGGTGTGTTCATCATCATATGTCTGTCTCCCTTGCACACAGAGTAATGCTGCCATCAGAGATTTCACAGTTGCATAAACTACAAAGGCATATTTTTCAGTAAGTGGCCTAACTCCTGCTATTGTGTCAGGCTTGGGAGGGAGAAAAGGATTCCAGGAAATTAATTGAAGGCTTGTAATGGGAATTTGAAATAAGACCTGGAGGCTGTTGTTCCCTTGAGTTTGGGACAATGCTACACTTTATCATTAGTGATGTCAGGAAATGTTAATCCGTGTGTTACAGCTTTCATGGAAAGCACTTGTGCTTTTGCAGTGTACAAATTAAAAACACTGTAAAACCTGAAAGAATTTAGTGAGCTCGGGGGAAGGGTACTAAAGGGGGCTCAGCCTTGGATCGATGCTATAAAAATTGTATGATGCTTTGCAGATGGCTGAGTATAAATCTCCTAGCTGCCTTACCTACTGCTTTTGCATCTTGTGGCTAAATATAGACGAGCGCTTCTTTGGCTGGCGTCAGTCAGTGCTGCTCTGCTGAACACGAGGGACTTTCATCAGTTTATACCAGCAGATTCCTATTTAGCGATGGGAAGTATTAGAAGTGAAGCAGGTTGTGTTGTGTTGTTTCAATTAATGTGCAAAGATACCTGCAGAGCCAAAGAAAATAGAAGAGAAAGCAGGCACTTATCCTCTGCAGTTGTAATGTATGTGCAGATATTGAGTTATTGTACGTATCAAGCTAATTACTGTAATGAATGGATAATAATCCTCTAGCAGCCTGTGAGATTGCTTGATGACATACTGGGCATCTTTTAGCTTGCCACTACTTTAATCCATATTTAGTTGATGACTAATGAAATGCAACCCAGAGATCCTTGTTACGAACACTTCTATTGAAATAATTTAACCCAGCTATTTATTATCCAGCTCCTCTTTTAGTTCCAGATTGCTTTCTGCTCTACAGGTGCTTCTGGGTGCTTAGAATAAAAGCACGGGCTTTCAATTCTGGGATGGCTCCATGCTTAGATAGAAATAACCATTTAGGCAAGGATCAAACTCCACTTATGCATCTGATTTGTTGCTTCTGTTTTGCAGACAAACAGACCTTCAGGCGTCACGTGTAGTTTTGTACATGATTGTATTAAAGTGGGCACTTCCTTCCTGGCAACTCTGCCTTGAAGCAAGAAAACTGATGGCCTGTGTAGCTAATACACTACTTAAATTTGCACTTCAGAGCTACGCACAATAAATAGAGCAAAAAGTGCTTGGCTGCTGAGTCAGTACAAGCTGAAATGGTGTGAAGTTGTCTCTCTTCCTGTGACTTGCTGCGCACACCCTTTCAGTAGCATCTGTCACGTCAATAGGATGTGCGTCTTCTAAGGGGATGCAGCGAGCCAAAAAGTTGTTAAAAATCATGAGCTGCTCAGGTGAAGCTGATCAAGTCTGGAGGCAGTGCTGCTGTCCTTCCCCTCTACCAAGCAGTTCACCCTGTGTCAGCAGAGGGAGTAAATGGAACTAAATCAGTACCGTGGCACATTGCTTTGGTGTAAATGACAGCATGAGCTGCAGCTCAGTGAAGAATCAGTCTCACAGAATGGAGGAGTTGGTAATGAGCCTTATAAATCATTTCTTTCCTGGAGATGCTTGGGATATATCTGAAGTCGGTATGAAAACTAAGGCAAGCCCTCCAACTGCCCTCCTTCCTCGGAGGGCTGGATGCAGTTTGCTCCTGGATGTGAAACAGCAGCCAGGCAGAGCAGAGTAAGGGGCAGTGTTGTTTGTGAGTCTGTGCTCTTTCATTTTGTACTTAGTGTTGAGGGTCCTGGTGATTATATTTTTATTACAGTCTGCCTGACCCTGACTAGCAGCATTAAGCGAGTGTGTGTTTCAGTGGGTACTTACCCAGGAATGTGATTTTCTAATTTTAATACCAGACAGGGAGCAAATACTGCAATTGTTCGCAGCAGAGTTCCAGAAAATTACAAAATCCTTCATTAGCACAAGAGATTGCAGCATGGTTCTTTGTCATAATTAGCTGAGTTCTTGAGTGCCTGAAATATTTTTTTATAGTGAAGAAAGTTGCAGAAATTAATTCGTAGGGGGGTGGAGGGGAAAGGCTGAGAGAAACAAACCCCGAACCCATCTCCAAGGCAAAATAGGTACAAATAGGCATGTTTGCCCTTGTAGGATCCAGCCCTGCAGAGCATTCGATGAAGCCTTGATGGATGTCTAAGTTACAGACGTGATTTTTGTAGCTTTAGGGCTATGAGCCCATCACCAAATTGCATATGGTGCAGGAAAGCATGCAGAGGGTTAAAACTACTGCTGGGATTAAGTGCAGTGTAAAACTCTGCACAGCTGCAGTGCCCTCTGGATGGGGATCTTGCAGGGCTTTACTTTGCCTCATTACTTCCCAGAAGTCTGGAGGAGAGCAGGATGCACCCTCCTGGGCTGGGTTTTATCTGATGGGATCCCTGTTGGGTCCCTTGCAGCAGAGGCTGCACCTGAGCAGCCTTGTTCCGAATGGGTGTCTGCAGGGGAGGCAGGCAGCTTGGTCATGTTAGTGCTGTGTTTTTTATTCCAAACAGGGCTGCAAAGATGAGAAAGGGATTTTCCCCAAAGCACAGAGCAAATCAGTGGCTGTTGCAGCATCTCTGGTTTCCCAGCATCAAGCTGCCTCGGAGGGAGCGTCCCTTCCTCTACAAGGACAAACCCCTCATAATGCTGCAGAAGTTCGTACCTACGTGCCTGCCTTTTTAGAAGGCAGTTTCCTTGTTGCTTTTTCAATTGTGGCATAAAGGGCTCAGTCCTTAGTATTACATGGCACCACAGCCAAAATCAGTGCTGGTTGGGGCCAGTTGCTCTTGTAGGATCAGGCCCCCGCGCCCTCCTGACCCCACTGCAGTGGGCTCTGCCCTGCTGCCTTACAGTCAAGGAGGGCTCCTAAGCAGCAGAAATTCTGACTGCCTGGAGAGATTTTTCTTGCTGACTTGTTCGTCTAGCCTACTGCTGTTTCTTGTGTTATTTTTAAATCTTCACGCTGTAGTGGTGGTGGGGGAAAAGGCTGCCTTAATTACTGCAGATAAAATAAATCAGGGAAATCTCATTGCAAATGCAGGGAGACGAGACATGCCCAACTACAGCTCCCTGAGTCATCCTGCCAATAAGGCTATTAATTCTAGTCTGAGGGAACAGACTGCATCTTCAGAGGCACTGCTGAGAGGTATTGCAGGCTTTCAGATCTCTGGGATGCTTGCTCCCATGCTGATGGCCAAAGGCTCCAGCCATGATGTAATCCCCTCCTGGAGGAGAGCTGCCAAAACGAAGAGGCAATGCAAGGAAAGGTTCCTGGGCAGATGATCTCAAACCTTATCTTCCTTTGTGGCGAGACTGATGGAGGGAGTCTGTGATGTGCATATCTTTAGGGTACCTATTTATAAGATTCACTTATTGTGAAGAAGTGTCGGTCCTCAGATCCCATGGCGTTCTGCTAATTTGGGTGTACGTGTAAATGAGTCAGAGGCAGTATAACTCGATAACCAGAGCGCTGACCTTAGAAGTAAGGGGATCTTGTGTTCGTTCCCGACTCTACCACTTAGTAAGTCACCTTCTTTGTCTTTGCTTTAGTTCTCATTCTTTCTGTTTCCCTCTGACATCATTGTAAAACCTCCTGGAGGCTCAGCAGTGGTCCTAAATGTGTCCTTGATCTGGCGCTTGGCATGTCCAGAGCACAGAGGGACTTGTCTGAGACCTGGCATAACTCAGTTTCTGTGCCCAGCAGTGGGTTAATGGATCTGCAGCCTTCTGCTTCGTTGCTTTTACAGTATCAGCCAGCAGAAGGGAAGATGCTTTTGCCAGAATGATCCCTAAATTTTTTATGCAGCTGAAATCTAGGACCAGAAAAAGCAATCGAGAGTGGGAAACACGAAGATGGGAGGCAGCTGGTTACGTTAGCACAAGAACTACCTTGGCTGTTTTAGGAGAAGTTGATGCTGCAGGTATGAGAGCCCCCTGCTTCCAGTGAGGGCAGCAAAGCCCAGAAGTGCTCTGCATTTCATAAGATCGGATCCCGATGTGCCTGAGAGTGGGCTTCATGGACCACACCGTTCTCCATGCTCCCACGATATATGCAGATGTAACTTCTGCTTGCTCATCCATCTGTGGTTGTCTTCTTGCCTGTTGCTATTGTGGTTTTTGGTTTGGTTTTTGAGCTGGTTCATAGGTGCAAGTTGTCAATAAGTTTTCATTTCTAGGTGTTCCCCCCCCTCCCCTCCTGTGGCTTACAGGAAGCTCCCTCCCATCTGTTCCCACCGTATGTTTTTGATGGCAATTTGCACACTGGATTAGAATGTGGGGCTGATCAGAACGTTGCAGTTTTTAAAAATTATTCCTGCTAAAAAGACTTCGCTGCACCTAGGAAAAAATACATTTTTCATAAGCCTGCCCATTTTTTCCCCGCACAAAAAATCAGTGATCAGCCACATTAAAATAAAGATGAGGAAGATTTTAATTACCATTATTTAGCTATAAAGGAATGAAACATCACTCTCTAAGGCTCCAGAAATCCAGACATCAGAAATAACCTGGTTCAATCTTAGAGGCAGTGAGCAATCACCTCAGCTGCTTTAATTGCAATCATCATTATAGCTCTAATTTTCAAAATACCTCATCTAAGGCCCAGAAAGTGAGCAGGCTGGAGAAGCAGGCTGGTTTACTCTGACCATGTTTTGTACCTGCTGCATCATTCCAGCAGTATCTCAGCAAACATCTGTCACAATAAACTATGCTGAATAACAGTGCTCCTGCAGTGCTTAAGCTTGTAAAGATATTCTGTTTGCTCTAAAGGAGTGTTTTTTTATTTGATGCTGGGGATTTGCTATTAGTATTTACTCTTTTTTTTTCCCTCATTATATTTTAGTGTGGATTTGTTTCTTTGCTCGCACTCTGCATTGTTTTGTCTCTGAAAACAGTGCGGATTTATGTGCACTAAAACCACAGTGATGGTAGAATTTACTGGGAACACAAAGGCAGCGTGGTGTCAGCCCGTTAGTTATTATAATTAGCGCTGCGCAGTTATTAACACCGCAAAGTCCTGTCAAGAAATTCTTGTGGATTCGGATCAGTCACAAGTGGTAGATAGTGGTCTGTTGGGGGAAATGAACACCGAGCTTGGTGCCTGACCATGAAGCTCTGAAGGCTGTGCAATGCCTCTGCATTGGTGCAAATCAGTGCTCACTTAGGGTCTTGTGGTGCCAGTGGAAATGTAAAATGAATAAATAAATCAAAACGCGTGGTTCTAACTGGAACACCAATCCAGCAAGTGAGGAATGGGAACTTGACATTGCCTGAGGGCGAAGGAGCGAACTCTGCTTACCTGCTTGTATCTTTACTGGCGATGCCTTTGGCTGCCAGTCGAGTTCCTAGAGGGCTAAAAACTTCATTCGGTGCCTTCTGAAACTGACGGGACTTTGTGCTGACACATTCTGCACCGTGCCCCGCAGTCACTGATATTCATGGCGTACTGCTTTCATTTCGCCCCATAAACCAAATGCAGAAGGTTCGGAGAAGGGCTATGAAGTAAATCAGGGGAATGGGGTCTGGCTCTATGGGGAAGCTTCAGTCTTAAACTGCGCTAGTGAAATCCCTGCTTACTTAGCCCAGGAAAACGAAGGGTAAGAAGGGAGAGAAATATGATCTGTATAGAACAGAAGTAAGCAATTGAGGGGAGATGGGGAAAAGAGACTTTAAGGCCAGGAGTCACTTACCCACAGGAGTCCTTACTCTGTGCTGGAGAGACCTTGTTTAGTCTTCCAAAAATTGCTCTAGGTAAGTGATTGGCGTGATTCATCACCTGGGGACCAAGTCCTGGGCAGGATAGCTGGTGAGCAGCCAAGACTGAGCTTGTTTGAGGGTTCTGCTTTGTTTTTCCAAAGGGCCTGATGAGGTGTCACTGCTGGAGGAGCCTAGAAGCTGTGTTCAACTTGCATAGGAGACTTCAGGAAATGCAGTCCCTAAAAAAAAAATGCAGGTTTCTGGTTAGCTAAGGACACTTGTGTCCCTCTCATTCGTGTAAAAGTACAGCTGGAAGGATTCTGCAAGATGTCACAAGGGTTGTGCTTATGCCTGTAGTCTCACAGAGTAGGTGTTGTAATGTGATCCTGCATCTCTGCCAAATGAACTTGAAGGAATAAGCGCTTTTTTTTGCCAAATCTGCCAACTGGTCAATGGATTTAGTGGACCAACAGCTAGATCTGGCCTAGACAGCCTGGGTTTTGGGGGGCCAATTGAACTGTGAAGTTCAATTCTTGAATTCTTCAACTGTGAAGTTCAAGTCTGTGAAGACCACTGTGAATCCAGGCGAAATGGCAGGAGGGTAATGTTTATAAAGGGGGTGGAAACACGATTGCTTTGCACCCAAGGCACTGAATGCGCCATCCACTTCTGTACCCCAGAATGTGGAAAGATTTGAGCCAATCACACAAGCAAAGTTGGATGTTAATCATGTTAATCATTCTCCTAACTTGCTAGTTCTGGGCAAAGATATTTTGGGGGGAGAGCATATACCTTAGGGTCTGACAGGCTGACCCTGACCTGCCAGCTGTATTTGATAGCTCTGTGCTCACACAGCTTGTTTGTATAACCATTGTTTGGGTAAAGCCAAAACAAAACAAAACACCCAAGAAATGAAAAATACACGAATGCCTGAAAGAACTCTGGCAAGATTGTCCTTCTTTGCAGAAGGCGTGTGTGTGGGGTTGCTATAGTATGTAAGCAGGCTCTGTTGTATTTCTTGTGTGCTAAATGGTACCAATTAAATTTGAACCATGTGAAATAGGAATCAAAAATACCTCTAGAATGATTTTTAAAACGAATCTGCATCATACAGGTCCAATTTAAGTAACTTTCCCCAAGGCACAGCAGACCTGTGAGCTCTCTGGCTGGGCAGTGTGGTTATATCTTTAAATCTCTTCATTCTCCCGTAGATTTTTTTTTCTCCCCATGTAGAAAACCCCACCCATATCTCTGCAGTATCTGCAGCATGAATTAGAAAGTCCATTGGGACATCTAGGTCAGCAGCAGATCTGACATCAGCCTGCAGATTATGCCCACAATCAACAGTGCTGCAGTTGTTTCTTTCCTTCCTCCCTCCCCCTCTTTGTACTAGGAGAAAATTATTCTCAAATGGCAATTCTAAGAAACATTAAAATGGCTCTGCAGACGCTCTTGTCAAAATGCCACTCTCTTCATCAGAAAAAACCCTCCCATGTCTTGTGTGTAGAGAATTTATATAATCCAATAATATATATTTGCTAATGCAGTGTTGACTGGGATTCAGAAACCCAGCAGAGAGAGAGAAGGAAGGAAGCTGAAAGCTGATGATGGTGCAGAAAGGAGAAATGAAACTGGTATCTGATAACAAGAGCTCTCACAGCAGAACTGGTGGCCAGGTTCAGAGCCTGGTTGCACTGCTGTCTAATGACACTTTCCCACTGGCTTCAGAGTTGCTCCACCTACTTCTACAAAAGAATTTGCCCCACATTGCTTAGCCTGTACAAAAAAATACCACTTCTTGCTTCTGCCCGCTGTCTCCCAAGCAGGCCCTACCCACATTAATACCAACCCCCCTACTCCCTGTCCATGTATTAAGATATTTTTCTGAATTCTTCTATTTCCTGTGCTTTTTACAACCTCAGGGTCTCTCTTACATCCTTGTGCTATTTTTAAAATATTTTAATTATACTGGACTCAGCGGAATTATGCCTGATGTTTCCTAGGGTAAAACTAAATTTGAGCTCCCTGATTCTGAGCCTGGTTATACATTGGTGTAATTCAGTGGAATTAACCTTAATTTTTACCACATTGCACCTTGGGATGAAGATTGCCTCTAAGGATGTGAATAAAGCAGCTGGGAGTAGTAGCATTCACTTGTAGGTTTTTTTCAGGTATGTTGGAAACCTTAAAGATTTCTCCCTCATGGAACGGGAATTTGGATGATAGCTCCCCTGTGGGTCATCTAAAAATGGAGTGAGGTAGAGACATCAGGCGTGCAGCTTGTGGTTTAAGTAGAGCTGATGGGCAGAGACTGGAAGAGGAAGAAAGCTGCTGCACAAGGAATTTGAGGGATTTGTTCAGGGTCATTCTGCAGGTCAGAGGCAGTTCTGGAAATACAACTCTCATTTAGCGTCCAGGTCATGCTTCCTGTTGGGAAAAAAATTATTTTTTTTTCCCATGGGGAGCTTTTGCACAGTGTAAATAGCATTTCCCCTCTAATGCAAAGCCATTATTTTCCAGTATTGGAAGGTGTGCAGGAGAAGTGCCAGGACTGTACCCTACCTGGTGAATATCTGTGGCCTTTCAACGAGCTGCAAAACCAAGCCTGCACCCTGGTGACCTAAATACTCGGGATGGGCCAATAACTCTGTACCTGGGTGCCTGAATCTGGGCACAATAAACATGTACGTGCTCATGCACAGACCGTACAGGAGAATCTGGGTGGTTTCATGTCAGTCTGTGGGATAAGTAGGTCTTAATATGTTTTATTGCAGCAGTATTGATTATCTGGTGAGGTATTTTGGTATCTTTCCCTGCTGTTAAATGCAGATTTAAACTGCGGAGAGATGCTGCTATGCTTATAGTGGGATAAATAATAAATCAAAGCTAGATGGGATGGCTTTTCCTTAACCAAAGCCCAGTACCGAACGGTGCTTTTCCATCACATGAATGGTGGCGTGCTTGCATCACTGTCCAGAGGAGCCTTTGTTCCCCTGCAGAGTCCCATTAACTTCCCGTGGACATAACGGTCTGTCTTTGAGGAGTCGGTCGCGGACTTATCTTCTGCTAGAGATAACTATAAGTGCTTTCTTTTATTATTTTCCTGACTTGAACACCTTCCAAGGCTTGAATGCAGCAAAAATGACATTTAGAGAACAAATTAGGACATAATTCTAAATTCTGAAGTATATTGGAATAGAAAGCTGTGTAGAAGGACAGTGGGGAAAAAAATCCTTCTAAAAACCATAACCTTTCTGTCCTATAAGGAGACAAATAGTTTTAAGTTTCTCTCCTATTATGAGTGCAGTACACTTACTTTATTCTTGCTTTTTTCATCTTCTGGAAATTTCAGTATGACATCAAAAGTTGACAGTGAACGATCTGCTACAAAATTGTTAATACATTTTTCTAACCTCTTTTTTCCTAATTATGGATCAGAGGGGGAGGGGAGTAGAAGTCTTGAAAGTGATCTTGTACAAAAGCCATTAATATGCTTTGCTTGCGATGCATTGCACGTTACATGCCAGTAACAGAAGAGCAGGAAGGCAAAAGTTGGTACCTTGATGTAGCTTCTCTATGCCTAGATCAATCAGGAATCTGTCTTTAATTACTTTAAGTCCTTCAGCAAGATTCCTACACTTAAAGGTAAGGATTAGTTACGTAGTTTTCTAGCAACAGTGAGCCCAGGAAAGTATTAGTTCTGAGTGGGGATGTAGTTATTACTGATCTGGGTAACAAAAGAGGAAAAGATACAAAAGAGGAAAAGATTTTTGGGATGAGGATGAGCAAGGAATAAGGGTTTTTAGCCTGACAAGGCTGTCAGGCCCTGTGCAACTTTCTCACAGGGATGTTCCTGCTTGTTCGTGTCAGTGCTCTAAAGAAAAAAAAAAAAGGGAAGAGTCTTAAAATGGTGATAAGTGGATTTGTAGCCTTGTTGAAAAATGTTTCTTTTTAAGCACGTTGTAATTCCAAGGAATTCTGACTAGCGAGTAATCTGATCTGTCTGGATCAATTTTTCCTCTCAATTCAATTAGCATGCAGCTACTTTCAGGTTATTTTTGTCCATGGTTTCAAATTGGGAAGAAAGTGGTTGAGCCAAGGTTCAGCGCTTTCCACTTTGCAAGGTAACTGCTTCTGAGGCCCAGGAAGCAAATTTTGGGCTCTTCTGGGCACTGTGTGCATCTATAGCTGCCCTCACATTTGTGCAGAATGATTACCCCCTTTTAAACCCACTTAGTAGAGGAATTAATGCTCATGTGGAGCAGAAGATAAAATGGTACCGTGCTCACGTGGCTTGTTGAAGAGAATTATATAAATCACTGGGACCTGCAGACACGGCGTGAAGGTGATGTGACTCACGGTGTTTAATTCCTTTGAAGCTGTTCAGAAATATTCGGTGCTCATAACCTCTCTGGAGCAAACCACTTCATATTGATTATTGGCTTCATACAATCTTGTATCTGATATCAGCTGCGGAAGCATGGTGAGTTCCTCTTCTAAAACCAGGACCAAAATATACTACTGAAAGGCTGGCTACTCTGTTGCAGAGCAAGTAGGGATACTATCATAGCGAAGCAACAGAATAAGCACTCTCTCAGAAGTGGTTTTATATTTATGCTTTACCCTACATATGCTACAGATCTGCTGGTATACTTGAACTGGAGCTGCCTCTGGGTTTTTATCGAGAGCAAGTGATCATTTTTGAGGCAGCTTAATGTGTGAAGCTCCTCCCTGAAGGGTTAAACAGAGACCACTAAACTCTGTCAGCCTGCAAGCTGAAAGCAGATTGCCACAAGGACTACATATACTCACAACACTTGTCCTATCCCAATCTACGTGCTCCTACAGAGCCTTTATTCAGCCAGCAAGCACACAGGTATTGGAGTTCAAGTAGGTAAATTCTTGAAGACCTTTACTCCCTCTGCAGATCAAAGCCACTGATGCTGCACACAGGTGGATGAGCCTTTCTGCTAGTTCAGTTCTGGAGCTGTGAAAAGTGCTAGGGTTGTAGATCTGCAGTCCCTGCAACAATCCATATCTCTTTTTAGTTTTCCCCTTTAAGGCTTCACGCTATGATTTGAGTAAGAGTCATGGGACTCCCAGGCTTTGGGTAAGTTTGACCTACAATTAATATGGATCATCTAATTTTGCAGCACCTGTTTAATTGATGCAATTAGAATAAAGTGCCTGGACTCACCTGGTGCTTTGAGCCCTGCTGGGAAGCATTTGTATTTGCTTTTATTTCTGTGTGACTTTCTTTTCCATTTCATATTATGCAACTTCATTAATTAAAGTACCTTCCTCTTACAAATGCAAAGCAGCTTTCAGTGCTGAGGGCCATTGGGCTGAATGTGCCCAAAAAGATATTATACCAACACATACAGCATTAAGGACCTGATGAGATTATTAACAAGTAATGGGTAATTTTCTCCCAATTAGTGTGCTGTGGCTATTATTAAACCTTCTACTAAGGGACTTCTGTATTCCAAGTCACAATACTGTTCTTATCGGCCATTTCCAAGCTCTGACAGGTCAGTCAATGCTTCTCTGACAATAATGGAACATTAATTCAGTCTCTCTTGCCCCTGTGAGTTGTATTTGGCAAAGCCAAGGTGCAGTAGGAACTGAAAATTGACATTTCAGAATCATCTGAAGGCAGGGCTCCTAGTTTGCAGATGTGTCCTGAGCATACATGATGCACAGAGGGGAATTAAGCAGCCATCTCATCCCAGGATCTTGAGCTTTTTTATGTACTCAGCCTCCCTCTTAAGTTCGTATGTGGAATTATAACTAAATTTAGAGTTGACTGAGCTAGCAGAGAGGCAAAAAAGCCAGCTTATACCCAGAACTGCTGTGGGGCTGACTTCCAGCCCTGCTCACTTACAAGGTAAAAACAGCCACAGAGCTTAGAAATAAAAATTATACCAAAGAAATCCCAAATTCCATGTAAGCTTAGTGCTGTCTTTCCACGTTGTAATCCAGGTCCAAACTCCAGGGTTTAATCATTTTGCTTCAAGAACTGTTTAACAGGAATGACAACAGTTTGACACACAAATAAGTAAATCTGTGAGATTGTTCCTTCCTTGGCATAGAGATCAACTCTGCTGATGCCATTAAAAATAAAAAAAGCAATCAAGGAGGTGGTTGGAATGTGCTCAGTTACAATCTGAAGGACAGTAAAACCCTGTCCCAGACCCTGAGGATTGTTATATGAATCTGGAAGGCACACACCATCACAATTCTTGAGGTGGTGTGGCCATCCCTTCCATGCTCCTAATAGCCTGCACTGATGCTCTGCAGGGCAAAGAGGGGAATTGTGCCAAATGATAGGATCGGGCTGTGGTTGCTATTGCTTCAGTCACTTGACTGCTTTTTTTTTCTTAGCAACTCACCATTGCAACCAGAATGACTTTTAGCATGTGATTTTATTTGCATTTCTAGAGGTGAAAAATAATTAAAGAAAACTTTCTCCCTGGACTCAGTCCCCTAGCAGGTAGCTCTATTAACACGTAGAGCAGTTCTTGTACAGTCAGGCCAGAACCAAACGTCAAGCAGTAAGACCCCAGCTGAGCTCGCCTCTGTGCAGACAGTCCCTGACACAAGCAACTGCAGGACTGAGCAGAGAGAGGGGTTGAAAGGAAAAGGTTAAAGCTAGTCCTGAGCAACACAGCGTGCAGGGACAGAAGCCAGGGCTCGCTGCTTCAGTTCAAGGCTTTAGCCAAGCCACAGCAATGTCCCATGCTGGCTGATTGTTTTGGAAGTGACATTAATTTGTGGTTACACTGCACTCTGATTTCATCACTGCAGTGCTTGTAACAAGCATGTTCCACTGAAATAGCTGATGTAAAGCTCGGCCTCTGTATTGTCAATTCAAGGGCAAGTCATCTTAAAACAGTACTGCCTCTTAAATTGCTTTGGTTGTCATGTCGAAGGCAAAGCGACGTGAGCCTTATTCAACATTAAATTGAATATATTAGCTGTTTGAGCTAAAGTTTCTGAAGTGAAGCAGGGGGGAGGTCAATTGATGCCAAAATATTTGGGATTTTCTGGGCTGGTACTCTTGGTTTAATGGTTATTAGGGCTTAACATCTTAGTGCAACGAGATTACATAGACCTTGATCCTTGAACTTCATTTGTGCACGCTATTAATTTTGTTTTAATGGTGGTTTTAGATTACAGCCTAATAGATTAATTTGAATCTAGTCAAAAATTCAGGATCAAAAGGAAACCTAGTGTCAAAAAAAAATCTTTGGAAAAAGGTGATGTGAAGTGATATAGCTGTGGTTCAGCAAGGTTAAATGCCTGCAAGAACACGTGGATTCTACTCTGAATAACATCGATGCATCTGGTATGAAGTGTTGGGAATGATGTCTGGAATATGGATTGGCAAGAGCTGCTGTGCTACAGCTAAGCTTCCTTAGTTATTAACTGAATAGCTGAGCTCGTATTTTTTTCCTTCTGGCTGACTTTCACGTCGTCTTAATCGAGACAGGCCTAGCTGCTCTCGCATTAGTTGGGCTTGGCTGGCGTGACTCAATTATGCCGATGCAACGCGGTGGCGAGCCAAGCCCATGAAACCAAACCTCCAGCAGCCCAAGTCAGCACGTCGGAGGACAGGGGCCAGCTTCTGCCCTGCAGTGTCCGCCTGCAGGGTTCTCTGCGTGCTGACGTCCAGCCTCTCGTTACGGTGATCGATTCAAAAAGGACGCTTGCAGAGAAATTCAGGCCGCCTAGAACTTTGTGTTCCTTCCAGACAAATATTGTCTCATTAAGGAAGTAAATGATGATAACATCTGAAAACTTCAGCTGGGATGTGCCTTTGAATAAGATTGAGTCCTGACTCCTTTTTTCTGATAAGCTTGGAAAATCTCCAGAAATAACTAATTGGCTTCCTCAGAATCTGTTGAATTCCTTTGTGTCCTGAGCAAGTTTATCTTTGGAGCACTGTAATAATGTACCAAATGAACATTTTCTCCACTGATTTTATGAGTAAGTGTGAGCCGCTGCTCTGTCCAGTAACTTCTACATTTTAAATTAGATCTTTCATCAGGACTTGTTCAGAATACAAGGGAAGTCTAGGTAGCTTGTGATGCAAGTCCCTAATACGTGTTTTACAAAACCACGGAGCTACTACAGTTTAATGATCAGTTTATTTTGAGGAGGAGGTGCGCATCTGCAGGGGATTGTCCTCCTCGAACAAGGCAGAATGACATTTTTTATGGCTGAGGCAGCCTGCAACGTCATGCTGATGTGCTCCGGAGTCCAACAGTGGCACTTCCACTTGGTTATGAGCCTGCAAGATCTTGTACCTCACCTCCTGTTGAATCGTCTGACTTATTCCAGAATAAATCATGTGGAAGGCTATGAGATGGTGCTTCAGGACTGCAGTTACCATCTGCACTAAGAGGCTCTGCAAATTTCCAGTGCTCCCATGTTCCCTAAATATCCAGCTCCTTGGTTTGTCTCAACGGGCAAAGCTTTGACTTTAACAGAATTGGGCTAGGGAAGGAAGTAGTGCTTAAAAAAAAGCTCTTGAGATGGACTGGGGACCCCAGTGAATGCAGATGAAAAAGTGAGACCTAAGGTGCCCGTGGGCATTACACAAACACACTGCACAGGGAAGAGTTCTCCCCTAAAGGCTCGGAAGATGAAAGGGGAGTGCAGGGGAGAGCTGCGTTTAGTTTAGGGAGAGAGATTATAAATGCTGTGCTATCTTATGATGTGCTTGGAATAATTATTAATCGCATGATTAAGTGTTTGATGTTCTTCATAACCAGCTTATCAACATGTTCAACATTAATTTTGCTTGTACTGCTTTATGCAACTTTCATGCCCCATAAAACGCACGTTAAGTACTAGGGATGTTTAATAATGATGTTTTTCACTAGGGCATGATTGTAAAACTCCCTTGGGCTAAAAAAATATAAAGAAGAAAAATAGCTATGGCTAAACTTTCATTGACAGGCTAGGTGAGGAAACAGGCCAGTTGCTATTTGAGAAAGGATCTTGAAACAGTGAAGGTAAATGGCAAAGGAGCTTTTATTTACTTTGTCAGTGGCACAGATTTGAATCATCATCTAAGTCAAAATAGTGACTGGTTTTCCTTGCATTAATATTGATGTGGTATAAAATAATTATACTAGGTATAATTAATTATGTGAAAAGCTCGTTAGTGGTGAATAATGAAAAACCTGATTCAATAGGAACAGATCTTTTTAGTTATCTTTTCAAGTTGTGTCCTGCATTGCCTGTGATATAGCAGGAATGATTTTCTCTGGTCATCTTAGGATGTATATATTCATGTATATACTCAGCATTGGCAGATGTTAAGTGGGTAACAAATGGATACAGCTTCCTTTGAACTGCTCATTGACAAAATGAGATGGGGAAGATTCTCTGCTTCAGAATAGCTGAGGAATTTATAAAAGCTTCAAGCAATGTTGTTTCAGATTATTACGGCAATTTTATGGGCCAGTGGAAAGCAAAAAGTCTATTTCTCATATTCTGTTCCTCGGTATAGTAAATCAATAAATAACTAATGGCAGTCACTTTAACTTCATCCCTAATGGATTGTTGTCCTGTTATTAAATGTGAGCAAATTGAAAATCTAACAAGTCTAGAGGAAAAACGATCTTGTATGAGTGTTAGTTACCCCAGAACTGCTGGAAAATATGAAATATAATTCAGGGTTATTGTTTGATGTAAATATTTGCAATGTAATCCAAACATCAGTAGGAAGCACTGGAGAGAAGAGTTAGAACGCATCATAGTGCTTTAAAATAATAATAGAAATTGTACTGTGAGCTGGTTGGTCTTGAAATCATGTGAAGGGCATAGGTGAATGTGGGAAATGGCCCTTGAGGTGGCCAAGGAGATATTAAAATCAAAGCTAAAATAAAAATGAATTGCAGAGCTAAATGCTGAAGCACATTTATTTTGTAGTTTCAGCTAGGAATATAACTTGCTTTCATTTCTGGCCGCAATTTGATTTTAAGCGTTGTTATTGAGCAACTGCTTTATTCTAAACTACCTGTCACTTCCAGAGTTTGATAGAATGGTTTCCTCCTACGATGTGGCTTACACTAAGCCTTTGTTTGTAATGTGTTGTTTTATAAATATCCCTGATGTATTTACAATGTGCTAAAATTAGCTCCAGAAAGAGAGCATTAATCAATTGTTAGTTATGCCTTACATTTTACTGCATCATCTCTCAAAGAAGCAGGACTGTCTGCAAAAACTGCAAGCCATTCCCCTGAACTGAAGTTTTAGCTGACTAACCTTCCAATTGCAATGACTTTGTCGTAAAGAACTGCCTCATAACCTGCTTGGCCTAAATCCTTTTCAATGCAGAGAATTTGTTCTTTTTTATATTAAAAATAAATAAATAAAATGCAATGGGAAGTCATCTAATTTGTTCACATCTTCAAAACGTTACTTATTTTTGCACAGAGCGCCTGTCTGTCACGTATTTCTACTCTTACAATGAAAACAGTTCAATCTCGGAAGAAAAAGGAAAAAAAGCCAACATAGCAACAAAATTCACAATTGATACTTGTCTTCAGCAGGGTTGCATCTATTTCTCCCATTGGCTCAATCCATCTTTGAGGTTGCCTTCATTTTCCTTGCTAGCAGGGATGATTGTTCTTCCTGATGCCCTGCAGACAAAGGGGCTATTGTCTGCACAGCACAATGCAGTGCCAAGCAAGGATAGCTGAGCTAGCTTTAAAAAAAAAAAGAAAAAGCTAGCTTACTAGATGCATGTAGTTTCTCCAGCATCTAATGGTTTCTGATATTCACTATAACTTTGTTAGAACGTGATTTTTTTGTGCTTAGCGCTGTATGAAGCCAGTCTTGCCTAGTCTAATTCACACGGTAGGGACTTGCGGGTTGGTACTTAGTAGGTATAATTGAATTTAAAGTGAAATCGGCGTACAACAGAATGAAACTTAGGAAGGAGGAATGTGACTTCACTGGCTGAACATGCTAGGTCAACTTTGCATGGTAATTTTAACAAATTGCCAGATTGCTTACAAGTGAGAGAACTTTCACGGAATAATTTAATGTATTTGACAACATTGCAATATGCAAAGGTTTTGTTCCTGCAACTGAGACTTTATCTTGCCGCAGTGCCAATGCTTATTATTCATCTCTTCTTGTACATAAGGCTGGACCTTCTGTCTAACACAGATCTCTTCAACCTTCAAGAGCTTGTCAAGAGTACCCAAAAGTAGGACAAAGGCGAGTACTGTCCTAGTAATGTGTTGCAGCATTTGGTTTCAGTTTCCTGCCAGTCTAAATCCTGGTTGGATGTAAAAACATCTCTGTGCAGTGATAGTAGCAAAGTGTCACTATTTAACTGCATGCAAATAGAGTGGGTAGTTAGTAGGAGCTTAGGAGTAAGTGTCATTGCTGGGTTGTTTCTCACATTAATTTGGTTTCAATGCTAGAAATTCCTGTGTCAGAGAGAAAATAGCTGTCATCAGGGTTGTACACAGCTTTGACCTTGCTGGCTTGTCATTCAGGGGCTGAGATGTCTGTATTTCAGTTCTAGCTCAATAAATAGTTTATTACTCTGGCACTTATTTCTTTGGAGACCCTCATTTGGGGAACAACAATGATTTTGCAGGTTTCTTGATGTGGTGCATGTAGCAAACTTCCTGCAGTTGCCCTCTGGGTGACATTTCCTTACTTTGTGGAAATGTCTAGCATAATATTATAGTGTTTTATAGCATTAGCATACTTAAAGCAGTTTAATGAAATAAACAGAAAAGTAAAAGGTTATAATCTTTTATCACATGTAAAATATAATCTAAAATTACCTGCTTTTTTAAAAGAGATCAGGGAAGAAAAAGTTTGGATATTAAATCAGGTAATCAGCAAAGCCAGCATGAGATGCTTGAATTCTTTCATTCAGCCCATCGAGCTGGAAGGAAACCAGAGATCCAGACAATTTTTCTTTATCTGGATCCTACTTCAGACAACCTCTGTGAATGAGTGGAACTGGTGCAAGGGAGTCACCTACTTCGGCCTGACTGATTTCCCAGTTCTCTGCAAAGACAGGGGACATTGATGGTGTCTTTACAGCAAGGTATGAAATAAAAGTATTATACATACATGAAACTTAAGAGAATTTCCACAGTGTAAACAAATCTATGTTTAAAATTAAAATAAAAATCTGCTTAAAAATAAATCTCTATCTTCAAATTTTGTACACGTCACTTTGAAGCTTCCATGGTTTTCTCCTCCCACATCTTTCCATGCCCTTCAGTGCTTTCAGTGACTTCAGTATCATAGCTTTTACTATAAATGAGCATTTGTTTCTAGTATAGTAAAGACTGATGTAAATATGATGTGCATGTGAAAAATGAAACAGGAAAAATCTAGGAGGAAACATTTAGGTAAACTTAATGTCTGAAGATTTAATGAGTATACTCATTTTCCAATCATGTATTTTACAGCAAGAGAGATTAGGCTGTGCTATTTCTGTGGACTCTTTATTTGGTAGGACTCCAGGCCCTGTGCAGAGGGGGGTAATGATGTTTGCTGCCTAGTTAGAGAAGAACATTTAGAAGGAAAAATGTTGATTTTTGTCCTGCGTACTT
The DNA here is from genome assembly GCF_040182565.1 of Anser cygnoides. Taxonomy (NCBI): domain Eukaryota; kingdom Metazoa; phylum Chordata; class Aves; order Anseriformes; family Anatidae; genus Anser; species Anser cygnoides. The sequence goes on along the minus strand of NC_089898.1, from coordinate 2,736,226 downwards.
TGCTGTCTGTTAAGCGTTCTGGAATACACTGTACAGCTACATTCATGAACTTTAAAATATTAAAATATTTGTGTGCATTTTTCAGAATTAATATTTGGTTATTCATAATTAACCTCATTAAAATGCATTGTTTCTAAATCCCATTAAGAATATTCATAATTAAATGAGCAGCTGGAGTGGGCTGCCTGGAGTTGCAGGCAGCAGTGTAACGAGTTATAGCAAGGATTCAACTGCAATGCAGAAGAAAACTTGGGGTGGGTGGGGAGTCGTCCACAATTTATGACACATAATTTGGAATTAATTTACATCAAGTTGTCTTCCCATATCTTCAAAGCAGAGCATTTTCCATTAATGTACGGTTCGGCAACAGTAGGCTGCTTCACCCCTTTCCCCTTCCTTCTGGGAGAAGGAAATGCTGTCCTATGAGTCTGAGTACAGTAAGGAGTTTAGGAAGGTCAGGCTGTGAAAATGTGACGTCATTTGTCCTGTCGGCATGGGGGACAAGTGCTGATGCCATCATTTAGCTGGTGAATTGCTGTATCTCTGCCTTGCTCAGATGGAGTGGGAGAAATGCAGCGAGATGAAGAGTGTCTGAGGGTGGGTGAGATAAGATGCTGATTGAGTACAAGCTAAGATGCTACACTGACTTCAGAGGCTTTAAATTAAACTGACCTGTCTGCTTTCAAGGTTAGGATGTGGTTGGAAGGAGAAAACCAGTAATTCCTAAGGAAAAGGATCTGTTGATGGGAAAATCAGCTAAGAGTTAAAAAAAACAAAACAAAACAAAACAAAAACTATATTTTCAAGAAGTGCCAGGGACTTGGGACAATATTTGCTACCAGTGCTTTGCATTTACAACCCCAACTCGAGTAAAGCCCTTACTTCTAACCTCAGTCAGAGGTAGTAAAGGCAGGTAGGGTAGCTGTCATTTCATAGGCAAGGGAAAGCAGATATAATTCAGATAAATGACTTATTTCTGGTCACACACACTACCTGCAGAGGGGTTGCATGAGTTTCTGCATCCAGGATCTTTAGTTTTATTTCCCTTTGCTGCTGGGTGAATGAATGCATTCCCTGATGATCACTCTACACAGGCTGCACTCTCCACCTGCAGGCACTGCCTGCTCAGAGCTGGAAATAAGGAAATAAAATTAAAATCCCACCCTCTGGTAAGAGGCTAGAAGGCTGTTACAGGCAGGGGAAAAAATAATTACAAACAATTGATGTACTGCAGGTTGCTTTTTTTGCTGTTAGCAAAGAAGAGGTTCTTTAACCATGGCTGAGTTGAAAGAGCTTTGTGGTAAAATTGCTGCCAATTAAGTAGGTCTTTAAAATAGAAATGTTAGGAAACATTTTCCATTTGTCAGCTGAGTGTCCGCATGCTTTTGATTAATGCATAAAACAAAACAAATGTTATGGGAAAATAAGCCTGCTGTGTTTATCTATGTAATTCTTCATCTATTGCTCCACACCGTGAAGTCAAGTGCCATCAATTCTCTGGACGAGGTAATCAGAGTGTGGTTCCATTTAATCCATCCATTATTTTTAACCTTGACGTGAAGTTTCTTGATGCTGCTTTTTTCACCCTTTTCTGTTAGTTTTTCTTAATTGCTTGTCTTGGCAGCAGGACATTTCAGCTGTCCCAGTGTAATCTACAATACCCGCTGGGAATGTTTCAACAAAGGTTTCTGCAGAGTCAGCTTTTCTGAAAATAAAGCAGATACTGAGGTTAACATAAGAGATGCGTGCCTTGAGGTCACATTGTATTTTTTTTTTTTTTGAACAAATACAGCAAAGACAAGATTGCCTTGAAATCCCGTCTCTTCCTGGGTACTGTGAAAAGAAAAATCTTAGGTGATATTAAAGTGTTGCTTGGATATTTGGAACCTGGTTTTTGTTTTTCAAGTTGTTATACTCACGTAAAATTGAAAACTGATCAAAAATTTCACCCTGAGTCATGAGTTATATGACACCAAGTAATGTTTTGGCCATTTGTCCTATTTGCTTTTTAAAAAGTCCTGTTTAAAAGGTGATTCCCTTTTTAAAGGGGAATGAAGAGAAAACCACAGCTTAGAGCTGGAGATGTTCGTGCTGCTCAGACACACATGATAAATTTCACAAAGATTAATTCTCTGAAAGGAAGCAGCCTGCTGTTCTCAATGGAATCCAATACCTGCTGTGGAAGGGCTCTCATCAATCATGCTATTTTGAGACATTAATAAAGACATTTAAGGTGTTACAGTTCATCTCAGGTCTGGAGCAGCCTGCGATATATGTCCTTTCTGCAGCAAGTGTTTTGTTAAAGACCAACCTTCTTAAGATTTATAGGACAAACATTCAGCCTACTGCTTACAGATGTTAGATGATAGCAACTCTCCTATTGCCTCGTTTCAGTGAAGTACGGAGAATTAGTCCCAATATATCTACACTTTAACATCTGTCTTTGCCAAATCTGATGTTCTTGGTGTGTAGGATTTCTTAGGCATCAATTTTCCGTCTATTGAGATTTGTCAAGTTACTGTAGAGATCAAAAGCTGCTCGTAGAATGGATGTTAACTTTCAGTGTGCATGCAAGGAATTAAACTAATACAAGGATTTAAAGTTTGGAGTCCTGCTTAGGTGCAAAACCATACGTGCTAGCTGCAAAGCAAGCAGGAACTGGAGTTCTCTTCCTTGTCAGTGTGTTACCATCAGTGCTTGCAGCAGGGCTCCTTGCTGCTTCTGGAGATGCTGGGCTTGGCTGCTGCACGTGGCTGCAACCCAGGCTGGGTAATTTGATGGAGAGAGCGGCTCCCACCTCACCAACGTGCTGGAGGTGATGCTGCGTGTGCCACTCTGAGGGGGGTGGGTGAAAACGTGTCAGATGAAGCAACTTTTTTAAAGTACTGTGTAGTGAAGCTGTGGGATTCATTGCTGTGTGAAATTAAATGCGCTTGTATTCTAAATGTACTTGTTTTCTTGTGTCTAATCATGAAATATATGGTAAAGGATGTAAAGTAATTCTTTACAGGTAAACAAGACTGTATGTGGGGATGAGGATTGCACAGGTTTATACCACTGGATTTACTTATTGCTCTCTAAATGACCTGATCCTATAGTATTTTTTGCCTCCAACTCCTTCGAGGATTAAGTCTTGGATCTGCACTGACAAACCTTATTTCTAAGCCATCTGTTTCAAGCCCTTTCCTCCCCGCTGTGCCTGATGTGTTATTTCTGTAGAGGTTGAAATATCTGCCAAAAGAGGTGTAAGGCTGCCTGTGAAACCTCTATTTTCACGTGTTCCTGATTTAAGTGCTTTCTGCTGAGGCAACCCTCTCATTCCAGGTTTGTTCAGCTACTAACACTCCTCTCCGACAATATAATCAGTGAGAACGTGGAAGGAAGTTGTGTCAAATCGTGCAGTAATGTAGTAAGGTTGCACGAGCTGGGAAATGGATTTTGTAATCAGATGAGTCCTGTTATGCAAAATAAAGTTGGTGTGTGCAGCCCCGGATCCGAGTAACAGCAGATCTGGGTTTCATTTGGTTGGAGGCGTCCAGAAATGATGCATCGCTGTGACCTGATACTGATCTGACACTGGTCTGTCTTTGAAAGGATGTGGTCCTGTGCAGGCTGCTCTGGGATGATTACCAGCCTGAATAAAGGCTGCAGCAGCCAGGGAATTGCAGATAATTCTGGCCTCGTGCTTGGACATCTCTCCATCACAAGCAGAGCACTTGAGCACGCACTTCGCTCTGTGATCTGAGCCCATTTGGAAGCACTTCGACAAACAGCGGTCACTGAGAGGGTGCCTCTGCTCTTGTTTCTGAGACATCCGAGGTTGGCTCCCTGCAGCGTGGTGCCCTTAGCTCAGCTCTGACCCCGGACAGAGCATCGGGGTTCAGCACAGTGACACCGTATCTCCTCGTGCACTGCTGCGCAGCTCTCTTCCTTTTTTTCTGCGTGGAGATACTTAGTCTGAGTTTTGCATGTATTTACTCCTGCAAGGCTTCTTGGTGCGAGAGCATGCTGCAGATCCAAAGGGTAGCACGTTGTGTATTCCCAGTACATCATTACTCGTAATTCCAGGCATTAGTAAATATTATGATAATTTGCTAATAACTTAATAATGTGATACTAATACCATATAAGAGAAATGAATATCAATGCTAGCTGCTCCCAAGGATAACTGATGAGAAAACATAACTGATGAGAAAACAACACTTGTTCTGTTGCTCAGTTCCTTGTCTGTCAGATTCCAATCAACAATTCTCCTTTCTACTGATTTAAGTGATTTTTAGATCAGCCCCACAGTGAGACAAATTCTTTTTTTTTCCTAGACTGGGTGATACCACTGATAACTTGTTCAAAAACTGATGTCACAGAAAATTACCCCCTTAATTGACAGCGTGGGTAGTTTTTTTCAGTATTTAACTGATGGTTTGAAAGGTCGTGCCACTGCTGCTGTGCACTTCAGCACTTCTCCAAAGAGCTGACCTTACTGAAAAGCACCCTCTCGTCCTGGGCTTGCAGGTGAACACAACACCAGGAAAACACCCAGCTCGGCATTTCTTTCTTGCAAAGCAAAGGTTTTTCTCAGAGGCCAATGTTAATAACTCTAAATCAAAGTCAGAAAGCAAGCAACGGCAAAGAGCAGCCTCCCCGTTTTTAACAGATGTGTAGCGTTGGGAATAGACTGTTCCCTGCAGACCAGGAATTTGGGATTGTACATGAAAGAGGTGAGGAGGCTGCCTTGTGAGCACAGATTGAGTTTGTACCAAAAGGTTTTGTCCTCAGGCTGCACGGGGCATTAGTTACAGAAAGCTGAGTTTTAACACCTTTCTGTTTTGCCTTTGACAGCTGCTTCCCTTGTGACTTTGGAAAGATTGCGTAAAGTTGCTGCCTCACTTTACCCATCTGGAAGGCTGCAAGGGTAAACTCTACCGTGCTGACTGTGCAGGCCTATTTGGGGGATTAGTTAGTGCTTTCAAAGTGGTTTGTAAATCCCACGCACTAGTCAGATAACACGAAAGCAAGCAATAGCCTGATTTCTTCAGTATGTGCTGCTCAATATTGAGTCGTTTTTTTGTAACTTTGCATCTGCCACAGTGCACAGTTGTTTCTACTTCTCTTCACGTGCAGCCTGTGCTCCTGTTTATAGGACATGGACAGTGCAGGAGTCAAAATCAGTTCTGGTAGCTTCCTCTCACTGAATCATCACTTAAGAATCATCACTTAAATTTCAGAGCCTGCAGTATAAGTTGGGTTCTAGTTTGTAGGCAAAGAAGCCCGTGTTGCTGTTGCATGTGGCAGAGGCAAGGCTGGGGCATTTTGTTAGAGAAGAGTAAGTTGGGGATGTGCAAGATGTGGCTAAAATCCTTGTGTTACGGTTTTAATTGAGTATTCATGATGGGACTGGAAGAGAACACACCCTAGATAATAGCATCCTTCTAAGGAGGCTGTGTATGGCAGGTTGTAGGGGCGAGCCTTAACCAAAAGGAGACAGACATCCCTCCATATGCAGCGTCCAGCAAGTTTTCTGTGCACCACGGGGTCACGCATGTGTCTTGCTGCAGCTGTCTCATCCTCAGACCAAGAAACAGCCTTGTGCGAGGGCAGCTGCTGTATTAGTCAGCAAGGGCTCCACGAAGAGGGTTGGTTGACAAGTTCCTATGAAAATATTCCTGTTTTTTAAACAGCAAATGGCTTGTCAAGTAAATGGAAGCTGGCACAGATTATCCTTATTCACTCACAAAACTGGTTTTCAGAGATTTAAGAACTGGCACGAGTATGAAGTGCTCTGAATTTTTAATTTGCAGGGTTTGGATTTTTATTTATTTTTTTAACTGACAAGGAAAGATAGGGGTGTGTGGTTTTGCCAAAGAAGGGAATACAATGTAAATTCATACCAGAATCTGGAGACGTACCACATTGCAGCACACTGAGGCTTGTGGACGGGCACCTCTAAGTGTCAGGTGTGGATGAACTCAGATGGAAGCCCTTGCCCAAGCACCAAATCAGCCAAGTGCAGGCCAGCTCTGTTCTGGAAGTTGTATCTGACTTTAAATGCCAGGATAGATTCTTAGAGTTGCGTTATATCCTTGCAGCTATATGACTTTCAGCTCGAATCCAGCCCGTGTGGAGCTCAGGGCAGTACCAGATCACGTCTGTACCTATTACTGCAGGCACAAGCTAATGAAATTCCTGAGGTTGCTCCAAGTCAAATCCTGAAAACTTGCAGCGTGGCAGGTACAACTTGTCTAAAAGTCACTCTTGAGACCATTTAGGCCACATCCACGTGCGGAGCGCTCCTTCATAGCGGAGGCTCTTTGGGGGAGCAGCGCTCTCTGCAGCCTGGAGTCTGATTTCCCTGGCTTTGGGAGTGATGTGCTCTGCTGGTTCGTGGCATCAGTGGGCTGCACCGAGATCTCACAAGGCTTACGTGTGAAGCAGTGCTGCCTACTGCCCAAGGATACTGTCAGCACGGATGGGAGACGACAAGCTGGCTCACGCAAGAGGAGCTGTCCTCAAGATGCTGCAGCTCGTGTTGATCTCTTACAGGCTGGGGTAGCTTCAGGTGCTTGCAAAGAGATGTTACCTTACGTGCACTGAAGTTTTTAAAATTGGACATAAAGGTGCGGAACTTAAAGCTGCACAGGCGGAAAAACTAAAAACTTTAGTCTAGTCCTAATGTCTTACAGCCGAAGGAACACCAAAGCCTCTGGTGTTGAGGAACAAGGGGCTAGATTGCTTCTTCTCTCTCCTGTCTTTCGTTCTGCTGAAACAGAAGCGTCTTTCACCCCTCGCAAAGCTCTGTGATGTCCTGGTGGGTAAAAGCTCCTAGGAGGCAAGTGGTACCATCTTTATTTAACTTTTGGAGTCACAAAGGCAGGTAGAAAATTAGCTGATTCAGGAGTTTTCTATTGTGTGAACAGCTTCAGCCCTAGTCAAAGTGCTTCACGCAGTAGTTCCTCTGCACCCGTAGAAACTGGGCCCTTAGATGCTCTGAAATTAAGTGCTCGAACTATAAATACAGTTGAAGATAAATAACTTTTCTGGATGTCCCAACCATAGTTCTTAAAGCTAGCAGATCACAGTGAGGGGAAGTGACTTTTCACTGCAGTCATCCTCCCCACGTAACTCACCTAGCCCTTCCTAGAAGTCCTTGGAGCCACGGATTGTACATCGGTCTGTTGGTGAGTGGTAGTTTGCAGGCTTGGAAGCTCATTGTAATGTGTGTACTGAGGCTGGGTATTCAAAGACATCTAAATATTTAACTTCCACGTTCATCTAAATAGCGTTGATTTGGGTTTTATAAGACTCGTGCTATTTTTTTTAGCTGAAATTGGGTTCTTTCTACTGTTTGTAGAATAACCCCCCCTTCCTTCCCCACACCCTTTGAATTATTTATTTCACTTTGCATGTCCTTTCAAAATCCTTTCTAAAGAGGCTTTTTGAATATGTTTACTTTTGAGGAGTCTGTCTTCACCTGTGTTTAATAAAAATTTACTCTCTGTCCTTGCTGACTACATTAAGCAGTCCAGGGTGATGGACTTCTTAATAAAGTGAATATTGGAGACAGATTTGATAAAAGGCTTGCCACATCTAATGATGTTTAATGAAAATAAAAGCTTTTGGTTTTGGTGTCCTGCCCATTAACTTAAGTGTGATTATATTTATTGTCTGTCAGGCAGCTCGACACAAACTCAGTCAGAAAATGAAATTTTAGTGTTACAGTATAAAGAGAAAACAGGAGTGTTTGTGAAGGTCATGTTAAATCTATGAAAGTGTTGCCACTGACCTCTGCAGAGATCGAACCGGGATGCAAATATTGCCAGGGAAGCAGGAACAGTAACATTACAAACGTTTGTGATTGTGGTTGGAGTTGTATGTATGGTATCTGACGGCATCCTTATTGCTTCCCCTGATGCCTCAGTTTGAGGAGCTTTGTCAGAGAAGGGAAAAATAGGCAAAAACAGTGATGCTATGAAGAATGGATGCTTCTTATCGTATCTAAGTATGTGCTCAAAACTAAGCGTATATTAAGGTTGAAGGGTGCTGGTTACATTGCAGTCCTTGTACCCTGGGCAAAGAGCTTTGCCCCAGCAGGGCCCCAGTGACAACCTGGGGAGTGTGGCACAGGGACACTGGGTTTGTGCTTTAATGCCAGATCCCATACCTCTGCTTCCCCGCTCATAATGCAGAAGCAGATCTATCTTAAAAAGCTTCTAGAGATGGTTGGAAAAGCATAAAAGATTTAGGGAATGTAGTTTTAAAAAAATTCACTGCAATAATATTTAGAGCTTTCCAACTGATGTAACAAAAAGTGATTATTTCATGGAGGGGAGAAGAGGTTGGTTTTATTCTGTTTTTCCATCTTCTTCTTTCTTCTCTTTGTGTAAAATAAAAAATCAGGACTATAAATACCAAGGAAAGGGAAATAAAGAAGCCTGGAACAGGGAGTGAAGCTACTTTCATTCTTCCTTCAAAATAATGAAATTCTGCAAAAGTTGAAAAAATCCATCAACAACCATTTTGAAGGTGGATCTTTTTTTTTTTTTTTTTTTTTACTTTATAAAAAGTCCATAGCCACATTAGTTTCGGAATTACTACAAGGTGAAGTATGCTTTGTCCAGTTGAGCATAGTGATCCAAGTCATACACGCAAGGGAAAAATTAGTAGAGAAAACCACCTCGCTGGTTTTTTTTTTTGAAGTTTAGTTATTATTTCAGCTGCTCAGCAGTTTTACAACTGTTTATAGATTTAGTTTTTCAGGTAAATCAGATATGAAATAATGTAAAATAAATTCTGCTGAAGGGTTTTTCCTAAATGTCATGTTGAAAACGCACCAGGCTCCACTGGCTAGTTATCAAAGGATTGCCTGGAAGAGATATTAGATGGCTATAAAGGTGGAGTTAGCAGATTGAGTAATACTTGTGATGGAAAGAAATAAGTTTGCCCCAAAACATAGTGCTATAAAAACATGTTGTAATAGTTCCAGGTTGTGTTAAATATTTTCTAAATGAATATCTTCTCTACATATAGATGGCATTAAATGGCCAGTATTCTGCACTGGTATGCACATCTCTATCTGGTTTATATCACAGAATGATTTATATACGTGCCTTTAGCACTTTTAGGTGTTTATGTAGCAGTTTACTTGTGTCTTTACATGCCAAGTATTCTGCGTATGAGCACAGTATTCTTCTCATGCTTTACATGTGTTCTTAAAAACTACAAGCCACCTCCTTTGTTCCTGTCTCCTTCCAAGCCTGGGCGTATGCAGCACTCTCCAGAACAGAGTAATACTCATAAATAATAAGAGCAGCACTCGTGATTTATTCCACGAGCTGATGGCAGTGAGCCTCTGAATGCAGACCTGGGGGGTGAGCAGGCTGGGACCACAGGGCAGGATGCGGCTCCACACCGTGGTGCTGGGCTGCACAGGACAGGTGCTTCCTTCAGGAAGTTTGTGCAACGAGGGGCTGGCTCCTGGCACCCCGTTTTGGGGAATGTAGAAGCTCGCAGGGAGCCCTGTGCTGTTCCAGGTCATTTTTTGTCCTTTGGCTTAAACCTCTCTTATGTGCAGGGAGGGCACAGCCCAGTGCTGGGGCCTTCGGGGAGCAGTCGGAGGTTGAATCCTGCACACGGAGATAAAAATTTGCCGGAAGACGGATGGGTGATAATTTCTCTTTCGCGGCTAACGTTTTCAGATAGGAAGGTGGGTTGAGTCAAAGCCTTACAGCAGCCCTGCTCCAGGTTTGGGTGGATTCATAAAGCACGCCCTGGCTGAAGGTGCTGGGATGTGCCGCTAGCAGCAACAGCAGCTTGCTGGGAAGTGAGCAGCGTTAGCAGTTCCAGCCAGGGTCTTGTTTCTTCCCAAGCTCACAGCGACAGGACACGCTGCACCACCCACGCTTTGCAGCAGGGTCGAGCACCAGCAGCTCTCACTTCACGGAGAAAAGGGTGGTCCAAATCCCAGCTTTTGCAAAACCTCCCACTATCTGCCTTCTGCTGCAGCTGCTGGGGTATGGTTTGCATGAACACAGTTTGCTAAACATGTCAAAATCAATCTGAGGGAAAGATGCTACACAACTTTGAGATGGTTTCCTCTACCCGGGATCATATCCTGACTTTCCTAACAAAGCGTGATGCATAAATTCAGCGGGCCAAATATGACCACCTTTTTTCATTTTGAGTAGCACTTTCTACCAGGTTTATTCTCGGTGTAAAAATGCAATTGCTGGCCCGTTATTATTTTTTAAACTAATATCAGAGCTTCTACTTTCCTACCCCACACCATGGGGTACTCTGCAGATGCTCAGAATTTGAATGTGTATACCTGCTTTTCCTTCCACTTTCTGTTGGGCATAATTTGGCATACATCTTAAACATCCATGCTGCTCGGCACATTTTAAATAAGTAATGAGAAGGCACTACTCTTCTGATTGCAGCGCTCCTAATGATGGCAGTGATTGAGTAAATGACTCTAACCCTGTGTCAGGATGGCTTTTAAGGCAAGGAAATGGTAACATGAATAAGGAATAAGTGTAAAATCACTAATATAATCATTCAAGGGAAACAAAAAAACATTACGGTGGTATGAATTAGCTCTTGCTTGTTACTGACATACAGGTCTTGTGTTTCCACTCTGGTTAAATTCAAAGAGTTTGGGGTCAGCTCTTATCAGCGAAAGGGGGAAGTCTGCGGGTTTACAATGTCTAGACAGCTGCCCAGAGGTATTGATAAGCACAGAACGAGACCCATTCCTTCCTCTTCTCTGGGCTTTGTCTGCCTTGTGACTTGTGCTGCTCAGCCCCACAATTTGGGAGGACACACCGGGTGTCAGTACCAGCCAAGCCATGGTGGACAAGCCCCAAAATCACCCTGTGAGACTGAGCTAACCCACATTCCCTGCACGGTGCACCCAGAGCAGCTGCTGAATGCCCCCAAACCTGAAATCCATCACTCTCCCATCCTAGTGCCTCTGGGACAAAGCCTGTTATTTTAACTCACTTGTTTTAGACGAGGAAGGAGCAATTCTAGCAGGCTATCTAAGGTTCCCTGTCCTCGTTTATAGATCTCTTCCTGCCTGCACTCTGCTGTGGATCATTAATATTTCAGGTTTATTTTCCATTCGGCTGTGTGCCTGCCGCACACAGCTGATTCTAGCATGAAAAATTCACAGTGAATTACAGCTCTCTGGAGGTCTGGTGATTGCCGGATGATTCAGACCCAGGGCCCCACTGCGTTTTCTGCCTCTCCCTCACTCTTTTTGGGTGCTGGGCTGCTGCAGCGTGCCTGGACCTGGGCAGAGTTATTTGTTATCTTTTGCAGGGCTTCACCAGAGGGATTCTCCAACAAAGGTCTCTCCCGGCAGCGTGGTGTGTCAGTAAATTGTGTTAGAGAGGTGGTCACATCAGTGGTTTTTAATATATGCTTTAGCACTTACTGCAAGCTATTCTTGTTGTTTTAGGGAAGCCCAACGCAGAACCCTTTGTATGGGCTATGGTAAACACCCAAAAATCAGGAGGGGGGATCCAGAAAGGCACGGAGACATGGCATGAAAGTTTAGATACCCGGCCCCAGCAGGCCCCAGCAGGCTCAGCCCAAAATGGAGCTGGGCATCCCCTCTGCAGCCAGCGGGGGTGAGTGAGGGCCTGAGTTTGGAGAGGAAAGAGGAGCTGGCGTCCTCATTTCGAACACATGGAGCTGAAGCACGGGGAACTTAAGGCTGGAACTGAGTTTCCAGGTGAGTGAGCTTGATGGACTGGGTGTATAGGAGATGCTAAACTCTTCTGAAAAGCCAGCCCTCGACTGCAGCTGCTAAGTGCCAAGAAGTCTGACCGCTGGCATGGGAGCCAGTCCCTTAGCACCTTCGGAGAGCCACAGAGGGAGCAGTGCCTTGAAATCTGGTTGTAAGCTACATGAGCGGTGTCACGCTGGCAGTGGGGATTTTCATGCTGTGCTCAGGTGTGTGTAACAAGAAAGAAGGCATCAAGGCATCGTATGCAGTGTGAGAGCTGTGGACTCAGATGCCCGCAGCCAAGTATGTAGGAGCTCAGTCGGCATCTCTGCAGGGGGGGAATCTTATTCATCTGTTCCAGCACCTTGACTGGGAGACTGCGCTGTGCTTTTTCAGTTTTCTCGTCTGTTCAAGTCATCCCGTGGGTCTTCTGCTGTTGTGAAGCCTTGTCACGGAAGAGGGCTGGGTAACGGTTTTTTTTGGAGGAGCTAGTTTATAAAACATGTTTAGCAATTTAACGGGAAGTACCCGCTGATGGGATTCGGGGACATGTCTGTGACAGCTGCAAATTGACATGGAAAATACATTACTCTAGTGCACTTAAGGACTTGAAAAGATAGTTTCAGTGCATGGTAGAAGGATAGTTATTTTCTTTCTACATGCATGGACAGATGTAAGAGACCTTTTCTGTATTTGCAGCACAGAGTAAAAACATCCAGACTGTCCTCACTTGTACTGGGGCTTGCTGGAAAAACTCTCCTGTCTTTCACATCAGTTTTTGGCTCCTGAAGAGGGGAAACTGCTGTTCGCGAAGTCCCATCAAGTTGTGCTATCCCTTTTATTTATCCTGCTGCTTTGTTTTCTGTACTCAGATCTATTTCAGCAGGCACATGACCAATGTTACCCTTTGGTCCTGGGTATCAGCATAGACCAATCCCATGGAAACTGCTCTCCCTTTTTTAATAGCTCTTGCAGACACATCTATCAATATTTCAGCCTCCACTTTTTTTTTTTTCCCTAGACCTTCAAAAGGCCAGGGCCATGCATTATGCAGAATTATTTATGGATCTGATGTCAGTAACAGCCCATTAATATCTGTGCCACTTTTCTAAAGATTGCTTTAAAGTGATCCGGGGGCTGTGGCAATTGCTGGCGGCCCGACAGACTTCCCTGCTCCTTCCCCAGGGCCTCCCATTTCCCCGGCACCAGAGGAAGATCAGAGGCATCCAGTAATGCCGTACTCGGGAAGTTATCAATAAACTGACGATTAAAGCCTGGCACTTCTCAGCCCCTGGTAAATAATGCCAAGGAGCTGATGGCTGGGGTTCACATTTACTGATATTACCCGTCAGTGGCAAGTGACATCGTAGCCAGAGACGTTTGCTTCGTGGCAGTGGAGAGCCATTATGCCAGCTGGGTAGGAGATAGACAGAAGGGTCTGCATTTTCAGGGTCTGTCAGTTAGGAAATCTGCAGTATTTCCATGTATTTTGACTGATTTGCACATCAGTAGACTCAGTCTGCAGAGGCTGTGAAAGATCTACTGGCACAAGGAAGCAAAAAGAGGAGAAAATCCTTAATTTCATGTTACGAGTGACATTTTGCTATTTGTTTTGATAGGTCTGATTCTGAGTTTGGACAGTATTTTATTTTCTGGTCGGTAAGCCCTGAATCAATTAGGTCTGCCTCTTGCTGCGTGGAGCTCAAAGCATGTACTGTCTGTGGTGTCATGTTAGCAGGGCTGGGTTGAGGCTATTTGTTAGATGCCTGGTGCCTCTGTGTCTGAAAATCTGAACGTGCTCCGATCTCCCCACTCTTCCCGGCTGATGGTGTCCTTGCTAATGTCTCCGAATCCATAGCTCAAGGTCAGAGGATGTAGTAAATTCAGAATTGATTTGTTTGAGGTGATAGCAGTCATCCGATAGCCAGCGAGAGAAACTTCTTCTCCGTGTCCCATTGCCCTCTAATGGCCAGTGCTGCATTTGCACAGCAAAGCGGACAACTAAGAGAGCCAGACAGGAAATTCTGAGGAATCTGCTCTGTTGTGATGGTCTAGTGTGTGCCTGTTTCCAGTAGTCCTCCAAAAGTATTAATAATGAAGGTTGATTTGGGGGTGTAAGAGCAAAAGGCTTCCACTGTCTTGGCAGCACCATCCTTCAGAGACAGACGGAGGGAGGGAGGGAAAAGAGGGATGAGAGAGGATGGTAAATTCAGAGGTCGGAAAGAATCAGAAAAGAGACATTTTGTGTCCCCAGGAGTAAGGGGAGATGGAGTGCTCACTCATACGGACACAAGAAAGGAAGAACAGTGTGAAACTGCTTTGCTTTTGCACTGGGAGAGAGACAAAGGTGCTGCATGTGGTTCCTGTAGAGAAGAAACAAATTCAGCCAGGACCAATTCTCTCATGGTGACCGTACCATGCTCAAGGTCCCTTTTGTACCCTGCTGTATGCTGCCGGCAGATGGGCTTGCTGCTCTCCTGCACCACGTGCGTATGGCAGGCCGTGCTGAGCAAGGGACCCTTAGCCAGGAATAACGGGACAGCTGGACCCAGATAAACTACTGCAAATCAGCACAAAGTGCGAGAGCGCAGGGGGAAAAGCAGCTGATATTGCAGTAGTCCTTTGGGACTACGTACTGCGGGCTCCGGACAACTGGAGCGCTTGAAGAGGTCTTCAGTTTTCTTGGGTTCACTTTCCTCTTGCAATAGAGACTTTTTGACAGTAGATGTCACGTTTGCATAACAGAACAGCGGGCTGTACGTACAGCGAGCGCTGCTGTGCGAGGCCTGGCTGGGAGCTGTACAACACGCGCTCCTGCTCTGCCGCAGAGGATGCTGTTGTCTTCTTGGCTATCAGATGCTGGGGCCAAGAAAAGCTGTAAATCATAAACAGCTACAGGCGTGTTCTGCAATGCATTTTCCTTAGGTTTCTACCGCTGAAGATGTTTGATATCAGCACAGCATTTGCGGTTGGGTGCAGTCTCTGCCTATTGAAAGCGTTCAGATATTAAGGTGGTTTTTGCCCATGCAGGTCAGGCACAGTCAGCAGGAGAACGTAAGCCCAAGCTGCATGGTTTGGGAGTTGGGTCTTGGAAAGGTACTTCCGTAAACACAAGTCTCCAGACTTCAGCTCTCTTCAAATCTCTACATCCCTGGAAAGATTTTGAGTGCTTACACAGTGGAAAAGGTTGAAAACCATGAAGAAATAGGTCTTAAGTAGGCAGAAAAAATGTGATGTAGTATCTCATCAGCCCAGCTTTACTGGCTAAGCTGGCAGGGTTTGAAAATACTTGTGAATGATCTTTTTGGTCCAAACTGGGAGATTTAGGGATTTGGTGATGTTTTGTATGATCCCACTTTACACTATTGTCAAGCGGATTGGATGCAAATAATCATCATTAAACTGGAGGTCGTTGTTTTGTGATAGAACACTTTTAATACAGAAAATATTGTAAATACATTAATTACAGTTCATAAAAAAAGTTCTAAATCTTTATACCCGAGTCAAATACGGATACGTTAAAATCCATTTTTGACTAAAATAACAAAGAAATTATCCAAAGCGGAAGAAAGCCACGCTCTTCCAAAAGTACCTCACTCCTCAAACTGAAGACGGTAATTTCATCACAACTGTGTTTTGCAGGGCGCACCGTAACTGATCGGCACTGTCAAAGCACACCTAGCCCAAAAGAAAAAATTGATTTTTTTATGCATTTATGTCTCGGAGATGATGGTTCTGCAGCGTGCAGCTGTAGTAATGGTCACAGTGAGTAAGCGACTGTCCCGTTGTGTGGCCAGCACCAGAACAAGATAATGTGGGTTGGGTTTTCATTGAGTGCGCTTTCAGCGGGTGTGAGCTCGTTGGTGAACATGAGTAGAAGTTCTCGCACCCTCTGAGGATCAGGCTTATTTTAAAATCCTAACGTGTGCTGGTCAGAGCCAAATCCAGGTAAAAGCATGCACAGTGCTGGCCTGAGGCCCCAGATTTTGTTTTGGTAGTTTGGCAGGCATGCCATCTTCTCTGGCCACTATGCCCAAAGGCTGGAAACTGCACAGGCACAGAGTAATTGATTTGGAAAGCCAAAGGGCTGCTCTGATTTTGATCCCGATCCAAACACAAATCCAGTTCAAACTGGAATCTCCATAAAATCTTGAGTACTTTGGGTCGAGGACAATTTTGTTCCACTTTTTTTTTTTTCTGGTAAAAATTTTTTATTCCTTGAAAAACACTTCTGTGTGCTTCAACTTAAAAATATCGATGCCAACCCCATGAAAGGTATCGGTGCCAACGGTAACAATAGCATCAGCGCCAGCACCCTCACAGTATTATTAACAGCAATGCCAACAGTATCATGCAGATCTATGCCAGCAGGCCAAGAGTGTCAACAGTGTTGATGCCAACAGGCCAGAACGAATGAAGAACCCCTCAGTAATGAACCAGTGTGCAAAGCCTCATGCTGCGCTGCAGTCCCACAATAACAAACCCGTGTGCCCAGCCGAGTTCTCATTAGCAACTTTACAATAACACACCCTGGTGCAAGAGCAATTAAACGAAAACACCAAGGTGTGTATACCCTGGAAGGGAGAAATATTCAGATATTTCTGGAGCTGAGGGGTGAATAAAATTAACGATTAAAGATTTTGTTGACGGCGCTTTTCTGAATTTTTCTGTCCAAGTGCAATGATGGCAGCTGGAGCTCTTTTTTAAGCTGGCGCAGGCTGAGCTCTGGGAGTGCTTGCAAGCAGCAAGTGGTTTGATTCCTGCGTGCTTTGCTGCTGAGCGTAACTCCAGTCCTACCAACTGAACAGAGGAATCCTGTTTAACAGGTAATCTAAGGATTAATAAGAGTATCTGATCCCAAAGGATCCTTCCAGAATCAATTGGTTTCCACTCTGTAATCTTATTATTCCGAGGCTTGTTCAGGCCTCAGGGACACAAACTTTTCTCCAAAGGGCAGGAAGGATTTTTCTCGTTCCGGAGGTTGCAACTTTGCACGTGAAGCAGAAGGTCCGGTCTGTTGCTGAAGAGAGGGCTGGCGAAGATCCAGAAATGCAGCAAATATTTTTACAATTTACAGAAATAATTAGCGTACCGTGCTTTTCCCTGACTTTCTCAGGTCTCAACGGAGAAAAGCAGCGCATGTGCAGGTATCCCAGTGCAGCCACTTCTTGTGGGGGTGGCCTAGGAGCTGGGACATTAAGCAGCTTCCGTAACGTACTCCTAGTTTACACCTCAGTGCAAGTAGCAATTCTGCTTTGTTTCCTTTCAGACAGCAGCTTGATGTCGTCACCAGAAGGTTTCTTGCTGTTTGAAAACCAGACTTTTCCTTTCAAAGCAGCTGTCAGTAAGCCGTTCTTTTTTAATATATAAAAAAAAAAAAACCAAGAACAGGAAGCCTTTGCCAAAAGTGGAGGGATCACTGGACAAATTGTCCCTGAACGTTTCAGGGACCTTGATCAGCCCTGCTTTGGAAGCTTCATACTCGGGGATTAACTGGAGGTTTTAAAGCCTGCATGAAAAAGAAACAAGTCACTGTGCCTGATGCAGTTTCACCAAATTACATCCCGAAAGAATTGCAATTCGCATTTAAACTCAGGTTACCTTTGGTGGAGGTGGAGGTGGAGGTTTGCCTTTGGGGACTGGGAGGCAAGCAGGTTTTTTCTCTGGTGCCTGTAACAAAAATGTAGTTTAAATAGCATTATGCTTTCATGTCTAAGCAGCTGCACAACCTCCTCAGACCTCAGCTGCTGCTGCAGTTATCTTGTATTTACTGCAGCGTTTTCCTAGTGGAGAAGCTCGGGGTGAGTCAGGTTAATCTGACTGCATACAATAATGTAAGTACACAAGGGATACAGATACACTGTTTCAGAAGAGCACTGGGCTATTCTCAGTGTGTAAATTCATCTTTATCAAGTAGCTGTGCTCAAATAAACTGCTCAGGAAGCTGAAGCTGATTGTGTGCTCAAGATACATGTTGAAGGAAGCATCTCTGAAGACGGGGATTCCTTTAATCATAGTCAGAAACTGAAAATACTAGTTGGCATCTGCTATTCATCTGCAGCTGAGATGAAAGACATGAAACATTGTAGGGTTGTACTTACAAACATCTCCTGTGTGTGAGAAGAGGCTGGCTTGGTGGAAGGGATGGGAGGTGGGGGACCCTTTGGTCTTATGACAGGCTGTAAAAGAAGAGAGTATAAAACATGTTGGTCCAATATACACATCTTGTACGTGTGCATCTGCATGGTCCATGGGAATGTGTGGGCTTGTGTTTTATACAGAAAGTGCATTGCTGGCGGTAAATGGATGTATTCATTTCAGAAGTAGGTCTGGGATGCTTTATGCTGCCTGGCCCTGAGAGAAGATGCAGGGCTTTATCTGGAGTGCAAAGATTTCCCCAGCCCTTGGGATCAGATGGTGATTGCAGGTCTCCACGTGAGCTCGTGTGTGCTGCCTTGCCCAAAACCAACGTGAAAGCCAACACATTCTCTCGAAGTACTTACACTCCGAAGCTGTGGTTTGTTTTCCTGCGGTGGGGGTACAGGGAGGAGAAGTTTCTTATCGTTCATCTGAAAAAAAAGGGAACAGTTAAGACTGAGGGAGACCTCATCTTGTGTTCACATGCACCCTTTGCCACAGACAGGTCAGTCAGGGGCTTATCTTAGTGTCATGCACTGTACCTGCTTCCTCCCCGTGCTGGGACTCACAGCACACTCCTTTCAGCCCTAAACAAGCACTTTGAAACCCTCCTGCAAATGTAGAGCACTTCAGCTGGTGAGTTCTCACATTTCAGCCCCTCATTTACAGCAGAGAGGCTGTAGCTGACCCAGCACCTCCCCGCTCTTACCTTCTGGGCAGATATGGCCAGGCCTGCGTGCTCTCTTTGTTCTTGATCCACGAAGACTTGGTTTGTAGCTCCAGGTCCCCTTCTGCTCTGTCTGCTATGTGAATTTACAAATAACTGTAAATCTTACCCTATCTGAAGTTTTTGTTTGTTTTTTTTTTTAATAAAATAACAGCAAAAAAAACCACCTGCTAAAGTCAAACACCTACCTTAATCCTACTGGTCTGTCATAAAGTCATGTTCTTTCTTTCCTCCCTCCCATCCCCTTTTTTAATTGCAGTAGGATTAATCTTGAGTGCTACAGTTTCAAATTTGCAGTCCTCTCCCAACTTCAGGATTTCTGGAGCAGCTCAGTAAAGCTCCTGGACCAACTTCCTTGGTTGTTCAGAATTTCCTTCACCCACTTTGAAAGCCCCAGCTTAAAAACTATCCAGGAGTTGCTTGTTTTTAGTGTGTTTTTTGTTGTTGTTGTTGTTGATTTTCTCAATAGGGTAAATACTTTACCTCTTCTTGAATACTCGGAAGTAGAAAAGTAACACCGCTGCAATTATTATGGCAGCAAGGATGACCAGCACAACAGCAATGATAGCGAAACCTGTCAGGACAACACAAGTTGTTATTTCTTAAAAGATGTGCTATTACTAAGCAGATTCCCATTGGCAAAGTAATTTTTTTCCTCAAGGTCTAGACCCTATTTATCCTCATGATTGCTCAGCCTTATAGCTTTTTCTCCTATCACAAGTAATCATTAAAATGAGTTTATTCCTGACGTTTTTGAAGACTGTGGTTATTGCTTGGGCTGTCCTTAGGCTAAACAAATCCAGCCCATTCCATCCGTCCTCAAAAATCATTGCACTTTCTTTCTTGAAGGGTGTTACCAACATAAGCACAGCCCTTTGGCATAGCATACAAGTGAGGCTTCACAATTTTCCTTCAACAAAGCTATTCTAAAGCCTCAACCAAGACTCAGCATTGAGAGCTGCTGGTGCTTTAGTGCATGTGAAGAGAGGACAAAGACACTTAATATCAAAAGTTTAAAAATCTTTCTTTACATCTTTTTTTTTTAATTTTTTTTTTCCCAGCCAGTTGGAAATTTGTACAGAAGGGATTTTCCCCAAGAGGTAGCTCAGTTACAGTTCAGCACTATGCAGATGCTAAAGAAATGACCTTGCCTGCCTCCCTCAGAGCAAAGCCTCTGGGAGCTTGGCTCCACTGAAATTTGACAGTGTGTGCTCGTTATCTCAGGACGGAAAAGGAAAAAGCTCGCCGCTCTAACCTTATAGATACACCCGGGAGATTATTTAGAAGGAAAAATAACTTCCTCCAGTCGTTCACACAAGCTTTAATTACTCAAAGATGCACAGAAATCAGAGGCCTAGGTATGCAGTACTTGCGAAGAAACAGCCTTACTGCCAGTGCAAGCTGGGGCTGTTTCACTGGAGTTAAAGAAGGTCTTTTTTCAACCAGTTGATGACAGTTGACCCCATGTGTGGCCGTACAGTACTTACTGGTAACCGCTGATGAGCTGTCACAGGTTGGTGGTGCCCATCCTTCTTCACACTGGCATTGCAACTCGTGGTCGCATACCTGGGGAAACACAAGGATGGGAAAAACCTCAGGATGGAAATAGGAGCGAAGCTGATGTAGTAAAAGGTCATTGGCTCAGGAACAGGGCACCAGTAAGCTTATTACAGTTAGGTCTGGAAACCCCCTCTCACTTTGCTTGGACTAAACGTTAGCACTGGGAGTAGCAGTTTTGCACAGGCTTGATTGTCTTTTGCAAGCATTTTTACACTGGAAGCTATAGCACAAGGCACAAAGCAGCACATTTGGTCTTCACATCTGTAGGCCTCCCAATATTCAAATAAGGCGAGCACAATTATCTTCACAAAATGGGAGGAGACCTGAAAGTATAGATGCGATACTGGCTCAGATGCAGGGCCAGGCAGAATCTGTGTCAGTCTCCTGTGAGCTCCTTAAAAATATTGGTACCCTATCAGGTTAGATTTGGTTTCATAAAAATATACGAAGCTTCTGACTTCAACTTTTGCAAATTCCTATCCCAGTGACTTAAACACCAGCGTCAACAAGGTCTGTAGCTGGCGTGCATTATTATTGTTGTTATTACTTTAAATTAATAGTATCAAATGCTTATATCTTACAGCATGTCCTGGACACTTGGCAGAGCAGTCGTTTGATCTAAAGATATCTTCAGCAGAGACACATTCTCCATTGCTGCATACCTGTGATATACAAGGCAAATGTCACTGAAGAGATTTATAGCTTTCAGAAAACACAGAGCTTGCACTTTACTGTGTAAAGTGATGAAGAGTGAAAGGAGGTATGAAAATCACTTAGACTTATATTAGAGTTTGATATGTTGACAGAATCTTTCATTTGACCTTTGGATATTTTATAGCAAAGGGGAGTGACAAAGATGTAGAGATATTGCTGTTTCCCTGTCCTCTGCAATCCTTCACCCTTTTTTCCCTGAAAACCCCCTCCAGGTAAAAATATGGCAACAAAATTGGACATAGCACTCAGTGAGGCCTAACACATCCATTATGAAAATTATTCAAAATAGTAATCTATGTACGATCTTTTAACTTTCAGTACAAAGTATGATTCTTTTGCCACATATATTTTGGTCAGTGAGAAATGAATAAAATAGCAGTCAAACATAAGTCAGAAGGACAGCAGTTCCTGTTTGCTGCTGATTCATGCTAGATGTAAGGCAGAAGTTATGGCAAATCCTATCAGCGGAAGCTCTGTGTCCACTTCAGCCTTCCTGGTTTAAAGTCCTTCTTGTCTGGCAAAAACGCTAATGATATAAGCAAGACTGAAAGGAGGAAGAAATAAGAAAAAAAAAAAAATCTCTACTAACCATTCCATCCCCACACTTGGTTCCATTGAGGATCATCCCCAAATCTCCTTCTCCGTTCCTAGGAAAACTTGCTTTGCAGGACTCAAAAGTCACCAGGCTCCCATACAGAGGCATCTCCTGCCCTCCAGCACAGTATAACTTCCCACACATTATATCTCTGGAAGGAGAACAAAAGCCACTAGAACAACACATGGCAAAACCCTCTGAGCTGGTCTGTTGTACAGCCTGAATTTGCTGTGGCTATATAGGAACCCCAAAGAAATAACTGCAGGTATCAGTTTTGTTTTGTGGTGGTTTGGGGGTCAGTTTGTTAGTAGAAGGTGGCAGGTCCCAAATACCTCTTGAGTTTATTAGGGAGCCCATGGTAATTTGCAGAAATGGATACTTAGCTGGTCTGGCCTCAACTTCTGAGGTTTACCTCAGGTTCCCTATTCAAAAATCCTTTCCCAGTCCTTACCTAGACACACACGTGCATGCACACAGTCATCCTCATAAGAAGGTTTGCACACATGCATACGCTTGTTCTTTCTCAGGCTGATCTTGAGATAATTTACTTCTTTCCCTGGATAGGAGTGCTATTTGGAAATTAGATTTCTTAGAATTGTATGTCAAATGGAATAAGAAACAAGGATTTGTAGACTTATGTGCCACCAAAAATAGTGTACTCTTTGCTTCGGTCTCTTAATTCGGATGGGAATGATCTCTTATCACAAATTCTAGCAAATTCTGTAACAGTGCTTACTTTTTTTTACATGGGATGTGACTACCACTTATTTTCTTGCAGTATCCGTAATATACCCCTTTCTCGTTCATCCGGTAACAGGAAGCTGCACCTTCAGTAGCCTCTGTTAAAGAGGAAAACAAGAAATGCAATGATACAAAGAGCTTAGGAGAGAAGCTGGGATTAGTTTAGGTTCTCTGCGAAAACTGTTAATACTGCATTTCCTTTAGCTGCTCGGGAAATGGCCTTTTCCAGTAAAGTTACCCATGAGCCTAAATGACTCTCTCTGGCACTTCATGTGTTAATTCTGCAATGATAATGTGTGCATTCAGCGGCACCTATCCTCTGTGTTCTCTGCCTAGTACAAACCGATGGACTTTGCTTAAGAGAAAGGACATAGTCAGGACTAGGAAGCTGGTAAGCCACCGCTCCCCTCGAAATACAGATACTTCCTCATTTTATCAAGTGCACATCGGCTCCGTATCAGTCATCTTACCGTTGTGCAAAAGAGGAATATAGTTATGACTTCCCATTTCTCTAGAGGTATATTGTATTGCATGCCGTGACTTTCAGTTTGGGTGGCGATAAACTCTTATGGTGTAAATATAGAAATGATAAACTCCATGGTATGAGCTAGAACTCAGCTATCTAGCCGTGCTGTTCCTGATTTCCAAAAGGTCTTTGCTGGGTTGCTCTCAGGCAAAGCCTCCTATGTCTCTCTCTTTTGACCTTGACAACATTTTTTCAATGCCAGCTTGTACTTACGTGGTCCGAAAGCAGCTTTGCACTGTTGTTCTCGGGTGGGACAGTTCCCCATGTAACAAAAGCCTTCTCCCTCATTGCAGGGATGTCCATTCATACGGAATCGATCCGATGGGCAGTTCCCAGAATAACCGGTGCACATCTCAGGCAGGTCACAGTCATCCTTAACTGGTCGGCAAACAGCTCCTGCTGCTTTATACTGAAGCGGGGGAAAGCAATGCTGCACTTGATACGCTGCTCTTCCTTGCCATTTAAAAGTCACACTGAGCCAGAGGGCTAAAATTAGGGTAGGCAAATTGCATTTGAGGCCAGATCCCTATCTAATGTAAAGTTGGTTACATCAATTTACAGGATTTTTGCCTGGCTGTGCCTCAGCTTTTCTTCCCAGGAGAAAATGGGTAATCAAAAGGCTCATTTCTCTGGGGTGAACTGGGTGTACTGGTTGCTGTGGTGTATGTTGGGATGGGCAAAGCATGCTTGTAATTACAATGCTATGTCAGTAATTACCAATAACGAGGATAGATCCTCTTGAAAGATGTATCAGTGCTTTCTCAAAGGAAGAAAACCCCTACCCCAGAAAATATGAGGAGCCGGAGATGAAGGGGAGTCTTACTTGGCAATTCTCGCAGCACTCTCCATGAGCACACCTGGATCCCGCCGTCAGCTTGCATGTCTTAGGGTTGCAGCAGGTGTTTGTGCACTCCTGTGACAGAACAGGCAATCAGTTCTGGTACAGCACGACATGTTCTTGGTCCCCTCCTCGCTTCACTCTCGGTGAACCACCCTGTACTGGCTTATTGAGGGAGGGAAGGATACCTCGGACCTGACTTTGCTTCTCTGAAAACCACTGTTTCTAGAAACCAGGCCAGACATCATGAGATAGAGCATAAAGGACGCTAAGTGTGAGATTACAAATGCACCGACAGAAGTGGGGAACTTGCTTATTTCCTCCAAGACAGTTTCAAACGTATGTTTTTTCCCCATTCTCAGTTCCTCTGTCGACACAACAACGCAAACCATGTCATCATCCTTCTCACCACTCGGCATGCACTTCATAGGCATGTCTATAGTACATATAAGCAATTTGATGACCAGCATTTCTGTAGAAGTATTTCAGCTAGCTTTGAGCTGGCTGCCTCAGAAACCAACTACTCTACAGCCTCAATAAAACTGTTTGCCTCTTCCGAGTACTATTTTATCCCCAGTTATGCAGATACCTCGGCAGTACCACAGTCGCATTCCTCTCCTTTTTCCACAAAGCCATTTCCGCAGCTTGGAGGTGCTATGATGGTGTTTATATCTGGGATGTTAGTTAAGCATTTTGGCATGTCACTCAACATGTATTTCTCAAAGTCTTGGAGGCTGCAAGAGCTGAATTTCTCGGGGACGATGGAGCTATATTGAGAAAGCAGGAGGACTTACATTAGGATCAGCATAGACAAAGAGAATGGCTATCTCCTAGTTCTAGCAAGAAAAATAGCAGAAGCAAATCAGAAGATGGAGTAAATATAAGTTTTGCATATAAAGAATCCCACATCTCAAAGTTTTAAGCCAGGTCTACAAGATTTCTGTCTGGATGCTTCAGGCATGATGACTTTTCCCCTGGGCTGTCCATATCAGGGCATTCAACAAATGATGATAATCAAATTAAGCCCCTACCAATTGGGTGTTTATTGAAGATGACAAGATTTTTTGTGTTTTTCTCAGGAAACATTTTCAGGGTTTATGACAAAAAGATATTTTAGGTAAGTCTTGGGGAAGCTCTGTCATCTGAGATACCACAACAATTTCATGCTACTGTTATTTTAAGGAAGAAGAGATTGCTGCAATTTATGGCGTAATGCAAAGGCCACAACGATGCATGCAAAGCAAAGGTCATTCAAAAGGGACTAAAGATTATTATTCTGGGGGGTATCTATCTGGGAATAACTAAGAAGGGCCTGGAATTGGAAATGGGATGCTCACCACTTTCTGGAGTTTCTTCATGTTTCTCTTTTTGTAAATTGGAATGGGATAATCTTAAAGGACAAAACTAACGAC
Organism: Anser cygnoides; assembly: GCF_040182565.1. Classification (NCBI taxonomy): domain Eukaryota; kingdom Metazoa; phylum Chordata; class Aves; order Anseriformes; family Anatidae; genus Anser; species Anser cygnoides. The sequence goes on along the minus strand of NC_089898.1, from coordinate 2,711,250 downwards.
TTTTCTATTTTGTGAAGCTTATCCAGAGCCTACGCTTTACTACCTCTGTCCATTAATGCACTCGCCCTTTTCCAAACTCCTACCTGACAGTATCTGTCATGATACAAACTTTAGCATTACATATGCAGGCTTTGGTGTCGTGACTCATGCCGAGGTTGTGTCCCATCTCGTGTGCCATGGTAGCTCCAACTGCAATTTCATTTCTGCTGTGATCCTGTGGGAACAAGAACCACCTATTATTTCTATGAGCATTTTAGAACAAATAGGAACATCAGAGAAGCTATGTGGCTAAGATAGACGGTGTTGTTGGTTTTTTTCTGAGTGAAAACATCCTTATCCTAGGTAATGTGATAATATTGGTCTGTGCATGCATTTAGTCCAATGTTTATGCTGCATTCTGTGTAACAGCAATGAGATCACACCACTAACCAACATCAGTAAATTGGTGTAATTAGTTTTTAAATAAACATGAGGGAGTTAGGCAGCCAAGTAGCAACTGAACGTTAAGGGGAACTGAACATCTCAGACCCTTAATCCTCTCTCTGGATAGCTGTCTTGTGCTTAGGGTAATTATGTGGGTGTGTTATAATTACTGCTCATTACACCAAGTAACTGTTGTGTACACTCTTGTGCGTGCACAGAAGGGAAAGGCAGATGCTGTGCTCCATCTTCGCTCTTAGCCTGGTGCTATGGTGGGAGGGAGGAACGGAAAAGTCCCGCTCTTTGGAGTGAAATGCAGATGTTTAAAAGCAGCTGGCAGAGGAAACGCATAAAGCATGTGATGCAGTGTACTGGTCGTGCTCTTCCAGCGTGGCATTGCAAATCGTGCTGCTAAAAAATGCGTCCCCCCCCCCCAAAAAAAACATCCTGCATTTACAATCATCCCAGAATTTCCTTACGGTGTGGGAAAGCTGGAATTTGATGTGATGGGTTGTTCCTCTTACCAACAGGCCCAGCCTCTGAAGCGGGGCGCAACAGACGAGTTCTCAGTTCTGTTGGTGAAGTTTTGGGTCTATGTTCCCGTTTAGGCTGAGGTTCATTATAATAATTTAGGCAGTGGTAATAAAGTGGCTAAGTGCTACGACAGGCACAACCAATTCCCCATTCGTAACAGGAACCTTAAGCTGGAGGCATGAAATCATTTATTCTTCTCCTTTGACTCTACGGGAGCCTGGAGCTCTAAATACAGGTGTCTGAGTTTGAAGTTGGCATTTAGATAACCCAAATACCATGCTTTGTGTGTGCTTTTGTTACCTCTGCACTTCTTTTAAGATAAAGTCTGTGACTGTGGTTTCTACAGCCTGATCTAATAATGATATGAACCAGACAGAGAAGTGAAAATGTTGTAAACCACCAATTTTCATAAGCATCCTTTGCTGGTTGAGTGAAAACATAGAAAAGCTTTCAAGAATTAAACAAGAATAAATCAGACCTGAATTATACCTGCAGAGTATACATCACTGCATATGGATTTTAGAAAAGCTAATCCAATCGTTGTCCCCTCAAAGTCATAGCCCCTGTAAGGAAGAAGAAAGGCAGAGTGAGATGAAGTGTTATTACATCTGAAGGCAGCACCAGCTCCATTAACCAAGCAGAAGGCTTGAAGCATGAACTCATTTCCAGCTCTGGTTTGCATCCCTGATTTAATAAAATGTTTGAGGACATGCTGAGGATCACTGCGAGTCAGTAAACAATTAAATACACTTTTCATTTTAATTTTTTTTACCTAAATTACATTGCAGCTCATGAGATCTGAGCACCTGTTTGGGTGCAAAGTGCTTGACGAAGTGCTTTAAATGCAGCAAAGTGCTTGGATGAATCAGGGCCATTGAATGTGAGCCAGAATAGTGAAGTGAGCGTTGGTTTGGTTTGGCAATCTGCATTTCCCAGCCTTTAAGCTTCATGCCGTGGCTCTTCAGGCTGTCAGACTACGCTGCAGTCCTCAGGACGCTCAACTGTTTTGTGACCAGAGCAGGGAAAAGGAAAAATAGAGATGTGACAAGTCATTGCCTGGTTTTCCAGTGTTTCAGGTGGAAGGGTTAGATATCATGTCCTAGTAGTACCTCCTAGCAGCTAATCTGTGCGCCGTGAAGAAAATAAAAGCAAGAAATGAGAGCCTGCATTTATCTTTTTGTCCTAGAATTAGTGCAGCTGGGTACTGGAAAGGATGAAATCCGGTTCTGTATAGACAGTGTCTCTGCTGGGTTGGTGACCAATTTTTTTTAAGAACAAATTCCTTGAACACGTTTGGACATGCAGTTAGAAAACAATGATACACACGTGATTAGCTGAGCATTGTCGTTTCTTTTCCTCTTTAATAAATCTGAGTTACGCCACTTTGAGAAGCTGTCCAGAGTGAATCCTGCAGTACGACTCAAGAGGCATTTATCATTATCTGTCCAGATTTCTAGGCCAATTAGAGCCACGTAAATATTTATGGCCTTATAAACCTGCAGCAGAGAAACAGTTTTGCTGTAAAAACAAAGTGCTTTATGAAGACTTCTGAAACACACTCATCTTGGTAATTGGTTCCCTTTTGTCACTTGCAATGCAGTCCACTCCAAACCTGATTTAAGCTTTTCTGCACTTCAAAGTTGCAACAACAACAACAAAAAAAGACCAAACAAAACATAAAATCTTATTTTTCCCCATTTTAAAGCCATTTTTATAACTGGTTTAGAAATACTCGAAAAATCCTTTATATTTAAATTGCGAAAGAAATCAAGAATCCATTCATTCTTTGTGAAGGATTTCAATCATTCGCTTTAGCAGCTGCTAAGAAAATAAGGTATAAATCTTTTTTAATAGTAGTTTATAAGAAACTCCTGTCTGAAGGCAAACAACAGGGTAAAATGGGTAAGTGTTATATTTGTTTTAAAAATGCCAATTACATTGCAATTTTAAAACAGTACATTTTTCATTTTTTCCTACACATATTAACAAAAATTCATGAAGTTTGTAAAAGTAAAAAAAAAATATATAAATCACTTCTATTTCAATTTCACTTTGTTGTTTTTCCTCTTACCGTGTTGATGTAATTGACTATTCCAAATATCCTTTGTCTCACAGTTTCAACATCTTGGTTGTACTTCTTATACTAAAAAATTAAATATGTGATGTCAGGAACAGGAAAGGAAAAATAAATGATTTGTCGGAGAAGAAATATCCCAGAGCAGATTGCATTGCAAATCACACTGTACATGGCCTAGTTTTTATCATTTCTATTCCTTATTTTATCAGACACCATATCACAAAGCCTGGAGGAGAGAGCTGGGAAAAAGTGCAGGCATTGGTGATGTCTTATTTATACTCCACGTTATAGAGATTCTAAGCATAGGGGAATGAGTTGCATGCGTGATAAGGAGAGGAAAATGTGTCTATTTTTTGCTCCATGTTCACCCCTGAGCTTGCCAGGCAGAGCTGGATGCAGGGAATTAGCTTGTGTGGGGTTTGTGCATGATGCTGAGGAAGGAGGGAGCTTGGATTTGTCAGCACAGACATGCATACCTTACCTCTGAACAGTTTTGTGACCGTTAAAATAGCCATAAATCTCTGATTTGGTAGCATCTGGGACTGCTTTCAGTCCCAGCATAGTGTAGCACTGTAATTGTGGCAGGAGCCCAGAATGAATAGCGCCTGCTTCGGAAAGCTTGCCTCTAGCTGATCAAATGAGAAAAAATTGTTTCAATACTCACCATAGTGTTGTCTGCAACTATGTACACTTCCAGATATTTCTTTGCTTTCAGATATGCCTTCATCTAAAGAAAGGACAAATTCTGATAAATCTTAAGGCTTGTTTCAGTCTCAGTCTTTGCAACTTCACAACTATGTATTGGTTATTAGGCAATTTCTTTCAGTAAGTAATTTAGAATGGGGCTGTCTAAAATGATGAAAATTATTAAAATGATGAAAGGTAGGCTAGGTATTAAAAATATTTAGCTGTTTAAAGATGCACATGGGCGCCAGTTAGCACTGGTTGGACAGTGATTACAAAAGCTCAGATCTGTGAGATTCTGCACTGGTTGTTTAAGCTTTGGTTATGCCCCACTGTTTGCAGTTGCATCTCTGCTGGAGGTGCCACCAGGCAGAGGGACTTGTGCCACTCATGCAGCTCTGCTATGGCCTCAACTTCTTTTCTGCTATGTACTTACTTCTGGACTGTTGCTGGATTTGAAGATGTCATTGATGTGGTCTTTTGAATGAACATCCCAACTACTATTGACTACTCCGCAGGTTTTTATGGGCTCATCTTCTCTGAGTTTCTCGTACTCGTAGACCGCATGTTCATCTCTGTCCGAAGATCCCAATGGTTCAATAAGGTACTTCTGACCACGGGTCTCAAAATATCCACTGTAAAAATTTTCTCTAGGTTAGGCTGTGATCTTTTAAATCCATAAGACTGAGTCAAGACAGCAACATCATCTCTAACAACATTTTGGACATTTGTAGGGACCGCGGCACACATTGATGTCATGGAACGTGGTTTGACAGTGTACAGGCAAGGTGTGCAATGGTTTAAAGGCAAAAATCAAAGCTGCTGAGTAAATCGGAAGCTCTGATTCGTCAAGTGAGGTCTCTTGAGTAGGAGACTGTCAGTCAAAATGAAACTGGATTAGGAATGAATTAGTTTTATATTTGGGGGTTTTCTGCTTGAGAGGTATGATTGAAAAGTGAATTTCAGTTCATTGAGGAATTTAAAGATAGGTTCTCTTTTTCAATTCAGATAAAAATTTGAAATATTGAAAGCAATTTAAAGTTTTGTGTCATTTCAAATAAGTAAGTGTTAAAATAAGCATTCGGTGTTAACATGTAAACTGGACAAGCTAAGTACTATTCACAAAGAAAGTCTGCTATGCTCTGATTTATGACCTGATCTAATATGGAATTAGTCACGTAAATCTGACATAGAAATTCCTTTAGCTTCTAATTTGTAAACTCTGACACTGAAGTAGAAAAATAACCTTTTTTCACTTCTTCCCCTTGCCTTTGTAAACTAGTTTCCTCGTTAGCATAAAAGAACAAAAGATGAAATCCATTTATTTATATCCTGATTCTATTTATATTAGAAAACTTATCCTCACAGAACATGCTGTCAGTGCCCATTGGAAACCAAAGCCCCACCTTACCTTAAACCTGTGCAAGCACTGATGCTTGCTATTGAATCAGCATCATCCTGAATATAACCTTCATAATAACAGTGATCCTGTATAGAAAAAAAAAATTTAACTTGTCAAATTGGACCGAATCTCACTGACTGTGATGAATTGGCCTAGTGATTTCAGAAACCAAGCTACACTAGTTAAAATCAACTATGCTGTCTGAGGAGATCTCCCATTAGAGGAGATTCTTAAAATGAAAAAAATTTGGTGACCATTTCCATATTTGCTACAGTACTATTATTGTTATCCTTCAATACAGAGAGACCCTGACGTTGGCAAATCCAATTAAGGTGGGCTCTGGTTAATATAGAACACAACATGAAAATAAGAATATGCAGATTTAGTGCTCAAAATGAAGCATAAATTGATGTGCTCTGAATTGGGCTGAATTAGGCCCATACTGAATTATTTTATTGTGCCCAGAATTCAGGGAAACACCCTTTAAAAAAAAAAAAAAAAAGCTTTGCATTCCAAATAGTATGTATTAAAACACACAGCATGACATTGGACAAAAAGCTTCAGGTGAGAGCTTTTTTTAAGGATAAGACCGGTGGGCAGACAGTTAATTAAAAATTAACTAAAATGGAACAGCCACTTCCTCTTTGTCTGTATCTGAATAACTGATTTGTCATGGCTCAGAGAAACCACCTGGGGTAACCTGCAATGCGTGGGTGATAAGGTGAGCCAGGAGGAAATCTGTGTTTATCTGAGCCCATGATCTCACTGAGATTAGGGTGTAAGAGCAAGTCACCGAGTTGCACAGAATGAGCAAAGTCAAGCAAGCAGGGGAATGTTTGGTCTGTCCTGGCTCCACTCCCTTTCCCGACGAGAGAGAAACCCAGCTCAGCAAGTGTGTTCGTCAGGCAGCGAGGTGAAAAGTGACTGTCCGGAGTCACGAAGAACATCTTTCCCTGTCCCTTCTGAAGCATCCTGAGTTACAGTGGATCTTGATTTAAAATCTTTTCTTTCCATCAGATTTGTGCTATAATTTCTTGGACCCGCGAAACCTCAATACTGCAAATACAGGGGAAAGAAACCTTTTTTATTACCTTGATCTGAGGACTGGTTGTTATTTGTTGACCATCGTCTGAATAAACTGTTTCAGTGTAGTCTTTAGCTAATAGATCCCTACAAAGAGTAAAGCACAGTTATTATTCAAAAAAAAAATTTATTCATCTAGAAATGAGACAGTTGTGTCACACGTGAAGTATTTAGGGAATTCAAATGATTAGTCAGGTTATGGTTAGTATCAAAAGACTAAGGAAGCAAAACTACTGGGTGGGGAATTCTGCCTGTTTGTAATCCTTACTCAAAGAGACATTTCTAAAATAAGAAAGCAATTAAAGTCTACTTATTTCGTCGGTATAAAGTAGTCTCCTAGTAGATCTGAAAGTAAACATATATAAATCCAGCATTTATTCTTTTTTGGCCTCCAGTTTACGCAGACATTTCCAGCACTCCACAGTGCAGTATTCTGTTCTCCTCCTGGTTAACCTGCACTAAGATTAAATAGCCTAGACAGAGGTCAGTGGATGAGCTGCCTCGTCTGCTTCACACACGTGTATGCACGCATGTGTGCATGCTCAGAGATACCACTCAGAGATCACACTAACATATATTTTCAAGATTGGTGCCACACTTAAAACCAGGGCTGCTGAGCTAGCAGCAGAGCAAGGCTGCACTCGCTTCTGTGTGGGCAGCTACCCCAAACTCCCACAGCCCAATTTCTTTTTAAAGAGTGGGGTTTAGTGCAAGCTGATTTCCTTTCCCACCTTTCAAAATACCCAGATTAGATTTTAAAAGGGGCAAACAATTATAATAAATATTTGACATGAACTGATTATAACACTGCTGTATTTACACAGCCATTAGAAAAGAACCTAGTAAAGCTGACTTGTTTGATACCATGTTAAATATTATGGTGGAGCCAGCAAGCAGAAAATCACAACCGTGCTTTATTTTGTGTTTGCTCTGTACGGTTTTGGGTTTTTCTTTGTATGCTTTGTTCAAAGCCCACTGCTTCTCTGCACCTTCTGCACGGCCTGTTAAAATGCTGTTAATCTCTTGAGCAGAGCCGGCAAGCTCTCCTTGCTTTCAGTTTCCATAAAACATTTTGTTGATGCCAGTGTATATTACACTACTCAAAGTTCAACAGATGTAGTGCTGAGGTAGGGCATGCTGGAAGCCTTATCTGAGGAATACCGCATTTCTTATCACTATTATCCATTTTTGAAGCATTTATAGAGCCAACAGAGCCCCATTTTCATGGATGTTTCTCTGGTTCTCTTCTGTAGTTTCTACCAGCATAAACCAAAAAAAATACAACCCAAAGACTATCCATAGACACAGAAACCTTGTGAAATAATATGACCATCTTAAGCATTCAGTGGATTTAGCCATTTAAGGAATAGACAGGAGAGTAGGGTTAGCGGTATAGGCAAGTCATTCTGTCATAGTAATTTTGCATGCCTATGTGGTTATTTCTCATTACCAAAATACTGACATGCTTCCTCTTCCCTCTTCTCTCATAGGACTGGAAACCATAATAAACCATAATACCTTCATCTTATAAGAGCCTAAGTCCTGTTTCTTTGTATTCTGCAGGTCCTACAAAACCACTTAGAGTGAGGAATAATGTTCAAGGAAAGAGCTGAACTGAACATACTTATTTTTTTCTAGGTGCAGTATGACTTCCTCTCCATTGGCTTTGATTTCATACTCCAATGTGTCATCGTATTTTTTCTGTAAACAGATTTAAGTGTTAGAATATGGACTGTTACAATCTCTGGCCTCACCATGAGCTGGCAGTTGCTGAGTTGCCAACTGCATTCTTTTCCTCCTCTTCCCACCAAAAATAAGTGCTCTGGCAGTTACAGAATAAGAAGGAGGTCACCTTGTTTCATACTTTTTAGTTGGAGGAACAAACTTAACTTTGCAAATGCATTTCTACAATCACAAGCACATATTTGCACATTCAGTAAAGTGCTGAAGTGGATATTGAAATTCAACCGTTTTCATAACTCTCTTGAAGTACGGAAGAATTTGCTTAGTTTTAAGCATTTGACTTAATTTACTTCAAATCAGGATGACCATAGGTTATTCAAAATCTGAGTACAATCAAAACCTACATCTCTGCAGAGATACAAGGACAGAAGATGCACTTATTGCATACAGGTACCTGGCTGAGTACCTGTATGCAAGTGTACCTGTACTACACTGAGCCCACCTCACAGTCTGTTTTTACCAGACATGGGATCACTCTTCAAGGTTTGCTTATTCCTTTTCTTTTGTAAGATCAAGTGTCTGGCTCGCCATTTTCTTACCCCTGAAAGCCAAGGGTGCTCTGACTCCAGAAAACCTTCCACATGTCCCAGAGAGGAAAAAAAAAAAAAAAAAAAAGAGTAGTTCTCTCTTTTAATACCTCTTTGTTTCTTTCTACATCTCTTTTATGTACTGTGTGCAGTTTCCGTGGATAAACTATTTCATATTGCTCAACTCCAGGTAATATCTTGTTCGTGCTTCCTAGGGAGAAAGAGACGTATATTTATGAACACACAGCATTAACTTACTAAACGCCATATTTCATGTCTGCCATGCCTGATTCTTTGGTCTGTATAGTCATTCATCCACTCATTCATGCCACTCATTTCTCATGCATCCTCTGCTCTGGCTTTGGTGTGTGGTCATCTGCTCTGCGAAGTGGTCACCCCCACTGTGTGAGCTAACATAACGTTTGTACAGTCTGCGTTTTGGATGAGTTGCCATACTTGGCAATTTCTTGGTGTCAAAATATCCTGTGCAATTCCCTCTGGATTTCTTTCCCCAGCATCAACCAGAGGTTTCATGTACCAACACGCTAGACCAGCTATGCAAGGTGCAACCTTCATCTTTTGCAAATGACATGACTTAAGTTGTATGGTTCTGTGAAGTTAATAACCTCCAAACTTTATCACATAATGACATACAAGTTAAGACTGCCTTGATATAAGCAAATAAACTCATACAATTCCGCACAAGTCTGGAACAAGCCTAGATTTCTCCTTCAGAGAGCTTTTCAGCTAATCTTCTCACATAAATACTTCCCAACAGTTGTTCAATAGACATGTTCCTATCTATTGAATGAGATTGAGTGACAGCAGAAGGGCTGGAGAAGGCACTTCAGCAAGGGCAGGTGAAATAATAGGGGATGAACAGCAAAATAGGAAAATCTTGAAGGTGGTATGGAATCTAGATTAAATAGCTCACATAACCAATTTTTATTGGTCTTGCTTGTGAGGTATACTCTGTGCAGTGGCTATAAAGAACATGGAGGAAAAAGTGCTGATGAGCAGTATTTCATTTTATTGTTCATTTTCATTTTGTTCTGCTTTTGAGCATGAGTGTATAATGACAGAAGTTAATTTGTGGCACAACTTGCAGGGGTGGTCAGCAGGCATTTGAAATTAATGATAGCAGCTGGTGTGCAGCACTGGGGAGAACAGGGTCCTACAATGGATGTGTTAGTTTCCAACAAGTCAACAGGAGGTCTGTATGCTTCATAAACTCTTAAGTCTCCTAGAAAAGGTAATTTCACCTGAATGGGCAAATTCTTGAGGGCTCAGGCACAAGAGCCTGTGTTTAAAAACAACAACAACAAAGAGAGAGTGCAACTCCCATTTTAATTTCCTGCCTCAAGGCCAGATTTTTACAAGAGTGGGGCATCCCATTACTGCAATTTTCTGTAATCCTTAATCTCTGCAACATGAGAGTACATCCTCATGCACATTGTTCCAGTAAAATAGATAGATTAATTCTTCAGAACTGGTTTATTTGATTAAGCCCTTTCAAAAAAAAATGCAGAACAAATGTGGCTGTATGTAGACAAAGTTGAGTGCTGGAGAGAAGGGCACGATGGTATGATGGTAATAAATCCTAAGTTATCTTAGATCAGCAGAGCAATTACAAAGTACACAGTAACTATCCATGTACATGCTGTTAACGAGTAAAAAAAGCAAGTCCATTACTATAAATAACAATAGAGTTTTATATTTTAGTTTAAGCAGCTTTTTTTTCCTTTAAAAAAAAAAGGAAACTTTTTCTTTGCAGGCTTGGTCTTACTATGAGCTTAAAGCATGTTCTCACGCAATGATGAAAGCAATATTTTAGGCCTCTCAAGAACTGAGTTCTGTGCTCCAATTTTATCTGCCTACTCCCTGATGCAGACTCTTTCTACAAGACTAACTGGAGCCCAGATAGTTCAAGTCTAGGCTGGATTTGAATAAGGACTCAAAACTAAACTGGTGTTTCTCCTGCAGAGGGATGCAAGTAGCATTTCAAGGAGAACAGTTTTGTTCTGGAACAAATAGTTTCTTAGAGGTCATTTTTTAATCAACTCACTGTATTGTCTTTGGCTAGCTTCAGCCATTGTCTTGAGAAAGTAGCTTTAAGGAGGCAAGAAATTCCTTAGGCTTTCTATAATGGCTAGAAAAAAATGCTAATAATGAGCAAATAATTAAGTAATTTTCCAAGAGCCTGAACCAGGAAGAAATATCATTAGGATTTCATTGATAATGAAGGTTTGGTTTTTTCGAGGAACTAAATATATAATGCTTTAAGCATTAGTACTGTACACATTTTCAGATATTCTGTGCAAATAGTAAAATCAAAAAGATACCTCCTGAGTACAAATTACATGTATAATTATGTGTACAAAACCTGTGCATGCTTGTGCATGCCAAGGTCTGAAAAAAATGTTCCCTGATGACATGAATTGAATGAAACAATGCACATGGGAAAAAAAAATGGTGTGGTCTGTTAGGTTAAGCTATGTGAACTTCTCTACTCACAGCCTGAAGTATGCCACAGATAGTAAGGGTGGTAACTGTTTTAATTCAGCTAATGTCATTAACTGAACTCAGATAAAAGTGTTTTCTTTTATGGCAAAAGGCTGTCAGTGTAATGCTTTGTCCCAATTGGATAAATTCTCCGATCACTCGCAGAGGAAGCACATTCTTAATTGGCTCACAAAACTAACCTGTTCTGGGTCTCTGGCCAATGTATGGTGAGCGTTCACACAAGTAAATATTTCTCTAACTAAATAGTCACTTTGAACTGAAAGAGAAAAAAAAACAAACTCCCTAACTTCAGTAATACCTTTTTCTTAAATGGCTTTAATTCACTGTTCTTCAGTATCATCTCCATGTTAATAATTAAAAAATCGTAAAAGCTATACAAAGTTATCTAAGATTATCCATAGTAACCACTGATAAAGGATTTAAAAAAATAGACATACCTTGTTGGAGAAAACATAGCAAAACAACAGAAATGAGAACTGTGTTTGTCATCTCAGTCGCAGTTGTCTGGCCGTGGTCCCCTTGGGCTGGGAAGGTTGGGTTCCCAGTCCCTCTGCTTTGAGCAGTCCTCTTGTGCAGCGAATGAGAAGGAGTGAGCTGCTCAGCTTGCTCATGTTCCTATATGAGGAAGTGTTTACTAAAGGTGTTGCACAATTTTCAAGTCACAGAGTGTTACAGCAAGCGGAAGTTCCTGCTGGTTAGTTAATGTCACACGAGTTGTGATGTATCGATTACTTCTTAGGAATAAGTTCCCTAGAACTCCTCATCAGGAGGGAAAATGAGATACTGAAGTTCTCATAACGTTGTCTTTTTATAGTCTGGCTGGTGAAAAGCTAAAAGAGAAACAGCCACTAGTTATCAGCTGTTCAGCTGAGTGTGTAAAATCGGGGATTGATCCTGACAAGCAGCGGGCACCACTGGTGGAGGAATGGGGAAGTTTGCAGGAGGTCTGAGATAAAACAGGTGGCCAGGGCTGGTGTTACAGATGTTTCCGTTTCTGCCAATTACCATTTAATCTGTATGGAAGGGATGGGTTTCGAGCACCAGTACAGGTAATTCTGAGTCCATGAATCATAGCTGTGCTATAAGCACTAAGTGTGTCCTATTCTGCCCCTTCTATCCGTATTAATAATGTTTGCTTTGGGTTCATGTGACAGGTATCTAAATAAAAGGGCCTGTAGATGAGTGAGCCATCAAGGTGATTTCTGCCGAATAATATCCTAAATGTCTATGCTAAAAACTTATTGCATTAGTTTAGCCAGTTGTAATATAATAGTGCTGTGCTCTTCTCAGGGCCACAGCTATCCGTATTGAGCTGCTTTGTAGAAGAATAACTTTTCATATGCTTAGAACAGGTATTGCAGAGTACATAGAACTAGAATGGATCATGCTATATACTTCAGAGTATGCATATATATTAGCAATAACCATTACTCAATAATATATATATTATTCATTTATTACATTCATTTATAAATAAGTAATCATATCAGTGTAAATCTACAGGGTAATTTTTACTGCCATAACCAGGTAACAAAAGTTCATACTTCTAATAGAAATAGTTTTGCACTAAAATGTATATCCCAAGTCTTAGGTACGTGTTAAAAAGTTCTGATTTTTTGAACATTGAAATTTGAAATTGTAAATGCCCACTTTCCCCTCAGAATAAGAACACTTCCTAGATCTGCAGACATTCTGGGACAGATTGGGAACTGCCAACAAGCAGACTCTGAGCTTTCTCTAAGAACAGTTAATAACAATTTATGTCCAATGCTAATTGCAATAAACGTGTAGAACTGGCAATTGAATAGTAAAACTTGATTCTAAGACAAGAGAATCTTTGTCTTTATTTTGTTTAGCCATTATAGTGAGGCAAAGTGATTTTAAAATGGATGTCAAATGCTGCTGACTGGAAGCAGGAGAGCTTCACGCCTCTTCACATTTGCTTTGCAGTGATGCAGGTTATCGAGGCTGTGTGCAAGATACCTGTCCTGTAATCCCTTGTGCTAACATCGCACCCCAAGCGCATTGTTCTGGCTTCAGTTGCTCCGAGGGATGCTGGGCTGCATGCTCCTACAAAAACACTATGTGTAGCTTTCCTTGCCACCTTGCTCTTGGGTCTTCCCTCAGCATTTGTGTTTTATTTATCTTATTATTCTGTTTATATATTTTCTATATATTCTATATTATTTATTGTCATTCTATTCAACATAGCCTGTTGAAGGCTATGGCCTCTGCTTTGGCAGTTGCGTGACTTATGTACAGGGGTTGTGGAAATGTAAAATAATCCTTCACAAGAGTAAGTTTAGACCAGACTTCTTGTCTGGCCTCCAAGCCTGCTCCAAGACGTGTATGTGCATGTGCAGTTACTGCATTTTTCCTAAATAACGTTGGGTTTGAATGGTTTCTGCAAGTGTTGGAGAGCCCCTGGAAGAGTTTAGTGGCAGGAAGAGGGTCTGAGAGAGGAAAAGGACATCTGTTTGCCAGCTCTGGTAACAGGACTCAGACCTCTCCTCTGCTGTAGGACTGAAACTTGGGAGTTTTGGTGAGCTGCAGCAACAGCGTCATAATTCAGGTCAATATTAATCTTTTCTCCCCTGCTAGTATAACATTAATGTTACTAGCACTGTGCTCTGACAAAGGACATTTTTGTAGACTTCCCTATCTCCCCAGTGTGACCGCAACCTGACACTCCTGGGACAGAAATGTTTTGGTGGCAACTTCCTTGGGGCACTATAGCCAGGAGCCAGAGTGAGCTGATTTTGCTCTAAGGAAAAGGGCATACCGTGCCAAACCATGTCGCCACCCTGGGTTATGAAAGAGTGCTTTAGGCAAAGAATTCATAAAGTGTCCTTGCGAATGGTTTGGACATACTCCTGACAAGGTGTTCGTTTCAGTTGCAGAGAACATCAGGGTTCTGTGTAATTTAATTGGTATTTTTTTACCCAAGTGCTATCTGCTTAATTGAAAGAGGTAAAAGGAAAAGGGTGAAATTCCACCCTACTCTAAGGGTTATACAAATCCTGCCTGTGTGAGATTAAAATGTGTATTAAAAGCGAAAAGATAGTAAATGCTGGGGCACTAGGTTGAGCTGTGCTACTGCCTTGTCCTAAATCTAGGTCACTTTGAACTAGGTGCGCAAACATGTTAATGCACCTAAGAGGAATTTTCAGGCGTGTGTAAACAATGCAGGTATGTGTTTCCCCTGTGCTTCAGTGGGTATAAGCTCAGCCACGGCAGTAAGGAACACCCATGCAACTCCTGCAGGCAGAGACGAGCAGTTGAGAGATGTTACTCTGTTCTTCCACATACCTCCATTTGTTCCGTTCTGCTTTTGCCCCATCTAACCCTGGGACAGCTTCAGCAAACAGCTCAGTAGCTCTGCTTCTTACTGCAGAGCAGTGTCCACATCCTGTTCCTCCTGGGAAGGCTTTCAGGGAAAGAATGTGGTATTTCACACTCAGCTGTCACCAGACCAACCATGGGTCTATTGCTTCAGCTCAAACAGTAACCTGCCTTCCACCTTCCTCCATTTTCTTTTCCCAGAGCTTCAACCCAAGCCAGCTTGCAGGTTATTTTTCTCTGACATACAAACAAAACCATGTGGCTTTTGCATCGGCGTTCCGGCCCTGTGCTCCTGTTTGCTTCCTCTGTCTCTTTGCAGCTGCATTCCAGTCTCCCCACAACCTGCCTCTCCGTGCCAGCCCCAGGCCCTTCCCCTCCATTTCCAGAGCTGATCCAAAACCCATTGAAGTCAACAGAAGACCTTCTATTGCTTTCCAGGGCCTTTGGATCAGCTTTACAGTTCCTCTTTAAAACCCGATCTTTACATAAAGCGTTTTCTTGTGCGTGTCTCTGTTGTCTCACACAAGGTGAATTATCCTCGTTTTCCTCCGCCACCAGTCTTCCGTGTTTTGTCCTTCCTTTCTGGGTTTCTGTTGAAAGACATAATCAGATTAGGCTGCTAATCAGAGTATTTGGAACATTTACCTCCCTTCCAGCTTATAGTTGCCTGTTCCTCAGCTTATATGCAGCACTTGGCTATGTTTGTACTTCCAGGATTTAACATAAATTAAAATGCTTTCAATAAAACTGTAATTGAAACTAACAGCATCAGCTGAGATATTTCTTGAGTGACTCTAGCTAGATCACCATCTTTCATCTGATTCATTGTAATGAAACCTCATTACAAACTTTTTACATCTCTCATCCTGTGTGCCTTGGAGAAGTTAGACATATATGGTATGCTCCAAGTATCAAGCTTCTTCCTTCTTTCCTTCCCTTTTTTTCAAAATAAATTATGAAAAAAGTTACATCAACTTCCTTCTAAATCTCTTTGTTAGCTACATTTTGCTTAATTCTCTTGCACCAGGATAATATGGTATATATAGCAGCAGTCTAATGCAGACCGTAGGTAGCCAAGTCAAGGTATGTGATATAAGGTGATTTTCCTGAAGGTTAATGCTTTTCAGAAAACACAAAACCCCATTTCTGGCTGTGCTATGTGTTGTATCTGTTGTGTGCATGTGTATGAGCTGTTTAATATTCTCTACCTGCACAACATGAGTGGCAATGCAAATCATTGCAAATTAAGCACCGTGGCCTTAGTTCCTCTTGTTTTTTTATTGTTTATACTTGTAGTACCTAAGGCCTAGCTCAATTTTGCCAAGGTTTTGGGGAGTCCTGCATGGCATAGCATGGTATCTACCACAGCACTGTGCTGGCTGGCATCCATCTGGGTCTAGGCACAAGGGCGAAGAGTAGCTCAACTCTTAGAGCTGGGTTTTAGAAGAGAGAAGACATCACCCGAGGCTCTGGGTAGGCTTTTTAGAGTGTTTTAGGTCTTTACAAGGCAATGTGTGTGCATGACAAAGAAAGGGATGCACACCATAGACCTGCACTGTCTGGACCTAATTTCTACCTATCCTCTCCCTCCTTCACCCCATGATGCTCGTGGAGGGCCTTGCACCTGCCTGTCCCCCCCAGCTCTGCCACAATCAGGCCTTTCAGCTCAGCTCCTTTCCTCACGGGGAAGCTGAAGAAAGCTGGCAAGACACACGGCTTTTTTTTTTTCTGGCAAACAAATAAAGGAGAAGCAGAGCTATTTTACCTGGATGACCTGTCCTGGTGCCTCCAGCTTGATGGACTCCAGTTGCTTCCCACACACAGAGTACATAGTGAACATTTTATTGAGTCATCTCATCTCTGCACTTGAGGCAAAAACACGAACAAAGAAGCAACTGTCCAACCTGAGCTAGCCCTGCAGCAGGAGGTTTTTCCTGGCATGGGAAAGTTGATGTAGTTACCGACAAAAAGCTCTCGGTGTGGACATGGCTGTCCACCAGCAGAGCTGTGCTTTGGACCAGCAGAGTAAAGGTGCCTTCTGCTCGAGTGAAACAAGCTTGAGTACAGCTATGGTTGTGTCTACATCAGGATGCCATGTCTAGCACAGTAGTATCTTTACCCCAATTAACATCTTTATGTGACGTAGACAATGTAGTAAAAGTAGTCAAGGCTTTGAGAGCAACTGCGGCTCCTCTATCTTTAGCCTAAGCTGCCGCCTTGGCTTGTTCTGCTGCCTCAAAAAAACATGGGTGGGTTTGGTTCATTTTTAATGAACCTTTTAAGGCCCCGATCCCGCCAAAAAACTTCCCCCAAAACACCTTTAGACTGCTCTGGCCTCCAACATGCAGATTTTGCATCCCAATGGTTTGAGGAATGTCTTCAAAAGACACAAAGCAGGCAAAAATTAAACCCATTAATGACCTCTTTGAAGTCAGTCTGCTCTCCGTGACCTCGGCGACGTTACAGCGAGCAGTTAGGTGTGCAGCACCTCCACACAAATACAGGCTGGCTGAATCCCTGCCCCAACCCACTTAATGCAAACAAAAAGAGGAGACACGTGTGGAAATAAGTGCTCGGCAGGTTCTCTACACCCCACAGTCACGTTTATTGCACAATGAGAGACACCGTGACCTGCAGCGGACAAGCACGTTCTTTGGTTGAGATGAAAGCGTGTGTGAGGTGGTAGCTGGGGGGGCCACCTGAAGGTTTACCCCCCCTACCTTTGCAGTAACAGTTGTATGTGCATGTTCTAAGGCTGCTGAGAAGGCAGGGTGGCGAGAAGGGTGCTGTCACATGCCAAGTTGCAGGCCATCTTCTGCTGACAGCTTTGTGGAAGTGCTTGCTGTGATGAATGCATCCCAAAGCAGCGTTTGCATTTTGTTTCCTGTGTTTACCGCTTCCTCCTTTTGCTTCCAGCTACTTGTGATTCTCAGCCCAAGAGAATGACAAGGCTGTCTGCCTAGACAGCACCTCTACCCACACGGGTGAGGACCATAGCCTTCCCTAATTATCTGTAGTCATATTAGTCTAGGCTAAAAAGCCTATGAAGCAACAGACATTGCTGTGACTGACCCCAGATATTCTTTGACACTGTCCTTGCAAGGTTAATATTTTCGCATCTTACAGGTGGGAAAACCTAGGGCATACAAATTGGGTTGTTTGCTGCAAGTGTCCACCCAGTCTGGCGGCAGCCTTCTCAATGAGCTATCGCACCTTGAGAGAGAAAAGGGACCTTGTTTACACTCAGGGCCAGATATTTGTCATCCATTTTTTGTACTGTTTTTACGTGAACAACTATACTGAAAAAAACAAAGCCAAAAAAGCACTGATGAGCTGCAGCATCTGTTGATATTTTGGCTACAGGGGACTGCAGTGCTTCAATGTGTTTCATTACTTCTTTTGTCCTCATTTGATGGGCCTTGAAAATACTTATTTAGTATTGCTGACAATAGGCGACCCCTAATCAGTGTAATAGGTTAACTCAAGAGTTTGAGCTGTGCTGAATCCTTAAAGAAGGATTCTGTTCCATATCCATATCACCTCTTTTTACTTATTTAAACTGCTCTGCATACCACAGCTGTGCAAGCAGTAGCTGAACATTTTCTAAGGTAAGAGCATGCTAACAATGTGTTTGAAATGCTTTACTACATTAAGGAGTTTTGATTCCTTTGCATTTCGACTGTAATGTATGAAAAGCGGTACTTGCAGTCCTAGTGTCAAAATAGTCAAATGTTCATCTCATAACGAAATTTATGTTGAGATGAGTCCCTGAAGCCATAGCAAAGTAGAGGGACCTGACAGCTGGGGGCTGAAAACCATGGCTCATCAGGGTATGTACAGTGCAAGCGGTGAGGATGGTGCCAGAAGCCCCCTGTGATGAATGAGGATGTGCCTTCCTTCTGAGAAGGGAGGACCATTTCTAACAATGGCAAGGTAGAAATTATAAATCGGTGTGTTTACCAGGGCCTCAGCCTGGTGGGCATGAGGCACACAGTGCCTGCCAGCTCACACGGCTTCATGATGAGTCTCGGTGTATTTATTGTTTTCCTAAAATCCTGATCCCTGGAGTCATGTGAATAGGTCACAGTCTCAGTTTTCAGTTATTATTATTTTCCTTAAAAAGAAAGCAGTTTTCTAGGTCTCGGGGATCTGGACAAATGCTTGAAAACATGAAGTTGAGCAACATAAACCTGAGAAAGCAAATAATAAGAATTCCAAATGCTTTTTTTTTTTAATCTCATGTGTTTTTATGGTTTTGTTTTGTTTGTTCTCTTCTATTTTTTTTAGTCCTGACTGATGGTTTTGAACATTTGTAGTTGGCAGTCTGAAGTCCTGATCTGAGCCATTCCCTTTTCCAAAGAGGCTGCGAGCCACAAAAAGACAAAAGGCGAATTAAAGCATTTATTTAATCCTAATTTACAGATGGAACGCTCTCCTGCTTTGGAGAGTTTGAGACTAGGGACTCAAGGTCTCATGGGTGGTCTGTAGTGGCATGGAGAACTGATTTCAGATCTTCTAAGTCTCAGTCTCTGTGCTGGGTCAGAAAAATAGGCCAGGTTCAGCACTCTACTAACGATGCTGTGTAGCTTCTGAGCAGCTCAAAGTGAGCTATTCCTAAGGTAAAAATATATATATATATATTGTGAACGGTCCTTGGTTGGGTATATAGGAGCAGAGCTCTGGTGATTTTGTCACGGAGGTGTCAGTTCTAACAGGAGAGTTCCTGGACCCCAAATGCAATTCAGTAATAAAGGATCTCTGCCCGCCAGCTACCCTCTTCTTCTGATCAGGAACTCATTTTACACGCATCACGTTCTCCTGCCATCCTCCCTACGCCCGTGAGAAGGACAGGCACCGAGCATAGAGGAGAAAGAGCAAAGGCAAAGCCTGGTGTGGCTGTTTACTTAACTTCACGCGCTATTGTCTTCCATCAGATAAGCCCGTGGCCGTATGGTGAAGCATTTCCAGATCCAAATCAGCCAGAAAAAGTGAGATCACAGACTAGGACACAAACACCAGACCTCTCAGGTTTCTTCTGTCCCAGGTGTGTACCTGCCCCATCAAGTCATATGATGGGGAACTGGTTGTGATTCTCGAGCAGAGATTGCCTTCTAGTTTCATCCTGCTCCAAGGTGTGCCTGCGACCTGAGTATGGTTTCCAGCACCAGACCTGTCCCACCAGGCAGGGTGAACTGTGAAGGGGGATGGAGGAAAAACCACATCTGCCATGTAGAGGTGGACAGCTGCCCTAAATCTGCAGAGATATGAGATACAGGAGGGGTACAAGAGAGGGATCAAGCCTGTAAGTGGCATTTTAGGTGCATGGGGCTTGGCAGGCAAGGTTTGTGTTCACTGTCCACATCTTTGGGCAGAGGCAACTGCTTAGTCCATCGTCCTCACCTGTCCGTACTCAGGTGTAAACGTCAGCTAACTCAAAACTCAATGACTTGCATTTGTTTTTCTTTCTAAGCTGGAACACGTCCAGTTTTTAATTGATATCATTCAGCCAAAACTTATTTACCACCTTTTCCTGGTTTCTGTGTGACTTTTGGCCTGTCTGAGTATTTTAATTGGAGGCGAAGTAAAGACTGCTTTAAAATTACATTTGTACAGGAGGAGTTTTTAACCATCCTGTTTAAAGAGGACATTTGCTGAGTGCCAACCCAAACGTACACAGGTACATTAAATAGAAAAGGTCCTTTCAAATTATTACCTGCAAAAGGTAAAATGCTGAAAATTAAATCAAGTAAAATAAACTTCCAAATGCATTTAATTGAAAGTTAGTACACTTTGCAGAATAGTGTACATTTATTAGCTGAGTATTTTTGAGCTGTTAATCCACACTTTCCTGTTATTGTTGCTGTTCTAACACTCAGAAAACAATGAAAACTCTTTTAAAAGAACAAACTTAGTAAAATAATTCCTAGGAATTCAGAAAACAGCGGTAATGTGCACTCCAGCTTAGCACAGCTCGCCAGCGCTGTGTGAAATATTTCATGTTCAAAACGGCAGTAGTTCCAAGGTTAACACTGACAGGCACTTGCTGTAGAGCAGCTCTAGTTGTCAGGGTCTTTCCTTAGCAGCTCCTTGCTTTGGTTGACTTTTCCTAAGCTGCCACTCTTCATCACCTCATTTATTTGAGGCTCTGACAGCACTGATAGGATCGGTAAAGATTCCCCAAATTCCCACAGCATATCAATGTGCTGTTAGCAATTATTTAGGTTAGCAAACAGTGCCAGAGATATTAAGGTATTTGCTAAAACCATTCAAATATAGCCATTAAAGTGTTAATATAAAAGTGAGATAAGAGCTAACCAATTCCTTTTTCACTGCCCCGATTCCATTCAAATGAAATGATGGCTTTAAATTTGCATTGCTTTAGAGAAGTAAGGGGAGGACGGTTTGTGCATTTTGCTAAAGAGCTAGACCTCTTCCCTGGGTGCCACCAGCTGCAGGCATCACTGTCCCTAAACCGAGTCTTTCGATGGCTTCGTAGTGCCAAGGATGAACACCCAGCACTTGTCTTCCACACACAGCCAGTGTATTATTATTATTCACGTTGGTATTGCTGCCTTCAGGTGTACAACTGTGGGCTTTAGCTCATGTGCGCAAACAAAGGAAGAATACTAAAGCTAAATACTAGAATAAATCACAAAAATTAAATTCTGCTGCATATTCGAGCAAGCGGCCCCTCACCTGACTTTTCATTATGTATATATATTGTATATATTCGTTATCTTCACTTAGAGTCTTGACTTGTGCTTCCGTGTGTGTGTAGAAAAGACAGAAGGAGAACAAGAAGAGATATAGAGGAGATTATAAAATCTTTAAGTAAATAACCCATGTAGTCCCTGCTTTTGTGTGTGTGGCAATTTCTCTAGTGGGTTGAGTTAAACATTTCCAAGTGCCTTTCTTAAAATAAGTTCGGTAGACGTTTTGGAGCTCTGATCTGATGCCTAGGAAAATTAATGCTTTTTTTTTTCCCTTTTTTGTTTTCAAGCATAAAAATTTGGAAGGGGCACAGTAACCTTGGAAGCTTGCTAAAATACTAATCTGAAGCCAGATTATTTTTTATTTTTTTTAAGCTTCATAAAACTTTGGGGAAACATTTTTTTAATTTTTGTTTTCTTCAGAGCATCCTGGCCTTGGTGATTTCTGTGCAAAAAGTGCCAGAATGCCTTAAGAAAAGCTGATTTTGCACTAATTCCAAGCTTGCTAGTGCTGTGAAGTAGTAAAAATTCATGAGAAAGAAATGTTACAAGATTTCTAGAATGAAAATTTTGGGGATACAATTGCCCAAGTCTTCTCTTAAACAAGCACCTTAAATTTAAGAACTTTTGTTGGTTATAGAACAGAGTACGAAATTGAATAAAAACCCTCTGCATCTATTCACATTAAAGGTAAACAGTTTTACAGGAGATTCCAGGGCAAGTCCAATAAGGATATGAATAAAAATGGGGAAGTGTAAAATGAAATTGTTTTATTGAATTGCAACGTATTCTTGCTCTCTTCTATATAAATAACATCTATGGACTTATTTAATCATTATACCTTTTCATCTGTTTGGTGTTAAAAAATGGAAGAAAACAAGAAAAAAAGTCTCTGCTTTCTGCTTTTTGGAGGTTTTTGAGTTATTGCTAGAAGGGGTTTGGTGTGCAGCTCCTGCAGCAGTGCGTGCCTGGTTCAACCCAAAATCTCACAGGGCACTTTGGTCCGAGGGAGCAGTTCCAAGTTGAACTGAGAGTCGACTTTTGTCTGCCGTTCTTCTTTGACCATGCAAGAACATACACAGAAATAAATGAAAAGAGCCAAGGGCTAGTCATCTACTTCTAATCTCACATAATACGCTTCTTGTTGAAGTCCCTGGCTGTTTTTTATATAATCCTGTGTTCTGGCAATCCACCTTTATCTCGCGGAAAGGATAGCCCTCTTCCTAGAAGAATGAGTACTCTAATGCACCTTGCAAAATGCTGCCTGTGTTCAGTATCTCCAGGAATAGCTGCAAAATTTAAACAAAAGCTTTCCTGTGATGGGTGAGAAAGTCTTTTCCTTGGGGTGGCATTTGGATAGTAAATATATGGCAGCCTAGCCCATAAACAAATCAAAGCAGGGACATCCGTGGAGTGAGATCCTCTGTTCCTCATGCTTTTCGCCCTGGTTAGGGCAGGAAATCACCTGCAGGTCTTGGTTCATTTTGCACTGTTGATCATTTTTAGCCACTCACCATCTTGCGAGGCCTAACCTGGCATCCTAGGGGATGCTGCAGCATGACCTCAGCCAGATACAGATCCCCTACAAGCCGTCTAGAGGTGGCATGGGACAGAGGACAGGCAGGACATGAAGCTCACCAGACTTGTAGCTGTTCAAGAGACCTCCCTTTCATTGCAGGGAAGGCTTTACTATCAATTCTCTTTGACAGAAATGCCTTGGACTGTCAGCCAGCCTCTGATGGGAGGAAGAAATCGAGAGCCAGGTCACTGAGACAACTGCCAAGATAACAGCTTATTCAAACAGTTCTGTTTATTCTGCAATTTATTCAGTAAATTGGCCTGTCCAAATGAAATTTGATGGGAAATTATTCCGGACATGGAACATAGCTTACATGGCAGCTGCCATGTATCTCCCTATGCAAATTAGAGCATATTTGATCCTTAGAAGATGTTATTTTTAAAGCTGAAATCTACTTAGCACGTTTCAGAAAATCTGTCCTGCTGATAAATGCCTTGAAAGCAAATTTCTACAGCAAAGTGTTTGCCATAGCTTTAGGCTGTGAGATCTCTGCCACATCACTGTTATTTGTGCTCATCAGAGCCTCACTACATTCATAAATCCTTCAAAAGATTCTGAGGGGAAATTAAAATCTTGCCATAGGAGTTGATACAATGAGTCTGATAGTCTTTCAGTTAAAATCTGAAAGTTCAGTTTAATCCCCAGAACTGCCCTTTTTAAAATAAGCCTGGGGACTTTAGACTTGTAAAGCTTTGGATAACAGGTAGAATGAATGTGAAGGATGAAGCCCTAAAAGGGTTTCTTGTTGCGGTTCGGTAGCCAGTGCTTGCTGACTTGTCCTTATAAATATTGCCCAGAGATACACCTGCCTGCATGGTAGCAGCAGTTCCGATGCAAATAAAGCAGTTCTGCACTTTAAAATCTATTTTTGGCTGGGATGCATTTCCTGAACATTTCCTTCCAACTTCTTCCTCGCACACAATGCACATATACATGAACGCACATTTGCTCACTTATTCATTCACACAGCGCTCTGCTTCTCGTACAGACTAAGCCTCTTTGCACCACTCTGTTTGTAAGAGGAAATAAAGTCACCATAAATCACAATAATTTCTTCCTTAGCTCTACATCACTAACAGCCATGGCCATAGTGGGTTGGTTACAGGAGATGTGCAAGTGAGCTTTGGGGACGTATGGAGAAACCTGCACATACGGATCTAGGTGTACAGAGACAAGTAGATGTCTGTGTGTTTATGCAGAGAAGGTGTTAATCTTCTTGAAAAAGATCTATTTTCTAGGACAAAAATAATAAAGAGGGCTTTTCTTCTCCTCCTATTCAGGAACATATGTTTAATCCCTTGTTTTATAATAATTTTCAGTGGGTGCTTCTGAACCTCTCACTCATAGGACCAGTTATTTTAGCCAAGAGAAGTCAGATGAGGATAACAGGTTTTACCGAGGACTCATTGTTTTACTGGGAACACTCTAAACGTGAACTTTTGTTACTACATCGCACCTTTTAAAGGCATGCTTGCTTTTGCTGTAACACCAAAACGTTCATGCTGAGCTTCTTAGTTTAGTAAATCTACCTTTGTGATTAATTGCATAAGCCTGTGTAAGTGTTTTGGACATGCAAAGCTGCATAAATGTTATTAGCTCTATTTCACAGGTGGAGAGCAGAAGCTACTTGCCTGAATTGTTAACAGTGTTATTGTCAGGGCTGGGGATGCGTTGCAGGGATTTCAGTCCCCACGATGAGCATATACTGGGATGGGTAATGAAATCCAGAAGCAGGTACCGGGGTGATCTGAGAGTGAAGATCAGCACAGGTCATTCTCCAAGCTCCCTGAAGTTTTGGGTTCTGTTGGTACCCACATTATTGAAGTTGAAGGTAGCATCGAGACCTCTGGAGGCAGTCTGCCGCGGAGGCTCAAACAGTTCAATAAAGCTTTTAAGTTCCGTTGCTTCAAAGAGTCCATGGGAATACAGTGCCTAAATGCCAATGAGATGGAAATCAAGTTATAATGGTTGGGAGGGGAGGAAAGAGTGAGGAAGAGTCACTTTTCTCAGTGATTTAGAAATCACATCATCTTTCCCTCCCCACAAAGTGACAAGTAGGATTTTTGGCTTCTCAGTTGCGCATCACTTATAGAAATGTTACCCTTGGAAACTATGGGCATTTAGGAATTTCAGTGATACTCAGATAATCAGCACTTCAGAGAGGAACGGTTTCGCAAAACTGGAATTTACACTAAATTATTCTGAGCCTTTTAAAAGGTGCTCCCAGCTGCAACCTTCCTTTTGTAAATGATTTTCTTCAGTATGTACCGTGACAAAGAAAAACAGAGAGGGAAAGTGGAGACTAAGACTCAGAAGTGATTAAAGAGTGCGAACAAAGTCAATTCCCCGCTCTCTATAGCTCTAAACATTTTTTAAAAGTACTTAAGATAAGGGTTTATTGCTAAACAGTCGGTCTATACTTTGCCAGGTTTCACATCGCTGACTAATGCAGTTTAGTTGTTACAAGCCAATGACTTTACATTTGCGTCATCAAAGCACTCAACCCAAATAAGTGTGTAGGAATTAACACTAAAAAAAAAAATCAATGGAAGACCTTATGGAAGGGAAGGGGAACTTCTATTTTACTTAACTTTTCTAAGCTGTCCTTACTCACATTCTCTCATACCTGCAAACTCAAAACCACCGATATGTATTTGTCCAAGAAGTCTGGGCAGGATTATTACTTGTGGTGATACAGAGAACAAAGGATGGCAGCCACTGTGTCCCCATTACATCTGCTGCGTTCCTCTTGAATGGTGACAATGAACCGGGTTTTGAATAGGTCTTTTATACCCTTTTGAAGCCAGCAGTTATTATGGCATGAAGAATCTTGTTTACTTCACTCTCCCAACATCTTAGGCAATTACCTTTTGTTTCCTTGTTTTGGGTATCTTGCAGCTACAGGCTGTCTTCCTGTTAGGGTAGGAGGAAGAGGCATGGTAGGTACATACAATTCTCTTTTTTTTTGTTATCCTCCTGTTATTGAAACGCAGGTCTTCTGCTAAAAATTCATCTTGTGTTCTTGAGGTGGAAAATACCGTCCTTGGTGTTTGCCAGCATAATTGCTCTCAGTAGATGCCATTCTTTTAACCCTTGCTTGTTATTTTTTCCAGTGCTTTAACGAAAGTACACTTCCATTCACACTTCACTCTTCCCTATCTCAATAGTTCTGACACTAAACTCTCCAAGTGTTACCTATAAGGCTGAAAAAAATAAAAAGCACCAGGAAATGCTCTGTGACTACTGAAAATAGAATAGTCAGGAGAGAGGAAGGATGTGGGAGGAGAAGTAAGATGTGAGGGAGACTCTCAAAGCTTTTTCTGAGGCTTTTAAGCAGTATCTGTAAAAAAATCCTGCAAAACAAGAGATGATAGCACCTACTCAGGTCTGTAGCAACGTTTCCATTTTCTCCGAGATGAGTCACTCAGAAAGTGATATTTGTGCCCTCAGGTTCAGAGACAAGTGAATCAGTTCTGTTAAGAAAAGCTCAAGTACCTGGGGCCCTTCTGGTCCTGCTTTCTGTGACAACTTGGAACCGACGGCGTTGTGGAAACTAAGCGAGTACAACTGATGTTAGCTAAGTTTCTTCTCAGCCTCCCAGTATGCTCCTGGGTTTCACATTACTGAGGAATATTTAAGGCACTCTTAAAACGTCACTTCTCATTTAGA
Source organism: Anser cygnoides (assembly GCF_040182565.1). NCBI lineage: Eukaryota > Metazoa > Chordata > Aves > Anseriformes > Anatidae > Anser > Anser cygnoides. Next base: position 2,684,957 of record NC_089898.1, on the reverse strand, counting down.
TATTTCAAGCAGAGAGAGATGGATTCATTTGCTAAAGGCAAAATTTTGACCATTAGGTAAGAGCAGAACTCTTCTATAGGGATAGATTTGGGAGGAGCGGGTTTTGTCTTAAAGCAACTTAAGCATATCAGAGAGCTTTGATCCTCATTGGAGCCATTACTATTATTTCATTTCTTCCTCGGTTTGTAATATCTGGTGTTTTTCACCAGAGCTAGATGGAAAACTGCTGATTCCCTATAACTTCATGTTATACAAGCCTTCCCAGAAACAGCTGACAAACTATGTTTGAAAAACATGCATGGAAAGTAAATTATACATTAGTCATATTTGATTCAGCTGCCTTGGGGAAAGGAGAATAATAAAGCAGAGATAGGACCTTCTGTACAATTAGCTGTGTGATGATAGTATAAGACCCTTGCAGGTTAATGTTAATTTTTTTTGGTAGGTTAGGGACAGATGATGTGGTTGGAAGGTGAGAGCTGGAACTCATTCTCTTAGAGGTGGCTTGAAAATCTTTTCTTTTTTCTTTTTTTTTTTTTTAATGTCATGCCTGTGCAGTGTAGGTATGAGGTCGATTCATGCTGCCTTGTGCTATAAATAGCTGCTTTTGATAGTGCACGTGTGAAGTTCATGAGTTGTGTTGCTCTTATGGTAGCTTTGCACAGAGCAAGGGGAAAAATAGACTCTCTGTTACCCCCTTGGATTTCATTTCTCATCACACTAGAAAAAGGTGTGATGGCTGTTTGGGAAGTGTCAAAGCCATCAGGAATCACAGAGGCAAAGTAAAGCTTGCTCATTCAGTTGAATTCATGCTGGGGTGCCTGTCCCCCTTGCTCAGGCAAATGTGAATTTACACCAGTCAGCATTGGGGCCAGTGCTTCTGTGTTGTGTGTTGCTGCCATCCAGAGCTCACTGGAGCAAGGTGCATTTGAAGAAGATGCTCCGCTGGTTCTAGTCATGCAAGGTAAAAGGCAATAAATAATAAATGCCATAAATAAAGGATGATGTTCCAAAATAGCTTCAGTTTCCAGCGAGAACTGGAAGCTCTATCTACCACATCTGGAACAAGTCTGTTTTCATTTCATATTCAGGCCATTCTCTCTTCCCCCAGAGACTGGTTTCAATGAGAACATGATTGCTTCAAAAGAACCTGCAGGGGATTAGTGCTCATAGATTAGCATTTCTATAACCTTATTCAGTTACTCTTAAAAGACTCTTGGTAGGTCTGTATAGAATATAGGTGTAACTTTGGCTGCTGATGATTATAGCGATGTTATACATCAAAAGAAAAGAGAAGCGTGTATCTATCACTTGCGTTACTGCATAAGGCCTTCTGAATTCTTCTTGTAAAGAGAACAGAAGCTTGAGAATGGTATCCCTGGGAAAACTGCTGTGGGGTCGGAGGCAGATACTAAGAACTGAGGGTCTAGTGTTGTGGCCTTCATTTCAGACACCGGCAGCTGTCTGAAACATGGTCATTTGCCCAGATATTCTGGGGAAGGAGGAGGAGATGGGCTGAGGAAAACCATAGCAGAGGCATTTGTGGCAGGTGAACTGCTTGTGCTTCAGGGCATCTCTGCGAGCTCTTGCAATGTTCAGTATGGTTGGAAGGAACCAGTTTCTAGGTTTTTGGGAGGTGCATTAATGTTGCTTCTTTCTTGCTTATTTTTCAAGTGTTGTTTTGAAATCTAGAGAGTGGAGATTGTACAGCAATTCCTATACACCCAACACACTTAAATTGGTGTTCTGTTCTCCTGCTACCCCATCCACATGAAAGAATTGGCTTCCATGGAGGGACTTGGCTGGCATCAGGCAGCCCATCTCTGTTGAAATCAGTGCAGGTGACCCAAGCATCTTGCCTGGGGTGTTTACTTGTAGCATTACCAGATTGTACTTGCCCAAAGAGGCACTTGTGACCCACTGTTACTGAGGCTTGCTGGTTAATTTTAAAACTAATGATCTGGTGTAAGAGAAAGTTCAGCTGTTTTACTGGAGAGCGAGGCTCGGTTGCGAGAGCGTGCGCGGGGAACAGGGAGCAGAGGCAGCGCAAGCAAACAAATACCGAGAAAGTGAGTCATCCAGCTCTTTACTTGAAAGCTCCACACTCCCCCTCTAGCAATATTCCAGCTCAAATCCAGACTGTAAATCACTACCTGCGTGAACTCGTGAATTACTCATTCGTCATGTGTCCGGCCAAGCCATGCCAGGCCCCATTGTTTGAAGTGGTTAACCCCCTCGCCGAGGCTGCCTGAGCGCAGGCGGCGCGAGCCCGTGGGAGCTGCCGGAGCTGCTCTGCTCTGCTCGGACCCCAGGGAACTGCACAGAAAGCCTCGGACTTTGGTTAATCTGGGGAAAGCCAAGCAGAGCCCTAGTAGGGGTGTGATGGTCACTGCCGAGGCCTGTTGTACATCGGGTGTCTCTGGAGCGACAGCTCATTAATTCAAAACTCAGGCAACTGATGAATTGGAGGAGCGTTACTGCTTCACCTGCAGTTTTAAAGCAGTCAGTACCATCTCGTCTCAATTCCATTTAAATGGGAGGAAACGCAATAGGAGGGACTGTCTGTCACAAGGAACAGAGTCTGGGAGATTGGGGTTCGCCCAGATCTTTTTCCCTAGACTGATTTTGATGAAAGAGGGATCCAGAGCTGTGCAGAGCAGAGGGTGGGCACAGCCACGGGGACACAAAGCCTTACCCGACTGGTGGACAATGCCGGGGATTTGAAGGACCTGCTTTCCTTCCCCTCTCCGAAGGCTGCCAGGAAGGAGCAGGTCAGGCTCCCACCCTCGTAAGGCCACAGAAGGCGCTCAGCGCCGCTGCTCCGTGGGTGCTGTGTGACAAGCAGAGCGACGCTGCTGTGGGTGGCTGCATGGCACCAGGCCTGGAGTGGTATCACTCATCCGAGAGGCTGATCCGAGCACACTAACTTCTTCTGGTAGAAGCAGAAGAGGTGCCAGGACCCTCAGCTGTGGTGTTCACCTGGCCTTGGTCCTTCTTCGTGTTTCCAGAGCATCTTGGGCTCTGCTGCCTGTCCTCTCAGGGCGATTTCTCTTCTCTGCTCCCCATCTCAGAGGCCAAAATTTCACACTTCTGAAGTAGGGATCAAAAAGCTTCTCAACTGCTGCACAAACCAAGTTTTACAGGGCTGTTGGAGCAGTGCATGAACTCTGTGGTGCAGATGATGACTTCAGGCCCAGGTTGTGAGAGGAAGCTGGCGAGCAAGGAAGAAAAATTACCGAGCTTTCAGTCATCCCTCTGCTCTTCACCAGAAACCACTAGAAAGTGTTGTTTCTTAGCATGCCACAGTGGTAGGATGGCATGGCCTGGGAAAACAGGTCCTCACTTCCCTCCTTCCTCTACTCCCCCACAGGCAGATAAAACATCTATGTTTTTCTTGCTTAAAAACCTTTGGCCAGTCCTTCCAGCCCTCTCAGAGTTCAGGTGAGACTGAGCTGTCCAGGCAAGGATGGGTAATGCTGGCCAAGGTGTCCTGGAAAACCTCCAAGAAAGGCCATTTCAGTTCCCGAGCCAGAAGGCTGTGGTTTTATATATGGGCTGTATTTCCCAGCCCCGTGCAAATATCCTAGAACCTCAAAAGGCATTAGCTATCTATGTTTAGGCAACTGTTCTTGTACTCCCTAAATTCCCCTTTTAGCTGTCGAAACCATGAATCTGCTACTGGACATGGTTAGTCTCCTACAAAAAATGATTAACAGAGAAGAAAAGGGATGAGGTTTGGAGGAAACTTTCCAAAGAAGCCCAGGGGAGAGGTATCTATATCGCATAGCAAATGCTGCTACCTGCACCCTCATTATTTCTGTGCTTGCAAAGAAACTGGCTGGCAAGTACACCAGCTCAGGCAATTAATCCTGGGGAGTGGGGGGAAGGAACAATTTTATGGATTGAGCAACACAGAGGCAGAATTAAGTTGTTTTTTTTTAGGGTTTGCATGATACATTTGCCTTGCAGTGGCCTAGAATTTTTGCTCTGTGGGAAATTTTCACAGAAGGGAACAGGGCAGAAACTTTGATTTCTAGTTCTGAGGAGAGGAGCTCCCTTTCCCAGCGGTTGTTGTTTTTAGTAAGTAAATAATAAGAACAGCTAACAAACAGAGTTAAAACTCTCTGAGTTTACCACACTCCGTAGCTGGATCCTGAATAGGAAATAAGCCTGGAAAGTACTGTGTCGAGCTCACTCTGAGAGGCAATAGAAAATTACACAGCAAAATTCAAAGCCAGTAAACTGTTAACCTGTATTTACCCAGGCAGTATAGCACTAAGGCACCTCTTACGTACTTTAAACAGAAATAGTTACATGCTGTGGCTCATTCCTGCACAGTTCTCTTGTTTTAAAACTGCTGTGTGCCATTTTCTCATTTCTGTGACATTGCTGGTAATGCCTAAGCCGAGAAAAATCCTTGTTGGCCAGGTGAGTACAAGGCTCTGCCAGGGGCAGGGTGGACTCGGCTGTAGTATTAGCTGGTAGCATTGTCTGGTTTAAATCAGATGTTTTTGGAAGATGAGCAACGCTGGTGTCCACAGGAGGGAGCCAAATACATTACTCTCAGAAGAAACACCTTAGGCTTCAGTGTCTTTATCTGCTGATCCTGTATGACAAGGAGTAAGGCCAATGGCATCCTCAGTACATAGTGATGGAGTCTAATGCACCATGGCAAAGGGAGCTAAAACTTATCCAGATTATCTCAAAGTATTCAGGGGGGGAAAAAATCACGTTGAGATATATCTTACAGCTGTGACACCCATTTTTAATGATGGAGAGGAAAAGAATCCTTTCTTGACCAGCCGTAGACCTGCTTGAAAGAAACGTCTGCTGCAATTTTTTTCTGCTCTCACACTGAATTGGAGAGGGCTGAGGCTGTTCCTCATCTCCCTTTTGTTCTGGATGAAAAGCCACATGGATGTTTTTGTCTCTGTGGGCTGATCTCTTCTCTCTGGCGACCAGCAATAGGGCCTGAAGGAATGGCATGAAGCTGTGTCAGGGATGTTCAGGCTGGATATCAGGAAAAGGTGCTTCACCGTGAGGGTGGTTGGGCACTGAAACAGGCTCCCCGGGGAAGTGGTCATGGCACCGAGCCTGCTGGAGTTCGAGAGGCATTTGGACAATGCTCTCGGACATAGGGTTTAATTTTTAGTTGATCCTCTTTGGAGCCATGAGTTGGATGCGATCCCTGTGGTTCCCTTCCAACTTGGGAGCTTCTATGATTCTAGTTCCTCCACCCTTATCACAGGCCCACCTGCCATCACATACCCTGGGGAAAGGTGATTTTTAGATCAAAAAGCTGTGGAAAACCCTCTTTAAGGAAGCTGGGCCCTTTGTAGAGTGGCTGCAGGAGGGCTGTGTCAGAGGCAGTGCCCTTGCAGGGAAAGCAGCCTCAGATCTGCAAACCTCTTCCTGTGTCTTGTGTTTCTTTTTTTCCCCCTCTAAACAAAACTTCAGCTTTGGTATGTGGCCTGTTGCTGAATGAGGAAAACATAATGAAAAGAAAGCTTTCAACTGACTAAAAATAAACAGTGATTTTATAAATATGCTGGCAAATTTCACAGAAGGATGGGATTTCTTCATCTTCAACTTCATGAGAGACACTGGGGGTAACTTTTCCATATTAAAAAGAATTCATTATTATTATATTTTTGGTATTTGTTAAATTCCGTGGGTTTTTGAGCTGTTTGCTGACATCTGACATTGTTTTGGGATTGTACTTGGAGATGAGGTAGTGTGCACATTTGCTTTTGCTTTGAGACAGGGTGACCTTTCTCAGCCCACTGAGGGCTGCAGCCTGGTTCCTTTTATCTGCATCCCAAAATGGTAACACCAACAGACAACACATCCTGCCAGTCCACAGCCGGGCTAACTGCTGTCATGCACGAAATGACCTGGTGCTGGTTTTTTGACCGTGACAGAGGTGGTTAGGGTTGGGGACTGTAAGTTGGCAAACCTGGTTCTTTCCTTCCTAAGTCATCAGAATGAGACGAGGAATATTGATGCCATCTCTTCTTCTTCAGCTGCCTGTATAATCCTAGTAGGAGCTAATTAAAAATGCCAGTTTTCTTTAAATGTCTTTGTGCCTCTTGCGTGGATGATGCTGGTTAATAGCAAAGCCCTATCTCCAAGCGCATATCAGCAGTATGGGAACACGGCGCTACAGCAGGATTCTGGAGAGACAAAACAAGTGGTATTTCGTACAATTACTGGATTAATGATAAAGAAAAAAACGTAGAATTGCCAAAGTAGTCGCCCACAAAAAGGCTAAAGAACAAATGACGGCTAAATACACGGTATATAATTCATAACAGCTACGGGACTGAAAAGAAAATAGATATGTCGTGCAATGTTTTTTCATATGTTAGAAGAATACATTCCTTTCCCCTGTGCTGTAGTTATGAATTTGTCAGGGTTCACGTTTTTCCTCTTATTATTTCCCATTGTTAAAGGTCATCAGGCTTTAAAAATATGGATAGCCTGCGTCTTTTCTCTAATCCATCTAATGTGCTGTATCCAAAGATTAAATCCCTGACAGAACAGTGTCGGATGAATCCTCCTCCTCTACCCCCAAGCTCTTGTGTGAGTGGCAGGAGGGATTCTGGTAACACCAGGACAGAGTTTTAATGAAATACACGTTATTATTCACAGTAATTGATCGTGAGGCTTGCAAGGAACAGAAGCAATTGCTTAGCTTTGTCCTGCTGTGACTCGGGGCTGTCTTTGGCAAAATAGCAGAGACCGAAATAGCAACCCAAATCTGAAAGGTAGAGCTTCCAAGCAGGACCCTGTGGCTGCAGCTGTAAAAGTTGACTAAACCACTCTCATCACTGATAGCAGTAGATGGCTTCAGGGAAGATGCTGTGAACGGACCGTATAATTTCAGTGGTGGCCATGCAGAATCCCTTTCAACCCTGCTGACTTGCTGTAGGTGTTTTACCTCTGCTGGGACAAAAACGGATTTCAGATTAAGGCCCCATCCTTTCGCAGATGTCACAGTCCTACAGACAGTCATAAACCAGGGCCACTTATTGAGATCTTTTTGGTGGTGGCTATGCCTTGGCACTGATTCTCCACTGTTTCTATTCCAGTATGACACCAGGAGTGTTCCACTGACTTTTTCAACAGACCCAGTAGGGGATGAGGCAGTGATTTTTAGGTAAACGTGCGTCCTTTGGGCATCTCAGTGAAGATCAGACTTTCCAAAGTGCTCAGGTCCCACTGTGTACCCGTTGTACCGATTCTGGCTGCAGCCCTGTCCCTAAATAAACTCTGGGTAGTAAATCTCTTGTGCCTTGAGTCCCAGAAGACCTCTCCCTTGCCTACGATGGAGAAAAGGCTGTTTGCAGTTTGATTGGACTTGTTTTTTTAGGTCAATGCAAGCAGTTTATTTTTCTTTCAGGTAACATCTCCCTATTCAAAGCTCTTGTGTGTTGTAGCTGGCACCACAACAGTACTGGTTAGATTGGGCTGCAGATAGCCAGCTGAGCTTTGGGACACCGACACCAGTGTAACTTCCATTCCTGTGCTCACTGTAGGCAAACATTGCTCTGGTTTCAGCTGAGCTGGCCTGTGATGGCAAAGGGGGATACTATATTTTCCAGCATGGTCTAAATAAGCCCTCTGGGACCCTGGCATCTTACTCTGTTTGCTAAATGGAATCTTCCTAATGAAATCTGTGCTGTACTGTCCTTCACTTGTTATTAATAAGCTGTCTGACTCAGAGCTTATAACTTTGAGTCTTTACTATGACAACAGATAAAGTGACAAGCTTTAAAGGAAAGAGCTTGTGTAAGAGGAGGAGGGATTTGTGAACCTTTTGGCCAGGCAGTTTGCTGAATCGTCCAAACTATTGTTTTGTACCAGAAACTTTCAGGGAAATGTTACCTTCTGGCCCATGCCTCTGAGAAGGCCGGTTGTGCACAGATACCCTAGCTGAAAGCTAAAGACAATACAAGTGGCAATGCTGAAATCACATCTTAAATTCAAAGTAGCAAAACACAGGTTTCATTGTAAATCTACAGGCCCAGGATTCTCCATCTTGTTATGATTTACATACCAGGGAAATACAGACTTGGAGAGGGAATCGTACTCATTCGAACGGCATCATGTTTGTTATTGGAAGCCAACTAAAGTATGCTGTAATTCATTTGCTTTATTGTTCTATTTTTTGTTAGTTTGCTCTTTGTTTTTTGTTGTTGTTGGTTTTTGGTTTTGTTTTCCAAAGGAAAAGCAAACACTTGCACTGCTGTGTATGGAAATGAGAATGTCCCGTCCTCTGCAGGCACAAGTAGGACCAAGGTTAAGTTTGTACTAACTCTGTAGAGCCACGGTGCCATGAGATGGTACAGCTGGGGAGCCTCATTGTAGCCACCCAGGCTCTTCTCCCAGCTTGTTTATTAGCAAGGTGTGTACAAGCCTGAAACAGCCATTTCACTGCACTTCTGAAACTGTGCAATCTTTTGTGTGCTAGACCGAGAAAATTTGCTCAACACCCCACTGTGCTTTAGGATTTACTAGGTACCCTCCCAGAGCAATAATTGTAGGACTTGCCTAGGCCTAGATATTGGGCAATGCAGTAAAACAAAAAAAATGAGAGTACTGTACACTCTTGTATTGTTATTCAGAGCTTCCCGGCCACTACACAGAGCCATGTGAAGCCCTCTACAACCAGAGTTTATTACTCCCTTGACCCTAATCACATCCCTTGCGTGAAGCATGAAGGGGGTAGAAACTGCTCCATAATTTAGCACACATAGAAATTGCTTTGGGACAGCTGAAGTAAACCCTTGTGATTGCTGTTCCTAAGCTGTCTCATCCCCTTTGAGCAAATGCCCCACAGAGAGAGCACGTGGCTCAGCTTTTGAGTAAACTGCCAGTTTTTCACACATCCCCCTCGTAAGCAGTGTGGATGGTAAAGAATATCAAAGCCAACTTTTGGTTGATGGCAAGCTGCCTGTAGTCTTCAGTAACTTAAGAACTGGCCCCAAAATATTCACAGCTGAAGAAGAGATTTGAGTTGTAGTTACCCAGGGAAAGTTATTGGCTGAATCTTAGAGTTAGTGCTCACAGGGGCTGGCAGAGCTGCTGAAAATGCGTGTTCCTCTGCAGTATGAACTCAGAAATGGGGTATCCCTCTCTGTGTTGAAAGGGGTAGACTGGACTTAGGAAGCTCAGATGTTTGCAGTGGTATGGGTGAGGCAGAGAGAGAGGGAGGGAGAAGCTTCTGGCCCCCCGTCATGGCTTGGTGGAACAGCGGAGGCTTTGGCTCTGGGGTCCTCAGGCTTTCCCTCTCTCCCTGCATCTGTCCTGGGACCTTGCTCTGCTTTAAATACAAATTTGCTATGGAGTTGGCTCAGTTGGTGTGGCATTCATACTGCAAGGCTTCTGGAACCTCGTGTCTCAAGATTCACTATGCTTTACCTTGTTCAGGCTAGAAATGCATCAAAATCATGTCTCATTATTCATTGTCCACTCTGGCAGCTCCTAATCTACGCCTGCTAATAGAGGGCTCTCATAACTTTGAGGAATAAAATATCTTTTGCCTAAAGATCTTTACCACCCAGCCTAGTATATTTAGGCTGACAAGGGCAAAACTTTCCCATTCCCAACAGGCACTGAAGTGCAGGGAAGATGACTTAGCCAAAGTCACTTAGAAAATTAGTGTCAGCAAATAGCTTCTGATACATTTTTTCCCCTTCAAATACTGGTTTCAAGCTGGTGGAGCTCTTCAGAAGTTTTTCTTTTGCTTTGGAGTTTGGGATTGGGAGAGGGTGAAAACTGGGAAGTAAATGAGGAGAGAAAAGGCTAGTCCTGCCTAATTCCCCCCATATAATTTCTGTCCTTCCCTGGGGGTTTTAAGTACTTAGTTAAAACAAAAAACTTTTATACTAGAGGCCATAGTGTGAGATATAGAGATGATCCAAAGCATAAAATAAAGAGAGGATGAATTAAATAGAGAATAAAAAGGAAAATAAATGAAGAACTTCTGTGGTTAAGTGCTAGGAGCTTTGGAAAATAATGCTCAAATTAGAAGCATGTGCTCTAGAAAGTTACAACATAGGTATTGCAAAAAATGCATTCCTCCCAGAGGATGGGGATGAATTAGGATTCGAAATTATGAAATAAGCTGGGGAAGAGATCTAGCCTCCCACATTAGGAAAACAAAGTTTAGATATAGATCAAATGAAGCTTGCTTAGGTAATTTTGAAGTGCAATAAATGAAAGAAAAGTACTTGTGGAACTGCAGTGGACAATGTGGTATCCACTGATGTTAAATATGAAAGAATGTGAATAGAAAGGGCCTTGATGTCAGGACTCAAGGGGGCAATTCCTTGGCTAATTAGGTCAGCTTAGAGGTTAAGAGACATCCACAGTTTCATTTATCTGAGAAGATGTCTTGCTAAGGATAGGAGCAGGTGCCTTTATGCTACCAGCACAAATGAAGCTGAAATGATTGCGGCTGTTTCTTTGTGTGTTCCCGTAGTTATTCCTTCGGCCTCCTCTTTTCAGCAAACTTTCTGCGTGTGGATAGAGGAGGTGGACTAACAGGGCAAGGGAAAGAGTTTATGGCTCATGGATCCACGTCCTGTGTCTGGGCAAGGGGCCCTTGTTCTATTTGTGGAAGAAATGGCCGAAATCATTATGTCTAGATCCGGGACAAATTCTTTACTGAAGTGTGCAACGAGCTGCAGCAATTTCCCAGTTGGAGAATTAAAGGAGGAGAAGAGAATTCAGAGCTGGAGTCTGGAGATGAAAAACTTTAATTAGAAACCCCTGCATGCAGCTATCTCATCCCTGCCCCTATATGTAGAGCTCAAACAGATGCAAAATCTTTATTTGTGTGTCTCTGTCCAGCATTTCTCTAGTAGTGCTGATATTCTTGCTGTGCTTTAACAACCAGCCTTCTGAGATATTTTGTTTTGTTGGCTGGACTGATCCTGCACTCTGAAGCCTTCAGGAGCTCACCCGTCGTGCTGTAATATATAACCTTGGAGTGTAATCTTCCTGCAGGGTGGACAGTGTGCTTTCCAACTGGCTCATTTACGAGAGACACAACACAGAAGGGAGATGAGCACAATTCCAGCCTCAAAGAGCCAGCTGAGTTTGAGTGAATAAGGAATGGAAGATAGAAAGCATCGTGGGCAGGTTTGCTGGATAAATATACCTTAATATATATACAGACAGGTCATCAGCCCATGTAAATCAGCATTGCTCCAGTGAAGCCAGCAAAACCGGATTTATGCCAGCTGAAAACCAGACCATACGTTCTCACCTAAACTAAGTCTCAAAAATGCAGCTGGTGGAGGTTTGTTGGGGAAGAGACAGAGAGAAACGGGGAGGGATATGCTATTCTATACCGGCAGTAGTAAGGGGAAAACAGGCGTTCATTTGATTTGCAGATTCAAAGCTTTTCTTGAATTCTGCACGTGGAGTCACAGGTCGGACATGGTCACGCATCATTGCTCAGCACCGTGGCCGACAGCTGGCACCAGGTGCAGGTGTCGTACTCATGTAAATTGTTCCACCTGCATCTCCGAGAGCAGATCCGTCAGTGGTGTAGTCTGTGAGTGACTGTCAGACCTCTGAGTCCTGGAAAAAGAAAAAGGCCAGGAAATTGCTGTGGTTCCCGTTCTGTGATGGCTGTTACTAACACTGACATCAGTATTCATCCCACCAACTGCAAGTCTTAAGCCGCGTATAGGTCTTTCTAATTTTATCCCTGCGGAATTACTTGAAGCCAGATAAAATTGACTTTCACACAAGAATCTCCATTGTTTACACACCAGAGTTCTCTGTTTAGTCAGTGAAACATGTTTTTTATTAGATTTCCCTTGGAAAAAAAAAAGGAGACATTTTAAATTAAGGGAAAAGATGTTTGTTTTGTTTGGTTGCTTTTGTTTTGTTTTGTTTTGTTTGTGAAAATTGGGGGTGGCAGTGGTGGTGAGTGAAGAATGCTAATGCAGGACCAAAGCTTTGTTTTAAAATTCAAAGATGTTATCAGGTATTTCAGAGCATCCTTAGCTGAGAAGCACAGAGTCATTCGGGTGGGAAGGGAGCCGTTGAGGTCTGTGGTCCCGCACTATGAACAAAGCTGCAATGTTAGCTCAGGTTAAAGTTCAGAGTCTGAATTTCTTGTGTTTGGGTATGACTCGTGCTTTAACTTGTAGCATAGTTACTAGCTTCCAGTTAATGTATTGTTTAATCACTGTAATGTAATGTTTATCTGTCTAAACCCATATTAAACAGTAGGGTATTTCTGTGGCTGTTTACAGACGTTTAAAAAACAGGGATTGAAGAGAATTTTCAAGGATATGCCTTGCTATATAAACTAGCTGTTTTTTGGACTTCATGCTACGCTTGTAAACAGAATTCACTCGTTATCATTAGGACAAAATGAATATGAGCAAAGTACATTTGAATCCTGTTACACTGGTGTAAATGAGCACGGAAGGCAGAAACCAGTGGGGGGGCGGATCTAGTCCATTAACCCCACAAAGAATAAGATGGGGAAAAAGTTAAAATACTCATGAGATCATGAATGCATATATATCCTGGCCTGATATTGGAATGGGTGTTGCTGTTCATAATAATCTAGGATATGGATTTGCTGTGGCCAGCTTTCCTCACGGTGGCAAAATGGAGTTGGTTACTGCTGTGTTGGAACTGGAAGCAAATACTTACTGTATAGCAAGTAAATTATCTGGGTGGAAGGCAGGAAGGAAATGAATAGAATAATAGTACTCTAGTAGTAGATTTAAAGTCCATGTAAACAAAAATGCAGTTTGTTTTAAATGTCTGCCCTGGTGATTCCTATCTGGGCTGATGGAACATTACCCGCATTAAGGCTTCATTATGGGAGAGTCAAAAATGTCACTTTTCTGACATTAGAACCCAGGCAACTAAAGATCAATTACCCGTGTATGTCTAATTGCTGGGGTCATAGTCAACTCTGTGCTTTAATTTTCCACCAAGTTGTTATTTCTGTCTCTCTCTCTCTCTCTTTTTTTTTTCTCGTTTAGCAATGACATTTGCATTCCTTTTAGCAAAATACCAAGGTTAAACTAAAAATAATTCTGCCCATCAGTTTTAGATTAGGACTAGAGCAGGCACAGATTTACTATAAATGTGTATGTAATGATTGCTGCATGCACTGCCAGGAAATTGCTACAGTCAAACATTTGAAGAATTAGATTAATATTTTTTAACATAATCTGAAGTTGTTTTTGATCGCCAAGTGGTAACTGCTATTAATATCTGTGTGAATCCACCTTCTTTCCTGAGAAATGAAGATATATAGAAATTGTTTCTTTTCCTGAAACCGGGGAGGTTTGAAACTTGTGCCATCCTCACTGCATGTGTTCTGGAAAAGATGGCAGCACACCCCTGAATCCCATACAGCCTTGAAATCAATGAGCTAATGCTTATAAAGCTGCCTTCTGTTTGCAAGGATTTTATCTCTGGTTGTGAACTGTAGATAGCTAACGCAGTTTTATAGATGTTCTCTTGCGTTTTGCTAGTGAAAGCACAGATTTGGCGTTTTGGAGGTTCTGCTTGCGTGTTTCGAAGGCTGGATACAGGATACCATGCAAAGAAATGTTTATCCTCCCTCTTCCTAAACACAGAGCTTTAAGGGAGGGTGATACAGCATGTTACCCCACATCATTATTAGAGCCATCTCTAATTACAAAATCAGATTCTCCTTCAAAGGCCTATTAGCCCAGTTGGCCGAAGTCTCTATAAAGTAATTGGTTTCTCTGTTGTCTTTTTAAAAGCTCACAATATACAAAGTTTGAGACTATTTTCAATCCCTACAGTTGACATAAAACTGTAGCTTTCACTGTCATTTGAAAGGACTAAGTGAGATCACCAGTGAAGTCACATCATTGGCCTTTCCTCCTCAGTTTGTCCATTGGCTGTGTTGTGTTCTGCTCAAGAGCTGTGAGTTGGACAAGCTCATTTTCATGAGCTGGATAAGTTCATTTTGATGTGATGGAATATAGTGAAGAGGATCTGTGTGGGATCTTGTTGCTCTACTGAGATGTCTTTTAGGCAGACTGTCTGTGTGACCCAACCTTTTAACGCCACGTTAACAAGAAAAGACACCAACCCACTGCATTAGCTGGAATTAAACAATATTCCCTTGACAGTGTGCGTGTTCTTTTCTCCAGAGAGACATAACATTAATTTCCCTAAAAGTAGCAGTATACCCAAAGGACAAAACCAACCTCTGAACAGATGTTGACTCTTTAGGCTGGAATGGGATAAAGCACTGTTAATGCTTCCGTTGTTCTTGCCTCAATGTCTTAAATTTAAAGAGCTTCAAATGGCCTGAGATTTGAGAGTTCTGCTTGCTCCAAGCAAAGACTCAAAGCTTTAATTTGTAAGTAGCAATGGCTTATCCTCATGTAGTGATGGGGATCCTTCCGTTCATCTGTCCTTCTGTTAGCATTCCTACTTGACTGCAGGGATGACTCAACTCCCCGCAGAGCTGCTACCAAATAGCCACAGTTGGCTTTTTGGCACAGGTCAGTGCTCCTTCTCCCACCTTTCTTTGCTTGCTTATAAACTCACCGAGCAGCTGAGCTGTACTGGAAGCACATCTGCTAACCTGCCTTCAGCTCAAGTCGCTGTGACTGTCCCTACTCATTAATTGGAGCCATATGTAGGAAACACCATGACTTCACCATTGCTGCTTCTGTGGCCCTGCCTGTAGCTGGATTACTAGCTGAGCATCCGTCCCTCTTTTCTCCATCCACCTGAGTAAGACTCAATCTCTGGAGTACATTAATGAATGCAGCAGCATTGTTTAATAATTGCTCTGTGTGATTCAAGCACATCAGATGTCTTCAGACCCAAAGTGTGCAAAATTGCTGAGAGTGCAAATGTTGCAACTGTACAGGTGGGTAAGTTATTGTGTATCTGAGAGAAGTCACCATTCTCATAAAGGCCTGGGTTCTACTCACTATAATTTATTGCAAACCCAAAAGAGAGACAATAAAATATATTTGACATTTACATTTATTTGCATGGCTATAAAACTTCTATTTTATTTGCAATGGCTTTAAAGGCAATGGATATTTCAGATAGAGGCATGTAGTTGGAACGAAGTCTGTGAGATGTTCTCTAGCTGTCTTGTTTATTTTAAGTCTACTGAAGTCTTAGCTTTCCTCACTGTAGGTGGTAGAATATTTTTACACACACTTGCAAAAGATCTGAGTATTTAAATTTTTTCCAGTGTAATGGGGCCATGTGTAAATTTGTGAATCAATTTCTTAATAAATGGTGCTCTGTAGACTAAAAAAATCCTTGTACTAAACTCCTCTACGGATTTGCCTGGCCTCCTCTGGAGACCAAGGGGTTCTCCTTCCTTCTGTAGTCGATCTGCTGGTTTTGTGTCCTCCATCTAGTTTGACTGATCAGTGACATTTGTCTTGTAAAGCTCAGTGAATTATGATCCCAGTAAGACCTAAACCACATAACTGAACTTCAGCTTTCAGTGCTATTCTTAAATATACTTGGTTCTTACTGAAGATGCCAACTCTTGAGAGATCTTACTGTGTAGTTAAAAGGCCCCAGTTATCAGGGAGTTATCAGAGCCAAGCTTTACACCAGGAGCTTACTCTGTGTCCTCCAAATAAAAGTTCTTATACAGGTGGGGACAAAGCCTTTTCCATGAAGGTTGTAGTAATCTTGAAACCTGGCTAGCGTCCGATCACTCAGAGCCAGGTTCCCAAGTCAGAGCTTTTCATGGGAAGATACTAGGCTTCTCCAGGAAGGCTTTGCAGTGCGAGATGATGTATTTAAAGACAGATTTTGCTCTGCTTCCCAAGAGCTGGATGATTCATTGCAGCTACTGCTGTTCTACTCCACCAATCCAGATCAAATAAGACCATTGAAGGCTCCACTAAAGGCTTGGTTTAAAAAGCCCCAGGATGGAAAAGCAGGCTGAGAACCTAAGAGAGGCCTGAATGCAATAAAAAGGTGTGGTATGAGATTTACCAAAGCTATGGCTGTAGGAAAAGAAATCCTTGCCAGAACCAGTCCAACATCTGATTCCATATTTTCCAGCAGGCCTAGGAGACTATTTTGTTCCAAAATTTATTTCTCTTTTTATGTGCTTTATATCCTACCCACTGGGAATTGGTTCTGTTTGCTACCAAAAGAAAAAAAGAAAGATGTACTGTACAATTATGTGCTGTTTTCACAAGGGAACTAGGTTTAAATAATGTCTTTCATACTTTCTATTTTTGATGGATTATGTATCTGCAAACCTTGATTCATATGTATTGCTTCAGGGTTGCTTGCTTGCGTTCTCTGATTGCACTTGATTGCATTCTCTGTTATGGATGCTCCTTGTGCCGCATCTCCTTAGTATCTCGTCCAGTCCCAGACTCCAACACTGCTATCACAGCTCGGTTATTTGGAGTTACAAAAATACAACAATTCATGTCGTGTCTTTGTGAGCCTCTGCAGGCTCAATACTTACCATGGGTGTTTGTCATCCAGAACTTGGTAATGTGGAGCACTGAGGTTCCACTTCCACATGGCTCATAGAGTTAAAGGAATGCTGACAGTTGATCAACTACTTTTAATGACTTAATCCTATAAGGCAATTAATTATCTGCACCCACTAGCAATGCTTCCAGCAATGTGTTTATGATCGTAAATAACATCTTGAAGGGATGTGTTCTTAAACTGTGATGTATGTCGCTATCTTTAGTGGGCTCATCTTCAGTTATTAACCTTTTGCAAACCACTTATAAATGGAACTGTAATAAAAAATATGGCTGAAATTATTAGCAGTCAAAACGACCTCCTGGAATATGTCCTAAGAGAAGCTGAAATATTCTACTCTGTCAAACAGAGCTTGTAAAGAATTCCCCACTTCCTTTGGCTTTGAGGAAGGGAAGTTGTAAATTTGATTTTGGAGTTGTTCAGCTCTGGAACTCTTTAAACATTTACTTAAGGTTTTAAAAAAAGGTTTTGGTATAGAGCTATCATGATTGCTTTTACATACACTTGCATATGCGTGTTTCTTCCTTCTGAGTACAGAATGAGGAGCAGAGAAGATACATCATAAAATTAGTTTATGTTTTCAAAGCTTTTCTCCCATAATAGGAGCACAAAACTTAGACCTTAAAAAAAGAGTCCCCCAAAAGTATCTGCCAAGGAAAAAGCTTTCCATTCATTCAGGATTCAACATATGTTTTTTCATTTATCAGCCCTAGTGGCTGACTTTATCTGTGAGCTAATTACCTAGTGGCACTTAATTGAAACCTAAAAAGAGCCCAAGGGGCTAAAAATAATCACAAACCAATTGTTGGATGTGTAGAATTTGAAATGTTCTACTGATTTTAAAGTATAATGTACCAAGTCAAGCGTAGAGAATGGATCAGGGCCCATCACAGCAGTACCCATCAGGATTGCTCACAAAGGTTTTGGTTACTAACTCAGCCAAAAGAAAGAGCAGAGTTAGGAATATTATATCCAGGTGGTTCAATTAGAAGAACGACACTCAGACTTTAGGTTTTTATGTGCCTTTCCTAAAGAAAGAACTCTGGAGCTGTGGCAAAATAGGAGGAGAACATTGGTAAGAGCATTTCTTCACTTACTGTGGGGCTACCTGTAGACTTTTGAGAGCTGGCAAACCTTTCCAAGAAGTCTGGTTGTTGATCTGTCCTACATCTTGCCTGTTACATTTTACCTACTATACATAGACAAGTGTTTGTTTCCCAGCTCCGTCTCAGTGACATTACAGCAACTAAACTGACAGGAGGCGATGACACACAACGGCATCTTCTCAAGAGACACCACCTGCTCTCTGTTACACCTTTGTGTTTGAGACGCTCAGAGCACATCGGGAGCTTTATTTATGTGAGTGGTACTGTGACTTTCTGCAGGATATCCACTGCGTCAATATTTATTTTTTACATTGACTGCTTTTACACGTTCTCCCTGCAGAGCATGAATTCAATGTGCTGTACATTGTATGAGCATAAATCAAAGAAGCAGCCTCCATGCCAGGGAGTTTAGCTGCAACAATGGATGGCAGACAGATAGAAGCAGACAGAAAAACACAAGGAAACAATTGTGCACTGGTGCTCACATCTGATGGACAGTGGTCTCAGCCCAACAGCTGGCTGGCTGGCTGTAGGAGAAGAGCTACTTGCCTGCTTCTGTATTTGCAAGGTCAAGGCCTCCCTTCTCAAAAGCAGCTTTCACTCCCATTCGCCCTGCAAAGCCAGCTTCACTTGAGAGAGAACCCCTCAAGGCTGTTCTAGTTCATGGCTCTCCGACAAACAGCATCAGCAAAGTTTGGGTCATCAAACACTCTCATTTAGTAACAATAGAGACGGAAAGACGGCTGTTCTGCTTGGGCAATGATTGCTCTGACGGAGAGGATGTGATGCAATTGCTATCTGATTTGTAAGCTAAACCAAGGAGATCTGGAATTACTGAAAAAGGATAAATGCGAATGGCCCTGAACAGTGCTTCTTGTCTGACTATTACCAGCCTTAGTGCTAAGATCCCCCTTGCAGATGTATATCTGGATACACAAAGCACATGTAGAAATGGAGCTGAGAAGGAAATAGCTTTCCTGTTCTTAAATATTTTTTTTTTAAGATTTCAAACTTTTTGTGTTTCGCAACAGGATAAAACAAATATTTTGAAGTGTTTCATGGAAAAAGCTGAGAGATTCCAAAATAAGAAAATAACTCAGCAATTACATCACCTGGGATGTAGAAAACCCACATTTAAATCCCTCTTTTGCCTGAAACACAAAAAATTGAACCTATGCTGTTTACATCAGAGGTGAATATTCAAATTCCTAGCCTACGTGACCCATTAGTCGCCCTCTTGTGTTGAATCTTCCTGACTTGTAACATCATCATTTGTCTGATGATGTCCTTTGCAGTCACTGTGGATTAACTTTGACTGAAAATTTTCTACTAAAAGGTGAGAAATTATCCAATATCAGGCTAAAACATCCACCTTTAATCACTCCCTCTTCGAAAATTGACCACGCTTCTCTGAAAACCCCTGTCCTTAGACGCATGTCATGCCATGGACCTCCTGTAATCTGTAACCTCTTAAAATCAAGAGCTGTCTTATGCTTGTGTCTGTGGAAGTATCTTTTGCTGTAGTTAGGCAAATCAGTGGATCCCGTGGTAGCAGAAGGAAACTTATTAAACAGAAATTTATAGGTATCATTTGGGCACAGTCTTGTGCAAATACCCTCCCAAGTAGAGTATGAATAAAAATCTGAATTATATCTGAACTATTGTCTATTCCTGGAGGTATTTATTCTGCAAACACTTAAGTGTGTGAGACAGGACACGATCATGTATGGTAGGTCACCCAGGATGACCTTGACTGGTCATCCAGTGGACTGTGAGCTACCTTAGGAGCCCAGAGCAGTGCCATAAGTACGAGTCAGTTTTTCCATCTCACTGGGCCTCTTTCATCTGTGTGGTTTTCAGTTTATGGTAGGGACAACAAGTGAGTACTTTGGTTACAAGCATGCTCAATCCAAAGGGAATAAAATGTAAAAGCAAATTTGTTAATCCTATAGAACTCGTTACTTCAAGATAGCATTGGTTAAAAGACCAGGCAGTGACTGCAGGTTAAGATCCTTAAAACAAAGCTGTCAGAAGATTTGCCGTTTTTAACTTGTCTAGTTGCCTGGACTGAGGATTAAAAGGACTTCCCTCCCTTATCACTGCTTGCTTTGGGTTTGGAAAAGGCAGCATTCTCTTTACAGTTAGGACATCAAGGACAAAGGTCCAATTTAAGTTATTTCCTTTTATACAGCATCGCTAATTTTATAGTTTGCTCTGAAAACAATATGCTTTTTAACTTGATCCACAAAACAGCTAACGAGCTATAGGCATGCAATCCAAGCAATCCTGAATATGAAAACCAGACACCCCAGTGGAAGGCTCCCAGGGTTTCAGGCCTGCAGAACCTATTTATTCCTCTGAAACTTATATTTACACTTTACCCATCTGCCCTTCATCCATCCCTTCTGCAAATGAAAGGTACATGAGGGCTGTATGATCCCGTATGTGAGGAGTTAGATGTGGTTTCAGTAGTTTGTGATTCCTCTGTTGGACCTCTGCAAAAATAATAATTGCCCCAGTAAAGCCTAGTCCAATCAAGTGGTAGTTAATGAATGAGCCTTGGACCATTTCCTTAACTGCCTTTGGTTTTAATTCTTGTCCAATTTTTGAGTCTGGTCTAAGTCTGAAACCTCAAGGTCTCTCTGACTTTTCCCATTGCCTAGTAATTAGGGAAACGCATTAGCCAGGATTACTGGAAGGCACTGATTAAATACCCCAGCCCTTTTTGTTGCAGAATACATCATCAGGAGAAGAAAAAAGAAAACATCCTGTTGTCCGGGATGGACATCTTACCCTGTCTGCTGCTTAAACCTGGAGCTTGGAAGAGATCCTTTTTGTATCATGACCTTGAATGCAGATAAATGGCAGCTTATTCCTGGCAGACTTTCAGCTCCTGCATTCCCAAGCAGAACATCCCCTTCTGTGTTAAACACCTTCTTGCAGGTGTGAATTTAACACACACACAGAATTTCATCTTGACCGTGTCAAAACAGCTCTTAGCTCACTTTTACGTTGCAGGCCCAGGAATTGCTTGGCTGAAGTATTGGAGACACAAGGAGTTATCTGAATTCTTCAAAGCTTCCTTTATATTATTGCCTCTGGATACAGGAGAATAAAATTGGTGTCCAGTTTAGAGATCCCATATGCCCCAGAGTATTAAAAAATTGTAGGTAGTGTAATAGAGCACCAGGCATGTGCCTTCCAAAGCAGAACAGCCAGCCCTAGGTCATTTTAGCCTACGTCCTTTGTTAATTGTTGTTTGTGGATCAGATTTTCATTTGCCCATTTCTCTGCGGGTTATAAGAATGGCTGGTATCTCAGGCCCATTTCTGTCAGCGTCTGGCTCTCTCTATTCAACAATCCAGATGTTTTTTACCATAGACATTTTACAAAAGCCTAAAACAAATAAATACACGGTCCTATCCCTTCACCCCTCTTGGGATTAAATATTCCCGGAGTGTTATTACGGCTAATGCATGTTTTCTTTCTGTTAAACAACAGCAGCAGTGAACAGCAAATTCACACAGACACCATTGCAACCTTGTACATACCAGTGCTTGAGAATCACAGTCACAACACAGCCCGGAGCCGGCATCCTCTCTCTCCCACTGGGACCCTGACCCAGTGGGCGTCTTGCAGCTGATGTAAGCGGACAGTGTGTCAGCAAGAAAACCACTACGCCGGGGCCCTTGACCAGGCTGGATGTGCAGCACGTAAAGTAAACAAGATCCCTCCCTCCCCTGCATCCCCTTCCCACCACCAATAACCAATATTTACAAACGAGATGATTTGTAGCTACATCAGTGGAACTTTTAAACAAGCATTTCCCTGGCAGTTTCATTTGAAATACCAAGTGGTTTTCTAATGGGAAAAATTAACCAAGAGCTCTTACATTTCTTTTCTGTTGTTGTTTATAATCACGGTCGACAGAAACATCATCTTGTAATACTTCACCCACTTATCTTGCCACACGATTATTCATACCAGAAGTGGAGATGGGACTATAAGAGGCTTCTGTGATTGTTATATTTTGCAACCTCCTCCTATTTTTAAAAGGAATATAGTCCAGAACCAAACTGTGTGTGTTTAACTCAGCCCAACATCACCTCATTGCCACTTGAAACTCTGTTAATGCTCTTAGGTTCTGCGTGTAGTTAAAACATCTTGGGAGCTGTGCTGAATTGTGCTCCTAGGGAATTAATGGTGCAGAACTGCCAGGCTTGCAGCACTGTGTTGCCCTCTCCAGCCACGCGGGCTGTGCTCAGAAGGGACATGGCTGTTCTCTGTCTTATTCCCACTGATGAGTTATTTTGCACCAGCTGTAGCCAGAGAAAAGAGTCTGGTCCGAGATCATTGCGGCTTAGCTACAGGGGCAAGGCTGGGAAATTTGAACAGTCCTTTCAAACGATAGGTTAGAAAGTCACAGAAATGAACTCGGAAATAAAGGCAACTGTTTTATTAAAAGTTGATGGATGTGGTGTGTGACCACAGTTACCTGCTTAGATAAAGAATAAGGTGAGTGGTTTGCTGTTATGGCCTAACAGTATGCTTCAGAGGTGACATTTAGGCTTGAAAATGTAGAGCCTGATGCATCCATATGTTGCTCCTTTGACTGTGATGCAGCCTGAATTCCCGTCTTTCCAAGATTCTTGGCACCAGCCATTTACTGAGGACATAAGGACCTTAATACACAATTCAGTAGAAACCCAAAGCGTAGCAAGAAGCCTTACACCCTAAACTTGGAATATAGTGATGTTGAATCGAGTCCTCAGTCGTCGTCTTTTTTTTTGTTGTTGTTCTGTGTCTCATCTGGGACTAATGACCAGGCTACTAATTAGTGCCAGTGGAAGAAAAGAGCTTAAATGCAAACGTAACCACAAAGAATAGATTGCAATTTCCCAAACAAATTTAAGAAAAGCCAACGAGTATAGACCGGTTGCTGGAAAGTTTAGCTAAGTTAATTGTGAATTGCTTTGAAGTCAGTGAATGTCAACAAACATATATACATAATTATTTACCACCACATTATTTAGGAATTTTCATGTGACAAAACGCTAAGCTATTCAAAACACATTTCTTCCACTTTATTATTGTTTATGAATATCTCCTCGAGTTCCCAGGAAAAATAAAACCCCTGTCACAGAAGGCATTATGTAAGTAGATAAAAGGTGCAACGCTCTGGTTAGCGAGGTAGGTATAACATGGGAGAGGATCAAGTATGGAGAAATGAAGTCACCAAGTTAATTAGTTGCAGACCCACTAATACAGCTCATTCCCATGAATGGCTTTCCACTGAGAAATTCTTCTTGTGGCTACGTTTACAGACACAGGCAGTGCTGGAGCTTCAGCCTGTCGACTGCCATCACCTCGTGGAGTCTGTCATTGTGCTGAGCCAGCTGTCCTTACGAGTTCAAGGGGAAAAATCAGTTTGTGCACTTTGACATCTCCCCTTCAGGGACGGTGGTGGGACTGTTCCCAGAACTTGAGGGATTTGCGTTGCCTCTGAAAACCAAATAATCTCTGTTAGCTCTGTTTTACTGTTCTGCGCGGGTCACTTCTATGGGATTTGTTGCTTTGCACATGCAGATCTTATACCTCTGCAGCTCCTGCAAGCATACAGTCTCCCACACAAGTAACAAATTAGTGTTTCTTGCTCCAGGCAACCCTGGTTCTGCAGTTCTCATACACCTGGCAATTATCAACAGCAGCATCCGGCTATCTGCAGTGGGTTTTAATGTCTTGTGTATAAATCTATTCTTAAATTATACCAACCATCCACCCTGGAATAAGAAATAAGACCAAGGCATTATCTGTATTCTGTGCAAAGGATAAAGTGTAATGTCTGCAGTGATACAGAACAGCCACAGGTCTGTCGTGCTACTGCACCAGACGGACAGAATTGGAGTATTATTACTGGACAAGCAAGAAGGCAGAAGAAGGTAATTAAAGGAATCTGGAACAAATTGTCCCCATAGGAGCTGATGATGTGACGGTGACTTATGCCAGCAGAAAAGCTGATCCACTGAGGCTCATCTAAGAAGTTAGGGTTATTGAGTTAAAAATTGCTAAAGGTATATTTTTGCCTTCAGCTGATTAGGAGATGGATGCTCTGCCTAATTATCACAACTGGAAAGCTTGTTTGGAATAAACAGATAAGCTTCCATATATCTGGAGCTGTATGTGATATGATTGACACCTTGCACTTAGCTGCCTTTAATTTGATATACTGGAGGATGCTTCAACAAAGCATACAGAACCAGTGACACAGGGGTGGAACTGTGTTTTGGCAAAACGAATTAAAAAAACTAGGCCCCCCTTCTTGTTTCCACCGTGGCTAATGGGATCTTACCTTGTGTTTCAGCATGAAATACGTTAGGATTAAGGAGCTCAATTCTGATTCCACCTGGATCCATTGCTGTTGATTCCAGTTAAGTTAATCCTGTTTCAGATCAGGATAAGCAACATCAGAGAGCCGTTCCTAGCAGAGAAATTCAGAAATAGCTTTAGGACCTGAAATCCTGGTTTCCTCACCCGACCCCAGTTTCAGCTTCAGGGTTGTGTAGGAGAGAAATCGCTAACAGACAAGACTCAGATCTGTCTTTAAATAAGCTTTTCCATTTCTAATAAAGCCTTTCAGTCCCAAAGCACTTCCAGCTTACAAAAAATCAGCTTGCATGCATGCACTGCAGGGGCTGTAAATGGCTGTCAGTGGCTGTCCATCATCATTCAAAGGACTTTTTTTCTGGAATCTTTTTTCTTCCATCCACCCAAAATGGATTGGTCATTTATTTTGCTCATGTCACTTAAAAGACTTTGCCTTGGAAAACTGTTCTAGCACTTTTGAATCGAACACTTTGAAGGCCAGATGGGTCCCTGCATCATGCTTCCAGGGAGCCTGGGTCTGCATCAGCTCTTTCAGGGATTTCAGTAAGCCAACTCTGACCTATAACAACATCTTCAGTTGGCAGGTCTGAGAGCTGCACCTCTGCTCTCCAGAGTGTGGTGGATTTTCAAGGATTAGCTTTTGTACTGACAGAAAAAAAAATGCTGGGGTGTAGAAAGAAAGGGCTCCTCTCAATAATCTCTAACTGGTAGGTCACCATTTTCCCGTTCCATCATTATTTCAACATTTACTTCCTTTTCTGGGACAAAAAAGCAGCAGCTCATAAATTGATCATTTGAAAGGAAAAAAAAAAAGGAAAAACAGTGAGATTAAAAATGTGGACTGGGGTACTTGAAGCAGTGTGTTTCAAGCATTTTTAAATATCTTGCTTTGATTTAATAGTAAAAGATTTACAAACTTATTTTAGTAGAAATTGACATTACTCAAGTTCTGGAGAAAAAGAAAATTTATGTTCAGTTTGAAAAACTAAAAAGAAAAAATTCAAAAATTCTGGTTTTCAGACACGGGAGTTAAATTAAGAGAAGATTTGGAACCAGAGGAGAAACATAATAAAAATGTTTTCCATTATGTTCCCATATGTGCTGAAAGCCAAATTTCCTAGGTTTTTAACCTGAAGGAGACATGGTAAGTTCACAGTGTCCTAGCCAGTCTGTTATATGAATTCTGAGAAAGAAAAGGATGCTGCCTAGTAAGCAGAACATTCTTATTTCATTGGAGAGAAAAAAAAAAGTCGAAAAACCTCCTACAAAAGACATATGTTAAGCTTTTATATGCAATAGGAAACATTTTACTATTTTAAAGAGGGCTGTAGTGGCTGAGTGACAAAGATCAGTGAGTTTGTGAAGAAGCATGTATCAGTGAGATGTCGGGAGAGGATTTCTCCAAAATCTTAAGGAGGTTGTGACCTAAAGATTCAACACCAATTCCCTTTTATAAGGTGTGGCACTTGCTTTGTTTTGTCTAGTTAAATTGCAGCTGAAAAATTGGTAGGTCCTGCAAAGTTTCTTCCAGTTTCAATGAAAAGCTCTCACTAGGAGGGTCAGGGCTGGATCTGAGCCCCAGCTTACTTTAAAGTAAGTTGCCACATGTGCTTACTGCTGCTCTTATGCACAGGGCCCTCTTTGGTTTTACATATAAAATAAAACCACAGCTCCCACCAATGGTCAAGATGCTGGTATCATAACCAGGGCTCTGTCGACCTGTTTAGGCCTGTATTGCATTTATTACAGCTCCTGTGCTTTTCCAGCAGTGGGAACAGAATTCACTTTTCAACTCTTGCTTTTTAATAGTAGCACCAACACGTGTCTTATATCAGGGAAATACCCTACTGTTTCCATTCAGCATTATTGTCTGCAACTAAAGATAGTTTTTGTCTTGGTTTGCATTATGGATTTAAACAATCTAATGGAACTAACAAGGAACTGTTTCTCATTTTCACTTCTGCGAGGAATCACAGCCGTCTATCTGAAAGTGCAGAAAGAAGATTAGGGGGATCCCACATCATGAACTGAAACACTGGAGAGATATATGGTCATGCACAGTCTGAGAGGTAATGTTAAGATGTAGCTTGAGCAGATATCAAAAATTGATTTTGCATTGTATACGTTTCATCAATCCTACAAAATATGGGGATTTCGTGCTTCTATCATTCATACTGAACTTGGTGACAATAGATAATGTGCTGTAAAACTAGAGCGCTCTGGTTACTCTTTCTACATCTTCTACAACTTTCCCATGCGTCACCACCATGCAGGGAAAGAAAAAACTAAATTTAACTTACTACCTCCCAAAACAAGGAACTGAAATAACTACATCATCACAATAACTTTTTCAGAAAAAGAAACACTTTGGTTTTCCTTTTGAAGATATCCAAATGACGTCCAACTGATGTCTTGCTTGGAAAGGACAGCTAAATTTTAATGGATTCGTTGGCTACTTCTTTTCTGCCTTTCTGTGGTCTTAGTGATCAAGGATAAATAGGTAGATCTGATGCTTGGGTGAGCAAATTCTCAAGGAACTTCCCCAATTCAGAGGGATAAGTTATTTTTCTTTTTTTCCCAATGCTATTTCATGCATCATATGACAAGACACATCTGTTCAGTGACTAATACAAAGGGAATATCCCATGCGTGTAAACGGCACAAGCCTGCCTCACACTCAACCTTTCTGAATTTTTTTCGAGGGCCAGTTATGCAATAAATAAATGGGGACAAACTCATCACGAGGAAGGACTTTTATTCGGCTTTGAAAGCGGCACTTTGGCTTGGAACAATATCCAACATCAAAATAATAATGAGTGCGTGTTACTGCTAACAGTCCTGGAGACAAGAATTCTCCATGCACCCAGAGCCAGCTTCTCAAGCCCTCTCTCCTTCATATCTTAGCTCTTACATATGGAAAACCCTCAGCAGAGGGGGTGGAGGAAAGGAGTGGGATGGGTTTGGAAGAGGAAATGCCTTGAGATTTGGCTTTTAGTGAACAGGAATGCCGAGCCTCAAAAAACAGCCGTGAGGACCTTGGTGGCACCCTTTGCTATTTGCTCCAGTGGTGAGCCTAAGGGATCCTCCAAGGAAAGAGGAGAGTGGAGAAGAGGGGTCCTTGATATCTTCATCCTAATAGTGCCAATAAAACACTGAACATTTGCCTTTTGCAATTCATACAGTGTTTCTGTATGATCTCCCCGCAGGCCACTGAGCGGTCAGCTGAAGTGAATGGCATTTGGTCTGTGCCATCTGGAGTTGTCAGTTTAATGATGAAGGACTCAGGGAACAATTTAATAAATAAACCTAGCCAGTAGCCCTAGCAGTCCTTGGAGCTTTGCAATCCTTTGAAACAGTTGTGCAATAAAGAGGAAAATAAGAACGTATTGAAAAGGAGTATTTCATCAACAAGAAGCTGGGGAATAAATCAGAAAGAACCATGTACTGAAAGTAATGTATCTGCTAGGTTTGGCTGGACTTTTGGGATTGTTTTCCTTTTTTTTTTTTTCCTATTCATAAATTGTTCATCAGCAAATTGTGGTCCACAGCTCCAAATGGCGTATGACCGCATCATGCCATTAAAGTTTATGAAGCAGTGTCACCAGTGGAACTCAGTTACTTCCACTAGCTAAAATGTTGGCCTTGTGTATGTTTTTATGACCTTTTTTATTATTCTTAATTGTTTGATGATGACAGTATATTTCTTCCTTTATATAAGTCACAGGGTACATCTTTTGTTCTCTCTTGAGACAAACTGAAATTCAGAACAGAAGTAATCACTGCCATGGCAGGTCCCTTGGGATAAGGGAGGGGAGTACACACCAGAGAGAGAGAACACTTAAAAAGGCTTAGCTCATAGCTGGGCAATCTGCGCATGAATCACCATCCACTGCATGAGGAATAGGATCTATGGAGTCTGTCTCCACCGTCTCATCCCCTGCAACACTGGTGGCACAGCCGTTATGGGAACTCGATGATCATGAGGGCAGTTTTGCCAGTGGTATGGCAAGAGCAGAAGGCAATTTTTTAGTATTAGAAATGTTTAAGAGCTGTAGAAGTTATTTCCCCTTCCAAAGGTGAGGCAAAAAGTTAGCAATGAATAATTTCCCCATTACTTCGCTCAAGTAATTTTGGGAGGTGTGTATCTTCTCTTTACACAGGTGAGTTTTAGTGTTCTAATCTGGGACATATTTTGACACCCCCTGGCTCAGATGGAGCACTTGCATATGATGACATTTAAATGGAATTTATTGTAAATAACGACTTGCTTTTCTGGACTTGTTTCAAAAGGGGAAATTCTCCCTAAGTGACCGTTTCCCATTAAGACTTTTGATTTTTAACCAACTATTTTTAACAGTCTGCAACCAGCTCTAACGATTATCAACCACAAGTTGTAGATTAAGCAACTATGCCATTCCTGTTTTAGCCTTTGACTGAAACTATAGCGCGGTTTTTACTGATCGGCACTATGGATTTATCCTGCTTAAACACTCCTTTGAAGCACGCAGGCAGTCTTTACCGCGTCAGTGGAAAGATGAGGGTAATATTGTGAATGGCCGGGTTCCAGTTCTTCATAACTGAAGCCGTGGGATGATCGCCTTTTGTTTAAATGTCAGAGGATCATAGATGTCAAAGACGAGAAACGGCCTTTTAGATCATCAAATCTGCATCACAGCATGGAAGTCAAAGAAATCCTAGGCAAGAGTAACACTGGGCCAGCGTCAGTGTTATCCCATTAGAGGGACTCTGAATTAGCAGTTCTGACTGACATCCCAACCAAACACAATTGATAGAGGGCCACATGGCATGAGGTATTCACTGAAGAATTTTACTGAACAACACATATGGCCGTATTTTATATTTCACGGTTAAAGTAATATGAACTATGTAAGGAATTAACTTGAAGAAGCTTTGGAGGCCAAGCTAATCAAAATTCTTTAAAGTATAGGCAATGAACCATAACCTGGATATAAAATATTTCCCAATAGCTGTTATAATGCAACCAGCTGTACTCTGATTCACTCGCACTGATTAGCTGTTACCCTAAAAATAGCTTTAGGATTGGTGCTACTGCTGATGAAGGAAAGGACTGCTTTTGGTACAAACCAGCATGGCTCCATTGGCAGCAACAGAATAGCATCCACTTCTACCAGCTGAGAATCCAGCCAGTACTTATTTAATATTAATACTGTTACGTAACAAGGAACAACTGACGGACCCTTTTCCTTTATATTGCTAATTACAAGCCAATACTACCTCTATATCCTTGTATTCCTGGGCAGGGCTTAAACACATAGTGGTCAAAGAGTTTACTGGCTAGATTGCAAGGTTCAATTTGCTTCAGGAGAATTAAGACCAAAAGCAGCACTGTGAGCTTGCAGAGTTCTCCTGTCCCTGTTTGAGAGATTGCAAAAAGAAAGCTCTGGTGAGCGTAGTTGATTCGGTTTGTGATTTCTCTGGCAGAGCAGGAAAGAAAAATTATTCTTCCTGACACCTTAGTTTACCCACCAGATTAGCCTCTCTTTCTTTCTTTCTCCAATTATTGTATTCTTTTTCTTTTTTTTTTCCATGGGTTAATTTTTTTTTTCATTTTGTGTTCTTTTATAAATGTGCTTTGGCAGGAGTTGTGATTTTTTGGTTAGTAATCCACTTATTTTGTGGTTTAGAAAATATCTCAAATAACAACTTGGACACGTTGTTGACTGTCATTGTTGGCTGCTCGTGTGGCATGAGGAACATGCAAGGAAACACGTCCTTTCATGTTCAACCCCTACATCACAAACAAAGCAATGATCTGCTTCCTACCATGTATCTAACTGTATATAGCTTTAGGTTCGGAGAGGGGACTGCAAATGTCATATAAAAATGCAGGTATATAACGCTGACAGATAGATATATCCACAAATATATGTGTGTTATTATGTCTTTATCTCTCTATTTCTGCCTTTCTATACATGTAGATGCATATCTCTGTCTCCGCAGTCAAGCATAAAAAAGTGCACTTATTTTCAGCCGGAGGTACATTTGTTCCTATAAATATGTTTGCCTGTTGTCTGCATTTTCATATACTGCAGCTGCCACGTAGCTCAACTATTGGTTAGATATAAGCTCACTTTTTCTTTCCATTCTTTTCTGTAAACTTATGAACTGATGGGAGCATTTTTTTCATAACCCATAGATTAAGTCAATATGCCTTTGTCTCAGGGACGAGGGAAAAAAGCTGAACAAATAGCAGCTGTCTTTCAATAAAATGCATATGATGGCCGTAGGATGTTTGAGGATGTCAAATTTCATTGGAAATAACAAGTTTATTTGCATACGTTTATTAATGTTTGTGGTTACCAGAATAAAACTTGTGCTGAAGATGAAGGCTAAACTCTTTGAGAGCAGATGTATCATATAGTTGGAGTAAGCTTGTTGTATATATTTATGGTAGACTCCATAGGTCCCAGTCAAGATCTTGGCTCCCTTGAGCTAGGCACTGCATAAACAATTTGCGAGACTGACTCTTCTCCAAGGAGCCTAAATAGGCCAGGGAAATAGTATGACAGAGGAAGAATTATTAGTTCCTTTCCACAAATAGAAAAACAGGCAGAGGATGAGGAAGTGGCTTGCCAAAAATTGTGTAGAGCTAGGGTGACAACCTAGATTCCCCAAGTCCCAACCCAACGCTTTAAAACAGAAGATCAGAGGAAATGGGTGCATATACCTCTATAAAGTGTAAGTTTGGAATCTCAGATGGGTTTTCGGTCATCTCAGGTTATGGGCTTGGAGACCAACAAAATTTGAGTGGGGACAGAATGTGAGGGATGTAGAAGTAGTCAGGTTTTATCGGCCTGTTGGAAAAAAAAGAAGCCCAAATATTATTAATGGCAGCATCATTGTTGAACGCTGCCTGAATAAAGACCACAGAACTTTAACCACACTTTCGAACCGCTGTCTGCACAGGCCATTGCAAACTGTTCCACGGAAGGCACGCAGCCACCCGGCATTAGACCTGCTTCACTTCCTCTCTCGGTACTTATCCATCAAAGCTATCATTCATGTTAACAGGTAACAGGGGAGCCTCAAGCCTGAATTCGTTATGAAACCCTTGGAATTGAACCAGCCTGGACAACCAACCTTCTGTTCAGCTGCTTCGATGTACATTTTTATTAGGGAACCAGTCTGGACTTCCTACAAAGTGATTCATAGGTCGTCTTCCCTAAGCCTGCAGTGATCGTCACAATGGGTTCTTGCTTTTTAACCGCATTCACTTACGGACTGTCATTCGAAGGCTAATAAATCTGGCTCCAGTCACCAGACTCTGCGGTATACATTAGACAACTGGAGGGTCTAAACTGTTCAACCACAGTCTTGTTTGGAGGCTGTTTTGAATGATGATTTTCCATTATTACAGGCTTTACTAATTATTTAGTTTTATTGCAGTGATGCTAACAAGGCCCAGTACTGCAGTAGGACAACACTAGGCAAACACACAGTGAGGAGTCTGTGCCTGAATCATGGCTAAATACTGTAACACACAGTGAACTCTCACAAATGAATAGAGGGCAGGAATGTTTATAGGACATTTTAGATCCAGTCAGACCTCACTGTGGGTCCTCTAAGAGATCGTCAGCAGAGATGGCAAACTTTGCTTCATCAGATAAAACTCTTAAGATTCAGAAGGACAGCTTTCAATATGGTCTTAAAGAAAATCCTTAAGTTAGGTGAAGTTGAGTTAGCTGAATATTGTTCTTTCAGTTCTTCTCTATATGGACATCGGTTTTAATATCACCTTCTTACAGATTCTGTAAGCTTTTGGGCACACACAGGTCTTGTTAAGTTGTTGAATATTGGGAGTCTTGAGCATTAGTCCTTCCACTAATGGCCATTATTTTAAAACAGACATTGAGAGGGTGTTAAGCAGCGTTGTTGCTTGAAACCCCTCTACCGTGTTTCTTCCATTGCAATGCTTCTCAGGAGGTCAGGAAAGCACAGGAAAGTAAGAAGTGTCTGTAATAAAAAACTTCCTATGATTCCCTGAAATTAATAGCTCACTGATGCAGGTCACAGTAGTCCTTATGCCAAGAAGCTGAAATAAGATACTGGAAGTGTCAGAAGGATGTTCAGCAAATACTCATCAAACATAAAATTAAACAAAATAAGAAGTCCTAAGGACAATATTCAGAAAGATAACCAGGATCCTAACTTCTTGTGGGTGCTATGTACCTAACAACTTAAATCTCCTACATCCAATATTCACCCGACCACCCCTCAGAAGAGTCATTTTACTAATGCTGCTCAAGCTCCGTATTAATAACTAATTTTAGGCTCTGAAGTGAAATGCCTGTATTAGGAGTACAGTTACCTTTTTCTTCTCTGGCCAAGTGCAGTCTCTCGGTCACTCAACATTTCTCTCCTTATGCTTTTGATGAATTCTATTGGGCATCTTAAAATATGTATTGTTCTAAATGGTTTGGGTTAAATTCAGCACTGAGAAACTCTGAGGAATAGCACAACATCTGCGGGGATAAACTGGGTGAAGTCAAGTGAGCTATTGCATTGCAGAAAGGCATTCCAGGTTTCGTACAGAAGTTCAAACAAATATTGTGGTTGTCGTCATTTATTGTAGAGGGATGTTGGGGAACAGAGGGGAGAAGTAACTGGAAGTGACTAAAGAGCCAGAGCTTAGAACTTCTGACATGGAGCTTGACGACCAAACCACCATAATATCCTTTTTTTCCATGTAAATAACATCTGATGATGAAGGCGGTGGAATTTTACAGTGGTTTGTAAGCAAACTAGATTTTCAGGTTCAGTAACATTGCAGATCAGTAGTTGCTGTTTCAGTTCCCAGGTTAATTTTATGGAATATTTTGCATTGTGCCAGACTTTAATTAATTCCAAATGATTTCTGCTTTCTCTTACTTTTTTTTTTTCCCTCCTTTCGCATGTTACTGTCTTACAAAGGAACTAAACTCTCAATTTTCTCTAAGACCGGTAATTATATGCATAAGTGATCAGAAATCTCAACTATTTTTCTGCAAACCAATTACAGACATTTAGGATAAGGGTAATTCGCTTCCTTAAAAATAAGTTAAAAACTCATTTACATAAAAGTAAATGAAATAACATTGTTAAATACTAAAAAGAAATTTCGAGGCGCAATTCTAGAGGAGACAAAAACCTTCCTGGTTTTCCGCATGACATTTTCAGACCATGTTTTCTAATATATCTCAAGGAATTGTGACGTTTTTTCAAAGCAAACTGCTTCTGGTACATCAGGTTCTTAAACTAAATAGCTTGCTTGCAAACTGCCTTGGATGAAGCACTTTGTACTTTCAGGATATGTTCTTCGCATTCCTTTTTTACTAAGAACGCTTAGGGTAAAAATCAGCGTCATAGAGACACTTCCTACAATGCAAGGTTGAATTTTCAACACCTTTAGCTAGCCCTTACTGGTATCCGCTTAACCTAAGGTAGACAGTGCCATCTAAAACATCTGAGCATGTGAACCTGTTCTCTTTTGCACTGGACAGGTAGAACTAAAGTGAAGACGAGCACTTGCAGACAGGGAGATTTGCACCAGCATCTCTGCAAGTCCACTGAGAATAGCTAAGATGACTACAGATGATTTTTTCTTCCCTGCTGTGGAGGGCTAAAGAACGCTTACAACTTCCGCTTGTTGCGAGTTGGCCTGTGCAGGAAAAATTGTCTTCCATCTCCCCACTTCATCACAGCGTTAATCAACCAGCGCATTGTTCAGAGTCTCCCCCTTCACTGCCTCCTCGGCCCTGCAGCTTGTTTTAATCACACGTTAACATGCTCAGATTTATGAAGCTCCTGAACCACAGGGTCCCTAAGCAGAGTGTTGAAGAAGCTGCTGGGGCATTTCTCAGGGGCAAAACGCTCAGCCTGCCCTTGTGTCAAGAGCATCAGCAAGCACACCAGGTCAGTCCTCTCATCCCATAGTGGCTGCTTTGGGGCTTGATTGTTAGGATATATCTGCAGGAGGAGCCCAAGGGCTCTGCCAGGCTGCTGAGAAGTCACGGGCTGCAGGATGTCTCATATTCTGGGTTTCTGGGATCACAGACCTACAAACAAGGGGGTCAAGGAGTTTTGCTGAAGGTTGTGCCACAGGGTTTCTGGGCTGCCTGTGCTCTCCTCTCCATTTGCATTCCCGTCTTTATCACGCCAGTGATTTCCTTTGCTTGCCTCATTTGTAATAATGATAACATTGTAAAAGCCTGCCCTTTCAAAGAGCAGGAGCACTTTGAGTCACAGACCTGCTCTGTGAATCAGAGCCCTTTTCTTCCCTTCCAATGCTGTCTTCTTCCCATCCTGCCTCCCTGTTCAGGAGCCCTGCCAGGTCCCCAATGACAGCGTGAAGTCTTTCTTTAAAACAAGACTCTAAAGCGACAAAGAACAGAAAAAAAAAATAAAAAAATCAGCAAGCAAAGGCTAGAAAAGCAAAGCATCGCCGCCTTTTTGTGCGCATCCTCCCCCCTTTCCCCCTGGGAGGCAGGAGTGGAATAACCAAAGTAAATGCATGAGACTTTAATTTGAACAAGTTGCTGGCATGGCTTGGGGCCAGCGCGTCCCCCCCCTGCGCCGGCTCCCAGGCCCCCAGGAAAAGAGCAGGGCGGGGGTGGGGGCTGAGTCAACAGCTCAGATGCACTTTCTCAGCAGTCAGCTGGGGAGCCCGCTCGGGTTAGTCTATTTGAGTGGGACTTGTGTCTCTTCGTATCGATCTGTTTTGGATACCAGGCACCAGTGTTTTCACATCCCGTCTTTGAACCGGGAGGCATGAGGGGGAAAAGGGGCTGAGGTGAAGGAGAGTGCAGAGCACGGCGCGGATGTCTCGGAGAGGGATCAAAACTGAATAGAGCCAGAAAAGGAGGAGGAAAGAGGAGGTGAAACTGCAAGGTGCAGGGCTGCAAGGCTTGGTGGCTCGGGCAGGTAGCAGTGGCTGGGAGCTGGGGACCATCCGGCTGCGTGCACCAAGGAGGGGCAGGCTTTTCCGTAGAGATTGAGCAAGAAGGAGAAGAGGACAAAGGATAAGTGGATGATGCAGCAAGGGACCAGTGGGGTGACGCACTGGTGGGGACAAAAGACAAAGCATCGCTGTATGCAGATGGAGGGATGGGCAAAGGACACAATCGTCAGGCCCGGAGTTGTTATAAACATCCTGCCGAGAAAGAATCCTGCTTTTTTCAAATCTCTTGGTCTGAAACTGTTCCAGCTAACCTCTCTCCAAATAACAAATACGGTAATGGATGTTTACCCCTACTTCCCCCCATACACACACACGTTGTCAATCATTATTTTGGCTAAACAGTTTTATGACTATTCCCCCTTCCCCAAAGTCATGTTTATTATTACAACTAAACACTGACTTTTCTAATAGCCTTTTTATACATCCTTTTAAATGTCTTCTCTAATAATCCAAAGAAACTTCTCATAAACTCCCCCTTAGCGGGAAAGGGGCAAGATTGCTTGGGCAGATTAACCAGGCACATTTTCACTGCTCTATGTATTTTACAGCATGTGGTCTCTAACAGCTAATGCAGGACTGAAAAGCCACGAGCAGGATTTTCACTAGATATTAAGCTCCTGAGCTTGGTTACTATCAACATTTATGTGTTTATTTATTTATTTGGACTGAAATAGCACCTTGCTTTTTTATTATTTTTTATTTTTTACTATTTCCGTACAACTTTCCAACAATGAAAAGTGTTTGCTTATAAATCCATGGGTAAGAGATCTGAACATCTAGCGCTTCAAAGCACGACCATGTAGTCTTCTTTCACGTCACACTGAACAGTAAGTCACAGAAGTTTAGCCAATGACTTCAAACTCAGTCACGACTGTTTGCAGTTTTCAGTAGGACTAATTATCCTTGCGTTTCCTACCTCAAGTAACATTAAATAGACATTTCTGGAGGGAGAAATGCGTCCTGAAAGATTCAGCCACACAATATGGATGAAAATCTGGTTTTCAATAAGAACGCAAGAACAGAGGGAATTCAGCAAGCCTGGTTGTAGTCCACTCAAAGCATCTTGTAGTTTAGTGGCAATCTCTCTCTAAAAGAACCTGCTTCTCCCTTGTTTCATACCACATGGAGCCATTTGTACTCATAAAAACTGCTGCCTCCGTTTGAGTAGAAACTGCCCATGTTCTGTGTTCATAAGCCTTCACAGTGTGTTTCCTGCCAGAGGTTAATAACAAGGCACTAACCTACATGCTCAAAAATTGCAATTACCCTGTAAGGTAGAAGAAATCAGAATTCTTCATCATGGGCAGCTTTGCTCCACAGCGAGAACTAAAGGTTCAATTAAGTTTGTGGTCATAGAGATGCCATCAGTCTCTAATCACATCCTGTTTTGACGCTAAATGTGTTTTGTTTTCCAGTTCTGGGAGCTGTGCACTCAAATCCCTTAGATTAAGCATGTTGTTTGTTCATTTATCCTTTGAATATTTGTATAGAAGATTTCCTTTTGACGAAAAAATAGTAATAGTAATGATGGTACCTGCATCTTAGATACTGCTTCCTACATGTAGAGTTGTAATTGTTTGATAATTCAGTTAAAGTGACTTTAAACAGGTCACTGCTATAGACTTTTGTTCCCCAGGGCCACAGTGCACAAATTAATGTGCAGGCTTATGCTGCAGCAAGAGTAGCTCAGGTTAACTATTTGGAAAAACATCTTAGCAATAAAGAAACAAAGTTTTTGAAAGAGCTTAAACTTCACAACCGTTTACAAAGAATTTATTGCTTTTCAAGTGCAATTTCCAGATAAAGCAGTCTTATGAACAGGCCTAACAAACTGCTTTTGGAAATGACATGGGCAAAACAGCTCCTGTCTTGGAAGAGGGTAGTGGACAGTGACCTAGAGTTCACTTCTGACTCTGCTTCTATGAATATCCCCACTTTATGCATGGGAAATGAAGACAGCGGTGAAAGGCCATATCCAACGTCATGAAGCAAAACTGCAAGTAGAACTTAGGTCTGTTCTCTGTGGGGGCAAGCTAAAAAGTAAGAAATAATAAAAAATAAAAATAAAAAAAAGGATAGAAAAGTAAATAATGTGTTCATTATAGGCTTTTTCTGCCTCTAAGTTTGAGACTTTCCTTCATTGCTTCAGCATTTGAAAGAAACTTTTACCTGCTGTTCAGGAGTAGACCAGTTTATCCAGACCAACTTATCTTCTAGCTTAGCTCCTCAAAAGCTCCTTGTATGGACCAGAGTACCCATGTGTGGCCAGAGGGATGCCTGTTTCTGGGCCACTTCACCTGCAGTTGCTCGACAGATAGTGTGTAGCATTTGTGCAGTACCAAGTCACCCCAGCTCTAGGCGATTTTCAAAGTCACAGCAGAAAGGAGCTGCCTGAAGATGAATGGTTTGGCCCATACAATTCTTCCCAAGCCAATAACATTTATTTGATTCTTTCTGAATTTGTTGACATTTTTGAAAAGTAATTAAAAATGCAGAAAGTATACACTGAGCAATTAAGAATTAGAAAGGAATATTGGTCATTAAAATAGTGGTGACAACCATTCATTTTGAAATGATTGCAGCCCAAGATTGAAAGCAATTGCAATAGGAAAGCAAATTTTATTCAAGAACACTGTTCTTATTTTGAGGTTACAGCCACTGTCCTCCTCTAATTTTAACATTGTTTAGTATTCAAGAACTTGAAATGGATAGTGTTGGTTTTGAACTGGGTTTCAGCCATTAAAATACGGGGCGTATTGGTGAGATTCTCAGCTCAGATGATAAGTTAGAGACTGTTTCTTCTTATGTTACCTTCCTTATGTAGCCAAGCCTGGCATTAGTGTGCAGTTTATCAAGAATTTATTGTTGATATCAACCAAATCTCCTTCCCACTGAACCCAGGATTCTCTTGAATTTGGAGGGAAGAGCAAGAGTATATTGCATGTAATTAGCTTGTGGATGAAATTCTTACCGAGATAAGCCTGAATCCAACCCTGGATCTGTACACCTCTAAATGTAGGGGGGAAAGTAAAAAGAGAGGCCCAGGCTGGTCTCCCACGCTGGATCTGGTTTCCCATCTAAAAAATGTAAGCACCCATTTAATGTGCTAAATCAGAAAAGTCAAGGCTTCGGGAATGGTAGAAAATTCTTTATAAACTTTCTTCTCTTATTTTCTTACAGAAACTCGAGTTTTCAAACTAAATTGAAAACACTCACAAAAAAACATTTGCCCTAATTTTTCATGTTTCCACCAGAAAGCAGCAAATCCAGTTTTATCTGCAAACAAGTAGTCTCAGCTTTTTGTCAAAAAATAGTAATCAGAATTGAAGTATAATCATTTTTTTATGCAAAGTCATAACTTTCCACGGGAAAACCTCCAAATTCCATTTAAGGGCATGTCTGCATTCTAGACAAATAACACAGATACACAGAAAAGCTTTAAACTAGCTCACTCCAGTACCAGTAAGAGCTTAGTACTGTCAATATCAACTCAGCATAGACTACTTTACCCAGTTCTCCGACTGGAATCAGCTGCATGCACAAGCTCCTATTAATGCCATGTTGGATTGTGGCTCTGAGCCTTTTTTTCCTTTGCCTTTGGCCAGTATCTTTGGAAAAACATTAATGAGCTCAGCAATAAAAATGTAGGTCCCATTCTATCTTCAGTACCAGATGATTGGGGTGAACACAGCCAGTGAAGAAAACTTACGGTCGTCACTGTTGGGGAGCTTTATTCTGCACCTGGTCTCTTCTCTGCAGCTTCAGTATGGGGAAATCCGTAGAAGAAATGAACCACCAGTTTCATTTGCTTTGTAACAGGGAGCAGCCAGGGTCCCCTGTTTTGGGGACTCTGAACCTGAGTGATTTGTAGGGCATCAGGCGGGAAGTGTGTGAGGAAAGCTGAGCACAGGGCCCAGATCTCTGCCACCTCCCGTCACCTAACAACAAAGTGATATTTTTCTCTGTGCAGGAAATTGGATCTCAGTCTTTAGAGGCAAGACAGTCTAGAGAGCAATTGCCTCTCTCCTGGCCAGGCATATGCCAGTAAGTGTTGGCATTAGGCACAAAGAGAAAAGGACAAGAGATTTTCCTATTGACCTTTGCAAACTTGAAAAAGGCTCCCATTGGTAATGCTAAAGGCAACATACATTATTGTTCAAAAGAGAAGTGCCTCTAGCAAGTTCCTGATGGATAATAGTGATGTTTACTTAAGGAAACTGGGTAATCACAAAGGTTATTTTTTATTGGGTGCCATCCTTTTTAGCATCCTCGTACACAGCCGACGTCAATGTGTGTCATTAACAATGACTTGTAAAAGGATACAGCAGTTGCTAAGGAAACCTCTGTTGCACAGGAGCTAAACAAATAACAGCAAATTAAGCAGGGAGCAGAGGCCAAGAAGGGCCTGATTCTGCAAATCTTTACCCATGCAAACAGTCTTAGGCTGCAAAAACTAGTCTTGGGAGTTTGCTAGGAGATGTTCAACCACTCACTTGAGAAAAAGGTTGGAGATACAGGTTGCTCGTCAGAGACTCCTCAAACTTTTGTACGTTCCCTAAAGCAGATCAAAGGCAGCATACAGTAGAAATAGCACATAGCTATTTCTGGCCTCTGAATATAATCAATTGTCATTTGAAAGCATCCGTGTAATCTTTGTTGTGATATTAATTTCACTGAGAGATGCTAACAGGAAACACTGATGTACATGGCCTTCAATCATCCATTAATCTTCAGGAAGTGTATGGCAGATGGGACACCTTTAAGCGTTAATGGGACGTGTCCTCAGGACAAACCCAGGTATCCCTGTGTGCTTCAGAGGGATTTTCGGGGAAGGTCTGTCTTGGTTGTAGGGATTGCAGCTTTGACTTAAGGGCTGGATGGCATAAACCAATAGGACCTGTATTTGTAAAGACCCTAAAACAGCAGAGCAGCTTTACAGGAGTTCTGCAGAGATGCTCTGAATTCCTTCTGCCTGTGAAAGGAGAGACAAGAATATTAGTCCAGCAACAACTTTCCTCCATGAAAATCCTGTTGGTTTTTTTTTTTTCTGTTTTTTTTTTTTTCAGGTGACAGGTAGTTTTCTCTTCACGGTGATTAGACGAGATGACCACAGGAAGACGCAACCACCATGACGCAGCCACTTAATAGCTCCTCGTGCAGAAGGTTCTGCAGCACCTCCAGGTCATTCATCACACACCACATAAAAACGAGGTTTGGAACAAAAAGCGTTAAGTTATAACATGAAGGCTGTGGAAACAAGTAGGTTGGATAGGATGGTGTAGCCCTGCAATGGCAGATATTTGTTACCTGCATCCAGGTAAAAAAAACAGGGTCTTATATCTTCTGGAATTTAACACCAAAAGGAGCATTTCTCTGCAGAAAGTACAAAGCATCTGACAGGGAGGAATAGTCTCATTCCACTCAAGGGAGTTAAAGCAGTTTATTGAAGTTGTGATTTTAAACTAGTGTAGTTGAAGGGTTGCAAATTGCTGAGTAAATGTTGATTCTTCAACTTCAATCAGATTTGTTTCAGTTCAGTTCAAGCCAGGAAGGAGAATATTTAGCCTATGCTGGGCTAAGCCACTGCAACCAAAATAAAAGTGACCATTGTAAATTTGTAGCAGTGAAGTAAACCAATGTGAAAGTCTGTGAGTAGACAGCAAGATCTTTAAAGGACTCTCTTTTATACACATTTTCATTGAACCCAGGACAATGGGACCAGGATTACAGGGTGTTACCATGATACAAATGAGACACAGTATTAAGAAAAACAAGTGTTACCATAGAAACAGCTGATAAATGGGCACATGCAAAAAATTTGCCCTTAATTTGCGTGTTTAAATGGGAGGGGAACTATTTTGATCCTGCTTAATTGCAGCTGATCTTATTTAATTGCACTTTTTTTTCTACCAAGTCCAACATAGTGGCACAGCAGCAGGATAAAACTTCAGTGGCCTATATTCTTACCTCCTGCCACCAGGAAACTGAGGCAAGGACAACTGTGCTAGCTCCCACCAGCAATATGGATTTATCCTTGCCTCAGTTTCACCCATCCAGAAACATAAAGCAGGCAAGTGAAAATTAAAAAAAGGCCTGAGGGAAAAATCATCAGTTGCCCACTTCCTTTGCTTGAGTGGGAATAGGATCGGGTCCTACGTTGCAGAGAAGGGGGGTCGTCTTTTCCTGTTTGTCCTTTGCAAGGTGCTAATGCTGATTTTAAGGTCACGGGAGAAAGAGCTCTGCATTTAGCAAAGCGGAAAAACAGCAGCTAAGTGTGGAGAATCGGAAACCTGATTTGAATAAGAGTAACCAGATTGTAGGAACTTTAAATAGAATGGCAACTAATGTAATTAAAATGAAAAGGTTCAAAGCACATTAAAGGGCATTAATATGCAATAAGGAAATTCTTAACTTGCTATATCTTCAAATACACAGTCCTGAAGGTGAAAGGAGCAGTGCCCATAAAAGCTGTTCTTTCGGGGAGGGCATCGGGTTCAGTGCATGAGAAAGGTTCAGTTGCAAAAGCCTTCCGTGGAAAGTTTGGTTATTGCAGGATGTTTAGTGTGATAGAGCCTTGATAACAAGTGCTAGGCACACTAACGCCATGGCACAGATTTACGTGTGAGCTGAACAAACCTTTATCTTACAGTGTGATGCTCAGTCCTTCATTCTTTCTAGGTCTGCCAAGGCAGATAAATGTGTATAGACAGAACAGAGAAAGGGCCAGACTGGTTCAGTAGCCCCATTGCCCTCATGAGCTGTCTCCTGTAATGGCTGGTACCAGTTGCTTCAAAAGAAAGCGTGTTCTGCAGTGAACAGCTCTGAAACAACCAGCCTTCAGGGAATTTCCTTCCCAGACTCCCTTGTTAGATGTTAGCTTAAGTCCTTATACCAGATTATGGCCCTAAATATAGCTTCATTTCAGAAGCAGATTGTTTTATTTTAGCAGTAGAAATGGATGACATTTTTTTGGACTGTGAAACAGCATTAATAGCATCACTATTCTAACATTTTTCAAAGCTTCAGAAAACTAAATGAAAAATTCCCATTACATATTATCCTTTCTACATTGAAAGGATTAAAACCAGCTAGTCAACACAAGCCCTGCACGTCCTAATTAACTCCTTTTCTTGTAGCTTTAAATGATTCATTTAAGCTCCCTGCATAAATACACATTTCACTTAATGGAACTGGAATTTTGCCATGGATACCACTCAAAGCAGGATTACACCTCTGTGCATCGGAGTAGCCGGGCAAATATAAACTCCTGCAACTCCACAAAGATAGCAACAAATGCTTGGAAGAGTAACAGAAAACAAGAACTGATAGATGGCAAATGCTCCTTGTTGGGACCGAAATATTTTTGTCTGGAGGTGTCACAGTCACCACTGGGTGGGGAGGCAGACCACACGCACTCACTCGTACCTACACACAGCCTTTGAATATTCTCACAGGAACTATTCCCAAGCATATGCTGAACAGATTAGGTTTTACACAGTGTGTCCCACCTACAGTAACTGCCATATGCCAGATCTCCCAAATTAAGGACTTATATTTCTTTTGCACGATGACAACGCAACTTGTTCTCCTGCAGGAATCCTCAAATTCCTGC
Organism: Anser cygnoides; assembly: GCF_040182565.1. Classification (NCBI taxonomy): domain Eukaryota; kingdom Metazoa; phylum Chordata; class Aves; order Anseriformes; family Anatidae; genus Anser; species Anser cygnoides. Next base: position 2,642,359 of record NC_089898.1, on the reverse strand, counting down.
TCAGGCTGTTGCCTAAGAAAGCTGCTAGACATTTTTTTGGACCTTGCATTTGTCAAGAGCTGCTAGGACATGCTGTTTTCCCAGTGCTGGTGTTTTAACTCAGACATGCTGTGTGCTAACTAGCTGTTTTAACTATGGGGACAGAGTTCTCCTCCTTGAACCTTAAAGGAGTGCAGCTAACTGTATACCTCTTAAGTATTTTTGTATGCAATCTGATTTTTTGCCTTTTGAAAGGGAATCTTAAAAAACAAACAACAACAAAAAACAGTTTCTAGTCCCAGTGGGAGTTTTTTCTTATTGAGATAAATACATAGACATGACAACAGAACATGTATACCCATTGTAGCTACCTTCTAGGTATTGATGTTGTTACAGCATAAAAGAACTCCAGTTGTAATCCCACATAATGGAAAATGATCCTCCCAGGGATAATACTTAGGCAGGGACCATAAGAGTCCATCCACAGCTTCTTAAAAATAATAGCCTTGTGGTTGAAACCTCTGCTCTGGGATATGCAGTCTCTATTGGACAGCAGTTTTCTCCAGAAATGACAGCGTTTCCCAGACTAGAAAATATCTTCTTGCTACAGCGGGGAAATTTCTTCTTCCTCTTCCCCTTGGTTTTGGTTCCTTTACTGGGACTCTCACTAAATCTGAATCAGGCAGGAAAGAGAGAGAGAGGCTGTGATCAGTGAGAGGGAAAAGGGGCCCGGGCACAGTGCTGCAGTGTGTGCCACGAGTAGAAGAAGGAGGGATGTGTCTCAGCATTAATAAATGACAATGAATCAGCAGTGATGGGCGAGATCTTTGGCTGATGTACATCCATGGAGCTAAGTCAGCGAGTGGACCCAAAGGCGTGATTCCACATACACTGCTATTTTTGTTATATCTGCATCCGGTCCTCTGCACAATTTTTAGCGGTAAAACTGATTTTCTACTTCTCTCAATTTGCCTGCTAAAGCTCCTATTTTATTATGTAATTTCATTGTCTTGAAGCAAGAGATGAATCCCAACGATTTTCATTCTCCTCCAGCTGCTATTTGCTATTCTGTAAAGGAAAGCCAAAACCCAAACACAACCCAGATGCTAAAGTGAATTCTAGAGACTCTGATAGGATTCAATATTATAGTTTTTAGCTGAGAAACCAGAATATTCTGAATCCAGTGATGGAAAAGTAACTAAAACCATTTCCAAAGGGAGGCACAATAACACTAAAAGAGTGGATAACTAGGAAGTTTTTATAATTGCATCAATTACAGAGATGACCACAGTCCATTTTGCATTTGAAATGAAGTGAAATAGATGTTCTGGGCACAAATATCATCACATACTCACTAATTACTTGATGTGAAAGAAAACTTTGGCCCTGATGGCTTTACGGAAGTCTGTTTGGGAGTAGTTGGGGTATTTGTCCTGCTGAACAGGAATCTAAGTGTACCTTTCATAGCCTAATGTGTAAAGATATAACATTGACTGGCCTGAGGATGAAGGCTTTTCAGTGTCATATAAAGGAATGACCTGGATTTTAGTGAAACTGCTGAGATTTCAAAGGGAATATATTTGCTAATAATCAAAAGCCCAGACCATAAGTAGGAATCTTATGCAACAAAATAATTAAACCGAATTCCTCTGGGTCCCTGTGTGCCTTATGTCCCACCAGGCAGGAGCTTCCATTTTAATGAGCTGTATTTGTCGGCCAGGGGCTCCTGGTGTGTAATGCCATGGGAGTCAACGGGTCACTGTTGCTCATGCCAGCCGAGAGCGTGTCCCTTCTCGGTGACACCGGAGGGTGAAGTACCCAGGCCGGAACAGAGAGCAAGGCAGAAAATGTCAGTGGGAGAGAAAAGGTGGCAGAAAATGTCAGTGGAAGAGAAAAAGCTGCAATATTAAGTCTTAATTTTAACACAGAAATTTTACGTCGTTCAGCTTACGGGGACTCTGTGTAGAAACCTCGGTGGGAATACAGTACTTTGACAATTGCAGGGTACTGCTCGTCAGGTGGAAAATAGGTTCATCGGCCTCATGTTTTTAAGTCTCATACAACTGTGCCTTGAATTAGCCCACTCCCTTCCAATGACCTTTCTTGCAGCATATTTTGGATATTAAGAAGAGCTGGATCTGGGGCAGAGCAGTTCATCCCTCAAGCCAGGAAGCTGAGATGCAGCCAACTCAGAGGAACTTTTTTTTTTTTTTAACTTTTTTTTTTTTTTCGGACTGTGTACGTTGCCAAAAGATTAGAAATGACAATCATCAACACGAACGAGAGCCAGGGTAGGACAGGGCTGCCTGCAATAACAGAGGGAGCCACTCTGACAGTGCTGGAAATGCTCCTTCAGGGTTCACGGAGGCCAAGGGGTTCTCAACCCTTTTCGTAGGGTGGATGATGTTTTAGTGCTGAGATTCTCTGGTGAGAACATGATCCCACGGACCCCACCTCTCCTTCCATTGGAAAGAGAGGCAGCTTCAGCAGTTGCTTACGTGGGAAGTGACGGTAATGGGAGAGAATTGAATGTAGCTTTAGCTGCCTTTAAATGATTTAACAGCTGGATGTAAGGAGATGTGACTGCCACTAAAGTTGTTCCATTGGTTTCAGGAGCTGGACTGGCTTCCAAGCAAGTAAGCCAATTTAAGGGCTTATATATGGTGTCTGTGGGAATCCCAGGCCTGAGCACCAATTTGGGACAGTTAGCTTCTTAAGGCCCCAGTGAGAAAGGGAGGTGCAGCCAGCCCCACCATGCCCCCAGGAAAGTGAGGGCATGATTTGAAGCATCAATGATATTGGCTTTGTCATCTTCACAGTTTGATTTCACGTGAACTGCTGGGGAGACAGTCCAGCAGAAATACTATTTCAAGCTTTCTCTAGCACTACAGGCCACAGGGAAACAAGGTGGTACTCCAGAAAACCTTTTGCTTGAACCACGACCCTTTCTATATTAGCTTGTAAGTCCCAAACTGCACAAAACCCTCCTTGTTAATATGCATTTTACGTAGGTAGAGCTTTCAACCAAAGGTCTGAGAAAAATTGGGTGCTGATCCAAAAAAAAAAAAAAAATGCTGGGTGTTCCTTGGGGCAAGAAGTTCTGGAACAACTAATAGTTAATAAGTTCAGTAGAAACGCTTCTGGAACAAGTGTACAAAGAGCACAGGGCAGAGGGAAGAAAGCATGCAACTGAAGTTTTCATAGAAATTTTTTCTTCAGAAAAATATCTTTGCATTTCTTGCATTTCTCTTTTATAAATTCCAGCTCCGTCCATTCCTTCCGGTATGGGTAATCACAGAGCTTTGTGTTATGCTTAAGAGTTCAGAAATCTTTGTCCTTGTCTAAACTTTGCACTACAGGCCTTGTTTATGAGCTGTCTGGAGAGGATCTGAGACTCAATGGAGCATTGTTCAATAAATAATAAAAGCCAGACACAAGTAGGTTTCTTTTATATGAAGCTTTTCCCATAGGAGATACTATATAAAAAGAATCTGGTGTATAAGAACATGGATTCTTCCTCTACAGAATATAATTTAAACTCATCAAATTAACTAGCACTTTGACATTGTGTCACTTGAAGCAATTTGTAACATCACATATGAAACATAAAGGCACTTTTTAAGACAGGACCTTGTTGTGATTTAGATTCTTTTATTATCATGCCAGAGGAAGCTGTAATTCATTTCTGTCCCTGTGATATATAAGTGGCACTTTGCTTCATGTTTAATAACAAAAGAATTAAACAGGCCTCCCTGGCCCACCTCACTTGTGCTGAAGAATCAGTTTTGTCTTACGTCCATTCATCTCCTCTCAGTTTATGATAAGTATTGCATGCTAGAGCAAGATAAAAAATACCTGTGCTGTGGTCAGAGTTAATGTAGCAGCTGTTCAGATTTTATTTGCACTTGTTCAAGGCCCAGATTTGATAGTCCTGATAATTACTCCGTTTCCTTCTGGTCAGTAACACTTAGTTTCATCTTCACTGCAAACACAGTTGTTGAAACCAGATACACGATAAAGGCATTTCATGATACAGGGAGTCAAGCCTCTAATCTTTCTGAAATCCTGTTACTAAGCAGTGCAAGTGGTGACAAACCCATTTGCTCTTCTTGTTCCAGGCAATTCCTGATTTTTGAATAAAATCTGTATCTTCCTGAATCAAAGTAGAAAATTGCAGCCTATACTCTTGCATTATGGCTTTTTCTACATTTCTGTGACCCGTCTGCTTATTGCACGTATCCATCAGCCTCAACCTTTTCATTAGTTCATCTGTTTGGAAGACATAGTGATCAGGTACGAAAAAAGGCTTAAGATAACATGTCATCATCTCTTGGAATATGAGATAAGTGATATTAGTAGTGAAATGTTCCATAAATCATCTTTATCTGCACAGCTGGATGGGATTTAAAGGAACATGGTCAAAAAGACAGGAACGTGTCTTTACCTTTGCATTACTCAAAATGCCTAAGGGGAGACTGCAGCTTGATCTAACACAGCTTTCATCGCATTTCCTTGCAGAGCTTGTCCTGTTAGAAATGCTCTTACAGCCCTACAGTATCACTTCTCATTTTGAACAAAGATATGCCATTGGACTTCTTTGTCTGCCAAGACTCCCTGGTTTTGTCCAAATTTTAGTGGCAATAGACAGCTCAGGAGCAGGTTTCTGCACACCAAGCCCAGTAACTCACATGTTCTCTGTCATCACAGGCAGTTCATCTTCCTGTAACTCATCTCTGCATCCTTTTTATTCTTAGGAGGAGCTAAAGTGAGAAAATCTGCAGGAGACCACGATACAACCTCACTCACTCCAACTGCGCGTAACCACAAGAAGAATTTGGGGAGCAGTGCAAAGGTGTCGCTGAGGCTGTTCCACCCAGGCAGAGCTGCTGAGACACCCCAGAGCCAGATCGGGAGGTGAGCAACAGGTAAGCAATGAGGACAGGGAGCAAATTTGACCTCAGTCTGGTCTTGGAGGAAATTCCAGGCAGCAGGGTGTTCATAGCCTTAGTCTGGGTGATGTGAGGATAGATACGGCTAAAGGCTGGCGTGTCGGATGCCAGGTACTATGGCCTGTGTAAATCCATGTGATGGATAAATCCCACCTGGAGCTTTAGGTTGTTATTTTCATTAAAACAACCTCTTTCAAGGATGTGCCGGATTCTTAAAGTTAAGATGGCAAACATAATAAAATAGCTGGTTAAAAGACGCACTGTATCCCAAAGGCCAGTGAAAACAGGGGAATGATTCCTCTTCATTTCAATGAGGTTTGGATCTGGCCATTGCCTGGCCTGTGGCTGGGAGAGAAGTGGAGAGTAAACACAAATGAGAAGTGGGCAACCAGGTATGTAACTTCTGGTTGTGATTTACCAGTGAATAAGCCCTCTGTTTGGCTGGGGCGTTGAGTAGCCGCATCCACATGTCCACTCTTGTTTAGACCATTCTCACAGGAAGGCAACTGCATATTTGTGGCAAGCTTAAGTTGGGAAAACTTCAGTCGAACCAGTAAGGATCTGTTCTGTTCTACCACCATCACCACCAAAAGCTATCTGGTATTTTAAGGAGCTTGCACTGCAGATTTCCATATCTCCAGAATAAAATTGCATCTTTGCAGGGAGAGGAGGAAAAAGGAGTCTCAAACCAAAACATTTGGGAAACCACAAAAAGGAGGCTCTGTGGCTAATATCTATCTTCTCAGCCCAAGCTGGATACGCTGGAGTAGCAAGTCTTACTCAAAGTGGAGAAATTAGAAACAGCCTGTCCTGACAGCTTCCCCACAAGATCTGCCAAGGGCAAAGAACGGCCCCCATTTCCAGCTCTGCACCAAGAGGGACAGGGCTGACTGGCGTGGTGCTGAGCACGTGAGCACCAGGATGAATCAAAGGCATGAAACAAGCTGCCAGTTAGGGCTTCAAAGTCCTTTAAGAAGAAGCCAGGACAGATACACATCACACCTCTGGTCTAAGGCAGAGTGCTTGAATGGCTGAGGCCATAACCACAATGGGCTTTGAATTGAGCTTCCAGAAGGATTTACAGTAATGTAGCTCCAACAATTTCAGCATTGTGTCTTCCTAAATGAGTAGAAAATCAGGCCTAATAATGGAAACTTTTCTAAGCAACCTGATACTCCAGAGCCTCCTAAACACAGAAGTAGAGGGATAATAATGGTAATAAAATAAGAGCCATCCTAAAGGCATGATCCAAACCATTACCAGTCTCATCCAGTCCCTTCTGCCTGCCGTTCACCCCAAATGACTGTAATTTCTTTTAAAAGGGGAATGTACCTAGAAAGTACCTTTTTTCTGGTGGTCATATGCAACATTTGTAAGGGAGCCTCCATCAGAGGAGGGCACCAGCTGAGACGGGCGAAATTTGAGGGCTCTCAGTAAAATAGATAACGCCTACAGTGCATGAGAAAAGGCTCTTCATAGCAATAGAAGACAGCTCCAAGAAGCACTTCTATGTCTCTCTGCCTCATGCAGGATTGTAAGTTTAACTGATCCATCTTTATTAAGTATTTTGAGAGCCTCGTAGTTGCACAGCTGCACCATATTTACATTCTTATTAAGGAAAGCAGACTCAGTAAAGGAAGAAAAGGGAGTCTTAAAGACAGCAGCAAAGCGAAAGGAAAGGAGACTCTTTGCAGAATGTTTTCTCAGGTGTGAGAAAGGGGAAGACTGTTTCTAGCCAAAGATATCAAAGGCAGGGAACCCCCTCCCCAGGCTGTTGGGCTGGTGGGGTTTGGTTAGGCTTGGCTCAGCAGCCGAGGAGTGACTCAGAGTGACGGGGAGCGATGTTTTTCATGTGTAATCGGAATGGGTAGGAGCCTTTGTTTGGGAACCTTTGCTACTCCCTGAGTGAGTTCATCCCAGTGAGGTCAGCAGATAAAACATGCTGGAGACAGGTGCAGAAACCTCCCTGAGTTTTTAACACAAGCGTTTTAAATGCTCTTTAGTACTGCTTGGATTAGTCTTGTCCGGTGCCTGTTCTGAGCATGGTTCCCTTAGCAAGAGGATGCCGAATGCAGTCAAATGACCTTGTGGTTATGGTGCTAACTAATCCAGGACCCTAAATAATCCAGTCCTTCCATCTTAGACCCTCCCCTGCAGAACGGCAACACCTGCAGTGTCCCTGGAGAAGTGACTGCCTGGGTGTCCGCCGTCCCCAGCCCTGAGCTGATTTCACAAAGCCTTCAGAAGTTACTGAAGAACTCAGAATACATAACAGTGCATTGCTCAATAGTTACGCCCCACAAATGTACATGGTTAGGAAGAGAATTTCTCGCCCACATGCAACAGAGCAAGGCTGTTTGGTTTGTGAAGGAGCTTGAATGGCACAGCTTCTCCCACAAGCGGGGTTAAAGAAATAGCGTGGCATGGGACACCTCCTCCTCATCCCTTAGTCCTTTGGGCTAAGAGACAGGGACTGAAGGCACTTGGAGGCAGATAAGGAATTTTTAAGTGGGGCTGTGAGTTGCAGCACTTTGAAGTTGCATGGGCTAATGAAGAGAACACTTTGTCCTGGAAAATGGGAAGTCGGGTGGGACCGCTGGCTCTGATGACCTGTTGTGTAGCACTGGCTAATTTGCCCATTGTCTCTCTTGGCTATTTAAATCTGAAGCTCTTGGGGGCACCATATGTATTTACACAATGGGGCCACGATTTCCATAGCACTCGTGCTAATTATCCAACACAAATAATTAATGGATGGAACAAGTTCTGGCTCCAGGGCTGAGCTTCTAACCACCTGCCCTGCTTATGACTTTAGGCCAACTTGATTGCCGCAGAGTGAACACAATGCTGTCAAGAAAGCCCAGCAAATGATCCAACTTTTTGCTAAATATAAAGGCTACATATCCAGTAATCCTAAACCACATCAGCCCTTTTCTTCACCTAGGCTGGCTGCATCCTCCCATAACTGCTAAAAGCAAATAGACTAATCAAAGCCCAGAACCTTAATGCTATTAACCACTGCTGGATATTACCATGTTGCAAGAACAAGAGCGGCAGTAGCAAGCTCTTGGATCCGTGCCATTGCTTTATTACTTATTACTTATTTTTATATAGCCTTTGGCATGGCAAGAAGTCCTTCTTTAATTATAAACAGGAATGAAGAAGCCACAAGAGGAAATCATACAGTATTGTAGCCGGATAACTGGTACTGCACTGATTACACAGGGGCTCTTATCAAAGCTGACACAGTGCTGGGGCTGTGCAGATATTGTGCTGGAAGCCACAGGCTGTGCGTGGGAGAGAGCCTCGAAGCGGACGTAAGAGCAGTGTAATTCTGCTGAATTGAATTCTCCATGGAGAACTTTTTTGTTTCCTTTTTCTCTCTCTCTCCTTCTCTCCCCCTGCATTAAGGAAATAGGAGAAAAGTAAAGACAAGTCCTGGGAGACGAAGAAATAAGATAAATGTGTAACCTTTTCACTTCTTCTTTCAACATGTCAGGGAGGGGGGGGGGGGCGGGGGGAGAGAAGAAACCTCAGTTTGACACAGATGAGCTCTGGATAAAGACAGTTGTTTGTGGAGCCATGAGAAAACTCTTGAATCCCGTTTAAGTCTCTCCCGAGAAGTGAATAACTACTGTTTGTTTATCTTGCCAAAGCCTGCTCAGTTCTCTGGAAGGGCAGTCAGCCCCACCTTCTCCGTAGGCTCTAGGATCCTACCCTGTAGTAGTTTCAGCTACTGTTACTCCACCTTGGGCTGTGCTGCTCTCCGTGCTCAGCCTCACCAACACCGGAGGCTGCTCCAAGCGCTCCCGCAGGTCTCGGGGCACATTTGTCTGCGACTCAACAAGGAATCGCCAAAGGACTGCTGGAGCAGAGGCCATAAATCCGCTTTTTTTAATAGTTTCTCCACCAGTAATATGCTTGGAGACCATGGAAAGTTGCCTTCTGCTGTTCTGGATGCTGTTCTCTCCATGGGTAGCTGCATCTCTGGGGAGAAGAAGAGCATAAGGCTCTGCCCATCCCTCTTCAGCCCTGATTTACTTGGAGCTTCTGCTGGGCACTGCGGTTGTTCAGGCTCTCTGTGCTGCCCATTAGGGACCGCACTGGCCTGGCAAAACCTCTGGCTGCCCCAAAATATGGGAAAATACAGATCTGTCTTCTCCCCTGCGTGTTCTCTTGCTGAGCAGAAGGCTAAGTTCAGCTGTTTGGCTGATAGGCCCCTTTCTGTCATTTCAGGCTACGAAGCACCTGTGAACTGAAAGTTAGAGGTTTGTGCCCATGCAGGCACAAGGCTTTAAGCCAGGCTGCCTCAAGTAACTGTTACTCACAATATGATCGATGATTTATGTTTTATTTTGTTTTGCTTGAGGTCGAAAATGAGCCCTGTCTCTGTTTGTACATTTAAATTCTTACAATGATCTTGCAGCGAACCCTGTGGATGCCTACAGAGGGCCAGAAGCCCCTTTAGTTTTGTGGGGTTCTGTATTAACAAAATGAAGCCTTTTGAGCTTCATTGTCTTGTTTTTTTCCCCTCACTTCCCACTCTTGATTATTTTTCCAGCCAACGCTCATTGAAGGCCCATAAATAATTGTGTCAGAGCTGCAGACATCTTCCAACCCTTTTAATTTTTTTCCAAAAGCCCCAGATACCATCTATGCTGATTGAAGCCAAGCACTGTGGAGGGTTGGTGAACTTGAAGCTTTCATTGCCTACAATCTATAAAGGAATAGAAAGCCAGAACATATTTTTATTGTGCCCAAAGGGGATTCAGATCAAGGGTTTGGATGAACTTCCTTGTCTTTCTTTGCTCCAAGTACTTCTTTCTTAAAACAAAGTAGATAATTTACTAGTGATTTGGGTGATAATGTGGAGCCAAATTCTTGGTGGTTTCCTTCACTTAGTTCCCTCTGCAGAGAACTATGTTCTGGTGACATTTCAGGGCTATGAAACAGAGTCACGGACAGATCCTGCTGGGAGCAGCCGCTCGCACTGCTGTACCTGGGGATTACATCTGCTCAGGAGGGCTCCCAGCCCGTCGGATTGAGCGTAAAGGCAGAGGAGGAGAAAATCCTCTTGAAATTGAATGTGATGACAGGTAAGGGATGAATCACCTGCTTAACAATGGGAGGATTTCAACAGTTTCGCTCTTTCTCCAAATCACTAAAAAGACAGTAGTTCTGTTATTTCCCCCCCTCATTCCTGCATCCTGTGTTTGGCATGGGGAGAAGGCAAGGGCAGGCTGAGAGTCTCTGAGACTCTGAGAAGAGTAAAAAGACCCAACTGGGCACAGAACGAGGATGAAATTCCATCACACATCGCTCGCTACACATCCAGTGCTGGCTTGGTGCTGGGATGATGCTATTGCCCTTCTAAAACCATTCAGAAGAATTTCATCCAGAGGTCAAAGCACAGCTTCCACTAGGAAGACTGGAGGCACATCACTGGCAGATCTCCTGTCAATCCCCTTTGAGGAATGTTCTGAGGGCAGGCCATGGCAGTGTCCATAAAGAAAACCAAGTCCAGGATCAGTGAAACGCCTCAATAGACCAGAGGAGTGCCCACGTGCATGTACCTAAATACTAAAGCAAGCATCATATAGGAAAACATACCCACAGTCGTCTTTACCAATACACCCTGTTCTTCCTCCATTTACACTACCCAGATTTGTTAGCCATGTAGCTATCATACTCCAACTTGTCTTCTACTCCCTGAGCAAAGTAACAATTAATAGTCTCACAAGATGCTGTGAAATGTAGATCTGTGAGGTTTAAAATTTCCCATTTTATTATTTTTATTGTTATTATTTTAATTAGAGAAATAAAAATCAAGCCTGAGTTGCATTTCCCTGTTTACCTGCCCTCAGGCCCTTTAAATTGGGATGGGAAAGGGAGAAATTGTGTTTCTGCTGGGGTATCTCTTTGCCAGCTGGTTCCTATGGGCTTATATTCCCTCTAAGTGGTAAGGTTTTTTCGTTGTTTCTTTTTGGTTGTTTTGTAATTTTCATTATTGCTCATCTTTTTATTCTAAAGAAAATGGTAGGCCATCAAAAGTAGCTGCTCAGAGTGGTTTTCGGTGATATGCGAAGCTCTGCCTGAGGTTTTCAGGTGCATGTGATTTGCTAGGTGATTGTGGCTTTGAGTGGTTTGATTCACACAAGGAAAGAGGTGGTTTCCAAAAAGAAAAACCAACTTGTTTATGGTCTTGGTTGGCTGTCCTGGCCCCAGGCTGCCCGTGGTGCTTCTGTTGGTTGCTGCCTTGTCTGAGGCCTGGTATAATTTAGCCCTGAGCTTAGGTGGGATCTCTAAGAACTGTTGTAACACATTTTTTTCCTCTTGAGCAGCTTCAACTAAGAATAGACAAGATGGACAGAGGAAAGGTAGGAAAAACAGGGGCACAAAAATTATATAAATTGCCCGACATTGTGCAGCACAGCTAGAAATAGGCCATGGGTCTCATAATGCCTCGCCGATTTGCTTGTGTCTTGCTCTGAAATACTGATTGTGAATTGTATGAATATTTATAGTCCTGTGGCTGCTGCGTAGTGTGGAGCTAGCCGTGACTTTTGCAGTGCGAATATTCTGGTGTATCATTTACAGGATATTTTTGTTTCCATGCAAACATTGGCTCAGTTTGGGAACAAATAAAATTCAATTTTCAGTTCAAATAAGTCCTTTATCCAAATTTAGTTAACCATAAATGTACAGTTAATGGGCTGGCTGGTCTTCAGATACTACATTTGCCAGAATAAGAGTGTGCCTGAGATTATGAAATATGTGTATCTTAATCACAGGGACATTGTAAGCCTGCTCATGAAGAGAAGACAGGTAATAATAACAGCCCGAGATGATAAAGGACTGTTTTAGTCATTAGAGGAGATGTCAGCTGTGTTATCAGCAGGGCAGGGAGCTCCAGGAATAGGTCATATCTGGAATTATTTATTTGAAGGGTCTGTAACTCAGCAAAATAAGGCAACAAAGCGGCAATCTTGCTTCTGTTCTCAGGCATGCCGTCACAGATACAGAACAGGAGCTTTCCAACCGAAGTCTCCCCTGCCACTTAAAAGCAAGCAATTATTCATCTCGGGACTAACCCTGATACCTTTTATCTGCCCCTTGAGAAAGGTGGGAGATCCACCAACACCCCATGGTGTTGGCCTCAGGGGCTTCCAATGCCCCTCTGATGCCTCTTCCCCAATGCCTTTGGCTGGCATTGGCAGGAAATCTTTATTTTCCTGGTTTCCCTGGTCTATGGGGAGATGGGCTTCATCTGTGCATGACATGGCCAAATCCAGCTGGTGGGGGGGTGAAAATTCACCTCTGAGCTCCCTTGGCACTGAACCAGAATGGCAGAGGCTCTATTTGATTTACTCTCCGCATTTTCAATTTTATTTTTTTTTTTGCTTCTTCAGGAGATTGCTGATAATGGACTAATTGTATTACTTGTATAAAAGGAACCTCTCAAGCCCCAACACAAGGAGCAGCGTGTCCTAACTGCTGCGCCACACGCAGGCCTAGGTGCTGCAGTGTGGAGCTGAAACGGGGCCAAATGGCCAAAATGGCAACGTGAAAAGGGACTCTCCCCTAACAGGTGGAAACTGAGGCAAATCATCTTCCAGGCCTGACCCTGCAAGCACGCACATGTGTGCTTAATTTTAAGCATGAGTGGTTCCTTAAAGTCTGTGATTTAAAGGATTACTCATGCTTAAAATTAAATACACATGTATGGATACAGGGAACTGGATCTTCAATCGCTCTGCGCCAGAACTGGCCGCTTCTATCTCGGAGGCAACAGCACCTCCTATGCTCATGTAGCTCGTCTTATTGTAAATACCAAAATAATCTTATCAGCAATGTCTAGGGGGTTGTACAGCACCTAGCACAAAGGACACCTGCAATTATTTGGGTCCCCTGCTATACTAGTACAGGAGAAGCTGAGCACTAACCCTGTGCTGATTCCATCCTTGTCATCTACCTGACTTCTGGCATCTTTTTTTTTTTCCTTTTTTTTTTTTTAATTATTTTTTTTAGGATCTGCTCCAGCCAAGGGGCAGAAACTTAGTCTCGCCATGTTTTATTCATCTGTCCTGAAAGAGCTTTACTTTAAAACCCTCCCATTCTGTCACTTATGTGCTTTTTGTATGAGGTAAGTCATTGAAGTCATTGCATTGGGTCTGCTTTGAGGCTGGGAATAATGATTCCGTGTGAGATTGGCAACAACTTTCTTCTACCAGTTAAGATGTGCTAGCAAGGAGGAGAACATTGGTGCTTGGCAGAAAATAGTACTCCTCTCAGCCCCCAATTATTAAAAATGGGTCTCAATTTGAAGCACGAGGGTTTTATGTTCCCTTTTAAACCCTTGCCTGGCTTAAAACTGCATATTCTTTATCTTTATTCATGTCTAAGCTCTTTTTAAAAATCCTCCTACGTGTCTTCAACAATATCTTGGAATAATGAGTCTAATTATGAAATATATTTTCTCTCAAAGCTTTTTAAAAAAAAAAAAAATCAAGAAAAGTTAAAAAGTTACAGCCCAACCCCACAGTACCTCTGCAGCAAGAGCTCCAAACTCTGCTCTGAGCTGGGTGGTGTGTGATCAGCATCGTCCCCTCAGCACCACCTGGGCCTTTACGGGAACCAGGGACAGAAAAACTTGAATAAAATCAGCCAGCCGCATTACCTGTGCTACAGGTGCAAAGCAGTGCGGGTTAACCACTCCTGGAGACGTGTGCTGAGATGACCACGACTTGTGTGGCAGGTGTGTGATCGCAGCAAATTAGCATATTGTAATTTTCCCAGCTTCTCAACTCAGGCAAAGGTGTAGGGTTTATCAGCAGGCACCGTATCACCAGCATGTCTTCCAAATTACAGTGTTCCAGCCTGCCTTATTGAAGCCGAGGAAAGGAGAGCCTGTTCTCCTTGCAGCTTTCTCCATCAGCTAGCCTCTACATCACTGAAAAAATGTACCTAGCTCTGAATTTGTGTTCCTCATCTTTACTGTAGACGTCAACATTTGGGGTGAGGAGAGACTCAGGACCTCCAATATTCCTGGAGGCTTTTCCCCTTTCTGCACTTCTAGGACCACAGACTGCTCTCCCCAAGCAAGGGGGAGAGGATCACATTAGTTTGGGGTAGAGAGGAGGGGACAGGAGAGGACCTGGAGCAGTTCAGAGGGGTCAGCGCTGGGAGCTGGACTCAGGCTGTTTGTTTTTTTCTTGGGAGAAAGTCAGGAGCTGCAACAGTGGATGGTGCTGGCTCCATCGCCCTGGACCACAGGTTGTGATTTCCACCCTGGGGACAGCAAATGCCATTTCTGCCTTTATCTATGGGTGAAATGATGCAGAACAAAACAGCAGCAGCTCAAGCTTAACGTCATCTCTCCCCACCTGACCCAGGCCCTCTGGTAGGGCACACACTTTTTTATTTGTAACGACCCTCTCAATTTCTTTCCAATCTACCTGCGTTGATGCAGTGATTGGAGTGGGTCCCAAAATTCATCTTTTCCCTCTGATTTGATTATAGAGATGAGGAGGGGCCGGAAAACCTCGCATAATCATCCTGTGCGAGGTCTGGAGCTTGAACTGAAGCTCTCAGCCTGCTCCCCCTGCTCCCTCACAGTGGGATGCTGTGAAGCCCAGCGATGCCGGTAGTGCCTAACAAGCAGAAAGCGGCCGTGCTGCAGGCAGCGTTGTGTGGCGAGGGTTTTATGTAACGTGGGAGAATAGGGGAACCCAGTGTCTGAGGAGGGAAAATTGCTTATTCCATAATGACTGTTCCGCTGCCTAGTACAGAGTGGAATAATTAGGGTTTCTTTTCTCTTTAATTAGAAAATGGCAAACATAGATTAATCAATTACAAATGCCTCTTTATACTGCAGTGCACTGCAATTAACATTACTTAAATGTGTTAACAAAGTAGGAGGCCTGTATTTGTAAAGCAACTTCTTACTGCTTTTTCTTTCCCCAGTTTCCCGGCTTGCAACATGTCTGAACCTTTTCCGTTTTCCCTTTCTGCTCTTGCCCCTGTTCCTCCTGCAGAGATTTAAGTCCTAGATGAGATTTTTTAACCATTATATACCGCATAGTGGTAGCGAAACTCCTCTTTCAAAAAAAAAAAAAAAAAAAACCTTTTGGCTGGGCTCAGAGGGCTGGAGGAATTAACCCGAGGGAAGAAGCGGAGTCGGTGTATTCACTGGGGTCGCACACTACAATAGCGGAGTAAAAATCCAGGAAATACAATAACTTGATTCATTGCTTGTTTCTCCTGCCGCTGCCAAAAGCGTGATTAAGTCGCAAAGAGTTCGATCAGGGACACTTAGCAACAAAAGCCCAGCTCCATTGACATGGTCTATTTTCAGAGTACGTCTAGTGCTTGTGCTCGCCGCGACGGCCTCGTCCTCGGCCGGCGTTTCGTAGCCTCCACCGCCGAGCAAAAGTCGTGGAGGACGGAGCAGGGGAGGGCGACGGGAGGGCTGGGGAGAGGAAGAGGCTCGCGTTCAAGGCACAAATCCCGAAGCAGGAGCAGCAGCTCGGGAGGGAAGGCAGCGGGGTCTGGTGGCCAGCCTCTGCTTGGCCGCTGCCTCGCAAGCGGAGGCCGTGTCCTCCGCCCGGCCGCTCACCTGGGGCTGAGGCTGGGCGAGGGCTGGGAGAAGCGCCCGTGTCTCCATGCATTGCTGCCATCTATTGGGAGGAAGCGGCTCGCTCTCACCCTGATTCCCCCGCCGAGACGTGTTTTGGGACCAGCGTGGGATGTCCAGCCCCAGCTGCGGGGAGCGTGTAGGTATTACTGTGCCGCGACCGCCCTGCGTGGGATCTCCAAGCCTCCAGTGCTTTAGGACGTGTCCCTTTTGGCTCACGCTGCTCTGCTTCTATCCGTGAACAGTGAGATAGCCCCAAAATACCCTTCTAGGCTCCCAAGTGTTGCCTTGGGCTCAGGCAGCGTGACATTGCTTTGTAACTCTCAGTTTTGTGGCAGAACAGTGGTTTTATGCTGAAATTTGTGCAGTGATCATAGCAAGATCTACAGAAAGCATTCAGAAACAAGGATACTTCGATTTGGATGCTGGTCCTTTGCACTGGCTCTGCTATTTTGGGTGAATTTTGGAGGGGGGGGGAAGAATGTGGTTAATGGAAAGGACAAACCTGTGGCCTCTGGGGAGGAAGAGCTGCGTGTGGACGTGGTTTACAACTCCAGCAGGCGGCTATCAGGTTTCTGTAGGTGGCTGCCTGCTCCTTTCTTCCCTACTGTAATTTAAAGACACTTAGCACCTTGGATCGGCCCCAAGATGAAATAGGTAGAGCAGGGGACGGTATCGCTCACACGTTCATCACAACATGAAGCTAATGGAAAAACAGGTTTTGCTGTTAGGTCACGTCTTTGTCCGGGTGAAGAATAAAGCACAGCTCGGTGCTTTCCGCCCTGCCTGGTGGGTGAGATGTAGGGCGTCACTTTGTCTTGCTGTGAGCCCTCCAGCTCGGGTAGGAAGGGGTGTTTATGGTGAACCAAACCCAAGCATCCCCATCTTGCCAAGAGCATCCCCATCCTCTGAGAGGCAGCCCCCAGTCATCCCCCTTAGGCTGGCAACAGGTTGTCCCCTCTCGTACTGCTCTTGGTGATGGCTGGTTGCAAGATGCTGTCGTTTAGGGGGTGATGGGCACCGCATCAAATGAAACAGATGCTCCTTCCCAGCAAAATCTCTCAGGGACTAGCCAAATATAGCAGCAGCGTTCTGCTCTCTTGCAAAGCAGCTCCATTCAAATTCACAGCTGGTGTGTTTCTACCTCCCATGTCGCCACGCAGCCCCTCCGAGCCCCTCTCGCTTCTGCACGGAGGATATGCACTCAGGTTGCTGCCGTGCCAGCATCCAGGGACTGGAGAGCTCAGCTCCAGCCCAAATTTGTTGAAGGGGAGAGGGCAACGTGTAGTGCGGTGTGTCTGCATCGCTTGGCTCCATTAAGAAGCATCGCATAAAGCAGAAATAATTTCTTGGAGAGCTTGTTGTACCCCACCTGTGTTTTGTCCTTTGTTGGCACGTTTCCTTAAGACCTGAGATAAAACCGAAGAGGGCTTTTATGTTTTGTTTCAAAAACTTCTAGAACTGATTAGGTGAAAAAGGTTCTGGCTTTAATAAGCTACACACACACTGCTTGGTGGCCTGCCTGCCAAAATCTGCCCTACCCAAGAGGGAGGACACGTGCAGCCATGTACAGAGACCTTTCATGATGTGAGCACCGTCCAGAGAAGGACCTGGACTCTCCAGACCCCAAAGGCTGGTGGAAAGCAGGATCTTCTGTGCTGTGCTGTGAGCCTGGCCCTTGGGAAGCAGTTGGTTTGCACCTGATGATGAAGCTAAGCATGCACCAGACTACCTGCTGAGCTGGGCCCCCAAGAAAATAGCCCGGTTGGATTCCCATAGTTTTTCTCTTTTTTTTTTTTTTTTTAATGAGCCAATATGTGCTAAGTTTGAGATGAGGCTGATTAGGGTGCTCGCTATCAAGTATGTGGTTTCAATTTGGGATGTTGCTGGCCATCCTCCCGGGAACGATGCTTTGAACTGAAGCAGCGGCATGTGGCTTACCACAGCTCTGCTGACACAAGAGTCGCTGAGCCTTTGAGTGCAGAGGCAGGGAGCAGAGCTGCCTCCCTGCTCCTTTCATGCCGTTATGTTGTGCGGAAGCCGGGACCACAGAAACGCTCTGGGTGGGAGGCTGAAGTGCTGCCTCCCCTCCCAGATATCGGCTGGCTCGGAACAAAAGCGCGTGTGGGAGGGGTTGCATCGTATACGCTCGAGGATGCAAAGGCAAACAGCTTTGTTATAGTGTCACCAAAGATGATTTTGGAATTGATAAGGACGAAGCAGCTGGGGCTTCAAGAGCAATAAGCAGCACTGTCAGGAGGGTGAGGGGGGAAGGAGACCAGAAGTTGGGATGTCGGAGTGATGTTCCTGTGCTGGGAGAAAGAGGGATGCAGTGACGAAATAGGGGAGCAGTGGGGATTTGGGGTTCTGGTCATACCTCTAGGAAGGGATTTTCATCTACAGGTGATCAGTTAAGGGGCAAGATGCCTCAGACCTCATCAAGTTCTGGTTACATCTGTCCGTCAGTTTTTCCCTCTGTAAAATAAGGTCAGACGGTTCCCCTTGAACAAAGTTTGTGGAACTTCACGAATTAAATACACACAACAGTGCCGGGGGGAGAAGAGGTACTGCCCTTTTTATTTCTTGTGTTCGTGCTTTGCACTGTGGGGTTAAAATTAACTCGTCGGTTTGGCTTGTATTTATCCTCTTAGAAATAAAAAGGCAAACTGAATCAGCACGTGAATGTAAGTAGGGTAAAATCAAATTTTATTGCATGTTCAACAGTACCATGTGCTAACCATATCACATAGCTTATGTATATGTATTTCTCAAAAGCTGCTGTCCATCATAGCGTTCATTTGTGTAATAACTTAGTTGGAAGTGAGTTATGCTTGGAGAGATTAACTTTGCAGTGATGAGTGCTTCCAATTTCCTGGAAACATGCTCAGTGCAGTAACTCCTGGTTAGGCCTCTTTCATTTAAAAAAAAAAAAGAAAAAAAGAAAAAAAAAAAAAAGCTGTTGCAGATAAAATCTCTTGAAGATGCATTTTAAACCTCTGATATATGAGAATGGCTGGATCTGACCAACATAAGCCGGGAAATGACAATTGCTTTTTCTGAGTAAGGGTACAGAGGCACTTTGTTGCAGGCATGTTGAACTAAAAATCTGTATGTTTCTTAAGCAGGAATCATTTACTGAAGAAATAACTTGCAACTAACAAACATAAATAGACTTGCACATAGCTTGAGTTCCAGCTTTGTCTTCTTTGTTTACCAGGAATTTGTCAGACAACTGTCTAGGGCTCTAATATAACCCATAGAGACTTCAGGCAGCTACATAATATATTGCAAGAAAAACTTTATGCAAGGCATCTCTTGCCCAGAAATTCACAGCCTGTTCTCGTGCCTCTTGTTTCTACCCATAACTGCGCTGAAAAACTCACCTTGTTTAACAGATGACAAAACTTTGCGTGTTAAATGCTTTCTGACACTGAATAGGTCGCTCA
Source organism: Anser cygnoides (assembly GCF_040182565.1). NCBI lineage: Eukaryota > Metazoa > Chordata > Aves > Anseriformes > Anatidae > Anser > Anser cygnoides. The sequence continues at coordinate 2,623,352 of NC_089898.1, read as the reverse complement.
GAGGATACCTGATGGACCTCTGGCCGTGTGTTGTCCTGTGCTGTCACCCATTTACTTCCCTTAAAAACAGGGAGGGAGTACGGTGAACGTAAGTGTGCGGATTTTGTGTTATTTAATTCTGCTGAGGACACCTGTGCTCAGCCTGTGCCAGGTCCTGCGGTATCCAGAGGTGTTAGGATGGGTTTTGGGGGAGTTTTTTTGGAGCGGGTTGCAGCACCCGCTCCACCCACCCAAAACCGATCAATTTTGCTACGGCGAGAAGCCTTCTGCCACGCAGGTAAAGACCCTGCAGATGAATTTGGGAAGGGAGCAGGGTTGCCTGGATGCCAGGGCTGCTGCCGCCTTTGCAGGGAGAAAAGTGCTTAAAAAAAAAAAAAAATGCAGCTCTATTCAGCCTTTTTAATGAGGAAGCTGAGGCTGAGCGGCTGCTGGGGGGATGGGAAGGCAAGCACAAGTCTGGCAAATCCTTTGAACAGTTTGGACCAGCGACTGAAATGTATTTAACTGTTAGATATGAAACTCCAGCCTTCCTCCCCCCCCGCCCCCCCTTTTCAATTAACAGTTGGTCCCCAGGCTAACAGCCTGCTGATTCACTCACAGCGGCCATACAGCTGATGCTTCATAAAGTCTCTGTGTTAATCTAATCCCTAAATAGCACTGGTCTCCATCACAGCCACGGCGGCGATTTCAGTTCCAAATTGTAATTTTATTCTCGTAGCCTCTGAAAAAAAAAAAAAAAAAAAAGTCAATAGGTTCCTGGAGGCGTTGCCTGCCCGTCGGACAGCTCGGATGGAAAAGGGCTATTGTAAACCCAATTTAACATGCCCTTCGGTATGGACAGGGCATGACCCAAAGCCTGCTGAAGTCAGGGAGGCTTTCCGAGAGCTTGGAGTGGGCTTCTGGAGCAAGGCTGTCGCAGGCTATTCTCAGTTTCTGTCTATATATTTAGATGGGATTCTGTGCCTGTATTAGGGCCTTCCACTGCTTCTCATAACCAGAGTAGCTGAGCAACTCTGCATTCTTTGCATCCTTGCCCAAATTTGCACTTTTATTCCCGGAAGCCACGCTGAAGTGCAGAGCTGGTGTGAAGGGAATGAGTTTGCAGATTTTGCTGTGTGAGCTGGCTGCCTGGTGGCATTGTACACTAAAATAACCAAAACTCCAGGCTATTTTTAGAACTAGAGCATTCTCAAAAGCTTCCTGCCTTGATTTTTTTTCCCCCTATTGTTCACTTCTTTGGGCTACACTGTTGCTCCAGTAGCCCCAAAAACATAATTGCCCCAAAGAAGTAAATTTTGGTTTCTGTGACATGGACTCGAGTATGACATTGGTGCACCCACACCTCTAGTTGTCTGTGAAGGGCTGTTAACCAGCTGGTCTTCACCCTGGAGCTTTAGGATGTCTTTGCTACCCTCGATCCAGGCATGGTGAGCATTTCAAAGTGAGACCACAGTTTTCGCCTGTGATTTCTGGAAAAGATTTAAACATTTTTCCCTGATTACTCCACGCTCCTTTTTCTCACGTGGAAGCTATGGGGTAAGCCAGAGGCTTCAGCATAGCTCTGAAATCCCTCAAAATAATACCTGCAAATACCTCTCAGCCAGTGTAAGTTCTCCATAAGGAGAGACAGTCTCAGCTGAGAAATCAGGAGCTTCCTGGTATAAGATTGCTAAAAGCTTTGAAAAGATTTGGTAAACTCTTCGGATTAGCTTCTCGGTAGCTATCCAGGGGTCACCACCGCCTTGTAGACCCCTTGGTAGCTCCCCAGCTAGAGCAACCTGCAACATCAGAGCTTTCAAAGAACTGCCACCAGCTGGAAAGCATGTTACTGTGGTGAAGGACAGGGTGTGTTTGGGGGAGAATGGTACTTTCCAGATAAATTGGCCAAAAGGTGGAAGAATGAGGATAAAACCAGCAAAATCGATCCGCTCATTCAGCCCTCCTTTCTGAATAGCACAGGTTGGTTTCCACTTTTCTCAGGCTTTGTCCAGCAGTGTCTTAAATATCACACGAGACCAAGCTTCAAATTACTGGTGTATCATGTCCAGCCAGGTCTTAAATATTTAGGTCTTAGTGAGTGGCTGGATGCTGCCATGGTGCACGCGGGGCCCGCAGACACCCACCCGGGTCCCTTAAGTGGGAAGGCAGCTGGCAGGAAACGGGCCCCTTCCTCAGGGTACGAATAAGTATTTCCTTGAGCACAGGGATTAACAAAGCCTGGTTTCCCACAGATTTGTGTCTTGTGGGCAATTGTTAATTGCAATTGAAGCTTTTCCCACAATTGGGGCATTTGACATCTCCCTTCTCTCCCTTCCCCCTTCTTCCCCCTGGAGCCTCTGGTATCCAGCGTGGGGTGCTCAGATGCTGTAGGATTTGAGTGGAGGGGTTTTTAGGGTTGTCTTCTAACAACTGTCCTTGCTAGCAAGTTATTTTTCACAAAGCTAGGGTGATGGGGAACTCTGAGGCATTTATGCCTCCATCAGACGCAGCTGAAGGTGCCCAGAGAATTAAAATGATCAGAAATGTGCACACGCCCATGCATATGCAGTGTGTTTGTGGAAATGTCACCTTGTTAAATCAGGCTAAATTTACCAAGGTTGGATTTGAAAATCACGGCAGCCTTCATAAATTCCATTGTTTTTTAATTAAGTTAATGGGTTTGGGATTTTTTTTGGAGGGTTGGTTATTTTTGGGGGGGAGGAGAGGGGGCTTTTTGTTTTACATAGAGCCCAGTCTTGAAGTTTTGAATGAAAAGCATGCAAGATTAAATTCTGCTAATATTGAAATGAGGATTGTGGGCATTATTATCCTATTCTGGCTCATTTACTACAGGCAGAGCAGGACCCAAATCCTGATTTTTTTGTCGTGTTCTAGCTGAGACGTTAGTTGCTTGATACCCACCATCCACTTGTGGATCAGGCTTTATAGTGCCTGTATCAGTTTCCCAACACTTTCAAGGGGATAAAAGAACTCCTTTGTTCTGTTTAGAATTAAAACTCTCAGCTTAGACAGTGGAGTTTCCCAGAAAAATGCCGTTAGGTGTTTGTGATTGACAAAGCTGCTGTTCCGTGCTGGCAGATGTCAACCAGGAATCCCTGGCCAAATCTTTCAATGTGCTGGCTGGAACTAGAGCAAATTCCCTCTTCGTATGAGGCCTTTACGATGCATATTCTTACGGCTGAACACCAGATAAGCGACAATTAGAAAAGACAATCAATTTGTGGCTGCTCTGGTTTTAGTTTCCATCTGATGCAACTGCAATCTGGAAGACGAATCTCAATTCAGGACTACAAAGGGATTGTTCTCTCAGAAGATAACATGCTGCCGTCCAGGCTGTTATCTTCCGTGCAAATTGATTGTCCCATTTAGTGATGTCTCTGCTTTCCCATAGCTGGTTTGGAAGGAGCTGCTGAAAAATTGGGGCTATAGGTGTTGGGATTGTCACTGAGAAAGGACTGTTCACGATCCCTTAAAATCCCTCCTCTTCTCTCTCCACCTTTGCACGCAGCCTAAAATTCACCTGTTTGCCCTGGCATTGAGTTTTGTGGGGGGAGATGGAGATGTTTGAAACTCTGTCCTGGAAAATCCATTGTCCTCTCCCTTGTGAGGAATAATATGAAAAGGGCAAAAGCCTGTTTTAAAAGCACGGGGCTGCGACCTCTCCTGCATCACTGCGTGCCCCGTTAGGAACTGGGTGGAGGTGAAATTTCCCATGGCCTCCTCCCAGCGAGGGGACAGCCTCAGATCAGCTTTTCCATTGTCACCCCCCTTAGTGTCCTTTATCCTTTTCCCTTTCATTCGGTCTGCTCCCAAGATTGTGGTCTCTTTTAAAACACTTATGTCCCCAGACCTCCCTCCGCTATCTGCTTTGCTAACACCTTCTCCAGTCTCTAATCCTAATAAAGGGGCCAAAACAGGTTCTCTGACTAAGCTAAAAAATCAGGTTCTTCACTGTTCTGCTGCTTACTGCGCTAGCGAGAAAGCTCGGAGCAGCTGTCAGATATTTATGCAAGCCCTTTTCCTCTTCTATTTTAAGTTCGGTTTTGATCAAAAAAGAGGATGGGGGAGAGAAGGGAAAAAAAAAAAAGGAATCAGCTTGGAAGCCACAATACATTATTCAGAGCTCCCTGCTTCTTTTTCCTGCTCGCTGGCAGGAGGTGTGAGCGGCAGGGACAACGCCGCTCGCGCCGTACCTGCCGGAGGAGGTGGCAGGCAAGGGGCTGGAGGTGCTGACTTGTTTCTTGACACTACCCAGCCCTTCTCGCTGCCCAAACCGTGCTGCCGAGTTCATCTGCGTCTCCCCTGGAGGCCAACCCGCAGTGAACTTCAGCCAGACAATACACGCGACTCCTCGCAGCCCTACTTATTTAGCAACGTGCAGGGTTTAACATCCAAAGCAGCAGATGGGGAGGAGAGCACGCGCCGCGGAGGGCGGCAGGCAGAGCAGGGTTGGGAACAAACTGTTCGAGGCCTGTTGCTGCTTGGATTTAACCTCCTGGCTGAACTGGAAGTAATGCTGCGCTCTGGATGCTGCTGGGGCTTTGCATGGCGAGCGGGACTTGGTAGGCAAAGCAGCCCAGCTCATCTCCATACGGGGTCAGGAGGAAAGAGGAGGATGGTGCTGCCTTGCCCTCCAGTTAGCACAACGAGTATTAAGTGATAAAGATCCCGAGGGCAATGAAGCACAATCATTGTGCTTGAATTCTCGGTTGGTGTGGATATGGGGGATGTCTTTCCTTCTGAGACCGTCGCTGAGCTGGTTGTTTCTACCAGGAGCCCTACGAGGAGCAGAACGATCTGTACTGAGGATGTGGAACCTCAGGGAAGATAAGGAAAACTCTCCTGGTCTCCACCTGGGACCAGGACGAGGAGCATCCAGGGGTCTGAGCTTCAACTAGCCCCAGATCCAGGAGGCACAGTGATTCCAAGGGACCTCTGCAGCCCTGAGCTTGCATCGGCTGCAAGTCAGCCTCTGGCACGGGCTCCAGAGCTGTAATCCCCACGGGAGCTTTCCCATTTGCTTCTATATGTTTTGAATTACGCTCTACTCACTCAGCTCCTCTTATTTAACAAGACACTGTGTTATTTAGGGCTTGGCAATTAATAGTTTTTCCATGAGAATAATTTTTCTAGCTTCTGAAAATCATGGGGAAAGAATGATTCCCATGTTAAATGTTCTTGTCAGTAGAGTAACCAGAATGTTTAATATACTAACTTTAGGATCTGTAACTTGTTACGGTAATAAAAAGAAAAAATACAAAATGACACTCTTGCAAAACAAATTCCAGTAACTATTGGCTAGAAAAGTTTCAAGAGACTTTCTCAAGAGTAAAGTGAGAATGCTGCCATGTCATTCCCTTTATTTCTTTCAAAAAAAAAAAAAATAAAAAGCTGTTGTGCAAATTGAAACCTATATTGCTGGCAGATTCCTGCCTACCTTATTTCACACCTAGTGCTGAGGACACCCTGAGAGAGGCTGAGCAGGGAATGCTCTTGCCTGCCTGTAAACAGGGGAAAGATCTTCCCAAGGATCCTTCCACAGCACACACGAGAAAAAAAAAAAAAAAAAAAGCAAATTCATGATTCATGAAGGCTCTGGCCATAGATCTTGCAAAGAAATGCTTGGCAGCTTTAGAGAATAGCTGGGTTTATTTTAACCTTTAAGAATGACACCAATTTCACAGCTGTTAATGCTATGTGGCTCCTACGCTTTCCAACGCAAATTGCACATGAAGGGCTAATGCATTTTGATGAAGGGGGGGGGGGGGGGGAGGCAGAATCTCCATATTAATGCGCCGATATCTTTGTTCTGAAGTGTTTAATTTTATGCTTTAATGAGAGATCCTCTTTCTGGTTAAGGCAAGCCTTTGCAAGAAGCTATTTGGATATTTGCTGGTGTCATCAGGCTCTGGAGCAGGGGGAGGGAAATACTTGCTGCGAGGCTGGGGGGTTGTCTCCGTGGCAGGCTGGGAGTCCCATGGAGATGGGGGCATCCCCGAATTAAGGTCTTGCCCAGAGCCCCTCGCTATCAAAATTGGGATTAACACTTGCTGTGGTCAAAAGAACTTTGGGTTTTGGCTCACCCTCCTGCAGAGCTGCTGGCTGCGGGGGGAAGTAGATGTGACGGGTGTCCGACCACTCTAAAATTTGGGGTTTTCCCCCTCCCTTCCACTGTGCCAGCATCTCTGAGCTCTGGTTGCTCTCACTTGAGGTGAACGGCTCTGCTGCTGTGTGCAAAACCTGGCTCTCCGTCTCCATTTGCATCCTCCAAACCCCATTACTCATCTGCATGAGGTGGGGTAACCTGCCAAAGCGTATCGCCACGTGTAAATGCAACTTCCTCGCCTCCGTGGGCCACGTCCCACTTCTGTAACTCCTCTTGGGTAGCTTTAGGGCTTGGACCAGGACTAGCACATCTACCTGCTGGCTGGGAGGATTAAAATAACCCTGGCTCTGTGTTCCAGGTACAAATCCAGTCCAAGCCGGTGATAATCGGTGGTTGGTTAGAGCGGAGTAAAGCTGTCAGCCTGCCACAGCAAAGCCTTCAAAGGGCTGGTTTTACCTTCCACAGAGGGTTTTTTTTTCACTGAGAAGACCGGGGCAAGGCACCACAAATTGGGTGCTGAAAGTTCTTTATGTCTCCGTTACGTGATGCACATTTGGGCTTAATCAAAATCCCATTGAAGCAGGCAGTCAGGCTTTAGAGCATGGGATTACAAGTAATGCCGGGTTATTATTAATAATCGCTTTTCGTCATGCGTTGCATTTACAAGATATGGAACAAGCCTAGCAGAAATACACTAAAACACTTAATGCTTTTATTTAAAAAAAAAAAATCAAATTGTGCAAAGTGAATAAATCATGTAGTGCAGTAACATGAGAAGACCTTTAACTTGGTCTCATTTAAGTCTGCAATTAACTCAAACGCAGCAGAAGACAATAGCTGCAGCTTTGTGTTGGGCATTAAACAATCGCACCTTAAACAAACAGCGGTCACGACACAATTAAGCCTATCCTGACTTTTTGCATATAAACCAGAGGTATTAAATCCTTTTGTTTAATAGGAAAATTTTGAGCAGTTTTTTTTTTTTTTTTTGTTCTTCTCATTGCCAGGTTTGTGGAGCGAAGGCCAAAGCCTGGAGACGGCTCCAAGTGGCTTTGTTGGGGCAGACACCCAGGTAACTCAAATTGGATCCTGCCTCTTGGAACAAGTTCTGACATCACTTACCCCGGTGCAGCCGGGGTTATTCATTTGGGCTAAGCAAATTAAAAGGTTCTGCTTAGCCTCTCCCTTGCTTTGCTTTTATACTGTCAGTGTAATTGAAGCTACTCCTGGTTTATAACCCCACGCCGGGGAATATCGCATCCAGACAGCGTGTGGTGACGCATCGGAATAATGGCGAATATTGAATTCGGCGGTTATACTAATGTGCACCTGCTGAGGAGCTGGTCCAGCGGGATGTGCACGGGCGGCTGGCGAGCCGTCAAGGCCTCGAGACGGCACGGGTTTCATCCTCATAACGCACCCAGCATACCCCATGCGGTTCGGCGCTCTGCCCCGTGCCGGCCGCGGTCTCGTCTCCGCACGATGCCGCTTCGATCCGCGGCTCCCTGCGTCCAGCCCTTGTGCTCCTCGGCCGAGCCAGCTGCAGCGAGCCGCGAGGAAAGGGTGGGGTGGCTGCGTACGTGTGTGCCAAAGTGTCGGCAATCCTTTGCTGGGGAGGAGCAGACGTGCGGGGACGACGCGGCGGAGCGTGGCTAACACCCGAGGTGACGCCGTCGCTCACGTCCCTCCGGAGCTCAGCGGATGGAGGGGGTCCCGTGCCGGGGACGGGGGGGGACAGGGGTTGAGTTACACAATGGCAAAGGGGGGCCCTGCCCTGCCAGCAGCTTCCAGGCAGGGAGCAGCTGAGCGCGGAGAGGGAGGGTTATTGACTTTGGGTTCCCCTCCTTTATTTCCCTGCTTCACTTCCTCCTCTCTCCCCCCTCTGTTTCTTCTCGAGGTTGGGCAAAAATCTTAACACTTTGGGAATAGACTCTCAGAGGGACAATGGTGTGTGCTGTTCAGTTTAATGGGATCCTTTGAATGGAAACAGCGAGAAGGGGCTGGTTCACTCAGGGCTAATAGTGCCTTTTTTTCTTTTAGTCTTTTTTTTTTTTTTTCCTTTACGTGTATCAGCCGGAAAACAAAGGTTTGGGACATAAACCCTTCTATTTCAGGGCAGCATTTAACCTGACAAGGAGGCTAAGGAGAAAATCCCTCCAGCAGGTTATGCTGAGCCTTTAGCAACGAATAGTAGGACCTGCTTTTGTTTTTTTTAATTTGTGGGATTTTTTCTCTCCTGGTGAGGTCCAGGCCAGCTATTAACTGAGAACTGGAGGAATGAAGATTTTTAGGGAACATCTTATTCCATAGTGGGTATTCTTCTTGAGTCCCTAGACCTTCTAGCAAGAGTCCTGGAGATGTGACCCTGGAGAAAGAAAACCACCTATATTTGAGCAGTTTTAGGACTCCTGGGCTGGTTGTTTCTTCTTCCCTTAAAAGCCTGAGTGCAAGAGAGAAGCCAAGCCCCTCTGTCATCACATGGTGAGAGCAGAATGGGAGTTACAGGGGGATTTTGCCGTACTTGTTGCCTTCAGTATACAAAATAGCTAATGCAAATACACTCCGGTACAAAAGGACACAAATACCTCGCCTGTAAATGTGCTGGTACAAGTCCGCTGCCAAATTTGACAGCAGCTCCGTGTGGGTTCTTTGCTCCCAAATTCATTTTCCAAATTTCTTAAAGCAGTAATAAAGGTGCTGCCTTCCCGGGGGCTTTGTGGAGACTTGATAACGCTTTTTCTGATACTGTAATGTTTGCATGTGTCCTGAGCCAGTGTATCACACCGTACGGTAGTGCCTGTTCCCATTACCAACCTGAGCCTCATCTTACAGTTAATCTTCTTTTATTGCTGTTCACAATCAGAACCGGTTGCTTTGAAAACCTGCAGCAGGTACAAACACTCCAACTACCATGCATGGCCCTAATAGAGTCAATCAGCCCTGGATTAATGCTAGGAGAAAGAATAGAAAATGTGCTGGAAGGATTTTGGTATCTATAGGAACTACTTGCTACCTTCTAATTTTTCCTTGCACTTGGACTCAGATCAGGATGTATACGTGCTCAGAGGGCCAGGACAACCTGTTTTGTTTTGCAAACTATTTCAGTTCAGATTGAAGCATTCAAAAAGACAAGTAGGAATGTTCACCTTGGGGGTGAAGGGGTGGAGGATTTGGGCTTTGAGTTTGAAATTCAATTTTGTGGAAAATGCAATGCTTCCACTCCAAACAGGACTTAGATAGAATGGTGATTCATCCCCCATTGAAGTCAATGCCAGGGTTGCTTTTGATTTAATCAGAATCAAACCCTATGGGATTATTCTCACTTGCAAACTGGACTGGTCCTATTAAGTAGAGAAACCACAGTGCTTTTGCAGGGCTGTTTTTTTTTTCTTCTTTTTTTTTTTTATTTAATTAAATTGGCTCAGTGTCACAAAACTGAGACGAAACCCGAAACCCTTCTGTTTCAGTGCTTTTTGAGTGTTCTTGGAACATCTGGCACAGCTGTTATTTTGACCCCAAGGCAGGAGTACAACCTCGCTCCTGCTCCTATTCCAATTGAAGCTGACACCAAATATGCCAACACGGACGGGGCTGCACAGCCCAAGCCGAGCTGTCAGCTCCCTCTCGAAAGAAATCACAGCCCAGGGATGGGGCAAGGAACCAGAGCAGCCCCGTTGTCATGGTTAGAGCTGTCAAACCTGGGCAAAAAAAGGACAGGAATGAGGTAAAGCAGTGGGCACTGCTTCTGGAGCCCTGCTAAGGAAGAGGCTACTTCTGTTTTTCTTTAAATTGCTTCCTTATTGACTTTTAAAATTAGCCACCCATACACCTGAATGAATGCCCACGAGACGAGGGTTTTTTTGCACTTCCACGTAATGCAGATTTGTAGAATCGGCTCATCCGAGCCGAACGCAACTTGTGTCCACGGATGTATTTATGAATCTGTTCAGGCTGCGTTTCCTTGCCTGGCACCGCGGAGATGAGAGTCTTTTTTTCTTCAACAGAAAAGATCGTGGGGATGGCTGAGTGAGAACCAAGCACACTCGAGATGCCGAAGAAGCCATCTCATCTCCGATCAGTAATATTTGATACCTAAATCCCTTGACTTATCCTAAGCTGCAGGAATTTGTAACTTTTTTTGTCTGTAAATCTTCTTTCTCCGTGCACCTTCCCAATTTCATTTCAGCTCTAAGCCTTAATACCGCTGCTTATACTTTCATCCCTTAAATACTCAGAGCCTTAAATTGTCTCTGTTATACAGGATAATCAGTTCTGTAGTGTGTTAATCCTCATTATGTGCCTATTAAAATGAGGACTAAATCAGGCATTAGGGTGCCTCCTCCCGTTATGAAATCTGAAAAACAGAATTGAGCTGGAGGGGGGGGAGAGGAAAACCACCAAACACCTAAAAATTCTTCCTCGAGCTTCGCTCCGAAGCAGTAACAGCAAGCCTGTGCTGAGGTCGGAGGTACGAACGCGTGATTTTATTACCATAATTGTGCAAGAGAGGGGAAGGCGAGGAATGCCGCGCGCGAGGAAGAAGGGTTTGGGGTATTTGCATGTGCCTACGTGAGGAGCAGTGTGTATGTGTGCGGGTTTGGGGCCGAGCACACGCTCTGGCAGGCGCTGGGCGCTGCCTGCTGCCCGCACGCACGCGGGGATGGATGTCCTTTGGGGGCTGCGCTCAGGTGCGGGGCAGCGAGGCTGCAGCCAGCCCCCCCCCGGGTGCACCGCATGGAAAAACCCCCTCCAAGCAGCTGTAACCCCGGGATCACCGCTAGCCAGATGGGAAAATATCCTTTCTTAAAAGGGCAGGTGATTTATTTTTTTTTATTATTATTATTATTTTGGGAGGGGGAAAGATTTAGGGCTGCCCTGTCATTTCCTTGAGCTCAATTAACCGTAGGAAGTCCGTCCCCCCCCCCCCCCCCCTCCCCTTTCCCTTTCCCACCGCCTCGCCGCCGATTAACTTTCGGGCGCTTGTTTGTTTGGCAGGTACTTTTAATTGGCTGGAAAATATTCTTCCTGCGAAGTTGCAGTTTTTCTGGGGCTTGAATGAGTCCGGCCTGCCATTGGCTCTGCCCAGCGCCTCGCGATTGGCTCGGCAGCCCGCGGGGGGACCGATAAGGGCGGCTATAAAAGCTATAAAAGCCCTCGGCGCTGCTCCTGGTCCCCAGCGAGCAGGAGCCGGAGGGGCCGGGCAGAGCGGGCGGTGGTCCCCGGGCGGCCGCGTACTCCCCTCGCTCTCCTCGGCAGCGCACCCAGCTCCGCGTCTTCGCCCTAAGCCGAAGTGGAAGAGGAGAGGCGCACGCACACACACACACGCACACACCAAAAAAAAAAAAAAAGCCAAAAAAAAAAAAACCCCACTTAGCGGAAACTTGTCAGAGAATGCTCCTAAAGTCTGGTTTGCTGCTGCTGCTGGTGATCAGTGCGTCCGCATCCTACGAAGCTGAGCAGAATGACTCTGTGAGCCCCAGGAAGCCCAGGGTTGCAGCCCAGAACTCAGGTAACAGCCGGCAAAGAGGGCTTTGAGCCTCAGCCCCGACGTGTTCAGCTGTCTCAGATGTCTCTGCTGCTCATTTTTCCTTTTGCCTCCCCCCTCCCTCCCCCTTTTCTTTTCTTCTTCCTCTTTTTTTTTTTTTTTTCTTATAAACTTAATGCCTGGTAGGAGCAAGTATTAATTTAAGGGACTGGTTCAGGAGGATATTGGTGCATAGCTGGAGAAGAAATCTTCTTCTTTCAGGAGCTGGGTCAAGGAACCGGTGTGTGATCTGCTTGCAGGATGAAATCCATTCTCTCTCCTCCTCCCCCATCTCCTAAATGAGTTCCATGTACTTTTTCTCCCCTCCTGCTTGCATGTATCTCTCTCTTCTCCCATGGCAATTATACTTTGGTGTTAAATTCCTTGCTTTTTAGGAAGTTGATAAAATCCGTGGAAATTTGACTGAACCATTGTTCTGCCAAACATCTGCCTATTCAAAGAAGGGGAGAGAGATACACGACTTTGAAGAATGCAGTAACCTAGAAACTGTCCACTGCTAGCATTTATTTTCAAAAACTGATTGCTATCAGTTAGATGGTACCATAAAAATACGTTTGTGACATTTAGCAAACTTGCTTTTTACAATAGATAAAAAAATTGCTGGCAAGTCAGCACTGGATGTCTCTACTTTGTGCACTATAGATGCTCAGATAAGTTGCACACATTGTCTTGAACAATGGAAATTAAAAATCTGTCTTCTAGTATACTGAAAAGATATTAGGTCTCTAATTTGGAGCTCATTAACAGATGTCTTATTTTAGATCTGCAAGGCTCTGCAGCATTATACTAGGGTGTTTGCTCAATTTCCTTTTGTATTTGGTTGCTATAGAAACATAGGGTCTCACTATTGCACTGTGCCTAAAACAATAAAAGCTTAATGCATACTAAGTCTGCTGAAAGCAAAGTTATAATTTGAACCTGTGGAAACATAATTATGGGAATGACTTGTGCGACGGTGAGGTTATGAACTGGGGAGAGGATGATCTTACCAAATATTTCTCCCTTTAGGCATGTAAGGAAGAGCGGAGCACAAGGAGGGGTTAATTGGGTGATTTTTTTAAAATTTTCTTCTCCGGAAAGATCCTAGTTATGAGATGCGTCTTTAGGCTACAACTTAGTTCTTAATAAGGTGTGCTCTCTTCCACTGAATGCAAATCCTCACTTTTCCTACACCTAGGATCTTGATGGGAGACACCGGGTTAGCATTTCTTCCTAAAGAATGTCTCGTAACATGAGCTGCAAAAGTAATGAATATGCCTTGCACAGACACATAAGGGGACAGATGTTCGGCTTACCAAAAAAGGTTAATCCCCACTAACTTCAGGGCAACCGTGTGGCAATACTGCTGATTCATTGTTAAAATGCACACTATCTGCACGAAAAGAGATGGGATGACATGGATACCCTCCTGTTCAGACCAACTACTGCCTCAAAGGTGTTAATTATGCATGGTCATCTCCATTACCTTAACTTTCTCTGCCCAAATGCCCCTTCTCTTTGGGAATTTTTTGACCTTTTTGGCTCTGCTTGCAAATTGCTGGGTACCACGTTAGTACTTAGCACCAAATTCCTCATTTGAGTCCCTTGCAGTACTGACAATTAACATGCAAACTAAAATCTTATTCCTAAACACTTTACGCTTTTTGGAACACCGCAAATATTTCCAATGCTAGCGAAAGCAGCGCTTCCGTGCTGCAAGTCCAAGTGTCATGCCAGCTTAGTGGTAACCACCATCACTTCAGTCTCATTTCCAAATGTGGTTCATGAGCCAGAAGCTGCCAAACTGCCCTCACCTCCCTTCTTAGACTGCAGGGACAACCTTGCTGCCCGGTATTCCTCGTGGGTCTATCCTCATTGCTTCTGCCTTCTCTAGAGGAGCTGTAGACGCACACGGTCACAATTAGGTTGGGATGGACCTCTAAGTCTCCATCAAGCCAAAGACTATCAGATGTCACCTTTCTTTTAGTCCACGTAGCTGATTGAAGGTGTTGGCAGTTGCATTTTCCATTCCTCGATTTGCCATTGATGTGCTGTTGCATGATTTAGGTTCCTAACTTGCCTTTTGCTCTTTGATCCCTCTCCCTCCAGCCCCGAGGAGCAGTAGGGCTACTACTGAGCATGACCTGGCTTCGTGATGGAGAAGGGCTTCGTCGGCCGGGCATCGGGGAGTGATGTGTGTGTAACCTTGTGCCTGTGCTTCTCTCTGCAGCCGAGGTGGTTCGCTGCCTGAACAGTGCCCTCCAGGTGGGCTGCGGCGCCTTCGCCTGCCTGGAGAACTCCACGTGCGACACGGATGGCATGTACGACATCTGCAAGTCCTTCCTGTACAGTGCTGCTAAATTTGACACTCAGGTACGGCGCGACTATAAAGGGAACGGGAATAATCCCTCGCCGTTAGAGCTCCCTTGCCGTGCCCTGGTTCAGCAAAGTGCTTTTACAAGTCCTGCGGCACTAAAGCACGTGCGTAAAGGCTTTGCTGAATGGACGCCTTAATTTCTCTGTCCTCACAGAGCTGGGCTCTGTGCAGGCTTAACCCTTCCTTTCTTACAGCCCTTCCTGCTGCCTAGCCACTCCTCTGAGCCACGATTTTGGGTTTTGGCCACAAACGCATCCTTCAGGGCTATTTTCTGCACTACATTTTCCACATACTGGATGCTATGTGTGAGGACTTGGCAGGGAGCGTTCTGTGGGGCGGAGAGCTAAGTTTCCTCTTCAGGAGGAAATATAAACGTTCTTCTAACAAAGTAAGTCTTCTGACTGTGTGACCTGGCACAGGGCTGGGATTTGAATTGGAAGTCTTTGGGCCTGGGAATGTGCGGCCAGATCAGCCTCTCTGGAGCTGCAGGCACTCGCAGCAGGGTAAATAGGATAATATCAGAGGACTGCGGCTCTGCCAAGGGCCGTTTTCCTTCGTACTTTCTTCCCCAAATGTGCAGACGCCTTATTCCCTGCATGCTTGATCCCAAAGACAAACTTTAAAGCTCTTACAGCATCTTAAGCTCTGGCGAGCCAGATGTGTTAAACCCCTGGTATGCAGCGAGCGGTCCAGCCGCCTCGCAGAGGGCAGGATTGGCCCATCTGTGGTGCTGGCCCTCCTAGGGCTGTTCACACGAAGGCTTCCTTTGCTTAAATCTTTTGGGAACAGGAGGTCACTGTTCTCAATGGACCGTATGCATCCCAATTGAAGCTGCAGCATTTAGGGTCCAATTCCCCGCCGTGCTCGGTAAGGGACCTCCAGCAGGGCTGTAATTGCAGCAAGGGTAATTAATAGCAGCCAGCCACAGCGTAGTTACCTGTTATTACATCCCTTTCTTTGAAATTTGTTGCAGTTTAAGGTTTCTCTCCTGTTTCCAGGGAAAAGCTTTTGTGAAAGAAAGCTTGAAATGCATCGCAAATGGGGTCACGTCCAAGGTGTTCCTCGCCATCCGGAGGTGCTCCACTTTCCAAAGAATGATCTCCGAAGTGCAAGAGGAGTGCTACAGCAAACTGGACATGTGCGGCATCGCAAAACGAAATCCTGAAGCAATCACGGAGGTCGTCCAGCTTCCAAATCAGTTCTCAAACCGGTACGTGGAGCTTTCCTCAGCTGAATCGCATCAAATGCACAAATGTGAAGCATAGGGAAAGAAAGGAGAGGAACCGAGTAGACTAACTTCTTACAAGTCCTAATACAGCTTAGCCTAAGTCATCCTTTCTGCCTTTTCAAATCCTTGTTAAGTTTTACCAGCATTCTTCTGATTCTCTTTTTGGTAAATACACTTATAAACATCTCCAGGGGAGAATCGTAAAATTAACTGGACATACAGTACTTCAAAGCCTGGAGTTGGTTGAAATGTTAGTTCTTTGAGTTTGAATGCAGCGTAATGGTAAACAGGGCTTTCAAATACCAAGCCAGTTCGGTTATATTGCCATATTGACCACTTAGGAGCTTCTCAACCTACTGCAGCGTCATTCTCTTCTTCAGATTGGGGCCATCTTTTTGGGGTTTATGGCAAATGAGTGAGCCCTTGCCCTCAGAGTTATTGAGGTAATACAAAGAATTAGGAAGGCTGAAAGGGAACCAGTGGATGGGCTCCTTTATACCCTTATTCTGCCAAGATCCAGTAGATTGTATTTACAGGGATAGTCTAGTGTTCTTCATGGTCTCTTTTAGGGTTGTTTTCACCCCTGTTCCTTCTTGATAGCAAAGGCTGCCTGCAGAAATGGGCACGTCACGCTGCTCTCTGGCACTTTATCTGAGCACAGAACTGCCCTGTCCCCATCCTCCAAGGACAAGGGACAGAGAGAGGCTTCAGGGAGCTGCTGCAGTCTGCGCAGTCACGCTGCAAGGACAGGGATTTCTTCTTCTAAATCCTGGAACAATCAGTGCTGAGTCTTGTGATTGGGATAAAAGGGATCTTTTTGAACACTTTGAGTAAATACGCTCTAGAATCTGAGTGCAAACAGACCGAGCTGCAATTTAACACGTTGGCTGGCTGCGGCGAAGGCTGGAGCTCCTTTGGGGTGGTTGTTGGACCTAATGGAGAGCATCTTAAGCCTACAGACCTATTCTACCCCAGGCAGGCCAGTGGTGTATAGATGCTGCATCTCCAACGAGCATAATTTCATTACAAAAACTCTCTTGTAGACTATTATATCCAGAAAATGATACTTGGAGGAAGGCAATTCCTGTAGACGAGGAGGGAATTAGTATGTAACTGAACTCTCCAACAAGTCAGGAGGTCAAATGTGGTTTCTTCTCCCTCTGTCTTTCTCTTCTGCCCCCGGGCGACTTTGGGAGAGGACTGCTGGGTGTTTCCAGGCTGAAAGAGCAGCTGGGGTTCACGGCATGGGATGAACCAGCCCTTGGCAGGGCTGCAGGGGCGGTGGGGCGAACATGTTTGGACAGCGGAGCCAGGAGGGCGCAGCGGGAGCTGCGGCGATGTCGCACGTGTTCGGGACGTTCCTCTCTGGAGAATCGAGCCCGAGCCAGAGCCGCTCTCTCCCGAGGCACAGGGAACTCCTCCCCCACAGCCGCCAACCCGCCTCGAAGCCAAAGGATATTATGACATGTTGAGTAACAAAAGCAGCAGGATTTCCCAGCTAATAGTTTACATTAAGGTCTCCTAAAGCATCCTGCTTTCCCAGCCCCTGTCCCAACATAGCCACAGAATAAGAATGTGCCACTTGGCCTGGGACACCGAGGGGAAGTAGTTAAAGGTCATAGCATCTTCCTGTGATTTAATCTCATGGCAGGAGCAGAGGAAAGCCTCGCTGCCTTTGCTCTCAGTCTGGCTACTGCAAGGCGTTATCGAGCCATGAGGGTGCAGCTATGAAAGGCACCAAGCTGTATTTTACAAAGGAGGTGCACGGAGGATGGCGGATAGGATCTTTTCCTTGTGTCCTACCAGTCTGGGACTGGTTTAAACTGGGAGCATGGTTTGCACAGATGTATTCACCATCTGTGCGTGCCTCTGACCTTAACGCTGCCGTGCTCCCGTGTGCCAAAGCCTGGTCCTTTTGTACTTCAAGTGCAGCAGAAACTTTAACCTCACCTGACCTCCCCTGACTGCTCCAAAGGCCGGAGCTGCGAGGTAGGAAAGGAGTTTGAATGCGAAGTCTCATTTCCCTCTTCCTTCCCCTCCTCCTCCTGCAGGTTATTCTCTTCTCTGCTCCCGTGGAAAAATGTCATGGTGACCTTAAAGGCTTAAAATAAGCTCCCTGTTGTCCTTTCAGGCAGAAGTAGCCCGGCAAATATGGGACGGCCCCTCTCTTCCCAACTTTCTCTCCTTAGGGAGATGATCGCTTGTACGGTGAGCTCTGTGCGCGCAGGGCAGGGCCGGTGCTGCCTTGGCCCTGTGGAGGCTCAAGCAGGGCTGGGGAAAGAGATCGGCACAATTTCCTGGCTCCTTTCTGGAGCGGAGAGCCTGCACTCGAGGCTGCTGGAAGGCAAAACTACAGCAGCAGGCAGGCACGCAACAGGGGAAAGCAGAAGGTGCTCGCTGGTTGTTTTGGGCACGCTCAGCTTGCTGGAAGGGACGGTTGTCTGTCCTAAAGATTTGTCCCCAGGGAATGCACACATCTGTTGGGCTCTAACTTGCACCGAGCCTGCTTTTCCCTCCTCCAGGAAGGGAGAGGGAGGGCAGGGGATGGTGCCAGAGCTCCTCAGGGGTCCTGGGAAGCACGGGGATGGATTTGTTTGTGGCAAGGGTCCTCCTGGCCCCGACCAGTGCTCTGCTTAGCCTGTCACCCTGCCTGATGATGGGCACTATCTGTTGGAAAGATGTGGTGATTTTTCCTCCTAACGCTCTAGAAATAGGCGTGTTAGCAGGGTAAAACACATGTGCAAGCCAGTTACATCGACCTAGCTCCTCGCTCTCTTAATTCCCGATCCACCAGTGTTACACCAACACAGCTTGGCTTTGTGGCCTTAGCTTGCAGAGCTGGAGCAGCTGCTCATTTAGGATCACTGTGTTAGAAGTTCAGCCAGTTGTATTCCTTCCATACCTCATGGGCACAACATCTCTGGAGCAGGGCGTTTGTTAGATGCGGTGAGAATAGACACGTTGAACAATGACAAATTGACTTAAAACAGGTTTTGTGGCACTAAGGGACATGCTTTAGGGATGGGACTCGGTAGGTCAGGCTGATGGTTGAACTTAAGGTGATAGAATCATTAGGGTTGGAAAAGACCTCCAAGATCATCCCAACCTAGATGATTTTATGATTCTAGGAGCACATTTCTAAATTACTTTAAAATTAGAAGATCATAGTTTTATGCTTGGGCTGGTCACCTGGCTTCGGATCACCTCTTACCTTATTTCTTTGGTCGTACTGGGAGATGTCTTTGGGTAATAGACACCAACTCTCACGCAGGTATTACAACAAGCTGGTGAGAAGCTTACTGGAGTGCGATGAGGAGACCGTCAGCACCATCAAGGACAGCTTGATGGAGAAGATCGGGCCCAACATGGCAAGCCTCTTCCACCTGCTGCAGACGGACCACTGCGCCCAGGGCCACCCGCGCACGGACTTCGCCCGGAGACGCATCACCGAGCCGCAGAAGCTAAAACTCTACTTCAGGAACCTCCGAGGTGAGGGGTCCAGCCCGGCCCATGCGAAGCGCAGCTCCGCCGAAAGCGCGTAACGCCGCGGGGAGCGCGCACGGGTGTGTAAGGGATGCTAAGCACTACCAAAGCTGAAGTCTCTCTTCTAGAGGAGTTAATGCACCCCAAAACCAAGTGTACTGTAGCTAGTTTTAATAACAACTAGGAACTGGTTTTAGATTTAGTCATTGATATTTTCTATTCCTCTCGAACAAACTTTTGCATGGGTCTGTGTTCAGTGTCTCAGCTTTCCCGCCGTCAAAACGTCTCCATCTCTTTTCTTCCCCCCACAAAAAAAAAGATATCCCAAACAATCTTAGTCTTAAATAGCACCGTAGAGTAGTCAGGCCTTCAGACGCCGATCTCTAAATGTACTGTAGCGCTAACACCGTTGAAGTCTGAAGCTTTGGCACCAAGGAGAATAGCTGATTCTCGCTTGTAGGAAGCTGGTAGGTGACAATAGATGCACTAACAACTATTGCACATCCTAAAGATGTCAGTGGAATTCGTGTTATGAATCTGTGCTGGCCATGGACGAATATGAATGTCATATTCCTGGTCTCTTAGTGTCATGCAGTCCTAATCCTTCCAATCCAGCTCTGTTAACCTGTCGATTAACCAAACTCGCTAGCTGTGGGTGATTCTCGTTACCGGGACCTGGCACCTCAGTGCAAAATGAGCTAAAACACCCCCCCCCCGACACACACCAAATCAGGAAAGGAACATTTTGTACTACGGAAATGATTAAAAGCGGTGCCAGTCTACGGTTAAAGCTAGTCAGAAGGTTACATAATCTTGCATTGTATTTAAAAGCTAACATCTATGTACTGTATTTAACTATCTAAAGCTTTAAAAGAAATCTAACAAAAACAAACCCTGTCTTAAGACAAGAGTATTAAAGGTCTTGCTCTAACTGTGGTATAAATAGTTTTAAAATCTGTCATGTACTGTACATAAATTCCATGAGAGTCTGCTTTAAAGGAGCAGAATATAATAACTTTATTGCATAAACTTAGTTTTGTAAGTTAGCTATTTTTCTTTCCTGGAAACAGTATCTCTGTCATATTCAAGAGTTCACTTTCTACTCTGTGGCCTTTTTATAATGGAAGAGAGAAAAAGATTAGAGCAGAAATAATTAAGACATGGCCAGGAACAAACCTCTCTTCTTAGGTGAAATGAAAAAAAAAGCAAAATGGAAATAAAAAATAAAAAAATGAGTTCAGACTGGCCAGTCCTGTCTCCACAGAGCTGCTGTGAGACTGTAGCTATAGCCAGGGCACAAGAGCTGCTTGGGGAAGCAGGTGGCTGACGATGCTGCTTTGGGATCTCAGAGCTGCCACGGGGGAAAATATCCCTTAGGAAGGGGATTTGTGGGGAAAGGCAGGGAAAAAATTAAAAAATCCTTAAATTCCCTTAAGCTTCAGCAGTTAAACAATGTGCCTGCCTTTAAGAGGACACACGCATTAAGGCTCTCGGCTCTGCCTTTCCTCCCATCCATCTCTTCTGCAGCCTCTGCGAACATGACCGCCAGTCCCACAGCAGTAGCTGGGGGCCTCCCCCAAACGCCGCTCTCTGCACAGTAGCCTGGCCGGGCTTCGGCGAGCCAAAAAAAAGCCACATTGTGGCACGAGATCAACAAGGCCAGTTCCACGCTCCAAATCTATCCCGCTAGAGTCCGTCTGCGGAGTGGATGACTCTTGCTCAACTAGTTAGAGAGCTAATAAAGGAGGTATCTATTTTTCTTTTCAAAATCTAAAGCAATATAACTTTTTTTTTTTTAAACCACAAAGCCTTTAAACAATAACTTGCTGCTAATATATTGAAACCAGATGCAGTGGCAGCATTTCTGATATTGCTGTCTTCATTAAATGTAGCCCAAAAGTGCTGTCATAAAATTGTAAGCAGCAAAAAATGTTGCTGACGGTAGAGGGTTGGGTTTTTTTTTGTTTTGTTTCGTTTTTGAATACTCTGAATCGTGCAGTCCAGGGCAAACAAGATGCAATATTGCTCGCTCTTAAATCACAGTCAGGTATATAGAATCCAACGCGGTAAAGTTTTGCAAGGTGAAAACCAAAGGCCCCTTGAATATCCTGACCCTGAAGGTTTGATTTTGCTTAGGAACCAATCCCAGAGCCGTGCACGTGCTGCTCTGCGCCCTGCAGCATCGCGCCTTGCGCGGCACCTGTGGGAGAGGGGGTTACAAATTGGGAATTCTGCCGGGTGTTGTGCATCATGTGCATTTGGCTATTTGGGAAGATGGTTACAAAAAGGTCTTTATGTGGCTCAAGTGCCCAAGCAGCCACCTGCATGGCTCTGGGCTGTGCAAAGCAGCTCCCGTTTCGGGTGCCACACGTCCCCGTGGGCTCGCACCAGCAGGGCGCACCGTGGACTCGTAGCAGCCCCGAATTCCCACAGAGGTGCTCCTATTAGCACGTGGCTTCCCCATTGCTTTGTGCTTCATTGCTGTGAAAACCCACAGAAGCTTTACAAAGTTGAGTTGAGGCTGGGGAGAAGAGCCCACACTCTAATTTTTTGAGTTCTCATATTTTATTTTATTTTTTCAGTAGGAATTTAAGCTTGTTTTCCCCTTAGCATGGGTAGGAAGATGACAGAAAATAACTCCCCTGGTTCAATTCGCTCTGCTAGCACAGGTAAAAGTCCTCTGTGCAAACCAAATGTTGCCTTCCTGCACTGGTGCAGCTCCTGGGGACCCCCCAGATGCCTGGTGTCGGAGAGAGCCCACAAGATTTTTGAGCTGCTTAAGGCATCCCTTTGGTCCCTAGGCTAAATTAGGAAGGGAGCTGCAAGCACGGAACCGTAAAATCAAAGGGCCTGGGGTTCACCTTGCTGAACTTTTGCCTTCTAGCCTAAGCTGGTCATTTAAAGCTCTCCCTTAGCAGTGGAAGGGGGATGTGGAGGTGGGGGAGGCGCTTCCCATCACCTGGGAAGGACGCCTCGAATTAGGGGAGAGATCCCCCTGGAGATGGGGAATCATTCTCAATATTAAGTCCAGCTATTTCACACTTTATTTAATCTCTAATGCTTTATTTTTTTAATCTTGCGTTCACTGCAGAAATGATTTCTCTCGGGGGCGGGGAGGGGCTTATCTAGAAATGTTTGCATGATTCTCATTGTGATTTGTTTGCACTTTAGATGTTTTGTGCCATTATAAATTTGCATTATGTATTTATAATTTAAAGATACTTAGAAGGGGGAGAGAGTTGTTTGTTTTGTTTTGTTTTTTTTTTTTTTGCTGAGTACTGGAATAAACGGTGAGCATATCTGGTATATGTCATTATTTATTGTTTAAATTACATTTTTAAAGCTCAGTGTGTTCATATAAAGGTTATTTGAAACATATCATAGTAATGAGAAAGATGCAAGTTATTTTCTTTGCTTATTTTTATAATTAAAGATGCATAACATAATGAGGCCTATGTTGGATTTTCTTCTGCAATGAAATAAAATGTCAAATTTAAGGGTTTTCAGTGTCTGACTCCTTCTTTGAGCCTTACTGGGACCGCTGATCCTGGTACTCCCCAACAAGCGCGTCCTTGCACCCATCTTCGACTGAGCATCGTAGCTCGAGCACCTCAGGAAAGAAAGAAAACCATTTTCCCCATCACGTTAGAGTCAGACTTGTTCAAGAGAACCAAGGACTAAGTATTAGCAATACAGCTGGATTTAAAAATAAATAAATAAATCTGTTCTTCTTCCTTGTTTTTTCCAGCAACTTAGAAATTACTTTCAACTTTGCTTTTATTGAAACCTCTTTCCAGTCAAAAGCTAAGCTTATAGTAAGGCACAGCAGCTTACCAAAACTGGGAATTGCCGTCTTCTGCAGAGAAA
This sequence comes from Anser cygnoides, assembly GCF_040182565.1. Lineage (NCBI taxonomy): Eukaryota > Metazoa > Chordata > Aves > Anseriformes > Anatidae > Anser > Anser cygnoides. Next base: position 2,600,767 of record NC_089898.1, on the reverse strand, counting down.
GGCTGGGCACAGTCAGCTCTCGGGGCTCAAAATTCAGGGTGGGGAGCCAACACACTACTTACTTAATGAGATGCTATGGGGCTAGAGCTTCCTTGAGCTCCTCTTCACTGGTGTTAATTGCAGGTGGGGACAAACCACCCCACATCTGCTTCTTTGGTACAGGTCTGGAAAGTGCCCCCATTCCTGACTCCAGGTGAGCTTCATTAGTCCAGCAGGAGTTAATTGCTTAGGAGAAGGTGGAAAGAGCAATTACTCCATCATCTGAAACACTTGGCTGTGCTGCCTCTTCAGCTGGGTTTCTCATAAACTCCTTTCCCCGAATGAAAATGTCAAAAGCAAAAAAGGATTGCTAAGAAATGTCAGCATCACATCCATAACTGAGTGTCACATAGGCTGGGCTTACCAAAGGCGCACAAATACACTTCCAGTCCATATGCAAGCACCGTTTGGTCCTGAAATGTTCCAGGGGACTTCAAAATGGATGGCACCATCTGAATTTTCCACTTGTTTGCCATTAGTAGAAATCCCCAAATCATTTTCTGATCACATCCATCTATTCTCCTACCCGTAAATCACCAGCTGCTAAGTAACAAACCCACCCACCCCATTTTCTAGGAGTCAAAGCTGCAAAGAAACCAAAGAAAGTGCCCAAAAAATTAGGGATAAACCGTGAATTATACATTGCTAGAAACAAAGCCAGTTCACATCTCTGCTCTTGCAAAGAAAGAGCCTTGGAAGCAGTACAGATGCCACACTTTTAAAAGCTGAGGTTCACAGCTATTTTATCACTAATAACCACTATAAATAATTACTGTCAATACAGTGTACTATTCCTACGAAGCGTTCATAAATTTTGGTCTGTATGGCTGCCTCGTTTGCAAACCACATCTGTAAAATGAAATCGTTCTTGGAGAATTTGAGGATTTTGCAGGGACAGTGCACCTCACCCCAATGTATGGAAATCTGGAATTTTCACTTGGAAATCTGGATTTTTCTGTGAAAACTGCACAAGAAAATCTGTCTGAGAGCCTCCTGCTATTTCAATATTTCCTACAAGGCTGGCAGACTTGCTGAGTAAACCAGGGCCACCGGGCAAGGGGCAGAAGCAAGCCTGAATTTGGGGTCAGCTCACAGAAAACGAAATAAAAAAAGACAAGGACTGCAGCAGCACGCAGGGTCTGGGGGGCTCACACCTGCTGATGCTTGGCTGTGATTCAGGCATGCAAAATAGTCTTTCTTTTTATTTTAAATTCTTCTTACCCGCAAAACAGCAAATCCTGATGGATAAAATGGGCTCCAGCAGCATTTCCTAGCTGGAAAGCGATGGCAGGCTGGGCTCAAAGAAATCAGTAAAAACTAGCACATGCTGTCATCAGTGCTAAAACTTAAGCCCGAAATGGGAGGCGTGAATTACACATGAGCTCTCTACCATGGTTCAAAGCAAGATCACCTCTGGTCCACAAGAAACTGCAACATTAGAATACAAATTTTCCTTTCTCCTCCCAAATTCAAGACTTCTTGGAGGGTTTATGAATCCTATAGATTAAAAATGTCTATCATTCACTTGCACAGTGTACAAAGCAGGCAGCATGAATCAAGCGAAGTGCTTTTAAAGAATAATCAAACTGTTTGAAGTTTATTATTATCATTATTGTTGGAAATTTCATTTCACGGGACATTTTTACCTTGCCATCCCTAACTGCGACACCGTTTTGGAAATGCAACTATTTCTCATGAGATACCAAAAAAAAAAAAAAAAAAAAAGACATGTTTAGACCAGTGCTAGTAACAAGTGTTTTGATTTTAAGAACTGCCAGCAGCAGGGGTTTAATCAAAGCAGTCACCGTGGTGGAAAGTCTGTGCAGAAAACAGATCCTAGGAAAGGAAATCTCAGCTCGGTGATGGAGAACGGAGTGCATTAAAGTCCTGGTTATCGTCTTCAAATGGAACAAACAGCCCAGGAGTTAATTTGATTTGGCCGAGGACCAAAGTACATGATTGACTGATGTTCTTGTCTTGTCCTTTTCTTTTTTTTTTTTTTTTTTTTAAGTTTCATTACAAAACAAGGGGAAAATCACTTCAAATTTTCCTGGCCCTCACCCTTCCTGCTTGCTTTGCTGTTCTAAGAAAGGGGAGAGAGAGAAAGACCAAGAGCAAGAGGGAACGAGTGTGATCTTTGGCACTTCAAATGACACCGTACAAAACGGCTGGGAGCGAAATTTGGGAACAGACTTCACTTCCTGCCTCCTGTGAACTTAGAAAAATAAAGAAGCAGAAAAAAAAAAAAGAAAAGAAAAGAAAAAAAAAAAACCTTCCACAATATAATAAAGGGCATTGTCTTTGCCATCGTGATTCAGCCAGTGCAACCGGGAATATGAAAGAAGTTTTAAAAAAAAAATAATAAATGAAGTAGGATGCTAAAAATATAATCAAAGTTCAAACAAATTGAATCCGCGCTGGTTGTTCCCATCGTGCAAGGTTAGGCGGGCGAGATGCAGAAGGAAAAAGCCGAAGAAAGGCAAATGGATGCAGGCTTTACGGGGTTATAAAGTGGGGAACGCACAGTCGGGCTACGCAAAGCCAATCGATATTTTTATGTATTTCAGTGCAAAGAATATGGCCAAAAATTTTGGTGATGGATTTTTTTTGGGGGGGGATCAAACCCCTTGAAAACCCAAGCTCTCCATGGGCCGATTGGAGGGAGGGATTCGCAGCACCTAAAGCTTACGGAAAATAATCTTTAAGAGAATAAGCAGCTCACAAAAATTACTTTTGTTCAGTACATTTTCCAAGGAGATATCTCAGCCTCATCATGCTCGCAGGGCACAAATGTGTTTTCAAAGGCTGGGTCCCTCCTTGAAAAGCCGAGCTTGGCATCAGAAGGAACTTTTGCTGTAAAACCCACTCATCTCTACGACTGAGAGGAGTTGGAGAACCTTAGGCAGAAAATACCTGAGATAGGCACAGGCATTTTATTCCAGCCAACAGCTGGAAAAACTAGTAAAACCTGCAGGAGCTCAGGGAGTGGGGGGGGGGATTATTTTCACTTGGATGAGATTTTTTTTAATTGCACTCCTCTGCCTCTCGTTTTTTGGCAGAGGGGGGTGCCAGCGCAGCCCGGGTTGGAGGGCAGGCCTTGGGGAAGCAGGGGACACCCACACGGGACGGTCCCTGGGATGTGAATGCTCCTTTTTCACCCCAGCTGGGATGGATGCTGCAGCTCCTAAAAGTTATTTAAAGGCAAAAAGCCATCTTATGGACGCCGCGCTCTCCGTATTCTCAAGCTGGGAGAAAATTCCCTTTGGTTCCTCTGACTTTCCTTCAGGGTTTTGTTTCTCCTCCAGGCTTGGAGCATTTATTTATTTCTTTTGCTGCAAAACCCAATCACTGCTCCTCGCTCGGCGCGCTGCTTGGCTCCGAGTAATCAGCCGGGCTCAATAAAATCATCAGCCATCCCCAGCCAGTCGTCCTGAAACCCTAGCACGATTTTGCTCTCAGCTGGGGAATTTAGGCAGTCTGAACAAGCAGAAAGAGCCCAGCTATTTATTTTTATTACTGTGCCGATAATTCAGCCTCGTAGGGGTTTTTTTTGCAATTTTTTTTTTTCAGGCATATTTTAAAAATCTTTTTCTGAGTTGATGTTTGCTTAACGGTTTCACACGTGTTTCTTTGACTCGCTTTTATTCCCTGGCTATGATTTTCATGGAGATGAGGTGACCGTCTGCAGGCTTCGACCACATGTTCGGGGATAATTGGCTAAAAGAGGTCCCCTGGATCTTCTCCGAAAGGCGTTTTTATCCCTACAGCCACGGGGAAGAGCACGGCCCCGTGGGGTGGGGACTAGAAGAGCCCCAAAAATTCAATTAAAAATAAAGATAAAAATTGAATTACTCTGAGCGAAGAGGGAGGAATGAGTGCATTTTATGGGGTTTAGCACTCTGCTGCTACATTGGGTTGCCTGGGGCTCCCAAGTGTGGCTGATCGCCTGCCCGCTGCCTCCTACCATGGACCAAAAAGCCATGAATTAACCCCAAACGTGGCTCTTTCTGCTTTCTAGTCTGCTTTCACACAGAAAACCCCTTCCTCCCCCCCCCCGCTGTGTCCTGGCCGGGAAGGACATGCTCCTGCCCGAGGTAAATCTTTCCTTCCTCTGGGCGAAGACACTGTCCTCAGGAAGAGGGGAAGACGGGCAGCGATTCCCCGCCGGCAGCCAGCGACTCGCTCGCGGAAAAGCTCGTGACGGTCTAGGTGGAGCTGCCCTCGGTGAGTCAAGAGCGCCCCAACGACGCACAAACGCCTTCCTCCTCGTCACTCGCACGGGGACGGGACCCTCGGCGAGCCCCTCGCCCCCGGCTGCGTTACGGGTTTGATTGATGGAGCTGCGGAGGTTTTATCGCTGCATCAGAGGAAAGGGCTCCGGGCAGATCCACCCATGGGAGATGCACCAGCCCCGGAGCTGGATTCCCAGGTCAGGGAGCAAACTTCCCTTAAGGATGGGGAGTGGTAGGTTCTGGCCGAAAAAATGAGATTACCAGAAGGACAATATTGGTTTTTCCTCTGGTGTGTAAAGGCGTGCTGCTCTGCTCCCAGCATTGTGCGGCCGGATTCTGCCTCGGGGTGGGTTTGGAGTTCACGGAGCCTGCCACTCACCCCACCGTTAGTCACTCATCGGAGTCAAGTAGGAGAAACCTTTTTGCTTGAGGCCCCCCCTCGGTGCTTTGGGGAAGATCGGCATCCAGAGGAATTTTCCACAAACGCCCTGGGTTTTTCCCAACATCCCCTTTGGGGCTGCTCTGGATGCTTGGAAAAAGCCCCGGTTTTCAGCTCGCAGGTATCCAGCGAGCCTGAAAGAGCAGGTCAACACTCCCTGAGACCTTCCCAGCCCAAACACCAACCCCACTCCATCGCAGAGGACCGCAGCCACCACCCCAGTCCTTTTTGCTTGCAGTGGTGCCACCAGGAGCCACGATCATCTCCCAAATCTCCCTGCAAAGCACAGCTAAAAAGGCACTTTTGTGCCATAGAAATCCTGCAGGTGTTGGTACCTGGCTCAGCTTCTTGGTCTTCTACTCAATCTTGCAGCCTTTCTCTGACATCAGAATAGAAAATATTGCTTTCTGTATTCAAACCGATATAAAATTTCACTGTTTGTCATACAGAGAGCAAAAAAAGTCTTGCCTATAGCTTGAATTTCCAGCAGGCACCGGCCGGGAGGCACAGCCCACTTGTGGCCAGGCTCTGGCACGACGTGCCTGAGCTTTTCCAGCATCCCCGCGTGTTCAGCTGATGGGCACGATACGGAGGGATGAATAATGCCGTGGTTTTCTAAATTACATGTGTACTCAGAGATGTGCTCTGGCTGCTTGTCACGCAGGCGGCATCTCCCTTACCGGGGTTGTAAATGTTGTTTTAATGCCGTAATGAGCGTCTCGCACGCGGAGTGAATGAGCAGCCACGGACGTGCCTGTCGGTGGTGTAAAAGCAGCGTGAGCTTCTTGTCGAAGCTGGAGTGCTGGGAGTTGGGGACCAGCTCGCTGCCACCTTCCACATCTCAAAATCTGGCTGTATTCAAGGTCCCAGAATGCCCAAATTGCCCAATTCGCCCCAAATCGGGATAAAGCTACCCCAGCCAAATCAAGGATAGGCTTGGTGGTGGGCTGCTTCACCCTCTGCTCTCCTCTGGTGAGGCATTTAGGGCTCCCAGCTCCGCTGGAATTTGATTTTTAAGACAATTATCAATGAAATCTCAAAAAGTCTGGGATTTGAGCATCGCGGCAAAGAGCAAAGCCGCAGCTCAGCGCTAATCCCTGCCGAAAACCCTTCCTGGGAATAGGGAGAAAGCTGCGTCAGCCCTTGCACAGCATCGCTCCCAAGGGTTTCCCCTGCAGCTCCGGGGCTGTCAGGAAGTGATTAAGCAAGCAGAGGAAATAAAAGCAAGTCCAAGAGTTTTGATCCCGCTCGCCCCCTTCCCCCCCCGGCGCTGACACCAGCGAGCAGGATCATGCAGGGTCCCCTTTGAAGCCACGCTTGCGTCAAAGGCCGGCACCTGGACGCGAGGAGCAGCCTTGATTCCAGCCCAGAAGCGGAGGCTGATTTTGGGAAAAGCCTCATCTCTGCAAACTCACGCACAGTTTCTTAAAAAAAAAAAAAAAAAAAAGCCCTTTTTCCGGGCTCACAAGAAAAAGATGGGCATTTCCAAGGGGGAAATGGGCATTTCCAAAGGGGAAAGGGACATTTCCAAGGGGGAAACGGGCAACCAAAGGGTTGATTTCTCGAAATCCACCCCCAGAAGCCAGCGTATTCTTTGCTTTTCCTTCCCAGGAGGCTCCGCTGTGTTTTCAGCTGCCTCGCTCTGCACCTCCAGCCCCCATTTATGCTGGCAGCGCTCTAAAGATAGATCCGAGCAGAGATTATCGGCCCGAGCGGTATTAATAGGAGGCAGCTGCTCTTTAAAGAGGCTTTTAAATAATGTAAAGAAACGTGGTCATATTTTTAAAAGCCTTTTAAGTGAGCCGAAGCTGCCCCTCGGAAGACGGCCGGGTGGGTTACTTGCTGATGGAAGGCGGCACACGGCGGTGGGAGCCCGGGGAAAGTCGTGGGGCATTGCAGGATCCATCCCACAGTCCAGTCCCACCACCTTCCCCTGCCCAGAAAAAAGGGGAAAGCAAAAAATAAATGTGAAATTCACGGCTGTAGGAAGCCACACTCTGTAGGATCCTCCTGGCCCCGCAGCATCCCCGGTTCTCTGGTCCGTAACCTCATCTCCGTGCAAGTGAATAGTAGAGGGAAACCTTAGCTCTGCTGTGAAAATAAAATGCTGGAGCACAGAGCAGGCTGCGTGGGGCTGGTGGGACTGAAGAGGAGCGGGTACCACTTAAATCCTGTGTCTGTATAAAGCCAGTGAGCGGCCACACACCGCCAAAGGGGTTTTGGGGCCGGAACGTGCAGAAACGGTGCAGCAGAGGCAGCAGACCTCTGGGGCTTGCAGGGATGGAGCCGGACGGGGCTGGAGGGATGCAAGCACCGAGGGCATCAACCTGCTGCATCTCGGCACCTGCTCCTTGATGTCTGGGGACGTGGTCCAGGGTTGAGGCCGGGCACCACGGAGGAGAAGTCCCGCGGAGGAGTTTCCAACCCTGGCCACGCGGAGCTGAGGAGGCTCTTCCTTTCGGCAGGTTTTTTTTGTCCGAGAGCGGAAAATTACACGGCTCCCCCCTCGGAGTCGGTGGTTGTGTCATTCATTATAATCCAAAAAAATCGAAAAATGAATTCCAAAGATGACGCCACCGCATGGGCTGCTCGGGGCGACCTCCGGGTGCCTGAGCACAGCTTTCGCCCCATTCCCAGCACCTCAGGCAGCTGCGCCTCAGGAAGTTGCTCACGGCCAGTTTTATGTATTTTAAGGGCGGGTAGGCTGACAAATAGGAAACCTACGACTAGTAATAGCTGATAATGCGTGATGCATTTCCCCCTGCCCTGTGGATTATTCGAGGCGGCGGTTGACTTCAGTATCACCGAGCTGAGCGCTTCGGCACGCAGCATCCGTGGGTGACATCAAAGAGAAAATGAATCAAGTCCCCTTAGTTGAGGAGCTTCTTTAGCTCAGAGAGTTGAAGTTGCTTTTTGGCCCGGTAGCCAAATGCTTGCTCCTCAATCTAAATAAATACCTCCCGATACCAAAAAGAAAAAAAAAATAAGAAAAAAAAATATATATACAAACCAAGCACATGTGGCAAGTCTCCCAGTTGGTCCAAAGCAGAAAGCAAACCCCAGCGCATCTGCACGGCCGCTAGCTGAGCCTGGCAGAGCCAGTGAGAAATGGCACAGGCACAGCTCCCGATATTTGCAAAGTGCGGGGCGGAGAGCAGTGGGGATGTACGGGGAGCGTGGGGCAAATGAAGAAGTAAAATAAAATAAAGTAAAATAAAGTAAAATAAAATAAAATAAAATAAAAAATAAATAAAATAAAATAAAGTAAAATGAAATAAAATTAAAATAAAATGAAATAAAATTAAAATAAAATAAAGTAAAATAAAATAAAATAAAGTAAAATAAAATAAAGTAAAATAAAATAAAATAAAATAAAATAAAATATAAAATAAAATGAAATTTAAAAATGAAATGAAATGAAATAAAATAAAATAAAATGGAATTAAAAAATGAAATGAAAAATGAAATGAAATGAAATGAAATGAAATGAAATGAAATGAAATGAAATAAAATAAAATAAAATAATAAAATAAAATAAAATAAATAAAATAAAATAAAATAAAATAAAATAAAATAAAATAAAATAAAATAAAATAAAATAAAATAAAATAAAAATAAAAATAATATTTATTTTTGTATTTATTCATTACGGGTTTGTAAGTGAGGCTGTGGAGGGCCGGGTAGCGGGGAGGTAAAACCGAGAGGCTGGGGATACCCGAGCTCGGCTCTCTCCCAGACTGTGAGCACCGTTTGTGCCTCGCCCATGTGCCCCCCCCAGTTCCAGGCGCTGGGGCTGCTGCTGCTCGCCCCCGGAGCGCCCCCGGAGCCGGCCGGGGATGCGCCAGGCGGCCGGAGGGGACCAGCGACCTGCAGCGTCCCAGCTGAACTTCACCGAGCTGCGGGGCCGGGCGCTTTTTTTTTATTATTTTATTTTTTATTTATTTATTTTTTTCCCCTCTAGGCTCTCGCTCAGCCACTGCTCGTGTGCCATCTGCCGACCGAAGGCCGCCTGCTCCGTGGCCTTGCTACGCCGCAGCACCCAGCACCCAGACTGCGGCACCCACCTGGCCTGCTTGCACCCATCCCCTCCAGATGCCTCCTTCCCCCCCACCTCCCGCTGCAGGCATCCCCGGGGATTTGGCCAAATCACAGCAAAAAGAGCAAAGAGCAGAAAATTCCCATTCCCCTTAGGAAAAGTGATAGGCAAGGAGGGAAAAAAAAATGTAATATTTTGTGAGTTCAAGCTCCTTCCACCTGGCAGCGCTGGGGGACACTGAATTATTCATGCCAGCTCACCAAAATAACCCCATTTAAAAATAACTCCCCTGTCCGAGAGCCGGCGAGCGCGCTTTTAACACCGGCGGGTATTTTTCTCCTCCTGGCGTGGGGCAGCGAGCCCCCAAATCTCAGCTACCCCTTCCCTGCTGAGCCATTCCCCTGCACCACTGAGGGCGAAGGAGATTTTATTTTTATTTTTATTTTTATTTTTATTTTTATTTTTATTTATTTTTATTTTTATTTTTATTTTTATTTTTATTTTTATTTTTATTTTTATTTTTATTTTTATTTTTATTTTTATTTTTATTTTTATTTTTTTATTTTTATTTTTATTTTTATTTTTATTTTTATTCTTATTCTTATTTTTATTTTTATTTTTATTTTTATTTTTATTTTTATTTTATTTTATTTTCCTCCCTTCGTCGCCCGGCGTTGGACTTGGGCAGCCAAGCAGGCTGCACGTCCCCCGTGGCCAAGCAGAGGGCACTGCTGGCCAAGGATTTGGAGCAGGTTTTTGCTTTTTTTTTTTGTGCTGCAGAGGTTTGGCAGCGCAATCCCGGCGGGTTTAAGGCACCATCCATCTCCTTAATCTCGCTGGTGTCAACAGGTCCCCCCCCAAAGCCAGAAATCGGAGATAAAAGATGGGGATGGGAAGCAGCCCGACGGCCCCCGAGCGGTTGGGAAGCTCTGGCTTGGCTCGGAGGGTTCAGAGATGGGGAAAATGGGGGAAAAAAAAAAAAAAAAGGAGATAAATAGAGGGCAGGAGATAACCGCGTGCTCCAGTTTGGGCTTTCCAGCCTCGTGCCCGTCCTGCCGGCGCTTCGACATGCGAAGATGCCCCTTGCGCTCCAGCCATGGTTGCAGCCCAGCCTCATGTTCTGCACCACAGAAACCTTTCTGAGGTTTCAACGTTACTTTTGTCCCACAGACTCTGAAAAGAGACTTTTTTTTTTTTTTCCCCATGGTGTTTATTATTAAATTTAATTTATTTATTTTTTATTATATTTAATTTATTGTTAAAGCTCTGCAGCAAGACTCTGCTTTCCCTCACCTGTCCTGCCACCTGCTTTCTGCCACCTGCTTCTGTTTTCTCTGCTTTTTTATTTTATTTTGCCAACGAACAAGGACAGAAAGTAGCTGGAAAGAGGAAGAGGATGGAGAAAACCCTTCCAGGTTCACTTCCAGTTGCATCGCAAAGCGTTGGCCAGCTCTTCAGCAGCATCCACACACACTTTTGAGCTTGCAAGCCCCCGAGCATCCACCTCACCCATCATTCCCGCCTTGCTCTGAGCACAAAACCTCCTGGCTCAGGCACGGTCGCGTTTGCAGAGCTTTGGATGCTCCGGCAGCTCAGCGGGCCCTCGATGAGTCCCAGCGATAGCACCAGACATCGGATACTTCGGGAGCTGCCATCAGAAATACCTCCCCTCGGACGCGCGGTGGGCCAGGAGCGGCTTTCTCCTGGTTTCATCTAACCGAGTTAACAAGAGTAGCGACGTCCCCGGGTGGATATAATGAAATTAGCTCGCCAGTCAAGAAGCTGATGATTGATGGTTCACGCTCACTCCTCTCGCTGCCCCAGCATTGTGCCAAAGTTCAGGGCAACGATGGGCTGAGCCCAGATCCCTCCAGCGGGTGCTGATCGAGCCCAGGATTGGGTTGGTTTGGCCACAGCTTTTGGGTGGAGATGATTTACAGACCCCACTGAAGCCGCTGGATGCTGCAGGTGAGGGAGGGCTGGATGCGTCCCGTGGGGCGCACGGACCAGGACGGGGAGCAGGGAGCTCTCCTGGCCCGCAGGCGCACTAACCCTGCCCCACACTCAGCTCTGCTTTCCCCTCTTCTCCCCCAGCTCGCCCCATCCAGAGCCTCCTCCAGCCCCGAGAGCTCGTCCAGCCAAACTCCATTAATCTCCGCGGCACGGAGTCATTAGGGGCGGATAAAGCTACTTACCCCGATTCCTTCCTGCTCGTCTCGATCGCAGCCAAGCATTTTACCTTGGCGCCGGCTGCCTCCCGCCATCAACAAGCCAAGGTGTAATGTTACTGCCTCTTTGCTCTCGCCTCTCGGTGCTTCTCCAGCCCCTAAACGTGGCAATGAATCCAGCTGGGGACGAGGGCTGGGCACTGGGGGCTCAGCGGGCTGCAAAGGATGGGGTCGAGCAACGAGCCTTGCCCGTGGGCTCTGCCATGAAGATAATGCAGGGCAGCAAAGCCCACGTCCGTGCCCAGCACCAACAGGAGCCCTGTGGACCAGAGGAGCAGCAATTATTTTTTAAATGGGCTGCAATATCAGTCCCGCATGGGATTAGAAAGCTGGGGGTCTGGGAAGCAAGTGCACCGGTTAAAAAAAAAAAAAAAATGAGGAGGAAAAAAAGGAGTATTCCCAGGCATTTTGCAGTGTTTCCCATGGGGAAGGTGAGCCCCGTGTGTCTCGTGGTGGATTCGGACCCAATCCTTACATCACACTGAGAAATAACAACGCTGTGATGCCAGCACGTTGGCAGGGATGTCCCAGGGATGGCATACCCAAAAACCTCAAAGCACAGCCCGCAGGGGATGGGGACAAACCCGAGCATCACGCAGAGAGCAGGACCGACCCGTGGCTCTGCCAGCACCTCTCTCGCCAAGCCACTGTATTTATTTTCCCTCCTGCTCCAGCCCCTCACTTCCTTGCCTGCGTTGGGGCCGTTTATTTATTCAGCCTCCCCTAACAGCCCGCTTTGGCTGTTTCGGTGGCGCGGGCGATGCTGCCCCAACTCAGACAAAAAAAGTCCCTCTGCTCTGTCAGGGCTATCAGCAAACACCAGCCCCAGAGGCTGGCCAGGAATTTTAATTGAAATAGCCGGTCCTGAGCCCAGATAAGGCCCAGCATCACCCCGCGGCCGGTGGGGCTGCCCAGCACCTCCCCGCCGCCCCCCTCCCCAAAATGGGGCTGCTCTTTTGGGGGAACCCTGACCCCACTCTGTACCCCACTGAGGGGCTGCCAGCCCACTGCCCGCCACCAGAACAGCACTGGGACATACTGGGAGGGCACTGGGGCCGCGCAGGGGCAGCCAGACGGGGTGGGGGCTCTCAGCATCCCCCCCCCCGGCCCTGCAGGATCTAGGTGGTCTGCGCCCCGCCGCCTTATCAGCCCTTATCTCCCCAAGCCGCTCGCTAATGTGACCTTAATGGAGCTCAGATCGGCTCGATTTGTTTTATTGCAGCTTAGCCCAAATCCCCCCCCCCTTAGCCCCCCCCTCTCGGCCTCGCATCCCCTTGTTTTGGAAATACAGAGGTGAAGGGGTCTGGCTCCTTCCTCCCCACCCAGCCGTCGGGGGGCTCGGCTGGGTGAAAGGGGGCTGCGGGGGGGGGCAGAACATCCCGCCCCCCCCCCGAGGGGCAGCGACCCGCCCTCCCCTGTCCCCCCCCCCACCCAACCAGCCCGGGGACCCCCCCCCCCCTCTCTCCCTACCTGGTGCTGCCACAACGGGAGGGCAAAAGCCGGGGAGAGGGTCCCGGAGCGCGCAGCCCCTTGGCGGGGTGCCCCCCCCTCCCAGACCCCCCCCAACCCCTCACACATCCCCCCCCCGTCGGAAGGATGCTGCCCACCCCCTTCTCCGTTAAGGACATCCTGGACCTGGAGCGGCGGAGCGCCCCCGGAGCCCCCGGGGCCGGGGCTGGGAGCAGCCCCGACGGGGGGGACGCGCCCCCCCGCCCGCCCCCGCCGCCACCGGGTGAGTGGGAGACGCGGGGACCCCCACGGAGCCCCCCCTTTGTCCCCCTCCTCCCCCCGGGGGCCAAAAACCGAGGAGCCGGATTATCCCGGTGCTGGGGGTGCGAGATACCGGGTTTCCTACTTCCCCCCCCCCCCCGTGTTTTTTTTTTTTCACCTCCCCTTCTCCCCCCACCCCTTCTTCCTCCCTTTTCTTTTCTCCCCTTTTCCCCTTTTTCCTTTCCTTTTCCCATCCGTTATCCCCCCTTTTATTTTATTTTTTTTTAATTTCGGGGCTCTTGCACCGGCTGCACGGGGTGGGGGGGGGAGGGGAAGGAAACGGACCCGGCTCATTCTCCTTCCCCTGGGGGGGGCCGGGGGGTTGCAGACCCCCGTTTCCCACCTCTCCCAAGCCATAGCAGAGCTCGGGAAGGTCCCGGTGTCGCCCCCTCCCCTTGTCCCCCCCCCCCGATCCCCTGGAGCCCCCCGGAGCCCAGCCACTTCGGTGGCGCTGGGCCTGATCCTGCCCAAGGGCACAAGTGGGGGCGCTTTGGGGGGGGCGCAAAGCCCCGTTTCGATGCTCCCTAAATTGTCCCCGCGAAGCCGTCCCAAGGCATCGCCGTCCTCGGGCTGCGTGGAGCCGGCTGCGGGTACCGGGGGGGCTGGGGGGGGGGGGGCAGGGGGGGCGAGGGCATCCTCGGGGCCCCCCCGGTTCCCCCCACCTAAATCGGGCGAATTTTCCCTTGCTCGCCTTTTCCTAACGCACGGCGGCTGCAGAGAGGGGGAAAAAAAAAAAAAAAAAACGGGAAAACCAGTAAGACCAGAGCTGGAGCACTGGGAGGCACTGGGACGCGGAGCCAGGGAGCTGGGGAGGGCGAGAGCATCCCGGGGGGGGGTCGGATGGGAGCCCCGCAGCACCCCATTGCCCCGCAGCCCCCCTACATCCCCTGAGCCCCTGCTGCAGTTTCCAGGGGACCCGAGCACATCCCGCCAGCAACGGAGCGATGCACGAGACCCCCAGAAAAAATATTAATAAAAAAATATTTAAAAAAAACGAATAATAACATAATAATAATATTATTAATAACTTTGCATCTTCTTGTGGAGCTAACAGGTTTTCCTTCTTCATTCCCGTCCTCTTCGTTTTACCCCTTTTGGCTTAAATTCAGGGCACTGCGAGTTGTGGGTGCTGGATGTAAATCCTGCCTGGGGTCACTTCCATCCCTGTGGGGCAGGATGTGGGGAAGGGATTTGTGTTTTGGGGTGCTCAAACCTCCAGCACGTCCCACATCCCTGTGCCCCTCCAGGACGGGGCTGCCACAGAAGGACAGAAATGAGGCATTATCCAAAATTCATGCAGCAGTCACACCCCTAATTCCAGCCAAAAAATAAAAAAGAGGGGGGGGGAGTTCTTGAATTTCCATTAAACATTGCAGTAAAAATTCATATTAAATTTAGCAGCCGATAACCCTGCTTTGTCTCATTCCCAAGGGGTCCCACTCCCAATTTAATTCTCTCTCAGCAGAACCGGGCTGGGGGCTCACTTTGCTTTGGGTTTTTGCTCCCCGCAGGAAAACGTTTGCTCGCCCACCCCTTGGAGGCAGACGGGAAGAAAAGCGACCCTTGCAACCATCCCAAGCAGCGGCACCGACGAAAACCCCGCGTGTTGTTCTCCCAGGCTCAGGTGTTCGAGCTGGAGCGGCGCTTCAAGCAGCAGAAATACCTCTCGGCTCCCGAAAGGGAGCACCTGGCCAGCGTGCTCAAGCTCACCTCCACCCAGGTGAAAATCTGGTTCCAGAACCGGCGCTACAAGTGCAAGAGGCAAAGGCAGGACAAATCCCTGGAGCTGGCAGCCCACCCGCCACCGCCGCGCAGGGTGGCGGTGCCGGTGCTGGTCAGGGATGGCAAACCCTGTTTTGGGGGGTCCCAGCCTTACCCAGCACCTTATGGCAGCCCGCCGTGCCCCTATAGCAGCTGCTACGGCGCCTATAGCAGCAGCCCCTGTGCTGGGAGCTCCGGGGGGGGCTACGCTGGGGTGCTGTCACCGTGAGCTCGGGCACGGCTCAGCACCAGCCCTGAGAGAGGGGATCAGGGCTTGGGGGTGGCCGAGGAAAGGGACGGGAGCACCCGGAGGGGTTTTGCCAGTGTGTCCGGCCCCTCCGCGCAGCCACGGCTCTGCAAAGGAGGTGGGGGCACCCTGGGGACCCCCATCACCGAGGGCATTTATTTATTTGAATGTAAATGTGTCGGGGTCCGTCCCGTCCCGCTCCCACGGGGGATTTGCTCCTCCGGGAAGACGGTGCAATGCAGTGCAGAGGGCTGTGGACACTGGATTTCTTCCTAAGGACAACCAGAAAGCAGGGGCTGCATCACTGTGCCTTTACTTTTTTTTTTTTTATATACGAATGCTCTATTTAATGCTTTGAGTTCCTCTAATCTTTTGGGATCCATTTCTGAGTCATATTTCTTAATATCTTACCAGCACAGGTGTTCATTTCTGTCTCTTTTATTATTATTTGCTATTAAAAAAACGGTGAAAGTGTGTGGTTTTCCCTCTCCTACCACTCCTCCTTTAGTATTGTAGCTTCTCCTTTCCACAATTTGTATCTGAGCATCCAAAAGATGATTCAAAGGGAAAAAAAAAGTCAGTGCTGAACCTAGAGGTGCCCTGAATCCATTAGCACCGAGTGCTTTGCTGGGTCGAAGGGCTCTATGTACATTTACATATACATCTCCCTGTACATATATTTAAGCTTAAGAATGGGACTCACGAGGTCTGAAGACATCATTTATGGCCCTTCATCTATTGAGAGGGGCTTCCCAAAAGCCCAGGGTCAGGAGATATTTATAACCCCGGTGTCTGTGGGATCCCTCTGCCTCCTGCTTGCCGGGGTGAGCTTGCGGTGCACACCATTGCTTTAAATCCCTCCTGTTTTCTGCCCAAATTAGAAATTCTCCACTGCACCAGCCACTGAAAAAGGAGGCAGATCTCTCCCAAACTCAGCCACACTCTCGAATCAGCCAAAATTTCACTCGAGACCAGCGGCAAATTCGGCCCAGTGCAAGAAATTGCCAAGGACAGGGGTTCCCATGCTACTTGCCAGCAACGCCGCATCCCCAAAACCCCTCTTTTGGACCCAATGGCTCAGTTCTCACCAGCTGCAGCTTATTCTGTAGCCAGCAGTAAAAAGGAAAAGAGGCTCGAGAAAAAGAAATCTGTGCCACGAGGCTGCCCAGGACAGACGGAGGTGCTGAGCGCACAGAGAGCACCGAGTGTCAGTCATGGCAAAGCAGAGGTGCAACAGCCCCAATTCGACTTTGCAGGAAAATGCAACGGGTATGACTGAAATAAAAGGATTTTCTGGAAGGAAGGAGAGCACCCGACTTCTGGGCAGCTCACAAATTTTTTTCACGTAGTTGGGCAAGAGCCCAAAACAGTTGCAAATGCCTGAAAAAATGCATTTTCTGACTCTCTTCGCAAACCTGCTGAGTTACGGGTTTTTGTTGTGTTCTGTTTTGTTTTAATTCGTTGTTCTGGAAAATTTTGTTCTGTTCTTTCTTTTTTATTATTATTTATTTATTTATTTTTGGCATCAGCATCACTCCGTGGCTCCTGGTCCACAGCCACCTGCACGGCACCGCTGCGGCGGGGGCGCGAGGACAACTGGAAACATCTCTGCTGCGGGGCAGTAACGCTGCTGGGCTCCGATTGCTTCATAAATCTTGCCAAATTGCCTCTCCCGGCTGATAAGAGCATAATGAGGCTGAAATATTGAAGCTGCTGAAGTTTTCTGAGCGTACAGCTGCCGTAACCAAACACCTGCCTATAAAGCCCCAGCGAAGTCCTTGGGGGATTGCAGGAAATCTGTAGTTTCCCTTTTTAAGGAAGTTTTTTTTTTTTGAGACACAAGCTCTGGAAAAACAAGTGCAAATAAAGGGAGCACTCAAAAAAATAATAATAATCAACGATTAGGGAGCTCAGCCAAGTTTTTTCTTGGAAGCAGCAAGGTTTTGTTCTTTGCTGGTGCCTTTGAAGGCAGGGTCTTGCAGGACAAGCGGGAAGGCACTGAGATTCCTTAAACAAATGCTGTCCCATTCCACAGCTGGCTGAGGAATTAGTCTGAGATTTAGGCTTCACATGAATCCTCTGCCCCTTTCTGTGCAATCATTTACTGCTGGATCCGCTCTCCCTGTCTGTTACCTCTCCACCTCCCAGCCCTTCTTAGAGCAGCTTTGTGGAGCTGATGAAAATGTCTTTGCCATTTTTCCAACAACCTGAAAGCTCACCGAAGTGAAATGTTTCGAAGAAAGCTCTCAAAATATGGAGAAGAAAAGCTTTTTCCACTTTTTTTCCCCGAAAACAACATTCCTCCCCAGAGCTCTAGGGATGGCCCTGGACAAAAATCATGCCCAGAAGCTGGAGCAAGCAGAGCGTCGTCCTGCTGGGGCGGTGGGGAGGATGCAGGAGATGCTCTGCGGGGCTCTGCTCGCCCACAGCACCCAACCAAGGCTGTGCCAGTGCTGCCCCTCCTCACCCCCAAACCCCAAACTGGGATTGTTTCGATCCCATAAAGGATGAACTCACTTGGGCACCTTTCTCTTATCATTTCTAGGAGAAAGGCCATGGGGTGACCTTCTGGCACGGGGGGAAGGTTTGGCAGATCGGTGGGGAAGGGCACCCCGGGGAGAGGCTCTGCACAAGACGAGGGAGCAGCAAAAAGCCCTGCGGGAGCCAAGACACCACCGAAGGGCGTAGACTCCTGCCTGATCTCCAATCAGGCCCAGGAGGCTTGGCCACCGGCCGGATAAATGAGGAGCCAGGAGGGTGGGAAGGCGGCGAGCCTGTGGGCAGCGGGAGGAGAAGGAGATGAGTGCTGGGGTGCTGCCCCTCGGGGGGCAGAAAGCCCCCGGCAGCCCCCAGAAGACCGTGCCCACCTCGTCCAGACCCCGGACGTCCTTCCTCATCCAGGACATCCTCTGGGACAGGGCTGAGCAGAGAACACGGGCAGAGCAGAGTGAGAGAAGAGGTTTTGGCAGCCCGGAGGATGGGGAGCAGGGGGCGGCCCCAGGGGACCCCCCCAGGAGCCCTCGTGCCCCAGGAGCCTCCCCAGCCCAGCCCCACGATGCGGACGCAGGTAAGGGGATGGGAAGATCCCGCTGAGCTCCGGGGCTGGGAATGGCTTCGGGATGCCCACCCTTGGGTCAGCCAAGGGGCTAGATCCCAACCCGGCTGCTTTGGAGCCAAAAAAATGTGCTTTAAATGCCAGAAGTGCAAGAGAAGCAGCAGCTGCTTGCAAAGCTTTCTCCAGGTGCTTCAAATAAGTCCAAGGACCGGAGCTACCTGTAACTCTGTTTAATAAAAAGCCCATTTCTGTGATAGCCTGGTCCTCGGTGCAGCTGTCCGCACGGTGCTGCTGCTGCCGCTGCACTCTCCGTTTGCTTTCCCGTGTGCTCAGCACCGGTTGCAGCGCTCTGCTCCTGCCTGCAGCATCGCACACCGCGTGCTTTAATAACACCCGTCCCGCTCCTCTAGAAACAGCGCTGCCAACACCTCCTTCTGGCACGCAACCACTAAATTTGCAGAAGCAGCAGAGCAAAAAATGGCACTCAGAAGCACCGTGGCTTTGACCAGTGCCTCCCGTGCAGCAGGAGCAGGAGCAGGGGCTCTGCCCTCCCATCCTGCAGCGCCTTGCACGAGCCAGGCTGGGCTGCGGCGTCCAAAAAACAACCGTGAACTCCCCAGTGCCTGGCTCTTGCTTTCTAAAAGAGACCTTGCCAGGGGAATTTTGGCTTTACGCGTTGATTCCATTAAAACAAACTCCGACATAAAGCAAGTTCTGAAACATCCACCCAGCCGGTTATTAAGAAAAATCATTAAAAGCCATAGCAAATCTCCCAGAACGCAGCTAGTGTAAATCAGCACAGCTCCAGGGATTTCGGCAGGGCTAGGATGATTTACACAAGCTGGGAGTTAAGCCCATTGTTTCCATCTCGAGCATTATGTTCGCTTCTTAAGAAAATATACTAAGAAATGACTAAAGGGAAAAAAAAAATTGGCCTGTTTCCACCGCAAGCTGGGTAATACACAGAGAAAGGAACTAAGTGCCTAAATAAATGGACTTGGGAAGCTTTCACAGCTACAGGTGATGCTTCCCAGGGAGGGGAACGTTGCAGCTTGCCTTCTGATCTGGTTCGTTGCCCATAGAGAGCCTTCAGGCTGTGGGGTTTTAGTTAAAAAGAAGCAAAAGCTGAGCAAAGGAGGTGACTCGTTAGCTTGAGGATGGAAACTTCTTTTCCCTTTCGTGGGAAAGGGGACGTTTCCAAAAAGTGCCCAATGCCATAAAAATCCCAGTGCCGTAACGCACGTAACCACAGTACCTCGAGCTTTTAGGCAGAGCTTCACCAGCAGTGAAAATTGTCCCTTTTCTGGGTTTGTGTTTCCTTGGATATTTGTGTATATGACTTAAGAGAGGGTGGTATTTGGGAGAAAACAACTCCCTTCTGTGACTTTAATTCAATAAAGTGGGGAGTTCGCTCCATTAGGGAGAGAGATCTCCAGGGTAGTGTGAATATTTTAGTCTATAGAAAGGGATAGAAAATAAAAATAAAAATATAATAATAATAATAATAATAATAATAATAATAATAATAAAGCAAGGAAATAAGTGATTTGGGGTAATTAATAAGCAAGGAAGCAAGCGATTTGGGCAAATTCCCAGCAGGTAACTCTCAGCCCTTTCCTCCTGCAGATGCCACAGCGGAGACCCCCCTGTGCGACTGCTTCTCCAAAAAAAAATCTCTGCCCCGCGCCCCACGAGCCTCCCCCCGGCCGGCGAAACGCTCGCGGGCGGCGTTCACCCACAGCCAGGTCCTGGAACTGGAGCGGAAATTCAGCCACCAGAGATACCTGTCGGCCCCGGAGCGAGCCCACCTGGCCCAAAACCTGCAGCTCACCGAGACCCAGGTGAAGATCTGGTTCCAGAACCGGAGGTACAAGACCAAGAGGAGGCTGGGGGGATCCGGCCTCGGCGGACTCGAGCCCGGGCGCAAAGCGGCCGAGCCGCCCGCGGCCCCGCTGCTGGCGCTGCACGCAGGTGCCCGCTACCTGCCCTGCCTCTACTACCTACAGGGCTGGAGCCCTGCGGTGTGGTGAGCACGGCGGCAGGTTTTCACCTTCAGACGTTTTATTTTTCCCCACCCCCGTGCCGCGTTCTTATTGCTAATGGTGATTAGGAGAGGGAGAATCCCGAGCCTGTCCGCGGTGACGCTCGGCGTCCTCTAGTTGCAGCCCAAGCCTCTCTCGTTTCTATTATTTTTTAGCCAAACAAAATGCCAAAAAAAAAAAAATAATAATAATCCCCAAAGCTTTTAAAAGGGGTCAATCTGCAGCCATAAAATATTGTCTGCTTTTTGGGGGGCAGAAAGCAAGAGCTGCTCTGTCCCCGCAGCAAGAAATTGTCCCCGTGCATCCCTCCATGCTCACACGCATTGATGGGGCAAAGAGCCAGCAGCTGCCCCCACGCTGCGCCGAGATGGCCTCAGCTCAGCTGCATGGGCCCCATCTGCTGCCATTGCTTGATTTTCATTTATTAGCTTTAAAAAAATAGCAAAAAAAAATATATATATTGCATTTCTGCCACTGACACCACCATTTCTCACGGACCTCACAGCTGTATTTTTTTCTAAGACTTCCATGCGCTGTCAGGCAGCACCACTCGCGGTAATGCGTGGGGTTTTTGGGGAGAATCAAGTCCCTTTCTGCTGCAAGCAACCAAAACCTGAAGTGCCTGATGGCCACAGACCTGCTGCTGGGGCCACCCAATGCCACCGGTGCCTTAGCAGCCGTGGGAAGCCGTGCCAGGAACGCGGACAATAGTGCAATGACAGATGAGTTTTGCATATCCGGGTCTTGCTGCTGTTTGAACACTAACATATAAGCTATTTAAAATAGCAACCGCTCAAAGAGTTCAACTTTTCTTAGAAAAAAACAACAGAGCCCAGCGCTTGCCAGTGCCAAGGCAGCAGGAGGATGGTAACGCCTTTCTTGCAGAGTGGCAGAGGCTGGTTTTTTTTGTGTGTGTGTTTTTGTTTTTTTTCCATAATTGTGTTGTTTGGGTGCCTGTTCTTGACAAAAGAGAATTAAAAATCACAGTGGTCCAATCCCTCCTGCAGCAGGGGAATACAGAAAATTAGATAAGGGTAAGAAACTGCTGAGATCCATCCCCTTTAATAAGTTTATTCAGATCGATCTTTTGCTGTGCCGAGGGATCCAGAGCTTGCAAAGCTCATGCATGGACTTGGCAAGAGATGAAGCTGCTCAGGGGCAGGGGGATGAGGCAGGGAGAGGAGAATGTGCAAAATGAGCCCTTTGCGGTGGATATTCAGTTGCTAGTGCCATAAAAGCTGTTGGCCCCGACTGAAGGACAACCGCTCGCTTTCTTAATTATCCAAAAGTAACTCCTAATATCTTGAGATAAGGTTTTCTCCCAGCTCCTGCTCTCAGAGGCTGTTTTTCAAAAATCCCCTGGCTCTGTTGCAATGTGTCCAGCTCAGCCCTGCTGCTTATCCACTTTGCTCACCCATTTCTGGGAACAAAAGAGCCCTTATGGCCTCGAAACCAAGCCCCCCAAGCTCCTGGCATCCGAACACCGGGGGAGGACGTCCTGCTGAAATCCACCCTTGGGATGCTGCTGAAAGCAACGTGGAGACGTGATGTTTGCACTAAATGCACCGGGAGAAAATCTGCGGCCACCCCCGAGCTGATTTGCACCCAGAGAGGGAAAAGGATGGGGCTGACACCGCACCCAGAACAGGATGGGGATGCTGTTTTGCTGGGAAGGACCAAACTGGGCCCATTTTTCTTCACAGCTGGGAAAATCGGAGAGAAACTCGACTTGTTGGACAGTTCTTTGGGAAAATGTTTGTAGCTACTTTGTTTTTTTCCATTCGTGGTTTATGACCAGTAAAGCATCCATTTGTTGCTGCAGCAGCCACCTGCTCATACTTAACTTTGCTGTTATAAAGACCAGTGCAAATAGTTGCTATTTTTGTACATATTTTTTGATACTATTTTATCCGACGTGGATATATATATATCCTTATATATATCCTTTGGAATAAAGAGCACAGAATCTTTATTAGGAACAAGCCGCCTCTGTCAGTTCCTTGCTCTGGGTTTGGATTTTCCTCTAATCCCTATTTCTGCCATGAAATCACCCTGGCTGTCCCACCTCACAAAAATGTCACTTGCAGCAAATTTGCCACTAGCAAATCCCTGCTCACCCCCTATTTCTAGGTCTCCAGCACCAAACCCTGCTCCATCACTTGCCCAGCCAGATGCTATCACTGAGCATCCCCTAATCTCATTTACTGCCTTATGTCTTAAATCCGATAAGCACAAAGCAGGTGAACGTTTCCCCAAAGGAAGACTTTATACAGCAAAAGCACTTTCTTTATCGCCCCAAATTACCTGCAATCCCACAATTTAAGCACAATCCCCTACAATCACTGCCCAAAGCACCGCTCCCAGCTTTGATTTCTGGCCCTGCCTTCAATCCCTTGGGTGCAAACCGGCAGCGTTTGGCTTAGCAGGACCCCAAAACCCAACAGTGATGCTGGGGAGCTGCTGGCATGCACGTTCCCCCTCAGGACCACTTGTCACCACGCGGGGACAACCTGCAGTCCCGGGGCTGGATGTCAGCTCTCCTCCCTGCCCAAACCCTGCCACCAGCTTTTTCCCTTGCTGCCTCTGCCCTTATCCTCTGCAGTCCCCTGGTGCTTTCTTTACAGAGACTTGCTGTCGGTTTTTCTCCCCCCTTTTTTTTTTTTTTTTCCACGCACAAAGCAGCACAAAAAAAAAAGGGCTGTAACATTTTGATAACCAAATAATCCAAGAGTGTGAAGCACTCACCACAAGGGGAACGAGATGGCAGGCTGCCCCGGTGATAAATAGCCCCTCAATTAACTCAGAAAAGAAAAATCCCACCCAAACTATGGAGACACAGAGTTTTAATCAGACTTAACGAAGCAGAACTCCTGTTTATGTGCGACCAGAAACAGAAAGCATCATTTAACGTCTGCCGATTGGTGTCACGCTCCGCCACTAACATATCCATCAAGATTAAACGCTGACTGATGCTGACATAACATTTACACTTGTTTGTGCCAAATCATTTATTTAAGGCTAAAAAAAAAAAAAGAGAGATAGAAAAATAGGGCTGCCTTCGGATAATGTAACTGTTGACTAACATTTGCATGCAATAAACCACACACTTGGCGAGAAGGCGTGGGAATGGGGCCAAGGAAAATCTTTGGCTTGACCTACGCAACATTTGGAAACCAGAGCAGTGGGAACGAGTTAGCTGCAGGGAGCTAAGGAGGAGACGCACCGTGCAAGGACACCCGAAGTGCCAGGCTGTGTAGGACCAGCGTTTTCCCCCGGTTTTGGTGCCCAGGTGTCAGGAAGGTGCTTTGGAGGGAGGTGCCGAAATGCTCTCAGCAGCGAGCACCGCGATGGCTTTTGGGGAGTGCAGATGCTTCCCAAGGAGCGAGGCAAGCAAAGCCACAAAGCACAAGGATTTAGAGCTCTTCAAAACCCTCGAGGATTTTCAATATTTACTATTCTTATTCTGGATGCTCTCGCTGTCCACAGAAACACTTAAGCTCTCTCTAATCCAGCTCGAGCCTCGGCAGCAAGGGTGTCCTGCGGCAGGGAGTCCCGCAGCCCATTGCTAAGTGCTGCCCCGAGGCAGCTGCTCCGGGCCATGAGATTGCCACCGCCAAAACCCAGGGATGCTCTGGTCCAGCTGGCTTCACCGTCTGCTTGGACTGGCTGCCCTGGGAAAATAAGAACCGTTAATATCTGCAGCGGGAGCATTTTGGCCAAAGGGATGAGATTTCAGCCCACCCAGAGGGATGCTGCCACGTGGGTCACGCACCTATGGGGTCCTGGATGAGTGATGGGTGTAGCGGAGGAGATTTTCACTGCAATAAGGAACCGAAGGGGAGGGAAAATGAAAAGGGGAAAAAAAAAGAAAATATATTTTTTTTAAATGCCCTTTGGAGATGTGGTGAAACGCAGCTTTACAGATTGGCTCGTGTGGCATTCCCATGGGAAATTCCTTCGTTGCCTTTCACTAAACTCCAAGGCACATTCCTGCTCTTTCTTTTATTATGGGCTGGGCACCCTTTATTAAGAACAGCTGAAGGCAGAGAGCAATCCAAGCAAACAGGAGTGGAAGCGCTCCTGAAGACATCTGCCTGCGGTAATTTACGGCAGCCTGCTTCCAGAAGAGAAAGTCAGGGGAGAAGTATTTGTACAGGAAAAGGAGCTGAGAACGAAGAGTAAATGGGCTGGGCTTGTGTCGGGAAGCTCTGGTTTTGGAAGAAAAGTGAAAGGAGAAAGGATTTCAGAGCCATGTAGCTGGTTCCCAGAGCTCTAGGTTTGTTGCTTTATCCCCAAAAATGGCAAGTCCCAAAAGAGGACACCAGGTGTGTCACCTGTGGCCCCATCGTGGATCCCAAACCTCAGCAATACCCAAAGACCCTCGGGGGCATCCGGACACTTACTTGCCCGCAGCCCAGCGTCCTTGCAAAAAAAAACAAAAGGCCCCTTCTGCTCACAAGTGGTGCACGATAACGCGCTATCAACAATAGCAAAAAACTGGTGCAAAGCCCTCGTGTTCTCTGCTCCGTGCTAACAACAAGGAGGGGCGATAAGGAGCTGGGGGAGGATGCTCACACCCCTGCAGCGGCTGCTTTTGCCCAGTTCTTCCCCCACTTTCTCTCTTTCCAGCAGTGATTTAGGTTTCCAAGAACTATCAACCACGCACAGGCTCCCCAGCAATTCCTGGCATTCAGAGCCTTTTGCAGCGACCGGACTTGCAAAAAAGCCAGTTTTATTTTAATTTTTTTTCAGCGTCCTGTCGCTCGAGGCTGTGCAACCCCCCCAGGGATGAGCAGAGCCCACGGATAAAAGCAGGGAAAGGGGCAGCTCTGCGCGGGTTCCCGCGGTACTTTTCCATGGGCAGGTGAACACAAAAGGGGTCCTCCTCGCGCCGCGGCGGAAAGCAGAGGGATTAGGGCAATCCCTCTGCAAACAGAGCTTGGGTGGGGGCAGCCAGGGCTCCTCGCCGCTCCCCTGAGAAGAAATGGCCGGGCTAACCAGGAAAACGTGCCGGCCGAGCTCCGGCGAAGCAATTATTCACGTGGAGCCACGTTCTCATGGGGGGGACGGCAGCGCCCGGGTGCTGGGTCGGAGATTTGTGGGGTTTACACAGGGCAGAACAGCTCTCGGGTACACCCAGCCCAACTTCCCCTGCGGAAGGATGTCCGAAAGCTTTGCAAACACTGCCCCAAAGGCTGCGGTGCCTGGCGCGGGGCAAATGCCAGATTTTCTTCTCCGATGTGTTTTTTTCCCCACTGGGTCAGAGGCAAGCAGAGCGTGGGCTCCCTATATACCAGCCAGGTAATATTAATCCTGTTCCTAGACTCTGGTGGCAGATCAATCTCTTGATGGTTTGGTGCTGAGTATTCTCATATATAATAAAAATGATGTAACTGATGATGCAGGCATACAAAAGTGCCGGATTCAGCATGATTCAGGTTATTTCCCAACTCAATCCAACAGCCAGCCACTCATTGAGCTTAATTAAATGAGCAGCTGGTGAAGGTCACCACTTCCCAGAGCCAGAGCTGCAGCCTAAAACCACGGCCTCATCCCCATCAGGACAAGCTAAGTGGAAACTGAAGGTTTTGCATGCTAATTAATAGGCAAAATGAGAATTTTAGGGCAAGATCCTGGAGCAAGAGACAGGGAGCCTTCGTGGCACCTCTGCAAGATCCAGCTCAACCCGAGGCATGGTCCAGCAAATGAAGCACCTGGCGTCATCTAATCCAGGGCCTGGAGCTCGTAAGCTTCAGAAGGGCGAAGGAACTTGATTTGTTTGTGACACCCACACCTACACACTCGCCACCCCGATTTTGGGATCAGACCCCAGCCACCTCTGGCATTACTCAGCAAATGAACCGTGTTTCATCCCTCCCTGCCGAGCAGCTTTTCGCTGGGTGCCAAGGGCGCACCAAACCTCTACACCCAATATTTGCGTGGGTGAAAGGAGGAATTGCTGC
The DNA here is from genome assembly GCF_040182565.1 of Anser cygnoides. Taxonomy (NCBI): domain Eukaryota; kingdom Metazoa; phylum Chordata; class Aves; order Anseriformes; family Anatidae; genus Anser; species Anser cygnoides. The sequence continues at coordinate 2,574,955 of NC_089898.1, read as the reverse complement.
AGTATTTGTCTACAGAAGATGCTCATCCCCACCGAGCAGCCCTGCAGGCGCTGATGGCTGCACACTTCTGCTTGCTGGAAATCCCATAGGGACTTATTTTTTGAGTGAACACCATAAAAAATAAATAAATAAAATTAAGGCAATTAATGTGCTTGGAGGATCCATTTACCCAGTGGTCACATAGAGGCCATGCTGGTTAGTGCAAGCCAACATCTCTTGGAGAGTTTATTTTTTTCCAAGCAATAATGAATAGATTTTGCTGGCCCAAATTTTGCAATATTCAGGTCTGGAGTTAATTCCTCCGTGGGTGCCCGCACAGCAATGCTCAACAGCTTTACACCTGCTGAGCCCGGCGGAAAACACTTACCTGCTCTCCAAACGGATCCCCTGGCTCTGAAAGGAGTTTAATCTCGTGGATAAATACAAATGTTTTTATTCCCTTTGTGGACAGAATAAGATAGAAGGTGAAGGTGTGGCCGGAAAACCTTTCACTCCGTGCGCTGCATCTTGTCATCCAAGGTAAACACGCAGCTTAATGAAATTTCAAGAGGGAAAAGGTGAGATATTTGCCTTTATGTTCATTACCCTTTAGAGCAGGAACAATATTTGATGAGAAACAAAGAATCGGGCAAACTAGATGATAATCGCACGCGGTGAACAAACACAGCCTAGATCCTGGATTAATGAAGTGACTTAAATAAGAACCCCAAACTCTGGGGATTTGGCAGCACAGGGGGCAGCACCACAGGGCACATAGCCCTCGAGCCCGATAGCAGTGGAATGAGGACATCACCACCATTCAGTATTCCTGTTATTTCTTATTTTTCCCATTTTCTGCTTTTTTGGCATACCTATAGACCCCCGAGGGAGAACATCAGTTAGGGATTTTATGAGACACTGACTGCACAGTATTTTATTTATTTATTAAATTGGATTTATTTATTAAATTGGATTTATTTATTAAATTGGATTTATTATAAATATTTATTTATTGGTACCCACCCAAGATTCCCATATAACGAAAGGACAGAGCAAAGCAGACACCCGCTGCCCTACACTTCTTTGCTGCAGGAAATCCTGCACGTTTAAAGAGTTTCTACAGTCTACCGGATAAATAAGACACATTTAAGAAATACCCTCGAAAGATATTTACACGATAAGCTGTACTGGTTCCAAAGAAACCATTAGTGTCAATTAGAAAAACAAATCCTCTCTGGAACGTGCAAGTTTTTAAGGAAAAAAATGAAAGTTTTGTCTTGCGAATGGCCCATCGGGCCTTTCAGCTGCCTGTTGGAGTGTTTTTCGGTTAAAGACACGTTTGTGGCCCAGCTATAGTTGATGCAGCACATATGGCTTCCCCCGCCTTCATGTCTGGGGGAAAATATTGCGAAATCAGATAACCATGGACATTAAAAATCCATCCCCTGCTCCCCATGGCAGCCCCTTCTTGTGCCTGCCAGAGCAAACTTGGGCTCAGCCCTTTCCCAGCTCCACGGCCTCCCCAAACCTTCCTCAAGAGCGGTATCCTCCTTTTTCTCAACGCCCAGAGATATCCAAAAAATGGATTTAACACAGAAGAGACCCCCGTGCATCTCCTCCCCGCCTTGTCCTGCAGAGAAACCATCCCCACCTCCTCGGAGCAAAAACCCCACCTTTCAGGACTGCAGGCACATTTGCTCCGGGGGGATTAAATATTTACCCCGCAACGCAAATAGAAACGTAAACCAGCCCAAAACATTTTGCTGGGCATAAACAGCGCTTTATCTCTCGATCTTGTCTCATAAGCACATCAGCCCGGCCTCCACCCCGGGACACCGATGGCATCTTATTGGCACTGAAGGTTTAAAAAAAAAAAAAAAAAGAAAAAAAAAGAAAAGAGGAAGTGCAGAATAGCAGAGAAAAGCAAAGCTTTTTGGGGTGGATCTCTGTCCCTCCACTGAGCAGGAACCAGCACGTGCTAGCACATCCAGGACCCCCCCTTTTTTCCTCCAGCACCCCAAGGACATCAGACTTACTGTGTTTTTTGTTTTTTTTTTTTTGTTTTTTTACAGCAGCATGTCAGGGACAAGCAACGTCTTTTGGATAGATGTAGGCACGACAAGAGTTAATCTTTAGGGTTTCAGGAGCTTCTCCTGATCCCTGCGTTGGGATCTCGCTGAAATCACTTCCCGTCATTGCAAGCCGTGTACCTGAAGTGGCCTCGGTTTCAAACCTGGCATTTCTGAAACGAAACTGAAAGGAAACTAGTTTTTGCTCCATTCCCTCATCAAAATTGTGCAAGGCTGCTCCCAAAAATAATTTTTCCAGCTACAGCTCCAGTTTTCAAGGCTGGAGATTTACACCAGGGAGTTTTTCAGCTCTTATTCTGAAATTAGAGATGCGGAAGGCTTGGTAGACTGAAAAACGGCTTTCTGAAATACGGTTTTAAGGCATTTTGCATGCTGGGGCTGTGCAGCAGGGAGCCCAAAGCCCGTGGAGCCCTCTAAATCATGCATTCTCCCCAAAATGGATGCTGCTTTGGCCCCGTAGCACACAACCAGCTCCTCGCCATCCATTTTCTTGGAGGTGGGAAGAAAACTCCATCCGAGACAGGCCAGGCTGCTTTGCAAGCCAGACTTTGCAGGTTTGCTCTGCAAGCAGGAGGACGTTCCCAAATGCTCTGCAGCAGCTCCTAGAGGAGCACCAGCCCGTGATATGTCTGTAAAACCCTTCCCAGGAGGGTTTTCTTCCTCGAGCTTTACTCCCCTGGACACCACTAGAAGGCACCAACCCTCCAGGCACCGGCTGCAGGGCTCCTGCTCAGCCCCGTGACCCAGCCCCAGCACCCACAGCCAAAAACAGCCACACGCTTTGAGCCCAAAAGGCCAAAAATCAGAGTTTTGTGGTTTTTTTTTTTTATTTCCTTGAGCTCCAGTGATACAACTGTAGCAGCATCTCACAACTGAACTCCTGCATTGTTAAATACGCATTTAAGAGAACACACTGAACTCCAAAGCAGGCAAAAAAAATATAAAATAAAGAACTGCGGACAAAGTTACTCATCCTCCCCCCTAAATACATGTGCGTTCGTTGCAGACAAAGCAGCAGTACATGTTTCACATACCAGGTTAAAATAACTTCAGACTCGCAGCAAAACTTCCAAACTGAACAGAGGAAGAGAGGAGGAGCAACGGCTTTGGTGAAGGGGCTTTGAGCTGGGGACCCAGCATCAAGCACAGCAGGAAACGAACATTTATTGAACAGATTTTTGCAATTTTTAGACCAACTGGGCACACCCCTTCTCATTTCCAGCTGAAGAACGGGAAGCCTGGTTTTATTGAGTACCCAGGGTAATCAATAAAGAGCTCGATAAACGTAGAAGTGCTCCTCACCCACTCTCAGCTCAAGGGAGCGCAAGTTCCCAAGAAAATCTGGTTGCTTGTGCTCGATGCCTTGCGTGCTCAGTGCTCCAGAGGGAACCAAACACTCATTTTCCTGAAAAGCAGCCGAAACTGGAAGCAACATCCCCCTCCGAGCAGGATGCTTGGCTGCACAGCCAGGGCTGACCCTGCCCCACCGAGCCCCCAGGGGACACCAGGGCCTCCAGGAGCAGCCACCAAAAAAAAGAAATCAGGACTATGAAATCCCAGCGAGCAGAGGAAGAGGAGGACGCACGGCCGAGTTTGACTCCTAGGGAAGCTGCACCGAAAAGCTGCCGCCCTCCCCGTTACGCTACACTTTGCCTCTCAGCATTAAAGTGACCCAAAATTTTCTTCTAAGTGTTCACGCCCATCTCCGATGGATTTTTTTTTTTTGTGCAGTTCTGGTTCCTCTTAGTGACTCTCTAGCTTCTAAAGTCAAAGGAAAAAAAGATGCCCAAGCCTAGCAGCGAGCTCGAGGATCTCCAACCTCTAGGACCCTGGTGGGCAGCAGGGGCTGAGGGCTTCCTCCAGCGGCCTCGAGGGTAAACGTTTTGCACTTTAAGACAAAGGGTGCGTTGGACACAGTGATTCGTTCGGTTTCAGTGACAGAAAGGCATGGAGAGCCTCATCATGTCATTGGCACGAGGTTAATTTACACAAGGCACAAGCAGCACCGCCCAGAGGCGCTCTGCGATTCGGCTTCTCCAAATAACGGAGCGAGAGGCTTTTAGCTCTGCTTAGTGTCATCCCATACAGCGCGCCTGGCTTGTGGGACGTCCCCAGTGATGTGTGCTAGCCACATTGCAGCCCTTCCTCAGGCCCTTCCCGTGCCAAAAAAAAACGAGCTGAAGCCTCATCTGGGGGCAGAGCAAAAGCTGCCACCAGCACAGCAGTGGGATGGGACCTGCCTGAAATATCTGGGCGCGAGATTTGCCCATCGGTGTCCTCAAACGCCTGAAATCCCTCAATTTTGTCATCGGTTACTGATGCGGACGTAAGTGGTTCAGGCCAAAACCCACTCCCCAGGACATCACACCAAGTTTGCGGAACTACCTGGTGCCATCTGCGGGGCAAACCCGATCCCCTCAAACCAGGGAAGGGCACTTTGGGGCTCTCCATCCCCAGCACAACGGCTGCGCTCCAAGAAAAATCAGCATTTCTACAAAGGCAAACACGAAGGATGCGTCGGGAAGAGCCGTTCCCAGCAGGAGCAATAAGGCTGACACCCTTCAGAGCAGGCACGACGTTGCCAAACACCACGAATCTCAGCTTTTGCAGCAGCAAAACCAAACCCACGGCACGAGGAACCTCTCCAGGTTGTGGTTTTTACCCCCCTAGAACAGTGATGAACAACAATTTATTGTCAAACGCAGACCGAGAGGCGGCTCCAGGTCTGCAATTTGGACTTTCCCAAGGTTTTCGGTGCTGGCTGCTGGTTTGGTGCTGCCAGGATGCGACCAGCAGCTCCACGCACCCTGCTCCAAGCCCAGCAGCTCTCAGGATGCGCACGGATGCTCCTGGAAGCAGGATCGGGGCCTTAGTGAAGAAGAAGTACAAATAAATTAAGGGAGGACGAAGCCTGTTCCAGCTATCACACACCATAAAAATGTACCTTTAAAAAAAAGTGTTTGAAAAAAATACTATTCTTTTAAAATCGACATTTTTTAAGAGTCTCCTTGTAAAAAAAAATATATCCCCTCCTCTGCAAAGTGACCAAGCATTTTGGGGTGCCCCTGCTGGCATCCTACTGTTTCCCAACGTGGTGTCCCCATTCCTTCTCCCCAAGGGCCCCAGCAAGTCCCAAGGGGTTACCAAGTCCCTCGACACCCACAGGAGAATCCAGGCCACGGTCTGGGGGCTAAATGCTGTATAATTAAAGCCAATCTGGCTATAAAAATAAATGCTTTTGTGTCTTCCTTGCACACGATGGAAGAATGTAGCCCTTTTTAAACAGCTCAGCATCTAGCTGTAATAATATTTAAAAAAACCAAACCAAACGCCTACATAGAAAAATAAAGGATAAACATTATCCATCTATTTTATATTTATATAAAAAGTTCTACCAGAGGATATTTTGCTTCTTCACCGTAAAAAAACGGCCTAGGTTTCATAACCTAGGCTTATGGTGAGGAGTAAACTACATCTTCAAACTTATCCAGAGAAAAAAATACCAGTTAACGATTTTGCTTCTCCAAAATAAAGTTATTAAATATATATATTATTTTAAGTCTTTATAAACTATTTCATCCTTTAAGCGACGAGGGGAACGGGTGGCTGAGGAGCATTTTAAGCCCTCCTTCCCCCCAGGGAGGGGGGGAAAGCAGACGTCAGCCGTGCCCCCACCAGGACCCCGGCCCGTTTTTTTAGCAGGGACCCGGCGCTGGTGGCTCACACACACACGGAGGGGACACCGAGGCTTGAATTCACTCTGTGTCCTTCCTTCAAAAGGATGTCCTTTTCTCCAGCTTGTGCTTCGTGAGGAAGTACTTGAAGAACTCATACACCGACCAGGCGATGGCCGTCGAAGGGATCTGGTAGATGACGCGCGCCTGCACCCCTCGGAAATACCCCGCGACGCCCCCCAGCTGGTAGACAGTCCTGAAGGCGTTCACCATGCCCGAGAGGTGCCCGCTGATGTTCAGCGAGCTCAGGGCCGTGTTTTCTTGAGTGTTGAGCAAGGTCTTGCAGACGTCCAGAGGGGTGGTGGCGGCGGCGGCCACGGCCCCCGCGACGCCGCCGGCGAAGACGTGGGACAGGGGGTTGTACTCCCTGCGGGGGTTCACCTGCTCCTGCATGAACTCGTAGGTGATGAAGTGAATGGCCTGGAAGGGGACGTTCATGGTGAGCTGCGTGGTGTAGCTGCGGTAGAAGGCGCCCAAGCCCTCGGTGCGCCGCACTGTCCTCACGCACTGCAGGACGGACTTGTAGGGGGAGTTGAACATCTGCATCCGCTGCTTCACCACTGCGCCGGGACGGCCGCCACGGGGGGAGGCACGGCAGGCAGCACCAGGCAGGACGGAGGGAAGGAGATAAAGGTTTATTAGCCGAGGAACACGCTGCTTGGATATTGCAACACCCGGCCTGGTCCCTGCTCCGAGCCCCAGCCACGCAGACCCAACCTCCCCTCCCAACCTCTCCTTCCAAGTTTGAAGGGCTGTGGCACAGGACAGGCATTTCTGCAGCAAGGGACTCCCCACCTACACGCTTTTACCCAAAAGAAATCCATAAACCCTCCACTTCCCCCGGTATCCCTATGGAAACCCAACAGGGGAAGCAGTCAGCCCAGCCCTGGATTGACACCTCTCCAATTCCATGGGTCAAGGCACCCCTCGAGCATCATTAAATCAAGCTAGAAAGGGATTAGGACAGATACACGAGGACCCCCAGGTGCAGCTGGGGGGGATGCAGAGCTCGTGCATGGAACCATCACGCACACCAAGCCACCAAGGTGGTTTAATAACTGGATGTCACCCTGGAGTGGCAGGGACCTCACCTACAGCCCAACACGCTCAGGTGGAACAACTTCAGCTGACTGACGCAACAGGTTACTTATCCTGATTAAAGGGATTTTTTAATATTAAAGAGTTTTTTTTTTCTATAAAACTTGCCTTTGGTCCAGCTCAGAAGCTGAGTACGTTAACACCAGATAGCAGTCCAGCTCCTCGTCTCCATTTTAGGTGCGTTTTACTGTTAGCCCTCCTGCGCCAGACTTCTCCCACCAGAAAGGCCACGCACTGGCCCTACCGGCTGCTCTACCTGTCTGACAACCTGACCGAGCTCAGCTTTGTTTTGGTAGTCCAGAGCTTCACAGAAACCACAACCACTTCAGCAAAGATTTACTGGCAGAGCCGTGAGGGCATCGTGACTCAAGCTCCTGCTGGCACCGACCGCCTCTGCTCTACAGACCGAGCTGGAGCAGGCACAAGGGTGACACCGTAAGGGTGACACCAGTTTTCTTGCAGGGCCACGAAAAGCCACGCAGACACTGCACAAGCCCCCAGAAAATAAGGGAAAAGAGCCAGGCAGTGCTGGGCAGAATTTCTCCCTTGGTGCTGGCTCTTCTGATCTCAATCAGAAAAGGAGCAGCATCACCAAAGCAACGGGCTCACGGTGCTGAGCCGGCACAGAGCATCCCCAGCACCTTGCTGGGCTAACAGGGTGCAGCAAGGGCCTTACCTTCAGCTGGATTCATCACTGCATCGTGTAGCAAGGTGGCCACGCTCCCAGCTATACCTGCAAGACACAAAAACATCCTTCAGAGGAGATCTGGAGAGCGGGGGCTCTCCCAGAGCTCAGCAGCAAGCTCATGGGAGCACCCAGTAACATGACTGGTTTCCAGTATGGAAAAAACCCAGCCAGGGCAGCTCGACAGAAGGCAGGATCTGCAAGCCAGCTCTGGCAGCACCCCATTTGCTGCTCCCTCCAACAATTCACACGGCTTTGCCTACGCAAGACGCCACCGGCTTAACTCGGCTTGCGCTAGACCGAGAAGTGAGCAATGCTTAGAACTGGCTCAGTGCATCTATAATTAGGTATTTTTCATCCATTTACGCAGTCTGGGCTTTAAACACTAATTGCACGGATTCTGCAAGCATCCATCCATCCATTAATGACTCTGCAGTTGGCTCGAGGAGGGGCCTGGAGCCACACCTGCCCCTTTGATGTAAGTTTCCATCCCAAATTCTGTTGCCCAAACGACTTTTGGTCATTTCTCACAGTGCTTTCGCTTCCCAGCTGGTCCCGAAAGCCTGTAGCTACTTGAAAGGCAGGCAGAGGAAGCACAATATGAGCAGAAAGCAGCAAGCCAGAAGGGTATCGTGCCCTTAACTGAGTTGGTTGAGTCAAATCGAGTGCGTGCCATGCCCCACAAAGTCCCCTGCAGAACCTCCTGCAAGCCCAGCTGCCCCGTTACAGCTCAATGCCTTGACCTGAATTTATTTTTTATTTATGAACCTTCCTGGTAGAAGCAAAGCCCACGGCAAAGCACGTGAGGACAGGGGACGCAGCGTGCTTGGCCACGCTGGAGCTGCAGGGAACCACCAGAGCTTCAGACCTCCTGAGGTTGGGATGGCAGCTCCAAAAAAAAAAAAAGCCAGGAACAGCCAGGCACTGCCTGAAAACACCCCTTGTCCAACATACAGAGGCTTGAAAATTTGGGGATTAAAGATTCTGTGTGGAAATCTGGATTAGACAAAGGCTTGGGAAGGGGCACAGCAGTGCCATCAGGCCAGGAACCACTGGCAGGAGCACAAAGCGCTCGGCTGGAGGGCCGGCGCCACGCTCTTGTACCTGCTCTCCTTCCCCCTGCCTTCCCAGGGCTCCAAAACCGTGTGCGAGCCTGGGGTTACATCCTGCACCCTCCTGCTGGGCATCCACGGGGCTGGCACGAGAGCAGGGCGCTCTCAGGAGCAGAGCCGCGAGGGATGGCAGCTCCGTGCGCGAGGCAACGAAGGGAAAAGCTGCTCACTGCAAGCTGCTTTCGTGCAAAAAAAATAAAATAAAATAAAAAATAAAGTCAAATACCATTGGCCAAGTGGCTGTTTCCTCCGTGCTGGATGGTGTCGCTGAGACTCTTCTTAATTTTTTCGTAGCAGGCGAAGTACATGGCGTGGGCAGGGCCAGCCCCCAGCATGGTGACATTGATGCCACGTAAAGGCCTCCAGAAGCCTTCCGTCAGGACGATCTTCTTCAGGGCTTCGTACACGCTCCTGTACTGGGCTTTGGGGTCCGGCTGCAGGCTCTGCATCCTCGTCTGCAACAGAGCACAACCCGGGGAGAGGCCTCAGTTACCTGCCCTCAATGCAGAGCCCACAAACCGCAGATTTAAGCTCAAGACTCAAGATCCAGCACCATGAGATGGGTAAATGATTAATAAATTATTGAGCTGGAGCCCAAGCCCCACCAAAGCTGCAGAACCCCCCCAAAAAAAAACATTGAACCCATGCCCAAGCACCATTTATTCACATTTCTCCTGCCAAATCAGCCCCAAGAAGTCCACGATCCCATTGCAACACCAGAAGGAGCCTGCTCGCGGAGGGAAGCGTAACCTCTGCTCCTGTTTATGCGCGGGGAATTAAGGGCAATTGTTCAAAAGCCGAGGTGAAGAAATGCAGTTAGGGCTCTAATTGCCTCCTGCTTGCAACACTCCCGGCTCTGCCCCAGCTTGTTCCTCCTGCAGTCGCTCTGCTTTCGATACCCAGCGAGCAGGGTGAGTCCAGCCGACTGGGGAATGAGTTTCCTAGAAGGGCAAGCTAAAAAAAATAGGGTGCCGGGAAGACCCTCGGGGATTATTTGTCCCCAGCAGCCTGCCACAGAGAGCCCTGAGACATCCTAGGGCACATCATCCCCACATTTCAGGGTCACCTGTAGCCGCCAGCACCCTGGGCTGGCAGCTTTGCACCATGTTTTGAAGACAGCCAAGCTCGGGACATCCAAAAATGTATTTTAAAACTCATTCCCATCACTTAATTATGCACCATGGAAAAAAAAAATACTTGCTTGAGTTTGCTTCTAGCTTCTGGAGGCTGATGGCATCCCTTGACCAGAAATGCTCACAGCAGTGAGCGCCCATCATGAACGCTCTAGTAGGGGAGAGGCTTTGCAGACACAATCCTAAGGCTGTTCAGGCTTTATAGGATGCCTTCCGAGGTCAGATCTCAGCTTCCTACACACGTGCCACGATGTGCTGCCACCGGGCACCCCGCTAAGGTCAGCCCGGTGCACGAGCACGGCTGATAAGCAGGAGGAGATAAGGGGGCGGCCACGGATCCGTGCCCGCTTCATGCAGCGGGCCAAGGCTCTGCTGTAATTACAGCCCCAGCATCAGCGACTGCTTGATAGGGCACCTTAAATTCGTTCGAATTCCTTTTGACTCCACACGCTTCAGCTCTACACCTGCTCCATAGGAGACAGACCACACCGAAGGCCCTGGTTTGGATGTGCAACACTTTGGGGTCCAAGTCTGAGCCCAGAAATACAAAACTGGCTTGCTTTAACCACGAGGTTAACACGAGAGCACCCCTTCCCCGATCAATCCTGAAAGCTGCAGCACCGAACGCAATCCTCTCGTCATCCAGAATAAAAAAAAAAACACATTTATTTATTTTGCTTCCTTCCAGCAGCAGCAGTGCCCCCAGCCTGGTGCTGCCCTTGCAGGCAAAGCACAACAAGATTTCCCTGCCCGGTCCTTGGCAGCAGCTCAGCGCCAGAAGCAGCAGGGCTCTCCCGTGCCTCCTCCACGCTTCCGCAGCAGGACGTGGACCCTGGAGCTTATCAAAGCCCTTCAGCAATTAACCAGGGGGCAACACTGCAGCTGGGCTTTCAGAGGAGATTAAACCGATGGAAGTGGGGCAGATTTGGACCTTGGATTCCTCAACGCACGCTGGTGACCAGAAACTTCCACAGGCACTGGTCTGAGACCAAGCAAGAGATGGGGGCTGAATTCCAGACTTTAGCCAGTGCCCTAATTCAAGTTACTAAGAAGTACAGAAATAAGCGATGCTAATCCAAATAAATCACTGCATTTGTAGCAAATATTCTGAAAAACACACAACAATTGCGTTTTCCAAGTGACGTAACCGAGCAGCTGGCTGAATTTCAGACCTGAAGCACTGCTCAGTCATCATTACAAGGCATCGCCCTACAACCAGCTGGAAGAATTTGCATCCCCCTCCGTGTCGCCTTTCCCTCCCCGTGCATTGCCCGGCACCGCTGCAGCCCCACGGCACGGGTCCCAGCGGGGCTGCAGGCGGTGCTGAGCCCCACGCTGCGCACCCCGTGGATGCCCGCAGCAAAAACAAGCTCCGTGTTTGGGGAAAGCTCCAAGGCCGCCTTCCCTCGGCGTGGGGGGGAGCTGGGCTGAGAAACAAAGCAAAGCTTCCTGCTCCACTGCGCCGAGCGGCGCTGGAAATAACCCCAAAAGCGGGGAGCAGCCTGCCCTTAAAGGCAGCGACAGCACTGAAATACCCCGAAACGCGCTTAAAAAAAAGTTTTACATCAGCTCTCAGCCTCCGCTTGGCATGCACAAGGGTCTGAGACCCCCCCCCCCTCGGGTTTTGGCACCCTCCCACCCCAGGGGTGCAGAAATTGGGGCGGATTTCGGGCGGATTCGGCCGTGCCCCGCCGTCAGCGTGACTCAGCAGCACCCACCGGCCGCATCCAGCCGGGGGCTGCGCGCTGCCGGTTTCGACTTGAAGGCGTTGCTTCACTCTCGGACTCCGAAAGCGATCCCGATCTCAGCCCGGCTTCTTGCCAGGAAGCCTCCGGAGCCGGGGGAAACCGGAGCACGTGGCAGCATCCCCTCCTCCGTAGGGGTTATAGGGGAAAAGCGCTGCACAGAGCAACAAAGCACCCAGCCGGCACGTGGTCCTGAGCACCCTCCTGCTGGGCATCCAGCTGCTTTCACACAGGAACACAAATATTAATTTTTTTTTCCCCTCCCCCTTCTTGCATTATCCAACCCATTTTGGAGGGGTCCCAAAGCTGCACCAGATCCCACAGCACGCAGCAGGGTTTACGCCGCGCCCAACCCACGCCGCTCGTTGCATCACCGGCCCCGCAGCCAAATCCACAGCCCAGCACCTTTTCACGGGACGCAAACGGGTCAAACAGCCCCGGGAGCAACCAAAAAAGCACAATGCACACAGATCCTGCGGCGCGAGGAGCTGGGAACAGGCTGGGCCCTGCCCCGGCCGGGATAAGCTTATCGCGGCCGGAGCAAACACGGTGCTGGGTGCTGCACCTTCGGAGGCTGCCAGCGGATGATTTTTGCTCGGCGGGCTTTCTGCCACTTATCTGAAGCCTGCAAGCTCCTCCAGGAGCTCCCGCCCCTGTTGTTAGCCAGCCAGAAACGCTCCTCCACCTCCTCGGGTTAAATCCTCGTTGCATAAGGCAGGAGCGCGCCGCCGGCAAGCATCCGGGCGGTCCTGGTTTGAGCCCAGGCAGAAGAAATAAAAGCAAAAAGGGACAGCTTCAGGTTCAGGGAGCATCCCAAGGATGCCATTCTAGGAGGAACGTAGGCTGCAGCTCCCAAAATCCTACAGAAAACCCAGCGGGCATCGCCCTCCATGCTCCCGTCCCCACCAGCATCTCCCATCCCCTGGCTCCCCGGGCAGCTCAACTCCTCACCTGGGGCACGAAGCACAAAATCCCGAAGGAGGAAGCTCGATGCTTGATCCCATTCCCCGTTCCAACCCCAAAAGCACCCAAGGTTTGCCAGCGGAGGCTGCACGGCTGCCTTGGACGTGCCGCCGCTCTCCTTGCACGAAGTTGAGCAATACGCAGGGTCTGCGGACGCCTTCCCAGAAGCTTTTCCAGGCCAGCAGCTGACACGAGCAATGCTCCTGGCCAGTTTTCTATCCAGAAGCGTTTCACTAACACTTCCCCAGCTTCTCGTTTTCCTGCGAAGCGTCGCTGATTTGACAGGCAACTGCACAAATAAGCTCAGGCACTTCGTTTCTTCCCCGGTTGCTCACCCAGCACATCCGCGTGGCACACACACACCCCCCAGACTCCCCGCAACACACCAAAACCACCAGATTTTTTACCAAAAAACACCAGATTTTTACCAGGAAAAATGCGTCAGTTGCTGCAGTGACTGCACCAGACCCTGACGGCTGCAGGACACAACCGGGGACACCGGAGATGTGGCACCGTGAAGCTCACTGACCAGGAGGAAATCCAATTTCTCCAGAAGTAAATGCAATTAAAAGGCATGGGTTTGGGGTGCACAGGCTTGGAATAACGCCCGCTAACACCTCGCCTCTAGCAGAGGGCTCCGGTGCCGCTTCTGGACGAAGGTGTGCAGGAGGGTGATGCCTCCAGCCTGGTGCACGAAGCCACCAGCCCCAAATTTCCTGATGGGGTGACCCCAAAGGCTTACAGCCGCGGCTTGCAGCACCCACGCTGTCCCCTAAACAGGCGCAACTGCTCCTGGTGGCCCCATGTTGTGGGTGCGGAGCCTCTCCCACCACCAAACCCAAACCGAGGCGAGCGTCCTGACCCCAAAACTCGGGACCACAGCTCTGCCTTGCCCTCAGACTTGTGGGTTTCCAGGACCGGAGTTGCAAGCCCCAAAACAAGCCAGGCAGCCCAGGGCAGATTAGCCCTCGTAGCATCCCTCCCCACAAGCTGTCCGTCCTTCCCCGCAGACAGACAAACGTCCCTGGCTGCCCTATCCCCAGCAGCAGGAGACTTCTTGCCCCTACAAAGCCGCCACACAGCCCGTGTCCCCCCGCAGCCCGAGGAAGAGGAGGGTCCCAGTGGGTCTGCAGGAGCTCCACCACCAGCAGCCCTGGGCGCGGGATCCCAAAGCATCCCGCACGCCCACGGGGCTCACTGCAGCATCAGGGCACAAGGAGTGGGGAAAAAAAAAATAATACAAGGAAGAGCACAGCTGCTGCTGTCCCTAATAGGAGAGCGGCGTCACGGCCCCGACCTCAAGCTGAGGAATTGTGCAAGCAGCCAAAGCAAGCAATTCCCCAAATTGCAACATTTTCGCTTTCTCTTTGAGAGGAAGTGACTTGCAGGGACCAAAACATTTCCTCCAAGGGGCGAGCGAGCAGCACGGGTGCCCAGGACACCCCCGGGGGAACCTGCCCCATTGCTCTGCTCCCCGACCCCAGTAACCACCAGGAGCAGGACAGCTTGCTTCTCTTCTGGAGGACGCGAGCAGCACATTTCCCATGCTGGAGTGACCGATGACTGCTGCTTACAGCCTAATTAGCGCCCGGTTCGTTAAGCTCCGCGGGGCAGCTGGCTGTATGGGATGGCTCTGGCTGCGGGGGAGTTCGCCGCAGGTGGCAGCTCCCTGCGGAGCACCTCCAGCTCCCAGAAACCAGGCGCTGCTTTCGTTTTCTCCCCCCCCCACTCCCTTTCCCCGCAGAGGAAATGACCTCCCGAGCACGGCGTGACGCCCGCAGGGCTGGGCAGCCGCTCCCGCGGAGGGCACGGGGACAACGTCGCTGTGAGGAGCCAGCTTTGGGGGGGGAACCCCCCAAAAAAAAAGGGGTTTTGGTACAAAGTGGGACAGCCACGAGTATCGGCAAGGTGCAGCTCCTGCCACAGGTGTCCCTTTGGGATCTGAAAGGTGCTGGGGGGTAGCAGCAGGGCTGCCCCATCCCATGGCTCATCCAGGCTGTCCCAGACCCTCGGCCCCATACTCCAGTCCCCCAAACCCCACATGATTCACATCCCCTATTGCAGTAGGACGGGGATGTGTAGCAAGAAGGGGAAATTTGGCTGCTCTGTGCAAGCTCGCTGCCACCCCAACAGCAGCTTCTGCTGCTCCCTGCAGCCCCTTTGCAAGGGGGGGGGACCCCAAGAAAGCCCCCCAGTTTCTGTAGGACCAACGAGCCCAGCACACCTGGGACCTGCTCAGATGCAGGCACCACTCCGTGCCACCAGCATTCCCCTCCTGGCTGGAATTAACCCCAGTTTGGGAAAGCATGGGAGGAAAAAAGCTGGGGAGCAGAGCTCCAGGACCCCCCCGGGGGCAGGCAGGAGGACTTCGCTTGCGGCACCGGGACAGCCGTGGCTGGGCACCGCACACCTTTGCACCGCGCCTCGCGCAAAGCTCGCCGGGCTCCCACGGGACGCGTCGGGGCAGAGCAGGATGACACAGCACCCTGCTGCCCCCAGGGGTGCACCCAGCTGCAGCACCCTGCCCCTCGCTCACCCCGAAAGCCTCTTACACGGTTCCCCTCCCCATAGCGTGGCACAACCCTGACACCCCCCCCCAAACAAACAAACTTTCCCCTTGCACGCTTTCCCCGTTTGCAACCCGTGCTTCCCTCCTCCTTGCTGCACTCTCTCTTCCCAGCGCCCTTGTACCCCATACCCTGTGCCTGCCACCCTTGCACTCCCTGCTTGCACCCCCAAACCCTGTGCACACACCCCCTCCATGCGACCCCTTGTACCCCCACACCCCCCTTGCACACCTATGCCCCATGCAGCCCCCCTTTACACTCCACCCATGCAACCCCTTGCACCCCCATACAACCCATGCACCCCTCATGCACACACCTCCTAAACTCCCTCCGAGCAACCCCTTACACTCCATAGCCCGCACACACACCTATACAACCCCTTAGACCCCCACAAACCCCCACTTCACACCCCCATACCTCCTACATCCCCTACACAACCCCTCACACTCCCATACATCCCTCTTCCCTCCTACCCCACACACAACCCCTTACAGCCCCATACAACCCCTTAAAAACCCCTACACAACCCCACTTTACACCCCTTACATCTCCCTATATAACCCCTTATACTACCATACACCCCCCTTGTCCCCCCACACCCCACGACTCCCCCGATAGTTATATAAACACCACCTTACACCCCCATAACCCCCACATACACGCCCATGCCCCCCCTTATAACCCCATACATTCCCTTACAACCCCATATCCCCAATACAGCTCCTTACAACCCCATACCCCCCAATACAGCCCCATACACACCCTTACAACCCCACACCCCCTAATACAGCCCCATACCGCCCCCATACGTTCCCTTACAACCCCATACCCCCCAATACATTCCCTTACAACCCCCATACACCCTCTTACAACCCCATACCCACCAATGCAGCCCCATACCCCCCCCTCAAAGCTCCCTTTCAACCCCATACCCCCTAATACATACCCTTGCAACCCCATACTCCCTAACACAGCCCCATACACCCCCCCCACACCCCCCTACAACCCCATACAACCCCTTACAGCCCCATACACCCCCCACACACCCCCTTACAGCCCCATACACCCCCTTAGCACCCCCCCCGGGTCCTCCCCCCCCCCTTTACACCCACCTTCACCGAGTCCACCGGGTACATGACGGTGTGCTCCATGATGCCCGCCACCGCCCCGGCCAGCATGTGGGTGCCGAGCGAGGCTCCGCTGGGCAGGCTCTCGTACTCCTCGCCCTCCATCGGGGCCACGGCAGCGGCTACGGGCGGGGGGCCCGGCCCCGGGGGGGCCGCCGCGGAGCCCCCCACGGCGCAGCCCAGCTCCATGCGCCCGGGGCCGCGGGGGGGCGGGGGGGCGGCGCGCCACGGGCTCGCGCGCTCCCGCGCCCCGCTTTAAAGCCGCGCCCTCGCCCCGCCCCGCCCCTCCCCGAGCCGGCCAATGGCGAGCCGCCTCCCCCGCCAGCCCGCCTCCCATTGGGCGGCACGGAGCGCGGGGCGCGGAGGGCGGCGAATGGGGAGGGGGGGAGAGGGGAGGGAGGGGATTGGCTGAGGGCGGAGCGCGCGCGCGCGCCTTCTGCGGGAGGAGCGCGGCGGCGCGCCCGCGCGCGGCGGCCCCGGGGTCGGAGCCGGGGTTGGGATGGGGAGGAAAAAGGGAGGAAAAGGGGGGAAAATCGCGGCCGGGGCACCACGGGGTGGGATTTTTTGGGGGGGAGGGGGACATCAGCGAGGCGTTATTTTTGTAGGAGGTGGAAATCAGTCGTTTTTTTTTTTTTAAGGAGGTGGGCATCAGCAGGGAGTTATTTTTCATAGGAAGGAGGTGGAAATTAGCCTTCTGCACATGCACGCTCCATGTCCAATCCCCCTGCGGCCCCAAATGTCCCCTAAAATAAGCAGCTGGATGTGGTGCCCACGCCCCGCCTGGTCCTGAGGCTCTGCACAGGGAGAAAAGTTCATAGGAAGGTGTAGGAGGGCATCGTGGGCTGCCCTGCAAAGGTTTTCGGGAGAGGTGGGGTCTGCAGCGAGCACTGTCCCTCATTGCAACTCCCACCTTGCACGCCACTGCTGCTTCTTCCACAAAACCGACCCAAACTGATTGTATTTAGAGCCCTGAGATACAGACTTGGAGGCAAAACCTGCGTGGTGCTGTGCTGCAGCAACAGCCCGGCCTTTAAGGGATTCCTCCTTTCGGGATCCTTTGGAATTTGACCTTGCTGGGAAGGTGGCGTCAGGGCGCATCTCTCAGGCTGAAACCAAGGTTAACCATTTGCATGAAGTGCCGCAACAATGCCAAGCAATTTATTGCTGTCTGAACCTTGGGAAGCACAGCAGAAAACCACGGGCACAGAAGAGCATAAAACTCTGGCAGTTGTTGCTGGCAGAAGGTGTGACACGGTGTTCAGCAGCCCGGAGGTGGCATTATGGAGCCGGGAAGCCACGTGCCTGGCTGAAAATGCAGCAGCAGACACTCCCCAAGCATCACCCCCGTCTGCAGGACGAAGCGCAGCCGTAAATCAAAGCGCAAGAACTTCCCTTTCGTAACGCAACCTCGTACGAGGAAGCGGCTGAACTAAAACTCGAAAGGGAACACTTTCCAGTATTGCTCCACATAGTTTATCGAGGTTTCCTCTTCTATAAACAGCTAATCTCTTTCCAATGCCTTTGGCAGGGGAGAGAAGGGTGGAGAAATTGCAGTCACCCGCCATAATGAGCCCTTTCCCCTACACTCGTAGGTCTTGCTCCCTGATAAGAAATAGGATGAATCAGACTGAAATATGGAGCTGTTTCCAGGTGGGAGAGGGTTATATTTTAACCTCAAGTGGCGTGGCCATGAGGAATCTCTGCTCCTGTTCTGCTGCCCGAACAACCCGAAGCGAGCAGACCTGGTGCAGCCGAGACGCCAAGGCAGAGACGCACAGAGCGTTTCCCCTGCTCATGCAGAATGGGTAGAATTACTCATGCTCCGTGATATTTGTTTTCTGCGCTATTTCCAGCCTGACACAACAAATAAGAGTCACCCATCACCAGGCATCAACAGAATGAACCTGACTCGATTTACAAAACCCTCCCTTTGAAGCAGCTCAGCCTCGTGCAGCGACTGCCTTTTGGACACAGCTTGCTTGATCCCATCCCCAAATTCCATCAGGAGAGGGTGAAGCCTCCTGTGCTGCTAAAAGCCCGGGCTGACCGCAGGCTTGCTCAGGGCACGCTCATCCCTACCCCAACAAGTCGCTGCGAAATGCACCACGAATTAAACGGTGATTCAGACCCGCAGGTCCGTGGTCTCGCCCCTAACCTCTGCGCCCTGGGACAGCTTTTAAACGGCTTTAATAGAATTCTCTGCCAGATGCTTGAAGAAATGACCCGCCACCGGAGTGAAATGCTCCTTGCTTTCATGCTCCCCAGCCCAGGGCAGCTGTGGACCCTCCCCAGCCCATCAGCAGCGCCCAGTTTTGCTTATCGGGGCAGGAGGCGCAGGACCCGCCAGCTGCACCCATGGAGATAAGGCAGGAGTGTCCTGCTCACGGGCGGGCACCTTCTGGGAACCTGAAATTGGGCGTTATCTGCCAGATCCAGGCAGATTGTTGGTGGGTTTTTGGGGTTTGTTTTGTTTTCTTTTTGCATTTTCCAAATCTTCGGCATCTGAGCAGCACCTTCGCGGGTTCGGTGCTGCCCAAAATGTGCCCGGGGTGGGCAGGGGAAGCTCCTCGCACGGCGAGCTGCCCTCCAGCAGCACATTACAGGATGCTGCTATTAATTCAGGTGTTCAACACAGTAATTGGGCTTGTAATTGTGGAAAGGAAAAGGCACCTTGTAGCGCTGTGGTGCAAAGCGTTCCCTATAGAAAAGGGATGCGACCAAACCTACCTCATTCGGGGTGAATGTTTTCAATCTCATTTGCAAACGTCCGACACCAAGAAATCCCAATGGCTTTTATTTTTTGGCAGCGTGCATGCCACGTGCCTGCCCTGTGAAAAGGCTGGGTTTCGTGCAGGAATTACCAGTTCCCCACCCCACATGGCGTGGACACGGTGCCACAGCAGCGATGCGATCCCTACCCCTGCTCGGCCCTCCTTAGAAAGGTTCAGAGCCGGGAAACAGATTTTAAGCAGCACAAAGCCCTTTGGATTTGCACCCCAGACTTGTCCTTAGGTGGAAAAAAATGGGTCAAAACTGCAGGTTTTGTGCTGCTTCAAACCTAAACCTTCCATGTCATCCTTTTCTCTCGGATCTTTGAGCACGATGCGCTCCGGTTACTCTTTATTTCTACATTGGCAAATGCCATAAAAATAAGCAAATAATATTGCTGTGTCTCCGGAGTGGGCTGACCCACTTATTCGAGCACCAGCATGAGGCATTCCCTGCCACTGGGTGGGTTAGTAAGGGAAAATCAGCCACCCTGGGGGTTAATCCCTGCGCTGGGCAGCTCAGGGCGTCTCTTCTCACCGGTGCACGTAGGACGGGTTATATGGACCAGCACCGAGGTTGGCGCCAGCGAGGGGCATCAGTGTGAATGCAAAGTCAGGGAGAATTGGGCCGAAAAAGCCGAAATCTGAAACGTCAGCTCTGTGGCCCTGCTGAAGCTGCAGGGGCAGATCCGGCCCCATAACCATTTATGCAACCTCGGAGGTGAAGGAGGTGTGGATGCGAGGAATTTGGCCCGTGGGTTTTGTTTCAGCCCTCGCCTAATCTGACCTAATTTACCATTACCTCGCTGAATGGATTAAGGTAACAGGGAGAGGCAATCCTGAATGTGTATAATTAAGCTTGCTTTTTCGTGCTACTTCCTGGACAGAAGCTTTTCATCGACTTGCCTTTCTGGTTTGGAGCCCTCGGGAGACAATGGGAAAGGCGCAGCCCCGCGCCGGTGCTTTCGGGATTTACCGGTGGCAGCGGGCACCACGGGAGGCTGCCGGGACCCCACTGGGGTCACTGGTTTTGGGGACAAGCCCCACCGTTTGCTTGGAAAATGAGGTCCCCAAGGGATTGTGGTTCCGGGGATGAGCCCGAAGCGGTGTGGATGCTCCGCCACCAGCTCCTTGCATCGCCTCGGCAGAGTCTTTTTATTTTGGTGTGAAAGGTTTTGCTCCTTAGACAATGGTGAGCCCCAAAAGGATGAAACAGGAGCTCTGCAAATGGGCAAATAAAAACACATCTCGCTGGGGAGGCGAAGCTGAGCTCTGCAACAGGGAGTTTTAACCTAAAAAAAAAAAACATACACAAAAATGCAAGAAGAGGAGAGGTGACACCTCAGCCCTGCTCCTGCGGGACTGCTCGGGGCTGATCAGTGGGGACAGATGCTGAGATGCCGTCCCCCTATCTGCCGGCCCCGGTGCCGCTGCGGGCTGATATTTGGGAGGGTGCAGGCAGGGCGGGCGCCGTGCTGCTGCCAGATAACGCACACACCTCGCTGGGGTCGCAATTTGAAATTGCAGATGCCGCCGACACAAGCTCTGGGTGTGCATCGCCGCTCTGGGTGTGCACCGCGCTGTTTTCTCCAGGTACAAGCGAGGGGCACAAACTATGTTCATAAGCAGCTAATATTTTCCCCGTCGCTGCAAAGAGCATGCATCTGGAAATAATTAGCATGCACAAAAACAGCTCGCACATTCCTCCCGGGCCTCCATTTTGTGCCGCCTGCAGGCTCTGGCATCTCCGGTCGTATCGGCCGCTCTCGGTATTTTCAATATTTGGGGACATCCCATACGGCCCAGGCCAAACTCTGACCAAAGCCTGCAGCAGAAGCAGAAACCGTGCTCTGCCCTCAGCAAACCAGCACGAAGAGCAGCTTTTTCTTTGCAAGCCTTGATGGCAGCGCTGGCATTTTCTATTTTTATTTTTTAATTTTTTTTTTTTTTTGCAAAAGCCTTCGCCGCCGCTGACATGCTGCTGCTTGTGCCTTTGTCTCTGCAGATGACGGCAGCATCGGGCAACAGCCGCAACAAAGCCATTCCCAAGAGTCCTGAGTTGCAGCCACCGCTTTTAGGTCAAGCTAAGCTCGAAAAGGGACCGAGGGGCTTCCTGGCTGGCCATGCACACCCTGCAGAGCTAACGAGTGGTGTATATCCACAGAGAAGGGCTGCAATGCTTCCACCCCATTAAAAACGTGCAGTTTTTGGGTGTTTTGGAGAGCCACACACCCGCGGCATGGCAGCAATGCTCCCGGTGCTGCTTGCACCGAGTGAAAGGTGTTTCCGTAGCTGTGAAGCCACGTGCGTGTCTGTGGGCAGGAGGCAGGGCCGGGCAGGGTTTGGTCTTCAGTGCTCCTGGGGTAAGTTCATTAAAGCCCTTCAGCTAACGGGGAAAAACACACTGGAGGTGAGCGGCTTCACTCTCAGCACGTGGCAAAGTGGGAAGCAGAGCCCCAGCCCCACGCTGGTTACCTGGTGGTAGAAGCTGGTGTGCAAACCTGGTGTGCAAAACCTGGTGTGAAATCCTGGTGTGCAAAACCCGGTGTGCAAAACCTGGAGTGCAAACCTGGAGCGCAAAACCCAACATGCAAACCTGGTGTGCAAAACCTGGTGTGTAGACCTGATGTGCAAAACCCAGCATGCAAAACTGGTGTGCAAAACCTGGAGTGCAAAACCCAGTGTGCAGAACCTGGTGTGTAGACCTGATGTGCAAAAGTCAGCTTGCAAAACTGGTGTGCAAAACTCACCATGCTTAATCTGGTGTGCAAAACCTGGTGCGTAGACCTGATGTGCAAAAGTCAGCTTGCAAAACTGGTGTGCAAAAGTCAGCATGCTTAATCTGGTGTATGAAACCCAGTGTGCAGAACCCGGCGTGCAAAACCCAGTGTGCAAAACCTGGCGTGCAAAACCCAGCGTGCAAAACCGGTGTGTAAAACTCAGCATGCTTAATCTGGTGTACGAAACCCAGTGTACAGAACCCGGCGTGCAAAACCCAGTGAGCAAAATCCAGCGTGCAAAACCCGGTAGGCAAAATCCGGTGTGCAAAACCCGGCGTGCAAAACCTGGCGTGCAAAACCCGGCGTGCAAACCCTGGCCTACAGAAGCCACCATGCAAAACCCAGCCCATAAAACCCCGAGGCAGAGCCCAGCACATGGGCTCGCCCCGGGGACAGCTCGGGCACTGTCGGCTCCGCGCGGAAAGGGGAAGCAAAACTCAAAGTGCTTTTGAGAAACTAACAAAGCGGCTCGGGAGGCGAAGATGAAAGGCTTTTGTGTGAGCACAGAAAGAGGAAGAGGACCTCGGGGTTGTCTCCTCGCGGTGTGACCGAGGCTTTTAAAGCCTGGGGCTGCTCTGGGTGCGCGCCGTGGAGGCAAAAAGTCTGGGGTGCGACGAGATGCAACGGGAGAAGGAGTGGAGAAGCCGGAGCTGGGGAATTGCAGGGACAAAATCAAGTTTTTCTGGGGGAAAAATAAAGTAATCTTCCAGAATAAATGTTTTTTTAGAGGGCCGTCAAGCAGAGCTATTCCCGCAGCCAGGCTCGGGGCTCATCCTGCTCCTGCGTTCGGAAGGCAAATTATTTCGGACTACCGAGGGCTTCGTGGTCCTCGTGGGGTGAAGCTGACCTCCCAAAATCGCCCAGCGCCCCGGAGAAGCGGTGTTAAACCCAGCCCTGCTTTATGCAACCTCCTGCAGGCCTCTGCCTGGGCACGCACTGCTCGCCAGCGGGGATTTGGGAGTTTTGCTCGCTTGGGTTCACCGGGACGAGCCGGGGCCGGGGCAGACGTGTGTCTGAAGGCACTTTTCAGCATCACGCTTTGCCCTGACCCAAAGCCCCCGACCCTCCCCATGGCATTACTGGGGCCACCAGCCCATTTTGGCCGCATGTTTGAACTCCCCAAGGGATCGGGGAGCACAAGCCGTGCCGCCGCTCGGTGGCAGCACCCAGCACGGCTTACATTTGGCCAAAATTCATCTTTTTTTTGGAGGAGCAGAGGAATTGGAGAAGAACTCCATTTCCCATCTCTTTGCCCAACCTGGGCTCTGGGGGGGGTGACGATGCTCCGGTGCCACCCTGGCTGAAGGGGAGCGCTGCCACCGAGGTGTCGGTGTGGTGACAATTCGGGGAACACCCCCAGGACTTTATGAGGGGCGAATTGAGCGAAATTTGGGCTCGTTTGGGTCAGATTTATTTAATTTTTTGCCTGTAAATCCGCACAGGTTTGGTGCAGGTGGCCCCACAGCACCGCGCCTCACGGCGGCTAAGCAGCTATTCGCGTGCTTACACGCGTCCCATTACGGGTATGCCCGTGGCGCCCGCCTGCTCAGCGCGGCGCGGTCATTAAGCCCCGTAATTGCAATTAGCGAGCGGCCCCCGGCTGGGTCCTAACGCCCGCCCGCGCTCCCTCCACGGCCGAGGCCACGCCCCCCAGCGCCGAGGCCACGCCCCCCAGCGCCGAGGCCACGCCCCCAGCGCCGAGGCCACGCCCCCAGCACCGAGACCACGCCCCCAACACCGAGGCCACGCCCCCAACACCGAGGCCACGCCCCCAACACCGAGGCCACGCCCCCACCCCGCAGCACCCTTCACCCGCCGCCACGCCCCCTCGCTGCAGCCACGCCCACCACTAAGCCACGCCCCCTCCCTTCTTAAGCCACGCCCCAACACCCCCCGCCCCCCTATGAATTCCTCCCCGCCCTACCTCACCCCTCTCTCGGTGCCACGTGTGCGCGTGCTTACGTCACGTCCGGCGGCGCCTCCCGGAAGTGGCGCTGGGGCCCGTTGCTAGGCGGCGAACGCGGAGGTGCGGGGCCGGGGCCGGGTCTGGGCCCGGGGGGGGACAGCGGCGGCCTCTGGGGGGGCCCCGGGCGGGGAACGGCGGCTGCTGAGCCCCGGGGGGAGGCCCCGGCCTCTGGGGGTGCCGTTGGGGGCGAGCGGGGAGGGGGCGAGGCCGGGCAGGGGCTCCCTGAGGGGGGGCCGAGGGGGGGGGTTGTGGGGCCGGGCCTGGGGTGTGAGGGCTGCGGGGGGGGGGGGATGGGGGCGTGTGGAGGCGGTGGGGGGTTAAAAATGGGTGTGAGGGGGTCGGGGGAGGGGAGGCGGTTCTCCTCAGGTAGAGGGGGTGCCCAGGGGGTGGTGGGCCAGGTGGTCTTGGGGGGTTTCTCCAACTTTAATGGTTTTAGGATCTGCAGCCAGAGATCCTCAGCTGCCTGAGCTGAGCCGGGGGCAGCCCAGCTGCAGGCAGGGGCGGCTGGCACGGACTGCATCCCATCAGGCGTTATCTGCAGGGATGGGCAGCGCTCAGCCAGTGTCCGCGTCCAGCTGTCCTCCTTATGCAAGGTTTTCCCTACGTCCAGGTGGAATTTGTTGTGTTTGGGTTTGTGCCTCCAGTCACCGGGTGTCACTGAGGAAAGCACTTTCCTCTTCTTTACATCCTTCAGTGAGATATTTGTAGGTGTGAGCGAGAACTCTTCCCTCCACACAGAACAATCCCAATTCTTTTGGCCTTTCCTCATGTGAAAGATGCTTCGGTGCCTGATTTGTCTTTGTGGCCTTGCGCTGAGCTTGCTCCAGTTCATCCAGATGTGTCTCGTCCTGGGGAGCTCAAAATGGGGCTCAGCACTCTCGGTGGGGCCTCACGGAGGGAGGGATCGCCTCCCTCGACCTGCAGTGCTCTTTGTCACCGTGTACGGATGATCACCTGTCTCTCACTGGTCTTTATTTCAGGCGCAGGAGGGCAATGGCTCTGAGGGTGATTGTGCCGTGTCAGTCGGAGGTGACCGGCTGACGTTGGAACGCCAGCTGCTTGCTGTCCGCCGGTCCTGCTCCTAGCCCGAGATGGGGAGGTAAGGATCCTCAAGGAGCTGTCCAATTCTGGTGTCGTTTGAGCGAAGGGCGGGGAACCTGATTATGAATTCAAGGCTAACGATGAATTCAGAGGTGGGAGCGTGGAAACAGGGTCTAGACTGAAGTCAGAGCATGAGCAAAACTGAGCTAGAACATAACGAAGGAAAAAGCTCTCTGAAAAACATTTAACCTTTGCTCATTTCAAAATGATCTATGCCTCTTTTTGGTAACAAAGTCCGTCTTTAAACCAGATTATCCTCTCTGAATTTTAGGATCAGCATCTCGTGTTTGCTTCCTGCTTCTTGGCACTTCAGTATCTCCCCCGTGGGGTGTCCGCGCGTGCTCAACACGACGTTGCGGCAGATCGTCGTGATCGGGATACTCGCTGCCGCTGTCTCCTTGCTGTACTACTCGCTGGTTGTCATCCGCAACAAGTACGGGCGTGGGTCCAGGGACAAAAGATTCCACAGGTGAGAGCTGAGAAGACTCTTGGAGAGAGGAATAAAATGTGGTTTTGGCGTGAAAAACAAGGCACTGGCAGGGAGTGTGAATAAAATAAATGAATCGGGAAAATCGGTAAAAATTTGTTTTATTAATGAAATTTTCCTTCTACATTCCTTTCAATTTTTCAGCAATTCAGCTTTCTAATAACTTCTTTTAAAGTTTTGGTAGCAGGGTAGGAAAACTACAGGTGCAAGAATGTTGAGGGAGTTTTTTTTTTTTCTGGAAGTTACTTCTGGTATTTATTCTGGGAGTTTGCTTATTATGGGTAGCACGTCACTTTCCTTCAGCACGCTACTGCAAGCTGTGATTCTTGTGATGGAAACTGTTGTCCTGTCTGGAGTCTGATGCTGAGAGAAGCTTCCATATGGAGCTCGGTTGCCAGGTGGTAACGCCAAGTTTTCTTCTAGATATCTTGCCCGGGTAACCGACACCGAAGCTACAGACACAAACAACCCCAATCTGAATTATGGAATCGTTGTGGACTGTGGCAGCAGCGGCTCTAGGATTTTTGTGTATTGCTGGCCGAGACACAACGGTAACCCCCATGACCTGCTGGACATAAAACAGATGAGGGACAAGAACAGAAAACCGGTGGTTATGAAAATTAAACCAGGTACCGGAAAGAAATTATTTTACGGCGTGATTTTTCTAGATAGCCGTCTGTCCGACCTTTGTTTTTTCAAGCCCTATATTTAAAATGTCTGGGTAAAAGGATACTTGCAAGTTGTCAGCGTGGCGCTCCTTTGGATTTCTTTGGGTTTGCTTTGCAGACAGCTTTGTTCATCTTTAGAGCTTGAAACGTGACGCTGACAGGCAGGAGGGAGAGGTTTCTCTGCTTACGGAGACAGTTGTCAGTTAACTCGGGTCTGTTTATTTAGTGAATAAGTAATCTGCTTTCTCTAAAGCTATCCGAACCAATTATTTAATTAGGTGATATAGCCAACAAAGGCTTTTGTTTAATGTTTAGAGGGTGATTAAGTGTTAGCTTAATTATTCATTTCTTATGTCTGTAGTTGATTTCCTGGGTTTGGTTTTGGTTTGTTTCTGCTCTGTGGTGGTTAGCAAGGTTTCCTAGACAGGAAATACCCAAAGCTTGAGTTGCTTCACATTCGTATTTATCTGTTTTCGCTAGGTATTTCGGAGTTTGCCAGCTCTCCTGAGAAGGTCAGTGATTACATTTCTCCGCTTCTGAGCTTTGCTGCTGAACACGTGCCCCGTGCAAAACACAAAGAGACTCCTCTTTATATTCTGTGCACTGCAGGAATGAGGATTCTGCCAGAAAGGTTATTCGCTGTCTTATTTTTAGTGTTTAGAATAGCGAGCTCGATGTCTTTGGCTATTTTTAACTGCTCAAAATGGAATTTTGCAGCCAGCAGAAGGCAATACTTGAAGATCTGCTCACTGATATTCCCGTGCATTTTGATTTTCTGTTTTCGGACTCGCACGCAGAGGTTATTTCAGGGAAGCAGGAAGGTAGGTTAATGTTGGAAAAATAATTCTAATCTTTGAAACATTTATTACTTTCCGGGTACAACTTGAACAATTTTTTATTTATTTATGGCTTTTTAAAATTCTGGTTCAGTTGTGAGACCTTATTCCTCAGTGGCAACAGATGGAGTGTGGAGATAATCATCTGCTGTGATCTAGCTTGTCTAAATGTTTTCTAATTAGCAGTGAAAATAGCTCATCTGTGCTTAGCAAGGATTTTAATCAATTTTCTCACCCTTTAGAGAGGAGGGATCAGGATAAGGCACAACATTCTTGATGAGGAGTGGGAAAAATGGTTTCTAAAGGAGCGGTGTTTGGTTGTGATCGGCTTGCTAGAGGCTTAAAATCATTTTAAAAGCTAAGGTGCTTTTTTATGGAGTTTAGACATCAAATTGTGTTTAATATATTGAATTGGGATTTTCGTCCGAATCTTGACTTGGAAAAGAAGGCAGAATAATGTGTCAGGAATGTGTAACGTTTAAATATTTTATTATAGAAAATATGAGCAGAGACATAACTCATATGCAAAAAAAAAAATCCTCTTTGTTTTTAAGTTATTCCTGAAATGTCCAAGTATGTTTTCTTATGCACGTAGGAGTGTATGCGTGGATTGGCATCAACTTCGTTCTTGGAAGATTTGAACATACAGACGATGGTAAGTATCTTAACCGTGAATTTAACTTGGATTTTAGGAAGGATTTAAGTACGTTGCTGTGCTTTCACTGTCTATGGTGTGTTTTTAGATAAAGATTTTAGTGAATAGGACACGTGCAGATGCTGATATTTGTTTAACTTGCAGGTGAAAGTTCAGTGATCTGCATTGCTACAAAATAAAAATCGCTACAAGTAGTGCAGTGCTGCTTTAGGCCCATCCTGGCTGTATTTTTCAATGTTTTTTTCATTCTTTTATCCAGAGGATGAAGCCATTGTGGAGGTGCACGTCCCGGGCAGCGAAAACAAAGAGGCTATCTTCCGTAAGAGGACAGTGGGTATTCTTGACATGGGCGGAGTGTCGACTCAGATAGCATACGAAGTCCCTAAAACTGTAAGCTTTGCCTCTTC
This sequence comes from Anser cygnoides, assembly GCF_040182565.1. Taxonomy (NCBI): domain Eukaryota; kingdom Metazoa; phylum Chordata; class Aves; order Anseriformes; family Anatidae; genus Anser; species Anser cygnoides. The sequence continues at coordinate 2,547,054 of NC_089898.1, read as the reverse complement.
ACAGCAGGTTATTATCTGTGCAACTTTCTTCTTTTCATTTTGGTTTATTTTAATGCATTTTCGTTCTTCTGTTTTCTTTGTTTTGAGTCCTATTCTTCATTACATCACATCCAAAACAAAGGCAAGAGAAGATGGCAAAAATGAGCCCTTCATCAGCTAAGCAACTCATTTGTATTTTTGTCACTTTTAAGTTTAATTGCATTCTTTGTGTGTGCATGTGTGTTTATACAATTTTAAATGTGTTATATTTACGGGACTCTGTTCTAGAGACCTAAGGTTTGTTTTTTGTAAGAACTTGTGTGAGATATGTCTTTTTTCCTTCATAAGTTGGGTTGGTAGAAACTGAAGAAGCAGGGCATGAGGATGACAGTGTGCAGTTTGTTGAAATGTTACCTGCATCCTCAGCACAAGTCATCTGTTGTAGGAAGCAAATCCCTTTGTTGAAAGTCCTAAAGGGAATGTCACTTGTTCTAATTGCAGCATACTGAGTTCTAGGGTAGCTTCTGAATTTTTAAAATAAGATAACCACCCATTAACATCACTTAGAAATTATCTAAAGTCAGAATAGCATAAAAGCCCCGTGGTTTGACTCTCAGTGCACTGTCATGATGAGATATGTGTATATTTTATATGTGTATTTTAAACCAGATTATGGTTTTTCATTATTACGGGTTTTAGTAACTACACTGCCTTTCAGACAGGTGGTGTAACAAATAGCTTGGACTATTAAAAGAGTGGGCATTCAGATTCAGAGCAGATTGCCCTGGTTGAGTATTAATTGGAAATAAGAGTAGCAGCTGATTGATGATGCCTGTTTTATGTCTTTATCTGAGCGTAAACCAATACAAAGTAGGTATTGTGGCTGGGGAACCTGTTCAGGTTCCTAAGCAAAGAAAGGACGACAACTGGCTGTGGTGCTTACGGTCTCACTGCTGTTTCTCATTTATAACATCTGTTGGAAACCCCGCAATGTTGTTCTACTTATCTAAGCATGTTCTACACGAAGTGCTTCTGCTACACATCCCTTAAATATTTGAGAAGTTACTGCAAGTGACTGATGACTGGTATGTGGAGAGAGCTGAGTGACTGACAGAGTTTCCTGGAAAGCTTGAAAACTTCCAAACTGGAAAATGAAGAACAGCTCTGCTGGGCAGACCAGAAATCTAGGCAGCCTAGCAATTAATAGCATGGGGACTCGGTCAGAAGTAGTATCGTTGAGCTTCCTAGCCATAGCACGTCCTTTTCCATGGGAAAAGGTACTTCAGTGTCCATAGTAGCAGTTCTTTAAGTATTGATAGCATCCAGTGTGGTTGTCTGCAAGTAACATGCTTACCTATCAAATCGAAGGTAACGTGGACCTATAAAAAGCAAAACAGACATGTAAGGATTGATGTTTACAGATATCAAGTGCGTCTTGTTTTTCAAAGAGCTAGTATTCAGGTTCTGGTTTGTGTTGTTTACACCTAATCGTGGTGCTTGTGCTCCTACAGGAGGAAGTTGCCAAAAACTTGCTTGCAGAATTCAACTTGGGCTGCGATGCTCATCAAACGGAGCACGTGTATAGAGTCTATGTCGCAACATTCCTTGGCTTTGGAGGGAATGCAGCACGCCAGAGATACGAAGACAGCCTATTTACCAGCACGGTACTTAAGAACAGGTAACTAGCTTCAATTCCTTGGCTATATGGCTTCTGTAACCCCGAACTTAAATATATTTAGTAAAGTATCCTGATATAAAACGTAATTTCTAGTGTGCTATGTGGAACGCTGAAGTTTCTTTAAGTGAGGATGCTGTTTTGTTTTGATGCTGTTGTAACTTGGAGCTTGGTGTTTCTGAGCTGCGGTTGTTACTGTGTTTGTGTTGGTTTTTTTTAACCAGACTGCTGGGCAAGGAGACTGGCATGACTTCTGATGCACCGTACCTAGACCCTTGCCTGCCCCTGGATGCTCAGGATGAGATTCATCAAAACGGACAGATAATGTATTTGCGGGGAACAGGAGACTTCAATCTGTGTCGTGAAATTATTCAGCCGTTCATGAACAAGACTAACGAAACCCAGACATCTCTTAATGGTGTCTATCAGCCTGCTGTGCACTTTCAGAACAGTGAATTCTATGGCTTCTCAGAGTTCTATTACTGCACCGAGGACGTGTTGCGCATGGGAGGAGATTACAATGCTGCTAAGTTTACTAAAGCTGCAAAGGTAAAGTATTCTTCAGAGAAACTCTAGTTTGAAACAGCTAGCCTGTAAAAGCACTGGGATGCAGGGTGGTCTAGTTCCAGAAGAACTGTTGATACTGGAGGAGTCCATGCTGCTTCCACCTCCTGCTTCTATTTAGGAATGCCTTAGAATTCCTTTCTCTTTTGTTTTATGTATTCTGCACCAGTTTCCCAGATGTTAATCCTAACAGGGATCAGCCTGTTGGGGACAGTAATGCCACGGTGTAAACTAGAGTAACGTGACCCGCTCTGTCAGAGCCGTAAGAACAGGCTTCACCTCCAAGTGTATGACTAAACAATCTAAGTCCTACTGCGTATTAATTTTCCCACAAACGCTGAGTACAGGTCAAAATGGTTTTGTACAAAATACTGTGAAATTTGTGGTCAGGCTTAATAGCAATGCAAAGGAAACTGTTATTTTTGAGTGTTCTAGCCTTTGGTATTTACAGAGCATCTTATCTAGTGGCATTTTTATCTTTTCAAGGCAGAAGCAATGTTTATATCTTTTTTTTCCCTTTCTTTAAGGATTATTGTGCCACTAAGTGGTCTGTCCTGCGGGAACGTTTTGACCGTGGTCTTTATGCATCGCATGCTGATCTCCACAGATTGAAGTAAGTATTTGTGTTTGTACAGCAAATTCATTCAGGCAGAGTTGCCAGGGAGCGGTCATGTCCAAATGGTCCGTTTAATGAAATCATTGAAAGTGTGAATATAACCTTAAATATTGCATCAGCCGTAAAAGTTACTGATAGTCCCATGTCCAAGTGTGCTCCCTAGTCCTTTGGGACTCTGTAACTGCCAAAAAAAATAAATGCCTGACTAGATGACCCTCTTTTTTATAGGTACCAGTGTTTTAAGTCTGCCTGGATGTATGAAGTATTTCACCGTGGCTTCTCTTTTCCTGTGAGCTACAACAGTTTGAAGACAGCCCTGCAGGTGTACGATAAGGAGGTGCAGTGGACGTTGGGAGCCATTCTTTACCGAACGCGGTTTTTACCTCTAAGGTACCCCTTGTTTTCTCAGATATCTGGAAACAGTTTTTTGGATGGAAGGGAAGAGTTTGCATGAGGGAAGGTACAGGGATAGCAAAGCAGCTGACAGATAGGGGGAGACAAGATGCCGCTTCTAGTGCATCATACAGAACCTGAGTGTGTTTCAGGTAGCTCAAGTACTGCCTGATAAAGCCTGTTTTACTAAAAAGGGTTCTGTTTTCTTTGGTAACATGATTTGGAGGCAAGGCTTGGTTTACAATTTATGTCTGTTCTCTCTCCGATTCTTTTCAGAGACATCCAGCAAGAAAACTTTCGTGGAAGTCACTCCCACTGGAGGAGCTTCTCCTTTGTTTACAATCACTATTTGTTTTTTGTCTGTTTTCTGATCGTGCTGCTCTCCATCCTGCTTTACCTGCTAAGGCTCAGACGGATCCACAGGCGAATGCTGCGCAATAGCTCATCTACTTCCCTATGGATCGAGGAAGGCCTTCCACCACAGAAGATCTCAGGAGCCTTATGAGATGCTGTGATGGAGAGTTTTTATTGGACTTCCTGCACAAAAAGCCATTTTTGCCTCAGGGTTTCTCCTTTTTGTCCCTTTAAATCATTGAAGAAGAAGATTGGCTGGAGCGTGGAGTTCAGCTAGGCTTCGGAAATACGGGGAAATGGGGGTCAATTTGGCTTAGTCTCATTAGACAGTATCTGCCAAAAATTACTTATTTTTTTTAATATTGCACTTTTGTGTGTAATGGGGCGAGTAAAGACTCGATGCCAGTAAGTGAGAGGCAGCAACTTAAGCTGTGTGGTAAGAGAAGAGAGTGAGTGTGAGTTCTCGTCCTGTGGGTGAGACTGTGAAATGCTGTTAGCTAGGATGAATGAGCTTTATTTTTATTTTATTTTCCAGATTCCGGGATCGATATTGCTAGACTTCTCAGTTCTGGATCTCCTCAGTCAAAGAAAAGGAAGTGCAGGGTTTTCAAAAGCCAGTTAGAAAACTTCTTAGATCAGCTTTTCTCATTTTATATTGTGGAATAAGTACTGTGATGGAGAAGAAAAATCTATTGCACCCAATGCTGTACTTCCAAAGAACTACTTAAATCAGTTTTATTTGTGACAGTTATCTGATATCACAAATATCTGTCCCTTTTATCTAGGAAGCTGTATCTCCATAGTTGCAAACCTCACTACTTTTTAATCTTTTATTTCTGTTTCATTCAGAGATTGCCCTGAAACTCCAGCAAGGTGAAGAGAACTGGAATATGCCTTGGCTTGTTTCCACTAGAGTAGACATGCACAGTGTCTTTTTTGTTTTCAAATACTCTGAACTGTTAATTTATATTTTATTTAAAGCTGTTAATTTTACTTGAAAGTAAATTTGTCCATGATTAAAAGTGGGATTTATATGAACGTCTGGTGTATGGATTTTTTATTGCACAGTATAAATCACTTCTGTTCTCACGAACAGAAAAATCTGAGTTTTGTTTTATATTCTGCTGGGTTTTTTTTTGAGCTGTTTTTTTTTTTCCCTGAGTGAATGCACAGGCTGCAGGCCTCTCACTTCTGGTGTCTGAAACTGTAGCACAAACTTGTTGCACTCCTAGGCTGATAATGGTTATCAGACAACTGACAGTGTTGATTGTTACAGAGCCTGTACTTCCTCTTTCTGAGATGCTTAAAACTGAGTACAGAGCCTCTAATTGTGTGCTTAGATAACGCAGTTCCCCTTTGGACAAGGATTGACGTTAGTGGTAAAGTGGAGAGGAAGTGTCAGGGTGTGACTTGGCACTAACCAGGCAGATGCCAAGTGTCTTTTAGCAGAAGAGATGGAGTGTTTCAAATACAGAATGCAGAATAAAAAAATACTTCTGAAAAAAACATAAAACACTTGAGGAAAACATTTTGGATCCAAACAAGATTTCCTCTTAGATGGAATGATACCCATGCCTGTGATGGGTCAGTTTGTGATAATGCCAATCACTGACCATCACTTTCACAGCTTGTTTTTTTTTTTCCTTCCGCTAAATTTTCCCTCCCCTTGCTTTTTGGATTTGTATTTTCATGCGTGCGGGTTTTCTGCTGCATAACATCTCTATGGCTGTAATGTTAACTAAAAGATTGGTGGGGAATTGGCTGAGATTCTTTAAACCCTGACTCCCAGCGGTTACAACCCTGACCATCCACAGTTTCATGGACTGACAGGAGTGCAGCAAGCATCAGGTGTAGCACGGGGGCTCTATTTACTCCCTGCAAGGCTGGAGTTAATCCATTGATCTCCCACAGGTGCAGGGGGCATAGTGAGAGGCAGCTGAGTTAATGAGTTAATCAATTTTCCAAAGGGCGCACAGGGGAAAGCCGTTTCACTCATCAGAAGCAGGGCATATAGGGACTGGGAGAACATAGGGCTAAGGAAAAACAGACTTTGCTGTGCTTTGGTGCTCTTCGGCGCTGCTACTGCTTATCTGAGGCATTCTAGCCTCAAAATGAAAGGTTTTAGCGCTGCTGGAGAAGGACTGTTCTCTACCCCGAGAAGATGCAGTAGAAACGTGGTAGGATGGTGGGGAGGGGAGCAAAGCCAGAAGGATGGTTTGCAGAGAAACTGCCTGGTCCCTTCGGATTGATTTAGCAGTGGTCCTCTGGTAGATTGCTGTTGCTGGGAGAGGGGTGAGTGCATTGAGAGGATTTTCAGCATTCTTAGGATGCAAAGCTGTAAACGTATCGATTGTCCTTGGCCTGTATCTCCAGGAGTGGAGCACCAATGACTTTGAACCTCTGGCGTTTGCTTCTTGCAGGAGCTGTTTTTAATGCCGTAACTGGGATGTGCTTGGATTTGGGGAATGGAAAGAAGTAGGGCTTGTCCTGTGGATGTGTGTTTTAGAAGAGAGACTATTAAATACTGCTTGGAGTACCAGCCTGGCCATCGGGGCATGCGTAGGGGACCAAACGGTGCTGAGTACTGGACAGATTCTATATGTACAAGCTTCTGGTGTGGTCAGGGAGTGTGTCAGTGCGAGGAGGTGATGAGAGCGCCCTGCAGGTCACCCTGCTCCTGTAGCCTCGCTGCTTCTGTGTCCGCGAGGCGATGGGACGGGCTGCGGGGTAGGACTGGCGAGCGGTCTGCTCCTCGGGGGCATTGCCTTTGAGGTGCTCCTTGCTGATTAACGGCTAACGAGGCTTTGGCAGCCCAGTGCACGGCATGAAGGGACAGGGCGCCTAGATCTGCTGTGTCCGTGCTCGTGCATCGTCCTCCTGCAGGAAACAGAGCAAGGTTTCAGCACACGGACAGCGTGAGGCCCTTCCCACCGGGGTTCTGCGTGAGTTCGCTGCGTGTTAGCGTTTGCAATATCGAGGCTGACAGATGTGCGGGTGCCTTTAATTGCTTTAAGAGCTTAAAGCCCAACAGGCACGGGGAGGAGGCGCAGATTTTCAAAAGCAATCAGCGAAGCGCCAAACCTAAACGCCTGGATCTACCAGGCTGCTGTGCTTTTTGGCGCTTGAATTATCCTGGGACAAGTAGCTGCAAATTCAGTTCTTACCTTCTTTGGAAATGTGGCTGTCTTGTCCCAGTACTTAGAATTAGTGTATGTTATGTGGATTTTATGCTGTTTTTTGTTGTTGTTGTTATTGTGTTTTTTCATATTTTTTTTCTGATCATCTGTAGGGATTTGATGGGGCAGGGACTCTGGAAGAGGATGAAGGTTGCTGTGTATTTGGGATATCTGAGAAGGAGACTAAACCCACCTTATTCTTGCATCTCTTTTTGCAGCTCCAGATTATTTAGGAAAAAAAAAAAGTGAGCCTTTCCATCCCACCCTACCCCCTGGACAAGCCTTCTCCCAAGGGACTACACTAAACAACAGCACGAGGGGAAATGTGATTCCTTTGAGAGACTTAGGTACTGAGTGAAAACAGGTATTGCTGTCCCTGGGCTCGGATTCCTAAGTCCCAATGGCAGTGTTTATCTGTTTGTGTCCGTTTCTGCATTAACATGCTTTGTTTTCTTTCTCCTGCTGCTTCTGTTCGCCTTGTCCTTTCCCCAGGTCCATTAAGGACAGGTAAGGCATGCAGAAAAGCACAAAGGAGAGGCAAGGGCACTGCTCTCTGACCTTCCCCGGTGACCTGGAATGGACGGGAGAGTGACACCGAAGCTTTTGGCTTCACGGCCTCTTAAACGTATCATTCATCTTTTTGTTGCTTTGTTTTTGCGTATGGGAAATGTCCAAACACAGGGCCAAGCGTGGCCCCTAATGGAAGAAATGGTTGGGAGACATTGGTAATGGGTGGAGATGGAGAGCCTGGGGAAGGGGAGAGGCGCGCAGCTCCTCCAGGAACGCCAGCCCTACCGAGGTAACCCTGCAACGTGTGAAAACAAAAGGGTTTTCTGCCTCTCCGCAGCACTCTGCGAAGGGGACGGTCAGCAGCAGTGACTTGATGGCGTGCCTGATCGGGGGCACCTTGTTCTTTCTTGTCCCATTGTTTCTGCCATTGTTGCTACTAAATAACGCATGAAGCTCTTTGTAAGCCGAAACGAGCCTCGTGAGGGCTTGCTGTGTCCCTCTCCCCGGGTGCTAGCTTCTGTGGGCGTAGTTTTCGGGGACCTGGTCTTGGTGGTTGTTTTTCAGGTCACCCTATTTCTCTTTAAAGACTGGGAGGATGACAATGACTTTCTCACCTGCTCGTTTTTGGATATCTTTGGATGGGTGGGAAGTGGTGCTAGGAAATTGCTTGGGACTGGGTTAGCAGTGTCTTCGCAGGTGACGAGCAATTTGTGGTGCTGGAGATGTTTTTAGGGCACTGACCTTCAAGAGGGAGCACTCAGCACACTTGTACCAGGCAACTTGCAAAGTCACAAAGGTGATGTCCTGGTTTTCCTAAAATCTAAATGTTTTCCAGGGACCTGTAAGCTACCAGCTCTGCATTCTCTGCTACAAATAACGTGCAGAGCAGGATTTGAACCTCCAGATCAAAGACGTTTTCTATTCCTAGGTCTCACGTTTATGGCATTTTACCAGCATTTCTCTTCTGCTGATGATCCCATTGGTGCCTTGCAAACAAGATTACAACAGTACCATTTTTTCCCTCATTAAGTGGGCTCTCGAGGGTGTCATGGCCCAAATTGGCAGGCAGCAATACATGGAGCAAGGCAGTAGTCTCAGGTAACTCCTAGTGCATCACCTGCCGTGAAAGCTGGGAGTGCTCAGCTCCTTGCTGATCCACGCAGATGTGAAGGATGTCAAGGAAACGGTGAGATCAGACTCAGGGGTGTGCAATGCACCTCCTGCCTAGATGTTCCCATCTGCAGCCCCTGTCCTGCCCCTGCAGCGAGCCCTCTTGCAAATTCAGCAGCTGGAGTCTCTGAACCAATTGTTCAGGTTTTCTGCATAAGAGCAGAACCACTGGTAGAGGCTGACCTTGTTAAGGCATGTTCTTTGGCTCGTCACAGTGAATCAGCACAAAAGACGTTAAAACAGATGTTTCCATAATGTCTTTTAAGGATGTGGAGGGATTTGCTGCGTTTGCCCGGGTGTAATGGAGAGCAGTACATTGTGTTCTTGATTATCCTCCCCCTCTGACACTCAACCACCCTTATTCTGCTCCCTTCAGTTCCTCTTCTCTTCTCCTTTTCTCCTGGACGCAGCTTTCTCGATCACAACAAAATAAATCTTGCGACAGGCTGGACTGGAGGTCAGCTCTGACTGCTCAGGGCTCTTCAGGGCCAGAAGTCACTCCTCCGGCTCTTGACCCCTGGACACACAAGTCTGTGCTTGCAGATGCTCTGCTGTTTGAGGGGGACTCTTGCCATCTAGTGGGAGGGGATGGTAAGCCTCTAGGACCTCTGCCATCCCCCAGGATAGGGTGACAAAACGCGGTCATCCTTCCTGGGCTTTTACTGTGCGAGTCGTTTCACTGCACGCGTGGGATTAGCTCACAGCGCTTTCCCCCAGCATTGTCAGTGAAGCTGGATTTCTCATAAACTGCTTTCCTTTCTAGAAATCACTCTATTCTTACATTTTTTAGGGGCAACGCTCTGCTTATACTCTCCTATGCTCATCTCCCCCTGTACGGCTGAGTTGCACAGAGGGGGTCTGACAAGAACCTGTATCAAGGGGAAGGATGTTGGTGTGTGCTGCTCAGACGCTGCATGCTGCCTGTGTTTTGTTGGGGGATTGCTTGTGGGAAGCTGGCTTTCGGCAGCTGACTCCTTAAGTCGTTGCTCAAAGACAGCCAAGATCTCCAAGTAAGAGCTCGTACAGATAGAGAATGAAAAGTGCTTGCAAAGTGCCTTGTGCTTGGGTCTTCCTTGGCCTAGGAAAACCAGAAGCTCACATTCCAGTTAGGAAATTTCAGTACTAACCGGCCTCCCTCCCACACCTTTCCTGACAGGGTTAAGGTTAGAAATGCAAGAAAGACGTACATGCTTTCTCCATGACGTGCTGCTCTTGTTCGAGCTGCCTGGGACCAAGAAGGAACAGCTGCTGCCTCCTAAGCATCGCAATACAAGAACAGACTTCATCTCACAAGTACAGCTCTTCTGAGTAGTTCATGGGGCTTCAGGTTTTCACCTTCCTTGGCGTAGGAGCCTTTCCTTTGCATGGAGATGGGGGTAGCGAGTGGATGTAGAAGGTGTGTTAATCTCTGGATTGTGCATCGTAGAGGTGGAAGATGTGTCGACCATAGATCTTATATGAGGCTGACCCATGCTTCTGTTCAGATGTGCTATTTGTTACAAGCCTGGAATTCAGCAGAGCTCTCATTTTGGAGTGTTTTTGTGGAGCACTGAGGTCAGCAGTGTCTTTAGTGAGCTAATCTGAATAGCAGCACCGAGGAGTTGTGAGGGGGTGACTCTGCAAAGCACGGAAAATCACGTGGATGAGGGAGAGTAAGTGTGATGTGCTCATTGCCTGCCTTGCATTGACACGTGAACTAGAACACATGCAGAGCAGAAAGAGGTCTCAAAGGATTAAAGTTGCTTCTTAACAGAAATGAATCTCATTTTTTCCAGCCTTGGTGGCTGCAGAAGAGCTATGTTATGCAAGGGCCCCTCCCGGAATGGAAGCAGCTCTGGCTTGTGGTGCTTTGGGTTCCAGTTGCCACATGGACGTGGGACTGTGCAAACCTTGCCATGGTTAGGGTGGAGCAGCAACCAAATAAAAAGGGTGAGAGGATCAGGTCTGGGAGGTCAGTCCAGTCATCGCCAAGCTCCTAATGTGTAAGTCATAGAAATTCCAGTAGGGACTAAGCAATTTACATAAAATACATTGGTTTGTCCCTCTGTTGAGGGATTCATAAACCTACTTCTCTAGAATCATTGGTGTTTTTGGCCATCCTGTGAGCTCAAAAGCAGCAATCTAACCCCAATTGCACGTTGCAGGGATATTGCACTGGGGCCAATTGGTGTGAAAATTGCCACGTGTCGCTAACACCTCGCAGAACAGTCAGGTCCTTCGGTTCTTCAGATATCGCCTGGATCATCTCTGTGCAAAGCAACCTTTACGGAGCTCGGCGTATCCGCTGTGTGTATTCGAGAGGTCAAGTCGACCCGGGTAAGATTTGGACCGGTGGCTCCAGAGAGTCTACAGCGTGAAAACATAAGGCTCAGGGAGGCAAATTAGCCTTCCCTTTTAAAAAGAACTGAAGATTAGAGGAGATTATAGAACCTAATAGCGCGTACCTAATTTTTGGGAGCACAGACCATGACTGTGGCTGCTTGGTCAAATCCAGTCTTGACTTGTCCATATGGCAAGGTGTGTGCTTCGGGCAGAGACAGAAGGAAACACCTAGGCTGCTGGCGTGGGGGTCTTCACCAGGAGGGTGGTCAGGCACTGGGACAGGCTCCCCAGGGACGTGGTCACAGCACTGAGCCTGACGGAGTTCAAGAGGCATTTGCAGACGTTTTCAGATGTATGGTTTGATTTTGGGGTGGTCCTGTGTGGAGTCACACTTGATGATCCTTGTGGGCCCCTTCCAAATCAGGATATCCTAAGTGGTTTCCCTGGACTCCCGTTTACATGATCAAATGATGCAAACCCAGTCGAAGCAGCATTTTTTTCCTGTAGACGGTGTGGTTTTGAGGGGCTTTCTATTTATTTATTTGTCAATTTATTTTGCTGGGTGCTTGTCTCTTAGTCTTAACCAGCTGCAATACGAAGAGGGCAGCAAACTGCCCTGAACCCAGCGTGTTACCCTCAAGAACTTTCCTGAATTCTTGCCGAACGTTTCTCTTTATGCAACCAGCAAACCCTTCCATCAGCTGGAAGCCTGCATGGCATTTGCTGCTCGTATCCTTACCCGACCCAGGCACTCGGCAAACATTCCTCCAGCAGGCTGTCATGTTTCTCTGTGCCCCGATCAAGCAGACGCTCACACATTCCTTCCTCCGGCCAAGCTTCCTGCCGCTCTGAAATAGTTCTCTGCTCCGTGGAGCTTCTGCTCTGATTCATTTTTCCCCTGATGTCCCTGAGGCTGAGCAAGGCGAGTCCAGCCCGGCTGATGACCCACCAGGTGGTGCTCTGCTGATAGCCGTGCTGCTCATCGCAATTTGCAGCATTTCGATAATTTTATAGGTGTTTGATGCAGGAGAATTAGGGCACTGTGGGTACTGCCGTTGACCACTTCTGCTGACTTCTTGGGAGAAAGAGCAAAGCTTTGTTTCAATGACTTTGTGGGCTTGACGTTCGGGGACTGTTCTGTAGAAGGCTTTGCCAACCCATGGGAAACATGGTCATCATCTCCCTGCCAATATTTTCCCCTGGCAGAGTCTCCTCGGAGTGGTAACATCTCGTAAGCCAGCAAGTAATGGCACCTTTCTCCTGCTGGGCCGAACCCTTGCTTCTGGGAAGTGATGGGAAACCTCTGAAAAGGGAGAAGTCTGGTGGCAGATGTGTTCTTGTAGTTATGGAAATGTATCCAGGGATATAGGTAAAGCACCTTAATTTTTCAAGATAATTTGGTAATTTGTATGCAAGCAGGCAGGACTGACGTGGACAAGTGTGCTACAGGAAGCAGTCTTGTGCTAGGGAAAGTTTGCTAGAAAGTCCTTTATAAATTCAACATTTCATTTATGAATATACTGAAGTAAATGGGGATATTCCTTCTAAAATCAGCCTTTGTGAATACCTGCTCTTCTTTGTGTGTCTATCAGTTTTCTGCCAACATGTTTGAAAATCCCATTAAACATAGATTTAAGTACCTGTGGACAAAGCTGGTGAGAAAGTAAATTTCCATTCTTTGAGACACTTCAGGATGTGTTGCTGTCCAAAATTGGGTCAGAAAACAAAAATTCAAGGTGCTCTCTGGAACAGAGACTTGAAAACCATTTTGTTGTTGTTGTTGTTTTCACAGTTGGAAAAAAATAGAAGTAAACAGTTTGATTATGATGCATTAAAAGCCAAAATGGAAAAAAATAAAGTTTTAAAACCAAAACCCACTCCAACTGAAAAGATTGCAGAAGTTTACAGTCCTCAGAATAACGTCTAACTGATTTAGCTGCTTTTTCTTGATGGAAGAGTTCTTTCAACCATCTCAGTCCAGTGTTTCTTTTTGACTGCTAGCTGTTCCCGACACAGATGCTCTGAATTTTCTGGCACAGCTGAGGTCAGGATTTTTGGTCTGCTATTGTTTTAATGAAGAATTGTTTTTAGCATCTAGTTATTCCTCCGGACTGAGGACTATGGAGTAACTCTTGCTGCAGATCTGGATGGTTTTTAAGTCTGTGCAGCTTGAGCTGCTGTATTTATGAGCTTTAAGAATATCGAGCAGCCGGAAAATATTGAGTTGCTGGATGCAGAAGGGTTAAGGGTGGTGATACCCAAATAGCTGCGGAGATGGCATGCTGCAAAGTCTGTGAGCTGCAGAAAGGGATCTAAGTCTGAAGATGCTGAGCTGTAAGACCATGCGCCCTTTTGTATGGGAGAGGCTCTGAACCGACTTGGGGTGCTTAAAAAGTGCTGTGATCGATCACTTAGCTTTATTTAACATTGATATTGATGTGACTCTAAGTATTTGTTCCCTAGGAACTTCCTGAGAAAGCATTCACATTCCCAACCCACCTCCTTCCTTGCAATCCTGGCTAGGTTTTCCCCCCCGGTTTCTTTTCTGTTTGCAGTGCTTCTGCTCAGATTACAGGACAAGCCCATGATATCACCCGCTATGAGCTGAGGCTAAAGGGGCTGGGTCTTGGGAGGGGTTTGCTTGGCTAACTCTAGTGAAATTTGCCAGGAAGCTGCAGCTTCTTGCAGCGTATTTCTCTGGCTGCAGGATATTTTCCAGCGCAGAGGGGACCACTCAGGCGGCGCGCGTAGCCCAGAAGAAAGAGCTTCATGAAGCACGCCGGGACAGGGGTCTCCTCCAGCACAGCCTACCACTAACCCCCAGGTAAATGCAAACCCCAGAGACTACGAGCCAGGACGGTGGCATTATTTCTAGAGAATGCAGGGGCTGATGGATTGGTTTAAACATTTCTAACCCTCTCTTGCTTCAGGGCTGGAAGTTTGATCTCGCTTCTTCTCTTTTTTTTTTTTCCTCTTTGAACTTGTTTTCTTTCTCTCCCGTCAGTTATTAAGCTTGATGTTTAGACATAACAGGCTGGGGATGAGGTGATTCTTCCAATTCCTATCTCCTGAGACTTGCTTTGGCAAGGGTGGGATGGCACAGATACTCAGAGTCACTTCGCAAAGATGTTGTGACCCAAGTTAAGGATTTTCTCCCCTTGCTTGCCCACAGGCACGCACTAATGAAGTAAAAAAAAGACATGTTGCAGGCTGCCTACAAGTCGAGGCAATGTGTATTCAGTAGGATTATTAAAATATGTTTGATTTAGACCAGAAAGCTACGTTACGTGCCGTCAACATTGTGTAAATGTCACCCGCTAAACTTCAGAAGCAGTTTAAATTCTCCTCTCTGAACAACTGTGCTCTTTCAGAGGGAAAGGCTTCAGTGCAGATGGGCAGAAGGTGTGAAGCAGATCTGTCCCTCGTTAAGAAACTTTTCTGCTGGCATGCTTGGGATTCACACCCTTTGCAAAGGAGCCTGCAGCCTACCGGCAACTTGTATTAATTAGGCTGGTTTATCATGAAGCAATCGCAGCAGTTTTCAGGATGTGCCTGCAGGATACGCAGTGGTATTCACCTGAGAAGTTGCAGCACGGAAGCGTGGGACTGTTCCTGTCTGCAATGAACACGGCTGGGGTTGGCTGAGTTCTGATTCTTCAGCATGCACACAGATAACTCTGCCTTCTTTTCAATTAATTTTTCGTTGTCTAATTAAAAAAAAGTGTTACTGTGTGTAGGTAAAAAAAAGATCTAAGGTCCTATACAGTCTAGAAGACTATACACAAAGATCCTGGTTAAGCTATCTGGGAGCAATAGCAGGAATACCGGTTAGCAGGTCTATAATCGGCTCATAATGACAGCATTGCTTTCAGATTTGTACTGAATAGGGGCTGAAATTAATTGGCTTTAGGGTTCCTACCTGCCAGTTTCATTTCATCTGTATTGAGCCACCCACAGTGGTGGAATTTCCTTGGTTGGAAGCTAAAGAGCAGTTAGAAAACATGAAATATTAGCATGAGCTAATATTTGATGGACCCCAAAATTCACTCTTAGTAATGTTCTGTCGTTATTTTTTCTCTCCTATTTTTATATATATTTATATATTTTCTCTCCTGTTTTTTCAATAGGTTGACTCCCAAGATTATTGTCTTCACCTTACTGTACCACTAACTTTCCTTCCGTGTTTCTTTTTTCTGTTTCTTGCTTTTTTTTGTGTTCTTTGTAACCTTTTATCTTTTCTCCTCCTGGATTGTTTCATAACATAGACTCACAGAATGGTTTGGGTTGGAAGGGACCTTAAAGATCATCTAATTCCCACGGGCAGGGACAGCTTCCACTCGACCAGGTTGCTCAAAGCCCCATCCAACCTGGCCTTAACATCTTTGGTGCTGTTTAAAAACACAGTGATGTCCTTTCTTAGAGATGGCAACTTCAGTGGAAGGAAGAGTTCAGCACATCACCGGTCAGTTGGGCTTGCAAAGCCCTCTCTGGGGAATGCTCTTGGAGCGTGTGTGCAGGCACATGTTTACTATGAATGTCTGCAAATACAGTGAGAAAGATCCCACTCCTAATCTGTAGTAATGTTGATGGAAATTTGTTATTCAAGGCATAAGAAAGTTGGAATGCGGACAGATAACACGATGGTCTAAACTCAACCTGTTCTGTGTCTGCAGTGCTGACGGGTTAGGCTCTATTAATTAAGACAGCATTACACAGGGGTGTGAGGGGAACCTCATTTTCAGAGGATTTGCTAATGCTCTTCAGCCTTAGGGACTGCACGTGTGTGTTCTGGCTCTGTGAATGTGTGTCAGCTGTGTATTTTAATGCAGTACCTTTTTGTAAAGTTTTTATTCATGTACTAATCACGTACTCTTAACGAAAAGAGTTGAATCCTGTAGCTATTTTTGCCGCTGTTGCTTTTGCTGAGTGAGATCAGATCACTTGTTCGTGATAACAGCATCCACTAGCTGCGAATTAAAGAACTTATGCTGTTTGTTTTTTAAAAAAAATCGCTTTATTTAACTGTCTTGGAAGTGTCTTTGGGAATAAGTTCTGTTTCCTATTAAGAGTAGAGCACAAGGTCTGTGGAACAGCCAGCTGGTGCTGGCCAGGAGCCTGAGGGTTGTCATGATTCACATCTCTGTTCATCTTCATTCTTCGACACCAGGCAAAGGGAAGAGATAAGCAAAATAAAGACTTTTTCCCAAAATGAAGTGTGTTTGAATTGCAGCTGTGGCATGGAGAGAAGATGCTGCATGTGTCCATCAGATCCCTGGGCAAGGTTTTTTGTTTGTTTGTTTTTTCCGTCTGAGGTAAATGAATGTGTCAAGGGGCTAAAACAAAGCAAATGTGGATTGCTTCAGTTGAAGGAACAGATCTGAGAAGAGCTTGCAGCCTGGATTTGAAAGCTGTGGGATGCATTCAGCTGAGCCCTTGCGTGAAACATGCTGAGCATGGAATCGGGTGTTTGGCCCTGCAATTGTTGTGTCCACGCAACTCTGGAGATCAGCATATTTCTAAAGGTTTGGATCTCATGGATCCAACCAAATGATGATGCAGGGGGTTAGGCAAACACTAATTTTTTATTTTTTTTATTTTTAAAGTTAGACCTGTAGCAGTCTTTCAAATGAAAACAGAAGCAAAATGCCTTTTCTGTCCTATTCTTGTAACTTGTGTTTGTATTTCAGGACTTCTTTTTTGTGTCTAGCCTCAAAAGCAAGTGATGGCGAGCAAGTCTATGGGTTTGAATCGTGTCAGCTTTACCTCTGCTCCCACAGGGCATACTGGGACTTTCTCTCTTTCCCTGCAGCATCCCACCAGGCTGGAAGAAGCAGGTTGCATTTGTTAGCTTCCCTGGTGTAAGTGACTGTTGGATTTGCTCCTGGTTGCACTTGGCCAGTGTGCGTTAATGTGAAATTTGCTGTCTTAAGGTAACTTAACGGAGCATTGCTGGATCTACAGTTGCGAACCAACCACCTGAGACTTTCCTTTTGTTGTCTGGAGAAGGAGGGGAGCAGGAAAGCCGGTGTTTCTGGCTCTGTCCAAGCTGATCTATTGTTTTGATGATTTGGTGAAATTAAAAAGGGATTCGTGCTGCTTGGACAGGCTTTTGATTTGGGGAGATGAATAGCCTATTAGTTTCACCTGGTGGATTCTCTGAAGAAGTAAAAGCTCAACATTTTGAAATGAAATTGCTGCACGCTTCCCTGTGTGTCTATCTGTTCCTTTTAAGACTGGAGCCCTGAAAAGGGTTGAGTCAGCAGCTTGCAGGAGCATGCCTTAAAGCCTTAAATTGCAAGTTAACACAGTGATGGAGAATCATCTTATGGCCTGAAGTACAGGATGGGGAGCCAGGAGACCTGGAGTATTTTCCTGGCTTTTCCACTGACTTTATTAGAAAAAGTTTTTAATGCTCCGTCTTGGATTCTTTTGAATGGGGAGACCAAAATATATGCTTTTAGGATTACATCATTACTAAGTCTGGAGGCTATTAAAGAGAGGATTTGAGGGGAGGAATGAGCCCTAAAGTAGAGGGAATAGCCAGCACAGAGCAAACATCTTGCAGATCTAAGCCTTGGTTTGTTCTTGGGTAGTTCTGCATGTGCGGCTCCCTTCGAGACTTGCTGAGAAAATGTGTCCAGATCTTGGTCGTAGCAGATGAGCATGTTTATCTAAATACTTATTAAATTTTGTTGTTCTGGCTTATGATGCTATGATAAATGTGTGCAGTTGGCTCCTATTTAATGCTGTCCATGTTTGTATCCTCAAATGCTCTTACTTGAGTCTGTCACTGTGTCATCAATGTTCTCGTTGAAGAGTGGTGAAAGAAGCGTTGTAAAATCCTCTGTGCTGCCAAATATTGCTTTATCAATTCTCTAGAACAGTTGTTACTGCTTGTCTTGTCTCCTGATGAAAGCCGCACGGACATCTCGCCCTGATGGGTGGGATGAGCGGATGCCTCCACCAGAAGATGCCCAAACATCTCCTCTCCATAATCCTTATTGTTGTCTCGGTGGGAAGCAGAAAGGTTTCTTGTGGAAATACTGAAATATTCCTGTGCTCAACCTCCACGGGACTCAGCTTTTCCTGACATCGTGACTTAGTCTGAATAGTTTCTCTTAAGCACCTCAATAAACAAGACCGCTGGGTATGCACGGTTTTATTTCTGGGGTGATGCAAACACTGTGGAAGCTTTGTCTTTTAGTGTTTGAATGTGTGACTGTTTTGAAGCGGACGGTAATATGACCTGAAGGAAAAGCAGGCTGTGGTTGCTCGTACACACTGCAGGGTTGTCTCCCGAAGCGCGTGGAGTTGCTGCTGTGCTGGGCTTAATGGAGAATCCCTCCGAGATTCACCTCCACAGATTTAATGGGACTAAAAGGGAGATATCTGATTTATTTTTTTTCCCAATACCTCCTCCTGGGCCCTCTAGGAGCCTCAACTGCTCCTCGAAGTATCCTGATGATGATGGGACACAAAGCTGTACGACCTGAGCACAAAACGTGTGTGCCCTGAGTCGTTTTTCTTGGCGAAGGTTCAGGATTGCATTCACACGGGCTCGTTAAAATACATTTTGGTAGTCAGACCCCCCTCTGTGGAGCGGGGGGCTCTCAGGCAACCTTATCCTTCCTCCCCAGGCTTTCTCAAGTTCGATGGTTAATGGTTTCTTCATAGTCTTGCATGACTCTGAAAGCCTCTAAGCTTCGGGGGGACAAAAGCAAATTAGCCTGCGTTTTGGCATCTTAGGGCTCCTGGGGTGCTGACCCACCAAGACTTGAAAATTACACCTGCAAGGTTTGCTATGATTCGAGTTGGTACCTCCCTGGGTGATCTTGGTACCCGTTAAAATAATCTGGAAGTCTCTTGTGCCATCCCAGCCCTGCCAAGCTGCTCGGGGGCTGCGAGGTCTCCCAGCGCTGTGACGTTTTTAAAAGGCTCTGGCATCGCGCAGCGGTCTGTCTGCTTTATTAATTAACGCTTCGGGGAGCGCCGCTCTCAGCTGGTAGCTATTACATCCTGCCTCTTGAATGGTTTCCCCAAATTGTTGTGTCTTTTGGCTGAAGTCCTTCAGCAAAACGACCCGGGAGCTTTGGTTTGAATGGGAAGCAGTCCTGGAAACTGGAGTTGCAGAGCTTTTGGCTATTCCCTGGCCTCTGATCACGAAAGACCCCTATTAGCCGGAGCACGGAGCTGACCGCTGGTCAGTGTTTGCCTTGGCACGAAGAGGGACAAAGCGAAACAAGCTGACCTGCTAGCTACACATCGTTTGTTGGTCCTTTTCTCCTGCAAAATGTTCTTATTTGGGTTACTATTGAGCTTTCTGGAGCACCATAAACCGTAAGCTAGAGGGGAATTTGGCGTCTTCTGTTAAGGCACGTCATTGTCGTTATCTCTTGAGAGCTTCCTTCAGGACGTGACTGTAAGGCTACACACCACCATTTATTTGCCTTTGCCTTCTTAAATATCCTTCGTGTGGCTGCCTGCTGCGCAAAGACCGTGCAGATGCTTCACGAGGTCCCAGCAATATGCAGAGACACTTCAGACCGACTTAGTTTTTGATCAGTATTTGCTGAGGCTTCTTAAATCCAATTTATGCAGTAGCAAGAAACAACAGCTATGTAAAATGAAGTATGTCAAAACAGATGTTTAAAGAAGATTAGGAGCAAAAACCAGATTTTCTGAAGACCATCAGGCTTGCAGCTCTGCTGGGCTCGATGCTATCCCCATCTTAAGTATTTCTACTTATAACTAACATGTTATTCTTCTGCGTTATGATCTAAGGGGGTTTCTTGATTATTATTTTTATACTGTTCCCAACAATTGCTCTGCCCATGTGTTTATCCTCTGGGCTGAAAACCATCTTGTATCCTTGGAAAATGTTGTAAGAGGTTTCTTTTGAAATCCATACTAGAAGGTATTGAAGTCAGGCGTGTCTGACAAGTGCTAATGTGCCTGGACTTGGGAGCCTTTTATTTTTACAGAATATATCTCCTGCCCTGTGACTGCATTTGCTTTGGGAAATCCCCTTTGTTTGCAGCTGGAGGGGAGCAGCCTTGTGAAAGCGGTTGTGTTTTCTTCCTCTCTGCCCCTTTAGCTCTGATGTGGGGCAGGAATTCATTTTATTCCTCTCTCAGCCTTACCCTCCCGACCTGCAAAAATTGGAAAAATACCTTGTCTCCATGCCAGTATTTCTTCGAATGCCTGGTGAAAATGTACAGGTCTCAGTCTGGTCTCAGAGCACATCAGGAGGAAGCTGACTATTGCCAGCCCTGTGTAAGACCAGGGGAAACTGAGGCACAGCTCTGGAAGTGACCTGCCTGAGGTCTCACAGCAGGCTCGTGCTGGAGCTGAGATTTGAACCGAGGTGTCCTGAATTTCAGGCTGGTTCTCTGCTGTTGCTGATACTCCTCTCTAGCTTGAAAGGCTGCTTAGTGAGTTTTGTTGTGTCTTCATGCACGTGTGATTTTCTGAACGCTTTTCTGGGATAGTTGAGACCCGGCAAAAACACTGAAGGATTTTTGCTTCTTGACATCTGGTTTTGGAGCCCAGTCTTTTCCCCCTCTCCCTCCCCTTTGGTGTCTGCCAGGAAATAATGGAGCTTTAAAGGGCTGGGGAGCTTTTTCCCACTGCTCTCTGGCATTGCTTCATTTGGAAACTATTCAACCATCAACCTCCATGTGTGCTACTCGACCGCGCCGTGTGCTGGGTGGGGAGTACATGAGTGGGAAGCGGGCAGAAAAATCACCAGCCTTTAAACTTTGCATAGTATCCGGATGAAATTCTTCCAATGAGTCAAAAAAAAAAAAAATAAAATTGCTAGTTCATACCGTGGCTAGCTTATGTAAGGATTTAGCGGTTGTGGGACCCAATCCAGGCTTAGCAACCAAAAACTGGAGATCATTAACACCAGGCTGTCAGTCGAGGCTAGGTGAGATTGCTTTTGCAAAGTGTCTGCCTACAGTGCTGATCCTCTGCAGAGGGAACTGGAGGTATGGCAGCAGAAATAAATCTTCTGTCATTGTATTAGGAAAACAGATTTCAGTATAAATACCTCACTTCTGACCACGTTATATTACATTTCATTACCCTTCTAGTTTTCCATTGTTTAAGTGATGGTTTGAGTTTCTTTTATTTAAAGGTGGTATGGGGGAAAAAATGGTTCAGTTCCGTCCTGGTCTGATTTGCACCAAGTTGGCCATAACTTGCTAGAAGTACTGAACTACTGGATTTGCAGAGGAATAGGAAAATCCTATTTCTAGCATTTGTGACCTGTAGAATTTTGCCTTGGAAAAAATATTTTCCAGCCAAAATGATTTGGCGATTTAACCTGAATTTGCAAATGCTTTTCGTGGGTTACTTTTAATTTTCTTCTCCCACCCCACGAGAAATAATTTACCTGACTTTGTTTTTTACAGGCAGCACTGGACGTGGTCTCTCCCATAGGTTTATCCCCTGCTGAAGCAGGAGGTATAAAGCCCAACATCATTCCCGAGCCTTACTCAAACTTTCTTTTTGTTTTAGGACAGCCACACAGCACCTACCTGCACTGATCGGCAGCTGCTAGCAGAGGATTTGGCTCTGAGAACTGTGAGCACTGAAAATGGAAAGATTCCTGGGTTTTAACCGTAACCACTGTTTCTTCATGCTGTTCTTCATCTCCCTGAGCCCGCTGGGCCTTGCCCAGTACGAATACTGGCCCTACCTCCCCGGTTACCCCGAGCCACCCCCCCAAGTCTACCAGCCCCCCCAAAGGCCAGCAAACGTCCCCAAAATCCAGCTGCGGCTGGCGGGGCAGAAGAGGAAACACAACGAAGGCCGAGTGGAGGTGTTTTACAGCGGCGAGTGGGGCACGGTGTGCGACGATGACTTCTCCATCCATGCTGCGCATGTGATCTGCAGGGAGCTGGGCTACGTGGAGGCTGTGTCTTGGCTACCGAGCTCAAAATACGGGAAAGGAGAAGGTAAGGTAACTCTGGAGCAATAGCGGTGTCTCTCCAACCCCAAAAACTCTTTGACCTGATGACCGAATTCAAGATGTAGTGATGTTCCCTACAAACGTGACGAGAATCGCTTCCTGGTGAAGCAACGCCTCTGCAAATCGGTGCCTCATTAGATTAAACAGTTTAAATAATAGGTGTTTGCTTATTTTGATTGAAACAAGCTAAGGAAAGCGGGTAGGAGGCTCTCCAGCAGCCAGTATGGCGAGTCAAAAGGGAAACTGCGCCCACAAATGTAATTTACAGATGGTCCACTTCCCCGTTCACACTTCCATTGCTTTGCAGTGAGTCAAACAGGGCCTCTAAGCACTCCTTCCTCCTGTTCTTTTTTTTTTCTTTCTTTCTTTCGAAATGTTTGGGTTCTAAATAGATTGCCTATGCAATGTTATCCATTTTTTTTTCTCCCTTTATCCCCTGTAGAGGCATGCACCATATTCTGCAGACCGGCTTATAAAACCCCAAAGTAGTGTGCACACTTCATGTCCTATATAGGACTGCATTTGTAACAGCCCGTTGGGATGCTCAGGCTGGTCCTGGAGGGTCAGAGCTATTCACCCCCAACCCAAACTGCACGTCCTTCCTTTTTTGCTCTTTAAAGCTGTATGCTATGGTCACGAGGACAATTGCACATTACACCTTACTGCGTCTCATTCCCAAATATGTGCTGAACAAAGACTCAGAAAATTGAATCCTTCCATGTTATAAACAGGAAAAAAAATTTTAATAATAATGCTTGAAGTAGAAAAGCCCTGTGACACTACACAACTCAACAGACTTGTTTAATTGTCTTTTACTGTGCTGTTAGTTAAATGTTGGCCTATGGCGATTTTTTTTCTCAAAATATGAAAGCTTGGCACACTGTTGATGTAACCCACAGACAGATTATTTCCACTGCAGCAGGGATAAACGTGCTGTATGTCTGTTACTTAGCACCACTCGTTAGTGCTCACACCTATAAAATTGCCCATTAAAGAGCCAGCAGGCTTCAACGTTGACTTGACTGAAACGCGAAACCTTGAATGTTGTCCCAAGCTGTGGATTTTGGCTCTTGCGGTAGAGTAGGAGATTTCCGAGAGAGAAAGAGGCCACGACATTTGAAAACAAACCAGAAATTTGTCGCCACGTGACTTGATGGGAGTGAGCATCCTCTGCGTGCGGGTTCAATCCTGATGCAGGGAGCCCGTGCAGGGGGGATCGTGGCAGATCCATCATCTGGTTGGTGATTAACCACCTGAATGTCTTAGGGCTGCTGGAAAGCAGCTGGGACAGCCAAGGGAAACAGCTCTGACTGCTCCTACAGAATCTCCTCCTGGCTCTGGAGGTCAGGCAGTCCTTTCTACTCAAAGGATGCATTTGAGACAGACAGACAAAGCCTTGGGGACCATAAAATAGGGGAGTTTCTTGTTGGCTGTTGCTCCTTGCAATTTAGGGGACAAATAGCAGGGGAGCAGCATGTACCAGCACATTTCCAAAGGAAAAGCAAGCACATCGTAAAGGTGAATCCCAGAGATGCTCTTGGTTCTCTGCTCACAGCTGCTCCTTAGAAAATATGACCTAAAGTTCTTGGAGTGACACCTATTGATTTTTTGTCTGCTTGTCAGTCAACTCTAAAGGATCTAATTTGTTTTAATATAATATACATGCACGCTTTTTTTTGTAGGAAAAGTGGTAATGATAGTCTGGAAACTGGATCAGGCATTGAGTTTTCAAAGAGCACCCAAATAACAGGAGGTTCCAATCAGCAGTGGCTTGTTAAGTCGCTTGCAAAAAAAAAAGGTCTTTAAAAAGTAGGGGCATTTAATCAAAACTTGGAGCTCTCTCATAGAAGACATTTAATGACGATTTAACAAACAAGAAATGATGTACAGAGAAGCCTTAAATACAAAAGGATGATTTAGTGAGTGTGATTAGAGGGCAGGATCTAATCAGGCAGACCGAGGGGACCCGATGACACCGCGTGCTCCAAAGTGGCTGTCATCAGAAGAGGTCAGTTTTCACCACGAAGAAGTTTGCAGCAGTGACCTCCTTCAGGCTGGTGATCCTTCACATGCTAACACAACAGCAAGCAGTGGTGGCACGAGGAGCTTCTGGATGGGACGTCCCTGGCTAGCAATCCTTTGGCCACACTGGTTGCTGGTGGACTGTGGAGGTCCAGAGCCTCCATGGTCAAGGCTCCACTTGCATCTTTCAAGCATATAGCCTTAAATATAGGGTTATTTATCATATTATATTGAGGGATTATTTTTCTTTTTTGATACAATGCAGATAAGGGAAAGCAATGGGTAGGAGATGTTTCCATTTTTGATATTCCTTAGCATTTTTATTCAAGGTTATTTTTAGCAGTAATCTCTTCCCCTGATATATTAAGAGCAATTTACCCTCTTTCTGAGTCTCAGTTCTGTTTTTTTTTTCCCTTCAGGGAAAATTTGGATGGACAACGTCCACTGTAGCGGCAAGGAGACCACCCTGGCAGCGTGCACGTCAAATGGCTGGGGAGTAACCGACTGCAAACACACCGAGGACGTGGGAGTGGTGTGCAGCGAAAAGAGAATCCCTGGCTTCAAGTTTGACAACTCGCTGCTTAACCAAATAGAGGTAAATGTACTTCAAAATTCCTAGCTGCTGATCGGGGGGCTTCTGTGGACAGGGACCTATACGTTGTAGGTTATCCCAGCTGTGTCCCATGGTTAAAGCATGCTTTTCGTAGTACTTCTAGGTGCTGGCTTCAGATGCAGCTTTTAAATCTGAATTTCAGCTGCTCAAAGTGTTAGATGTTTAAGAAGAATTTAAAAGGATTTTTTAATAGCATATGAAGTAAGGAGAAACTATATTATTCCTCCTGTTTTGCAGTCGTTTAATGGAATGGATGGGTTTACAAGGAAAGATATGAAAAGATTTTTGGAGTGTTTAGCTAAGCAACGATGACACGAGCGTGATAATTCTATGGAAACATTTGTGGGAATGGGGAGTCAGCACTAGAAGTGATGAAATGAAAGTGAGCAGAGGAAAACGTGGGCTGGTCACTGGGGAAAGGTTCTGGGTTGTGACTGGATTAGTCTGCTGAGCCGAGATTGAGACTCCTGGGGAAATGGCAGAAGCAAATTTGCTGAAACGCAGTTGAACCAGGATTGTTAGATTTCTACAGAATAAAGATCTAGGGGGGAGTAATCCAGGAGGGAATGCTGGTCCGAGAAGAAGCCGGGCTGAGCTCTTCAAAGGAAAAAAAATGCATGCTGCTTCAGAATTTCAGGTTGGAAAATATTTGTGGCCACTCAGCTAACATCTCCCTTGTTTCGGATGCTACGGTGCTTCGTCATGCAGATTCCCTGGTTGCCCTTGGTTAAAATACATCGAAATAAACTCTTCAGTAACCACAGTCGAACCTTATTTTAAGCAGACAGGGAACCCAGGGTGTATCACATACCACAGCGTGGTTTCCATGGCTGAATCTTGGCTCTGTTCGTGATCTGAAACAAAGGGTACAGCATTCTTTATCGCTTTAAAACGAAATTATTCTAGCAGTTCCTTCACAGCCCCTGAGTGAGAGAGCGGGCAGCATTCAGCACTGATGCGAGGCTCCCACGCAGGGGGCAGATGCAGGATATGAGAAGGGGAATTCTCTTTGTGCCTTGACCTGGCTTTTCTTGGCTAAGGAGGGAGAGGAGGCCTTCCAAAGGGATCCCAAATTGCCTCAGTCGGTGGCACGGCTGTTGCTCAGGGAACGGGGCGAGATCATGGAACATCAGCGATGGCTTTGGCAGACGCCCGCTTCCCCAAAGCCACAGCAAATCCTCAAAAACGGAGGCCTGGAAGAAAAGATGCTTTAGTCTAGACGGAGGTCGCATCACTCCGAGATGCTTCAGGTATTAATCATGAAAGCTTTGGAGGGCTCTGCTTTTCCATTAGCTAAGCGCTGCCGTTTGGCTAACGAGTAGAGCACGCTGGGGTAATGGAGGGCGAGCTTGAGCTGATGCTGCGTGGGTGTTTGGGCTTCACGTATGATAAGTAGAATGAATCATGAGAGTGAAGCAGTTCTTGCGGTGGAAGATGGGGTCACCAGCAGGATTGCTGAGGAAAAATAGATGTGGGATAAGTCATATTCCCCATGTCCTGGCAGCTCTTGGGGTCTAGGTATGGATGAAGGCATTCACCATGATGACAAATAGCAGCAC
Organism: Anser cygnoides; assembly: GCF_040182565.1. Classification (NCBI taxonomy): domain Eukaryota; kingdom Metazoa; phylum Chordata; class Aves; order Anseriformes; family Anatidae; genus Anser; species Anser cygnoides. The sequence goes on along the minus strand of NC_089898.1, from coordinate 2,521,126 downwards.
TGGTGACTACAGGCGCTGAACTGGTGTGAGTGGAAAAAAATAAAGGAAAAGCTTTGGTTTTAAGCTCCTGTATGAAGCTGAGGGCTGTCAGCCTGGCTGTCCCTGCGACCTTGTACCGGTGGCAGGGAATAGTGGTGTATTTTCTCCCCCCTAGCTCTGCGTGCTGGGTTCCTAATGCTGCTGTTAACCTGCTGCTGCAGCTTGTGTTTGACGTCTCCTGGCAATCCGCAGCCTCTGAGATGAGCCTGATCATCCCTCATCTGGCCTTCCAGAGGCCCGAGGGGCAGTAACTTCTGTGTGCTGTGAATTTAGAGGAGTCTGTAACCAACCGCATTTATTTTCTGTAGCCTGATGTCTGTCGAAAGGATAAATTCAAGAATCCAGAACAATTTGTGTGCCCACTTCTCCCTTACACATCGCTGCTCGAGTCTTCTGAACAACCCGGGACCACGCTGTTACTTCTACTTTGTAAAACCAGGCTGGTTTTTCTTCTATCCCTTACAAGTCCCTGTGAACTGAAGGGTTCTTTTTCTGCTTTAATGCAGCAGGAGCAAGGCTAAAGGTGATGTGCTGTAAATTTTTTAAATGCCACTGTGGAAGTACGCTTCAGTCGCGGCTAGCTGTCAAATGTTTCGACTCCTCTCCCCCTGCTCTTTCAGCTCTCCTTCTCTTCTTAATCTTTGCTTTATCTCATTGGCAGCTGGCGTGCCATAGTTTGAGTCAGAGCTGATGAGAAGGGTTACTCATAGGGTCATAAACTCCAAAACGGGGAGGTCAAAAGCCTTGTGTGAATGCACATCCAACGTCTCTGCCCTGTCTAACGTGCATGGGAATTCTGCACGTCATACCTTGCATTCACCAGAGGAAACATCATCGTTTTGTTAGCTGCTGAGTTTTCAGGCTGTCCCACTGATGTCTCCCCGTTGGAATGAGATTGAGGGCATTGAGGAATTTTTTACAGAGCAGTGATGCTGTGCTCAGGTCTCCCCAACAGTCCCACTATGCTGCACTGATGGAGCTGTTGCTTTATACATGTGCTCCGTGCATCACCTCGGATTGCACCTCTCCATCCCCTTTTCCCACAGCAGTTAAGAACGACTGTAACAATTCCCAAATGGATCTGTATGTTTGTAAGCGGGTGTTTTTACAGCCAGCAGATTAACAGGAACAGGCACTGACTGCGGTGTGCACTCGTGTTGGGGTGTGAACTGCAGGGAGCAGTGATTTTGTTCTGCCTTCCTGGGGAAATTCGTGCTCTGGGAGCCCATCCCCAAATGTTTGCCATCACATTCACATTTCTCTCCCCTGCAATAGGGAGCCTTGTGTGTTCCTGCGGACAGACTGTCTTAAATTCATCATTTAGAAAGCGTCTTAAAGACCTTCAGTGCTGAGTTCTCCGGGGCTGCCAAGCGCCGCTAAGATTTAACGCGGAAAGCCAGCAGGTATCAGACAACATCTGACTTCATCTTGACGGGGCTCCAGCTCCGAGGGGCTCTGCAAATTGACATTTGCTCAAATCTGGCCTCGCTTCCTAAAATCTGACAGGCAGAGAGTTCACACTCTTTTAAAAGCAACACGATAGCCCTTGAGCTGAGTTTATTTTTATTGGGCAATGTACATACCTCCGTTTCCCAGTTTGGAAATGCTGCAGATAAATAGCATAGGATGAAATTTTCCATCACCATAAACCACTTGGCTTATATATATACGCTCAGCCAGATCTTTTCCCGTCACAGCTCATATTTTGAGGCTTACATCACATCTCTTCCTGTCCCTGAGCCTTTCCATGCCTGCCCTGTGGGGTAGGGGCAGTGCCTGACCCTTGCTTCTGTGAGACAAGTTGTCGGTCGCAGGCTGAAGTGAAATGTTTCAGTGCAGGGTGAGGGATGGAAGATCTGAGATAAGCAGACAGGAGACAGGAAGGAAGAGTTTTAACTCTTCTACCAGGACTGAGGTTAGGGCAAATCTGAAATCCACCAGTCTCCTGTTAAAGGGCAAAGATTTAAGTCCCATTGTTTTTGCCTGATGTTTTCCACAGCCATGTGCATGGAAGTGCCAAGCGTGTGGCTGAGCATCTTTACTGAGCAGTTGTACACAGATGGAAAGGCTGCCCACAGCCATGAGGATGGCCAGGAACATGGGGAGGAGGACGCTGACCCTGCTTGCTTTGGTCCTCCATGGACACATCCAAAGTCACTGTTAAATATCACCGGTGTTTGACTCTGGGTTTCTCTTAGCTTGCATTTCTTCTTTCTTTTTAGCCAAAGCAGAGCTTGGAGTAAAAGTTCCCAGTTTTGTGTTCCCATATTCACGTTAGTGGCTTTGTGTGGGACTGGGGTCGAGCCCCGAGGGCAGAGCACAGCCCCTGCGTTATTCCTAATACTTTGAGTGCTCAAAGCGTATCTGGGACCAGGGAAACTGCTTGCTGCCTCTCCTGTGGAGTTTGAGAGGGACAGACGAGTTCCATAAATATGTATGCTGACTGGCAATAATGCAATAATTTGTGCAGCAAGCGGGATCTGCTGCATGACCCAGAGATTTCCGAGCCCACGGGGTCTTGTGCCGTGTCCTTGCCCCAGACCAACTCCACATCCCCCATGCAGAAGGGGCAGGGGAAGTTTTGGGAGCTGCAGACCTCGGCGAAAGGTGGAGGGCAGGATAAAACCAATGCAGAAGTGCAGCGCTTGGTTGGTTGGCTGGTGCTTGCGGTTCGCCAGTGTCTGAAAGTGGTCCCGGGACCTGCTGTAGGGTTCCTTTATAGGGTGCCAGTGCCTGCAGTTTAAAGGTGTGCACGGTCTCAAAATGTTTTTCTAAGTCTGTGCAGGATGCCAGAAGCCCTGAAATCAAAATGATTGAATTTATGTCGGCAGCGCTGTGAGCAGGGAACGCAGGCCATGCTCTTGTAAAGGGTTCGTGGAGTAATGTGGCCATTGCACTGCCCAAACACAGCACGAGCCCACCTGTGACTGCCTGACTTGGGTGGAACAGCAATTTTAAGGCCACAGGAATTGCCTCCTACCCTCAATATATTCCTTTAATAAATGCACGGTAGGAATTTAATTTTTTTTTAACCTATCCCCCAAAACATCCTTAACAAAATATTTGTTGTCCACCTCCTTCCTCTCCGTGCACACACACGGGCTTCAAATAGGACATGTGCTCTAAATATATCAAATTGCTGCAGCCGTTCGGGTTCGCAAATAGCTCTGGTACCTGAGAGCAGCCCGTAGCTTTGGCCAGACGGTGGGCAGACAAAGTCTAGTTAAACATACCAGGTCGTGCTGCTATTTCTGTCCTCCTTTTCCTATCTGGGCATGTGTGAGGCAGAAAAAAAATCTCGCTTCAAAGCCTGCTGGCTCAAAGGGTCTGGTTACGCCCGGTTAAAAGTGGGTTGAATTATATTGTCCGGGTTCCTTAACCAGAGGGAAGGGGCATCGCTGCGTCCTCTTGGGGAGCTTTTGGTTAAATTGGGCTCTGGGGATGAGGCTGTACAAAATGCTCCTGTGTGCTGAGCTGCTCGTAACTGGAAGGAGCAAGGAGGGAAGGAGGACAGGAGCAGTGTCTGGGTCTGGCACAAATATAAATCTGCCTGGTATCTACCTTCGAGCCATGCAAATCACTGGAGGATCTCTCCGTACCATGGGGAGCTGCAACGTAGATCACCACCGTCTGAGACCAGCCCTGTCGTGACCGTCCTGTTCTCAGAAATGACAATAAAAAGGTTATTTGCCTGTTTGTGACAACAGGGTTTTGATGCCTTTCCCCTCAGCGCAAATATTTACTTTCCTAAACATAAGCCAACGTGAAATGAGTGCTGATGTTTTGTGAGCCTGGAGGGGGTTCAGCATCTCTTCTGGAGCTACCTTCAGGCAAATAATTAATTAAGCTGCTGTTGTGGCAAGCCATTGTCTCTCTTTATTGCCATAATTTTAAAGCTTTTGGGGGGTTTCTTACTGCCACAGCTGGCATGGGCTTGCTGCTGCTCCCTGGGGGACAGAGTTAACCCGTCTGCATCCTCGTGCAGACTGTTTTCGGGGTCTGAGTAGCTGTCAGGCAGCGTTTTGGACGCAGCTAACCATTCCTGCATTACGCAAGACAATAAACTGTCTATCTAAGCCTGAGAACAGAGTAGGATCTTGTTCTGTCCTGCGGGGCGAAGGTCAGGTAATAAATTTGACTGGCTTACAGAGCCTGATCCAGATCGTCTTTAAAATAGCTCAGCAGAAAGGAAGCGGAGAATGTAAGAGCTTTGCCCATTGTGGAAACCTCAGACATGATGCTTACAGACCAGAGCATCATCTGTCCTGAGCTGAGCCTCTTACCTATGACAAAATACCTCCAGGGTTCAGTGCTCCTGCCTTCTCTTGCCCCTGTCACCAACTCTTTTCTCTGGTGCTTTTCATTAGCCTGCTTTGCATCGGTAATCACGAGGCTGCTGCTGAAGCATTTCATGGTTTAGCTGAGATCTCGGCTTTTGCCATTTATAATCTGCACTGTAATTGCTCCTGGACCTTAATCCCGAGTTGCACTCTCGTCCCTTACCCTTTTGTACTGCGCAAACCCAGAACAAAAAGCGTTTGCAGTCCAATGCAGCGTCACGTTCCCAGGGGACCGCCGTCCCCCATAGGCAGCCCGTCTCTGTCTTGCAGCATCCCTTTGCCGTGTTTATTTTACAGCTGGGACCTCGTTGGTGACTCAGAGGCACAGCTCCAGATGTTTAAGTCAAAACAGATTCCAGCCGTTCCCATGCATGCGAAGAGACCTTTCCAAAAAGTCATCTCTGGGGGAACAGACTTGGTAGCTGGGAATTCAGTGGAAGTAGGGGAAGGGCTCAAACAGAGGAGAGGAGACGTTTTTGGGGTGAGCAGGGTCTATATGGAGAGATTTTGTCACGCTCTGAACTGAAAGGGACCGATTTATTTCTCGTGTGAGTTGCAGACTTAATGTCCCGGTGTTTAGGATGCCAAGAAATCCTGGGGCTCTGGTGTAAATGGAAAGTGATACGGGTGGGTTTCTGCATTTAAGGGGCAGTGGGGTGGGTCAGGCATCGGGAAGGAAAAGCCGGTTCTAGGGGATATGGGGGGCAGAGGCAGCACACAGACCCCTTCCGTTTGTTAAATCCAGAATTGGGGTAAGGACTCAGTCTTTGCCTAAATTGTGCGATCCCCTGGGGATCTGTCAGAAAAGGTCCTGAACACGGCTGCCCTCTCGCTCTGCAATTCTTAGCATCGCTCGTGGTGATGGTTAGAAAAGAAAAATTAAAATACACAGATGCAAAACTTCATCCCAGTTCCCTTCCATGCAGCTCGCTCGCTGGTTTCTTAGCGGTGTCACCGAGCGCGTGGGTGTGTGCTTGAAGTGAGCGTTGAGATGCTCTCCTCCAAATCCCCTCCGAAATCCCAGCTGCTGTGGCTTGCTTTCAGCCGGGAGCCAGCAATATGAGAAGGAGCAGTCGGGTTTCTAGGAATGGGAGCTCCCCCCTTGCCCGATTGCTGTGCATCCCGATAAGAGAGGGGTTATCGCCGAGCTCGGGCAGTGCAGGAGCATGCATAACATTGTTCTGTCAATGCAAAAGAGACGACAAAATGTGGAAGAAAATGTTATGAAAGCTGCGTCTGTTTTTGCAATCGGATCCGAAGCCGTTTGCATTTGGTGCAGAGGGTGAAAACAAAAGCAGCCGAGCCTCTTGTGAAAACTTTCCGAGCCAGGAATCCTTTTGTGAAAGCTCAAAACCAACCCCCTTTTCTTTTCCCTTTCTCCGGGCAGGCCCTGGCGGCTGAGATTCACTGGTTTTGTAACAGAGCACAGCTGGCTTGCGGTGGGCTTTTGTGCTGGGACTGGAGCGGAGCAGCAGCGCGGGTCTTGGGCATGGATCTGGGCGAGGAAAGGAGCAGGAGGCAGGAGAAAGATGGCCCAGCCCAGAATAATTTGACCCCTTTATTTTATTTTATTTTGTACTAACTTCTATTGTAGTAATGCTGCAAGTCCCAGCCCAAATCACATTGTGCTTTGGGCAAAAAGAGCCGTGAACAAAGCCCTTGCTGCAGAGGGAGGCGAGGTGGGCTCAGCGTTGCCTTCCCTTTACTGAAGGGGGGAAGAAACGTGGCTCTGGTGAAAATCAGGTTGATGTGCAAGCCACGGCGCTGGATCTAGGAATAGATGTGCTACGTGTCTTCCCCTGGCCCTCTGCACCCAGCTTTATCTTGCCTTCTGCTTCTTCACGCCTTTCAAAGCTAAGGAGGCTTAACTCAAGCAGGAGAAAAATGTCTTAGGATTTCCTGCTGCACGTGTGCTTGATCTTTAATGGGGCTCAGCTGTGCCCGAATGGATGCCTTTGCTGCAAGCAAAGGAACGAGGAACGAGGCTGGTAGCGGTGGAGCAGACCCCCTTGCCCCCTTAACCTTCACGGGGTCAGCAACGTGAGGTGCTGTCCTCTGAACGAGCAGCCTTCTGCAGAGCAGAAAGCAGAGGAGGAAAAGGAAAAAGGAAAGAAAAGGAAAAGCAAAGGGAAAGCAAAGTTCACCCGCACGTAGGTGGGTGGGATTGTTTCACAAGCAAAGGAGAGGTTGGAGATCCAGGTCTGTATCGAGCTAGTAGCTGAATTCCAAGTCAGGGAGGTTGTGGTTTTGGGTTTTTTTGTGTGTTTTGTGTTATTTTGTTTGATAAAAGGAATAAGGGCTGGCACCTACATCTCCATAACTGTTCGCCTAAACAGGTGGAAGCTGGGCAAGGCTCGCTGGAGGACTGTCGTGCATGAGCCGTGGGAGTTCTCTCTTTTGGGGTTTGGTCTCGTGGTTTGTGGGTAGAGATCCTCAGCAGCACTCTTCCCATGGCACAGAGCCGCGTAGGGAGCTGAGCTGGGGGTCTCTGCCTGGTGTCCTCACTCCCTGCACTCTGTCCTTCAGCCTCGGACTGAACAAACTCTGCCCCATTGCCCTTGGGGCTCAGGCCTCTATTTCCCAACCTATTATGTGGGGTGCGATCAACCCAGTTTTATTTCCTGCGGGTAGCATTGCTCTTTGCTGAGTGACTGGCTCCTGAAATGTTGTTGAAGGCTCTGCTTTATCCTTGGTAGCTGAGGGATTTTGACTTCTGATTTGGCTTCAGATACCTGCTTGGCGATCTTTAGATATCCTTCAGAGCATTTTCTAGATCTACCTCGTCTTCAGTGTATGGCTGTAATATCAGAAATAAAGCTTTCAGAGAGAGTTTTCCTTGTTGACATGACAGCTTGTTGCAGGCATTTGTCTCCACGTGTACAGAAAGTATGGAGAGAGCTATTTAAAAACATCTGCTCCGGCTATTAAATACTGTTTGCTTCTGATTTTGATGCGGAGTCTGTTTTCACCATTACCCCAGCTGCTCTGTGCATTGGTGTTGGGAGATAAAATATAAGTCTGCCTGTACTGGCATTACTGAATACTCCCAGTGTAACAAAAACTGTGCAGAGAAAGGAAACCATTCAATATATTTAGTGCATATTATATAATATAAATATATTCAGTATATTTAATTTGCTTCATTGTTCTTTAATCTTGCAGCATAAAGCTGAGGTCAGCAGCACATGGAACTCTTCCCGTGGATATTTCGCTGTTTGTTCAGACTCGGTGCAACCCCCTGAGTTGTTATATCAGTAGTTCTCTGCTCTAAACCTATTTATTTTCTGTGAGCAGAAAGGGGAGTGGATGTAGATTGGCTTTGCTCTCAGACAGATCATGAAAATGTCACTGCGTGCCGGTCTGCTGTAGCTATCTGAAGATCGAAAAACCTTGGAGGGAATGAAATGATGGCTTATTTCTTGCTAGTTTGCTCGCTTTTGTGTTTTTTATTTTCTTCCTTGGCAAATACAGGCAAAAAGGCAGGACAAAAAGATTTGGATTCACTAAAAGGGAGTGCCAAGTGGTTTTTTTTTTGTGTCTATGTCAGCATCTCCTGGGTAAGAGAGACGTGTCTTGGGACCTTTGTAGCGGAGCCTGTTGTGCCTGAGGTATCATGCTGGCTCTGACAGCGTTTTTTCAAGCCCACGAGCAAGCCTTTTGAGCTTTGCCCCTTATTTTTCTACTGTAAAATGATCGGCAAGGACAACCTGGTCCAGTTTTTATTTTTGAAACTTTGTGGTTTCCCTCTCCTTCTCTGACAGAGGGGGCCGGTTTCTTTCTTTGCCCGTTGCTTTGATAGCCTAAATCTCAGCGCATCACAGTGAGGGATGCTCAAATTCATTTTGGGCCTTTGAACATTTAAAATACACCTTCCGTACACAGATCCTTGGGAGCTGCAGGGAATACAATTGGGAAATATTGCTGAATGTCGCCCTGCTTGGATGCTCTTTCCCCAGCATCTGTTACTGGCAGTTGGCAGAGGCAGGCTGGATGTCTTTGCTTTTGTGCTCCACAGCTCCACTTAGGGTGGTGGAGTGGGAAGGATTTAAAAAGGTAAAATAAAACACAAACATGAGTGCTAGAGGTTTTGCTGATGTTCCCTGGTGCAGGAGGGATCTTTGCGTGGAGGTTGGGGTCGGGACCTCAGGATACTCGGATGCAATTCCTGCCCGTAAGGTCTTTGGAGAAGCAGTTTGATCTCCCTGGGTTTTATTTCTCAATCTGCAAAAGGAGGCTGAGAGTATTTTCTCTCTCCCACCCTCTGAGCACTCTGCGTATCTTGGAGGCCTTTCAGATGTGTCACCACCCGGTCCAAGGGAGCTTCCAGCACATTGAGGACCTCTGTTGCTGCGGCAGTGAAAATGGCCATGTATTGACGATGAGTAACAGTGCAATGCGAGAATAATGCTGCTGTTTAGTGGTGGAAACATCGGGCAGATGTTGCACATCTGGAATTGGTCTCTGCATGACCCAAATGGGGCTCACAACCCCGTCCTGCATCTTCCTGGGAACCGCAGGCATCCTCGAGCATCATTCCTGAACGAGGAATTACACTTTGGTCTGAATGCCTCCCCTCTCCGTCGTGCTGGGGACAGGCTTCTGCCTCTGGCCTGCTTAAATCCAGGCAAAATGGAAGTGCCGGCCAACTGAAAGCCCCAAGCGGACGGTAGCATCTTGCTTTGTCAGGTCTAGGCAAGGAAAATGTCCCCTTTCGGTTACTTTATTATGCAGTGAGGCTGATACTGACGTAGCTACGTGCAGCAAACGTACTTAGGGTTTTATATAGGGTGGATATATCCTGCAGTCACAGACAGAAAAAAAATCACCTAGGCTGTCTCACCCACTTTCTCAGCTGTCAATGCAAATTTCCTCCGTCGTTACTATCTTTTTCGTGTGCTCGTTGAGTGCAATTTTAAGCTTTGGCATTCTGTCTTCTGGGTTAATCCTCTCCATAGGCTTTTTATTACAAGCATTTTTAGACCTTCAGCTGTCAGAGCTATTTCCAAGTGGATTTAAGGCTTTTCTTGCTGCTTGTTTCCTGGTGAAGAGAGCAGGGCGTGATGGAGGGAGCAGGGAAACAAGGTGCTCTCTCAGGCAGCGCTGGCCTCCAGCTGCAGGTAAACACGCTTTCCCCATCCACCGAAGGGCTGGAAACATTTTATAATCTGCACCAGGGGAAAAGTGAGTTGCAGGTTTGGAAACCAGCCTGGGGAGGCCTTCAATGCACAGAGGCTCTGCTACTTCCCTGACAGCACGTAGTCAGAAGCTGTGCAGTATTACAGGAGAAAAACTCTTTGTATTGCAAATGGAAATGGACTTTCCAGATTGCACAGGAGAAGTGTGAGTTTGCTCTTGCGTCAGGCCCTTTGTCTGAACACCTTAAAGTCTCAGATGTAACAAACTTGGATGTTATTGTGGGTTTTTTTTGTTGGTTTGTTGTGGTTTTGTGTTTTTTTTTCTGGTTTTATTTTTTTTCCCTAGGGGCTACAGGTGCTTTTAAGATCCAAGCCCAAGCTGTCAACCCCACTGCGTTGATTTTCCTGGGTAAAACTCAAGGTCCTGCTGGCCAGGGTCACTGGGGGTGTCTCGTGGATGCTCCAGCTGAAGGTGAACAGAGGAATCAGTCAGCCAGTTTGCCGTAAAATCAGGTGTTAAATGTAGGTTATGATAATAATAATTAAAAAATAAAAGCCTGAAGTGACCTGCCCGGGGTTGCGCAGGCAGAGCAGCGGCAGGGCTGTGAACGAGGAGCAGATTTTCCCTGCCCTTGGTTTCCGTGTGCCCTGGGATTTCCATCAATGCTGGGGCAGTATCTGGAGGGGGATGTGCCACGTGTAACTCGCAGGACTCTGCACGTCCTGCCGTGATATCCCTGACTCGAATACCTCTGTGTGTGCCACTGGTCGGTGTCCCGGAGAAGCCGGCATCTCTTTAAAGCTCTGGGCACTTTTCTTTTCCAAGTGATTGAATTTGAACGAAGGGAGGGAAGGATTCCTAGGCTCTGATGTAACCGCTAGCACAACCACGTGGTTTCGTACATTTTTGAGAAGAAGAAGAAAAAAAAAAAACCTCTCCTGGAAGCAAGTTATAAAATTTTCAGTAGCTCTTTTGTAATTGCTTGCCGCAGCAGATATTTTCCAGTCGGCCTTTGCTTTTGGTCCCTGCGAGGTTTGTTTGCGCAGCCTTCTCACGTAGGCTCCAAATGTGAAATCCGTGCAACCTCCGAGCCATCTGCTTCAGCTGGGGGACGAATCCAGCCCATGGACACTGGGGGTGCCCGTGCCAGCAGCTCGGGGTCCTGGCTCCCACAGTGCCGGGCCAGGTGGGGAAGGGGTGCCCAGAGAGAGCCCCCCCCCATTTTGGTTCCTCGCCAGGGCTCCCTGCTGGTAAGTTGGCCCTACCAAAGCTGTGCTCAGTTCATTCCCATAGTAGCTGAGACCTAATTAAGGTCACCATGCTTCTGAAATGAGCGCTTTCAATTAATTCAAGTAACAAAGGAGTTTGTGTTTTTTTTAACATAATCATTCTTTTTTTTTTTTTTATTTAACATGAGAAAAAGCATCCTCTTTCACAGGGCAGAGGAAGGACTTGCGCAAGGTTTGTTGCATCCCTGGTGTGACTTTTCCTAACATCTCTTCTTTTCTGCCTCCCTCTGTCCAGCTGTGATTCCCCTGAGCAGAATCGATTTCTGTTCCCCACCTGGAAGCCACACAACAGGTTTCCTTGCATCATTCATGTGTTGTTTTTTTTTTATGTTCACAGAACATGAACATCCAGGTGGAAGACATAAGGATCCGCGCCATCCTCGCCACCTACCGCAAGCGGGTGCCCGTCACGGAGGGTTACGTGGAGGTGAAGGACGAGGGGACCTGGAAGCAGATCTGTGACAAGCACTGGACCATGAAAAACTCCCGAGTCGTCTGCGGCATGTTTGGATTTCCGAGCGAGAGGAAATACAACGCCAAGGTCTACAAGTAAGAGCAGAACGTTGTGTGAGTCGCGTGTTTCTGTGAACACTTGGGGCCTTGTTCAAAAATGCAAATTGTCCAGTGACGCTGGAGACCTCGAGGGAGGAAAAACCTCCAACTGCTTCATTCCTTCAGATCAGGTTTTCCGTCTGTGCAAATATTTGAAATGTCAAGCATTTCCTTGTGCGGCCAGGGGAATGGTTTGATCCTCACCGTGCTGGCTGGAGATCGAGAGCTGTATCAGCTTTAGTATTTGATAAGTCCTGTAGTAGGAGACGTGGACAGTCAGCCCAAGAAATCTTTTTTTGTTGTTTCTGGCTATGGGATGGTCGTTTCCTTCACTAGCGATGGGTTTAGGTCCTGTGTTGTGTGCAGGATGGGTAGACATGAGCAAACTGATGGTGCTCTCCCAGTAAAGCTGCAAGCACACCTAAGCACTTAGCCACCCCAAAATAAAACGGGACCTTGTTGTGCTTTATTGCCCACGTTCCTCCTTCCTGCTCCTGCATGCAAGTCCTGGTCTCACACCTCCGATGTGTCAACCCGTGTCAACCAGCTGCTTTCACGTTCGGCTCTCTCAGAGGCTCGCCATCCATGGCTCACGGGTGTCCGGCTGCCAAATCCCCCGCAGAGAAGCCGCCTGCCCTGGGGAACATTTCCCAGTAAATCTCTCGCTGCTGTTAGCCCCGGTTCAGCTCTTTTTGGCACCGGCAGTGGCTCGGGGTTGGAAGAGCTGCCAGCCGCTTCCAGCTGCGCGCCTTGCTCTGTGCATCACAGCCTGCAAAGATGGGTCGTGCATCCTGCTGCTGCTCCCTGCCTCGCTTCTGTCTGCCTCTGCAGCTGCGGCGGTGCTGGTAGGAGGATGCAGTTGTGATGGCAGAGCTGTTTTTAGTTCCTCTGTTTGTAGATGGCTTTAAAAAGAGGGAAGAAAGCGGTGATCCCTAGGGAGACCATCGTGTCTTTGAGGGGCTGATCGGTTCAGGATGCATTCCTCTTTTCTTGAAAGCTGGGAGCTCTGGTCTTTTTTTGTTGTCGTTGCTTTTTGTCACCAGCGTTCATCCCAGACATGGTTCTTCCTATGCCATTCCCTTGAAATAACGCCCTGAGGCAGATGTAAAACAGTTTAAGCTAAATCCTGTCTCGCTTCTTTCCTATAGTATGTGACCTGTGGAGTGGGAAAGCCTCGGTCGGTGGGGGGAAGAACTGATTTCTCCAGCAGGAGCTGTGGTTTTCCTGCCTGCTCCTTTCAGCCTGTGCAGTTGCTGTTTCTGAGGGCTCCCTCTGGGGCCGACTGGCCACGTTTCATTTCTCTCATTAGTAAGATCGTGATCAATCGAAGAGGTCCTTGGGCTGGAAGAGCGTAAAGCTGCGCAGCAGCACGAAGAATTTAAAATAAATAACCCAAGTGGAACTCTTCTCGGGCTTCCCAGGGAGACGAGCAGTGATTTAATAATTGCTACCAGCCAGTTTCGTGTTTTGCTCCCGTTAAAGGAACTTTTCCTCCCATCAGTGCAACGTCTCTCCCCCAAACTCAGCCCTGAGATTCCCACCCCCTGCATCAGAGCAGGAGGGCAGAACACTTCTAGTAAGACAAGGCAGATTTTTCCTTGCTCCTCGCTTTGGCATTTCCAAGAAAAGCATCAACCTTAGCAGCTGGAACCATCTGCCTTGAATAAAAGGGCGCTTGGTAATTGTTCTGCCTCTTGCAACAGCGCGTGTAAAGATGGAAAAATTGGGGCATGGTTGTTCAGCAATGTCGAAAATCCCATTCACTGGAGTTATGAATATGCAGTGCTTACGAATACCAGGCATGTGCACCTCTGCTACCGAACCAGACAATTTTTTTTAAGTAGTGCCCTAGTTCCTCCCTCACCTCTGCTCGTTCTCAGCACGCAGCAATGGCTTGAGTGCTCCTGCACCCACGGAAAGATGTTTTGGAAAATATGATGAATATTATGGCGGGTTAGAAGAAGATGGCATGTCGTTTCGTTAGAGAAAGACTTGTAAAACTTTGTCAGAAAGGCAGTTTTGTTTGGTTAGTGTAGTTTAAAAGCTGTTTTCTTTCCTGGGGCGTTTGCCCTTTATGCTTTGTGTTACCAGAGACCTGAACCACATGGTAGCAGGGCGGCACGCATCTGCTGGCTCTCTGAGCAGACAGATGCATCAGTACAGCCAGCGTCCCTGGTAAGGGAAACCTCCCAGGTCTGGGCTGAGGATTTCAATTAAGAGGCCCTTGCCTCTTAATTGAGATACCGGAGTGAAAACCGTTGAGATCTGCTCTGTGCGCTGCCCCCCACGCTTTCTGGTCACATCCTGTTTTTTGGGGGAGAGAGGAGTTCATCTCCTGGTCGCTCCAACTAAACCCTCTCTCCACGCGAGTGCAAAGCCTCAGAAATGTTTTTCCTCATTTCTCGGGCTCTGCTCTCCCTCGTCTGTAAATACCCTTCTCCCAGGATCCTTTCCCGCTGGGGTTGGGGGCAGCGTCCGCGCCGGTCCCGCTGCCCACAAAGTGCAGCTTTGCAGGCTGAGCTAACGGGCCCTGGGCTCTTCTGCACAGTGGTGGGAGGTGAAATGATTTGCAGATGGATCTTGCTTGAAAGAAAACAACTTAGTTCATTGCTGTCCCCGTGCCAGGGTTTTATTCCTGAATGTAACTTAGGCTCTGCAGCTGACAGCGCGATTTATGGTAGGAAATGAAACAAATCTCGGCGTTGTTTCCATGTTCTTGTTCGTGCTTCAAAGTGGTTTTATGTAAGTGCTGTTGAACTCCTCCTCCAAGCCTTGCTGGGGCTGAGGGAGGAGGATTAAATGCGTTTTGTTGATGGGGACAGCAAGAGCTATTGACCCAAGACGCAGAGAGATGGACCTGATGCCTTCTTACAGCTCTGTGACTTGCCAAGGAGCGGACGGAGGAGCTCAGCACCTCCAGGACGGTTTGCTTTGCATTCAGTGCACCAGGGGTGAATTTTCCCAGCACGTGTGTGAATTTTCCCAGCACTTTCTGCTCTCCTCGAGGCCTCTCAAACACGCTCTTACAAAGCAGGTTTGCTTTAGCTACACCCCGAGACGCTTCCTGCAGCCCTTGGGCTTAACCTATGCCTTTTTTTAAAGCTTAATGTGATGAAGACCAACCTCTCCTGACCGGTAGAAATCCTTTGGGTTCCAGCTTGACCCGGAGTTGGCTGAACTCACGGCATGACTGTTCACTCACCCTGATCCAAGCTGCATTGCCCTTGGCTTACAGCAAGGCCAGGGAGAGGTGGGCTGCACCCTCTCTGTGCTAAAGAAAAGGAATGCCCTGAGTTTCTGTCTGTAGACATCATCTCTATTCCACTTTTTAATATATATATATATATTTGGTCTGGGGAAATGAGGTGGGGCTTTCTCTGACTGTTTCTCCCCAGCTTACCAAGGGCTTGTTAATATCAACCAGATGTTAATGCCTCATCGAGTTTCCAGGCTGAGGTCATTGTTTGCTATTATAAGGCATCCCCGTAATTACTTCCCTAAGACAGGCTGGGTTTCTGCTGCGTCTGCTCTGGAGCTCATGGAGCCCTCTGCACATGTGTGTGTCGGGCTTTCGGTGTAAACGCTCCTTCAGGTTCTCACTTCCCGAACGGGAGCACAGAATGGAAGGGTGATGAATGAAGCAGAGCTGGCTCGCGCTAGGGGGGTATGGAGTAAAGTCACTCGACAAGGATTTCAGATGCTTCCCAGGGTGTAACACGTAATTAAGCTGTAACGCGGCTTAATTAAAAGTAAGAAAAGTCTTCAAGGCCTGGTCCAAAATTGACTGAGATATTCTAGCTGTGAAGTGTCCGGCACTTTCTTTTTGCCCACATCCCCTTTGTTCTTATGTTTTTTGTTTTTTAATTTTTTCCTCTTCCCATCCCCATTCATTTCCTGTTGATTCAGGGCCCCTCACAACCCTGGTTTGATGGTGTTTTTCCCCCAAGACAGGCAGGTTGCCTGTGCTGCTCCATCCTCAGCCCTTTCCAGCAGAGCGTTTACTCCCCATCGTGCGATGCGTTTGCATCTCCATCTCAGCTGGATTTGGCCCTAGCATCAACCTGGACAAATCTGGTTCCAGAAAGGATTAGCTGGTGGCTGTGAGCCATATGAGCCTGGACGAGCTTGTCAGCAAAGCTTAGCGAGCGGAAGGGGAGAAGATCCTCTCCAGCATCCAGGACGGAATAAACCAGCCCACACTGGACCACCGAAGGGTAGCACCTGGGAAAAACCTTGCAGTCGCGACCTGCCCAGTTTAATTTCAAACCAACACCCTATAAAGGCTCCTTTGTTCCTCCACCAGGTCCTGTTCAGGTGCTGTGGTTGATCAGAATTGGTGCTGCCCAATTGCTGTCGCAATGCAGCCAGGAGGAAGCTGGATCACTTTCTTTCCCCGTTTATCACACGCGCCCCTTCCCCCTTAGGAGCCCCTGGAGCAGCTCCAAGCGAGCACTACGGTTTGGGAGCAAGAAGCAGAAGCTGCTGCCAATCTCCTCTGCCGTGAACATGTCATCGAGGGAATTGCTTCTGCTCTCGGAAATTGCTTTCAGGCTTGCAGTTGTTAACGCTGCAGCTGGGAGAGAAGCCGGAGGGCCGTAGCTCTCTGCTGTCTCCTCGCAGCTGATAGGTGATGGCAAGCAAAGAGGGCAGCTTGGTTACAGGAGAGGCCTTTTTGGGAACTGTTTGGCCTTTTTAGTTAACTGCCTTGGCTCTGCTCTCTGACCTCTGCAGTGTGGGATCTCTATTAAGTGTCTCTTCGTAAGTGCGCAGTTTTTGCTCCAGCCACACTGTTGATTCACGCTCCGCTCTTTAGCTTAAATAGACACTTAAATTAATTTAATACTAATTTAAGCTATTAATTTAATAGCTTAAATTTGTTCCTAAGCACCTGAACAGAGAGGCATTGTGAGTGTGAATGGGTCAGCCTTCAAATAACGCCGCTCCGTCTTCATTTAATCCCAAGGCGTTCTTTCCCCAAACGCAGCGACATCGGTGCAGCTCTTATGGGTTCCTAACTCTCATTTTCCTCTTTATTCCTGCAAGGATGTTTGCCAGCAGAAGGAAGCAGCATTACTGGGCTTACTCGATGGACTGCAGCGGGAACGAGGCTCACATCTCCAGCTGCAAGCTGGGCAACCACCTCAACGTGGACGCGGAGAAGAACGCGACGTGCGAGAACGGGATGCCGGCGGTGGTCAGCTGCGTCCCGGGACGTGCCTTTGCCCCCAGCAGCCACAGTGGCTTCCGAAAAGCCTTCAGGCAGGAGGTGAGCAGGGGGCGAGGTGCAAGCTGGTGAGTGGAAGAAGCCAGCAGAGCTTAATTAGTCGCGCTGATGAGGACGCGGTGCCAGGCTTGGAAGGGTGGGAGCCTTGCTCACCGCTGCGGCTGGCAAGGCTGCGAGCAAGTAGTAAGAAAATACAGCCCTCACGTTCCTGTTCGAGCTGTTCCGTGCAAGCCAGCTGAATCCGTGCCTGGTTGCTGCTGGGCTTTGCTGTTTCGCAGTCACTTAAATCCTGCCGGGTTCTCTCTCCCGTAGAGATGCGATGGAAATAAGCTGGTATTTCCGCCGCCCCTGGGTCCTCTGCAAAGAAATGCCCTGAGAGGCAGGGAAAACACGGCCCGCAGGAAAGGTTGGGAGGGCTGTGTTTGTTTAGTCTAGCAAAGAGCGGGCTGAGCGTAGCACAAAGGTCCTCAGATACGCAAAAGGCTGCTACGAAACGTGCCTGGAGTCGGCTGCTCTCAGCATCAGCGGGGCGGCCAAATGTGAAAGGATGGGCTTAACGTGCAGCAAACGTGTTTTAGGCTGATGCTAGGGGAATGTAATTTCCTTTTCCACCTTTAAGGTATGTGCAGCCTTAGGATATGGGGGTGATTGCAGGGGCTGGAGGCTTTTAACACTGGGTTTGAGTTCTCTTGCAGGGTGCATTAGGTGTTGTGGATTTTTCCCCTAGCCGTTGACTGTACCCTGCACTCCCCAGCCCTATATCTCTGTGACTACAGCAGTGGGCTTTTTCTTGGCACCTCAGCAGACCCCAAATGATCCCACCCCATATTGCTGTAGCAGAAGCTCTAAGCAATGGGAGCAGTGCTGTCGTGTCCATGGTTGGCTCACCTGGAGTCCAGGCAGGTCTGTGCACAAGACCTTGCAGGATTTAGGCCTCAGAGGTGAAAGGATTTGTAAATCATCATCAATCTCCTGAGCCACATGCGCTGCCCAGTTAATTCCCATTTGTAGGCTTTGGATACCCTTCGCGTGACTTGGAGAGTCTCTGAGCCTGGTGACGTGTATGCTTCCAGCTCTAAAAGTCACAATTCTCTTGCTCCCGGGCTCTGCACACTTCACCTGGTGGTCCCATACCTAGGGCACAGCTCCCACCCCAACAATGCACCTTTTGGGTGCTGGTGGGCTGCTCTGTGCGATGCTGGGAGAACTGTGAGCCATGCATAATTGGGCATTGATAGAAGAACAGGAGTTAATGGAGCTGAACCTGCCTCTCAGCTGCGTGTGTCGGACTGCCATCTATCAGATCGCTTATTCCACCCATCGGAGCTGCAGCCGGCAGGTTTTAGTGGCTGGGGCTCCTCGTTGGAGCTCCTCGGTTAACCCAGGAGCCTCATCCGGAGACCTGCCCAGCAGCCGAACCCGTCCAGCGGCTGAGCACAGGCAGCAAGTGGGCGCAGCACCGCGTGGAGCACCTCTGCGCTGCGTGTCTTTGGAGGGGTTTCGGAGTCTGGTGCAAATCGCCTGTTGGCCCCAACGAGTTTCTTAAGGTTTAAAGTGTAGCGTAGGGCTAAAACACCTAGCCAGCTTGGATTAGTGTTCAGGTATGGCTCGATTCAAGGGGAGTCATAAAAGGGGAGGTGTTTATTCTGTTCCTAATAGTTCCCTGATCTGTAATATTTGGATAGGGAAGATTTCCATAGCTGTCAGGGATGGCAAGCATGGTGTACTCTTAGACAACATTGTGTATGCTTTAAAATACTTATTGATCTTAGAGAAACTGATGTTCATACTGGGATTTGGGCTGCTGCACACCCAGCTGTGACATCCCTAGAAGAGTTAGGCAGAGAACTAAGATGTCTTTATATGTTTCACATATAGGGTTGTAAAAAACATGTCTCTGCTTACCCTAAGTCTTACTAAACGAAGTTCTCCTTTCATCCAGCACTTCTAGCCTTTTATACTATGTGATGGGGGTTTTTAGGTGCCTCAGGGCGGTACGTTTTGAGCGCACACCCTACAGTAAATCAGAGCCATAAAGGAAGGATGCTCTGCTCGCGGGCAGTAGTGACCCTGCTTCTGTCTGTGTCTTGCAGCAGCCGCTGGTGAGGCTGAAAGGGGGAGCCAACACCGGCGAAGGACGAGTGGAAGTGCTGAAAAACGGGGAGTGGGGGACGGTTTGCGACGACAACTGGAACCTGGTGTCGGCCAGCGTGGTGTGCCGCGAGCTGGGCTTCGGGAGCGCCAAGGAAGCGATAACGGGCGCGAGGCTGGGGCAAGGTAAGGGCAAAGGGAGCTCCGGTGACCATTCCTCTTATCCACCTCTGAGATCCCTTTCACAGCGTGTGTTTTTACTGGGATGTTTGCTTGGGGACCAAGAATTTCTTCGCTGCTCTTAGTAAGTCCCTTGAGGCTGTGCCTTAGAGGGATATTTAGGATTCCTGGAAAGACGTCTAGTGATGATGAGTTTAACCTTTCCCTCCAGCAGCTGCTCCAGTAATTACTTCTTTGTTATCACACCCGTTGCTTTCCAATTCTCTTTGCAAGTTCCCTAGATGCACGTGGTGTAAGGCATTACTAGAAGGTTCCTGGCAAAAATGGGCCCTGGGTCTAGACTTCAAAAGCTCTCCAATTTAAGTCCAGAATATTAATTTAGCCTGTTATAAATAGAAGGGCTATTTGTACAGTTCAGAGCCAGCTTTGGGTTTGGATTTCCTGTATTTGGGAGCTGGTTTAAATTCCAAAGCCTGGTAAATGGCAACTCAGAGCCTAACATTTGCCCTCGCAAACCACTTTCTGATTCACTTCCCCGTAGTGTCAACCCTGAAGAAAATGACACCAAACCAAACCCTGTATCGTGAGACTAAATGAACGGGTGGCATTTCTGCAGTCTGGGAGCTCCTAGCAATGCCTGTGATTTCCACACATTTTCCTTTTTTTTTTTTTTTAATGTTAAATACTGGCAATCAATGAGTGCACACTCCCGGAGCTGTCCTCTGGGACGCCGAGCACTCGGTTCAGCAACTCGGTTGTTGAACTCTTTGTTCATTTATGTGTTTAGGCTTTGTTTTGTTACATGTCTGTCTTGGTGAATTTGTGTTTTCAAATATAAATTGGAATGGCCATTCTTGTCATCGCTGTGTTGGAAATGTAGTTTCACAAGGTAAAACACTGCTCACTTCCTAGAGGCACAGGTGATGTGCAGTTAGTGTCTAGAAATCCCAGTTAAGACAAAGGGACCTGTGGGAGACAAGTGTCTCCCACTAAGACTTCAGGATATGGAGAGAATGATTAATTTCCCCCTTTTATAGATAAATGAGACCCAGAATAAAAAACTTACCCCTATTCAATCTCAAGTCTGTTGAAAGGAAGAAACTGAGTCTGAATCTCCTGAACATGTTGTGTCCCCTACAGTGCCCTTGGAGGGAGAATATAAAATAAACCCCCAAGCGGCAGGTGAATGTGTATGTTGGACATACAGCCCTAATCCTGTTCTTCTGCTAAAGGGAATGGCACGGGAGGAAATACAAATTTTACCACCCATACGGCAATGAAATTTGGCTGCGTTTCAGTGCCCAGGGCTGCAGGGTCACGCCACCATTTCCAGAGGCAGCCACAAAGAGAATCTGAGTCACAGGTGTGCTGGCTGTCACAGGGAGTTAGAAAGCCTCCAGATGGCAGCAGAAAAAGGGTTTTGAGCAAAAAGACCCCCTACCATTAACAAACCCATCACCTTTTCCTGCCTTCCAGAGTCAGCCCTTTGCTTTGAGGTATAAAGGAGCAGGCTTGAAGTTGGGTGACATTTTCCTTTCCAGAGAGGTGAGCAAAAAATGGCTCAAAATTCAGAATATTTTTTTTTTTCTCAGCCTCCATCTCCAAAATCTTCCTGCAAACTTCTGGAGACCAGAGGTTCTCCGTCTGCTGCTTGCAGGGATCTCCTGACCGAGCTGTCTGGTGTGACCCCAGCAGCACTGATGGATGGGTTACGTGGGCTCCAAGAGAGCCTCTGGTTGCTCTTCAGTGACGAAGAAATTCTGCTGAAATCTTGGATTCTTTCCCCAAAATCTTCTTTCTAAACAGTTTTGAGCTCAGTTTGGAAACAGGACGCGGGAGCTTTACGGGATTATTGCCTTCTCTTATGTAGGTCTCTCCTCTTGCTGGGTCCCTGGTGGAAATGGCAGTTGTGTGTTGTCCAGGGAAGGAACCAAATTTCTCAATTCTTCTCCCGGTTCCTTGGGACCATTCTGTGCGGTGACAAAAGATGTTTGCTCTCTTGCTGCCTTGTTTTTATCAGCGGTGTTGGAGTCTGTAACACGCACCTGCCCCAAAGCATTTCACTGATTTCTTGCACATCCCTGTGTTGTTCCGTTCTGCTGTCCCAGTGAACGTGTAGCTGTTTGCATTTAAATGTCAGGCCTTGACCGAGACCAGATTCCTGTCATATGGATTCAGCCAAAAGGTCAAAATTTGTGAATTCCTCCAGCTGAAGTTTGTAAATTATGTAACAGCGGAAACTTGGCCTTTGCCGCAGCGCTCGACTCCCAGAGACTGCTGGAAAGAATTTAATGGTAAAATTATTAATAATCTTGCAGCTTTTTGTTTTATTTTTTTTTTATAAGAAATAGCTGGAGTTATTTCAGGATTGTGTTTTGAGTGCTAGAGTCCAACGCGACGTCTGCAAAGTATTAATAAAGTGTTATTGGATATTTCTTCGCAGTAGCACGGGCAGAAGATAAGACTTTTTCTTTCTCTCCCCTCCCAAAGGCATGGGTCCAATTCATCTAAATGAAATCGACTGCACGGGCTTCGAGAAATCCATCACGGACTGCAAGTTCAACATGGAGTCGCAGGGCTGCAACCACGAAGAGGATGCTGCTGTGAGGTGCAACGTTCCTGCGATGGGTTTCCAGAATCAGGTGAGAAGCCAAATACAAGTGACGTGTCAAGGTGTTTTCATCCCAGAGCATCGTCTGCCCTCTTTGCAACACATTTTGGGGCGTCCCGGTAGGAATCGTTTCACCAAGTCCCGCCTAAAAATTCAGATTTCTAACATCTGCCTTGCATTAGGTGGGAGAGCATGTAAGGACGGCGCTTCCTTTTGTCCTGAACTTTGAGCTCCTCGAGGCTCAGCGAGGTTATAGAGGGCTGAAGCGCCACTTTGGCTGTGATCTGAACAGTTTTGGTGGCTCTGCAGAGCTGCTGCGCGTCCCTGCTGTGATAGGACCCCGCTCGGTTCTCCCCACGGTGGTACCCAGGTCTGGGCGCTGCTGTCCCGTTTGCCACGTGGAGCTCAAAATCTCCAACTGGATGAACCAGACAGGGGTTTCTATGAGCAAATGCTCTTGCCAAAGGCCGTAAACAGCCTCTAATGTAGAGCGTGGAGGAGGGAGGCTTTCGGGTGGAGTGTGTTGCTCTCTTGCAGCTGGCACAGGCTGCTTTCAGATGCTGGGCTTGGCTGCCCACGGTGGGAGACGAAGAACCAAACTGCACCAAGTGCTCTGCAGGGAGCAGAACTGAAATTTCTAGCCTCTAAATCGCCCTGAACATTGCTTGGCCGGCTGCTGCCTCTTCCCCCTTCGCTCTGACGTTTCCTGACGCGTGATTTTTGTGCCCTGCAGCTGCGCCTGAGCGGCGGCCGCAACCCTTACGAGGGCCGGGTGGAGGTGCTGGCGGAGCGCAACGGCACGCTGCGGTGGGGCACCGTCTGCAGCGAGAGCTGGGGCACCGTGGAGGCCATGGTGGTGTGCCGGCAGCTGGGCTTGGGCTTCGCCAGCCATGCCTTCCAGGTGGGTCCCCTGCGCCCACGTCGGCCGCGGGGGCGTCCTCGAGGTGGGTAGGGGCTGGTGGAGGATGGGGGGGGGGGTTATAAAAAAGCAGATTTTGGCATCAGGGTGTTGTCTGGAGAGACCCCGAAGGTTAAATGTCAATGCACAGCAGACATTTGGGGGATACTCAGAGCAGAAAGTGCTGCTCTGGGCAAACCTCATGTTTTCGTGCTGCTCGGGGCTCAGATTTCCCCGTCTGGCCCCGTTAGCACTGGTTGGGCTGGTGGTTTTGTGCGGTTTCTTGTCCCTCCCTCGGTAAGACTGGGGACTTGAACTCCTCTGGCTGGGTGAAACTTGAAGCCAAGTTTAACGTGGTGTCAGATCGCTTGAAAACAATTTGATTTTGCTCCTGGAGTTACTTCGTGCAGCGTGTCCGCTCTGGAGCTGCATGCTGGCTCTGAGCTGTTCCTGTCTTTTAATGACAAACGCCCTAAACCCTCCCTGCTTGCACACAACCAAGAATGGCACTTAATAAAGGGATAAAAGCTACCAACTAACGAGCTTAACCACGAAGGAATAAAGTGTTCATCCCTCCAGGATCACAGGGTGGAAGAGGGACAGGCAGATCTGGGCATAACAGCAGCTTTTGTAGGGAAATATTTAACTTCTGGGCCTTTATTGCAGTTCCTGGGTACAAAATGGGTCTTGGGGCTCCCCCAAAAAAAACCCAGCTCCCCGTGCAAGCTGGTTCCTCCAGCTGACTGCTTGCACAGCTGCCAAGCAGAGCACCAGGGCTGAGGACAGCCACGTCCCTTGAATGCTGCTGGCCTTTCCAGCTGCCTGGCTCTGTTGACATAGCTCCGAGAGTCCAGCGAGAAACAAGACATTTTTTCCTTTAGCTGAGACTGCTGGTATTTAGAACAGAAAAGGCCCTTATGCACATCCCGGCTGCACCAGCACGGCGAGGATAAAGCCACACTGTGTGGAACAGGGCAGCCCTGTGTGCAAAGAGCATTGCTAGCAGGGTTAACAAACAGCCTGCTGCAATGGGAGCCATGCTGCAGATGGGTTCTCTTCTCCTGGAAACGTGCTCCTGGTTTTGACGCTCACACATGGAGATCAGAATTTTTGGTCTTCTTCCTTCCCCTCCCTCTCCCCTCCCAGCAACTTCTGCACCCGCTGGCCGACTTTGGCAGAATAATTGTCTCTTGCTCCTACAAATTCTGTAAGCCTGGGTGATGAAGACGGGGAGCAGGCAGGGTTTGAATGTCTGCGAATCCCCCTCTGAGCCAGGAGATGCAGACCCCTGGGTTAGCAGACCCCGTTAGTCCCAGTGCCCCTCAAAGGCTGTATGTCCCCTGGCATCTCCTGCCGTTAATCCTGCCTCCCCTCCTTGTGCCACCACGCACCCTGGCTTTTCTTGTTGCTCTCCTCCTTGGGCATCACAAGGCAGGTGTGGTTTATTTGCTGGGCATCCCTCCCAGAGGCACAGCCCATATGAGCTAAAACGGTCCAGGGATGAATTCATCAGCTGGGTGGGCACAGCAGGGTGGAAAACTGAGTTTACAGCTGGACTGAAAACAAGGAGAGATTTAAAACAGCTCAGAAACAAGGGCAGAGATGTGCTTACACAGGTCAGATGTACACGGAACCCGGCTGAGCTGGGTTTTAATCCCAGTCCAAGCCTTCTGCTTCGGCTGGGGCTCATTCCCCACATTACTCTTCTCTGCTCCCAGTCCGTTCTGTCCCTGCAGAATTTAGCAGGCAATTTTCCTTGTCTCTTCCCCAGTATTTAGAGTGAGAAGGGAGTGGAGGGGGCCAGGGGTTAAGGAGGGTGGGTAGCACGTTTGTCCACGCAGACCTCTGCAAGACGGTTTCACACTGTTGTGTTTCAGCGTCTCACCTTTTAATTTTAATCTTTATTTTTTAATCAAGGGCTAGGCATGTTTCAGGTAGAGAGAGCTTTAAAAGAAGACCAAATGGTCCTTATCAGAGTCTAATGCAGCACTGCGGCCTCCCTCCCTCCTACGTAACACAAGTTAGGTAGGGACGAATATTCCCCCAGCAGTCCCCAAAAAGACCGAACGGTGTGCGAAATGCCTCTTTGTGTCTTTCTGCCAAGGAAACCTGGTACTGGCACGGAGACGTCAGCGCTGACAGCGTGGTCATGAGCGGGGTCAAGTGCTCGGGGACGGAGATGTCCCTGGCCCACTGCCGTCACGACGGAGCCGACGTCTCCTGTCCCAGAGGAGGTGGTCGCTTTGGTGCTGGCGTGTCCTGCTCAGAGAGTGAGTAACTCAAGGCTTTATTTCATTTTAGCACGTTTGCCTTGGGGTATACAGGAGGAATGGGTGGCCTATGCCGTGCCTTGGGTGTGCCAAAAGTGTCAGACGGATGCCGGTGGTGCTGAGCACGGCGCGAGGAGCTGGGCCTGTCTCTACCAGACCCCTGCGGGTGTTTTTAGTTAGCCCATGAGTTCAAATCTTCCTTCCCCTCCTTCCAGCCGCCCCTGACCTGGTGCTCAACGCCGAGCTGGTGGAGCAGACGGCCTACCTGGAGGACCGCCCGATGTTCATGCTGCAGTGCGCGCTGGAGGAGAACTGCCTGGCCAGCTCGGCCGCCAACACCTCGGTCACCTCCGGCTACCGGCGCCTGCTGCGCTTCTCCTCGCAGATCCACAACAACGGGCAGTCCGACTTCAGGCCCAAGAACGGCCGCCACGCCTGGGTCTGGCACGACTGCCACCGGTGGGTGCCGCGGGGACGGGGCCACCTCCGTGCCCCGCTCCCGCTGCCCCCGCAGGAAGGAGGCAGAGCGCAGCCGGGGACTGGGCTGGACTGGTTTTGCTGGGGGAGGCTGAGATGCTTGGGGCCGGAGAACCCTGATAGGTGTTAGGGAAGCCGCGATAATCTCACAGCAGCGAAGCCAGTTTGTTACAGCATGAGTTACAGGTGTAAATGGTATATGAACAAGACGGATGC
Source organism: Anser cygnoides (assembly GCF_040182565.1). NCBI lineage: Eukaryota > Metazoa > Chordata > Aves > Anseriformes > Anatidae > Anser > Anser cygnoides. The sequence continues at coordinate 2,495,803 of NC_089898.1, read as the reverse complement.
GGAGCTCTCATCGGGAGAGATGCGTGTGCAAGGGCAGCGTGTACACGGGGCCGTGTGTTGTGCAAAGAAAGCGTATGCTGATGTACCCGCTCTATGCAGAAAGATGCAGCCATCTGATCTCCTTGGGAAGGGACGCAAAACCGCACTAACTCTGCATTTTCTCTTTATTTTATTTGTGCGTCTCGACTCCGCTTAGATTGCGCACAGCTGGGAGATTGTTTGGTTTTGGCACTTTTTGGTAAACAGCAAACTTACCCCCAAAGTGCATTGTTTTTCAGGGGGACGCTGACAGTTTCAGCCAAAGAAAACGAGGGAGAGGAAAGGGAGCTGGAACTGAGCCGTGCAGATGCTTTGGTTCTGGAATGATGGCTTGTTACAAGGCTGATTTTTCGCTAATTTGGGATAAAAGGGAGCTAAGAAACTCGGTGCACTGCTTTTATCCTGCCACTGCGGTAAGGCTTGCGCCTTCTGAAAACACGTAGAGCAATAAATTCCCAATTCTTACAGTCCTTAATAGCCTTTGCTAACGGTGTGAGCGAGGTGAGGCTGTAGTATGGGGCAGGTGCTGGCTGCTTTTACCTTGCAGACAGGTTGGTTTTGTGAGAGCTGCATTCAGAGGCACGAGCAGAGCTAAAACCTCAGCGGCACAGAACCGGAGGTAAATAGGAAATGGGAGGTGCAGGGGAGGAGGAAGCCTGGACCAGAACAGCGTCTGCCTGCTCTTCTGGATGGGAAGGGGCCGGAGGAATTCGTGGGTGCCACAGGGATTCGAGCACGTCGCAGGCTGGGTAAAAAGGAGGCACTTGGAGCTCTTGGGGAGAGACTGCCCAAGTGAGGTGAGGCTGGGAAAGGATCGGGAAGAGGCCAAGAGCCATCTGTGCACTCAAAACTGGATTCTGTTTATACGGAGGAGGGATGAACTCAATCCCTCTTCAATCTTTCCAGCCTGTAAACACCAGAATGTAAACACCTCTCTGAATGATTCAGACATATTTCAGAAACTGAGTCAGACTCGAGACCTCAAACTTATCCAGGAGGCAGCCAAATCAGACAGCTTCAAAGTCAACAGCTCAGCTGCTGCAGAACGTCCCTTCTTTCCTTGTTGCCTCACTCCATCACTGGGAGCTTCTGTTCAGTAGGCTTTCGATGTGGAAGCAGAACAAAAAAATGGGAAAGATCCTAGCAGGGGCTCAAAATTGTTTAATTTCTGGCGTGTCGTGATTTATTTGTTTGGTTTTGGTTAGAGGGGAGGTGGTAGAAGGTGAAAAACCCAATCTCTAGAGGAAAGATTTCTGCCCTTCCATCTTTGACCCCTTTTTTTCTGTAAAAACGGGTGCAGAGTGGGGCTGCAATACTTGCGGCTGTAAGTTTTTATGCTGTGATTATTTTTACAGCTGGAAAGGAGATGAGCCGTGCCTTGTGCTTTTTATTTATTATTTATTTAACTCATAAGCATCAGGTTTTGAACTGGGGGCCGTGCAGTTGCCTCACCCCCAGGTCAGGCTGTGCAGACGGGCTCTGGTGCCTCAGGATTTGGGGACCAGCTCTGCTCCCAGCACCCGTGGCTGCACTCCTGTTCCCAACAATGTGCTTGCGTGTGGGTTTTTTTCCCCGATTCCAAGGCTGGGATCAAATTCAGCATGTTACATCAGCGTGACCACGTTTGTGCTCCCAGCCCTGGCCACGTGGAGCTCTGCTTGGGCACTTCCCACCTCCTTCCTGGCCCAAGGAATTGACTGCACTTAGGCACAGGTTGAATTTTTTTCTGAAGCAGCAGTTTGGCATGGGAGAGGACAAAGTTCCTGAGGTCAGCACCTCCCAGACCCTGCAGTGGTCTCGCTTTGCTGGTTGCAGGTTTACAGCACAGCTTCCGTGCTCTCTCCGAAGCGTTGCTGCGTTCGACAGCGACTTCGGATAGCGGCGCAGCCCCGGCTGAGTTGACACCAACGCTTCCCCGTTTAAAATGATGAAATGCGTCGTGTGCGAAGCCAGCTGTCACCTTGTTTAGATCAGAGCGAAGCGAGTGCTGGGAGGGAGAAGCTGGTTCCATCTGTTGTTCGTTTTCTGCCAATAAATTTACATTCCGATTCCTTTTTAAAAATAAAAAAGGAAAAAAAAAAGGAAAAAAAAGAAATAGCCAGGTTGCTAGCTTGGGAACATCCTGCTCTGTTTGCAGCCTGTTAGGGACAGGTGAAACAGTTCTTTTTTGGGTAAACAGGGCACTAGAAATGATAACCTGGTGCTGCCGGCTTTGATTTTTCCCACCTTATAAACCACTGCGATCCCACGAAGGCTGGGGCAAGGCTCTCCCCTGGCACAGCTTTAGCACTTGATGTATAAACAAATACCCGGGCTGGGAGCCAGGACGGAGGCAGCCCGAGCGCCGGTGCCACGTAGGAGCGTGCCGAGGGGAACGTCTCCTGCCCGGGGTTTCTCTCTCCCTCTCCTCCTGCAGCACCTTTCGGTTCCCAGCGCTTTGTGCATCGTCATTTATTTCCTCCCACGCTGCTGTGGGAGGAGAAATTCCTGCCCGAGGGATGAAGCAGCACAAAGTCCGGGCTATTCCCATCCACGTTGTCCTGCCCCCGGGACCGTCGCTGCTGGGGGCACCGCACAGCCCTTCAGAGGTGGTAATTAAAGGGGCGTCTGCTTGCCCTAACGATGGCTCTCCCCGTCTGTGTCTTGCAGGCACTACCACAGCATGGAGGTTTTTACCCACTACGATCTCCTGAACCTCAACGGGACCAAGGTAGCTGAAGGACACAAGGCCAGTTTCTGTCTGGAAGACACGGAGTGTGAAGCAGGTGCGTTTGCCATTGCCCCTCGTGCTTTCTGCTGTCCCCATACAGATTACGGGACTCAAAGATGCTAGGAAATTCCCTAGAAATTAGAATAGATAGAATAGATCCTAGGAAATAGATAGAATAGATCCTAGGAAATTCGAGCGTGGCTTGACAGGACCTGGAAACCAGTCCTGAGGATGTGTTAGTATGGAATAATGGTCTCTACAGGTTTAAGAGAATCCCAGCAGACCCCGTGTATGTCGAGGTTTCCAGACCTCAGCTTCTTATGTCTTTATTCTGAGCTGCTCTGGAAACCTCAGTGTGCATGGTCTGATTCCCATAAAGCATGAAACTCTGAGACTTGCCCCTGGGTGATAACACAGGAAAGGTGGCAGCTCCTCCCAGGCATTTAACTAGTCCATGTATTTCAGTACAGGACTCTAAGCGAGGTAACGTTGCGTTGTCTCATCCAAAATCTCACGCCCGTAGCTTATCGCTGTCTATGGGAGCTGGAGAACAACCAGCCCTTCCTCTGACACGGTCTGTGAATCCAACGCTGCGTGGTTTTAACTCCTCTCCTCCTTTAGACGTGCAAAAACAGTACGAATGTGCCAATTTCGGTGAACAAGGGATCACAGTCGGGTGCTGGGACGTGTACCGACATGACATCGACTGCCAGTGGATCGATATTACTGATGTCCCGCCGGGCGACTACCTCTTCCAGGTACGGGGGGAAAAAGCGTTTGAGACACTGCCAGTGCCTTTATCTTATCCACTGGGGATGCCAGGAATGTAACTAACTGGTTAGTTTATACATCTACAATACTATGAACTACTGCTTATAGTGATTGTGTTCCCAGAATACCTAAAGAATTAGCTACCAGAACAGCAAAGTGTTACCAGATCCCATATTAAACCCAATTAAAAAGTCAGGGATGATAACCACAGCTTCGAGATAAGCCCTAATGAATCCAGGTGCAGCTAATACTCGATATCCTACGCAACCCACGTGCTACCACCACGTTGCATCCCCCTGTTGTCTCGTACCAAGCCTCTGAGCTGTTTGTAAGCAACGCTCGCTTCGCTTGGGGAATTAAATCGCGGTGTTTGCATGAGAAGTTGCGGCTGCCTACAGTCTGTTTTGTGCAAGTGGGGGGAATTCTTCGGCTCTAAAAACAGCCACTTAAACTGCAGAGGAGCGAAGGGAATTATTTTTGTCTCCCCTGCTATCGTGTGAAATGTAGAGAAGGTGTTTGAGGGTATATTTTGGTGCACGGGGGAAGGTGTGAGCTTGATCTGGGTTAAATCAAGCACTTTGTCTGCTTTGAAAAAGTGAGTTACTTTTTTTTCTAAAACAAATGAACAAAAAAATTATGCTGTAATGAAAAGTTGATTCTACCTCGAGTCCAGTCCCTCTTCAGGTAGCTTTATGCGGTGTTTCTCCATCGCTCCCAAGGTTGTCATCAACCCAAACTACGAAGTCGCCGAATCGGACTACTCGAACAACGTGATGAAATGCCGGAGCCGCTACGATGGGCAGCGCATCTGGATGTACAACTGCCACATAGGTGAGAGGAGCTGACTCCTCAGTGAGCCCTTTGTGTTCCCACTGCCGTGTGCTTGCTTACATGCTCGGTAAGATGAGCTGTTGAGTCCAGGCTGGAGCCTGATACCACTGCCACGGTCTGCTGAGCTGAGCAGGGGAAGGGTTTGTTTCTTAGTGCTGTCTGTACTTATTACTGGGGCAGCAAGCACAACACGGGTCAAAGAGCTTTCTGACCAAGATCCAAGAGAAATCCCTCTTGCTCGGGCTCGGTGGAACAGCGATAGCAGATGTTACAGCTGCGCCTGTTCTGCAGGGGAAGGAGCATTTCTTGCTCCCCCCTAGAGGTTGTCAGGCAGAGGGAGTGCAATCCAAGAAGTTGTTCAGAGCGCTCGAGTAGGCCCCGGCAAATACCTGCAAATTCTTTCCCGAGCTGAATTATTACCAGCCTGGGACTGACCTCTTAGGACCCCAAAGCTTCTCTTTTCTTGAAAAGGAAGGACGGTGATGTGTGAAACAGGGCAGTGAGAGCCATGCACTCGAGCCAGAAACGAAAATGCTCTGCTGTCACTTTGGTATGAGGGAGAACAGCTGCCTTTTTTTTTTTTTTTTTGAATGCGCATAAAACATCATTTAGGATTTTTAAGCCTTGGAAATATCAAAGCCAAACGAGCTTAAATTTGTTTTTGCTTCAACAGTCAATTGTCAGGTCCGTTTAAAAAGGGAATCAAGTTGCAGGGTAAGACAAACCCTTTTTAACACAGAAAGCAAATTAATAGCAACTGCCTGTCAACTTCCAAGTAAAGCCCACGGTGAAGACAATTTCCAGAGCTGGCTCAAGTTCTTGAAGGAATATTTTTCCTGATTTTTTTTCCCCTCATTAGTTTGTTGCTTTTCTGAAGAAAATACTCATCTTATGTGTCATACTACAGCCTGTGACCTAGTTCAGAAAAGCCAAACCCACTTCAGTTGGATGAACAGGCACTTAAGTGTCAGATGAGCTCTCCAGCTGAGCTTGAAAATATTTCTGCTTAAAAATAAATGCGTTTGGGCTTTTATTGTCTCTCAGCTAGCAAAAGTAAGGGCACGGCCCTGTTTAAGAACAGAGTAAACAGAACCCACTCACCATCAGCCTCGAGGAAAAGACCATTCTACAGGTCCTGCTAGTCATCATGTAAGTAACGTTGTTAAACAACCAAGGTTAGCAGTAAAATTGAGGATGGTCTGTAGTCTAGTCTCCCAACTATGTTAAAGATCAGACCCAGTACTCCTGGGGACTCCTGGTTGTTCCAATTAGGGCAATATTTAATTAATGCTTAAATGAATTAGCCCATGAAAACCCTCTTCTTCCAGTACCTGCTTTGAGCCCTTCAATTTTATAGCATCTTACATGGATTACGCAAAAAACCCGATGTGTTCTCTGCCTTGTGCTGGTTGCAAGCTTCCTTTGTTACCTCCTGCTTCACCCCGTGTTCTTTCTGTGAACCCCCCAGGTGGCTCCTTCAGTGACGAAACGGAACAGAAGTTTGATCACTTCAGCGGACTCACAAATAACAAGGTGTCCACCCGATAAAACAGCATTGCCTCCCACCTCACTATTTAAAGAAGCGAGGCTTCCTGCTTCGGTGATTTCCCTAACCACTGCACACACAACAAGAAAATCAAGCAAACAATCAAACTCTAAATTAGCAAGGTAAATTATTTCCTAAAGATGCCTTCCTTCCCAATTTAGGTGCTTGGACCACCGTGTGTCTCTTGTAATTCCAATCCCTACGACTTGAGGTAGTTAGGAGCAGGCTTTTGAACTCTACTGGGCTCCCTATCTTCACCATCCCAACCTACTCCATCAAGACTTCTCCCTCCACTTTGCAGCGCCACCTTTATTCATAGACGTAGGTCCAGGCTGCAGCGAGCACAGTTTGCCTTTGTTTGGGTTCCAACAACCTAAATCTGTCTTTACCGTTCGTTTTCTTGGTATTTTTAAGCTCTTTGACTCAAGCTTGAACGCACCGTTGATGCAAACGCCTCCGTTTGTGACGCTGCCTCTTGAACGCAGCTAATCCTCAGTACTCCCGTGTGTTTACTCCATTTTAGCAAGGAAATGCGGGAAAGAAAGAAAAAAATGAAGCAGCTTTTTTCTGAGCAGAACAGTCTAAAGCATAATTTAATACTGCAGTGAAACTCTTGTGTTCAACAATCAACTCCCAGCACAATCTCTTAAAAGGAGCAGCTAATGCAGAACTGTTTTCTACAAGTGCATCAGAGCTCCACGAAGCTACACCGCCACTGAAACACCTCGAAGACTTGGCAGATCTCCTGATGATGAGTCCACTGGATTGTGAATTTCCATTACACAGTAAGCTATTCACCCCATCGATTCTACGTACACCTAAATAGTACCTTTTAAGCTGGATATTCACTCCATCTCTTCTTCAAAAGATGAATTTAGTTAAGGCATTTTTATCATCGCTGTACGTTACAGAGGTAATTTCATGGCTTTTCATCATCGGGGATCTGGACCTATGCTGTCACAGACCGCCTGTGTAAGTTGTCTTTAAAAGGATTTTTACACTTGGTAAATTCATAATGGTGCTAAGAGTGTTCCTCTGTTTGTTTGAGGACACGTTGCTACAGCTTTTCAGACACAGCTACTTGAATAAAAATGTTTTACCCAGAAAAAATGTTTTTTTTTTTCCTAAATCCTATTTGTGTACTTCTACTCCAGGAAAGTTTAGGGCCTTGTTCACAATTCCTAGTACTGCAGGTTTTTTTTAATTCCTCTGTGTTTGTACAGAAGACTTCTACAAGCAGCTAAAATTAACTGAATAATCGTAACTGACCATTTTGGTCCACGGGGGGGTTGAAAACATCTGTATCTGTCTTGTGCTCTCCACAGCCTACCTCACAGGGATGTTGTGAGGCTTAAAGTATGCAGAAGTCTTTTGCTAATGCCTGTCAGGATATTTCTGTCATTTATCCAGTGACCCAGATGGTGACATCTAGCAAAGGTTTTTAGCCTACTGTAAGTTGGAAAGCTCCACTTTGTTCTCAAGATCCAGGACTGTGTAGCTAAAGCAGAGTCTGAGCTGTGTTGGATGCTCTATTGCTGCTGCTGCTGCCACAACAAGGTGTCTCACAGTATCCCCCAACACCAGGCTCTGTGCAAATCAAGCAACTGTCAAGTTCTGGTTTTCTTTTCCTAATCAGCGGATAACAACTTTGCTTGCTAACAGTGCAACAAAGCAAGTTAGGCTCTTCTAAACAATGTAAGTAAGAAAAAAAAACACCCGAAACTCACTTGCATTCAATGCTTGTCAGTATTGTGGGATATTTTAACAATAACATTACAACAAAGTAAACATTGAACAGATTTTTTTTGACTCCTGCAGATGCTCTGCTCTGTTACAGCTGAATTTTGGCCAACAAGATACAATTCGCTCACTCTGGTGCACTCTAAAAATTAATAAGGTAGGCTTTTCTGTTAGCAGCCTTACTTTTTCTGCAAGTGCCCCCAGTGAGTGACAGATGCTTTGAAACAGAGCAGGGCAGGATGTGAAGAGCTAACTGCAAACCCCATTGGGCCTGGCTCTTGAGCTCAACATCTCATTAAGAGTAAACTTTTTCCCTTCCCAACTTCATAAAGAAAAAACCGGTGCTAAATCCATAAGAGAACATCCCTGTGGTAACTCACTGTTCTGCATGCAGTTTAATATCACAGCTGTGCTCATCTACACATCTTTTTTTTTAGCTGAGATGGTTTATTCCTCCTGGTCCAAGCTTTCCGGCAGGAGCCCTTCGGTGCCTGAGACGCACTGCTGCTGCTTGTGCTTCAGTCCCAAAGCCCGGGTCACCAGCCTCCTCGCCACAGCCGTGTCAGTTTGGGGTCTCTCTTTTGCAGCCTGAAGGAGTTCTAGGTAAAAAGGGGTGAAAAGGATTCAGTTGGAGCTTGTTCAGTCTCGTGGCTACACTGTAGGACTGTGAGACAGAAGGGCTGATTTCTATTTTCTTAGATCCTTTACAGAATTAGCCCAGGAGTATGAGCAAATCATCGTACCCCTGCAGAGTATTTTGCCTTTTCTTTTAGAAAGATGTGCCGCCAGATTTTGTACTTAAGATTTTTCAGGTAAGATGCAATAACGCCAATTCAAAAGATATTTAGATATGATGAAACTCCAGGCCCCTTCTGCAGTGGTAGACAGATTTGTTCCCCATTAGCTTTCGGGAACAGCTTCATAACTCCTGGCAAAATTCAGCCAGTCCCATCTCTGAGAACAAAACGAAGGCACACGGTCTGACCAACTTATCCACAGAGAGAAAAGTCTGATCACAATTGCAACTAATCAAAGACAACAACCTAAATCCTCAGAAAGCAGCAATGGAAAAATATCTGCATTTTTTTTTTAAAATAGCTAAATGTATCAGATGCTTTTGGAAAGCCCTTTGGCCAGGAGTGACCAAGAACCTCCAGTTTCTGGTAAACATCTGGCTTGCTACAGTTTCATCTTACAAGAAAGCAATATACCAAAACTTTACCAAGTCCAAAATAGTCTGCATTTGGCAATTATCTAATCATTTATCAGCAAGTGTTTGCAAATTTATTATCCAGTTAGCAATGTGGGCTTTGCTTGCTTTTTCAGAGTTTTTATTAATAAAGGCAGCCCATCAGCAGCTTAAAGAAAAAGGGTCAGGCTCAGAGCATCCACAGCTTGGAAAATAAAACTGCCGATCTTTTCTCAAAAAAAGCTCTTTAAAAAAAAAGAGACACTGTCAGCTAATTAAGAAAATTTGGAACAAATTGCTATTGAAACTGAATACAAAGTTCCCCAGAAGGAGTTTATAACCTGATTCAGAAGCGTGCCAATAGGCTACAGCAAAGAGAATCAGGCAGCGAGTGTGAATGAAAACAGATGAAGTGGAGAGTGTGAAAGCAAATCCAATTCTCTAACATTTCATTCAAATCTAGCAGTCTTAAAAACTACAAAATCTAGCAGTCTTAAAAACTCAGGAACTACTAACTGTGACAGTGTCCCTTTAAATCATTCATACTGAAATCTGTTTCAACTGCAATGTACTGGAGCACTAACAGTATAGTTGTATGTTCAGCAAAGTCTCTACTGCTACAAGATTCATGGCATTTCTTTACTGTGGCAAGTATAACTGATTACAATATGATTTTAAAAGGCAATAAAACAAATAAAACAATGTTAATGGCTAAGCTTAACAATTTTTTCTTCACCTGATACCGAATAAAATTATGCCAACCACAAAAACGTTAATTGCTATCAGTTTTGTCTATTTATTGTCTTTAACTGTGCAGAGTAAGAGGGCAGAAAAACTTACTGGGCAAGCCTATGGCATTTGACATGTTCACTTTCACCTGTGCCTCCATTCATGCCTGCTGCAGTTATTTTGGCTGTCAGAGCAAAAACCAGCATTACTGACGCAGTAAGTTTTAACACACCAGTGATAACAGGTTGGATGAAAATAGTGCAAGAATGCAGCAGCGGGCTGTTACTGAAAACTCTACGCAACAGCTCGCTGTCCTGCCATTGCCAATAAAGCTATTAAAAAAAATTAAAAAGGAATACTGGTACTTAATAGGTATTTCCCCATTTAACTTGTCATCATGACACCACCCAGGATACAGAAGACAGGCAAAGCATGAAGCAGAAGTTAAAAATAGATCGTCTTACTTGGTCGCTGAAGTGCCTTAATTTTAGACTGCCTTGTTGCGTGGATCAGTGGTCGGATCTTTAAAGAAGGATAACGCCGCCCCAGGGCTTGAGATGCTTAAAAGAACAAAGATTAAAAGAACAAAGATTGCTCAACTTAGCAGGCTGAATTCCGGTGGCTTTAATCATAAAGTAAAAATCAATACATGTTGTAACAACACTGAGTAAGTTGGGCTTCACCAGCTAGTGAGTTATCTCAAGATAACTCACTAAAACAGCTGAATTGAGTCTGGGCACCTCAGGCTTACATCGCACGTTCCTTGCACAGGAAGAGTTCCAAGAAAATAAAAGCAAATTTTAAAGACACCTCTGATTATTAGACTAAATCCCAAGACGAGAGCACGAATGTTCAGACTACATATGCTGCTGGATGGAAACGTCTCTTGGGATGGGCGTGACCTGAGCTTGGAGCTTTTGCACCCCAAAAGAGTCACTTTGCCAGGAGGCTTGGTAGCTGACCTCATGTCATTGTACTCACAGGGTCCCCAAGAGGACACGAGCACACATGCAGGAATTTTGTCTAGCTTTGGCAGAAAAGCTGATGTGGCAAAACAGTTAATTTCTAGCAATGCCCCATACAAAAGGTGCCCTGCTTATTACCCAAGCCAATTAAAAACCTGCTGATCTTGCCAAGCAGAGTTTCCACACAGCACACAGTGATGCCAAGGATCGCAAGGATTAAAAGCGTTTCAAGTTTGAGGTGTGCAGGAAGAAAGACATGACGAACCATCACTACTTCTAGCCCTAGCTTAGCCCAAGCATGTGAAGCAACGCTGCAAACTGCTGTGTCAGGGCAGGACCTGGTGCAAGAGCAGTGAAAGCCCAGCGGCTCTGCAGGATCCTCAGCTGCAGCCAGGAGTGAGGGCTCCCTTACCTGCAGACAGGCTGGAGAAGATTCCCAGGGCGTGCGTATCGTCGACCCACTGAATTTTGAAACCACTCTCGCTAAAATGAAAAGACAATAGAAGAATATTCACTAATAGGAAAAAAAAAAAAAGCCATGGTAAAACTCATCAGCCTCCTCGAATTACAAAGAGTACTTAAGTATTTTCATCCATAGCCAGCTGGTGCTTGTCAAAGCAGTATCTTCATTTTACAAGAGGGGAAGGGAAGGAACAGAAGAAAATTAAACGTGTCCCTGTCAAGGCCAGAGTCAGCTGCCCCCAAAAACGCTCTTCTTCCACCTAAAGAAGCTCTTGGCCAAAAATCAACCTCCATTTCAAGGAGTGTCTTGCAACACATAAATATTGCCATTTGCACAATGCTTTGCAAACACTGCCTGATTGCTCAGTCACTTACAAGGAACAGCGGGTGATTTATAAAAGTGGTTTACAAAGCTCAGGATCAAGAGACCAAAGCGAAAAAAAATCTAATAACGTGTCAGCGGAAAATGTGAGTTGAGGAGCAAGGACTTCAAAGACGTTTCCCGCAGCACGGGAAATACAAATACAATTGACTGCTCAAATTAGATCTGTCAATTTTCAGCTCAGTTTCACTGTCAGAGCAAGTGGAAAAAAAAATATTAGAGAAGACACACACAATAGACAGCAGCTTATTTAGAACATAAATAACGCTTTTCAATTTAGAGGGATGCGTGGAGGTGAAGCACTCGCAGCTAACCCATCAGGTGTATCAGGAGGGAAGGTGGCAGCAGGAGGCAGACAGGGAGATGTTCCTGCACACACCACGCCTGAGCTCCCTGGCAGAAGCAACACCAATTCCGAGCTGCACCGAGCACCATTTGCCACTAACACAGGGCTGTACTTTGCCCCAATCCTGCTGCTAATCCAGTGTCACCCTCTCAGGCACAATGCTGTTTGTTCCCTATATTGACATAATAAATCTTATCTCCAGCAGCAGGATTGGGCCCTTTTTTTTTTTTTTTTTTTCCAAACACTTACGTAAGCATGCAACTTCAACTCAGGCACTGGGATGCAACAGCAAAGAGGCTCCTACAAAGCACGTGAAGACTCCTTGCTGAAGCTGGAGCAGAAGGAATAAGCCTGCACGTAGGCAACAATGTGCCTGACAGAGCCCCGAAGAACCAGCCGTGTTTTAAATCATGCATAAACTGCAGAAAAATGTCCTTTAAAGCACAGAGAGCGTAAGACGTGGCAGCGCGAAAGCAAAACTAAAATTCAGTGTAGCATCATCAGACTCTGTTGTGCATTCAAGCCTGAATAGTGCTCACCTTACACCCCTCAGATGGGTACTTACTGGAAATCTGCAAACACTTCTAAGAGGTGCTCCGTTTTCAGCGATGGGGAGAAGTCGTAGATTTCAGTTACGTGTCCAAAATCCCCCTCGTTGAGCTGTGCATCTCCATAGCTGGAATAATCAAACCTGATCTTCTCGATGCTTATGTCCTTCACGGTTAAATGGCCCACAATCTGGGAATAAAAATACATAAATAAAGAGAAATAAAGTAGTTTATAAAAGCTGCATTTCTAAAAAAAACTCCCTAAGTGTAGGAACAGGCACAGATAACTGATCCTTTGAAAGCACATTATGGAAAACAAAGATCAGACCAGCATGGGACAAAGCTGCTTCTGCTACTACCACTCCTGCACCGCCTCAAGAAAGCAATTTGGTTCCCAATTTGGGCTAACCACTTCCCTGTGTTATGGGGAGAAGGTGGGAAATTATCACAACAAAGACATGAAAGACCGAGAGGCTTGTGGTGAAAGCAGGGAGGACTGCACAACCACCAGGGCAGCTGTGGCCGCTCCGCCACCTTTTGCACATCGCCTTCGGTGCTTCTCAGCTCTGCCCTGGCTTAGTCTTGGTCGCCCAGCCAGAAACACCCAAATGGTTCAAATGTGGGTGATACGCTGCAAAAAAACTGGACTGAGAGCTCATTTCCAAGAGCAGTAGGGTATCCACCAGACAAGATTTCATTTCAAAGAGCGACCCTGCAGGGTCCTGCCTCGGTCCCTCCAAAAATCACAGAATGGTTGGGGTTGGAAGGGACCTTAAAGATCACCTAATTCCACCCCAAAGGCCACGCTCCTGCTGACAGCTTCCACAAACACCTGCGAAGCCCCAGCACAAGCACCGGCCTCCCGCGTGCCGACGTCCTCCCGGAGGGACGACAACTGAGCCGCCCTCCTTTCCTCAAAATAATTCCCCGGGGCAAACGCTACCTCCTGCAGGAGCTCCGCGGTACAGTCGTCCTCGAGGCTGCTCTCCTGCCCCGGGGTGGCCGCGCTCTCTTCTTTATCACCTGCAGGCAGCCGCAGCTCACGCCACAGCGCGTCGGCCAAGCCCGAACGCTCCTTGTCGTGCTCTGGCACCTCCACCCAGCGCTTCTGGCCCTCGTGGCCCGATGGCTCGGCACCACCGATGGCCTCAGGTGCGGCCAGGGGCTCATCCTGGGCTCCACGGGGGGGCTGGTGCTGGCCGTGCTCCCCCTGAGCACCACCAGGGCACTCCTGAGGCTCAGAGGAACTTTTGCCCAGCTCCGACACGCCGGCACTCGCAAAGTCCCTGCCCTGTTCTTCCAGTGGTGGCACGTTTCCACCGCTCTCCAGGCTCTTGGCATCAGCGCAGCTCTTATCTTGGTTGTTCAGCACCAGCGACGTCGCACCAGGCCCTGCTGCACGCAGGTCTGTGCAGCACTCAGCGCCGCGGCTCTCCGACAGGGAGGAGTTTGTGCTGCACTCCACTACTCCGGCACCCTGGCTCTTTTGGTCTTGAGCGTGGCACACGGTCTTGCTACCTTCTGGTACGACAGCGCTGTCACGGCTCTGCTCTTGCTCCTCTGCTTCAGCTAGGTTTTCGGTGTGTATGGAAGGAAGGGAATCGGAACAGTCTTTATCCTGACTTTCCTGCCCAGAGAAATTACTATTTTCTAACAAGGGGACATCTGTAAAGCACGGAGGATGGTCATCGTTTGCATCGTCGTTACTTTTTCCTGTAACACACTCTTCTTGTTGCTTGTCAAGGGCCAAAGAGACACCACTGGTTGCTGCGCTGGACTCGGGGCCACCTTCAGACTTACCCAGCTCATCCTGGGCGTCCCTGACTGCAGCTTCAGGGCAGATCTCCCCTTCTCGTGCCGCATCCGCGCCCGACTCGGCGCCAGCCACCACCGGGCTCTCGTGCTCCCCCCATTCTGCCTTCTTGCGCATCGCCTTGGGGACGTACAGGGCTTTATCCGGCTTCTTTCGGGGCGGCCTTTTAATCCTGCCAGACCCCACGCAGGCTCGAGACGTGTCACCGTGCCCGTCCCCACCGTGCCGCAGCCTGGCACCCCCCCGGCCGCCGCGGCCCCAGGGCTGGGGGGGTCGGTGAGGTCTTGGTGCGTTGGCGCTGGGGTTTTGGTCGCCAGTTTCACCGGGCAGCCTAGGAGCAAGAGAAGGGCGAGGCGTGAGCAGGGAGCAGAGGAGCCCGAGTAAAAAGAGAGAAAGGAGGGAAATGATCGGATCTGCACATAAGTCGGCAGACAGGGAAAAAAGAGCTTCCACTTCCCTAGTGACCAGAAGGTGCTATTAATAACAGACACCCTCCTCTTTGCTGAGAAGCACCACGCAAGCTTCAGGCTTCTAAGCTGAAATAAAAACCTCACGGCCAGAGAAAGCTGTCACATCCACCGCCCAGTACCTTATGGCTGAGTGGCAGATGACCGTCCTCCTCCTCCATCCTTCTCCAACCGAAAAGCTGCTCAACAAATCCACGTTTTCCACGGTCCTGTGGATCAGGTACCGGAGGCGACTGGACAGAGGGGGGAACAGGAGCACCCTGGAAAGAGAGAGGGGTCGGGGGCGTCAGCAACTTGCAGGAAGGACAAGGACAGGGATGCAGCAAGAATTTATTGACTTTAATTTATTTTACAATTGCACTCTCTGACAAACATTTAAAAGTTATAAAACAAATATTTAAGGTCATTACAAGCCGGTGGGATAGCTGAACTAAGAATTCCCTCCCCTGCTCCTGCCTGAAACCCTTTTTTTGGGATATCTCAAGGGTTTCACAGGTCACCGGCTCAGGAACGAGACCCAGTTTAAAGCCAGCCTGGCCGAAGAAAAATGACGCAGCAAGCACAAGGCGACAAGGTTGCTGCCGGGGGGAGGATCCGCTGCACAGGAAACCCTCAGCAGAGCGGGGAACTGAAATATTTGATTACAAAGCTATTAATTATAACTCCGCCAGGCTGACTACAGTGAGCCCAGCCAGACTGTGGCTGGTGTAAAAGCCACCAGTGTCCAAAATCATTCTGCTCGAAGGTGCCTTAAGGGCAAAGCAGGCACAGCAGAAACCTCGAGCTGGCCCTCGTCCCGTGGGGAAGCCCCGAGCTCTGCGTCCAGGCAGATCTTGCAGCTCCCAAAGGCTGCCACGCAAAGCCAGCTGCTGCTTTCACACCCCGGAGGACTGATTCAAAACAGAAAGGTCTCGCAGCAAGCGATTGCTTCCGGAGCAGAGCGTGCCACCACCTGAGGACGTGCACGGCAGCGGGTCGCCCCCCGCAAGCGCCCCTACCTGTGGTGCTGCCCCTGGAGCATGAATTGCTCCAGCTCCTCCGCGATCCTGCCCACGAAGTCATCCTCGTTGGGCGAGAGGAAAACGCCATCCATGCAGCGCAGCGCCAGGGTGGCAGCGGATGGGAGGCCTGGGGAGGGACGGGGACACATGGGGACGGCCAGAGGCATCCAGCACCCCCTGCACGCCTGACCTGCCTGCAGCTCCGTGCACCCCGACCCTTCTGTCCGCACCCCTAACAGCACGTGCAGCTGTGCACCCTGCTGCACCCACTGCCATTTCTGCGCACCCCCATACCGTGTGCACCCCACCACACCCCAAACCTTCCCTCTGCACCCCCAGCACCCCACTGCACCCCAGACTGCCCCTCCGTACCCCCAGCACCCCAAACCTTCCCTCCGCACCCCCAGCACCCCAAACCTTCCCTCTGCACTCCCGGCACCCCAAACCTTCCCTCCGCACCCCCAGCACCCCAAACCTTCCCTCCGCACCCCCAGCACCCCACTGCACCCCAAACCTTCCCTCAACACCCCCAACACCCAGCTACACCCCAAACCTTCCCTCCACACCCCCTCCACCCCATCTCTTCCCTCCACACCCCCAGCACCCCACTACACCCCAAACCTTCCCTCCACACCCCCAGCACCCCACTACACCCCAAACCTTCCCTCCAGACCCCCAGCACCCAGTTACTCCCCAAAACTTCCCTCCACACCCCCAGCACCCCACTACACTCCAAACTGCCCCTCCACACCCCCGGCACCCCGCTACTCCCCAAACCTTCCCTCCACACCCCCGGCACCCCACCCCCTTCCCTCAACACCCCCGGCACCCCGCTACTCCCCAAACCTTCCCTCCACACCCCCAGCACCCCACTACTCCCCAAACTGCCCCTCCACACCCCCGGCACCCCACTACTCCCCAAACCTTCCCTCCACACCCCCAGCACCCAGTTACTCCCCATCCCTTCCCTGCACACCCCCAGCACCCCAAACCTTCCCTGCACACCCCCAGCACCCCGCTACTCCCCCAACCCTTCCCTCTGCACTCCCAGCACCCCAAACCTTCCCCGCACACCCCCGGCCCCCCCCCATCACCCCCTTCCCTTCACCCCCCAGCACCCCCATTCCCTCCCCACGCCCCTTTATCCCCTCACACAGCCCACGGGGGCTCCCCGGGCCCCCCGGCCGGGCCGCCCCGCGCCTCCCCTACCGCCAGGCCCGGCCGAGCGCCGCTTCCCGGTGCGGCGCCTGCGCCCGGCCCCGGCCCCGGCTCCTCCCGCCGGGCAGCGCCGCCCCCGGCCCCCGGCAGGCGGCGGGAGCGGGGCGGGGGCTCCGTGAGGGGAAGGGGCGCCCACGGAACCCCCTTAGGGCCCTCAGGGGGTCCGGGGGTGGAGGGTCCCGCACCTGGGAGGGGAAACCGTGGAATATCATGGAATTGTGGAATATCCCGAGGTGGGAGGGAGCCACAAGGGTCGTTGAGTCCAACGCCTGGTTCCACACAGTTTTACCCCAAAATTCAGACCATACGGCTAAGAGCACAGACCAAACGCTTCTTAAACTCCCACAGGCTTGGTGCCGTGACTACATCCCTGGGGAGCCAGTTCCAGCGCACGACAACCCTCTCAGTGAGGAACCTCTTCTTGATATCCAGCCTGAACGTCCCCTGTCACAGCTCCGTGCCTTTCCCTCGGGTCCTGCCACTGTCCCCCGGGTCCTGTCACTGTCCCCAGAGAGAAAAGATCAGCGCCTACCCCTCATGAGGAAGCTGCAGGCCGCCATGAGGCCTCCCCTCAGCCTCCTCTTTTCTAGGCTGAACAAACCAAGCCACCTCAGCTGCTCCTTGCACGTCTTCCCCTCTAGGCCCTTCACCATCTTTGTAGCCCTAAGCCCAAACCCTGGCTCTGCGTATGGACCAGGGGATGAGAGGCTGGAGAGCAACCCCACAGAGAGGGACCTGGGGCTTCTGGCTGATAGCAAGCTGAATATGAGCCAGCAGTGTGCCCTGGCAGCCAGGAGGGCCAACCGTATCCTGGTCGTTAGTGATATGCTCAAAGTAACTGATGACCCTCATTTCTTTAGGGGGAACAGTAAAGAGCCACACCAGGGCTCCTTTACATACTCCACACCCCGTAACAGGCTTGAGCATGAGCCCAAGGCAGCACAGCTCGCAGAGAGAAGGGGAGAGAAGTCCAGCCTCGCCATCACAAAACCCTCCTCTCAGGGTTAATGTCTCCTCCTCTCCCCCTCAGCTGATTGCCCAGAATTACCATATAGATTGGCAAAGCCAGGCCTGTGATTGCACAAGAGCTTCTGCCAGGCTCCTTCAAACATCCTGAGCCCCTCATCCTGCCTCTCACCTGCAGCCTGCTCTGGCCTCTGCCTGATGAGAGGAGCAGCTGACGTTTGGAAGCAAAGCCAGGCAAGGCAGCAACATACACCAGCATCTTCCCGTTCCTCATCCCTGCACTATCATCCCCTTCTCTGCTAAGTCCATTCCCCATAAACCTGAAAAAAATCACTTTGAGGGCAGCAGCCCCCCTGCCCCACGCTATCCACCCAGACAGGCTCCTGCAGCCCCCCTGGGAAAGGAGCAGCAGGCACCGCCACTGCATGGCTCCTGCAGCAACCGCAGCCACCACCTGCACGCTTAATTCCTGCCTGCCCCAGGCCTGCGTAATAAAATGTGCTTGATTTTGTGACTGCACAGAGCAGGACAGTGCCCTTTTCCCAGCCTCAGAGCACCCTTTCTAGTCCAGGCAGATACAAGCAGCGCGGCACGATTCCCAGCCTGGGTTTGAGAGGTGAAAGCCAGCCTGGGATGCCAAGCCCTGGACGCAGGGTGAGGTTTCCCCTTGCACCCCTCTGGCATTTACCCCCGAGCAGAGATGGACCACAGACCTTTCTCCCCAAGCACACGCTGACCCATCTGCCCTGCACTTGCCTGAGTTCTCGGAGAAAGCTGCCAGCTGCTGTGCCTTCTCTCTCAGGTGCAGCCTCCAATTTCCATTTAAATTGAGATTTTTACATTCCTTCCCCCTTAGTCCCAATGTGCCAAGGTTTACTGAGTGGCTTTGGACATTTGAATTGCACCTGATGGGACCTGGACACCTCTCCCTGGTCAATGATGTCTTCTTTCACATAACCGGGCACCGAACGAGATAATGTTTTGGCCCTGGTACCTCCACAGCAGCTGCTGCCGCAGCAAATTGGGGCATTCAGAGTACTGAAGTCATCAGTTTGTTACTTTATTCCACAATCCAGCTTGCATTAGACTAGAGCACCTATCTATTCATTTTACTCCTACCTAGACTGTTCAGCAATGACAGCCAAGCTCATCCTGGCAGCCCCAAAAGCACCCATTTCACAACCTGTCTGCAGGGCGAGCCAGCTCTGCGGCTCTCATCTCACCCATGGCAAAACCGGAGCTCCAAAAACCCAAATGACTTACCTGGGATTACAGGGCAGGACGGGAGCAGTGCTTACAACAGCACGCAGAAGTCCTGACCCGCAGTTCCTGCTCCAGGACCAGCCCCAGGTCGGAATTCATTTCACTCACCTCTGAAATACAGCCAGGGACGTAGCAGCAGGCTGCACGACCTCAGGATGGAAGGAGGAGGATGCTTCCCAGCGGAACTGTGGGGCAAAATTCAGAGAAGCAGAAAGCAATCAGCAGAAAACCAAACAGGTCTGGGCCTTCCAAGGACTGTCGGAGACGCTAAATAAGAAGCACTTCCCACGTCACCTGAAAGGGCTGTGTTCCAGGCCAGCAGATGACGTGAGAGCAAGCAAGGTGATGACACACTGGGAATAATTCAGGCTAGCGGT
This sequence comes from Anser cygnoides, assembly GCF_040182565.1. Lineage (NCBI taxonomy): Eukaryota > Metazoa > Chordata > Aves > Anseriformes > Anatidae > Anser > Anser cygnoides. The sequence goes on along the minus strand of NC_089898.1, from coordinate 2,476,440 downwards.
CTGGCTTCCTTCTCTGAGAATGAGCCTTAGCTCACGTTGCCTTCATCCCCTTCTGCCTCGGTGCCTCCCTTCCCCGTGTCACTGGACCGCGGTGCTTTTCCCCTCTTTTTCCCCTCGATCTGCAGCATCTCCTCTTTCCTCGCTCCTGTCCCCCACAGCGCTGCACTTCGCTCCTGGTGCTAGCAAACCTCGGGAGCTGGGAAACGGCACCGCAAGGCACAGCCCTGGCGGTGTGCAGCAATGAAAGGCTGAGCGATTGCAGGGGAAGAAGAGTTTCTGGAACAGGAGATGCCCGTTTGCCCTCACCCAGACTACACATTTTGTCAGGTGCGAGGCAGCACCGAAACCTGTGTTATCCCAGCTGACCTGAGACCCTGCACGAGCCGGGTTTCCTAAGGCTGTGGTGGAGGTGTCAGAGGATGAGAAGCGTCTGCTCTCTGCCACACCTCCATAGCAGCAAAATAAAGAAACCCCTTCCGAAGCAAAGTTAAACAAGGCACGTTTTGGCCAGACAAACAAAGCCCGAGTCACACACCTTTTTGGAGCTGTTACCCATTTCCCCGACGTGCAGAGGCCTGTTCCGCAGCCTGTAAGCTTTTGGTTTAGCTCAGTGTCACCACCTTGGATCTTCTGGTGCAGACGCCAGGAAGGAAACAGCCCTGGCACGTAGCAGGTCCAGCCAGAGGGAGCTGGGGCACTGCACCCTTGGTACGAGAGAGCCCCAGCCGGCTGGAGCAGGGGATTGAGAGGTGGAGAGGAACAAGGGATCTCCTGCAGCCCTCCCCAGCTCCACACAAGTTAAAAGCAGGCAGTAACCTTACAAAAAACAAGACCCACCTCTATCAGAGGCGCACGTCACCATCTCCGTTGTGTTTCTTCTGCAGGTTTACCCTGCAGCTCATCGCGGATACCAGTGGTATATTGAAACACTAGGTTTTCTCCAATCTCTTTATATAGAGTCATGGATTAAGGCCCAGCACCTTGCTACAAGATGAGTATTACTAAATTGTTCCGAAGCAGGGAGACCAGGACAGTACCTTCACTGCCTGGGTATTATATATAGTCCCAAGTAAAGCACAGCACACATGCTACAACTCAGCTTTTAGTGGAAAAATCACTGTATGTACTGCAGTAATGTCCACATGAAATCATTCACGCTGGGCCTCCTATAAAATGCTAGGCAGCAATCCTCGCCTGAGAACAATTCCTTCTGTAAGTTAGGCTGTCCTGTCCTCTCAGAGCTGAAAAGCCCCGAGACTGTCTCAGGTTTAACAACTACCTTCGCTGCTGTGCGGGGAGCCATCTACAAATGAAGCTGAGGCTTATCAGCGCTTCCACAGAAAAATCCAAGCATCCACCTTGGAAGTACGGCAAGCTCTGCTTCCCTCCCACGCCGACTATGCTGAAACTTGACTATAATTGGGCTCTATTTAATAATTACCGTTACTCTATAATTATCACTTGCTGATTTTTCTCTTTGTTAATGTTTGCTGGGAGGGGGGGGGAGGCTCTTCTGCTGTGCCAGGGAGCTAAAGATGTCTCGGATTCGAGGCGACACGGATGTGCTGCTCGCTGCCGCAGTGTTTAAGCAAGCACTGATCAAAACACGTTTCCGAAGTCACTCGTGTCACAGTCGACAGTGAAATGCTGGGGCTGTTCGCTTGCCATTTCTACCCCGAGCAAGCCAGACACAAGCTCCGATGTGCACAGGAGAGGCTAATTAAAGAGTACAGGTGAGCAAGGAGTGCTTCTGAAGAAGCCATTATTATTGAAATGAGACAGCAAGGGAGGCAGCCCAGGAAGGATCCTTAATGAAATGGGGGAGGAAGGGAATTAAGAGGGAGAACAAAGTAAAAGGGGGAAGAAGCAGACTGTGAAAAGGAGGGGGGCATGGCTGATGGAAGATGTGGTACAGGCACTGAAACCAAAACCGCAGCATTCTTGCTCCAAATTTATCCTCTTGAGGCTGAAGGGCTCAGACACCCTAAGTTACCAAAGGCCCTCAGCAAATGACCCAGTGTCCCGGGGCTAAAACCTGCTCCTTGTTCATCCCAGACTGCCCTCAGCTGTGCACATCCTAGCTGAGAGAGGCTGGCCCTGCTTCAGGGGCCAGAGCAGACCTTTAGCAGGCAGAATCCTTTGCTAATGAGCAAATGCCCTGCAGTATGCTCCAAACAAGCTGTTGCCAAGCGCAGCCCCAGGGCTCCAGGAAAGGTGGCTGCTCTCATGTCTGGCCTGCGGGATAACCTGCCTGAACAACAGAGAGGCAGTCAGAGGTGAGCCTAATCATCTCCCAGACAAACTTATCCCCGCAAGGCCACTACCACCTTCCTGTGCAGCCCCCCCGAAAAGTGTTTTCCCCCGCCTATGCAGCTCGGCGCTGTTCCACCAAGCACAAGGCAGCACTATGGAGCGTTGAATTTAGCCTGTGCCCATGGAGCAGCCTTGGGCTGATGGCTTTTTGGACACAGGCAGTGGCAAAACCAGCCCCTCTCCCAAGCACAGCTGGGATTTTAATTCGTGGACTGAGGAGGAGAGGCTCAGCAGACCACATCAGCCTCTGCTTCGTCAGCTGAAGTCACAACACAAGTGGAATTCAAGCCCTTGCATTTTTGTCTTTTGCAGAAAGCATTTTCCCGTGGGTCAGTTGGAAAGCGCAGCCACCCAGATTTCTCCTGGCCACCCGGGCTGAATCTGAAACTGCGAGTCACAAAAATAAATTAAATAAATAAATAAATAAAATAAATATATATATATATATGAACCCCTTAAGCCATCTGGAAAATCACTCTGGCTATTCCCCACTTTTTAATGCCAACTCCTGCCCGGTATCCACGTTATCCTCAAATTCCTCATAAAATAGGCAATAGCTGTTCCATCTGAGACCATGCTTCACCTGAGACCCTGTTCCACCTGAGACCATTGCACCACCCTGCTCCCAACCCTGTCTCAGTCCATTGCATTGCCGGTGAAAGGTGTAATCTTCTCCAGCGAGACGCCCGTTTCATACTCCACGTGTATCACTGCAGGTAAGGCATCCACAGGGCTGTGAGAGGAGACCTGAGCGACCTTGTCGCAGGACATCTCGTTGTTTTCCACCTGCGGGGCAGCATGGGGGAGAAGCTGCGGGTAGCTAAGGGTCGCCGCTTCCCTCTGGTAGGTGGTGTCGTGGTGGTAGGAGACCAGCTCGTTGCTGAAGTTCACCGTCTCCACCGCGTTGCTGGGGCAAAGGTAGCCACAGCCCAAGATGGTTGCAAAGGCTCTCCGAAAGTCCGCGTTGAAGGCATAGATGATGGGATTGAGGGAAGAGTTGGCCCAGCCGAACCAGACAAAGATGCTGAAGACGGTCTCGCTGACGCAAGGCAGCTCTCCTGGCTCGTGGAGGTCGAGATCACAAAAGGGCACCATGCAGTTGAGCACAAAAAAAGGCAGCCAGCAGAAGACAAAGACACCCACGATGACGGAGAGGGTCTTGAGGACCTTGGTCTCCTTCTTGAAGGAGTTCTTCAGGGAGGCTTCGTGAGGGCAGTCGCTGCTGCGGCAGCTTTGGGCGTGTTCCACCGCTCTCTCCAGGGAGGAGATCCTGCGGATCTGCCGCCGGGCAATGCGGAAGATGCGGGTGTACGTCGCAATCATGATGGCAACGGGGATGTAGAAGCTAACGAGAGAAGATGAGACGGCGTAAATCCTGCTGAGGCTGGAATCACAGTTCTCCTCCACGGTGATGTTTAAATCTTGCTCCTGCTGCCTGAGGAGCTCACGGTCCTTGTGCCACTTCAGCTGCACCGGGATGAAGGAAATCAAGAGGGAGAGCAGCCAAGCCACCGCGATCATGACGAAAGCCACGCGCTGCGTCATTCTCCTCTCGTAACGGAAGGGGCTGGAGATGGCCCAGTAGCGGTCCACGCTGATGATGCACAAATGGAGGATGGAGGCTGTGGAGCACATGATATCGAAAGCCACCCAAACATCACAGAAAGCCCCGAAGGGCCAGAACCCCGCCACCTCGGTGGCGGCCTTCCAAGGCATCACGAGGACAGCCACGAAGAGGTCAGACACAGCCAAGGAGATAACAAAGAAGTTGGTGACCTTCGAGCGCAAGTGTCTGAACCTGATGACAGCCACGCACACCAGGGTGTTACCCAGGAGCGTGGAGAGGATGAGAAGGAAAAGCAAGGCAGCTGTCACCCCGCGGAACGACAATGTGGAGTTGCCTTCCCCTGCCCAGCTCTTCCTACTCCTGGTGTCGTTGATCACAGCCTGCCTTTCCGTGGAGGAATAAAAACCATCCATGGGTCTCCTGTTGTTCCTGTCCTTTGAGGGATTTCACAGCTGTTCAAGTCCCCATCAGCATCCCAAATGCTGTTTCTCCTGCTCCGCTGACGGCTCAGAAGCACCAAGTGCAATCCTCCCAGCTCTCACGCCCGGCCAGGCGACCCAGCACAAGGAAAAGCACTTGAAGCTCTCACTCTTTTCCAAGTCTCCTGCTGACAGCGCGGCATTTAGCTTTTAATCTTGCCTCCCACCCCACTTTCCTTCCTTTGCAGCCCGCCGTTCACAAAGAGCTGGCACTCACCTCTGGCGTTTGAGCAAGCTGGGAGGGCTTTGCTGCAAAGCCCTTCTCCCTCTCCTCTCTCAGAAGCTCTCCATCTGGTGATGATCTGTTGCCTGCTGCAGAATCCCAGTCAATCCCTTCTGTACTGGCCAGGCTGGGACTTGCTGCCAGACACAAGAGGGAGTTGGGCTCTCGCTGCTCTTGCGGACGGATGTTCTCTGCTATAAAACAGGCTGCTCTGCTCTCTGCTCTTCCCTCTCCTGATGATTGCCTCGGGATTCCACACAGGTGAGATCTGGCTCTGCCCACACAGCGGGTCCCCTGCTCGCCAGGTCAGCCCTCTGCAAGCTAAGAACACAGCGTTGGGATCCCTCAGCAGGCAGGGTAAGCTGTTCTTTTACCCCTAATTCCCAAGCAAACATTCAAGTGGGATTTGAGGGTCTTCACTGCAAATCAGGATGGAAATTTACATGCGAGAATCTCTTGGCATGATCTCTGAATAAAAGACACCTAAATTCGCTGCAGAGACACGGTCACAGCTCAGGTGTATGACCCTAAATCAGTTACTCCCCCCTGCCCCGAGCTGCCCAGCTGCAAGTGATGCAAAACTGGCATCTACTTTCCACTGAAAAATTCCTTCAAGTCCTCAGGAGAAAAAGAAAACAACAAATAAAACAAAACAAAATGCCTGTATAAACCTAAATTATTTTTTTTTCCTTCTGAAAGTATCAGACAAAGCAGTTTTCAGACAGTCTTCTGGTAGAGGTTCCTTATAGGATCAAAGAGGGTACTGAACATCACATTTTTTTACATCCTGAATAAATTACAAGTTTTACGCCCTGACTAAATGAGAATACTTTCAGAAAAAATGATACAAGGTAGCTTCTCCTTCAAGTTCAGCATTCTTTCTTTAAATTTAATTCCTAAATAGTCCCCCGTTAGCTATCACTTCAACAATCGACTGTCAGCTGAAAACATTAACCTGAAAATCACGATGCCAGCACAGCAGCTAACCCTGTCAGCAAATAGTGGTCATCCCCAAGAGGTCTGCTCGCCAGCGTTGAGGGGAGAAATGTCGTGGTATTCCGACCTACTAATAAATAATTTAGTCTTGGAAGCAAGCAGACCCCATCCCTCGCTTTATAACTAAAACCGCTCTAACCTACAGGGCTCCCCTGATAAAGAAACCTCAGAAAACTCCTTCAGGAGGCAAGTTTCCTCGAGAGCCAGCTCTGGAACAGCTGCTTAAATGGGGCCTGCTTTTGAGAAACGCTTTGCTAGTAAGCTGGCCGAGACACAAAAGGGCAGCAAAAGCTCTCCAAATCAAACTGAAATAAAACAACAGAGGCAGCTCAGTGTTAATTCATTCATTCATTGCATCGATAGTTGTGTGTATCACAAGGACCTCTGCCATCGCCCGTCAGATACGCCACTTGAGAAGAAAGCAGCAGCCAATCTACACAGCTTCAGCTCAGCCGCACCGAGATTTAATTAACCCGACCCCGTAACCCAGGCTTTGCATAATCCCTGGCAGAGCAGGAACTGCCCAAGAACAACTTTGAAACAAGAGCGCAATTCTTCTCTGGAAGATGCCGCGCCGAGAAGCTTGCTCCTAAAGTAAACAGCACGCTTGCTCTGTGACAGGTTAAAGAAACTCGCTGCCTACATGTCACAGCATTTACTTCTGAAAGCTTTGTTTAATTAAGCCCCATTAGTTCCACCGTCTTCCAGCAGGCTCCTGCCAAGTGCCTATGCCAAGAAGAGCGGCTAGATGGCACCAAGAGCCGGCTCGCGGCTCAGCCTCCCTCGGGTCTTTTGCGTCAGGCCAGCTCCCTGCCTCCTGTCCAGAATTTCATCGGAGGAAAAGGAGAGCCATCTGATTGCCCAGACACCGCAGGGCTCTGGCTTGGTCCCTGTCAGACTTAACCCACGCATGCAGATGCACCGCCACCTGCGCCCCAAAGGGCATTTATTTTTCTCGCGTTCCCTACACAGGACACGAAGGTTTTGGATATCCAGGCTCCGAGACGCAGACAGCGGGATGCTTTCACTGCTCCCGAAGGCAGCGATGGCAGGGGATCCGTCGTACAGCGTTCGGTCACAGCAGAGGTTGGACTGGGAGCTCACGGCTCACTTGGGTCACACACGCTAAGCCAGACAGCATTCCAGGAAACTATTCCTTGAGATACAAGGAAGGCTTCCTCCTCCTCTTCCTCCTCCTCCTCAGGAGCTCGAAACCATGTAAAGAAAGTGCAAGTTGTGTGCAAGGGTGAGATTCTGAAACAGGCATTCAAAGCTGAGCTGGCAAGGGGAAGAAGGGATGGGAAGGGATCCAAAGCATTACCCAATTTCCGCGCATCTCAGAATATACCTACGGGGGAAAGGACTGTTAACTCTTCTGTCAGAGGCAAACAAAACACAGGCAGTTAGTCTTGTTCACAGATCACCTCCTCCCGCCTGCTAGATGCAATCTTCTCTACAAGGAAAACTGTTCTGCTGCTCTATGTTCTTAAACAGCGGCTACATTTCCTCGCATAAGCAGCTGCTATTTTTTTTTTTTCTGAGAATCAAGTTAAGCACTATTTTATACAGCACTCCAGGATGGTAAGATTCCAGCTCAGTGGCAATTCAGCTTTAGGATTTTATATTTAATTTCCTCACCCAGCAAGAAGTTGCCCTCTATTTCCCTCCCCTGCCGTCTCACCAAAATCTATTTCAAATTCTCTATTCAGCCATCTTGATTACATCCCCCACTTTGCATCAAAGGGAGAAAATTACAAGCCACTTCAAATAAAGCAGCAGCTGCTCGGGTGTTAACTCTTCAACGCCTCTTCTCAGAATTACAGGAGGCTGCTTATGCCTCCAGGAGTCTCCGCACTTTCCTTCCCAAGGTACAAGTTTTGATAAGAGAGATCCAAGCCTTCCCAGAGCTGCGCTGTAGGCAGCATACGATAAGCACAGGAGCGAGAAACTTCCTTCCTGCCTCCCCCTGCAAGAAATACGTGCGGCCCTCCAGGGTCGAGCATGCCAGCTCGGGGCAGACCTCTTGCCAGAGTAAACAGGCTCGACTGCCTGCGAATTCAAAGTTTATTTCACGTCTTAGTATCAGAGGGAAGTAGGAAAAATTTGTTCTGAGTAGTGCCTGCGTGCCAGGTGACTCCATTTAGCTTCATTGTCTTTAGACAAAAGGAAAAAAATAGCGTCGACGTGCTCAACTGTGCTGCTTAATTATGATCTGAACAAGGAGTTGGACAAACAACATCCCCTTCACACAAAAACAAGGGGGCAACCAGAACTGACTCAGCAGTTTCTTACGTGGCCACAGCAAGGCAGCTTATGCAAAGGGATGTGTTCTGTGCGTCCTGAAACCGGTCTCCTTGGTGAGATGCACCATAACGAAGAAGTGGAATGATGAAACAAGCTGAAGCAAAGAAGCAAACCTTCCCAAAATTACTCTCGTAAGATCGAGGCTGTGTAACCCAAAGCCTGGCATAGGCTATTTGGTAAGAACAAACTCCTTTGTTGGACATTTAACTGTTTTAAAGCATATACGGGGGGTTCAGGGAAGTCAACATCTTGTACAGGAATTATTCAGTTTGGGTTTTGACACAGAAACCCAGGAGCCCATCCCTTTCCTTTCAGCAGACAACCTTTATGGACACAGAAGGACAGCGATCTGTGGCACCGGGAAACAGAAGGAGGCACCACAAGAGACTCTGGTTCCTCCTCTCCCCTTTATTACATATAGGCAGAAAACACAGTGGTTTTTCTCCTGTTTACAAAGGAAAGGAATACAGAGCTTCAAGTCATTTCACATAATTCCATGTGCAGCCGGGGTAAACTGCTAGCTGGCCACAGCACACGATCGCTGGCAGCAGTCTGTGCTCCTGAACAGAAGTGACAAAGCACCCTAGTTGACACCAGTAACTTCTTCTGCAGCGCCCTGGGGCTCAAGCTGGTTTGTCGGTAACGAACAGGGCATGGAAACTCCAGCCCCAGTTTTCTGTTCACCCAAGCTGCCGCGCACGTGGCTCTATCAGTGGAGTTTGGCACAGGATGAAGCCAAGAGCTGAATGGTGACAGGAATACGTTCCGAGGCAGGGAGAGGTGCAGAGAAGACTGGTTACAGATCAACACGTTGCTAGTCGCTCCCATGCCATGCACAGACTCTGCGTGCAGAAAGCCCGTGCCCATTTCCCTTCCTTAAGGAATTCGTTTATTCGTGTTAGGTACCAGGCTTTCTGCTTTTTTTTTTTTTTTAAGTGCATACACATAATAAAAAAGTGACCTGCAAAAGATGACGGTTTCACTTCCACTGGGTAAAGACAACCTCTAAAAACGTCTTCAGTTGCTGTCCTTGGTGGCTTTTTGTTTTGTTTTTTGCATTAGAAACACGTACAGGGTTGTGTTTTGGAGCTTTCTGGTAACCCACAATCTTGTGGAATTGCAACATCAAGACTGAAGGCGAAGATGAGACTGTTACATGAAACCGTTCACTCAGAAAGGGGAAAAAAAAAATATGCATCCCTTCCCCACCCACCCCAGATCACTCAACGTGAGAGCTCAAAGCAGATCACCCTGATGCTGTTTCACGAACAGGGAAGATACAAAAATAGCAAACAGCTCAAACTCCAAGTAAGAGCAAGCAGAACATTTTTGATCGTAGTGACTGCAAACCTTTGTCACCAATGGCAGCATAAGGAACTCCTTCATTGAAAATCTTTTGCAGGTCTCCCTTTTAAGGCCTTAGTGTCATTAAAGAAAGAGGAATTTTTTTGTCTTGTGCTTGCAATTGCTGCCCCCTAGTGCAGCAACAAAACCTCCTACAATTTAAGTTACAGTGTCTAGTCGTCCACAACCGTGCAAAATACAGACAGGGAGGGATAGAACTACCAACAGGTGCTTAAGCTCGTTGCAGATAAGTACTGTCCTTGACGTAAATTATGTGCCAAGTGTTTTAAACAACCACACAAACAGCCAAATGTTGAGCAACTGCAATACCGCTGCAACTCAGATTCTCAACATCAGCCACAGCAAAGGAAAAAAAAAAAAAAGAGCACTGTTATGGACATCGAAGAGTTTATCTTCACTGCGTTCCCAGAAGGGAAGACTTGATGCCACGGGTGACTTGGGATAACAAGTCAAATTGAGACCAGTGCAGATGTTGGCACAGAGATGACAAACACCAGCTGGGGCCAGTTCCAGAGTGGATTGTCATGGCAGGAGATCCTGTTGCTTAGCAAAGTGATATTCACGAAGAAGAGGGGACTACCGCCCTTCTGTCCCAAAGTTTTAGTCATTAGTTAAGGAACCTTAAGACAACTTCTCAAACTGCAGCAACAGGATGCTGTTGGGTCTTTAGAGATTCAGTCCCAGAGCTGTTTTGGGTTCAGAGGAAGCAGAGGGAGTCTTTTGTGCCAAATCTATAAAGAAAATCGCAAGAGAAAGACGTCAGTTTTCATCAGTAAGAGGGACTGGATCAGTCAAGTCCACAACTAACAAACCATTTCAGAGGTTCTCAGTACTTCCAGCATTTGACTGCATTCCCTTGGAAACCCAGGATTATATTTCGCAGAGGATGCTGAGCTGCCTTCTGCTCTGAAATCTGAGAGTATCAGCTGCCCAAAGAGGAAGAAAACTGTATGGACAGTCCTGTGTAATTGCTGACTAACAGATTGCTGAAAGGAAACTGAAAGTTTGGTTACCCCCACCCTTCCCTGCCCCGTTAAAGACAGGAGTAGGGAAAACTCCATATATGCGTTAAGTCCATGAATTCTGGTCACTCACTTAGTGAATAAAGACTAGTTTAGAGCTTAGTGTAAGCAAACATCATACCTACAACACAAGACGCAGTAAGCATTCCAGATACAGAAGAGCAGCAATGAGAAGAAAACCCCTAACACTGCACAAGCTTAGCTAAACAAAGTCCAAGGACTAGATTCCTGATAGGGCCTTCAACTTTCCCTGTGACTCACAGCAGAATGTCCAGGTGCAATTTCTAGCAACGACGGCAGCTCTTTCAAGACTGAACCTGGAAGTCAAAGGCAATGTCACTGAGCTCCTGGCAGGGAAACCAGGAGAGCTTGCTTCCAATTGCATAACTGAAAGTGGGAAAGATTCTGGCTCAGACTTCAGTTCTGCTTTCATTTTGCAAGGCTGTCATCGATCCTACTAACAGCTAGCTAACATAGCCTGCTGACATCCATACCTCCGTCAGAGAGAGAGAGCTTTTCCAATTCAGCTTCGAGCTCAGCATCCGAAATGGCCGGATTCAGCACCTTCTGTGGAACAGGAGGCAGGTCTACAGGCTCCCTAGTCGAGTCCTGGAGGAGACTGTCCAGCTCCTTCTCAAGTTCCTCGGTATCCATCTCTGCCGAGTAAAGAAAATGGTCAGTTGCTAGCAAAAGTACGTACCATCTTCACAGACAGACTGAAGTCCAAGTTTAACAGAGTTGTTACTGCCCACCCCCCCTTCATTACTCATAGTAATAATAAGGAACTCCCCGGACTTCTTCCAAAGGTAAAAATTCAGTCTTTATCTCAGAGAAAAGCTATTCCTCTAGAAGCCTTTGTGCTGAGGCCTCTAAGGGTAAGAAAACATTTCAGCAGAGACAAACAAGCTGCAGCACCACAAAGGCCAGAAGAAAAAGAACACCACTCAGAAAAAAAAAAAAAGAAAAAACAAAGCAGCAGCCACTCTAAAAATAATTTTATATCAACGCTACACAGATCTGAACTGAAATCCTCCCAGTACTTAAAGGCTGCAGGGATTTGGAGGTGCACAAATGCTGATTCTCCCACAACCCACTGTCAGGGACTGTAACTCCTTATCAGTCATCATTCCTTTTGAAGACACTGGTAGCAACATCCTTGGTATTTTAGTAACAGCCTGTCCTTCCAGGAAGGAGGACTAGTCCTACCCAGGGAGGGAGCAGAGAAGGGACGGCAGCATATAGTAAGTAGCAAGACCACGAGCAGAGAATGAAAGCCCTCAAACATACCTAGACCATTGATTCCTGCTCCAGCCAGAGTCTGGGCTACTTCATCTTGAGTATCACAAAGCTGAGGGGAAGAAACAACACAGTTTGATATAGAATACAAGCTCATCTTCTGTCTTACCGTAGCCAAAAGCAGCAATAGCAACCAACAAATAAATCAGAAGTTAAAGGCAGCAGGCACTACATGACCAGTTGTAAAAGCAGTAACATGGAAGATGATTTAGTAAGTGCTACAAGACCAAGTGACATGCCTGAGGAAACAAACCTGAAACAGAAAAAAAGTCCTCCTAATTCTAGCTTGTTCACATAAGCAACATGCTTACACTGAGGCTTATGCTAGCAAAGGAAGGAAGCTATAGATCAACGTCTCAGCTATGGAATGTTTAAGTACACGGAAATGAAGCTGCTAAAGAAGTAACCCTTTTCTGTCTTCTACATCAGCTTACGCAGACAGATTGCTCTCTTCATTTCCATTAATTCAGAAAATTTCCATTTTCCTTACTGAATTGCAGAAGATTACAGGTTAGGCAGTTTAAGACCCTGTTTTATGCACGTAGGTACATTCTAGCTTCCAAAAGCTGGACTTGTATTTCTTCTTACTACATCACACTAAACATCTTCTAGGAAAGCTGTGTGCTTGCACAACGTTGGTTACCAAAGAGCACATAAAGTGCGCAAGTTTAACCTAAGTCGTGACTATCAGCCAGCAGTAAATGCAATTATGTAAAACCAGACACAGCTGGTTATTTGAATACTTCTGCTCGCTGAACTAAAAAAGATCGACTCTGTCTGCTCTGATGACATACAAAACAGAAAACAAGCAGCACCAGATGCCTCAGCATTAATATCTGGACAAATCTGCTGTGTACATCTATGCACTGCTTGCTTATTTCTGTGCGCTCTTATTTCAGTACCTCTTGTATTTGATCCACCAGGTTCTCCGCCTTCTCCACAGTAACATCCTTCATAGACAGTTTCAGAGCTCCCACACCAGCCTGATAGGCATTAAATACCTTGAAGGGAGAAAAAGTAGCATACATTAACTAAAATTAACAGGCAGCGTAAACTCCTCGCAAGACCCACTATCCAAGCAGGACTCTCAGAGAAACCACCAGCACGCGCAGAAAGCAGAGCCACAGGCAGGTTTATTCCAAGCAACACCCAAATATCAGACTTGCTGTTTCCCGGAGCAGAGAACAGAACCTCACCAGCCCTCAGACACGAGCTCTGAAGAGCAGGTGAAGAACAAATGAGAAGCACAAGGCTAAGGTGAGAGGCACAAGACAATATTAACACTACCATCTGGTCAGTCTGGGAAGCGTATATGCGATCCAAGATGCCTTGCACTGCATCCAGCTTGGAATGAAGCTCTTCAATGCGCCTCTCTGTCCTCCGTTTTGACTTCAGACATCTCAGCGCCTGGAGACATTAGATACACAGACCTGGGTCACAAACCAGGCAGCAGCCAAAGGCAGCATACAAGAACAATCCCCACACAACAAGGCACATGCACAACAGCTGGTTTTAAGAGCTAGATGTTCCCACTTCTCTTCACCACACCTCTCTGGTCAAACATATCCGTACCTTCACCTTAAGGAGACCCTTGCCCTCAGAAAATAAACACACCTAAGATTAACTAGACAATACCTGACCTGGTCATTACCTGTAGTTACGGACCAGCTCTAAGACACTTAACTTGTAGTTCCTCCTGAGTAGAACAGTACTTACCAATTGCTTTTTGCCAGCTCTACAAGCACTCCGGGCATCTTCTTTACACCTGTACAGATGCAACGAGGAAAGGAAGATTATTCCTTTGCAAGCAGTAGTGTTTTTTACAAACCGGCAGCCACCCTCACTACCTTGCTCTGATGACCGAGTACCACTGCCTTTCACATACGGCCACCCTCAAACCACTTTTGCTTTTCTCAAGTAGCCCTTGAAGGCACGCCAGATCTTTGCAAAGCTTGCAACACCCACTCACTACATGTTGTTTTCCTGGCGTCAGGGAACAAAGACGAGGAAACCTGCCCCAGGGCATTACTGAAAATACCGCGTTTACTAAGTGGGAAAGAATGACTTGCACTTGGAGACGGCAGCTTCATCCTTAACTACGTCACAGGAGCACAAAGTTTTGTATCATACGGAAGTTCTCCCCGCCACCCGTCCCCAAATTACTTTTCTGCTTCCTGGGAAAGGGACTCCACCTTCTGTGACAGCAGCTGTTCGCTCTGCATCAACTGATACACTCCAATGTCCACGTCATTCATCGGGGACACTTTGGCATGAAGACCTCGGGCAAACTTCACGATCTAAAGAAAAAAACAAAACATGCTCAAGTTGCTTTGTCTCCAGAATTCGTGCCTGCACTAGAAATATTTTCATCCTGATAGAAAGAAAAGATGCTTTTACATCTGGTTTTGTTCAAGCCTTGCAACAGAGTTAAGGAGACACGCCAGTTATCATTTAATTCAATATTAAACCAGGCAGGATCAAGCGATGTCAGCATGGAAACAGAAGGCCTCAGTGGAACACCCTGAGGATTTAAAGCTGTCCTAGTGCTTTGAACAGCGTACGGCAACATCACACTTGTAAATACTTCAGTACTAAACCATGCGGCGCAGAACGGTACAGGCAAACATGCCACCTTAGAGACAGGAAAGCCTGTGTCTGTGTAGTTACTGACAGACGGGAAAACCCTTGCACAAAGGGAACCCTTGCACCACCGATTCCAGTGCTGTGGAACAATTTCAGTTGGGTAGCTGGGAAAAGTCAACCCGAGAGTAGAAAACTACAATATCTGCCAAGTTGTTAGCTCTCAGATTACATGGACAATATTACAAAGGTTTGATGGCGGAAAGCAAGAACCCATCGCACATTTATGATGTTGGAGCACATAGAATTGACTTCCCCAAGCAAAGAATGCCCACGTTTAGCCAATGAAGTATTCCTTCCAGCCGGATGAAATGCAAGACAGGGATTATACCACCCAAAAGCAGTCACCTTTACCCTGTACCTTCTCTCCATTCTGTTCCAGGATTGTGACCCTCTTTTCCTTTTGCAGCTGGAGCAGCAACAAGTAGAACGTCCTTTCATCCGGACAAACGCTGGCACAGAGGGAACGCAGCTCTGAGAGGGCAACAACAGGGTGAGAAGAAAGCGCAGAGTTCTGGTACAGGCGATAGACTTCCTCTGCCTTCTCCTGAAAGGAAACAACAGGACTATCTGTGAGCCTACGCAGGACTTTTCCTTTTCTCATGGCGACTGCCAAGTCCACACCTGCTTCCGCCCACACACTGAAGCTGAAAAGTTAGACGCATCGCATTTGGGGCCAGACGGACTTTCAGGAGGAGTTGTAAGGAATATTCAAAAGCACTTACAATACTCTAAAAACATCACACTTAGTGAAACACAAAGTAAGAGTTTTCCACCACAACCAAAGCTACATCGTACAAGTCGTCTGGGCGAGCACTACAGAACAACCTAACAACCAGGCAGGAAGCAAGTCTGCCTCCTCACTTCTTGAAACTCCCCTCTCACTTCTTGAAACTCCCCTCCCACCCAGTTTAAACCCCAAACTAACTTCTTTAATCCACACTGCAACCGTACTCAGCGCCATTTTGCATCATTTGCGGAGGAAAGAGGAAAGCTTTCCCCATTCCAAGCGCGAGTTACAGTTCACAGAAGACTACAGAAACGACTCTTCCCATCAATTCGCAAACTCCACGTCGAGGCCTGTGATTTTCCAGACACCTTTTTAAGTTCTTCTCCCCTCCCATGCGCGCGCCCTCTGAAAAGACCGTGGAGTCCCCACTGCAGAGGGCAGGCGCTGTATGCTGCCAGAGTAGCTGCAAATAAAGGAACACATCTAAGGAGTTCTCACATTTCTTCCAGTCTCTAAAGAGGCCACTTGCATGCAACAGCAGCAAGTCCCGGTGCTAATTTTAACAGGCACCAAGAAGCGCCGAGAAAGGGTCCCAAGGTCTCGACCTGTCAGCACAGCACCGCCCCATTTAGACAGCAACAATGAGCTGCGTGAGCTCACAGCGCAACCCACGGGTCTGCCGCCGACAACGTACCGAAGAAAAGGGTGTTCAAGGGAACGTAACAGCAGCTCTAATCACGTCTGAAAAGGGGAATGGAAAGGAAACGCTCCGAAGCAAAAGCAGCCTTTAACACCGCGCACGTGGGTTCAGCAGAGACGCGACACATCGGACTGACAGCCAGTGCCTTCCATGTCACCCTTCTCTCCCCGCAACAGAGGGCACTCGGCCTGCGAGTTTCTCTCACGCGCTACACTTGCGCTAACTCCAACCTGAGACGTGCAGCGGTCTCACAGCGCGCTGCTTGGCTTCCTAGACTGCGCAGCAAGCCTGCACTCTCATCGCTTGGAAGCCAGCACGAAGCCTCCACATTCATTTCAACAAACTTCTGTAGATAGGAACTATTTCTTATCCACACGTTATCACAGCCGTCTCTCTACGTTTGTACTCCTTAGGTGTATAAAAGCCTGACGGTAGCCTTCTATTCAATCCTGATCCTTCTTTGCTAGCACATAAAGTTCCTCATGGATTTTTCTAGAGATGCATAACCTCGAGGAAACTCTCAGCAACGCTCACCTGAAGTAGCTCCACGTAAATCAGAACCTCCTCTTCCTCGGGTACCTTACTGTCGCCCAGCACACTCGAGAGAGTCCACTTCAGGGGCTTCAGGATGAAGACTCCCACGCCCCAGGAGATCCAGCTGCTGTCCACGCTGGCCATGAAGTCTGACTCCCTCTGCATCTTGCCGCGCCTAGAGAAAAGACAGAGGCAGAACTGAGTACGGTCAGCCTTAATCCCTTCTGCTGGCAGCAAGGAAAAGTGTCAGCATGGAGAACTACTAATCAAAACATCGCTCTACGTGCTGTGCTTCCACAGTTCTAGCAGAGTTTTCTAACAGCTTCTAGCTAAAATGTGACACATTGCTGATGCGTACAAAACGCACAAAGGTTCCCTCTCCTCCCAGGCTTTCTCTGGGCACAAGAAAATTTCTTCCAGTTTCACAAGCTTCTCTGTTTTCTTACTTGCAACTGATGAAGCGTGGAAGGCCACTTGCAAGTTTCAAGACTACTTCATCTGTGCACTAAATCACAAACAAAGAAGTGAAACCTCTAGACGTGACAGCAGTTACGGCACACACGTGCAGATTCAGCTAACCCCCGCTGGTTTGGAACATTTTCAGGCCATCAGTCCCAGGCTACGGTTTCACAAGACAAAACACCTCACTGCAAGCACCAGCCTACAACCATTCCTGCACGCCTGTAGGACAGCACATGCCGTTTGCTGCCGGCTCTCCACAAGCACTGTTTCAGGGAACGTAACCCAACTTAACGCAGAGCTCCTTCCTGCACCCGCGTCTTCCCAGCACAGCATCTCCCTCGGAGCTCCTGCTCTCCCCTACCTCCTGCGAGCCCCAAGGCGCGTCCCTCGTGGGGCACAGCCTCGAGCCTGTGACCCCTGACCCTGCTTTACGTCGCTCAGAGCTCCCTCCTCCCCCCTACACAACACAACCCCCGTTCCCTCGCAGCCTCTCTGCGCTCCCCTCTGCTTTGCAAAGCTGTGGCATGGCACAAAGCTTCCTCGTGCTCACCCCCAGTGCTCAGCACTTGCGGGCATGAGCAGCCCCAAGCCTCGCTTCACATCTCCCTGTGCCCCAGCATTTACCTGGCATCTTGCTGCACTCTCCCTGCTGTGGGTACAGCGGGCAGCTTTCAAGCTCCTCTCCTTCCAACACCAACCTCCTGAAGCAGCCCCGGCCCCCCCATACATCCCCAATACCCCTTTTTCTACGCACCCCACTACAGGCTCCCCACCACAGTGCTAAGCACTCCTCCAGGTGTGAGACCCCCTTTCTGTGCACCCCCATCACGCAGGGCTCCCCTCAAAACTATGCACAGAGACCCCCCCAGACTGCCCTTTAGCCCCTCACTATTCCCTTGAACCCCATAACAGGGACAGGCAGGCTGCCCTACAGCCCCCCGCTGCTCCCTTGTGCCCCATAACAGTGGGGCAGGCTGTCCTACAGCCCCCCAATATTCCCTTAAGCCCCATAACGGGGGAAGCAGGCTGTCCTACAGCCCCACCACTATACCCTTAAGCCCCATAACGGGGGGGCAGGTTGCCCTGCAGCCCCTCACTTTTCCTTTGAGCCCTAAAATTGGGGGGCAGGCTGCCCTACAGCCCCCCACTACTCCCTAGCACCCCATAAAGGGGGGACAGGCTGCCCTACAGCCCCCCACTTATCCCCTAAACCCCATAACAGCTGCGTGCATATCCCAGATCCCCCCCACCCCCTCACAACCCACCTACGCCCCCTCCCCACGCTCCCTGCCCTCCCAACCCCCATCTCCCCCCGCCCCGGACCCCTCTGACCCCACGCCACCCCCGCCGGTACCTGAGCAGCTCCCTCAGCACCGTGCCGAGGCCCAGCGGGACGCTGCCTCGCCTCTCGAAGCCGTGCTGCAGCTCCCTCAGGCAGGTGCGCACCGCACCGCGGCGGCGGCCGCGGGCCAGCACCAGCCCGACCCAGAAGGCCATCTTGCTGTCCCACTCAGTGCTGTTCACCTCGCGGCTCTGCTTGAAGGCCGAGAAGAGGAAAGCCATGCGCTCGTCGTCCGTCTCCCACTCCGGGGGCAGGTCCCCGGCCGGGGCCGGCCCAGGGGGCGCCCTCCCCGGGCTGCACATCTACGCGAGCCCCCGGCTCCGCCGCGGCCTCCGCCCGGCCGGGACCCGCCTGGTTGCTAAGGAAACGCCGGGCGCATGCGCGCTGCCGCTCCGCCCCCCTCCCCTCGCCGCACGACTACAGTCGTACGGGCGTGCGCGTGCGCGGTGCCGCCTGGTGCCCCCTCCCTCTCACAGGGGCATGGCGGCCATGTTGGGGGGGGGGATAGAAGAGGGGGGGTGAGGGAGCGTAGAATCCTAGAATGGGAATCGTGGAATTGTTAAGGTTGGAAAGCGCCAAGATTATCTGGTCCAACCGTCACCCTGCTACCACTGTCACACACTAAACCATGTTCCTAAAGCACCACATACGTTTCCGTGAACGCCCCCAGGGATGGTGACCACCGCCTCCCAGGGCATCCTGTTCCAATGTCTGACCGCTTTTCTGGGGATTCGCCTCAGCTCCTCCAAATGGCACCTTTTGGGGGGCTATTACCCACTAAACCATGTCCCTAAGCACCACGTCCAACCTTTCCTTGAACACCCCCAGGGACGGTGATGCCACCACTTCACTGTGCATCCCGTTCAATGTCTGACCACTTTTTGGGGGATTCATCTCAGCTCCTCCAAATGGCACCTTTGGGGGACTATCGCCCATTAAACCATGTCTCTAAGCACCATGTCCAACCTTTCCTTGAACATCCCCAGAGACGGTGACACCACCACCTCCCTGCACAACCCATTCCAATGCCTAACTGCTTTTGGGGGGATTCACCTCAGCTCCTCCAAATGGCACCTTTGGGGGGCTATTACCCACTAAACCATGTCCCTAAGCACCACATCCAGCCTTTCCTCGAACACCCCCAGGGACGGTGATGCCACCACTTCACTGTGCATCCCGTTCAATGTCTGACCTCTTTTTGGGGGATTCATCTCAGCTCCTCCAAATGGCACCTTTGGGGGACTATCGCCCGTTAAACCATGTCCCTAAGCACCACGTCCAACCTTTCCTTGAACATCCCCAGAGACAGTGACACCACCACCTCCCTGCACAACCCATTCCCATGCCTAAGTGCTTTTGGGGGGATTCACCTCAGCTCCTCCAAATGGCACCTTTGGGGGGCTATCACCCACTAAACCATGTCCCTAAGCACCACGTCCAACCTTTCCTGGAACACCCCCAGGGACAGTGATGCCACCACTTCACTGTGCATCCCATTCAATGTCTGACTGCTTTTCGGGGGATTCACCTCAGCTCCTCCAAATGGCACCTTTGGGGGGCTATCACCCACTAAAGCATGTCCCTACGCACCATGTTCAACCTTTCCTTGAACACCCCCAGAAACAATTACACCACCACCTCCCTATCCAACCCGTTCCAATGCCTGACCACTCTTCGGGGGATTCGCCTCAGCTCCTCCAAATGGCACCCTTGGGGGACTTGGTGTTGTTTTGGGGCTCGCCAGCGTGTCCCAAGCCCTCAGTAACAGCCATGAAGGGTTGTGCTGAGAAAGCTGAGGGTTTGGTGCGTGGTGGCTGACCCAGCACCTCACAGCATCACCCCTAAACCAAGCTGGAACCCGCAGGGCGCTGCGTTGTTGTAGGCAGCCAGTTGTGTGGTCACTGCTTGAAAATTGTGCTGTACGCGTGTAAACCCCCAAAACCGTGCCGGGCTGTGTCAGTGACGCAGCACGCCGCTGCGGTGAGCACAGCCGCCCCAGCACCTGGCCCCTCCGAACGTACAGCTGGTGGTTGGTGGTGGTGCCTGTGAGGTTTAAATGTACAAACAGCACACACAAAGTGCTCCGAGCACAGCCCTGGCGGATGCTTGTAGCACACCACAGCTACCCCAGCCTGACCTTGCTGGGGCTGGTGAGAGGTTTGGTGGCAGCGCCGCTTTGCAGGGACTCGGGTTGCACCTAGCATCAACAGAAGTTAGCTTTCCTGTCCTTTCACATATTATTTTTTTCCTCCCTCCTGCTTCTCATGTATGATTTCCATTTTTCCTGGTTGCCCAAGAGCAATAGCCTTGTAGCATGCAAATATCAGGATTCAGGAGAAGGGAGGCATGGCTCTCAGGGATTTCTTCATGCAAAGTCTGACGTTTTCAGAGCAAAGCTCCATGTTACTAAAAGAAGGGGAGGCAAGCGCTGTTGCTTAAGCAGCGCTGCCAAGTTCTGGGTATTTCTATATCTTCAAATTCACCATATGTGCTATTTCTTGCCCACAGAAGAAGGCGACAGCTCCGTTTTTTGGCAGAAGGCTGCTGCTCCCCTTCCTGTGCTGAGCCCAGGTTTCTCAGGCTACAGAGGTTGCTGCTGTTATGGTGCGTCACATCAGGGACCTGGAGCTCCCTCCTGGTGTCCAGGGGCTGCAGAGGACCGGAGCAAGTGGGCTTTGGTGCCTGCAGAGCAGGGGAAAAACCAAGCAGTGTCTGGGAGCTCAGCACTAGGGTGCCCTGTCCCTTGTGGGTGCTGAGTAGCTGAGGGCATAACCAGCCATTTCACGATGGAGACAAAACCAAAACCACCTCCAGCGTGTGCACTTTACAGACCTTCCAGGTGTGTTTGGTGTCCTTGAGAGGCACAGAGGGAAGGATTGTTTTGGTTTGTGTGCATGTAAATCCTTCCTCACCAGCTCTGAGTCAGCGGTGGCATGTATGCCTGCAGTCCTCAGCTTAACCCTGTAGCCACTGGGCTGCAGGAGTCACCCCGTGCCCCCAGGGATTATCCAGAAATCAGAGAGAAGTCAGTGCAGGGCTACGCTCTGCCCTCAGAGGTGCAGGATATGACGCTTGCTTTTCCTCATGTCGCTGCTGGGAGGCCTCTGGAGCTGTGCAGAAGTCGGCCAGGCTCACAACCTCTCCTGGTTTTATTTTTGCTGAGGTTGTTCCAAATTCATTAATGCAGCTCTCATTAACGCTGCCTCACAGTGCCCTGGTGAGCAAAGGGCGCTGATGTCGGTAAATAAAAGCCAGCGACGGCCTTTTTGGAGGGTTCTGTTGGCTTTTTCCCCCTGGCCAGACCTAGATGCTATGCTGCAGGGGCAGCAGCAGGTCCCAGAGCAGCCTTTAAACACACCCTGATCCATGTTTTAAATCAGGAGATGACTCAGCAGAGGCAAGAGCCTATTTTTATCTTCTTTCAAGCTTTCTGTGTCAAGCTGAAATTTCACGTTAATCCTTTCAGTGCTGGCCACAAAATAGCATTGCCTTGTAAGTGCGAAGCCATTCATACCCAAGCACCTGCGATCTCTGCGAACCTTGCTGCCAAAACCCAGCCCGGCTGTTCCCTGTGAAGGAGGGCACATTTTGGCCACGAGCAAACACCGTGTCCAGGAAGCTATACCACGGGATGTGACCATGAGTCCTCTTCACAGGAACCGCACGGGGCTGTGTTTAAACACCTGGGAAAATCGGCCTTGAACCCGTGGTGCCAGCGACTGTTAGACTGGGGCATCATCACATGTTTGGCTGTAAAAAGAGCCAAGTGATGGTCCTAATCCTGCGGGATCCTGCCAGAAACTCCCTCCTGACCTGCAAATTCATCTGTGAGAAAAACTGATACAAACCAGAAATTATACATATATAATATATATATATATTTACTGGAGAATATTTATATATTTACTGCAACGCTGCAACCACTCAGTCCCTGGCCCCCACCCTGCTGGGGCTTTCCCTCACCCCGAAGCTCCTTTTAAGTCCCGTTTCAAGGAGAGGAAAGGGAGGAGAGATGGGGAGGGCAGGGAAGGGGTAGATCTGAGTTCAGACCACATAAAATCTCCCTTTGCTTTCAGCCAAAGCTCGGCCGGGAAGGCAAAGTGTTTAACCCTTTCCCCTGCCCCACAGCTGCATGCTCAGAGGCAGGGAAAGGCGACAGGAGAGAGGATGGTGAAATCGCCCTGCTCATCCTGAGCATCTCCAAAACCCAAAAGATAAAGCAGGCAAAGGGAGTGGAAGCTGCTGCCACAGAGGGGAAATGAGGCACCGGGGGTCTCGGTGGCTTGTCCAGGGCTTGAAATGTAAAACTTAATGCTGATGAATATAAAAAAAATCTAATAAAAGAAATATAATATATAAAAGAAATAAAAATGAAATTATAATAAATGATGAATATATTTTAAAAAAAAAAGAATACATATACGCATACACCCCAGCAGCTCCCCGGGGTTTGCCGTGGATCACAGTTAAAGATGTTTTAAAGATAGACGAGGAGCAAACAGATCCTGCATTAGCCAGCACACGAATATTTCAAGGGTCTGAACCGTCAAGCAGCCAGCTCGTGTGAGGTTAACCACTAACCGTGGCCAGTAAGACCAGGCTTCCCCAGACGTCCGTTTATTACACGGCATCCTCTGCGGGCAATTAATTCCTGCTTCGGTCTCGTGCCTCCCCCGCTCCCTGGAGGCGAGCCGCGGTCCTTCCCCAAATTCTTGCACTCATTTTGTTTTCCACTTGCAACAGAGCTGAGGAAGAGTATGTGTGTGTGTGTGTGGGGAGGGGGAAATTTGGTAACCCAGAACCCTGCGGGGTGCCCCCATCTCGATGCACTTAATTTACACCAGTTGTGGGGTGGCCTCCCTGGCTTCTGGAGGGGTTTGGACGGAGCCGATCAGGCTGGTGGTGATAAGGAGTGGGTGCTTGCCAGGAGGCCTGGCCCTGGGTGATAAATGCACACCCTTTTTGCCCCTGCCTTACAAATCAGCCTTAAATAGAAAAAGTCCGTGCGCCTGCTCCGTGCGCGGCGGTGGAAATTCTTGCTGTGCGGGTGGGTGACGTGTGTGCCGCGGCATCCCGGCTCCGAGAGTGTACAAACCCGCACGCCAAGCATAAAGCCGCCTTTGTTCAGAGCCGTGCAAACATTATTTTACAAAGAGGGAGGCTGAGACGGACGGACATGTGGCTGTGGCTTCCTGACAAGTGGTGGAGGGGGAGGCGTCGGGGTCTCGGTGCTGGGGGCTGCCCCCGCTGCGGGATGGGTCTGGGAGCAAGGGGAAAGTGATGGAGCAAGAGGGGAATTGGCAGCAGCACCTGATTGTGCTCTGAGTCTACACGAGGCAGTCCCATAAACATCATCAGGACGGACTTTTGGTCCTTTCCCATCCCACTGAACATGCAAATATTGCAAGATTGTGAACCAGCATTTATTCTGACCTAACAGAAAAAAAAATGCTGTCTGCTAAGGCCCCGAGCGACTTAAACTGATGTCAGTGGTATCCAGGGCAAAGAACATATGATTTTGGTTAAACAAAAGGCCCTGCATACTTTTGGGGCTTGTAATGCAAGTACCCACCCAGGAAACAACCAGGAATTCATTTCCTTTAAATCACACTTCAGCTTAATTACTCTCGGCACGGACAGGTCCCGACTTCTGCTGGAGCAAAGCAGATTTCCATTGCGTAGCGCGGCTGCTCGCTGTGCCGTGAGGGTAACTGCCAAAGGGGGATGCTTCCCGAATACCCACATCCTGAGCGGGTTGCCTCCAGCCCTACTGATCCATCCGGACCTGCAGAGCATCGCTGCCTTCCTCCAGGTCCCATCCGATGCCCCGCTCTCACCCGCTTTTCCCAGTTCCCCGAGCTGCTTCCCCGCCAAGCAGCCTTGTTCCCGCCCTGCCATCTTCTTCCAAGCTCTCACCTGCACTTGTTGTGCCTTGGGCAATGCTTAAAAAAGGATCGGCCGCTCAAGAGTTACTCATCCACAGCCTGGGTGAGTCATTTCCTAGGGAGAGAGCCTGCCCCAAGCCCTGAATCCAGTACGCGCTCACAGTACGGGTGAGCCCAGAGTTCAAGGCTGGCAAAAAATTAACAAGTCACCACGTCGCCATCTCAACTCGCTTATGTTGGGGCAGTTTTTCTCCCACCCCATCCACACAGCTGCAGGAGAACCGATTGTGTAATGGCAGAAAGTCCAAAGGTTTTCCATATATTTGTTTGTTCCCTCCCCGAGGCGATGCGCTGGGATTTCCGCGCTCAGACGGAAGGCACACAGAAAGTTCGTGCAGCCTTTTCTTTCTTTTTCTTCCCCCTTGGGAGACAAAACCTGTGCCTTTGCTCACTTGAGACAGGCGCTATGTGATGGTGAAAAATGCAAACCGAAGGAGCACCGAGGAGCACAGGCTCAGCGAAGCGTTCCCGGCGGCTCCTGCCTGAGCTGGGAGCTTCGAAACCAGAAGTTTGGGCACGAAAAGAAAAAGGAAAACCGTGGTAAAAAAATAAGGTGCTGTGAAACGTGAGCCCAGCTCAGCTTTCACACCAGGCTGTTGTCACACATCGTACTGAAACGTGCTGCAGCGGTGGTGGCACGAGTTTGGAAGTGCCAAGGGCCAGCCCTTGTCCTCCTCCTTCCTCCCTTTCCTTCCTCCTCTTCCTCCCACCACTATATGGCCCCGTTCGCTGTGCCCAGAGCTCTCGTCCCATCACCTCCACGACGTGCCCGGGGCCAAACCGTGCTGTGCCCGGGGGCTGAGCCCAGCCCAGCCCAGTTATCAGGAAAAGGAGGACCAGAGCAAACATCGCTCTGATATTTTATGAGGATGGGCACCTAACAAACAGGGACATAGACAAAGCAGAGATATTTAATGAATTTTTGGCTCTGTCTTCAACACCAAAGAGGGACCCTGGGACTCCAAATGCCCTAGGATGGAGGACCGAGACTGCAGGAATGATAAACCCCAAATTTGTGCACATTTGCTGCTCCACCTGGATCCATACAAGTCCAGGGGGCCTGATGGGATTCATCCCAGGGTACTCAGAGGGATGTCTAATGTCATTGTGGGACCTCTCCCGATTATTTTTCAATGATCTGGGGAATCCGGAGAGGTCCCAGCTGACTGGAAGCTGGCAAATGTGCACCCAGTTTCCAAGAAGGGCAAGAAGGAAGATCCTGGCAATTCCAGGCCAGTCAGTCTCACTTTGGTGCCTGGTAAAATTTAGAAAATTATTCTGGGAGTTATTTAAAATCATCTAAGGGACAACGCAGCGATTGGTAACAGCCAATGTGGGTTCAATAGGGGAAGCTCATGTCTAACATTTATTTCTTTTCACAAGATCACCCAGCTGGTGGATCAAAGGAAGCCAGTCGATGTAATCTGTCTGGATTTCAGCAAAGCTTGCGATACTGTCTCTCACAATATCCTTCTGGACAAGACAACCAGAATACAGTTAGATAAAATTATTATGAGATGGGCGAACAATTAGCTGATGGGTCAGGCCAACAGGGTTCTTGTAACGGGGTTACACCAGCCTGGCAGCCTAACATTAGTGGGGTTCCCCGGGGCTCCATTGTAGGGCCAGTCCTCTCAATGTTTGCAGAAATGATTTGAACGAAGGACTCGATGATTTTGCGGTCACGCTTGACACCTCGCCAGCCGGGGTGCCCCCAACGTGGCGCCCGAGCGGGGCCGCAGGAACTGCTACCCCACGCTGGGAGCTCTCCGTGCTGCTGCTTTCACCTGCTCTCACCACGAGCTGACGCAGGCGCAGGTTTTTTTTTCTGTGCTGTGATCCTCTCCGTGCTTCTTCCATCTCCGTGCCAAAGCAGGGGGCTCAAGCGCACCCTGTGGGGTGCCCCCAAGCCCACCAAACGCCTCGGTTATCTACGCACAGATGTGCTGCTTGTCGAGCAGGCAGCACAAGCAGCGGCAGGCGTGATTTATATAATCTCTTTTTACGTTTTCTTTTTCTCTCTCTTTCTTACAAGTCCCCTGCCTTGACGCGGTCCCAGCTGCAAGGTCACTCGAGCGTGCTTGCAGTGCTCCTCGCCAGCCTTCCGTCCCTACCCCGTCCTCCTCCTCAACAATATTCTGCTTTTAACTTTCCTCCCAGCTGGGCACCGTGCTATAACGGAGATATAAAACCGCCAGCGCCCCAAGGATGGGGAAGGGGCTGGAGGGGAGGGGACGGGTGGGGGGGCGCCTGGTGTCCCCTGGGTTTCTTCGTCCAGAAGAGGAGGAGGAGGAGGCTGAGGGGAGACCTCCCGGGGGTTTACACCTTTCTCCCGAGGGGAGAGGTGCTGAGCTCCCCGGCGAGCAGCGATAGGACCCGAGGGAAGGGGTTGGGCAGCAGGAAAAGGGCCGGCCCCGAGGGCGGGGGCAGCAGAGCAGCGGCGCCCAGGCGCGGAGCACCAGGAGCGCTCGGGTCCCTCTGCGGGACACACGCTCTGATTTTTTTATTATTTTTTTTTTTGGGGGTGGACCTTTGGGGGCCCCGGGAGTCGGCTGCGAGGATTTTTTTTTTTATATATATATGTATATATTTTTTTTTTTTTGGCGAAGCTGCCCTCCGCTAGTTCCTAACCCGCTCCGCGCACGATGCGCTCGGCGCTGCGCCTCTCGTCCCGCCGGGGCTGCCTCCCCCTGCTGCTGGCGGTGTGTGGGGTCCGGGGGGGGGCGGGGGGGTCCCGGGGGGATTTAAGGGAATTTGGGGGGTGGGCCTGGGACCCTCGGATCTGCCTCCGTGGCATGCCCGGGCTTGCAGCGCCGTCGAGGGGCGCGATCCTACAGGGCTTGGGAATAGGGGAAAAAAGGCAGGGGGGGGGTGGGGGGCGATTGGGGTCGTTTTGGGGGCTGGGGGGGGCTGGTTTGTATAGAGGGGGGGTGGTGTGAATGGGGGGACCCTTGGGTGTAGGGGTTGGGGGCTCCCCTGGGGGTGGGGGTGATGGGGGAAGAGTAAAGGATCGGGGGTTCCCTTTAGCAGGGGGGTGTCGGGGGGGGGTCAGGGGTAGGGGTTCAGCCGGGGCAGGGGCTGTGGGGGGAGATGGGGTTACGGGGGGTTTACCCGGTCTGGGGGAGCAGAGGCTATGGGGGGGTCCGCTGGCCAAGGGGCTATGTGGGGAGCGGGGGCTGTGGGGGGGGGGTCCCACAATCTAGGGGTTATGGGGGCTCACCCGGCCCCCACAGGAGGGGAGCAGGAGGATCTGCCGCCTCTGGTTTTGGGGTTTGCGGGGAGCGGGGGCACGCGGGGCTGAGGCTGCGGGGCACAGAGCCGGGATGGGACGTGCCTGGGCTGGGGGGCTGCGGGCTGGGGGGCGGCTTGGGGCTGGAGGCTTGTCCCATGGGGGGGGGGGGATCCCGACGGCGAGCGCTGCCCGCGCTGGAGGGGATTTCCACAAGCTTCGCTTCCAAGCCCTGTGTGCCTCCAAGCCCTGTGTGCCGTCGGCATCTCGCGATCGCCGGGGACGTTCAATAGCATCGGGGTCCGCCGGGGACACTCAGGGCTGACACGCTCAAAGCGTGTCCGAGCCCTCCTTTAGGACAGAAACGCCCAGCTGCGCGCATCACATTTCTTGGTGAATTGGGGTGTTGCTCGAGCTCCGAAATACCGAAGGTCTTGCCTCACGCGGTGGCTGTTCACGTGCCGCGGTGCTCGGCGCTGCCGTAACGGCATCCAGGAGCGTCAGCTTTGCCTGCGTTCCCTTCTCTAAGTCATTTACGGGAATCAGGTGGGGCAGGTGATATTTCCCTGCATCTCCCAGCGCTCAGACTTGCCTGGTAAAGTCGAGCCTTACCAAACCCAGCACCTACGGGCCAGGTTTTAACAGCTTTTCTATTTTTTTTTTCTATTACTTAAAAATAAGTTAAAAAAACAAAAAGAGGAGGGGGGACCGATGGGGACGGTAGCCTCACGTGATAATCATACGATCCTGCGGCTACGGTTCCTTCCTCTGGTCACCAATGCCTGTTGCATCATGCCTGGACCTGGGCCACGGTGCCCGAGGAGGAGCGCTCAGGATTTGCAGGAACTCAAACTCCGCTTGCGTAAAGCCCGGAGGGGAAAACCCCCGGCCACGGCCGCTGGTGCGCGGGGACTTAGGGCCTCCCTTCCCCAGACCGAGAGCTGGCGCACCTATAAAACCTCTTCGGAGGTCTGCTGAGGGTTGGGAGTACAGCACGAGGTCTGTTTTCTGCCGTGGTGGCCCGTTCCCTTCCTTGGGATCGCTTTTGGGGAAAAACAGAACCCGAGGAAAAGAGAAGGACCGGGGCTTCCCAGCGCTTTTGCTCCCGACCTCCCCTTTTAATGGCTATCGGGATTCCTGCCCGGCAATTCCTCTGCCCTGGGGCAACTTTGCTTTCCTTGGATGTTTACTGGGGGTGAGAACAACCCCTGAACACGTTGCCTCTGGCCCCAGGGGCTTTGTGGGGCCGATAGGTTAGAGACCTGCCCAGTGTGCTGCTGCTGCAGCGCTGGGGGAAGGTGCTGGGGGCTGATAGCCTTATCGTGTGCGCGGGCAAGCTCTGGTTCCTGAAAAGTGATGAAATCCTGCGCCTTAGGGGCCTTTCCCAACGGCAGATAATGTTATGTTGCAGCCTGGCAGAGTTTGAATGGGGAAAGGAGTTTTTTTTTCCCCCCTGCGAGGACAGGCAGCGGGCCGGGCTGTGCAGTCCCCATCCCTAAAAATTTCCAAGGCTGGGCTGGGTGAAGCCCTGGGGGCTGCAGAGGGTGAATCGCTCGTGGCTGGAAGGTAGAAGCAAACTTATATGGGATAGGAAAAGACTTTATAAACTTCCAAACCCTCTCAGCTTGAGCAGGCAGTGGTGGAAGATGCGGACCTGTACATGAAGCGTGCTGGAGCCTGTGCGCGTGCTCCCCGTAGGGACATTTATCCCCGGGTGCATTTTGCATTTCTCCAATTTCCCATTTTACCACCGGGATCACGGCGTGCCCAGTCTGGGATCCCAGCCCTGTTACTTTTATTCCCTCTGATATTCTTTTCGAACCCTCCTCGAGCAGCCCCGGGGAGGCGGCAAGTTGAAAAGCTCGCGGGCCGGCTCCTCGAAGCCGGGGAGCGCTCAGCCTTTGGAGCAGCACCTTGGGGGGCACCGGGGCTTGGTTCCTCCGGGCCAGGCGTGGAGGTGACATGGGGACCTGTCCTCTCGGCCTAATGGAGCTGTGTCGTCTTGTGCTGAGCACAGCCAGGCTCGCTGGGTGCTCACACAATGCTCACGCCCTTCCTTGCGCCGAGCGAGGAATGCGAGGAGGAAGAGGAGGGGAGAAGGGGGGGGACCGGCCGAGCGGCAGCAGTGACTCATCACCGTATTGTTTTAGCCTTTCAAGGCTGCTTCTGACTCCTGGAAGAAATATGTGCTTAGCAGGCAGGTTTCCAGCTCCAAGGATAGGAGGGAAAGGGCAGGGTGCCCCTGGGGGCTGCCCCCGCCACGCGCGCCCCTGTGCCATGAGGGTGCAAGGTGCCGAGGGGCACCGACCCCCCTGGGGCCCTCAAACCCCTGCTGGGGCGAGCGCTGCCCCCCTGAGCATCATCCCACGGGGCTCAGCAGGCACAGAAGGAGCTGAGCCGGTGGAAGAGTGGCGGTGAGCAGGCAGAGATGGGGCCGCCAGCTTCCCGACCCGCCGCACGGTGACGGCACGGCGCGGCAACGGTGGAACCGAGCAGCCCGGGCGCACGGCTGCCTTCCTCCCCGCCTCTGCTCTCCCTCTTCTTCTTCCTCCCCGTGTGGCACTGTGCTGTTTTCTCTCGTACCGTTGGCTCACGTGCTGAGAAATTGGGGAAGGAAAGGAGGCGTGGTGTGATCCTAAGGAAATAATCTCTTGAAGTACCTGCGCCAGGGGGCTCAGCCGCCGGGTCCAGCAGCTCCGGGCCGTCCCAGTGCCGTGCTCCTGCTTTGCACCATGGCCTTGGGGTGGGTTTTAATCTTTTTTTTTTATTATTTTTTCCTTTAACAGAAGGCTGTTTTGTCAACGGCTGCCGCAGTGGAGGTTAGGAGGGACAGGGTGGATCTCTTGGAGCTAAGCAGGAAAGGGGAAGACTTTTACCAGGTCCAGGACAGCGGTTGGTATTGCAGGCTGTGCCCCGCAGGTAAGACGGCCTCAAACATCCCGAAAAAACATCACAGCACACGACTTTGCAGCAGAACCAGCTCTTGCTGCAAGGACATCCCCACCCCGTGCTGTACAACCACTGATAAGCCCTTTCTTCCTCCTCCTCTCCCCCCGTCCACCCCTTTTTGCAGGCACCTACGTGGCGGAGCACTGTAAAGAGCAAAACGGCTCCAGCACGTGCTTGCCGTGTGAAGCAGACGGGTACGTCGAATACCCCAGTCACTTCGGCAGGTGCCTGCGCTGCTGGACGTGTAGGGAAGGTAGGAGCTGGTGTGCGGGAGGGCGATGCAGGTCGGCAGCATGGCTTTGGCTGGCCGCAGAGCTCCGCGTTTAGAGCACAGACCCACCCGCAGCATCCCCGAGGAGCGGCCTCGCGCTGCGGGTGCTGCAGGAGCAGGCTGCGCCCCGACCCGGCGTGGAGGCTCGTATGCCAGCCCTGCGTCTCCGTTCGGCGCGGCATCCCCTCGGTGCAAAGCTGGGATGCGAGGACCGCGAGGATCTGGGCTCACGTAGTGCCCGTTGGCTGCTGGCGGGGCTTTTAAAGCATTGCTTTGGCACGTGGGCACGGCGGGGTGGGAAAGGGTAAAGCAGCGCCCTGGTCGTCCCCGGGTCTGCGCGTCCTTTGCTGCGTTAGGGAGCGGGGCAGAGAGCCCCAGCAGCAGGATGGAGCCCTGTGGCTTCTCGCCCACAGACCAGGTGGAGCTGAGTCCTTGCAATGCCACCAGGAACACGCAGTGCGTCTGCAAGAACGGCACCTTCTGCTCCCCCGACCACCCCTGCGAGATGTGCCAGAAGTGCCAGTCCCGGTGAGCTGGGGGGTCCTTGGGGGGGGGGGGTCTCAAGGTGCTGCGGGGAGCCCCAGCCTCTGAGCCTGCTCCCTCTCCCCTTTTCCAGGTGCCCCAGTGGGCAAGTGAAGATAGCTCCGTGCACGCCGCACAGCGACCTCCTTTGCGGCCCCCCCACGGGCTCCTTCTCCGGCTCCTACAGTAAGTTTGGGGCGGCCGGAGGGACGGGGGCGAGGGCTGGAGACGTGGGAGCCGCTGCCTCAACGTGCCCTGTGTTACCAGTGATCGTCATCGTCATCATCGTGGCGCTGGCTGCGGTCCTGCTGCTGCTCTTGCTGTGGAAGCGCTGCTGCAGGCACCCCGCTGCAGGTGAGGGGGGACCCGGGGTGCTGACCCCCAAATGGGGGCTCTGGGTGGGAAGAGGGACGTCCCCTGGGGCTGACGGCTCTGCTTTTCCTTCCAGGGGACAGCAGAGACCTGGGCAGAAAGTCTGGCAACGTGGTGGTGAGTCGTGGTGGGGGCTCTGCTCCCTCCTTGCTTTGCTTGCAGCCCCCCGGGAAGGCTGGGGGAGCGTGCAGGGGGCTGTGGCCAAGCAGAGCGGGGGTCTCCTGCGCCCACCCCCCCCCCGGGGGCTGGTATCACCGCCCCGGTTGGGAGCAGGGGTCTCCAGCTCGGCAGCTTTGTGTTTCTCTCCCCCCAGCACTACCTGGTGCTGCAGCTGACCCGGTGCTGGCGGGGTGGGCTGGGGACGCGGGACAACATCCGCAACGAGCACCTCTCCCGGGACCAGGAGCGGGGGCTGCTCCCTGCCGTGGGGGCTCCCAGCGCCCCAGGGCTGGAGGTAGGGCACCGTGCCCCCCTGCTCCCCGCTGCTCGGCCGAGCTCTGAGCCTTTCCTTTACCTTGACCACGCTCATCAGCTCCAGGGCTTCCAGGGCAGGACCAACGTGTCCGTCTTACCCTCATTCTGGACCCCAAATCTCCTGCTTTAACACCCAACTCTAAGCAAACCTTTTCATTCCCTGCCCTGGACCCATGAGCCTGCCCTCCCCTGCTTTGGGCTGCTGCGACCCCAGTGCTGTGAAGTGATGGGTGTCCTGGGGGTGTGTGGCCATCCCTTGCCCCAAACCCCCCCCGAAAAATGGAGAGGGTCCCCAAACCCCCTGTTAATGGGACCTGGGGACGCTTGCTGGGTGCTGTAGGATGTTCTCTTTTCAGGAGGTGGTAGCAAGGACCTCGGATCCCAGTGCGAAAACCCAGAAGATTCTGGTTCCAGTGCCAGGAGAAGACCCCGTTATCCGTAAGTGCTGGGGCCCAGGGGTGTGCTGAGCGTGTGGGCTCTCTGGGATAATCCCTGCTGGCCCCAACGTCCGTGCTCTTCCACGTCCCCTGAGCTTTTCCCCTCCTGGTTCCAGTTCTGCGTCGCTCTTTTCACGTCTTTGCCCGAGACGTGCCCTTCAAGGACTGGAAGAGATACGGCCGAGCCCTCGACCTGCTGGAGAACGACCTCGCTCTGGCGGAGATGAACGACAAATACTCGCAGGAGCCCTTCTTCCAGATGCTCAACATGTGGCAGAACAAGCAAGGGATGAGCGCCTCCGTGAACACGCTGCTGGAGGCCCTGCACCGCATCGACCTGGGGGGCATAGCGGAGGACATCTCCTCCAAGCTGGTGCAGCAGGGCTCCTTCCAGTACCAAGTGAGCTAAGCAGCACCTTCCCACGTGGGAACACGAATACCTTGAAGAACAGTTCCTTTTTTTTTTATACCTTTTTATCGCGGCTCGCAGCCCTTGAAGCTCTCGTACGGCTGAGCCTGGAGGAGCTGACCCTCCCGTGAAGTTCAAGCCCCGTGGTCTCCTCTGCCAGACCTAGGCTCTCGGCGCTTCCTCATGAAACCCAAGCTGGTGCCTTCGTTTCACTCAACCAATGCAATGAGCCAAAAACTATTGCAAGCTGCCTTTGGGATTGTCTCACGGGGAAGCACTGGTACTCTATGGACCTCGTGAGGCTTGGTGCCAAGCAGCATCTTTGCACGGTGAAGGCATCCTCTTGTTTTTAACTGGATCATCCTTTCCTGGGCTTTTTTTTTTTCTCTTGTTGTGGTGGGATTCCTGGCATCTGCAATGACTTCTGCTGGCAGAACATCTCAGAGGTGGCCAGCCTGCTTAATGCTGTATACTTGGTGGGCCAGCAGCAGTTGGGTTCTTGGGTTATTCCTTAAAAGCTTTTCTACTGTGCTGCATTTTTAGGTAGTAGCAGTTCTGCTTGTTGTTAGAAAATCCAACACTGGACTCAAGGGGAGGGCTGGGAGCCATTTGCTGGCTCTGTGATCGCCAGGGGAAAAAAGAAAAAAGGGGTTGATGGAGGGAGCAGGATGGAAAACAGCAAATTATCAGCTTGAGAAACCCTCCTCTCTCCTCCGTGACCGTGGTCGGGGCGCTGGGTTCCCCTTCCCCTGGCTCTTGGGGTTTGCTGTCCCCATCCACCTCGAGAGGTGACCGCACTGAGCATCCTCCACCCCTCCTCCAGCTGGCTGGATCCCTCCCCAGGGACGATCACGTAGCTCAGGGACAATGTGGCTGGAAACCTGCAGGGTTTGAGCTGGCTTAAACGTGCTGCAGCCCAGCCACCGGGGACCTGCCCGGGCGCAGGGGCAGCGCCAGCTCCTCTGCACCCCCCCACTCCGTCCTCCCCCCCCCCCACCAATTTGCCAACAACTTTTTTTTAAAAAAAAAACACAAATCCCACCTCAAAAATACAAGCAGAACGTTTGTATTTATGTATTTATTAGTAATTGTAAACGTGTTCATATATTAACTTAAAAGCTAATATAAAAATAGTATTGTTTTTTTTTTTACCTATGCATGATTGTGTGTTTTTGTACAGAACTCTGGCCCAGCCAGCACATCACTTACAGTTTTTTACAGGTGTATTTTATGAAGAAGGAATAAACTTTGTTTAAAAAAAAAAAAAATCCTCCTGTTTCCTCATCTCTTTTCTTTGCTGCAACGCTGCTGCTGCTCCATTTTGGGTTTCAGCGGGCACCAAAGGAGCAGAGATGCCCTTTGTGGGACCAGGACGTCCCGGGGCTCTGCCACGTGGCATCCTGCTAGGAACAGTCCCCACGTCCCCAGCAGCGATGCCGGTGCCACTGGAAGTCCTCAGCAGCAAACCTGGGCTCTGCTTTTCCACCCTGACCACCGGCAGGAGCAGGAGGCTGAAATTCGGGTCCCCGGCGCAGGCAGGGGCGGCGCGCTGCCGTAGCTGCGGTGCAAATCCATGCGGTGCTGGGCGAGGAGGTGCTGGGTGAGGAAGGGGCTCTGCTCGCCCCAAAAACCAACCCAGAGCTGCCCGCCAGCCTCCAAGTTCCCCGCGAGGCTTTATCCGTGTGCAGGCGGTTTCTCGAGGCAAGCGGCCGAAAGCAGGAGCTGCCGGGATGGGGAAGGGGGCGGCAGCAGGGCGCTTTGCTCCGGGGGGGTCCCAGCACGGCAGCTCCAGGCTGGGCACCTCCCGCAGGACCCCACGTGCAGGATTGGTGCCGGACAAGCGAGCACCCGCTTTAAAAAGGGAACAAAACTCATCCTACCTGCTGCAAAGCGCGATAGCGCAGAGCGTGCGTGCGCCCGCTGCCTCCGCTCCCGTGCTCCTACGCCCGGGGCTGGGGACGAGCATCCAAAAGGAGCAGCTACAAAAAAAGGCAGCGGGGACGAGAGCAGCACCCAGGGGTGTCACTGCGTCCTCCCCACTGTCCCCTGCTGGGATGGGAGCAGAGGCTCGGGTCCACCCAAGGGTGCTGCCACAGGGCACCCGCCGTGCAATTTTGGGCACCTGCAGCGACGCAGGTGGAGCAGGCGAGGTCAGTCCGATGCGAAGCCCCTGCTCCTCCTGGTTTTGGGGTGTTTGGGTGGGTTTTTTTTTTTTTTTGGACGCTGGATCCTGCGATGCTCCTCCGCCAGCTGCTTCCTCCCAAACACACAGGGACCACGCCGGGCTTTTAAAATACCATTTATTACAATGGAGCCTCCCAGGCTCCGAGCCCAAGCCGAAGGGCCCGGGGGTGGTTTCTGGGGGTGGGTTTTGGTGGTGGTGTTTTTTTTCGTGGTATTTTTTGCTTTAAATTTTCTTTAAAAAATAAAATAGAAGTCTGCTCTCTGTGCTGCTGCGGGCCAAGCTCCCGTGGGGAGATGCGGGGAGGAGAGGGCTCCTTTTCCCCATAGCTCCCCGCACGGGGACAGCCCCCCCATGGGAATGGGGGGGGGACACCTTGTGGGATCAGCCCAGATGCAGCCCGGAGGGGTTTGGGGATCCTGTGGGATCAGCCCTGGTGCAGCCCAGAGGGGTTTGGGGTCGGGGTCCCACCTCGCCCCACTGCAAGTCCAAGGGGCGGCGAGGCGGCGTCCCCCAAAACCACCCCGACCCCGCAGCTTCTGCTTAGAAACTAAAGTGGAACGGGGACGGGTTTCTTCTTCTTCCTCATGCGGTTGATGTTCAAAAGAAAGAAAAAAAAAAAAAAAGAAAAGAAAAACCCAAGACGACCCTTGTGCTCCTGTAAACGTGGGTTTCTCCTGCTGCTCCGGGCCAGTCCTGCGGCGCTGGCGCTGCGGCGTGGGGGCGCCCCGCTCCGTCTCCCCGGGGTGCCAGCTAGGGCCACCCGCCTGGCGCTGGGGCAGGTCATCCCACCCTTCATCCCCCTCCTCTTCCTCCTCCCCATCCGTCTCCTGGAGCCGGGGCAAGGACGGGCTTTCAAACCACAGCCGAGGAGGAGGAGGAGGAGGAGGAAGAGGAGGCTGTGGCTGCCGATGACGAAGGAGAGGAGGAAGGGGAGGAGGAGGCGTTCCAGAAGAGCCACCGCCTCTTGGGCTGCCGTTTGAGGTGGAGGTAGTCTTCCTTCTCCCGCTCCTTCCTCGCCCGCTGGTAGTGATCCTCCTCCTTCAGGTACCACACCGGCGGCCAGCGGTGCTTCTCGAAGTACTCCTGGTTCTCTGCGGGGACACGGGGGGTCAGCCCTGTGCCATGGGGGGGGGGACGGGAGGGGACGGGGACCCCACGGACCCCACCGGCCCCATTAACGCTCACCTCCCGACATGGCCTTCATGTCGCGGGGGAACTTGCGGCAGACGTTGTTGTAGTTGGTGCAGATGTGGTGCAGGCACCAGTCGGCGAGCTGGTAGGCGCAGTGGAACTGGAGACGGAGCACGCGTCACCAAAGCGCACGGATTTACCCCGTTCCTCCCCACCTTGGCATTAAGGATCAGCCCCTCTCTGCCAAAGCGGTGCCACCCCGGAGCTGCCACCCGCACCTCTTCCACCACGAGGTCCCGTCCGTGTCACCCTACCTGTGCCAGCTCCAGGAACACGAGCACGTCCCCATCGATGTCCACCATCATCTGCGCCGCCTCCATCAGGCCGGTGACAGTGTACTGCTCTGTGGGACACACGGCGGGGGTCAGGGCACAGCCGTAAACCCCTGGGATGTCCCCAAGCTCCTGGGGGTGACAGCGACTCACCGGTGAGAGCCACCAAGTGGGGCAGGCAGAGGCGGTTGGCCAGGATGATGAGCTTCATGTCGTCGAGGTCGGGGCTGGAGCTGAACTGCCCGGTGTAGAGGTACTCCAGCACGGCCCGCATGCAGCTCTTGCTGGTGTAAGGAAGCGCCACCTGCGAGCCGCACACCGGCCGTCACCCCACGGCTGTCCCCGAGCCTCCCCGCACCAGGGGAAATCCTCGGGGCCTTCCTCACCTCGTTGGTGGAGCTCTCCACGAAGGGGCCGCCGAACATCGCGGCCATCCAGTCGCAGCTGGAGATGAGCAGGGGCTTGTGGGCACTGATAGCACCGTCATCCAGCACGAAGGTGACATCTGCCAACAGGGAGAAGGACAAGTCCCCGTCACCCCCGGCTTGGTCAGCCCCACGGCAAAACACCTCTCCCCAGAGGGAACGGGAGGAAAAACAACAAAATTAATCTTGAGGGCAAGGTACAGGATGTGCCAGACCAGGCTTGTTTGTTTTCCAGCATCCTCCACCAGCTCGGAGGAACTCAGGAAGGGCTCCGGCAGCCGGAGCACCGCGCACGGCTCTGGCCGGGGGTTTTCCCTTGACGCGTTTAAAAGTAAAGGGCGAAAATCCTGGCGTTGAATGCTTTGGTGAACTTCTGCAGATTGAGCTCTTGGGAATGCCAGGAAGGACAATGGGGACAGCTGTCCCCTCCTCTGCTCTCCCCTGGGCAAGGGCTTCTCCCCAAGGATCATACATCCCCTCGCCGTGATGTCTTGACCACAGCAAGGTCCCTCTGCATGAACCCAGCCCGGCCAGGGGGAGGCTGGGTTGTTTGCACCCCCGGGATGTTGTTTGCACCCCCGGGATGTCACCTGGAAGCCACCAATGCCACCCTGCAGCATCACGGCACAGCCCAGTGCCACCATACTGGGTGGAAAGCCGTGGCTGGGGAAACCCTACCAGGGGCACAGTGCTCCTCGTGAATCCAGTGACATGCCAAAAATCTGGGCCCGGGAGGAAAGGAAATCCCAGAAACACCAAGCCTGAAGGTGAGCGTATCCCAAAACCCCGGGGAAGGCGAGCACCTGGTGCTCCACAGCACGGGCACGGGGCAGAGCCCCCCGCGAGGGCAACGGGGTGCGGACGGAGTCGTACCCGAAAAAGTCCCCTTGGCCAGGCATTCCTTCACCCGGTTGGTCCTCCGGACGTGGAAGGCTTTGGTGATCTCCTGGTTCATGAACGCCTCATTGTTGAGGATGTTGGCCACCATCATGCGGAGGTCGAACACCTCGAGGAGCTCGGCGATGTGCGCAATGTGCATCAGGTCCCGCTCCTTCTCGTCCAGCTCCCCGGTGTACAGGTACTTCAGCACGGCCCGGAAAGGACCCGGCTGGATGGAAGCGTCCATCTTCACCACCACCATCAGCTTGGACTTGTAGGTCAGCGGGTCTTCCGCCATCTCCTCCTGGATGCTGATGAAGGCCCGGCTCCACGAGGAGAGGTCCCGGCCCCGCTTCAGCCCGCGCTCCCCGTTCTCGTAGCGCTTCCCCCGCAGGATCCCGTCACTGGTGGAGGCTCTAAGGCACGGTTTGCGCTGGCTGGAGCCGGCCTCCTCGGCGCTCTCGCAGATATCGAAGCTGGCGGCCCGGAGGAGGAAATCCCGCCCGTGGTGCCTCTCCTCTTGGTGCAGCATCCGCTCGGCCGCCGCGGTGACGGCAACCCCGAAGCCGTGCCCCGCGGCGCTCTGCTGGTCCTCCTCGCTCAGGTCCATGAGGAACAGGTCGTAGAACTTGGAGGAGGAGGTGGAGAGGTAGATCTTGTGTGCGTAGATTTTGATCTTCTCTTGCAGCACCAGGATGACGTCCGCGCACAGGGGGTCCTCCAGGAGGTGGGCCGGGCGCTCCTCGTTGTTGGACGGGGGGTCCGGCACCACGATGATGGGCGGAGGGGGCTTGGGGGGCAGGAAGGGGGCTTGGAGCAGGGGCCGCTGGACGTTGCGGAGGTGGGACTTCCAGAACTGCAGGTGGCGGCGGGAGATGAGGGCGGCGCGGATGGCGTTGTCGAAGACGTCCTTGATGCCGAACTGGGCCACCACGCTCGTCTCGTAGTAAGGGATCCCCAGCTCCTTGGCGACCTCCCTCCCCTTCTCCGGGGGAAGGATCTCGTTGGGTTTGATGGGCCTGGAAAAGAGGGGAAGATAACCAAGAGATCTCTCCAGTTGCGTGGTCATGGAGAAAGCCCTGGGGGCCCACAGGCACCGCTGGGGCTGGTGGTCCCACCTGGCCAAGGGGCGCCGTGCCCGGTTGACGGCCTCCAGGTCAGCGTAGCGCAGGTCGAGCTGGCAGCCCACCAGGATGACGGGGGCGCGGGGACAGAAGTGCTTGATCTCCGGGTACCACATGGTCTTCACGTGGTGCAGGGAGTTGGGGTTCGCGATGGAGAAGCACAAAACCACCACGTCGGACCTGCGAGGAGGAGGAGGAGGAGGAGGAGGAGGAGGACGAGGCGGAGAGGGTCACGGCGGAGCCAGCCCCGGCGCCTTTCACCCTCCTTGCCACGGCTCTGCCCATGCCCTACCTGCCATAGGCGAAGCGCCTGTCTTTGTGGTGGTCACCGAAGGTGTCCCAGAGCCGCAAGGACACGCTAACATCATCTACCACATCCCGCGAGCGCTCCAGCACCTGCAGGAAGAGAAACACCATGAGCCCTGCGGCGATGCCAAAGCGCTCCGCCGAGAGGACAGCACCCACGCGGGGAGAAAATCCCACAAAAAAAAAAAAAAAAAACAAAAAAAACCCAAACCAAACCCATCCCAACGGGATCCCCACGCCTTGGGGCAGCCCTCACCTCCTGGCACACGCGGTACTGGTCGATGGCCCACACCGTGGGCACGTGGGTGGCGAGGAGCTGGTACTGGGTGAGCGTGGCGTTGCAGGCGCGGGCACAGATGAGCCGGGTCTTGCCCACCGCGTTGTCCCCGACCACGACGCACTTGATAGTTTCTACGTTTGGCCTCTCATAATCCATGTCAGAATCCATTAATTGGGACCTGTGGGGGGGGGGGGGGGAACGGGCTCAGCTAACGCCGGGATAACGAAGGGGACGAGGCACCGACGGGGGGATGCAGATGCAGCCCCGTGGGAGCTCGGCGAGCGAGCGGAGCCGCGGCGAGCGCCGGCAGGCAGCTGCCCTCCCCTCCCTGCACGCGCTCCTGCCCTTCCCCTTTAAAATTTAATGTTCCCGTGGCAGCGTGCGTTGCTCTGCCGCGCGTCAGACACATGCCCTGCGTTGCGTTCGGCCCCCCCCTCTCCCTCCTCTCCGTCTCTCCGGCCCTGGCTCATGCTTGTTCATGTGAGATGAGGCTTTTTTTTTTTTTTCCTCCTCTCCCTTCTTCCCTTTTCTCCCTCTCCGGCGTTCGCAAGCGAAGCTTCCAGATGGGAGCACGCACACCAACACCGCCAGCCTCTCCCGCTGCCTCTCAGCGCCGGGCTCTGCCCCCGGCACCATCCTGCCCCCCTTTTTTTTCCCCCGGCTTGCTCCCAGGGGAGCTCTTTGGTCCTGAGCGGCAAAGCACGAGAGACTCCTGACGTCTGCAGGAGCTGGGCAAGCTCCCAGCATCGCCGCCCTCCCAGGACCAGGTGCAACCTGAAACCTCCCCGGAGGGAGCCTGGAGCTCTGGGTGCTGCGAAGGCGATGTGAAGCACCCCTATCCTGCGGGCACGCAGGGACCACGGACGCAGCTCCCAGGGGAGCAGCGTGGCAAGGACTTTCCAATGTTAGCACCTCCCTCCCGCGCGCAAACCCGGGAGCACACCTGGCCCCACGAGCCCGCGGGACACGGCACGCGCAGCACCGCGCAGGATCGGGCCCCGAGCCCCGCGATGGCAGGGTGGCACCGAGCCACACTGCTTTGGGTGCCAGCCCTTAGACACCGGCCGGTCCCAAGGCAAAAACTTCTCCAAATGCTCGTTGCCACGAGCCACATCCTTTCCACCCTCTGGGGAATGGTGTTGATTTTCTTGGGGTCTGCACGGCGTGGCAAAAAGGAGGCAGGGCAGCTCGCCTCCCGCCCCAAAAGCCCCAGGAGATGTGTTCCCATCTCCTGCACCACAAATCCCTGGTCCCCAGCTCCTCCCGGGCACCGGTTTTTGCTCCTCTGTAGGTTCAGGAGGTCCCCGGGGGGTTGTTGGTGCTCGGAGAGCTTTGCAGTGATTATTTTTAGGGCTCATAATTCAGCCGAGCTCGTTCAAGCGTTGTGGGGGGGGGGGGAAGGCACGTGGGGATGACAACTGCGGTCGGCCTCGGAGCTCCAACATTTTGGATACCTGCCCCCTGCGGTGGGCTCAGCCCAGGGGATTCAGGGCCCTGCTTGGAAAGCCCGGTGCCCCCGAGGGAATTCGGGGCTAAATCCTGCCCAGATCAGTGCCTGCAGCGAGGAGAAGGGAGGGAGGGAGGGAGGGAGGGAGAGGGGGCCAGCAGCCGGCACTGAGATGCGGGCTCCGAATAAAGCAGAAGCACGCTGGGGAACTTGGGCAGCCCTGCGGGGGTGGCTCGCAGCCCCCCAGCCACATCGCCCCGGGAGGGTGCTGAGCCTTTTTGCAGGACCAATGTCGGCAGCAGGATGCCACCACCTCGGCGGCCCCCCTCCCCGGCCCCTGCTCGGCCTCTCCGGAGAGCAAGAAGGGAGGCTGGATGCCGACACATCAGGGCTGCCCCTAGCAAAAGCCCTTCCCTATAGGGCAGGGATGCTCCAGCCGGGCCCCCCACCCCAAAACGCATCCCCCCCCCCCCCGGGAAGAGAACCCAAAATTGCTCTTTGCAGCCCGCGGTTGCCACGGCAACTGCACCATCACCCCGGGAGCCGTCGCTTAGCAACTCCCAGGCTAAAAATCCTCCATCCCGGCCTCGCCAGGGGAGGAGAGCCCCCGGCACTGGGGGGGGGACGTGCCCCGGAACGGCGGCAGTGCGCGGAAATAGCCCGGGACCCCCCCGGGGATGGGGGGCGAGCAGGGCCCAGGGGGCCGCACAGGCCATGGCCGGGAGCGGGGGCATTGGGGGAGGTTGTGGGGTGCCGCAAAGGGGCTGGGGGCGCTCGGAGCACCCGGGATGGGGCTGGGGGGCATCGCAAAAGGGGTCGGGGGTGGGGTGGGGGGGGCTCGGAGCAGCAGGATGGGG
This sequence comes from Anser cygnoides, assembly GCF_040182565.1. NCBI lineage: Eukaryota > Metazoa > Chordata > Aves > Anseriformes > Anatidae > Anser > Anser cygnoides. The sequence continues at coordinate 2,434,893 of NC_089898.1, read as the reverse complement.
GTGGGGGGTATTGCCAAAAGGGCTGGGGAGCAGCGGGGCTGGGGAGCAGGGGTATCGCGAGGGGGCTGGAGGGCACCGGGGGAGGTTTGGGGGCGTTGTAAAGGGGCCGGGGGCGCTCGGAGCACCCGGGCGGGGGCGCGGGGGGCATCGCAAAGGGGCCGTGCCCTCGCTGTCCGGGGTAGGGGGGGGGGGCAGGATGCGCGGGGGGGGGGGGGCTCGGTACTTACACCAACACAGACGAAGCGGCGGCTCCCAGGGGCCGGGGCCGGGCTCGCCCCTCGGGACATGGTCAGGGCGCAAGTTGCGCGCTCGGGCCGCGCGCGCCCCCGCGCCGCGCCGCGCGCCTTAGGGCCCATGGCGGCACGGCGCCCGCCCGCCCCTCCGCATCCGCGGCCCCCCCCGCGCCGCCCCCCCCCCCTTTTCCCCCGCCGCTCCGCGCGCGAGCCCCTTGCGCGCAACCCCCCCCCCCCTTGCGCGGAGCGCTGCGCGCTGCGCTCGGGGCCGCGCCGCCGTTCATTCACAAAAACAAGCCGCCCCGCCGAGGCCACGCCCCCTGCCCCCCCCCCGCAGCTTCCCATTGGCTGAGAGGGAGCCCGGAGGGGGGGGGGGGTGTGTGGGAGGAGGAGGGGGGGGGCCTCGGAGCGGGGACCCGTCCTGCTGCTGAGCGCCCGCCAGGCGAAGGGTGCGTGGGACCCCCACCTGTCACCCAGCCTGCGCCTGCCTGGGGTCCCATCCTGAGCCTAAACCCCCCCCCATGGGGCCACGTCCTGCCCCTAAGACCCCCCCATGGGGCCACGTCCTGCCCCTAAGACCCCCTGTGGGGTCCATCCTGCCCCTAAAACCCCCCCATGGGGCCCCATCCTGCCCCTAAGACCCCCTGTGGGGTCCATCCTGCCCCTAAGCCCCCTTCCGTGGGGTCCCATCCTGCCCCTAAGACCCCCTGTGGGGTCCATCCTGCCCCTAAGACCCCCTCCATGGGGCCCCATCCTGCCCCTAAGAACCCCTGTGGGGTCCATCCTGCCCCTAACCCCCCCCTTCATGGGGCCTCATCCTGCCCCTAACCCCTCCATGAGGTCCCATCCTGCCCCAAACACCTCCGTGGACCCTATCCTCCTCCTAAACCCCCCCTCCATGAGGCCTCATCCTGCCCCAAACCCCTCCATGGGACCCCATCCTGTCCCTAAGTCCCCTTTCATGGGGTCCCATCCTGCCCCCAAACCCCTCCATGGGTCCTCATCCTACCCCAACCCCCCCCGTGGGACCCCCATCCTGCCCCTAAGCCCCCCTCCATGGGGCCCCATCCTGCCCCAACACCCCTCATGGGGCTCCAGCCTGCCCCAAACCTCTCCATGGGACCCCATCCTGTCCCTAAGTGCCCTCCCATGGGGTCCCAACCTGCCCATAAGCCCCCCCACCATGGGGTCCCATCCCGCCCCCATCATCTCTTGCACCCTCCCCCTGCTCCTTGCGCCCCCCCAGCACCTCTCCCTGCCCCCCGGGGCACACGAGCACCCCTTTCTCTGATCCCCTTTCCCCCCTCCCCTCGTTGCACCGGGATCGGGGCACCAGAATTTGGGGGACACACGGGGTCTGCAGAGGGGAACCCCTCGGCGGCACTGGGCCAGAAGCGCGGTGCCTTGGCACCCCCTAGAGCCCCCCCTGCTCCCCAATTCCAGGCCTCATCCCACACCACCGCCTTCCTACCCCCCCCCAGCCCCCCACTTCACCGCCCCCTCTTCACCCCCAGCCCCCGGGGCGCCCCCAGCCCCAAATCTGCGGGGCGGAATAAAACCAAAACTCCAGAGTCATCTCCGCAGCGGGGCTGCCGGGAAGGCCGGCGGTGCCCTGACCCCGTATATCCGCATCATGTGATGCCTCGCCATCCTCTCCGGAGCCTTTCGGCTGCCTTTTCGCGTCCCCCCCCCCTTCCTCGCCTGCACAGAACCGTTCTCTGCCCCCCCCCGGCCCCGTTATTCCCCTTGCGTTGGGCCAAAGCCGACCGGCACCAAAAGCCCTGCGCCCACCTCGCGCCTTCGCCGCTGTCCCCCCCCACCCCCCAACCCAACCCAACGGCGTCCCCTCACCCAACTCGCAGCACGGCGGGGAGCTCCCTCTCCATAGCAGAAAGGAGACGGGGTGGCTTTTGGGGGGAAGGGGGGGCCCTTCGCCGTCCTTTTTTCGGGGCATGGGCGAGCCGAGCCCTTTTTATTCCCCCCCCCCTCCGGACCCCGGCACGCCGCTCTTCGCCTCCCTGCTCCTTCGAGCGGCGCCCGGCGAGCTCGTTTGCCACGCCGCCCGGTTTGGTTTATTTGCTCTGTCGGAGCAGGTGCTTTAATTGTGGCAGGAAAAAAAAAAAAAAAAAAAATTCTTGGCTTTATGGGCAGCCCCGTTCCCGAAGGAACCCCCCCCCCCCCCCCCCCCACACGCACAATTTTTTCCCTCCCTCCTTCCCTTTTATGCAAAACAAAAGCACGATTGTGGCCGCCGGGCGAAACAGGCGGCTGCTCGCACGGCCTCCCAGGTCCCGGCCTCTCTCCTGGCAGGAGGCTGCGCTGGGAGGCACCGGGGAAGGGGACGGGGACGGGGGCTCGGAGCCCCCCCCCTCTCTGCTGCGGACCCCCAAGGAGGGCAGGGAGCAGGACCCCGCGGCTGGGGGATGTTTCCCGTGGTGGCTCGGGGATGTTTCCTGTGGCTAGGAGATTTTTTTTGTGGCTAGGGGATTTTTTTTGTGGCTCACACCACTCCCAGGTGGGGTGGAAGGACCCCAGCTCGCTGCTCTCTGCACCCCATCGCTGTGCCCCCGTCTACTCTCCCCCCTCGCTGCTGCTGCAATTAAAACTTCTCCCGTTCAAGCCCCTCGAACCTGCCCCAGAGGGCTCCCACCTGCCTGGCTTCCTTATCACCCCCTGCTCCCAAACAGCCCCGAACCCCCAGGCTGGGGCTCCCCGGAGCTCAGGCCCCCCAGGACAAGCACCAATTTCCCCGTTTCCACCCCAAAGCATCCTCCTCCCTCTTCTTCCCCCACCCCAGCAGGGAAGGGAGAAGCTCTCGGGGTGCCGGAGACACCAGCAGGCGTTGCTCCAGCCCGCAAGCTCTCCCTGACTGTGGGGTTCACCAACGGGGCCCTTTCCAGCACCCACCCCTCCTGGTGCTCCTGGAGCTTGGGGGGCAGCACCCTGCCTTGCGCCTTCGCCCCCTGATCTTGCAGGGACCCCAAACCCTCCGCCCTTTGCTCCTCGGAGCAGCCAGCAGATGCTCTGCAACCTCTGAAGCCTCCCCGTGCCCTTCCCCAGCTCCCCATCGCCAGCACGAGGGGCACCCGGAGCCGTGGGGACATCGAGGGGACCCCCAGCCCCCGTCCTGAGCCGTGCCGCGAGTTAATCGCCCTCGGTGCCCCGGGGCACGGGGACGTCACGGTGCCAAGGCGAGCGAGGAGCAAAGTCCCCGGAGGAAAGGAGCGGGGAGAGCTCGGGCGCCCGGCCCCGCTGGAGGCCGCGGGTACTTACAGGCTGCGAGCCACGGCGGTCATCTTCCCGGCGGGGCTGTTTTTCCCCTGGGTGGCCATCTCTTCCTCTTGGCAGCCTCTGAAAGGAAGGGGACAGGCTGTGAGAGTGCCCCAAAGGTGCCTTCGCCCCCCTAAAGCCACCCACGTCCTCCCGCCCGCCATCACCCCCTACCCCGAGGACAGAAACCCCGGTGGTGACCTGGAAAGGAGGAGGAGGACGCCGTCGGGGGACGTGGTCTCATCCAGAGCAGCCGTGCCCGACGTCCCTCCATCCCAGCGCCCTCCCCGTGCTGCCACCTTCGCCACGCACCCCACCACGGGGGATCTCCTCCCCGGCCCCCCTACCCGGCTCAGCGGTGCCCATGCCCGCCAGGCTGGAGCAGGATGCGGCCGCTGAGCGATGCTGTGCCAGCACCGCGGCGCTGGAGGCTGGGGCTGAGCCTCCCGCGGAGGCCGGGCAGAGTCCGGGGCAGAGGCGGGGTGATCCCGAGCTCTGCTCCTGGCAAAGGCAGCGGGCGCGCGAGGAGTGGGGAACGTTGCTCCGGGGCTCCCCGTGCTGCTGGCTCCTTCCCAGCAAGAGCCCAGGGTGGGCACCCCGAGCATCCACGCGGACCCCCCCCCCCCCCCAGCACCACCAGCACCCAGCTGAGCCCCTCGCTGGCCAAAGGAAGGCCTAAAACAAGCAAAAAGAGCGTTTTTGCTCCTTTCCTCCCCTGTCCCACCAGCACAACGGGGCTCATGTCCAAGCCAGGAGACTGGGGGGGCTTGGAAAGCTCGGGGTTCCCTGGAAATTCCCTGTGCCCACCCGCCTGGATCCCATCTACCAGCCCCAAAATGTTGCGGGTGGTAGCTCATCCTGCCCCAAACCTGCTGCGGGATTTCAGGGCTTTATCGCTCGGTTTATAAATATTTAAACCCAGGAGGAGCCACACGCTCCAGGAAAGCACAAAGTGACCTACACAAAAAATATCCCCCCTTGCATCTGGGGCTTCTCCAGGCACGTTTTTTGCAACCAGAAACCAAAACCAGGGCAAAATCCAAGATCCCGTGCGGGATTTTTCCAGGAGGACGCCCGTCGTGCCTGTCCTGCTGCCTCCCCCCGCAAATTTCTGGGCTCTCGGGGCATTTTTGGGCCCAGCTCCTCACGCAGCGTTCGCAGCTTCACCCGGCATTAAGCGCTGCTGACGCCTCGTGCAAAAGCTGTGAAGAGCTTCTATTTGGGGAAAGTTCCCCTTGTAACGGCGCATCCTGTGGCTTCTGCTTCCCTTTCCTCCCGGTGCTCTTGCAAAAATAGGCTGGCGACACTGCCAGCGATGCTGGGCTCTTCCTCGGAACAGGGAAACGATCCCCCCCCAGCAAGCAGCCCCCGGGAATTAATTCTCCAGACCCATCCGGGGCTGCTTCTGCAGTTTGGAGGGAAGGAGGACGGCTTAAAGGGCCAAAATGTGACCCCCCTGGTCGCGTCCCTGGCTCTGGCTGCAGCAGCACGTGGTGGTTACGCTGTGCCGGACATCCCAGCTGCACCCCGGGCACGGAGCATGACTTGGGGGCTGCACATCATGGGGAGGGGGCTGAGTAACCCCGCGTTAAAAACCATCACAAAACCAAAGAAGAAGGAGCCCGTTTCTAAGCAACTGTCTCCAGTAGGGATGGCGACCATAGGAAGAGGAAAAAGCAACGGGTGGGAAGCATTGGGGAAAACTTCTGGGGTCCCAGAGACCCCCCGGCAGAACTGCAGAGAGTGGTGGCACCTAACCCTACACCTAACCCTATTCCTACCCCTAACCCTATTCCTACCCCTAATCCTATTCCTACCCCTACCCCTATTCCTACCCCTAACCCTATTCCTAACCCTAACCCTATTCCTAACCCTAACCCCAACCTTAACCCTAACCCCAACCTTAACCCTAACCCCAACCTTAACCCTAAACCTGACCCTAACCTTAACCCTAACCCTGACCCTGACCCTGACCCTAACCCACCCCCATGCTGCAAACCATCCGCGTTCCCCGCAGCCCCCCCCCAACCCTTTGCATCCTCCCCAAGAACGGGGGAAAAAACCCTCGGCCTGGCCAAACCCCGTTGCTGCTAGGGGATCCAGCCCTGGCAAAAGCTTAGCAAAGGCAGGACGGACGGACGGACAGACGGACGGACGGACGGACGGCGGTTACCTGCGGGCGGGCGGGCGCTGGTGGCTGTGCCCCGGCTCTCCCGGCTGCTTAGCTGGCCCGGCGCAGGTAGGGACCATTTTTATACTCTCGCCCATGTGATCCGAACAAATGCCCTAGGGATGAGTTTTTGCACTGACACAACGCGAGGGGCCGGGACTAAAAACCTGTTGAGCCACAATCCCGCTCCGCCGACAGGAATTTTCCACTCGGGGCCGCCGCTCCGGGCGCACCGGCGCACGGCACACGCCAGGACCTGTGCTCGCCCCGCTCCCTGAGAGCAAACCAGAAAGAAGAGTGCAAAATTTCCCGTTTCCCCCACTATTTCCAGAGAGAAAAACGTGCAAATTTTCCCATTTTCCCAACATTTTCCATAAGCTTTCAGGCTCGTTCCTATATTCCCACATCAGAGCTGGAGCATGCAGGTGGAGAGGTGCATGGAGGGATGTTAAGACCGATTGATTAGACCTAAATTCTGCAAACCACGTGTTATTTCTCCAAAGAAAACCCATCCGGGGGGAGAAAGGTGGGGAAAACCCCCTAAAATCTCCCTGCAGCCTCAGGAATGGCACTCGTGTGCAAGTGCAAGGGGACATTTGGGAGCACTGGGGGCCCCACCGGGATGCTCTCAGAGTGCATCAGCGGTGCTGGTGGCACGGTGCTGGCCAGAGGGAAGGTGGATACCGGGCTGGGATGAGGCCGAGGGGCCAGGATGGGACTGGAAAGGAGAGGGCGAGCTTCGGAGAAGCTCCCGTGAGTCAATGGGAACCCAGGGGCCAGGGAAACGGCCACGGGCCACGGAAAGGAGAGGCGGCGGAGGGGGTGACTCAGTGCGCCCAGGCGGTGAGTCAATGGGAAAGCAGGGAGCTGCTGGGCAGCAGGAGGGCTTCAAAAGGGGTAGGAGGCACCTGGGGGGCTTGGGAGCCATCCAGAAGCACTCGGGCAGATCCCCCCGTGGGATCGGAGCTCCTTGCAGGTGCCAATTTAGGGGGAGCGCGCTGCTGCTCCTCGCGTGCACGGCGTTATTTTTTTTTTTTGTCGTGCAGGTGTTGCCTCACCTCCTGCTCGAGATGCTGCCGTGCCCCAGGCGCCTCTGCTGCTGTCACCCGGGGCTGGCTCACGCCAGCGCTATGTTCTCACGGGAGGCTCGCTCTGCCTCGTGTTAGCAGCGGGGATTTCGTGCCCGATCTTGCGGCCAAAGCTCCGTGACATTGCCGGGTCGCTGAGCCCAAAGCAATGCCGCTGCCTCCCTGCAACTCAGGTGCTCTGCAAGCCGTGGGATTAACCCGTGCCCCAGCTGGGAGGCTTGTCCCGGGGGGGGTTAAATCTTTGCAGGCTTCCCCTGCTCAGCCCTAGGTGCTGTGGGGCTGGCGGAGCTTTGGGGTCAGCCCTGCCAAGGGGCCGGGCAGCGGGGCTGGGGCTCTGCCAGGCTCCGGCCGCTCCGGGAGCGGGGACACGGCGGCGCGAGGAGGGGTAGGTAGGGCCAAAAACGGGGGGCTTGCTGCATGCTGGGGGTGCTGGGCTGCTTTCCCTCTTGCCTAGCAGCCTGCGGGGGTGTAGCTGTAAGGGCTCCGTCCCCCCCTGTTAGCATGGGGGGGAGCAGTAAATTGGGGTCACCCGGAGGTACCCTGCAAAATAAGGGTGCTGAGCGCCTGGGTGGGTTTAACGGCAGCACCCATCTGGTCCAGGGTGCCCAAGGTGAGCTGTCCCAGCACTGCTGGGCTGGGGGCTGCCTGCTCTGAAAGCTCTGGGAGCGAGCCCCCGGGGACTGGGGAGCTGGGAATGGCCTGGGGGGGTTCCCATCATGTGGACGTGTGCCCCCAAACTGGGTTTGGGGAGGCCTGGGGGCATCCTGGAGCTGCGATGGGGGCTCAGGGCTCCCTGTTAGCTGATTAAATCTGTCCGAGCCCCCCGGAGCAGAGCAGTTAAACTTATCTGGGGAAGGGTTAAGGCAGTTCAGTGTCACTCGATGCACAGGTTAATCCGCTCTAAGTGCGTCCACGCCGGGGATTTGGACCCATTTAAGTCGTTTGTGTCCCCTGTATGTTTGCACGACTTAAAATTTAAGGTCTGGCCTGTGTTCCCCTTCGTTTTGGGCTGCGGAGATTGGAGAAAGAGGAGAAAAAAAGCGAAGGGGAGAGCCACGTGTGGCTGAATCTGAAACGGGGATATTTATAGATGCCCTGCCCAGCTGGCCTCAATCCCATGCAGGTCCCTGGGCATGGGGGGGTGACAGCTGGGTCCCCCCCAGCCCTGGCTCGCTCGTGGGGCTGGGATCAGCCCGCCCTGAGTCAGAGCAGAGCCTGCACCTCCCTCAGCCCAGCTCCTCATTAAGCTGCTGCCCCAGGGCTTTCCCACGAGCATCACCCAGCCGGGAGCTCAGGGCAGGGTTTGTTTTGGTCCTTGGCATCCCTAAAGGGCTGTCATCACAATTAGGGCCTCCCCGCGAGGCGTGGGGCATCCACGCGCCTTCCTGCGAGGGTGCAGTGCCCAGGGGAAGGAGGGCAGAAAGGGGAGAACACCCGGCTGCCGGTGACACCTCCGTGGCCCCGGTTCCCACGCAAAGTCCCCGGGGAGCGTGGGTGGCAGCTCCAGAGGAGGCCACACCTGAGGGTTTCTCAACGCTTTTGCTGCTGCCGGCGTTTAAAAAGTGATGCTCGGCGGCATCCCCCACCTCCGGGAGCTGGGAAGGGTCCTTAACCCGGGGAGCTGAGCCTGAAATTCAAGGAAGGGTCCTTAAAATGGAGCCTGAAATTCGAGGGGCGAGCAGCCCCCGGGTGGGGCGCAGCGCCCCAAGGATGTGGGTGCGAGGCGGTTGCAAGGGGCTGGGGCTCTGCTGGGTGCTCCTCAGCACCCCTGGGACCCGCAGAGCTGCTGGAGCCGCTGCACGGCTCCGCGCCTGCCTTGTGACTGCCGAGTGCGGGCGCTCAATGTAGGTCAAATGCAAAACTCGGCTCCCAAAATAGCTCCCGGGGAGGGCTGCGGCTCGGGCGCAGTCACAAGGTGCCTGCCGTGGCCGGCGGGGCTGTGCCAGGTGGGTGCGCGGTGCTGCAAACGCACGGGGCCGCGCGGCTCCAAGGTCACCCCCTGCGAGCCGGGCATGCCGCAGCCACCCCGCCACCCTCCCCCGAAATGCCCCGGCTGGGGCTGCTGGAAAGGGGTTTTTTTTTTGGTGGGGTGGGTGCCCAGGTGCTGGGGATGGGGTGCAGAGGGGGGTGGCCCTGTCCTCCAAGCCTCGTGTCTCGCAAAACGCGTGGTGAGGGTGCTGCTGGCTCATGTTCCGGGGAAAACATCAATTTTGGGGGTTTGGTGCAGGGATGGGGACGTGGTTCTGCTGCCTGCTGCAGCCCTGCAAGGGGCCGCGGGTTGGCCACGCACCGGGAAAACGAGTGGGCAGCCCCTACAAGGGGAGATAAGAGGCACAACAAGGGGAGATAAGAGGCACGGTGTGGTTGGGGCACGGCAGGAGGTGCAGCAGAACGGGGAGAGGATGTGGTTTTGTTTCCTTTTATTCTGCGTGCCGCGGAGGGGAATATCTGGAAAACGGGCTTCCTGCACCACCAGGGCCGAGGGAATTCCCCTGGCCACCGAGGGTCTGCCAAACCCTCTGCTTCCTACTCCACTGACGGATAGCAAACATCAGGTTTTGGTCAGGATCTGACTGCAGAAATGCATTTTATTTTTTTTTAATGCAAATCTCAGGTGCTCGAGGGGTCCTGGTGGGTGTGCAACGAGCCCCTTATTGCACAGAAAAGCCTTCGCCTGCGCAGTGCAAAAATCTTTGCGTGAGCATTAGGGCAAAGCTCCCGGGGCCTTTCTCCGGTGAGAAACGTGGTTAATTAATGGAAAAATAAACGTGGTTAATTAATGAAAAGTCCTACAGGTAAAGCGAGACCGTGAAATCCCACAGCTCTGCGTGGGGCTGGGTGAAGCGGGCAGGCCGTGGGTGGCACGGGTTAATGTTAAACCAGCACCTCCAGGAAGCCCACGGCCCGCCCGGGGAACTCCAGAGCTCGCAAACAATTCCTGGTTTTAGCAGAATTCATCCTGACCGTGGGCACCTGGGGGGAAATCCTGGTTTGGAGATGCTTTTTTGTGCTAAAAACCCAAAGTTAGGTGAGCCCCGTTGGGCTGGGGGCTCAGCACCATCTGTGCCGGGGGCAGAAAATTGCCTTCTTTCGCCCAAAACCCTTCGTTTTGGGCATCCCACGTGTCACTTGGCTCCCGACACAGGGGCTGTGGCTTTCCAAGTGCTTCCCTGCAGGTTTTGCAGCCCTTCTCCCCCCCAAGCCAGTTTCTTTTTAATAAAAGCCTGTTCGTCTTTAATATTAAATAGCAGATGATGATTTCCTACCTGTGTCTTAGCTTTGTCAAGCATGAAAGGCTTTGGGAGGCAAACGGATTTGGTCTGCTGGAAATATTTGTGTTGTATTTGTCATCTCCCCCCCGAGTAACCGAAGTGGCAGCGGGGCTGCAGCAAGTGCAGGCAGCGCTCGGCCTCCTTGGGCTTCCCAGAAAAAAAAAAACAACAGCCAAAAGTCACTGGTTGGACCTGGTGCCTGCCTTAAATATTGTGGGTTTTTTTCTTTTTTTTTTTTTTTTAACATCATTTCCTGCTGGAAGTCGTTTTGCACGAGGCAGTTCTGCAAAACGAAAGCCGCCGGCGCTGCTGCAAGCCTGTTCTGAGCAACCACCGAAGAGGAAACTGCTGCTGCTGCTGGCGGGGTGAGGTTGTGGTCGCTCAGAGGACCAGGAGAGGGTTCTGCTGTGGTTCTTTTAATAAGGGCCTTGCAAGAAAAAAAGAAGTGAAAAGCCTCTTAAAGCGGAAGGAATGTCTTGTGTGTGCCAGCCCCGGGCAGAAAGGCTTGCTGCAGCTGCGAGCTGCAGAGCTGCAGCAGCTGGAAGGACGGGATTCCTGCGGCCCTGCTCTGCTTGGGCAGGAAAGGGGACGTGCAAGCCCTTCGAGGGGACGTGCAAGCCCTTCGAGGGGACGTGCAAGCCCTTCGAGGTGATGTACAAGCCCTTCGGGCTGCAGGGACAGAGCCCTGCTCGGTGCCTGGCCTGGCACTGGTGTTTTTTCCCTGGTGCGTGCAGGCTCCGGGCACTCAGGGCTGAGAAAATCGGTGCTGGTGGAAGCAAACCCATCCCCGGTGTGGGTTTAGGGGTGCTGTGCTCCCACCTGGCAGTGCAGTGAGCAGGGGCAGCCTCTCCTGTGTGTGCCTCTAGAAAATCCAGCGGTCCAGGGGCTGTCTGCCCGTGCAGGAGCAGCAGGTGGGAGATGTCGGCTCTGCATCTCCGATTTTCCCCGTGTGTTTTGTTCCCCCGGTGCTGTGGGTTTTGTCCCACGGGGCTGGGCACGGGGCTGCCTGCTCTCTGCAGCTCAGCCACCGGGGCAGGAGAAATGGGATCTCTGCTCTGCAAACAGCTTTTAGAGAGAAAGCCGCGCTCGTTTGATGTGGGATGCTACCAGAGGCTGCTGCTGCCGCGGGTTTTTCTTCCCAGGCGTCCCCGAGGAGCTCCCTGCTCCTCGTCTATCAGCAAACCCTCCCGTGCCGATCCCGTTTGGTAACGATCCTCTCTCGGGAGGGAGCTGCAAGTGGCTGACACTGCCTCTGTGAAAGGCTTCTCCCTGTCCCCAGGCTAAAAAAAATAAATACATGATACCCTTGTTTGGCCTGCGCAGGGCTCATCCCATTGCTGCCCTTTTCTATTATTTGGGTTCCCCAAAGCAACCCCTGCAAAGTGACCAAATTCAGCGGGTGATCGCAGAGCAGCTCTGCTGCTCCCCGTGCCCTGAGAGCTGGGTGCAAGCCTCCTGCCAGCTCCGTGCTTAGATAAAAGGCAAGAATCTGATGGCTTACCAGGGGGAGTTTCCTTCAACCCTGTGCATCCCCTGCCCGTGTCTGCAGCTCTCCAGGCGAGTCCCCCGTGCCCGTCCAGGTCAAAGCTGCACAGGAAAAAAATTTTCTGCCTCCTTCCTGACCACTTGCGGCCGAGCTGGTGGCTTTCCGAGGGAAGCCCTGCTTTCCTAAGAAATTAATTTTGTGGCAGATTTTTTTTTTTTTTTGGTAATGATTAACAGGCCCCGTGCACGCATCGCCAGGCTGCCCCTGGGCGACCCCGTGGTCCTCAGCACCGCTGGGGACGTGCACCTTTGGGTGCTGCCCACCCCGTTTGCTGTGGGTCGGAAAGGAGAGCAGCTGCGTGGCGCAAAGATCGGAGCTGGCCGGGCTGGGATCAGGGCTCCGGTGACCCCCCCCCGGGGCTTTGGGAGCGTGTGTGAGGATGTAAACCCCACTTCTGGCACCCTGACTCATGCAGAGCTGCTGGGAGAGGCTCACGTGAGCCTGTTTGCAGGCTGCGGGCTGTAATTACGGGGTTTGCCCATCTTGTAGCGTGGGAACGGGGAGCTGTTCGCCCCTAAACCTCCAGACCATTCCCAATATGTTAATGCTTCTAATTAGTTAAGCCCGATGCTTTTTTTTTCCTCTCCGTAATGACAGCGGTGCTGGCGCTTACCCGTGTTTGCTCTGCGTGCTGGTGCTTCATTATATAATGATACGGCGCGGTGTAATACCTATTCCCAGCTGACGGGATTTTTATTTTTTTTTTGGTGTATGCCTCATCCAGAACCAACTGAGCAATGGAGAAAATCGGCTGCTGCAAGTGCTTGGGTTGCACCCCCTCTGGTCAGCTGGGGAGCTGCCACGGTGCGGGGTCTGGGCCAGGCGAGGACCCAAACCCGTGGGGGACCTGGAGATGGTTTTGGGTTCGGTGGGGTGAAACCCCGCTGCCCGCTTCTGTGCTCCTCAGGGGGGCGGGATCCCCATTTCTGGGCTGTTTCACCCCGATTCCAGTCCCTGCTGCCCCTCCTCCCATCTCCGTGGCAACCCCAGCCCTGGCTCCGGGCTCTGCGGAGCTGCACCCAGCACCCAAGGGTGGGCGCCTGCCCCGGGCACCCACCGGGGTGCCACGGCCACTTGGGGAGGGGTGTGGGTGTATAAACCTCATCTCCCTGACCCCAGGGCTTGGTTTGACCGTGGCCAAGCCTTTTTCTGGCTTTTCCTCTTTTCCATGGCGTTACAGCACCCGAGGGAGAGCAGCAGGGCTGGTGCTGGGGGGCTTTGTGCGGTGCCATGAACCTGGGGGTGGCTTCTGTGCGTGGGGTCCCTCTGAGTTGGGGTCTTGCTGGGGGCCCCGTGCTCCCTGGCACAAGGCAGTAGCAGGAAACTGCGTCAGATATAATTGGGATTAACAAGGTGGAACTGGTAGAACTGGGAAAAAAAACCTGTAAACCGGGCGCGCTTCACCTGCAGTGGGAGGGACGAGCCGGAGCGTGGCGGTGGGGGTCCTGGGGCGGCGCTGGGCGCCCGTGGCACTGATCCTCTCTATCCCTCGGTCCCCACAGGGCAGGATGGAGCTGCTGGGTGCTGTGCTGCTGGCCGCCAGCCTGCTGGGCACCGCTGCCCGGGGGGCACAGGCGCCGTGGCCGGATGAGCCCTCGCACACGTGCTTCTTCCAGACCCTCAGCAGCCCGGACAGCGAGTTTTGCAGGTGAGCGGTTGTGCCCAAAGCGCCCCAGCCCTGTGCAGCCGGTCACACGTCATCCCCCGGGACAGTTAATTCCAGTATCCCCTTCGCCAGGGCTATAAATACTGGCCGAGTTCTTCCTTTTGCTGGGAAACTGGGGCAGAGCAGAGCGGTGCCCGACGTTTGATGCAAGCTGAGATCTCGGTGCCCCCGGTCACCCCCCCCTGCTCCCTGCGCTGCCAGCGGTGCCTTACACAACTGGGGTGACAAACGGCTTCTGCGGGGAGTTTCGGAGGAACAAGGCCGCTTTTGGGGAGGGAAAGGGCTGGGACAGGACACCCCGCAGACCTCAAAGCCCGGCCTGCAGGGTGTAAAGGCTTGCAGAGGCTGGGTAAGGGAAAAGGAGGCTCTTGCTCCTGGGGTTGGTGGTGCTGCTGCTCCAGCTGGGCTGGTGTGAGCTGAAAAGGCACCGCATGCGCCCCTTTTTGGGTGTTTTTTTACCAAATGTCCCTTGGAGGTGCCTGTGGGTTGCAGGAGGCGGTGGCTGGGGGAGCAGCACCCTGCGTGCCCCCTTGCTTCGGGGCTTACCGGGGCCTCCTGCGCTACAAACACCCCTCCTGCTGCTTCCCGGGTACCCAAAATGCTCCCGAAATATCATGCAGCTTAGGTAAACTTCCAGACGAATGCAGGTGGCACAAAAGCACCTTAATTTGAACCATCAGCCTCTTGGGCCAGCCCCTGCAGGTGCTTGGCAGCCTTTTGGGGGTGCAGGATTTAATGCCCCCTCCTGCCAGGACCTGCTCTGAGCTCGAGGTATGACCCGTTATCGTGATATTTGTGCCCAAAACCCACTGGAGGCTCTTCCCTGCCCGCGTTGTAAGTGGGAGAATGGGCTTGGGGGTCCAAATGGCTTGTGCCAGCTGATGGGGGGGCTGGGGGGGTGGGTTGGAAGCGTTTTGTTTTCCTGATCTCTGTCTTCAGGCCTTGGGTTAAGCCAAACGGGCCATGAATTTAAACGCTGGGAACCCCCTGAGCTGTGCTGAGCACTCACAGGTGGTTCAGGTTGTTTTATTGCTGCTTGGAGGGGGGGCTGGGGGAAGAGGCAGACCCCCCGGGGTCAGCGCGGGAGGCTTTGTGGTGCACAAAGCACCCAGCACCCAGCACCAGCAGGTTGGCTCCAGCACCCCCTGCCCCTCACTGCACCCCCAGCCTGGCCGGGGAGCGGCACTAATCCTGCCCCCTGCTCCCCTCTCCCTTTCTCTCCCCAGGGGCGACTTAGAAGTCACCTACCCGCAGCTGGGGGACGTGGGCTGCTCATACATCCCCCAGTGCCACCAGTACCGCTGGCGCCTCAGCAGGGAGTGGGGCAGCCCCCGGGTGCGCTACCCCCGGGCTGACAAGGTGAGTGCTGCGCTGGGGGTCCCGCTGCTGCTCTCCCACCCCCCAGCTGCTACCGGGGCTCGTGGTTTCCTCTCCAAATCCCCCCCGCCCCTCCAAACTTAGAGGGGACTTTAAGCTTTTTTTCCTATGCGTCCCCATTGCTTCAGGGTTCGGGGCTGGGGCTGAGGCGGGGGTGAAATTTAACTCTGTTTTATTGTTTTTGCGTAGTTTTTGCTGCAACACGTATGTTTGCCATTGCTTTGTGAGCTTTTGGAACGCAAACTGGCGTGCTGTGGCTCGGTGTTTCCACTCCCTGCTGCTCTCCACACGTCCGTGTGAGTGCCTGGAGGAGCTCAGCCGGGTTAATTAATTGTTATTTATCAATTAATAATCTGGCCGGTGCAGGACTTACCCCGTGTCCGGGCAGGGTTCATGCAATGGTGCTGAGCGCTTCTGGTGCGCTGCTGTGCGGGCGCGGGGCCACGAGATGGCACCATTGAACTTCCCGAGCCCAGCACGGCCGGGACTGGGAGCACTGGGGCGGGGGGTGCCGGGCACCCTTGGGTGCTGCACCCCGAGATCCTCCCTGGGCGGGGGCACAGGACCCTCCGGCTGAATTCACGCAGGGCTCCGTGTGTCGCGGTGCCACCTGCATGGCTTGGGGACCACGGGCTCGTGGGGGCACACGGTGGCATCGCGCGATGGTTTGGGGATGGGGGCATCATCCTGCAGGGACCTGTGCCCAAATCCATCCCCGGTGGCGTCCCCCCCCAGCACCTCGACCCCTGCTGCAGCTCCGGCACCCGCAGCGGGATGGGAGGAACTCGGCTCTCACGCGGCTTGGATTTCCTCGAAGTGTTAAGAATCCGTTTTTCTGGCTGCTTCAGAGCGGGCTGGAAAGCCTCTTCCCCCTGTCGATCACATGGCTCGAAGCAGAACTTTCCCTTAAAGATGTCTGGTTATTCAAAATATGAAAAAAAAAAGAAAAAAAAAAAGCCTGGCAGAGGATGCTGCACAGAAACCATCCGTCACTCGGGCGCTGCTCCCAACAGTTTGGAGCTTCGCAGGGATGGAGGCAGTCCTCCTTTTATTTTTTTATTTATTTTTTATTTATTTATTTATTTTCCCTGGAGAGCAAACGAGCAACGGGGGCTGGCCGTGGGGCTCGGGCTCCTCGCGGGTGCTTATTTTGGGGCTGGCCCCAGGTGGTGGGTGGGTGCCCGCTGCAGGGGCTGGCGGCTTGGCTCAGCGGCGGCTTTGGCGCGGGTTCCTTCCGAGACAGCTCGGTGCATCGCGCGTTCAGGTGGCATCTGAGGACACGGGCCCTGCTGCTTCCTTCGGTTTTACGTTTATTTTCCCCTCCCCTGGCCCTAACCCAGCCCCGGATCCGCACGCCTGGGCTGTGCCTGGTGTCTGCGGCGTGCGCACCGGGGGGCGAGCAGCGTTTTCTGTGAACTGTGCTGGATTGCTTTGGGTTTTCTCTAGGAATATGCATATATTGAATATACGCATCTCTGCCTTTCTCCTGAACATGTGAGGGTGCTTTTTAAAGCTTGGGGTGCTTTGGGGTAATTCCCACTGACCCCCAAATCACCCTGAAGTGAGCAGGAGCAAGACGTGCCTCCCACCAGGGCATGCACAGGCGATGGGGTTGTGATAGGGATCCCGAGGGCAGGAAACTCTTCCCATTCCTGGGTGCGAACGGGGAAACCTTTGTTCAAGTGACCGAGGATCCCCCGGGGGAGCTGGTGAGGACTGGGCAAGCACCAAGGGCTGCCTGAGCTCCTTCCGTCAAAGCCGGTGGCAGAAAACTCGGGTTCAGGGTACGAAAACTTGTGTAGGAAGTGTCTGCTTTCTTTAGAACACTTTGTCTCTTTGAGGAAAAAAACAACCAAAAAAAAAAAGCTGAATGCGGAGTGTTTTTCCTCTCTGGAAATACTTGTGTTTCCCAAACTGGGGGGGGGACAGGACATTTCCCATCCGTGTCCTGGGTCTGGTGGGACCACGTCTCGCTGCGCCTGCGCTCAAGGTCTCTGCTCACAGCTAGGGAACCTTGGTGCTCCCTGGTGGAGGGTGAAAACCTTGGAAATGGGGTGGCACGGGGCATCTGTCCCGCCACCCTGTGCTTGTGCGGGGGCACAGCGACCTGTCGGTCCTTCCCCATGCTGCAGGGGTCTGGATGCGTGCGAGATGCTGCCCGGCGGTGCCAGGGATGCTCCTGGGGAGCCCCCTGAGCATCAGTCGTGTTGTTCATCCCGCGCAGCCTTTGTCCCCCACTGCAGGGAGATGGTGGGGAGCAAATGCTGACCGTGGCGACGAAAGCATCTGTTGGCTGGGGGTGGCATCTTCCCGAAGCCCCGGTGGAGGAGCTGCTGTTGGCCCCTTCCCCGGGAGCGCGGAACATCTGGAGAGACGGGAAATGCGCCCTCCTTGTCCTGCCTCAATATTGCTTCGCTCGACCAAAAATAAATTGGAAAAGAAAATTGGACATTGCATCAATTTGGGGGCAAGTTTATAAATTCTGCAGCTAAGCAATCCCAATAGAAAATGATAGATCGCCGGCGAGCATGCAGCCCCTGCCGTGATGTATAGTCGCATTAGCCGAAATGCCGTATTACATGATTCTGTTTTATTACCACTGTTGGTGGCAGACAGAAAAACAGATTATGCTTGAGATCAAATCGATAGGAACTTTATTTACTGGCCTTTTAAAAACATATTTCTGCACTTTATAAAAACATACGGTAGATGCTATTGATAGAAGTTGTCTGCTTGTTAAAAAGCAATTTACCCGCAGCAGTGTTCTCAAGCCGCGGTGTGCGGCGCTACCTTTTACCTGCTCATCCAGATCCGTGCTCGTCACGGCATTTGACAACTTCCTCAGGTTTCTTTTGGGGCTAGGTGTGGGGAATTGCAGGGCTTCCTCTCCGGATGAGGGGAGCGAGGGCTCGGCTTGCCCTGGAGGTGGGTGAGCAGTGATGGAAGTGAAGCTTGCACGGAGCTGGGCAAAACTTTGGAGCTTTGAAGCACTCGGTTTGGTTAACTCTTTGCCTTACCCAGCAGTCTGAGGTCAGACAAATCCTTTTTGTGGATTCAGGTTGGGTCGTGAAGCTGGCTCAGCAAGCATCTCTTGGACAGCTTGGAAATAAAGCGCTTTTCTCACTGTTCCTACTCAAACCAGAACTTCTCAAGCTGGAGTTGTTTTTGCAAAAGCCCTCTCCTGTCCGTGCCTACCTGGTCACATCTGCAAGCCAATTTTCTGCTGGTGAAGCTGCAGCCAAATGATCACCACCTCTTCCTTTTCTCTCTAAACAACTGTACACTTCAATAGTATTTTAATTCTTTAAAACTATTTCTATGGTAGAAGGAGTTGAAAAAGAAGCAGGAGAAGCTGTGCGAGCCATGGGCTGATGTGGTGTGCAACTGCAGCTCGTGTGCTCTTTGCACAAACCTACAAGGAGCACCCAAGTGGTGCTCTGGGACCGGGGCCACCGTGATGCCCTGCGCCCTGGTGGCACTGGGGGTGGTGGTGGCTGTGTTTAGGGTGAGGGGCAGGAAGCACAGAGCCTCCCCCAGGAGCCTGGAGCCCGTGGCAAAGTCCTCTTTCTGCTTATGAGACTCTCCCTCTTTTGTGAACATCTGGTGGCCTGTTGGGGGCCAGTCCTGATTTATAAAGGTTTCTGTGCTCTGGGGTCCGGGGCCCATTATTTGGAGAATTACTGGTACGAGTAAATTCATTAGCCTTTAACAAAAGGAGGAGAACGTCTGCTTAATCTCCTAATTGGGATGTGCTCTAGTTGTGTCAAGCAGTGATTTGCAGCTGGCTGCAAGAGGGGGCTTTTGAGCGGTGCTCAGGTTAAATTCAAGTCTCATTAAAGGCGACGGTTTCAAGCAGAATATTCTTGACAGTTTGTGCATCCTCGCTGGCTCGTGGAACCAGCTGGGGTTAAGGAGCCACCAGCGTTTTTTTTCCCTCAGCCCTGTCCGGGCTACTTAAACAATGGGCTAACATTCCTTCCCCATGCTGTCAGCCAGATATTCTGGGGATTAGCCCAAGCCCCTGGTGGCGAACCCCTCCCTGCTGCAGCTGCTTTGGGTTCCCAGGCCCTGGGAGGGCTCCTGGCCACACCAGCACCCGACTTCAGAGCTCCGCAGCGGTGGGGCGAAGCCCGCCAGCTACCCGGGTGCCCTTTGAGGGCTGGAGCACGGGGGAGCAAAAGCAGGGACGTTTTTCCACGCCGCGTGAGCCCCGTCCCCTGCCCACCCAACGAGCAGAGGCTGGCACGCCGCAGAGGCTCCCGCTTCGGCGGGGTTTGGCGTGGAAGAGCTGGGTGAGGGCGCAGTCCCCGTTGTGCGCCTCTGAGCAAGCTGCTGCTCTGTTCCCGTGCGGTTTAAGGAGCAGGAGCCGTTCCAGCAGAGCATCCCCCGTGGGATGTGCGGGGTGTTATTCCACGGTGGGCGCTGCCCCGCCGGAGGGGACCGCTGGGACAGCTGGTGCCACGCAGGATGAGAGCATCGTCGCGTGAGCGATCCTGGCAGAGCCGTCGCTTCGCATCTGCTTCGTTACCTCCCCGTTTGCCGGACGTTTAACCACCCTGGACAAATGACGCTGCCCTTCAGGCAGAGGGATGGCTCGGGAGATGGCGAGAACCTACAGGTCACCAAGTCTGCTCTCCTCATTGCTTATGTATCGGCATCCGTGCGCGTCTAGGACAGACACTTGTGCCTGTTTCAGCTGCAAAATGTTTGAAGCAGCCGATGATTTTACTTTGATCCCCGTAAACACTATACAGTAATCAAAGTTTAAGCCGCTTTAGATGAAATAATTGCTTAACAATCATATAAGACAAAGTGATTCAACAAATGACAATTAGGACTTGTGATATACAGAACAGATGCATTCAGTGTACCATATTATAATGTGCTAATACAAGATTGACAGCACAATAATAGGAGAGAACAGCCACTCAGCCTATAATTCCAAACCAAATGTGAGGCTGTCCACAGAGCTCAAATCCTAGCAGGCTGTAAAATTAGAGGTAAGAAGGCACAAGGTTCACAAAGACTCATTAGCAGGTTGGCTGCGAATTTCCGAGGTGGGGGGGGAGTAGAAATATTCCTGCCGGAGCTCACTTCGCGGGCTGCAAGGCGGAGAGGGGAAAAAGGGGGGGGGGGGGGGACGCAACCCGATGGTGCCGAGGGGCTGGGGAGCGTCCCCGTGTCCCCGGGGGGGGAGCAGAGGATCGCATCCCGGTGGCAGGGGACCAGATGACGTTACGGCACGGTGCCGGCACGTTAACGAGACAACGGTGTTGGGGCCGGGATGAAATGAAGGCTGATATGAGCACGGAGGCCTGCCTGGCGTTCCCCATGGGAGTTGGGCGCATCCCAAGCCCTAAACGATCCTGATGGGTGACGGGGGCACCCTTTGGCCCTGTCCGTGGCAATTAAGGCAGCCGGCTTGCGCTCGCTCTGGGGGTAAATCAAGAGAAGGGGACGTGTGTGGCAAGGCGGGGGGGGGGGGGGGCTGTCAATCTGCAAGGGGAAGAAATGCCACCCTGCCCAAAGCCCCCGGCTCCGCGCGGAGCTGTAGAGATCAAAGGAGCTCGTATCTTCAGCGCCGGTGACAAAACAGACTTCAGCTCATCTCGTGCTTTTACACACACCGTGCACTTATTCCACTAACATATAATTTTATCATATTTTATTATTAAATAAACATGCCAGAAAATATACTTTTTTTTTCTTTTTTTTTTTTTTTTTTTTGCGTGTGGGGGAGGATGAAAAGGTTTGGTAATTAAAACTTCTATCCATCAACGCTTAACTCCGGGAGATAATTGTGTTGCTCCTGCAGATGTATACTTCGTGTTGAATCACCCGGGTTTGTGTTAGGATTGGAGCCCGTGCGCGGAGCCGGGACATGCCAGGGGCTGTGTGGGATCGTCCCAAGCAGCGTCTGATCGTGCACTGGCCAAGGAGTCAGGAATTTGCCTTTTTGTCTCCGTGGTGCACGGGCAAGTCCCTGCTGTTGCAGGGCACCGCGGGTTTTTAACCCGGTAATCCGAAAGGTGCAGCGATGCACCCGGCGGGTGGGTTTGTCATAAAGAAGTGGAGAGGTTTTGGGGATTGCAAAGCCGGGCTGCGTCGTGGAAGCAGATGAATCTAGCTAAAACAACAGTCTTTTTTTTTTTTTTTTTTAACCCCCCGCCCGGCGTTTGGGATTTTTCCCAGCGTGTGCCGTCCTGCAGCGCGTGGGCAGCGGGGTGACAGGAGCAAAAGGGGCAGCAGAGCTCTTCCCTCCCCTCCTTTCCACTTCCCACCCCATTTAATTTTTTTGAGGAGCCCCCTGGGAAGCGCTGCCCCCACAAAACGCGGGGCCGGGTGCCAGAGCCCATCTGGGGCTCCTACAAGCCCGCGCCACCGGCACGGTCGATGGCAGATCAATGGGCCCCGAGGAGCCGTGTCACTTTTATTGAGCCTCCTGCTCCCCCCCAAGGACCTGGCTTGACTTTTTCAGAAGAAATTAGTGGTGCTTTGGGTGGGCAGGAGGGTTTATAGCATGAGGCAGGCTCCTGCGGACACTTGTGCGTTGAAAAAGGAGTTTGGAGTGGTGGTGGGGGGGTCTCAAATAATAATTAACCGGGGGCTGATCTCTGCTCTGACCGTGCTGGGGTAGCTCTGGGTGCAGCTGTGCGCACCAGCCCACGTGCTGCGCCTGCTCTCGGTGCGATTTATGGCACCGGAGGTTCTTGGTGCCTTTATGAGGGCTAAGAACCAGCCACCGGCGTGTCCCGTTCCACAGGAAAACCTGCTCCTTGCTGCTCTCCTGCTCCGGCTGCGCCTCCCGAGCATCGTTTCGGGCACGGGATGGCATCCTGGGGAGCTTTCCGTGGAGCTCTGAGCGTGAGCATCTTCCCCGGAGCATCCTCCCCTTCCCCGGAGCATCCTCCCCTTCCCCGGAGCATCCTCCCCTGCAGCATCTTCCCCGGTGCCTCCCCACCAGCACAGGAGCCTTCCGCACACGGATGAGTAATTCTTCCCAATTTGGGGGCTCTTCCTGCGCTCCCCCGCCCCGCAGCAGCCCCGAGCCCGCCTGCCTCTTTCCAGCTGCCAATCTGCGGCAGAAAAGTCCCCCCTCGTCCCCCCACGGAGGGAGGGGACGGAGGGATCTGGGTTATACAAGCCGGGGCTGGGGAGCCTATTTTGGATCGCTCCTTCCTGCCTCCAAAATTGCAGCTTCGAATGTGACAAGTTACAAAACACTTGAGTCATTTCTCATTCTCTCTCTCTCTCGCGCGCGCTGCCGTTCCCCCACAAGGAGAAGCTGTTCGGTTCGGAGGAGAGGGGGGGGGAAAAAAAAAAGAAAGGGGGGAAAAAGAAAAAAAAAAAAAAAGGGAGGGAGGGGGATGCCGGCTCCCCGCTCCCCCCTCGGTGTGCAGCCCACACGCAGGGTAACTCTGAAGCGCTGTTTATGTAAGCTGCTCATGTTCTGCTGAGCTGCAGCGAGAGCTGTTGTCGATTCAGAGGAAAGCCCACGTCTGCCCACGTAGGATCTCCCGGGCAGGGTTGTGTAACAGCAGCCAGCGCCGCGCCGGGGGCTCGCCGGTGATGCCGGGGGGCTCAGGACCCCTCGTCCTGGGGGCGATGGAGGGGGGAAAGCTTTGCGGTACGGTGGAAAGTTGGGATGGTTTCACCGGGAGAGGGGCCGCAGCTGGGACCTGCTGCTGGTCCCGTGTCCTGCTCTGTGCTGCGCCGTGCCCAGGGACCACAGGACGGGTGCCCAAGCGCGCCCCGCTCGCATAAACGGCACATTTTGGGTAATTTTGGGTAGTTTCAAGCGTCCCTGCTTCATGTGGTCCTCGAAGCAGAGGGCGCTTTGCTGGGAGGAGAGGCTCATGCTGGGCTCAAGGCAGCGAGATCTGCGCAGGTCAGGAAGGGAAGGCGTTGGCACCACCCTGAGCTGCGAGTTGCAGCGACGCCAGCATGCACGAACCCTGCTGCTGGTGGCCAGGAAGGGGCTGCCGGGCTCCCAAGTCCCAGCTGCGGTCTTCGTGCTCTTCTTGCCCTGCTTCGTGCTCTTCTTGCGTCATTTCATGCTCTTCTTGCCCCGCTTTGTGCTCTTCTTGCCCCAAAATGATCACACTCACAACCACCAAGCCAAAGCCATCCCAGGGCGCAGCGCTTTCTCCGGCGCACGTCCCCACAGGCACCCCGCTGCTGCCCCCGGTGCCACCAAAGCCGGGGCTGCACCGGCGGCGCCGATACCCGAATTTCTTGCAGCCCCCCGCTGCAAAAAGGCCCCGAATACTCCTGCACCGGGGTGGGGGGTGTGAGGACGCCGCGTTATCATTTCAATGCTTCTTTACATAAATACTGAAGAATAAGAAAAGCCGGTGGCTGGTGTTGCTCCCAGCCTCTGAGGAACGCTATCGCAGTTATCGGATTTTAGTCCTTTGCAGCGTTACATTTTTATACATATTTATTCATGCAGAACAGAGACGCCGAGCGAGTCGCCCTGCCACGGGGCTGATGGATGCACCGCTATACATAAGAATGCACCTTCATTTACATCCTCCCCACTTCCCCACAATTGAACTGCGTGCAACCGGGTTATTTTTATGCCTTATGTGTATTTTTTTTTTAAAGGTGGGGGAAGAAGAGAGGAAAAACCCCTCTAAATTCAGATTTTTTTCTTTTTTTTTTAAACTTCTATTAAAATTTCCCTCCTGAATTTTTATAAGCCATAGAAATGAGGCACATCAGCGAGCTCCACTGGAGGGGAGAGAGGATGAGGGGGAGGAATGCGTTTTGGGGCAAGGAGTAAGTTTATAACTATTTTTCTCTTAACCTGAGCAGTTAGCTGTACTGCAAGCCATTCATCTTCTGATTTAATAACTCATTCTCCCGGCGCGGAGATGGGGTATTATATTCCTGGATATTGCTTTTCTTGGTATCAAGTATCAAAGATGAATCCGCGTTTTCTAATAAAATACATTTTCATTGTAATTGAAATAATAATTTTCCGCTCCTTTCCTTTCCCCTTTATTTTGGGTTCCAGAGCCCTCCTTCCTGCAAGTCCCTGTTCCTGCCCTGACATTTATTTATTTCCCTTCCCAAGCGAAGGATTTGGTGCTGGCAATACAAACTCGTGGGTTTTCTGCCGTCCTGGGGGGGCTCTTGTGAGAAGTGATGCCGTTTCCCCGGGCTGCCTCTTTAAACAAATTATGTATCGGGTGTTATATGGATCGTACTTTGCCGGGGTTAATATTATTAAACAAAATTTCTCCCTTTCATGTTCTCCCGTACCTGCCTGTCTCCTAACTAACCATTTGATCTCAGCAGCTCCGCGCGAGGGTTCAGAGCCCGACGGGGAATTAGTGGGAAGGAGAAATCGGCAGCGGATCAAAGCGGCCGCGCTGCAGGCGGCGATGCTCGCGCCTCGTGCTGGTGCAGGAGGGGACGTGGGGACACTCGGGGACAGCCCCGGTGCCGACGCCACCGTCAGGCCTGGCTCCCAGCCGTCTCCAGAGGCTTCCCCAGGCTTATGGAGGTGCTGTCGGGAGCCGTGCTCCCTGCAGCCCACGTACGCGCGGCGGGAATCCCCCCGTTGAACAAATATTTGGCGAGCGGGAGGAGGAGGGAAGCGGCTGGCGAGCAGCGGGGAGGGAGGGCAGAGCGCAATGAACCCGGCGCCGAGGTTGGGGCAAGCAGCAGGTTTGCAAAAAGCAGGTTTTTCTCGGTGAAAACTTGCATTTCTCACCATCCCCTGCATGGACCCGGCTGCTTTTTTGGGCCCCCTAGGGGTGGTGGGCACTCGGGACCTTGCCAGCACCGTGGATCAGGGTTTGGGTGCTGCTCATGGCGCTGCTGGGCTCTGTCTCGATGCTCCCTGGAGCCCTCTCTCTGCACAGGACTGAGTCGCATGGAACTGATGGATTTGCAAGGTTTCTCCCAGGGAAAAAACGGGGAATTTGGGTTTAAATCTGGCTGCGGGAAGAAGCAGGGCTGAGGCTTGGCCTCGTCGCTGATCGCTCTGTGCTGCCACCCGTGCAACCCATGCGAGAAGCCAGCCTGGGGCTTTTGTCCCCCTTTTGTCCTCCCTTGCTGCAACGTGGCCGCTTGCTGCTTGCAGGGCAGTGGCAGGGACCTGCGGGGACGAGGACCAGAAGCTGCTGGAGCGCATCGGGAGGCATCGTGTGCAGCCCATCCGCCTGCCAAAAACCTCTGCGTGGCTTTAATTTTCCCAGCAAAGATCCAGTTTTGGGGCAGAGCGGTGCTGGGTGAGCTGCTGGTGCTAAGCCTTCGTGGGATGCACCCAGCTCGCGTGCACCGGGAGGGATCCGTGCAATTAAAACCCCACCGCACGCGCGAAAAGTGGCAGCCTCCAAACGGCGAGCGAAATCGGGATGAAAGGCAAACGCCAGCTCTGGCAGAACCCTAGGAAAGGATCCATCAACAATCCGCATCGTCCTGGGATTTCAAGCCACGCCAATGAAATTTGGCCGCCTCATTTCATTCACTGTCAATCAGCTTCGCTGCTGCTGATGCTTCCTCCTCGTTTTTTAGATCCCTCGTTTCTTTTGGCGATGCCCAGAGCTCGCTTGTATCCCAGCCAGGCAGCCCTCATCACCGCGCGATTAAATCATCGTAAAGAAAAAAAAGGAGAGACGGCGCTTCTCAGACATAATAGTAAAAAAAAATAAAAGGAAAGGGGGTGGTGGTGGGGGACGGCTCTGGGTCTGCTTCTGCTCTGAGCTGTGCCAGCTCCAGCCGTGCGCATTCCTGAGCCGTTCCCAGCTTCGCCTGCCGGGTGCCACCGGCCTTCGTCCCTGCGGAGCCGCCGGGGTTTGGGTCCCTTGCACCCGCTGCCTCCGAGCATCCCCGGCGGTAAAATGTAGTGTTTTAATCACGGAGCTGGCTGCAGAGAGATGGGGAGGTGGACATGATTGCGCGGTTGGGGGTTATCGACGTGCGCCCCGCTTGCAGCCCTGGATTTTTCCCTTCCCGGATTAAAAGTGTCCCAGCACCGGTGTCCAGCTCTGCCCCGAGGAGCCCTGGTGGCCAAATTGGGCTCAGATCCTGGCTTTTCTGGCATGGAAACGGCTCAGGGTGTGAACGCAAACCCTACCGTCCCCAAGCGGGGCTGGGGACGGGGTTTGTTTGCCTGGGAAAACGGCATTAAAAAGAAGTCGCTGAGCGCTGGTGCGGCGGCCAAGTGGGGCAGCAAAGGGCTGGGCGAGCGAATGCTTTTTAATTTCAAAAATGTCACTGAGTCACGAATGAGTCATAATTATAATGGGAGACATTTCCAACCTGGTGCATGACTCGGAGACGTCTTCCAGGGATATTAGAGCTGTTTGTAAAAGCCAGGCCTTGCCCTGGCGATGTGTGTCCCCCCCCCCCGAGGTGACAGCCCCGTCGCGCGCCCGTGTCCGGCGGGAGCAGGGGGACCCATTAACGTCCCCATCAGGCGGCAGGTGTCTATTAACGTGACTCCCGTCCCCGCTGTGCCTGGCCTGCCCTTGTCTCGGGGCCATAATAGGGCCGTTTGGGGCAGTGTTTCCATCGCTGAGCATCGTTGGGACTGGCAGGATCCGTCCCTTCAACCTTTGTCCGCTGCCGGAGCCCCGAGCATCGCCGGGCCCCTCCTTCTCCAAGCGCATTTCTACAGCTTGGGTTAACAGACAGCCCATTGCTATGCCTCCAGCCCCAATTAATTAAGCAGGATTGGCATGAGCTAAATTAAAGAGTGGCTTTTGAGCCAGCCCGACCAGTTTGGGGCTTCTATCCATGGGTTCGTGCCAGCCGGGTCCCCGGCACAGCGCTGCAGGCACCGGGGAGCCAGGCTCCCTCCTCGCGAGAAATCCACCCTCACCAAACAGCATTAAATATTCCTGAGCTACGAACGTCTTGGACTGATTTTATTTTCCATAAATAAACTTGTTGGGAGATATTTGGAGATGGGCCTAAGCTGCGGATCTTGGACCGGCTCCCAAAAACTCGCTGCTGTTTGGGCTCGAGGGGCTGCTTCGGGATTGTTTCTCGCTCGATTTCGGATTGAAGGGTTCGAGCCCAGAGATCTGCCCTCCGATAAACGCCTCCGGTGCTCCCCCAAGCCCCCAGCCCTCCCATATAAACACAGGGGCAGGCACAGCCTCCCCGCTGGGGCACAGGCTATAGGGTCGTATAGGGGCTGATACAGGGGTGTTTTCGGAAGCAGCCACAGCTATCAGGTATTTCTGAAGCTGATGGTCTTCCAAAGGCACTGAGCACCTCTTGCATGGGCTGGCACCGTGGATCATTGGTGTTTTAGGCAGCTGCTGTGTGTTTGCAAACGCAGAGCGAGCAAAAGTGGAGCGGATCCTTATAGCTGTGGCACGTGCACGGTGCCCCTCGCCGAATTGCTCCGAGCTGGAGACGTCTCTGGTCTGCCCCAAAGCATTTTGCCTTCCAGATCGGGCAAAGGAAGGGGAAAATAAATTAAAATAAAAGCTTTGTTTCTTTCTAAATGGGGACGTGAAGTCGGAGAGCTGCTAGGCTGTGCTTGCAGACCCGCAGCCTGCTCGGCTCCGTGGCGAGGTGAGGCTTCCCTTCCCCTCTCCCACCGGAGGGACCGAGGGCGCCGCGCTCGTCCACCGAGCTCCTGATGGGTTGTGACAAGTACAGGATTGCTCTTTTGGTGAGCGCACACGCTCCCGAAAACCCTCGCGGTCCCTCGCCCCGCGCTTCCCCTTCTTCTCTGTCAATTTTCAGCCTCGCGCCGAGCGGAGCCATGGGAGAGGAGTCTAATCTGACCCGTAAACTCTGTCACATCCTCATTAATTTGGCCATGTCTCCCGCTGTAGCCTAAGGGGACCGTCACATTTGTAACACGGCTCCCGGGCGGCCGTCAGGGCGACGGCTTCATTTTGACAGCTGCGGGAAAGGTGCAGCGTCAGGCCGGGCGGAACAAAGGGCTGCACCGATCCTGAACCAATCTGGCACCGATCCGGCACCGATCCGGCACCGCCACAGCCCCCTGCCCCACTGGCTTCAGGCTCGGTGACCCTGGGGACACCGGGGATCTGGACGCCCTGGGGAGAGCATCGTGTTTTGGCACTGCCGGTGGGCAGTGGTGGATAATTCTGCTCTTTTTAATTTTTTTTTTTCCTTTTTTTTTTCTTTTTTGCTGAATTTGCGTGTTTTGTAGCTCAAACTCCCAGGGTGGATCTCGCTCCATCCCAGGAGCTCTGCTGTCCTATTCTAATGCAAATGCGCGTGAGCTGATAATCTAATGTTGAGTGGATTATTTCACCCCCAGATGAGCTGCTGTAAGGCAAAATTTTGCTTTCAGTATATTGAACTAAAAGGGAAAAAAAAATAAAAAAAGCACCACAAAGAAACCCACCTTGGAACGAGGTTTTATCACCAGAAATCTGTGCAGGAAACGCTCTTCTCTCTTTCCCTCACGTGCCCTAAAAGAAATGAAGAAATTAGACCTAATGACACCCTCCGCCAGCTTCAATTCATGTGCACGATAGCTGCATCAGCGAATATTTGTATTGCAATTAAAGCGAGGGGGCAATAAAGCAGGAGAAATGGATTAGAAGAGGGTCCTGGATGTTGGGGGAGCTCTCCCTGTCCCACCCAGCACTGGTGACCCCTCAAAATTGGTGACTTTAGTGTTTTGGGTGCTCATTGAGCCCATCCTGGTGCACAGCATCCCTTTTGTTTCGCTCTCACCTGCAGCACCCAAACCTCCCGTTCCCGTCTGCCCAGCCAAAAAGCAATAAAAACCCCAAACTGCTTCATCCTATCCCCATTTTTCCTACAAATTTCCCCACTGGCTTGCATCATCGCTGCCAGCTTCCCGGCCGTGTCTCCCCTGCCCTGTGTCGAAATCCCCGTCCTCTGCTGGCTGGGCATCGCCCTGGGTGCTGCCAGGAAAGGGAGCAGCACCGGCACGGTGCCAGAATTTGGGGTTGTTTTTGGGGTTTGGGCTGGGCCACGTTGGCCATCAGTGGTTGCTCAAAGGCAGCAGGAAATGGGCATTGTTACTGGAAGCAGGAGTTGGCCCTGGAGAGCAAGGGGATGGCCACGAGGTGCCCGCACCCATCCCCGAGCCCTACCCGGGCGCTTGGGGATGAATCCTCACCCCCGTGCCACACGTTTTTTAAAAAAAACCCTAATGCAACCCCACCAAAACAAACCCTTCCTCTGCACGTGCAGCTTCTTTCCCCCGGGAGAGCCTGGAAGAGAGAAGGAGGCGCACGTGACAGGCGTTAATCGCATCGTTTAATGCGCTCCTGCAAGGCGCTGCCGTGCGGGGCTGGGCACGGACCCGCGTGGAGCAGAGCAGGCTTTTGTCTCCGGCTGCCGACCCCGGGGTGCAGCCTGGAATTCGGCTGGGTGTGTGAATCACAGCTCCTAAACTGGGGGGGTCCTAATGCACGGGGGTGGATGTGCCCCCCGATTCTCGAAAATGCGTTTTATTTAAAAAAAAAAAGGAAACGAGAACAGGGAGAAGCCCCCATTCCTCCTGGAATACAAATGGGGTGCAAAACTCCCCCTCCCCAAAACATTTCCATCCAGGACAAGATGGGATAAGGGTGAACTGTGCCGGGGGGATTGCGCCCCGCTCAGGCGCGAGCATCGCCGCGCCCTCCGCAGAAACGATGAAAAACCACCAGATATTCGTTCAAGGTTCAGAAAAGTGCTATTTGCCGCATGGGGCCGCAGGTGAGAGGGGATTGTTTGTGAGCATCCCGGCCTGCTGATTGCATTCCCCTCGGTGACCCGGGCACGTAACAGTGGGGATCAGGCTCCCCGTCCGTCCCCCCACCCGGGCAGAGCCGAGGCGAGCTGGCTGCGGCCCCCTAAAAGTAGCAAACTTATTGCCTAATAGATTTCTCAGTCATGAAGTCCCCGCGCTCCATATGTACCGAAATCAAAGCAATTACGGATTTAAATGAAGCTGGAATCCGCGGCGCAGAAAATGCTTGTTTTAGCGTAAGATTGGACAGAGGTGAACGACCTGCAGAACCCCTGGTAATGAAAGCTCTTCACAGCTTGCAGTGTTTCACCGGCCGGTAATTGCTGCAGTCTGTGATACGGATCTGGCTGCGTTAATGATGCACTGTTCCTTTTCATAGGATTCATTTAAGCTCCCCATTTTTCAGGGGGTTTCAAAGAAACAAGGCAGCGTGGAAATTAACACGTTAACGCGGACGCTTTCCTCGCTTGGCGGATTTAAAATGTTATTTAAAGTTTTTTTTTGGGGGGGGGGGGGATTGATTAGGAAAAGTGATCGGGGCTGGGAGAGTGGCTTGTGTCCATGTGCTGGAGAGAAACGTATTGCAGCATGGACTTGCATCGCTCCCAGTTGGGCTGTGGCTATAGGATTTGTATTTTATTTAGCATGACAAGATGGATATATTAGAACAAAACATACATTAGTGAGAAAAAAAAAAAAAGGTTTTGGATGGGAATAAAAATCCTATTAACTTCCAAATGAAAACCACATCCAAGGGAGACAGTTGGCTTCTCTTCTGAGTTTATTATTAAATATTTTACTAGGGTGGGAAGTTCTGAGCTGAGCATCTTCTCCCTCCTGTTCCTGGCAAGAGCGGTGTGCGTAGTGGGGAGGGTTATTATTTCGCCGAAGCGGTTTCTTGGTTTAGCTCAACAGGTGGTGATGGTGCACCGGGGTGGGAGGAAGACCCTGGCTGGGTTTTCGGATACTTGCAGTCCATTAAAAACGCCCAGGGTGGATTACCAAAGGCGAACGGACGCGGTGGCACTGGGGCTGGAGGCTCTGCTCCCGCAGCTCCCGAAATGCTTTCATCCATCGTCAGCCGGCGAGCGAGCGGAGCGCATGCAATCTGCCGCCGCTCCCAAGGGGCTCCAGGATTAATTTCCTTCCTTGACCCCGGGGCCGGCGGGGAGGCGAGGTCAGGCAGCAGGGAGCAGAGGGGACGGCAGCAAATGATAAGGAGCTGCGGGCACCTCGGAGCTGGGACGAGTCGGAAATGGCATTTCCAGTTCGCTTAATGGCGAGGCAGGCTCCGGCCGCGTGGAAGAGCCGAGATTCAATTACCGGCCCCCGCAGCCCCCCGGGACCCCCCCGGCCTCCCGCACAGCCCCGGGGGCGGCGGGGGTCCCCACGGGCACACCGGCGGCTGCGGCGAGCGGGGTCAGGATGAGCTGCGAGGGGTCGAGGTGCGTCGGGGAATAATAAGCGAGGAGCCGGCGGAGCGCGGGGCGCTCTATTTTTACGGCGAAAAAAAAAATTCGATCCGGAAAATAACGCGGCGCTCATTATTTAATTTCCCCCAGTATTTTGTGCGCTCGTGGGATTTTACTATTAATTATTGTTGAATTTGCGTTTTTTTTTTTATCCCCATTCCCGTGCACCGGTGATGTTATTTTATCGAGAAAGCCAGCGGCGCTCAGCCCGCTTTGGATCCTGATCCGCCCCATTAACCTTCTCCATCCTCTCCTCCGGGGTACCCCATCGACCTCCCCACCCCGTCCTCCTCCTCCTCCTCCTCCATCCTTTACTCAACTTTTTTTTTTTTATTATTTTCAATCTCTGGCTACCGGGCACCGAACCCCGATCGGTTGCGTGGGTTTGCGTGCATGGGAAGAGCCAGAGCGAAGGGCTCGCCACCTCGTCGCCTCCGAGCCACCGACCCACGCTGCGGGGATGCTCGCGCCCATGCCAGCGCCCGCGCTTCCCCCAGCCGCTCTTCGGCAGATAATGAGAGCGAGTTTAAAAAACTTAAAGCCTCTTCCTCGCACGCCGGTGACTGACACAAATGGAGTTCATATTTAATCATCTGTTAACTCGTTGTCTATTATAGCTCTTTAATAGCACCATAGATATTCTTAATGAAGCATGATTTAAGGTATTTACAGCTCTAGGACCGACAGACATCACTCACAGCGTGCAGGTAATGAGGCGTAAAACAGCTCTGGAAACCGTAAAAATGGGAGAGAGAGAGGGAGCGATCGAGAGAAAGCAGGCAGGAGTTAGGAGCTGAATTGTTCCAGGGTTTGTTTTAAAATGTTTAGGCATTTAAAGTCATTTCAGCTTTCCCAGGTGTCTGGTGGCACCAGGTTCAGCAGTTCCCAGCACCGTAACCCCTGCCTCGCCAGGCAGCCCCACGCTGCTCAGGCTGGGACCGGTGATGCTGTGGCTCCATCCTGGCCTTACACCCCTACAAAAATGCAGGGAAAAGGGAAAAATGGCCTCGTGGGGTCTCCTGGGGTGGGGATGGGGATGGTTGCTTTGGCCAACCATTGGCATGAGCTCTTTGCTCGTGCAGGGAGGTGACGGAGCTTCCCTTTGCTCATCTGCAAGAGTCACCCCATGCCATCCTGCTTTTCTTCCCCGTCCCCAGCAAAACAATCCACATGCACACACACATAAAAATTAAAAAAAAAAAAACACAGGAAAAAAAACCAACCCCAAAAAACAAACAAACAAAAAAAAACCACCGAAACCCAAGCCAAGATTCGGAAAATAATTTGTGACGGAGGTGCCATTTTGCATCAAAATATTTTGCAGCAAATGTCAAACGCCACCAGCCCATGTGTCCCCGCGCGTGACGGTAATTGGGCTGGACGGCTGCGCTCCGCCGCCTCCTCCTCGCGCACCGGCCGCGCTTCCCAGTTAAACCCAGCGTGGTCCCGGTGTGATGGCCAGTGTCCCGGCTCCGACCCGGGGCTGGCAGCGCGATGCTCGTTAGCACGGTGCTCATTAGCTCGCCTCCAGAGCTGTCCCCATCTCCAAGAGGAATAAATAGCTATGGGAAAGGCGGGGATGGAGCACAAGCTCTGGGGCGCGCGGAGGGAATGCGTGGCACAGCCTGCTTTGGTTCTTGGGGGGGGATCTTTGCTTTTTTAATTCCCTTTTTGCAGGGAATTAAAATTTCCCTTTTTTTTTTTCTGTTTATTGTATCCATCTCCTGGATGGAGAATGGGCAGTGGTGAGCTTGCAATGCCCCCTTCCCTGGGTGTTAGCAAGGGGTCCCCGCTTTGGGGTCATCCCCCTGATCCCATGCGGGTGGTGGCAGTGACTTGGGTGGACCTTGGTTTTGGGGAAACCCCTGCAATGGGGTCTCTGAGCGAGGAGGGACAGCCTGCTGCTCCCGTCCCACCCCAAAACGTGCCAGGGATGCAGCCTCCTCCATGGGCACGTCCTGCCCGTCCGTATTTACGGCAGTGCACACCCCTTGGGAGGCCACCCTGCTTTTTGCTTCGTTACACCAAGAGCATAAAACACCTATTGTGGGTCTATTCTGCTCTGTAGGAAAACAGCATGTTCTCCTTTCGTAGCAAATAACCCCGTTTCTTACACCATCCGAAGGCCTCAGTTTGGGAATAAACCTAACAGATCGACCGGGCTCGCCGTAACGATCCGAGATTAATCCATTATTATTCGGACATCAGGCTGCATGAATATTTGGCTGGTTTAGCCCCCGGGGAGCTGGGGGAGAGCAGCCTGACTGCACGGCTTGTTGAGGGGGGGGGCAGCGTGTTAGAAAGTCAATGAAGTTCCCTTGGGCAGTGCAGGGGGGGGGGACGAGATGCTTGGGTCAAGCGTTCAGATTGTGCCGCTTGTCCCCTTGGGCAAGTCCTGCTGAGCAGGGTTAATATTGCTGACCTATTTTGTAGGAGGAGGTGGGGGGGGGGGGGTGAAAGCTGCGAGGCTCTGGTTTAAAATAGGAAGGGAAAAAGCACCTCGAAAATTGCGGCTCCGTTTCCCGAAGTCACAATAACCGACTTGGTTGCAAACATTTTCATTTTTTTATTTTTTTTTTTGCCTGCCTCACCCCTCCCGGTGCCGTTAGCCACAGAAGAAGGAGCTAGAATTTCTCTTTGGCGAAGCCTCAGCAGCAGAATTGCTAACTACGTGCCCGTTATAGAAACTTTTTAGTACTGGGGACGAGCCAAGAAAAAAGCCCAGATTGACTCTGAGATCTCAGCTGGTGCTTGCAGCACTTCCACCTAGCAGGAGGAGCGGCAGCGCCCCGGCTCTCGCGCTGAGCACAGGCGCTCTGCATCCCGTGCAGGAGAGCCGGGATGATGCTTTCGGGTACCCTGGGCACCCCGTCCCGCTCCCTGCCCGTCTGTGAGCCTCTCTCCTCGGGTGTATTTGCATTTTGTGTCCTGCAGCCGCATGAAACGAGCTCTCCCCTGCTCATCGTGCCACGGTGTGAGCTCTCAGCCGGGTGCTGCGTGCTCAGGACCGCGTCCCGTGCGCTGGTGGCTGCTCAAAGGCAGCCCCAAATCCTTCCTAGGAGGGCGGCAGCAAGATAACACGGGGCTATTGCAATGCAGGGGAAGTTTTGCTCTGCTGTCGCCTTAAGCTGTTGGTGCCGTGGTTTGCGTCTGCAGTGGCAGCTCCGTGCCCGGATGGGTCGGTTGCAGAGGTGAGGGTGCACTGAAATGTCACCTACAGCCTCGCGTGGCTGGACGCTGGAACCCTGCCGTGGGGTGGATGTGGCCCAGGACTGGCTCTGAGGGATGGGGGAGCTGGGGAGGATGCAGGGGGGGTTTCCAAGCCAAGGGGGGGGGGGGGGGTTCCAACACAAGGTGGGGTTTCCAAACTCTTTCCTCGTGCCAAAAAGCGGGCGCTGGGCGAGGAGCAGGGCTGGGGCTTTGCTCGTCTTTGCCTCCTTCCTTTCGGGACTGAATTTCGAAGACGACCTGGGCCAGACGAGCTGGGCACCGCCTGCTTCCCCATCACAGCGGGGAGAAAGCCCACCTTGTGCCCTCGTCCCGTGTCCCCGTCCCCAAATCCCCGTCCCCAAATCCCCACGGCCCCGCTTCAGCTGCCGGGGAGAGGCAGCCGCCCGCCCGGGTCTGCATGTGTGCCTCTTCCATGTGCGCTCGTTTCCAAGGAAACTGCTCGCTCTACATGTGTGTCGCTTAACACCCTGTTTGCTCTCGTTTGGATAAGTCTTTAATTCCCGTGCAGCCCCGGCTCCCCGCGATCTCGGCGCACAAATCCCCTCCGGCCCGCCTGCTTCCCTCTCCCTGCCTCTTGCAGCAGCCCTGCCCGCTCCCAGCAAGTTTCCCAACCTGTGGATAATCAGAACTGCAGCAATAGCCGCGTGCGTCGCTGCTTCTTCCCTCTAGAAGCAGTTAGCAGGGGGAAGATGATGCGTGGAGACACCATTTGGGCTCCTTTTTGGGGTCTGGAGGCGGCCCCGTGCGGCTGGGCTGCACCCAGGGGTGCGGGAGGAAGCCTGGGTTGGGAGGGAAGGGTGAGCAGGGGGTGAGGGTGCTTTGGGGGAGCTCCGTTCAGGTGCGGGGACCCCAAAAGGCTTTTTCTTTCCTTTGAAAAATACGAAAAATGTGTTTTCCTGCTGCTGGATGAGTGAGGGATTTTCGGACAGGGACCCACTTCCCTCCTCCCCAAAAGTCCCCGGAGCGGGGACGCCGAGCAGCTCCGGTGTCACCTTGGGCCAGCTCCTGCCCGGAGCCCTGGCAGCAGCTAATGCTGTTAGCCCGTGTCGGGGAGGGATTGAGGAATTAAAGCTCAGCCCGCCGGCACCCTGCGAGCAGAGGCAAGGAGCAGAGCAAGCAGCGGCCCCGCAGAAACCCCTCCGCGTTTTGGGCGGCACAGCACCACGCACGGTGGGTCCACGGGGGGCTTCGCTGCCTTCATCCTGCAGGTGCTCTGCAGGCGGTCCAGTGAGAAAATCCCCCAAATCCTCAGGGTCTCGGCGCACCCGGAGGGAGCCGGGCTCGGGACCGACCCGGTGCCCGTCCCCACGGGGGTCTGCCCCACGCCGCGTGCGCTGCCACCTTTCTAGGCCACAATCTGTACCAAATTGCGAGCCTGCTGTTAACTTCGCTTGCACTCTATTCTCGTGTTTGCTGTTATTTTTTAACACTTTTTTTTTCTCCTTTTTTTTTCCCTTTTTTTTTTTCCTTTTTTTTTTTTTTTTTGCATAAAAGCACTATCCTCTCCCCAGAGCCTGCCTGTAGCGAAGGCATGGTCTGTACAACTGCAATTATTTCGAAGAACAGATGGAGTGAGGAGCAGAAAGTCTGTTAATAGTAATAGAAATGCTACATGTTAACCTGGACAGCACACGATGACAGTCCCATGACTACACGTTCTGTTCCCACCAGCTGGGCTCCGAAGGAGAAACGAGAGATTCATAAGCGCCGTGCTCAGCGCTGTACCCTCCCTAAAGTTAGAGCTCAAATTCCTTCACACTTGCGGCGCGGGGTTTTTGGGTTGTCGGGCTTCTTCTCCCCCCCCCCCCTCCCTCCCCGTTCCCTCCTCCTTCCCATTTTCGGCACCGGCGATGAAATATTTCCGCTTCTCCGCGGTGCTCTGGGCGGTGCAGCTGCAAGAGCACATGCAGGGAGGTGGCGGCCCTGCCACTATGTCCCCAGCTCCGTCCCCCGTAGGGTGGCCCCTTTTTTTGGGTGCACATCTGCATGCTCGATGCAAACCCACTGGGAATGAGATGGTTTGAGCCGGGCTGGGAGTAAGGCACGGCGCCGCCGGCACCTCGCTCTCGGGCAGGGCGCTTGCATCAGCCCGGGATTTTCTCTGCAACTGTTGCAAGCTCTTTGCTAAATGGGTTGAAATCCACGGATTTCTGGCAAAACAGTTCTTGGCGCAGAGGTGTTGCTTGGTGTTTGCAGCGGGGGCTGAGCCATGCACGGCTCCGGGGGCTGCAAAGGGGCTTTGGGGGCTCCCCGGACATGGTGAGACCCATGGCACCAAGACCAGGGCTTGTGAAATGGGGCAACAGCAGTTGTCTCTGGCCCAGCAATCCCGCTGCGAAAATCCCTGCCCGGTTTCACAAGCGACACGGGGATTTAGCCACAGAGCTCCGGTTAATTTGGATGGGAACCGCATGGCTCAATCCCCCAGCGGCTCCTGAAATCGCAGCCCCTGGGCGCTCTGGAGCCGAGCGTGGCACCGCTGGCGAGCTGACAGATGCACCTGGAGGTCTCATTAGGATAGAGATCCCTTAATCTGGGTGCTTGCAGGATAATCTGGTGCCTGAGGTCCTGCCAAATCCCCCGGGGATCAGCAGGTTTTCCACCCACAGCCTCCAGAGGTCACTTCAAACCCAGCTCCATCCTGCAGGGACCCAAATCCTCTCCCTGTGTCCTCGTGCAGGTGGCACCCTTGGGTGCTGGACACCCTCAGAGAGACCGGGGCATCCATGAGTGGAGCTGGGCAGTGGTTTCAGGAAATATCCTGGCATCCGCTCCTGGAGCACTGGGGGGGATCTTCCTTGGTGCCCTTTTGGTGGGACACCAACAAGCCGTTCTTCCTCCGCAAGCACCTTGGAGAGATTTAGGTCACGGGGAGGAAAATGTCCCGAGAAAGTCTGCATGCCTTGCATTCCCCTATGATGCACAGTGCTTGTTTCTTGTATTATCCAAGATTTTGCACGAATACAAGCCTGCATGCATGGGAAAGAGTGAAAACCTGTATGGTTTGGGGGTTGTTCCATGCTTTATGTGCCACGGGTGCCCCGCGGTCCCACGCGCCGTACCCAAACGCTCTTCCCTCTTGCAGAGCAAGAAGTACGTGCTGATGCTGGTGGACCCCGACGCGCCCAGCAGAGCCGACCCCAGGAACCGCTTCTGGAGGCACTGGCTGCTCGCCGACGTCCGCGTGAGTGTCCCCGGCCGCTCCTCGGGCGCGTCCCCAAGCGGGAGGTGGCATTCGGTGGCGCTGCCCCAGCGGGCGCGATTCCCGGCGGGGCGCGCGCCTCCGGGTGAAATCCCAAAGGAGGAGCGTTTGCAAGGGAAATGTAAATCGTGCTCGGCGTGTAGGTAGGGGAGCGCTTCCTGAGACTATATAGAGCGAAGCTGGGCCAAAAATATTGCTGCTGCTTATTTCTTTTTCTTTTTTTTTTTTTTTACCCTTTTCTAAGGAAATGCTGGGGAAAAAAAAAATCGCCTCGCAAACTCCCCACTGACGGTTCTATCTGCATAGACAGCAAGCTGCTTCAGAGAGCTTGCTATCATTTTTTTTTAGGGGGGTAAACCAACCATTTTGGTGAAAATGTCACGGATTTATCCCTTGGGTTTCACAAACACGTGTTGGGAGGAGAGAGCGCGATGGGTCGGGGACGGGCGGGTCGTGACCGTGAGCTCCCCGAGTGCCGCCGCTGCGCTTCCAGAGAGGTTTTGGAAAATCAGTTTGTTCCTCTCCTGCTTGCTTTTGTCTTTTAAAAGATGAGGTGTTTCAACTCTGAATCAATCTAACTAATAATCTTAGTACTAAAGTCTAATTAAGATATCAATTAATTTGCAGCATGCATTTAACAAGAAATATCTAGTCATTCTCTGCTATTATTCTCTGAAATTACTGCTAAGGGCTTTTTGTACAGATACCTTAATTAGACTTTTTATTGTTAATGGGAATATTGAGCAAATTAAAATTAGATATTAATACTTTCCATGAATTTCATAATTGGCTGAAAAATATAAAGCATTCAGAATAATTGCAGAGATTTGTGTATAGGGCTTTTTTTTTTTTTAATCCTTCACAGAAGCCCTTCTGCATTTCTAACAACAGGGTCCTGAAAGTCTCTCATTAATTTTAATATTTACTAAACGCAAAAAAAGCCCAAGCTCTTGTTTTCCCTTCTGTACACAGATCCTTCCGAGGCGTTTGCTATTGCTAATTATTGTGGTTTTCTTTTCTTTTTTTTTTTTTTGGAGCATAAGATCATTTAAGCAAAGATGCGGGATTAAGACCAACACAAATGGAAGGAAGGTGCTTTTTTCCCCAGCGTTTGGGTAATTCAGTAGCGAGGTCAGAAAGCTCCTCGCCAGGCCATAAGGAGGGAGCTCTTCCTGCAGGAGGCTGGATTTTGGGGAAGAAAGGAGTTTTTGGGGAATGGGAACAGCTCTCCCATAACCAGGTGTCATATCTTTGCTGGACCCAAGCCCCAGTGTTCGATCATCGTCCTCCTCGTGCCCGGGGTACCGAAGCATCCCTCCGCATCCCTTGCGTGGCTGCCCCCCTTGCGCCACGTGGTGCCACCAGGGGCCTCGCCACCCACACTGTGTCCCCCTAAAGCCACCCCTGGGTGTCCCCACAAAGCGGCCAGCTCCTTTGGTGTTCGGCCACGTGGTGCCTCATGGCAAACTGCAGTGCCTTTGGCAAGAGTGGCTTCAAAGCGCCTCCCTCGCGGGCAGGGTGCGGGGCGCCGAGCCAAAATTGCCCCTTAGGAAAATCCCGATTTAATATTATGAGCAAAGACAAGCGGGAACGTCCCGTGCCGTGCACGCTGCCCTACCCGGCTGTGCCACCGAGGGTGGGGATCAGCTCGGGATTTATGTCCCTAAGGTGGATTTAGGGCCGGAGCATCCCATCCCCATCGGGTACCGCTCGCCGCTCCTTATCGGCGACCGCGGCGCTGCTCCGCCGATTGTCAGCCGCGAGAGATGCTTTCACTCCCATTCAAAATAATTTAAATAAAAATGTTGCTACAAAGTGGAATAATATCTTTTGATGAATGTTTTTAAAGCCCTTTAGGTTTTCATGGTAATTTGCAGTGTAAAATTATTTAGAGATAAGAGCCAAATTAGCTCTTATAGGCGGAGGTCGATATGTCCCGTTATCCATGCAAGCAGTGTTTAAATATAATCAGCCTTTACTCTAATGCAGCATAATTGTTCATTTGAAATAGCTTTTTTTTTTTTTTTTTACTCCATTCAATGAGTCATTAAAATATTCAAAGGATAATGCAGTGAATTGGAAATGAATTTATCACATTATCCTGTATATACTGGAGAGCATCAGGTAGCTAGGCAGAGTGGGAACCGGCGCACAGAGAAATCCAGTAAACAAGGCTTTCCATTTTGTCTTCGGTGGCAAAAGCAAGGGAAGGGAGAAATCCCTGCCCTTGGGAAAGGAAGAAAACCCTGCCCTTGGGAAAGGAAGAAATCCCTGCCCTTGGGAAAGGAAAGCTTCCCGGCCTTATTCCCCCTCCGTGGGGAGCGGGGAGGGGGAGAGCGAGCAGCAAATTTGTACTCCGGCACAGCCTCGCCGCTTTAACTTTATTTTTATCAAAATATGTTTTGTAGCAGAAAGTCGTTATGGAAACCAGCTCTGCCAGCCGGGAGGGATCCTGCGCCAGGCTGGAGCCGAGCGGGACCCGCGGGGAGCCTCCGCCACCCCTCGTGCCTGCGTCCTCCTGGGGAGGTTTTGGGGAAACTGAGGCACGGAGCAGTTCGGAGAGGGCCGTAGGGTCGGAGGGAAGAGGCGTGTGCCAATGGTTTGAGAGCAAACCGCTCGCAGCCCAACGCCTTGCATCACTTTCCCCCCCCCGCCACATGGCCCTGCGGTGGGCAGGATCCGGCCCTAGAGTTGCCCGCGCTTGGGTTGGGTTTGCAGAGAGGGGAAAATGGTGCTTGGGTGCGGGTCGGGGGGTCAGGAGCGGGGTCACCGCTGCGTCCTCGGTCCTGGATGTCCCATCATTGTCGCCAGCCCTGCGCGGGGCTCGGTGCCTGCTCCTGCGCCTGCGTTTGTCACCGTTCCTCCTTGCTGGCTGATAAACAGGTTCTGGGTTGCAAGTGTCACCATAGAAACAGGTGCTATCTTAAGCAAACAAGGGCTTTATTAACCTTAAAAGTTGAGGGATTTGTGCATGACGAGAGGCTGGGAAGGAGCGGGGGGACGGGCAGGCTGGGCGCCCGCGTCCCAGCGAGGTCCCCAGCCCTGTCCCTGGCCCTGTCCCCAACCCAAAGGGACAGCGATGCAAGAGCTCGGATGCAAACTTTCCTCATCAAGCTGTGTTCGTGTGGTGCCCGGCACGTGGGGATGAGCTTATTTATCCAAAATATTTGGGGGTCTGCCGTGCCACAGAGAGCATTCCCCGGGTGGGCCCACCAGGGGACACTTCTGGAGCCATTGGGGCGCACTGAGCGGCAGAGAGAGGGGAGGCAAATTTAATAGGGAAAAGGGGTGAAAAATAGGGTGAAGCTTTCTGCTTGGGTTGTAGTGGGGGAAAAAAAAATAAATAAAAAAAAAATCAGCTTTTGGGTATGCGAGTCCTGCCTGCAGGCAGTGGTGGGTGTGGGAAACCTGCCCCAGGGAGCTGCCAGCGGGAGGGATGCTCATTTCGGGAGAAGCCAGAGCACCGGCGTGCCTGGGAGCTGCGGGAACGGGGAGAATTAAATCCCCACCTCGACACGTGGAGGGCCTGATCCTGGCTCCTCCGCCGGCCGTGAGCATCCCGGTGCCCATCCCGGGGGCTTGGCAGGCGCCGTTTGCTCGCCGGTCCCCGCTGCGCCGGTGGGAACCGCTGCCGCTTTGTAGCAGCGCCGCAGATGTAATAGTTAGTGACTCGGCATTGTTCCGTCTTGCTGGGGCTCTTTATAGTCTACTTTTTGGTGATTAAACCGAGCGTTTGAAAGGGAAAGAACAGAGAGAAATGTTGTTTTAATTGATGACTTGGCTCCTTGGAATATTCAGTTCCCCCGGTGTGAGTTTCTGTCGCTGCCTTTTAATGAAAGCTTTATTAATAAAAAAAAAAAAAAGAGAGAGAGAGAGAAAAAAAAAAAGAGAAAAAAATAGGAAAAAAAAGAGAGAAAAAAAAAAGAAGGGAAAAGAAAACAAGCAAAGGAGCTGGCTGTTAGGGTGTCATTTTCTTTGCACTTCAGGCTTCTGGGGGCTCTGCGGGCATGCACCAAGGGCAAACCCCAGCCGAAAGCATTGCAGGCAGAGGGCGGCGATCCCTTGAGCCCCCCCGTGCAAACGCAGAGGGCAGGATCCGTCCCGACCCGGCCCCGTGTCTCGGTGACGAGGTCGGGTGTTTACCAGGCTTCCCGCGTGCGGTACCCGAAGTTGAGTGTCAACTGCTATTATTCATGCTCTGCAAACAGATGGGGTTTAATTGCCGCTACTGTCAGGCTCTCTGCAAATATCACACGAAAAGGGCTTTTTGGCTAATTGTTGTAAAATAAAAGTTCGGGAACTACGTATAGAAATTATAGATCAAACGTATTTTACGGATCAAACTGTTTGCATTACCTTTAAACACAGGCTGTAGGCAACGGCATTAGGATCAGTGAGTGACTGTAAGGCACAATGCCGCCCTAGGGCCCGCCACGCCGGAACAATATGACAGCAGTAACTTAGCGCTGATGGAAAAACACCCCCAAAACGTGATTGGCCTGAAACGCCGAAGAATGGAGCTGCTAATCTTTGTAATTTCTTGGGTACCATTAGGGCAAAGTGCTGCCTTCCCGTCGCTTCGGGGAAAATCACGGCGCAGGGCGCGGGCCAGAGCCCTGCAGGGCTGCCCGCGGGGGAATGCGTGTTTGCACAAGTGCTTGCGTTGGCACAGATGTGTGTGTGTTTGCACAGATGCGTGTGTTTGCACAAGTGTGCCTTTGCATAAATGTGCTTGCACAAGCACAACTCTTTGCACAAGCACCTGTTTGCACAAGTGTGAGTATTTGCACAAGAGCACGCATTTGCCCAGACACATCTTTGCAGAAACATGTTTGCACAAGTGTGTCTTTGCACAAGCCCATGTCTCTGCACGAGCATTTATCTTTGCATAAATGTGTTTGCACAAGTGTGCATCTTTGGCATGCAAAAGTATTAAACCCACCTCCTTGCAACCTCCAGGTTTCTCCGCCAAGCGAGCGGCTGCTGGACTCTCCCAGAGCTGCTGCTGGGGCTAATTCTCTCCTGCCTTGTAATTAATGCCCCCAAGTAATCGCACACCCAGCCCCCTTAAAAAGCTGCCACCAAGCTGGGAAGCAGCAGGAGGGGAAGCACAAAGGGGGACACGATGGCTCCACGGCACCTCGGGGAGCTCCAACCCCATCACCCCTCTGCTGCGCCAGGCTGGGACGTTTTTAGGGAAACATCTTAATTTGCTATAATCCTTTTGGGGCTGGGGGGGAAGGGGAAAGCAGGGGTACCCCAGGACTTCTGGCTCTCAGCCTGTCCCTGCCCTCACCCTGTCCCCAAGCCCCCGTCGGCGCCGTGCTTTCACTTCGCAACTCGTGGCAAAGCGCCGGGGTGACGGGCTCTGTGCAGACGTGCGTTATGTGATTATTCTCATTATATTGCCAAGGATCCACGAGGGGAGAGGTGACTGTGACGGCGACAGA
Organism: Anser cygnoides; assembly: GCF_040182565.1. Lineage (NCBI taxonomy): Eukaryota > Metazoa > Chordata > Aves > Anseriformes > Anatidae > Anser > Anser cygnoides. The sequence continues at coordinate 2,392,203 of NC_089898.1, read as the reverse complement.
GAGGTTCTTGTCACCGCCGCTGCAGGCAGCCAGGTGCTTGCAGGGATTCTGATTTTGGCACTTGGGAAGGCTCCTGTCTTCCTTGGGCGAAGCAAAAATGGGATGGCGAATAGAGAAAACTTCACGCACACCCGCCGGGGCGCTGAGCCTGATGTGCTTTGGTCTCCGTGGCTTTTTTGCTGCTGCAAAAATGTCCCAAAGGAGGGTTTGGGGGTTATTTGGGGGATATATATGTGCCAGGTGCTCCTGATGGAGGTGCCCTGCCCACGAGCTGCTCATTGGCCTCTGTTTTCACAGCAGGTATCGACTCCTTGCAGGCGGGATTTAAGGATTTCCTGGATGCTTCTATTTCATTTAACATGCAAAGGCTAATAATTTGTCACAATTCAATAAAGCCGAGGTTACAAACACTCGTGCTGCTGTTTATTTAAACGATGGTTTGTTAATTAGCTCCTCTTAACAAGGAGAGAATAAATCAGATAAAACATACCAAAAAGGCACAGAGATAGTTTGCGGATTGATTTAATTTCCCAACCAAGATGCTCCCTGCATCCAGGCGCGTACCAGCTCACAGCTCCTTCCCAGACCCTTTTGCAGCTGAGGGACAAAATCGTGTCCCTTTGGGACGTTTGTGCTTTGCACCGCGATGATTTTCCTCCCAGAGCAGCCTCAGCTGAGCTCCAAGTGCAGATACCTGCGCTGGCCCAGCACTGCCAGGGATCCGTGCTCTGCCGTGTTGCAACTCGCTTCCCAAAAAGGACCAAAAAAGGACTTTTCTGCCTCTTTTCCGTTGCTGCTTGTTTTGTCTAAGGCAGTGGGAGGGGGGAAAAAAAAAAATCAGGTCAGAAATAAAGCTGTGCCAAGGCTGTCGCAAAGGAAAAGTTCAAGGCACTCGGAGCCAGCCGGGGCCAAGCTCCAGCTTCACCCGCGTGGGAATTCCCGCGGGGCACCGCGCATCCTGCCGCCCGCCCGGGGCACGGCGAGCGCAGGGTGGGAAGGTGAACGGAGACGCCGCGTGTGGGCTGTGATCGGGGTGTGGGGACGCCGTATATAGGCTGTGAATGGGGTATGGAGACACTGGGTATAGGCTGTGAAGGGTGGATGGAGGCTTCCTATATAGCCCCTGAGATGCGCATGGGGGAACTTCCCATATAGCCCATAAGGTGCATGTGGAGCACTTTGTATATAGCTTTTTTGATGTATGTGGAGGCACTTCTTATATAGCCTGAGACGCATATGGAAGCACTTTCTATATAGCCCCTGAGATATACATTGAGGCACTTTGCATGCACCCTGTGAAGCGGCACTTCCTATATAGCCGCTGAGATGCACGTGGAGGCACTTCCCATGTATCCCATGAGATGAACATGGAGGCACTTCCCATATATCCCATGAGATGCACATGGAGAAACTTCCTATATAGCTCATTAGATGTATATGGAGGCATTTCTTATTATATCCCATGAGATGCATATGGAGGCACTTCCTATATAGCTTCTTAGATGCACATGGAAGCTTCCTACATAGCCCACGAGATGCACATGGAGAAATTCCCTATACAGCTCATTAGATGTATAAGGAGGCACCTCCATATCCTATGAGATGCACGTGGAGAAACTTCCCATATAGCTCATTAGGTATATGTGGGGATATTTCCTATATGTCCCATGAGATGTATATGGAGACACTTCCCATATATCCCATGAGAGGCACATGGAGGCACTTCCCATACAGCTCATTAGATGTATATAGGGGCACTTCATATACATCCCACGAGATGTATATGGTGGCACTTCTTATTATACCCCATGAGATGCACGTGGACGCACTTCCCATATATCACATGAGATGTATATGGAGGCACTTCCTATATAGCTCATTAGGCGTATATGGAGGCTTCCTATATGTCCTGTGAGATGCACTTGGAGGCACTTCCTATGTAGCACATGAGATGCACATGAAGAAACTTCCCATATATCCCGTTAGACATATATGGAGGCACTTCCCCTACATCCCACGAGATGCACATGGAGGCCCTTCCCATATATCCCATTAGACGTATATGGAGGCCCTTCCCATCCATCCCATGAGATGTATGGGGAGGCCCTTCCCACACACCCCGCGGGATGCCCCTGGAGGTGCACACTCCGGTCCGCGTCCCCCGAGCAGCCGGGGCGGAGGGGAGGGCCGCATCCTGCCTCTCGCCGGGCGTACCTGGCGGAAGGGGCTGTGATCAGTGATTAATCGGGCATGTGTGGCTGTGTGGGAGCGCGTTGTGTTGGAGGAGGGAACTCCTACAGCACCCCGGTCATGAATCATTTGAAAGGCAAATTTGCGCAGTTACCAAGGGAACGGAAGAAAGGAAGGGACTTCCCTTGCCGAAATGACTCGCGCTCTGATGCGGCTGAGAAAATCGCTCCAAAAGAGAAAAAAAAAAAAAAAAAAAGAGAGAAAAAAAAAAAAAAAAAGAGCCGAAGCTGTGACTAAGCAGCAGAAGTTATGTAAAGAGCTCGCTGGGAAGTGCAGGGGAGGGACAGCGCATCCTGCCGCTGCCCACGGCCGGGCCCCCTCCCCACCTCCCCGGGGAGCGGGGGCGAAGCCGCTGCTCTGCGCCTCCCGCCCGCTGCCCCAGCGCTTGGGGGGCTCGGGAAGGCCGGATCCGTGCCTGGGGGCTCGTAATGGAGAGGGGACATCGTCCCCTGGGTGGCACGTCGGGCATCCTTCCGTGCTGCTCTCAGCTGTGGCACCCCCGGGAGAAGGTACAGGCGGTGGTGGCAGCACGGGGGAAATGTCCTTGTTAGGGTGCAGGCTTGTTTTTGGGGAGCTCCGAGGGCATCCAGGGGAGAAAAAGCACCGCAGGGCTCCCAGCGGGGCCAGATCCAGGTCTCCAACATGTTTCGGGCCATGCTGCGGGCCGAGCACGAGATGCTTCCCGTGGGAGCTCTGGCATGCTGCAGGGGAGCAGATTTTGGGAGAGGGGCTTGGCGCCCGCGTTCAGTGACACTAGTCCAGATTCAGGGATGCTCGGCCAAGTTTAGGGATGCCTGGCCAAGTTTAGGGATGCCTGGCCAAATTTCGGGATGCCCGGCCAAGTTTAGGGATGCCCGTCCAAGTTTAGGGACGCTTGGCCAGATTTAGGGATGCCTGGCCAAGTTTAGGGACGCTCGGCCAAATTTGGGGATGCCCGGCCAAGTTTAGGGATGCTCGGCAAAATTTAGGGATGCTCGGCCAAGTTTAAGGGATGCTCACCCAAATTTAAGGATGCTCACCCAAATTTAAGGATGCTCACCTAAAGGGTGTAAAAGCAAGTCCACGGCGGAGACACCAAACACTGCTCCATGGCAAGGGGACCCCGGCACCACCCAAGGCACCCCGGCGCAAAAAAACCATCCCAAAACCTCCCAAATCCTCTTTCTGCCTTAAAAACCGACCGGCCGCGGGAAGAGCTCGCTGCAGCCCCAGCCGCGCCGGGGAGATGCTTGGGCTCGTTCCAGCTTCCGCCTGGAAGCCCCGCAGCCCGCCGGGGAGCCGCACATCTCCCGAAAAGGGAATGCAGAGGCAGCTGCACGGTGGAGGAAAACCCTCTCCCTGCCCTCCCCTGGTGCCACAGACGAGCGGTGTCTGAGCGATTAGTCACCGCGCGAGCGCCGAGGCTTCCCTCCTCCACAGCAAAGCCTGTCCCCCCACACAGGCAAGCCAGCTGAATGCTTAATTGGAGTTCCTCACACCTACAGGGGTATAGCCTTAAACGAAGTGACAGCGCGATCACAGCGCTGGAGTCAGACCCTGGGAGCCGCGGGTTGCTATGGAGTTTCTGGCTTCTGATTTTAAGGGAGAGAAAGGGAGGAAAAAAAACAAAAAAAAAAACACGATATGTATATATAAAATCAATCCCGAACCTGCAGGTGCTGCCAGGGGAGCGGGCCTGTGTTGGCATCTTTGGGTCTGAACCCAATGATGGGGATGCTCGAGGTGCTTGAGCCCCCAGAGAGGTGGTTTCTGCCCCCCAGAGCTTGCAGGGCATCAGCAAAGCCAGGGGAAGTTTGGTACCTAAAAGCATCCCAAAAAGCAGAAGGGGTCACCCTGTGCGCCCCACCGGAGAGGGGCTGGTGGGCAGGGAGCACCCCCCGGGACCGGGGGCTGAGGCTCTGCTCACAGATTTGTTTTGGGGCTGACACATCAGCAAAGTCCCCGGCCGTCCCTGGAGGTGGCATGGCAGGAGTTGGCAGAAAGGATTAAATTTTTCACCTGGAATTTACAGCGAGGATTTGGAGCGGATTAAAGGCAGTTTCTTGCCAGTGCCCAGCCTCCGACCCCGGCTGGGACATCTGCTCCGAGCGGTGCCCGTCACCCGAGGCTGCTTTCGCTGGGGACAGTTTTTTATCCCCATTACGGCTTTATTCCCATTACGAACAACTTTACTTCCACAAAATACAGGCACTGCGCATGAGGGAAACAGGATATCATTTGTGGTTTCGTGAAAAAGTCAGGTTTTTTTTTTTAATTACGGTTGCTTCGGGTTCTATTTAAAATTTGGAAAAAAAATATGGAAAGTTATTTCACAACGGCAGAAACGCACCGAGTTCCAAAACCAGTGACGAAACGGGTGGCTCCTCCCGTGCTGGCTTTGTATGTTTGGTTGGAAACATCCCCAAAACCCCCCCAGAGGGGTGCTTTGACCAGAAAAGTGCGTGCACCCGGAGGGGTTTAGCCCAGGGCGCTTCGCTGCTGTGCCAAGGGAAAGGAGGTGGTGGGGGCACCCAGCCCGTCCCCAGATCACCCCCCGTGGGCCGGCGCTGCCCCGGCACGGGAGATCCTTTCAGCCCCATTGATCCTGTCCCTGAATGCCAAAAGGGCCCGTAATCAATAAAGCTTGAACTTTTTGCCGGCCGGCTTCAAAAGATCATCTGCTTTCGGTGGCAGCCGATTAATTAGCGCGCGGCGAGCGGCTGGGGAAGGAGGTGGCCGGTAAATGCGAGCGCAATTAAATCTGTCAGCCTGCTGCCCCCCGACCCCTCTTCCCGTGCATCGATCGCTGCTTGGGAGCCATGGGGCCAGGATTGCGGTCCCAGAAACGGTTTTTTTTCCCCCCGTTTTGGCCTCTCCTCCTGCTTGTTTGGCTGGAAAAACGCAACCCAAAGGGCTCCCCGTGGCCGTTCGCTCTCCCTGCTGCGCCTGAGCGAGAGCCGGAACAAGGTAGGAGAGCGAGGAAAACCCTCCGCTGGCTTCCCTTGATGAACTGAGCTAATTTCTCTCTTAATGGTTAGCTACGGAGCTGAACGCGAGGCTTTCCTCCTGCACAGCAAACCCTCTCCCACACACAGACAAATAGGCTGAATATTTAATTGGAATTCCTCACACCTACAGGGTAAAGCCTTGTCAGTAGAAATAGAGCCCATCGCCAGCTGGCATCCCCGCACGCCACCCACCTTAGCTCTTAAAAAGAAATCCCTCCCCGTCCTTCCCCCCCCTCCCCGGCCCCTCGCTCCGCACCCACGGCCCCCCCCCCGCACCTTCCCTGCACCCACGGGTGCTGCTGCCCCCGCTCCGTGGGCACCCATGGGTGCCGCCGAGGAGCCTGCCTGTGCCCAGCACGTGCCAAGGGGAGGTTCCCTGGGGGGGTTTGCACGGCTCGAGGGGATGTTTGCTTGTGATGCTCGGGGCTTTCTGAGCTCAAAACTTGGTGTTGTCACCCTTGTCACCCCCTCGGTGACCCCTCGGAGATGCCGGTGGCATGGCCAGGGCGGCAGCGGGGACAACAACCTTCGCCAAATCCCATGGGAGCCGCGTGGTGGCTCGGATCAGAGCCACCTGTAAAGCTCGTGGAGTTTCAGGATGATCCCCGAGGACCTTGCGGTGTCCCGTGGGGTGTCCCCAGGCCGGTGGCAGGGGACAGGAGCAGCAGAGGGCACTGCCGGTACGCCCCGGTGATGAAACGGGCACCACGCGTTGCCCAACGCCCTGCTGCCTGCGCAGAGAGGAGTTCGGGGGGTGGGAGCAAACCCTAGAGCCCCCCAGCCTGGAAACCACTCTCCCACCCTCCCCATGACATCCTGGGTGCTGTGGCACCCATCCCTGGGTGGGGGTGAGACCCTCAAATGTCCCAGCACTGCCCCTGCCGGACCCTCTCCTGGTGCCAGGACGGACCCAGGGGACGTGGCCGTGCGCTCCTGGTGGCGCCACGAGGTGCCAAACGCTGGCTGGGATTTGGGGCAGCTTGGATGGGCTTGAAACGTGACGGCAAGGCCGGAATACCTGCAGGAAAGGGATGAGGGGTCCTGTTTTGGGACGCAGGAGGGGAGCGCCCACCTGGGCACCCTGACAAGCCGGGAGCATCATGGGGACGGCCAGGATGGTGTCAGGGAGGAGAGGGGGTGGCAGGGGTCGTCTGCTCCCCTGCAGCCCCCTCACCCTGCAAGAGTTTTTTGGGGCACAGAGCTGGCCCCAGAGCATCCCTGCTCCCTGCAGATGTGCAAGAGGAGGAGGAGGAGGAGGAGGAGGAAGGCAGCAGGCCAGGACCATGCAGCGAGGAGCATGCAGGGGCCATGCTCTGCCTCTCGTGGCTTTGCTGCCACCAGCAGCGGTTTGCACGGCCCCGGCTCAGCGCCAGTGAAATGCCACGAAGGCAGGAGCAGGGAGCACCCATCCCAGCACCGTCTCACCCAGCTCCAGCCCCTCAGGCCCCCTAATCCCCTTTTATTTCCTGGCACAAACCCATCTCGTCTCCTTCCTCCCTTCCCCCCTCTGCCTTTCCCTTTTTTTGCTCCCTTTCCATCCCTGCGTGACTGTCCCCTTGTCATCGCAGGGTTCAAAGCCCCTCTCCATCCCCTGCAGGGCCCTGCAGCTACCTGGGGTTTTCTTTCACTTTCTTGGTTGTTGGTTTTTTTTTTTATTATTTTTTTTTTCTTAAAGTTTCCCCATGTCTTTGTCTTAACGAGCCAGGTTAAATATTCCGTAATCAGTGTAATAATACACCTGGACTTGTTCGCGAGATATCTGCCTTTTGTACTGCGACAGGACATTAATAGTAATTATTCTGCTTTGTAATTGGAGCTTTAAATACTAATTCAAACAGCCAGAGGAAAACCAATTAGTGCTAATTTATCTCTATGTGTTTTGGAGAGCCTGTGTCTGTCATACTGTGAAGAAATAGGTTGGTAATTAGTACAGTTGGGTGGTAGATAGAAGTAATTATCAGATTCTTTCATGTTCTTTAAAGGAAAAAAAAAAAATCTAAAGGCTGCCTGACTCTTCCTTTCCAAGGAAGTTTGCACCTCGAAGGAAGGCAGCGCGGGGTCCCAGCTCTCCCCGGTGCGCCTGCCCTGCGCAGGGTGCTGAGCCCAGGGGCTGTAGGGGGTGCTGAGTCCTGTGGGGCCGGGGTGCTGAGCACGCGGAGGGTTGGGATCCTCAACGCGTGGTGTGGGTCTGGGACACGTGTCGTGGGTCTGAGCCATGCTTTGGGGGTCTGAGTTTTGTGTCGTGGGTCTGAGCCGTGGGTCTGAGCCATGTGTTGGGGGTCTGAGCCCTGTGTCGTGGGTCTGAGCCGTGCGTCGTGGGTCTGAGCCATGCTCCATGCCCTCAAATCCTACTCTCCTTGCTTCATCCATACCCAAAGTGTTTGAGCCCCAACCTACGTACTCTACACACTTAAGGCCCCCTCTATACCTCTGTGTGTTAGAGCCATACCTCATGCATTTGAGCCAAAACCTACACACCCTGTGCGTTGGAGCCATACCCTATTCACCTGAGCCATACCCCATGCACCCTTGAGCCGTACCTGCTGTGTTTGGTCCAAAATCTACAGGTTTAAACCATCCCCCCTGTGTTTGAGCCAAAACCTATAGGTTTAAGCCATGCCCCCTGTGTTTGAATCCTTCTTATGCATTTAAGCTATAGGCTCTGCATTTGAGCTGCAACCTATGTACTCTGGGCTTGAGCCATACCCTGTGCATCTGAACTGGACCCTATAAATCTGAGTGGGACCCTATAAGTCTGGGTTGGACCATATAAATCTGAGCTGGACCCTATGCAGCTGAGCTGGACCCTATAAATCTGAGCTGGACCCTATGCAGCTGAGCTGGACCCTATAAATCTGAGTGGGACCCTATAAGTCTGAGTTGGACCCTATAAGTCTGAGTTGGACCCTGTAAATCTGAGCTGGACCCTATGCATTTAAGCCATTCTCCATGCTCAAGCATCCTACTCTATCCTATGCGTCTGAGCCAGACCCTATATGTTTGAGCCGTATTCTGCACATATGATCCATACCTGTGCGTAAATCCCATGCTGTGCCCTGAGGACGGAGGGCCTGTCCCCATCCCCGTCCCCATAACCCCCACCCGTCCCCTCCTGGCGCTCTGGCTGTGCTGCTCCCGCGCCGGGCCCTGCCGCACGCTGCTCTTTTTTTGCTCTAATTGTAGGAGGTCTCAGGGTTTTCTATGCAGGGGGGGCTTGGTTTGCGACCCCCCACCCCCCTCGCTGTGCTGTTAGGACATAAATAATGCATGGAGCCTGGTTGTTCACCCCGTCAGGATGTCAGGACCGGCCGGACCAGGAGTGCAGCGGGATCTGCGGGAATTCATTAATGGCCCATTCCGCGTTTCCTTCTCTCTTTAAAAACCCAGCGGAGTTACCTTGGTAATAATAAAGTGCACGATTCCAGGAGGGAGGGAACAGATTCCTATTTTGATTAAACGGATTTCTCCTCCTCCCCTCCTTGCCCCTTTTATTCCTGCCAATTTAAAATTTTTGTTTAGGAAAAAAAAAAAAATTATAAGCAAATGCTAATGATGGAAAAAAGCACATTTTTTTCGAGGGAGGGGAGAAAATGCCATTGGAAGTCTTCTATGCGAAGAGATGCCGGGGGGCACAATATATCAAAGAAAATATAATACACCCAGGTTAAAACTAATGATTGCTGTATAATTAGATGTGAACCATTGTGCTATAAATGTGTATTCTTCAGCGTGCTGTGATTTTACAGTAAAAGAGAGAGAGAGAGAGTGAGCGCGAGAGAGAGCGCACAAGAGAAAGAAAGACAGAAAAACACAGAACCCAGCAACATACTATAAAAAGCACTCTGTTGACTTTTCTGCTGTTTAGTATTCCTTGCCCGTACTCCCCCGGGAGTATGTAATTAGTGCTTTATGAAGAGTGCATTTAAAGCAGTTTAATATTCACCTCATTCAGTCTGAAACAATGTGATCAGTGCTTAGACAAATCACTGCTCCTTACTGACATCCTCTGTCAGTACATTACCTCTGAAAAGACCTTTCAAGAGGCTTGGATGTTAATTAGTTGTCTATCATGTATAAACAGAGCAGTGAGCAGAAGGGCTGCACCAGGCCAAAGACACAGAGGGAAATACTGGAAATACTTTTCCTCTTTTATTTTTTTTTTCTTCTCCCCTCCCCTTTTAATGAAAATTCCTGGCTTTGTCGTCCCCCGCTCCCCGGTTTGCTGGCTCCTCGCGGAGTTTTGCGTGGCCTGGAGGGGAGCCTGGGCGTCCCCACCGCTGGGTGCCCTCCTGGGGATCTGACCCAGCCCGGCCCCGGGCCCTTTGCTGCCCTGCTTCCACAGGAGGGCACTGCCCAAACTCGGCTGGTCCGTGTGGGCTGGCACCTGCTGGGCTCGCCCTCTGCCCCACCAGGGTGAGCATCCCATTCCGCATCCCATCCTGCATCCCTGTGCTGCATCCCAGCCCTACATCCCAGCCAGCTTCCCATCCTGCATCCCAGCCCTACATCCCAGCCAGCATCCCATCCTGCATCCCAACCCTGCATCCCCGTGCTACATCCCGGCCAGCATCCCATCCTGCATCCCAGCCCTACATCCCGGCCAGCATCCCATCCTGCACCCCATCCCGCATCCCAACCCAACATCCCATCCGTGCATCTCAGCCCTGCACCCCAACCTTACATCCTGACCCTACACCTTAATCCTGCACCCCAGCCCTACATATCAGTGCTACATTCCAACCCCGCATCCTGTCCCTGCATCCCCGTGCTCCATCCCAATCCTCACCCCGGCCCTACATCCTGTCCCTGCATCCCCATGCTCCATCCCAATCCTCACCCCGGCCCTACATCCTGTCCCTGCATCCCAGTGCTACATCCCAGTTCTCATCCCGGCCCTACATCCTCTCTCTGCATCCCTGTGCTACATAATAACCTTGCATCCTGCCCTCGCCTCCCATCCTGCGCCCCAGTGCTCCATCCCATCCCTGTGTCCTGGTCCCGCATCCCACAGGTGCCATCCCAAGCAGAAGGGATACGCAGCTGAATTCCCCTTCTCTGCCGAGCCCTCTGGTGTTGATCCCTTTGTAAGCCACCGTATTTCATCAAATGCCCCAAAACAGCACCAGGAAATGCCCCTGGCTAAGCACAGCCCCCCGGTCCATCACGGCAGCACCTCACTACATTTAGGGACGGTGACACCAGGACATGGGCACGGCGATGCCGCGGGGATGGGGCTGGGACCGGGCACCCAGCGGCACGGGGAGGTGCTTCGGTGGCAGCCCTGACACCAGTTCAGTGACTGAGCACGCTGAGCGAGCGCTTCTGCACCTATAAAATGTGGTTACTGACACCCACCCACTTCTCTAGCATGCTTCGGGATGAATGGATGGAAAATACTATAGGAGAACCAAGGGTTGCTATTTACAATGGAGTTTCGCTTGGCACCGCGGCTTCACCCGGTGCAAATACACCTTGGTGGAAGGGATGCCCTGGCCAGCAGAGCCATCCTCTGCAGGATTGAGCTCCAGGCTCCCCATTGTGCCCCGTTTAGGGTGCCAAGGGTCACCCCATCAAAGGGATGTGCCGAGGGTCCCCCCGTCAAAGGGATGTGCCGAGGGTCCCCCCAGGACACCTCCCCAAACCTCCCCAGCCGCCTCGCTGCCGAGTCCACGCCCTCCGGCTCGGGGTTTTTCCCCCTTTCTCTCCCTTTTCCAACAGCTTCCCCGGCTCTCTTAGTCACGAAGGTGAGGCGCTGACGGAGACACAGACATCAAAAACAAGAGGTGATGAAACGCCGGGAATAATTAAGTTGCACTAAATCACCGGGCCCAGGTGGCATGCTGCCAGCGCGCTGAGGAAACTGGAGCACGAACAGCAGAGTTATTATTAATAATCACCAGCGCCGTCGTGAACAACAACCTATTTTGTACCTCTCTGTACCAAAGGAGTGGGAAGCACGCAGCCGGGACGGGGGAGGACGGTCACCGGCTGGGGGCAGAGCAGGGAACAGGACCCCCCCATCTCGTTCCTGCTTGGTTCCAGTGGCACCGGGCTTCCTAAAGCTTTGCACGGGGGAAAGGGGCTTGGTTTGGGGCTGGAAGCAGCGCTGGGGCTCCTTGAGGATGCTCCATCCTGCAGCAGCATCCTTCTACTGCAGTGAGGTCCCCAAAATCAGATTTGGGGAGGGGATGAGCTTGGCCAGGCTCCCCAACACCTTATCCAGGTGCTTTCTGTTTGACGGGACTTGGCTGCTGCTTTGGGTGCGAGCTGGCCACCAGCTGAGGCTGGACCCATCGGGTCCCAACTCCTCATTGCTTCATTCGGGTTGGCATTGCCTTGGTGTGGCCACATTTTGGGGGAAAAGCCGTTGTTTTCCTCATTTTGTGCACCGGGCGCAAGTGTGAATTCAGCAGAGACTGAGACCATGGGAACCCCGCTGCGGGCGGAGACAGAGGGGCCGGCACCCGGCTCCATCCTCCGTCCATGGAGCAGCCCCCACGGAGCTCCGGGTCCGTCCCTGGGCCACCATCCATCCCCGTGCTGCCGGCAGCCCCGAGCCCGAGCAAGTCGGCTCCCGCCGCGCATCCCCGCGCCTTGCGCAAGGGCGGCTTTATCCGCCTGCCATCGGGGCCCGTCCTCGCTGCAAGAGGAGCTGCCTGTTCCCGCTGCGTGGGTGGGTGAGCCCGCTCGCCCCGGGCCGGGCATTGCACAGCCCCTGCTCCTCCGCCTGGCCCTGCTCGCAGCCTGTTCGCAGTCTGCAATTCCTTGCCGTGCAACGTCCCGATCTCGGCTGATAGCGGGGCGGCGCGCGGCCCTGGGTGTGCAGGGGGTTGGGATGTGTTTTCCGTGCATCCCGCTGGGCTTTCGCCCTTCAAATCTCTTGGGGAAGTGTGTTCTGCTGCTCTGCCTCCTCTGTTCCCCTCTGGGTCTGCGCAGGTTTTGTAAGACCCCCAGCACCGTCGGTGCAAGGGACGCTGCATCTCCCAGTACCGCTGCGGAAAGAAAAGGGACCTTAGCGCAAAGACCCTGCCGAACTGATGGCTGCGTGTTACAAGACGGGAAAGACTCGATTTAGGGTCATCCTGTGCTCCTTTTGAGGCCCTTCGTACTGTTTAGATTTGGTTGAAAACACGGTGGGACTCGACTCTCGCCGCTGTTCCCACCTGCCCGTGTTTCGTCAGGGCGCCCAGCCCCTGGCCAAAATCCTCCCTGCCGGGGGGAAACGGGCCCGTGTCGAAATTTCTCTGAGCTGTAAATCTCCAGCGGTTGTAAAACCTCTAAGCCTCCGTCTGCAACGCGGCAGGTAAACCTTTAATTCCCTGACAATGCCGAGCTAACTCCCAGTTAAATCCTTAATTCCTGCACACCGTAGCCCCGCAAATTCGGTGCTCGGCAGCCCGGGAGCGATCACCTCTTGCCGTGGCCTTGCACATGGGATGCAGCAGCCGTGCATTTTGTGGGGCACGGCCACGTGCTGGGGTCCTGAGCTCCTTGACACATCCGTGGGCGAAGCAGAACAAGACCAGGGTCCCAGCAAACCTGGGTCAGACTCGGGCGCTTTTTTTCAGGTGCCGAGCAGGCGGCAGCGAGGGGCAGAGAGCGGCCACGGGGCCACCGAGCGAGCCGCCGGGTTTCGGGGCTCAGCAGCGCGATGATGACAGAGCTGGAGATTGCTCCACGCGTTGTACGACGCGGGTCCCAGCCGCTGGGAGAACGCTTTCCCAACCTGGCGAAACCTGTACGGAAAGACCACCCTTTCTTGGGCAACTTTCCTGACTCAAGATCCCACCCTGAGTCTCCTGGAGACGGAGCTCTGCTGCCTCTTACAACACATCCCCATCCAAACTGGTTTCCCCACAAATCCCTCTTCCAGGGATTTATTTATTTTATTATTATTATTTTATTTTTTTTGGGGTGCTCAGGATGGTGTGCACCACCCTGCCTTTCCTCGGCATCGCGCAGAGATTAACCAAAAATCACGTGTTTTATAGGAAAGGCTTTCCCTGAGCGGCTTCTCCAGACTGGGGGACCAGGGCAAAGCCCCGCTGAGATGCCGCGGCACCAGGGGATGCTCAGCTTTCCCCTACATCAGCAACCCAAATCCTTTCCAACGGGGCCAGAGCCGCGTCCAGGCTGGGCGAAGGGGCCAGCCAGAGCTTTCCCCGTGCCGGCAGCTGTAGGGTTACGGGCACCTTCCCCGCGGGCTGCAGCCCCATCTGCACGGCTGCTGCGTTTCACAACGCGGGGCTGGGGTTTTACTACGAGTTTCAGACAATGAAGGTGTGTCTGCGCTCGGTGCCTGGCTTGCCCATGGTGTAGGCGTCGGGTTCAGCGCCGTCTTGTCAACACTTGAATATGTTGAGCATCACTCACGGGGCATTCTGTAAGAAAGCTATTAAGTTAATTACCCAGGCTCGCTCGGTGTGTGTGCGTGCGCACCTCGGCTGTAAAAAAATGTGGCTTTCTTCGTTGCAAGACGCTTCTGATGCAAGGCACGGGGTGATGACATCTCGTCTGTGCTGTAACTGATACAGCTGCGAGCGCGGGGGCTCGGAGCCAGCGGCAGGGATCCGACCCAGGCTGCTCACCCCAAACACCCGGACCCGATTAACGCCCCTCGTATGGGCTGGGGGCCAGCCCCCCACCCTCTCCTCTCCCTCGGTCCCTGTTGACAAACAGCCACGGGGAGACTCGCCCCCGATTTCCCCCAGCTCCCCAGTGTGGGTTTTTGGGGAGGAGCAGGGGGCTTTGCCCAAACGGCCCCCGGCGCTCGCACGCGCCCCAGGTGGGGCGGCCGGGCCCCCTCCTTCCGCGCCCTGCGTGCGCCCCGAGCGCCCCGTGGGAGCCGGGATCCGGGATCCGGTGGACTTTTATGGAAAAAAGGGAAGTCCGTGGCACCGGAGCATCTTGGCAGCCTTGCCGCAGCCGGATAACCGCAGCGCGTTTAACCCCTCGTCCTCGGGACGGGGCAGCCCCGATGATGCCAGCGGGGGTCCCACATCCCCAGATCCCAACGTCCCGACCCCAGGGACCACAGGACGCTCGGCAGCAGAAATGACTGGAAAATTGTGTGCCTGGCTGTTTCTCATCGCCTAAATCAACCCGGAGAGCTCACGGACATCCCAAAGCTCTCCTCCTTCAAGGATCCCCCCCCCTGCAAAAATATAAAGTAACAAGCGGGGGGGGAAGCGCTCCAATTTGAGACGTTTCCTGTCCAAATTCACCACGTCCCGGGGGGGGACCGTGCCGGACTCTCCTCCTGCAGGCTGCCAAGTCTCTGCTGTCAGGAAGCGGCTGCGAGGCCGAGCCCGCGGCACCCGGATGCGCCGCCGGGGCCAAAGCCGCTCGCTCCTGGGTTTTCGTCACCAGCTGCGAAGCTGGGGGGGGGGACGGGACTTTTTGACCAGCGGAAGGGGAAGGGAAAAAGAAAAAAGAAAAAGAAAGAAAGAAAGAAAAAGTAAAACCCCAGCCCCACGCTCCTTCCCCCGCGCTTCCATCAGATTAGGGATGCCGAAATAGCCAAGTTGGCCCAGAGCGGTTGCAGGGCTGGCACGCGCGGGCTTTGATCCACCCCCGCGCGCGGGAAGGTGCCGGGCTGGGGATCAGACGGCCGGGGCAGGAGGAATTTGCAGGGGAGGTTTTTTGGGGCACGCGGGGCCGCGTTCGCCCCCTGCCCCGGGGGCAGCATCCCCGGAGCGTCGCGCCTCCAAAGGCACCGCCGGGAGTTGCGGTCGTGCCAGCGTCACCCCCAAAAATTCGGGTCCCCTTGTGCCAAAAGAGGAATTTTTGTGCCTCCCGAGTGCCTGTGCGGGTGGAGGAGCGGGACACGCGCGGGACGTGGAGGCACACGTGCCCGCAGACGTGCTCGGCGCTGTTTCCTGCTGCTCGGATGGTGGCTGGGAACGTGCTGGCGCTTTGCAAGCCCCGATGCAAACACCTCCCCGTCCCCACAGGCGCATCCTCCAACCATTCCACCCCAGGGCAGGGTGTCGGTGCGGGCTCTGCTCTGCTGCGCTCAGGACCGGGCTCCGGTCCTTTAAATGGCTGAATTAGGCAAAATTTGGTGTTTCTCCAAGAATTCTCCGGAAATCTGCTGCTGGAAAAGCAAGCTAATCTTAAAGCTACACGCATGCAGGGAGCACAAGTTTTCCACTCTCGAGAACAGCAGAGGCTTGGGATGGAAAAGACCTTTCCAGCTCTCCCCAGCCCTTTTTTTTTTTCTGGCCAGTTTGAGCTTGTTCCCTGCTTTGAAATCTTGGGGGCTTTGCTTTTGGCTCTTATATCTCCCCATCCTCACCCCAGCACACCTTCCCCTGCAGTTCGGCAGCGCTTTCATGGTGCCCCAGCCCTCCCGAGAGCCCCGTGGAGCACTGCAGGTGTGCACCCCCCAGAAAATGGGTGCTGCAAGCAGAGTGAGGGCAAAACCCACCCAAGTCCCCCCCTTGGTCACCCGGCACCCTAAGGGGCAGCCGGGCCGGTGTGTCGGGGTGCCAGATCCACCAGGAGCTCGCTGGTAATTGCAACACCCGGAGACAAAGCCCGAGCAGATGCGAGCTGGGGTTGCTACCAACATGGTCTTGTTATTGGTGATGGCTTCCATCGTTTCTTATCCTGCTTTACGCCCAGCTCGTGGCGGTTGCGACAGCGTTCGGGGTCCTTTGGGGTTCCAGGTCCCAGCGGGTGCAGCTGCTGCCCGTGGGGAAAAGCCAGAGCAGGCTGCAATCGGAGCATCGGAGCGCCTTCCTTAAGCCGATTTAAATCATCCTTTTATTCGACTGGGGCAATTTTCTTGCTTAAGCGAACCCTGACACTTAGCCGCCAGGGTCCCAGGGGGAGAAGGTGCAGCGGGGAGGCTCTCGTGGTGCCGTGGCACGGCAGCAGCCTCCAGTCCCCAGCCCATCGCTCCGTACCTGCGTCCCGCGGCACCCACCCCGCCTCTGTAACAGCCCGGTGTTTTCGCCCCCCAACCCTTCCTTTTTCGACAGAAATGTTTTGGCTGAAGTTTCAAAACCACCCGAGTGTCATCATTGCCTCCGCCCCGCTGGCGTGGACCCCTAACCTAGATAGCTAACGAAAGAGGCAGATAGGCAAATCGCGTGTGCCAGCAACGCCTAAGCCAGGCAGGTGTCGTTGCCGGCTGGAAATCCACCCAGCAGGGCCTCCCTCGCTTGGAACAGGGCGGCCTGGTGCTGGGAATCCTGTCCTGGTGCTGGGAATCCTGTCCCGGTGCTGGGAATTTTGTCCTGGTGCGGGGAATTTCGTCCCTTGTCTTCCAGGAGGGAGGCACGCCGAGCCGAGCGGCGCGGGTTGTTCAGTGCAGCGCTTTGTCCCTGCTGCTTTCGTGCTCCTAGATTAAAAAATTTTGCAAAGAGCCAAACACCGAGGTGATTTATGTTTATTTTGCTTACTTAATAACCCTATAGCATGTCCTTCCCTGGGGCACTAGGGTGTAACAGGCGAGCATTAATTTAAATTACAGCCATGCCCGATATTTATTTTTCAATATATTTTTATGGTGGCCTTCCCCATTTATAGCGATCGAGAAAAAAATAAAGCAGGGCCACGCCGAGCAGTCATCGCTGCCTAATGATCCCAAAAGCTATTGGGGTAAATTCTTGGGGGTGCTGACCCCACAAAGCTACAGGGATGCTGTCTGGAGACGTGTCCCCTCGAACTGTCCCTCTAAGAAAACAGTGTCGTGGCATGGTGCTGGGGTAAAAACAGGTGGTTTTGGGGCTTGTACAGCATCAAGCAGGTGCACATGGTGGTTGTGCAGCACCGAGCTGCCCAGATTTGGGTTTTCCTCGCCATCCTCGCCTTCGTGCGGCGAGGAGCATCAGGTCCATCTCCTGCCCTCTGCACGCACGAAAAGCGAAGCAGGGGGTGGTTAGGAGCCAGGTTAGGTTAGGAGCCAGTAGGATTCATGTGAAAGCAACCCAAAATGTGAACGGGACCTGGGATGGGAAACACTCGGGTCTGGGAGTGCCGGGAGCTCGCTGGGCTCTGCCCTTCTCCTTCATGGATGTCCTCGATGGATGAGGGTTTCTCTTCCGTGCTCTCCATTAGAAAGCTCGGAGCAGGATGAGCCCGAGCATTTCTGGGGGCTGGGATGAGAGCGATCCCACCCTGCTCGTGTTGGGGTCAGCAGGGATCGTGCACCGGGAAAAACCCCAAAAGGGGCAGGTTTCCGTGCAGGGACGCGGTGAGACTGATCCGCACCAGGCTTCGGCTATCACCGCATTTTCTACCGCTGCTCCCAAGCCTCTGGTCTGCTAGCAGGAGGCTGGATTCGCCACCCGGGTGGCTCTGCCCTTCCCTCGCTGCTCCCCCGTGCTCCCGAGAGCCAATTCATCAATCCCGACCTCATTACGAAGATCACAGGAAGGCAGAACAACAAATCTGGGCTCCTGGCTGTGCCGGCTTTGAAGCCGCCGTGTCCCCCGCAAGTGAGCAGCGCAGGAGGCACCCTGCTTGTTTGGGGATTAAATTCCCCACTTGGCTAATTGTCGGTTAATGAGAGCAGCACAGCCGGCACCCCCGTGGGACGTGACCCCCCCCCGGCACCCGGCTGAGCCCCTCACCCCCACCCCGGTGTCCCCGAGGTCCCCAAGGTCCCCGGGGTGCGCTCTGGGGCAGCCGGGAGCGCCCCAACCCCGCTCTGCAGCTCAGCCCCGGGTCCCATCCGTCCCATCCCAGCCCCGCTCTGCTGCTCAGCCCCGGGTCCCATCCGTCATCTGTTTGTGCTGGTCCCCTGCCAGCGATTGTGCCGATTCCCACACCCACTTTCCATAACCCTCCGTCCTCGCCCGGGCGAATCGCTGGCGCGCTCGCCACCCAGCCCTTTCCCCTCCTCTCCGATGGGATCAGACACGTTCGGGAGAGGGGGAAGAAAGGGAATAGAAAAAAAAAAAAAAAAAAAAAGATCAAGAGGAAAACAAAATGTGACTCACTGCCTCCTTAATTTGTATTTATTTATCCCCTCCGCCCTGCGCTTCGGCGTGCAGCAGGCAGCACCGAGGGCCGGCCCGGGGAGGCTCAGTGCATTGCCTCCAAGGGCGCTGGGAATGGGGGGAAGCATTTTCACCACCCTGTTGAGCAAGGAAAAGGGGCCAGAGGGGAGCTGCTGGCGCAGAAATTCTGCGGCACCGATTTTGGAGGCTGTCCGTGTGGGGCGGGCTTCCCAGAGCAGCTCGGCACCGCGCGGCACGGACGGGCGGGTGGAAATGTCCCTGTCCCTGTCGGGGGGGAAAGAGAGAAAGAAAAATATCAAATGGTGTCATTAGGAACTGCTAATGCTCTCATAAAAGGGCATTAATAAAGCCGGCAGCTCAGCAGCATCCATTAGCTCGGCTCGTGGCGGGGATCTTCGGAGGGGAGGCTTCGCGCCGACCCCACCAGCCTCTCCTGCGGCTCAGGGCAGCCCCCTGCCAACGTGCCCCCTTGCCTTTAAAATAGCTGTTTACTGTACATATATATATATATATTTAAATAAAAAAAAAGGCAGGGTTTACAGTGCTTGTCCCTACTTTCTCCCGCCCGCCCTCTTCCTGTTCTCTCCTCTTAAAAGGAGCTTTATCCTTTGACTCTCCCACCCCCGGGGCTAGCGAGAACCCACTGCGTCTCGGGGCGAGCAGGAACCCACATTAGCAGGCAGGGAAACAGGGAGGAGGCCCGGCCTCTCCCGATAAGCCCTCGGCAAAGCCAGGAATAGCAGCGAGGTCCCCGCACGGGAGCAGCCCTACCCGGCACAGAAAAACCCTCAGCCTTCGCCTTTGAAGAAGAGGGGGGGGAGCTGGCGACGCGCCCGGCTCGGTTTTGGGGCGCGCTGCTCGGGTTTCGGGGCACTCGCGCGTCTGGGTAGGGAGAGCAGCCGGAGAAGCCCCGGGTGCTTCTCTCCCGGCACCCAAGGGACCCAGCGCTGCCCAAAACCACCGTCAGCATCGCTGGGATGTTTTCGGCTCTGGCTGCCGGGATGCCGAGCGAGGGCCGGGGACCGAGCGCGTTTGGCTTCCAGGTGAACCTTTGCCGTGCCACACGCAGCCCGGCGGCCCCGCAGCAGTGACTCAGTGAAAAGCAGCCGTGGAGAAGGGCAAAGCTTTGATCCCAAAACGCCGGGGAGCCGGCCATGTTCCCCACGTGCACTTTTGCTTGCAGTTATCTGATGCATCTTTTTTTTTTTATGATTATTATTATTTTATTTTTTTTTTCTTCTGGGTAATAACTCCCAGGGCAGGTTGGGACGGAGGAGCCCTGGCAGCGGCGTGTGTGTGGGCAGGACTGGAATAACGGGTGCAGTCAGACGAGGATTTACGAGCGCTGGCAGCGGCGCTGGGAGGTGGGGGCCAGCTGGGAATAGCAGTGGGTGCAGCAGGTCAGGGGTGAGGCGGCTCAGCAGGGGCAGGATGCGGCCGGCGTGGCTCCCTTCCCATTAATTCAGACCCCTCGGCCACCCTGCATCACCCCCCTCCCCAAATAACCTTCCCCTCGCACCCCGCTGAGGATGCTCGACAGGAGAAGTTCGCTTGCTGATGGGTTTTGTGAGCAAAACACTTGAAATTTCCCCAAATAAAGCCCTGGGATGAGGCGGGTGGAGCCGGGGGGGGCGCAGGAGGGCTTCGTCCCCCCACGTCCTCTTCCTGGGGGGGTCGGAAGCGCTTCACCTCCCTCCTCATGTCGTTCCAGGGCACGGACCTGAGGACGGGGGACCTCAAAGGGCGCGTGCTGACGGGTGAGTGGGATGGGGTCTGCTGTCACCTGGGGTGGGCACAGCCAGGGGGACGCACCGGTGCCAGCCCCGCTCTCCTGGGGGCGGTTTGGATAAGCCGAGGAGCTGCAGGTGCTGGGTACCACTCACCTTGGGACTCGGGGCAGCGATGGAGAGCCCCAGAGGAGGATGGAGAGCATCGCAGAGGGCTCACGGTGGTGATCGGGGAGAGCTTCACCTCCTCACCAAGCCACAGGAGGTGGTGGCTTTGCTGGGGGTGCCCCGTGGGGACAGGCACAGCTGGACACAAGGCACAAGCACGAGGGGGCCTGCAGAGCGCAGCCGAGCTGTGGTTAGCTGGGGGCTGGCTGAAACAGGAGCCACCTCTTCAGGGCTTTTTTTTTTTTTTTTAGAGGCAAAAGTGGTTAAAAAACTCCCCAGCTGCTGGAAGAGCTCCAAACCAGTGAAAAAAATAAAAAATTTTAAAAAGGGAGGGGGGGGGGGATCAAAAGGAAAAACCCCAGATAAAAGCAGGTGAATCCCAACAACGTCTGTGACGTTGCACGAACAAAGGCTTTGGGTTCAACACGGGCCAGATGCAGCAATGCAGCTCACACCCCAGCAGGCCATATCCCGGGGGGGTCACAGCACGGGGGTGTGGGGAGAGGGGCCAGGAGGAGCTCAGCCTCTTGTCCACCCTCGTCACATCCTCCGTGTGCCCTCAGCCTCCGACCCAATGGAGGGGACAGCGGCTGGTGACAACGCGCCAACGTGCCGCCTCCACATCTGGGCAGCTGTGCGC
Source organism: Anser cygnoides (assembly GCF_040182565.1). Taxonomy (NCBI): domain Eukaryota; kingdom Metazoa; phylum Chordata; class Aves; order Anseriformes; family Anatidae; genus Anser; species Anser cygnoides. The sequence goes on along the minus strand of NC_089898.1, from coordinate 2,371,460 downwards.
TCTGGCTCCCATCTGGGATGCGTTAGGGGTTGTGAAGGGGACTTGCTCCCGTGCAAAGCGAGCAGATAACCCCAGACTCCCTCGCCTCAACCCCAAGAGCATCCTCCTGTAGCCAAAACCTGCTGCGAGAGGACTTCAAGAGCCGGCCGTGCCCCATCGAGCCGACGTGGGGCTGGCGACCACCCGGGTCCCCCAGCCCCATAGGGCAAACCTGAGCTCTCCCCCCAGCCCCTGCTGGGACACGCAGGATGGGTGCTGGTCACATTGGGGTTTGGGGGGGCTCACAGCCTTGAAGGGGGTGGTGGCCCAGCTCAGCACCAAGCTCATCTGTTTGCTTTCTCATCCCCAGACTACGTGCGCCCCACGCCCCCGCCTCGCAGCGGGTACCACCGCTACCAGCTCCGCCTGTACGAGCAGCCGGCCGGCCAGCACATCACCCTGGGCCCTGAGGAGCTGCTCTCGCTGGGTAAGGAGCAAATCGTGCCCCCGGCGGCCCTTCTTCAGGTGCTGCCTTCGGGATTTTTGTCCCTAACACCGCGTGCTTGGGTGTGCCCGGGGTGCTGGGGATGCTCGTGTTTGGTGCGCTCTGAGGAGTGGGATGAGGCTGGGGTGGGATGTCCTCGTGGGGTGGCAGGAATGCCTGGCAAGGCATCTGGAAATCACCTGGCTAGCGGGATCGGAAGCAGGGGGAGGTCTTGGCAGCTGTGAAATCGGGGCGCGTCCTCCCCAGCGCATCCCCGAGCTGCTGGAGTTTCGTCACCGCCGGAGCGCACAGATAGGGATCAGGACCGGAGAGGTTTAGCAAGGGATTGCTCAAAGGGCCCTGACACAACGCCTGCCAACTCCCAGCTGCTGCGGAGCAAGGACACGTCCCGAAATGGTGCACGGCAAGGATGGGGACAAGGGGGTAAAAGAGGTGATTCTTGTGCCTTGGGACACGATGGTGCCACGTCCTCCTCTGCTTCACCCTACAGCTTGTGGTGGTCCACGGGATGCCCACCATAGGCACGGAGCCGTGCTGCAAACCACAAACCAGCAGCTCCTTCCCCAAAGTGCACGAGCAGAGCCATCGCTCGAGCACGGGGCACTGTGGCTCACAAGGGAAATGTCAAAACTTTCCCACCCAGGACCACCCGAGCAGTTCCATAGGCAGGGCAGGTCGGTGCACCAGCCTCGTGTACCCCTGTGCTGCCTTAAGCAGGTCCTGGAGGAGACCCCAAAAATCCGCCTGGTGTGGGGCCGTGTCTAGCGGAGTCTGCTGCTGCCTGGGTTTATTTCTGCCCCTCGGTTCATTTTCCCGACTCATTAACTCTGCTCCTTAATGACATGCACTGAAGGCACCCCGTTGCCAGCGGAGCGGTCGGAGGAGCCGGCTCTGCCCCGCTCACCCTGGCCACGCACCCACGTCCCCACCACGGGGTGCTGGGGCTGGGACACCCATGAATACACCGGAGGAGGTTTGTGCTGCAGCACCTGATGCGTGAGCGTCGCAGTTTGTCAGCCAGCTGTGGCTCTCTGCAGCCTGTTAGCTCAGCAGCTGGCCGAAGGTTATCCTCATCCTCTTCGCTGCTGCGCCACCAGCTTGGCCAGCCCCGTGCACTCAGCTGGACCGAACCCAGTGCCCTCTGGCAGCCCCTCCTAGAGCGTGGGCACCCAGAGAGCAGGGCTGGGGTCCGAAAAGAGCCAGCACAGGACTGGGTTTTGGTGTCCCGAGGGTTTTAACTACATCCATCCCCAGGGATGCGGAGGAATGAACACTGATTTACCCACCTGCGCGGCGGCTCTCGCGCAGTGGCGTGGAGGCAGCACCTCGGGGAGAAGTGCGAGCATCTTTGGGTGCACGTGAAAATAAGGAGGGAGGGCCTGATCCCGGCAGGCTGTGGCCAAGATGCTCAACAAGCTCCTCCGCTGCTCCGCCTTGGTCCTCTCCTTCGGTACCCGTGGTATGGGGTGCCCGGGTTCTCCTGGTGGGAGACGCTGCCGGCACAGCTCGCAGCCTGGCTCTGGGCTTTTCACCTCGCTCGGCCTTTGGGCAGCCCCTCTTGTTGCTTTACTTGGGTCCTGATTCCCCTTTTGTCGCTTTATTTGGGTCCTGAGCCAGGTGGCAGCGCCACCTCCAGCGAAGATGGTGGCACCCATGGTCACCTCGGCACCACCCCAGGGACGGCGAGGTGTCCAAAACTGGCACACGCAGTGGGCGCGGCGAGCGGCGCTGGCCCCTCCACCCTGCAGCCATCCTGCACTGTCTGCCTGTCCCTGTCCCTCCGGAGGTTTGTCCCTGGGTAGAGCCCGCTCAGGGAGAAGGAGAAGCACCACGAGAGCATCTCCCTCGCCACCCACCTGGGGGAAATCTCCCTCCTCCAGCCCCCACCGCCGCCAGCATGGTGCGCGTTCGGAGAGGGCACCGGGCGGCGATGGGACGCGCCCTTTGCTGGAGGCAGCAGCCAGGAGGGTGCTGGAGGCGCTCGGCGGAGGCACGGAGAGGCCGGAGCCTCCAGAAGAGGGCACTAAACCCTGACCTCCACGTGCAGCCTCCTGCTCCAGCCCAGCTGCGCGCTCTCCCGAGCCGTGGGAAATGAAGAAGCGAGGGGGAATCAGGAGCACTAAAAATAAAACGCTGCTCCTTCAGCCCTCCAGACGACTTCGAAGGCAAGCGGCTCGCGGGGAGAACGGGGGGAGGCTCCACAGCCCGAGGGTGCAAAGGGCGTCGGGGCGCACGTGTGGCCGTGCAGACGCCAGGATGGTCGGACAGACGGGCGGAATAAAGCAGCTTGTTTCATCGGGAAGAGCGCCCTGATCCTTCCCAAGTGTTCCCGATCAATCCCTCTTGCTGTGAAACCCCGGGCAAAGGGCTGAACCCTCCTGGAGCCTCATTTCCCCCGCCCCCAGAGCCTGATCCATTCCTGGGGAAATCACTTTCCAGCCGTGCAACCACTGGGCACCAGCTCCGGTCCTGCTCGGGGGCACCAAAGGTGGCCCCGGCGCCGTGCCAGCAGCACGAAGGTTTTCCTCCCCGCGCAGCGAGGAGCTCGCTCCACTTCCCCCCCCCCACCCCCCTCCAAGCCCAAAGGTTTACAGCCGCCTTTGTATTTTCACGAGATGGGAGATAATAGCTTGTGGTCTGCCAAATGTCAGAGCCACTCATCAGATCCAGAGGCGTCGGCGCTCGCTTCGAGCTCTCAATCCGGCGGCTCAGCCCCGGCTGCCCGCTGCACCCCGCCGGGGGAAACTCCCTTCTGCGGGGGGAATTCAGCGTCCAGCGAGACCGAGCGAAGAAAGGCAGCCGCAAAAAAGGGGCTCCGGAGCCAGCTTTTGGCCTTTTTCCTGATTTTCCTGCTCCCTCCATCCTTGGCCACCGGCAGGGCAAGCGCTGAGCCGTGGGGCGCGTTGCAGGGATCCTTTTCGCCCATGCGCATCCCACGGGAGGATGGAGCCCCCTTCGTTTTCCACCCCTTTTCCTTCCCTTCTGGGACACGCTTAATTAGGGTGAGATCTCGAGGTTTAATTGCACCTGCTGGCCGGTGCCGTGGCTCCCTCTGCTTCCACCAAGCTCTGCCGAGAGGTGCGCAGGCGGCCGGGCCGTGCGGCTTCCCGCTTCCCTGCCGGGCCGCTGCAGCGTGCCAGCTTTTATTTGGGGTTTCTCGGCATTTCCAGGCCCTGCAGCAGTTCTCAGGCCCTCATTAGCGGCCCGGCGCTGTCATCAGAGAAACACCTGAAGCACCAGAGCCGGCTTTGCCCCGGGGCAGAAGCTCCCTTTGCTGGGCGCAGCCGTGCCGTGCCGCGGTGCCAGCTGCCCACCGGTCCCGGTGCGCACGGGGCGAAGCTCCCCAGCACCCCAAAACCTCCTCCTGCCCCAGAAGGGCCTTTGGCAAGGCAGGTGCACCGAAGAGAGGTGTTTGAGAACGAGATGTCACCTCCGCTGTGTCCCTGCTGAATTATTTGGGGACGGGGACGAGGGGGGAGCCCATCTAGCCGCCCCCCCCCCCTTGCTTAATTTTGGGGCCACGGTTTCGTTTCGGGGCCACGGCACTGACTCATGAGCCGACCTCGTGCACCTCCGATCCGCCCGGCCGGAAAATCGAGTCGGGCCGGGCGCTGGCGGGGAAAAGGAGCCGTCGGGCACATCCCCGGTGAGGAAAGCAAGAGGCCGCGCCGTGCGCCGGGATGCCGGCACCACGGGGAGCTCGGAAATCACTGGGGCTTGGGGTTGGGGCTGGAAAATGAGGAGGGAGCAACCTGAGGATGAGGAGGAGGAGGAGGAGGAGGAGGAGGACGAACGTCTGGCCCCGGCTGAAGTCGCCAGGTGTTGGTTCATGGCGAAGAAGCAGCCAGCAGCCTCCCGCCCACCTCCGCTGGGACATCATTAATCTTTGGCAGCGCTAATCTCTGGGGGAGAGCGGCCCTGCTGACGAGGAGGAGAAATTACGGACCCCAAATGCCCGAGGCTGAGCACCCAGCTCATTTTGGGGGTACAGCTGAGCAGGGGTGCCATAGAACTGTCCCGTGCAGCCATCACCCGTGGGGCCAGAGGGTCCCTGTGCCTCAGTTTCCCCACCCCAGGCACTGGGGTGTCAGCCGGGCGCTCCGCACTCCTCCTCCTCCTCCTCCTCCTCCTCCTCCGGCGAGCGCTGCGATAAGGGCAAAGCCCGATGATATAATCCTCCAGGAAATGAGCTTGAAAGTGGACCAAGCCGCGGATGAAATGTCTTATTGTTTGGGCAGGGAGGGGACGGTGGCCCCGCGACCTCGGCCCCGCGCTCGCCCCGCTGACTCACGGCTCCCAGTGCCGCCGAGCCACTGGGACCAGTAGGAGCAGCGGTGCCCTTTGGGACGGGGACATCGCTCCGTGCCCTGTGCGTCGGGGTGGGATGGGATGCCTGATTTTGGGATGCTGGGTTTGGGGAGGGGGATGCGGGGCCGGCAGCCACCTGGGGAAGCCCCCAGCACGTCTGCCCCTCACGGGCTGGTTGCGTTTGGGGATTTTCTTGAGGACACCCCGGGAGGGATGGGCACAACCGGTGCGAGCACAGGTAGGAAAGTAGGTCAGGAAAAACCCTCGTCCCGCGCGCCTCGCCGCCTGCGGCCCTGCAGTAACTCTGCCTGGTCCCAGCTGCTTTCATCCGCGCCCCTTGGGGGGGGCTCGTAAGCATTAATTAAAGCCGCCAGCCCCCCTGGGAGGGGGGAGCGACCGTGTCTCGCTCTCGCCCCCGTCCCACAGGGCACCGACCGCGCTCCCACTTGGGCTTTCCGAGGGCTTTGAAATCCCGCAGATGAAAGGCGCCCGCTGAGGTGGGGGCAGCGGGATCACCGCAGGGACCCCCCGAGAGACCCCTTCCCGTGCTCACCGGGACCCCAGAGGAGGTTGAAGGGGGGGATTCAGGCACCAAAGTGAGTGGTTTCCCTCCTTTGGAAGGGTGCTGTGTGGGGACGGTGCGCCCAGGCCTGACGGCTGTGCCGGAGGGCATCTGGGACCCCCACCCTGATGTGTCCCAGCGTCTCCTCCTCGCCAGCCTGCCAGGGTGCAGGATCCGGCCCGAGCACCCCGTGACTCCGTCCTGGGTGCTGCAGCCACGTCCCCTTGCTGGCCCAGGAGGCTGCAGCACGCAGGGTGGTGTAAAACAGAAAGGCAGAGCCCGGCAGGGGCTTTTTTTGGCCGGAGGCTGACTCACGGTGTGGTGGGGGGCACGCGGGGGGAGCCGGGCTCCACCAGCACCCCGTGGCCCTGAGCCATCGCCACGGATGATGAAGCAGCCGGGGTTTTGCTCAGCACTTTTTTCGCAAGAGAGAAGAGGAGGGGGGGGGACGGTTTGCACCAGCCGGGGCTGCGATGTGAGGGCGGAGAAGCGCGACCCGTCTGCGCCGTGACATTAAAGAGCGGTGCCAGGAAGGGGAGAGGAGAGGAGGGCGGGTTTCGGATAAACAACGGGGCTGTTCTCCTGCCGCAGCACCGCGGCCGTGGCCCTTCAGATGTCCCCAAGTGAGGGGGTCCCCAAGCGAGGGGGCATCACGAGCCGCTCCGGTGCTGCTGTCCACAAGGGCTGAGCACCCCTGGGAGCAGGAATTGAGGACTGAGGGTCTTTGGATTCCACCCCCCAGGCAGCAAAACTTGGGGTCAGGGTTGGGGAAAAAGAGTTTCTCCGCTCCCAACCCTTCAGGAGCAGCAGCAGCAGCTCGGCGCATGCCGGCGAGGGGCCGGGGGATGTCCTGCTCTCTCCCCCGCGAGGGCGGCCGGGGATTTCCAAGCACCCCGGGGTGGGCTTGGAGGAAGCGGTGGGAAGGTCTGCTCCAAAGGTCGGCAGGAAGCCAGCGGGGGCGGAGGGGGGGGGGACAAGAAGCATTTGCATCCCCCCCCCCCACCCCGGGGATGCTCGGGGCTGGGCTCCCCACCGGCTGCAGCACCCAAGGGTGCCCGGCGGGCGGTGGGGAGCAGCAGCCGCAGTTTGCAGGATGTGGTCGGGCCGAGCAGCAGCCGGCGCGGGGCACGCGGCGCACAGCCCCATCACCACGTCTGCAGCCGGGAGCAGGATCCGGCCCTGCTCACCCCTCTCCCTCTCTCCGCCAGGTGCCTGGGCGATGGAGAGCTTCGTGGAGAGGTTTCGCCTCGGCTCCCCCGTGGCCTCGACGCAGTTCCTCACCAAGCACCACGAGGATTAGCAGGGGTGGTTCAGCAATCCCTGGCCGGCATCGCCATGCGCTCAGCCCAGGGTGAGACCCTGGAAGCCCTGGGGTTGCTCCCAGCAGCTGCCCGAATTTCCACCGGCCTGCATTCACAAGCAGAAAGCCCAGCTCCCTCCTCCTCCAGGAACCTCCTCCAGAACCTCCTCCAGAACCTCCTCCAGAACCTCTTTTCCCTCTGCTCCACACCAGTGTGGGGTTTCTGGTGCACCCCGAGCGTGTCCCAGCTCACCCAGCTCTCAGCTTTGCTGCCTGTGGCTCATAAAATAAAAAATACGGATGGAGTGCACTGGGATGCTCCTTGCTGCCGTGGGGGGCATGGCACGGCGTGCCTTGGGGGGGGGCAGGAGCTGGGCAAAACACGTGGCCAAATCCATCCCACGGGGCGCTTCCCACCTTTTCCCGACTGCGGCATCTCCGTGCCCATCGGAGTTTTTGCCCAGCATCTCCCGTGCCTGCTGCCTGGCACAACCCAAGCACCCAGCCCAGGACCCTGCAGCTTTTGGGGGCTGCCAGGACGGCCACGTGTGCTTGGTGGCACCGTGGTGGCCCTGGGGTGGCACCTTGGGATCCCCGGCCGGCTCCATCCCGGCCCTGCCCGCGCTCTCGCGCACCGCCTCAGCCAGCTTCTCTTGGAAAGCAAAACCGAAATTAAAGCCGTAAATCCGAGGCGCTCTGCCGACTGGCCACTTAGCCGGACCTCCCCTTTAATTAGCTCTTTAATTAGGCTTTCAGCTGAGGCTCGGGGTTTCTCCAAGGCGGGGATCGCCCACCTGCACGTCCTCCTCGCAGCGACGAGGCTGGGTTTGTGCGGCCGGGGCCGGGGCAGCGAGGCCACCCCGGGGCCAGATGTAGGAGCACTTTGAGCTCTGCACGACCCCAGGGGGACACTTTGAAGGCGGGGAAACTGAGGCAGGGAAGTGACTCGCTCATGGCTGTGCAGAGGGGAGGAAGCACCCCCGAGGGCTGGCAGCGCTCGGAGAGGATGGTGATGGATCCCATGCTGGATCCGGCTCGGTCCCGGAGCAAACTGCCCCAATCCCATGCTCCCCGGGGGACACGATGCTGCGAGAGCTGCTTTCACCTTTTTTTAGAGGAGGGCTCAAACGTGGCTGGGACTTTCCCTGCAGCAGGAAGAGGCTGCTTGCCCCACGGAGGCCGAATCACGCCGCGGTCCCGCACGGGGCCGGTAAGGGCTGCGAGGTGCCTGCGGGTGCTGAGCATCTCCCGTTTGTCCCGGTGCCGCCCCGTAGCAGGACTCAGGGCCGGTGGCACCAGCTCTGCCCCAGGCACACGCCGCTGGGGGAAGCTGCAGGGCAGGAGAGCAACAAAAAAAGGAAGCCGGGTTAACACACCACAGCCCAGGAAAAAAATACAAAACACGCTGCCCTGCTTGCCATCAGCCAGCTAAAATTAGCAGCAGAGGAAATGACACTTCGAGATGTCATGGAAGTCTGCTAAAGTTGGATTTCTCCTTCTCTTTTTTATATTTACCCGCCGCTGAGGGTGTAATTGGGCCGTTAGGTTAATGCAGAGGGACCGGTGTAAATGAAAGGTCACGCTTTGTTGACATCCTGCAGTCAAACTATAGTCATCCTTCCCTCCCTGCCTTTAATTCCTTGTGGCTGGAGTGTTTATTTTTGGTGGAGCGGGAGAGAAAAGCGATCGGATGTTTATCCTTCTAGGAAATTATCGCCATCATTCTTGGGTTTAATTTGAGCTGGAGATGAGAGCTGGGAGCGCGCCTGGGGCGAGCGCCGGGCAGGTGCTCAAAGTCCCCCACGTGTGCCACCAGCTGGGCCTCGGTGGGGAGGGGGACGGGAACGGGGGTGAGATGGGGACGGGGAAAGGGATGGGGTGGGTTAAAGGATGGGGATGGGGATGGGTGGGGATGGGATGGGATGGGGACGGGATGGGAAGGGGATGAGATGTGGATGGGATGGGAACAGGGATGGGGATGGGGATGGGGATGGGTGGGGATGGGGATGGGATGGGGACGGGAATGGGAAGGGGATGGGGATGGGATGGGATGGGGATGGGATGGGGATGGGGATGGGGATGGGATGGGGATGGGATGGGGATGGGGATGGGGATGGGATGGGGATGGGATGGGGATGGGAACAGGGATGGGGATGGGGATGGGGATGGGAACAGGGATGGGGATGGGGACGGGAATGGGGATGGGGATGGGGATGGGGATGGGGATGGGGATGGAGATGGGTGGGGATGGGGATGGGGACGGGAATGGGGATGGGGATGTGGATGGGAACAGGGATGGGGATGGGGATGGGGATGGGGATGGGGACGGGAATGGGAAGGGGATGAGATGTGGATGGGATGGGAACGGGGATGGGGATGGGAACAGGGATGGGGATGGGGATGGGGATGGGGATGGGGATGGGGATGGGAATGGGGATGGGGATGGGGATGGGGACAGGGATGGAGATGGGTGGGGATGGGAACGGGGATAGGGATGGGATGGGGACAGGGATAGGGACAGGGATGGGGATGGAAACAGGGATGGGATGGGGACAAGATGGTGACAGGGATGGGGATGGAATGGGGACAGGGATGGGGACAGAATGGAGACAGGGATGGGAAAAGGGATGGGGATGGAGATGATGGGGGTGGGGATGGGATGGGGATGGAAACGGGGATAGGAACGAGATGGGGACAGGGATGAGGATGGAAACGGGTGAGGACAGGGGCAGGATGGGGACAGGGATGGGGACAGGAATGGAGCATGTCTAAGGGGACAGGGATGGGCACAGAGGTGAGGAAAGGGACGGGGATGGGGACAGTCCTCAGAGGGCAGGACCAAGACGTGGAGGCCGCCTTGCACGAAGCCACGCATGCGGCACCGAGCGCACCACGGGGCAGCAACATCGGCCAGCCCGTGACCACAAACTCTCACTGGGATGTGTGCGAGGCCTTCATGGCGTGGAAAATATTAATTGTGGTTTTTTTGTTCGCTTTTCGATAATTTACAAAGAAAGAAAGAAAGAAAAAAAAGGAAGCCGCACGCAGTCACTTTGCGCTGGTCCCACCCCCTTTATCTCTCCTTCCATTCGCTCACCGTTGGTGCAAGAGAGAAAAGAGAAGCTGAGTCTCTCGCTGCCTAAATGTAGAAAGTTTTGCTTCTAAATCAGTTTGTGATGGAAAGGAAATACGTCACGTCCCTGGGGAAGTGGCTGGTTTTCGGCAGCCACAAGCCCAGCGCCGAGCGCTGCAATGGAACAGGCGGCACTGAAATAGCTCCGCGCCGTGTTATTGTCACCGATATCATTTTTTTCTCTGTCTACGTGTGTCATTTTTAGCATCCAGAGGAAGTTTTATTTGTATTTGTTAGCCCGACTTTCCACTGCCGGGGCTTGTCATTTTTTTTTTCTCTTCTGTGGGTCCAAGGCAGGCGGGGGGATGAGAAAACAACACCGGGGGAGCCATGGGCTTGGTGCGACCTGGAGCCCGCGGCACCGCCGGCCTCTCTCGGTGGCGTACCTGGGGGGACAAAACACCACCATCTCTGGGAGAACACAATCCTTTTGGGGGGGTTTGGGGGTCACAGCAGTGATCCAAGAGCCCTGGATTTAATAGTTGCCCCGTGGAGGCCGCCACGGCGTGGTAGAGGCTCCCGTGGCGTCTCCAGCCTCTTCCCGGAGCGAAGCCACGGGGCAGGCGAGGGAGAGGAAAGTTTGGGGTTTGGGATGGGCGAGGGGAAAGCTGCCTGCTCCTCCTGCAAGCGACGGCAGCTCCCGGCAGCGCACGTGGGGGTGTTTCTTTCCCAAACTGGGCTGGAGGCCAGAGGAAGCCTGCGCTAAGCGCAAGCCCCGAGTCAACAGGGTAATAATTACCTATTCCGAACGATTATCGGAATAATTACTGTAATGAGAAGGATCTCAGCCCCTGGCTCGAGGGGAGGCAGCCCTGGGTCCCATCCCCTGAAGCAGAGCGGGAGGGGAGTCCCCTCTCCAGGCAGCAGCTGGTGGGACCGTGCCGGGAAAAGGCAGATTTAGGGGCAGGGGACAGGGAGGAGCAGGGATGGGGACACCTCTGTCACCCCCCGGCCTTGGCGGCCCGTGGGGACAGGGTGGGACCACGCCAGATTTTGGGGAGCGGAGCGCTGCCGGCTTCCCCTCGCGCAGGCAACTTGCACAAGAAGGGATTAGCAGGATCAGGTGCTGATGATCTAAGTGCGTAACTATATCAACCCGCGAATTAATTAATGATATCTCGCGCCGCGTAATGGCCCTATCTGCGGAGCTCACGCGCCCGGTGAATTAAGCCCTGCTGCACCCCCCCCGGGGATATAGGTCACGATTATTTGCTGGTGGGGAAGCCGCGGCACGGGGATAAACAACGCCGCCCGTTTCGGGTGCCCGAGCAGGAGGCTGTCCGGGGGTGCTGAGCAGCGGCACCCGAGTGCTCCGGATCGGTGCCGTGGGGTGGTGGGGCACCCAAGGGTGGGATGCTCCCGTGCCAGTGCAAACCAGTCTCCAGCACTGCTGAGGTGTGGGGAAATGAAGAATGAGGCTGATACCCTGAGACGTCTCCATTGCAGCCCTCCCATTCAAAGGGGCAAATTCCTGAATCCCTTTTTTTTTTTTTTAATAGGATTTTAAAACCCGTAATATGAAAAACTTAATTATTTTGGCTGAAATAATTCCCGGTAAGAAATGCTGATGGGGAAAACAGCACGGTGAAAGCTCCCAGGTGAAACAGTGAGGGCTTTACAACGTTACCGCTGTCCGGGGGCAGGTGGGGGCACACGGGGACACCTCGGCCCCCCCCTACAACTCCTCCCTGTTCCCTTTGGATGCAGCAGCAGCAAACCTGGAGGGATGCCGGGCAGGAGGCATCCAGCGCAGCCTCTGCCTTGGGAGAAGGTTTGCTGGCTGTGCTTCGGAGATTCCTAATTCATCTTTTCCCCCTTGCTTTCGCAGAGCATTTGAAGGGCAAGCAGCAGGAAGGGGACGACCCCCAGCGCTCCGCATCGTGCCGTGGATACACGAAGACCCCCCCAGCCCTGTGCACCCACCCCCCCCCTCCCCAGTGCCCGTGTGGGTGCTCGGCTTCGCCCGTGGCCCCGAGGTGCCGGATGCGGTGACCGGCAGCCGGGGCGGGCCCTGAGAACGGCAGCCAGGGCCGTGCAGGAATTTAGGGCTCCTGAAGCAATAGGGGAAGGCGGGCGAGGCGCGGACGGGGCCACGTCCCTACCCCTGCGTGCCGCGCCAGCACCCGGAGGTGCCAGCAGGGGCACGCAGGCCGGTCGTGGCACGATGCTTTTATTAATTAGCGATAATGACTAATATTTATTAGGCCTCCAAACTGCAGCGTGGCAGCGGGGGAGCTTCGTGGGGCTGCCTGCAGGCCCAACCCAGTCCCCTTTGCTCGGCTCGGGGTCCCCACTCCTGCTTCCTCCTGCTCAGAAGAGGGACCCCCAGCCCCAAAATTACAGATCCAGGCCCCTGCCCTGCCCGGGGTGTTTATGGGGCACCCCACAGCTTTCTGGCCACGAGCAGGAGCCGACCCCAGACCGGAGCTGCTGGTTTCACCCCCTGCACCCACACCAAAACCGGCGCTGCCGCCGGCACAGACAGGAGAGGGGAGGTCTGCAGCTCCGTGCCCATCTCCTCAACCGCATCGAGAGCCAGCCAAAACCCTCACCAGATAAGCACAACCTGCCCCACGGGGTAAGAAAACGGGGAAATTGGAGCAGCACTGCCCGGGCACCGTGAAAGCTCCTTGCAGAGCACCCCCGGGCATGCGTCCGGAGCAGGGGAGCTCCGAGCGGCTTCAGACCTCGCCGAGCGGGCCGGATCCTTCCCAGCACCTCCTCCTGCCCCTCTGGGGCCACGCCGGGTGCCCGGCGCTGCCCTGTTTACGCCCGGCTGTCTGCGGGGTGAGGCAGATGCCTCTCGGGGTTTGCATCCCGCGAGAGGCGTGGTGGGAGCCGCGGGCTCGCCCGCTCCGGCAGCGCGGGCGCGGGGCAGTTTCAGCCCGCAGCCCCCGGCCTGCCCTCACTTGTCGGCACCGACTGGCTTCTCATCCCCTCCTCGCAGCCCGCAGGTCCTCAGCTAACCCGATATTTCCTCATTGCTAGGAAATGGCTAATTCCCCCCGGGCTGGTTTCAATGGATGTGAAGATACCTCGCCTTTGGCCTCCTACCAGTTTCTCCTCCAGTGGCTAGACCAAAGGCAGCGCGGCTCTCGGGAGCAGCACTTTCCCAGGCTTGGCTTTCGCTGGCCGGGAGGATGTCCACCCCCTTGCACGGCATCCTGAGCTCGGCACCCGCCCGGCCTCGTCCCAGATGTCGGGCTCTGGATTCGCTCCCGTGCCGCGTTCACACGAGGTCCAGCATTTCACCCAGCACCACGGTCGGGTGCGGTGGATGCAGAACCTCTGCTGTGCTTTGACGCTGCCCCGATTCGGGAACCATCCTCATCTCCCAGGTCTTGTGTCACGGCCCGGTTCTCAGAGCCGAAACGCAGCATCCATTTCCTCTTCTGTTTCCTAGTTTCATGTTAGAAGGGGAAAAAAAAAAAAAACACATGCTGGCAGCTCCCCACAAATCCCCCTCGCTGGTGCCACGGCGCCCTTGGAGCACTGCCCGGTCACGCAGGGATCCCTGGCCGTGGGCACAAATCTGGGGCTCGTGCTCACCTGGTAATATCGGGGTGAAAACCCCTGGCCCTGCAGCCCCATCCCACCAGCCCTGCGTGTTGCTACCACCCCAGGCCCTCTTTCTGCCTTGCAAACCCCTCGTTCCCGGCGGTGCCGCTCCCTCGGGGCCGCTTTGCGCTCTGGACCTACTGCCCCGTTTTCCTGCTAATCGCCCCGGCCCCTTATCTCCGGGTCGCACTGCGCCGGCCGCCACCGCTATTGTTCCCCCGCCGCGCTCTGGATAATAACAGGAAAGCCCTCCGGGCTCGCACTTGGCTGACCCAGAGCTTGGGGCTGCCCGGGGCAGCGTGCGGCCGCGCTCGGGGTGCCCTGCACCTGCCCGTCGCCACCGGGGCCTCCGGAGCGCATCGGAGTCCCGTGGTGCCCTTTTGGGGTGATGCAAGGGGTGAGATGGGGATGGGGACGGTGGCGGTGAGGAGGTTTGGGGGTGCAGGCAGAGCCGTCGCCAGCAGCACCCGGTGGTGCTGCCGCGGGTGCCGGAGCTTCCCTGGCTTCCAGCGGCTCCCAGTGCTGCCACCTTCAGGGACCGGCCCCGGCCACCCAGCCCCCATCTCCCTGGATGGGGTGCCCAGGGATGTGCTGGGTGCCCAGGGCTGCACCGGGCTGGGTTTCTCCGGCTGCCCCAGGCTTGTTTGGGGTGGGTTTCCATCTCTCTTCCACCTCGGGGACCTTCCCCCCCTCTAAATTTTTTGATGTGGCTGCTGCGCAGGGCGAGGCAGGGCTGATTTTTTTCCCCCTTGCCACAGGGAAACTGAGGCAGGGAAGGGCTCCTACAGAACTCCCCCTCCTCCTGGTGCACCCCAAATACCTCTCTACCTGTTTCCCCCCACCAGAGCTCAAGCTGAGCCAGCTGGACCCCTCGGGACCAGCACAGCACTCAGCAGCGTCCCGGGGTGCCAAATCCTGCCCTCGGGGTCCCCTCGCCCCCCCCCAGAGGAGGAGGGATGAGGGAGACGTGTGCCTCATTTGCCATGCATAGTTCAGTGCAAGTGTTTCTGAATCTTTCCGGAGGAGGAGGGTGTGTAGTTTTCACAGGCAAATCAGGAAAAACCGAGGCGAGCTGGGAGCCCGCGTTGTGGAAGGACGCGGACGGTGCTGGGAGGGTGTTGGTGCTGGGTCAGGAAAGCTGCCCGGCAGTTTCTCCTGGCTGGAGCTCCCCGAGCCAGGCTTTGGCCCGAAATGAGGATTTCCCACGCCCAGCAGCAGCGGAGGAGAAAGTCTCTCCTCCTCCAGAAATTACGGCAGGGCTGAAATTACCCTGCCTCCCATCCCTGCAGGTGCTCGGCATCTCTCGCGTCCAGCTCCCCGGGCCGCCCGGCGAGTGAATTGCTGCCGAAGCAGCGCCTGCCCCGGGGAGCCACATCGGGGGGGGGGGGGGGGGCGCAGCTCGTGCTCGACGCCCCCGACTCGCCGCAGCCCGCCCGTGCGACCTCACCGCCGGCAAACAAAACGCTCGCAGCCCTGCGAAACGGCCGCGGCTTCATCAGATACCTCCGCGACACCCACCTCGCGGTTCGGGCAGCTGAGTTGATTTGTTCCCCTGCTCCAAGCTGCTAGAGGAAGGGCTGGCGGTGTCGGCCATCCCAGCAGCCGCCTCCGCACATGGCCCCGGTACAGTCATGCCCGGGGGTAGGAGCGTGGTGGGGTGACCTTTTAGGTCCCCACCAGCCGCAGTGTTTACATCTTGGTGACCTTAGCAGCCCCAGATCTGCATCTGCAGCAAATCCAAGGGGCTGGGGAGCGAAGCTTCTGTGTTCTGTTAAAAGCCTCCGTATCCTGCCCCGAGCTCAACATCCGAGCATCCTTTGAGGCACCTCCGTGGTGGGTCCCCGAAGCCCCCAGCCGTGTGCTAAGCCCCGTGCGAAGCCTCCCCAAGCTCCCGAGAACCCCGAGAAGGCGCTGGGCAGGCGCTGGGCACCTCTTTGTGGTCCTCAGCCTCTGCTGCTCAGCTCTTCCCGGGCTCAGCTCTCAGCTCCAGCCCAGCACCGAGGTCTGGGCGTGATTTCGGTGGGAACCAGCAGCCCGCTCGCCTCACCACGAGACGCGCAAGCCGTGCTATCTTCCCTATAGCTGCCTTTATGCTGCCGTTAATTAGGTGAAAAAAACCCGCCCGGTTCCCCTTTTGAAAGCCCCGGAGGTCCCCGGAGAGAGCCGGCGTGCAGCGGGGCTCCTCGGCCCGGCCGCCGCACAGCTCGCCGCACCTGCGGGCTCCCGGCACATGAATCACCGGGGTCACAAGACCGAGAGGAGCGGGGAGAAATCACCCATCAGGTGATGGCAGCGTGGTGGGCACCGGCCCGGCCCCCCCTGGGGCACCGCGGGGTTTCGGCACGCCGCGTGGTGCTCGCCCCACGGGCTGCCCCCGGCCCCCTTGGGGTCCCCGGGGTGCTCGGCACGGGGCCGCGGCTCTCTCTCGTGATGCTCCGGCACCGCGGCACCGTTCCTCCCGTTATTGCTGAAGGCAGCCGGTGCAGGGGCCGAGGCCGAGGCTCGGCCAGCTCTGCCTCCTTCGCTTTATTAACGTGATGAGCCTTTGATGGGCAGAGGTGATAGCGGTGTGGGACGCTATCTGCATCAGCGCCGGGGAAGGGACCACAGCGTTTCGTGCGCGTGGATCCACAGCGATGATTGTTCCCATTACTGGGACACCCCAATCGGGATGGGATCACCTGGCCTGAGAGGCAGGCGTGTGGGACGATCAAAATAAGCGAAAGCTTTCGGCTGCAGACTCCCTCCAAGCCCAAGCTGTAATTTAAAACCCTTCGGAGCATCCAAGGTGAGATGTTTGCGCTCCCTTTGGGTAAAGTGCTCCGCTCGGGACACTCCAGCCCATTACGTCGAGCTGTAACCGAGCCAGTCCAACCCCCACGCGGCCGTTTTCATGCCAGTCGAAGGCTGCCTGGGTTTATTTTGGCTCGCGGCCGTTCCCCATCGATTGGCATCGAAGCGCCACGAGGAGCTGCGCGAGTGGCCGCGCGGGATGGGGGCCGTTCTCACGGGATGCCTTTCACCCCCCCCCCCTCCTCGCCCTGCTAACCAGGCCCCGATGACTCAGGAGCTTTGAACCTGGCTTAAACCCCGCTGCGAGGCTTCGGGGCGGCGGCGATGTCCCCCCCCCCCCCTCCCCGGGATGGTTTCGGGGGGCTCCCCGCAAGTCGGATGCAGGCGTCGTCTCCGGAGATCCGCCCGGGGTTGGCGCCTCTCGGCGCCCATCCAAGAGCGGGGCTGGGCCGCCTGGCACCCTTTGGGGTGCTGAGCTGCTCCGTGGCGGGGCGAGGAGCCGGGCCAGTGCGTGCTTGCTCCGGCGCAGCAATTACAAGCCCAAGGCTCGCCGGTGCCTGCCAGCACGGCGCAGCCAGCGCGCTCCCCCCCCCCCCCGTGCTAGGAAGTCTGGAGTAAGCCGAGGTGTTTCTTGTTGGGGTTGGTGGCGGTGATGCCGCACACGCTCGGGGGCTGAGCTGCTGTGTAAAGGGGGGGCCCGGCTCTGCTGTGCCCCCACCCCCGCGGAGCAGCGGGGGCGCACCGGGGACCCCTCCGCGCCCCCCACCGAGGATGCCGGAGCGTGGGAACGCGCCGCGGGGATGCTGGGGATGGGGACCGGGGGGGGATGCTCGGCTCGGGGACCCCCTTTAAAACCTCCTGGGTGTGTGGGGGGGGGTTCAGCGGGGTGCAAGGCCCTTTCCCCCCCCCCCTCCCCAACCCAACCCCGTGCTGCCGTGGGGCCGGGGCCGCTCCGCACCTCCCCAGCGCCGCTCGGCGCCGGGGGCACCGGAACCGGCGGCCAAAGAAGGCAGCAGAGGCGGGGCCGGATCCAGACCTTGTATGGCGCTTCCCCTCGGCCGCCCGCCCGCCGCCGCCCCGTTTTTCCCCCCCCCCCTCCTTGTCCCCCCCCCACCCTTTCCAACCCCGCAGCCGCCGCCGCGCTCCCCCGGGCCGCGCCGGGCCAAGGGGCGGGGGGGGGGGGGAGGGGGGGGGGGCGCGGGGGGGGGGGGAGGGGCGGGGGGGTGGGGGGAAGGGCGGGGGGGGAGTAAAAGGGAGGGTGTAAATGGGGGGGGGTGTCCTGTGAAGGATGGGGGGGGGCAGGGCGTGGGAAGCGGGATGCAAAGGGTGGGGGGCGCTGTAAAGGGTGGGGGGGGGTTAAAAAGGGGTGGGGGGGGTTAGAAAGGGCTGGGGGGGTTGAAAAGGAGGGGGGGGCTGTAAAGGGTGGGGGGCTGTGCAAAGGGATGCGGGGGGGGCTCTCCCAAGGGATTGGGGGGGCTCTGGAAAAGGTGAGGGGCTCTCCAAGGGGGTTGGGGGGGCTCTCCGTAGTTGTGGGGGGCTCTGCAAAAGGTGGGGGGGGTCTCTGAAAGGGATGGGGGGGCTCTGCAAAGGGTGGGGGGCTCTGCAAAGGGGTGGGGGGCTTTGCAAAGGGGGGGGGTTCTGTAAAGAGTGGGGGGCTGTGTGAAGGAGTGGGGGGCTTTGGAAAGGGTGAGGGGCTCTGTAAAGGGTGGGGGGCTTTACAAAGGGTAGGGGGGTCTCCAAAGGGGTAGGGGGCTCTCCATAAAGGGGGGGGGGCTCTGCAAAGGGGGGGGTGGCCTCTACAAGTGGTGAGGTGGCTTCTAATGAAAGCAGGGTCCTGCAAGAAACGGGTGTCACCGTGTTATATGGGGGGGGGGCTTCAATGGATGGGGGGGTGTTCAACGGATGGGGGGGTTCAACCAATGGGGGGGGTTCAACGGATGGGGGGGGGGCTCAATGGCTTTGGGGCCCTTCCATGGCATTAACTGCAGGGCCCTGCACAAAACGGAGCACGCGTGACCCCCCCCAACCCCCCCCCCCGAGATATCGAACCCTGCCGGCACCTCCGGGTGCGTGCCCAGGGGCAGCAGCAGGGGCAGCCTCGTGCCCCCCCCCCCCCCGTGCCCCCCCCCCTCCCCGGCTGGGTCCCCCCCCTCGAGCTGCTGCAGCTCTCCCCGCAGCTCCCATGGCCGAGCCGGCCCTGCAAGGAGTTGGGCAAGCGGAGCTCTTGCAACACAGCATTTTTCCATACGTTCGCTGTATAACTCGGAGGGTTTTTTTTTTTCTTTTTTTTTTTTTTTCGGGGGGGGGGTTGTTTTTTTGTTTTCCCAGATAGCATCGGTTGGCACACTTCGCACGAAACCGCCTAATTACCGACGCCTTGGAAGTGCCAAACTTTTCAAAGCCGGGGGGGGGGGGGGGGGGGGCGGGGGGGGGGGAAGAGAGGCGAGGTTAAAAATCGCAGGCGACCAACAAGTGTTACCTGTTCGCGAGCTGCCGGGGCGCTGCTCCCCCCCCCCCCCCGGGGGACCCGGGGAGGATGGGGAGGGGGCAGCTCGGTGCTGCCCCTCGCCCCCCATCACCCCGGGGGGGGAGCTCCGGGGACCCCCACTGCCCCCCCCCATTCTGCCCTTCCCACCCCGTGGGGTTCCCCTGCGCGCCCCCCGGCCCGGTTCACTTTTGGGATGGGTCTGGGGGCGCTTCCCCCCCCCGGCCCCCCAATACAGCGGAGCCCCAGGCTCCGAGCATCATCGGCGGGGCGATGGGCACCGCACAGCTCCCGGGGCCGCCCGGTACCCGGGAGAAAGGTGCCCGGTGCGGGGTCCACGGTGCACGGTGCCCGGTTCCCGGTGGAGGGTGCCCGGTTCCCGGTACACGGTGCCCGGTTCCTGGTGCCTGATGCCCGGTGCGTGATGCCTGGGGAAAGATGCACGGTGCCCGGTGCAGGGTGCCCGGTGCTCGGTGCAAGGTGCCCGGTGCATGGTTCCCGGTGCCCGGTGCAGGACACCCGGTGCATTATGCCCGGTGCCCGGTGCAGGACGCCCTGTAAAGGACATCCGGTGCCCGGTGCCCGGTTCCCGGTGCATGATGCCCGGTGCCCGGTGCCCGGTTCCCCGTGCCCAGTGTATGATGTCTGGTGCCCGGTTCCCGGTGCATGGTGCCCGGTGCATGATGCCCGGTGCCCGGTCCCCGGTGCCTGGTGCAGGACGCCCGGTGCATGATGCCCGGTGCCCGGTGTATGGTTCCCGGTGCCCGGTGCAGGACGCCCAGTGCGTGATGCCCGGTGCCCGGCGCATGACGCCCGGTGCCCGGTTCTCCGTGCCCGCTGCGGGACACCCGGTGTCCGGTTTCCGGTGCCCGGTGCATGATGCCCGGTGCCCGGTGCATCGTGCCCGGTGCACGATGCCCGGTGCAGGACGCCCGGTTCCCGGTTCCCGGTGCCTTGTGCACGATGCCCGGTGCGGGACACCCGGTGCCCGGTGCGGGACACCCGGTGCCCGCTGCCCTGTGCCCGGTACCCGGTGCCCGGTGCCCGCTTCCCGCTGCCGCCAGCCCGTTCCCCGCCGCGCGCCGGCCCCGCTTCCTGCTTTCTAATGTTCCATTGTGCGGAGCTTCCATTGTGACGTCTCGGCCTCGGCGCGGCTTTGTCTGTCCATATATGGGCAGCTACGTCACGGAGCGCTCCCGCCGCCCGGATAAATGGGCTGAGGAGTCCCCGGCGGAGCAGTCGAGCAGCAGCGAGGAACCCGCGAGCGGGGCCGGGAGCGGAGCAAAGCGAGGAGCGAGCGGAGGGGTTAAAAATCCGCCCACGGCCGCAGCTGCCCACCGGATCGCCCCCTCCCCTCGAGGAAACACCGGCGGGACCCCCCCCCCCCCCTCAACCGGGACCACCCCCCCGGCCCACGCCCCCCCCCCCCCCCCTCGCCCCCCAATTTCGCAGCCTCCCCCCCCCCCCCCCGCCCCAACTTTCCTCCCTTTGCATGCTCGCCCTCGCCCGGATTTGCCACTCGGATGTTGTCGCCTCCGGAGCGGAGCTCGGAGCCGCGGTGAGCCTGCCTTTTCCTCCAGTGCTATGACAGGCAAACTACTGGAGAAGCTGCCGGGGACCATGAACACTTTGCTGAACCAATTGCCTGACAATCTGTACCCGGAGGAGATCCCCAACTCTTTGAACATCTTCTCCGGCAGCAGCGACTCGGTGGCTCACTACAACCAGATGGCTGCAGGTAAAGGGGGAAGGCAGGCGGGGGAGGCGGTGGGGCGAGGAGGAGGAGGAGGAGGAGGAGGAGGAGGAGGAGGACGCCGTGTGCGGGCTGGCATGGAGCCTCGGAGGGAAGGGGAAGCGCCGGGGCTGGGGAGCGGCCCCCCCCAACCCCCCCCCCCCGCGCCCACCCACCCCTTTCCTCGCCCCGGCTCCGCGCGATCGCTGCCTCCCCTGCCGCAGGGCTCCGCGCAGCGCTGCCGCCGAGCCGCCGCCGCAGGTACGGGGACAGCGGCCGGGCTCCGGCTCCGGGGGGAGGATGGAAGAGGGGGGGGGGGGGAACGCGGCCGGCAGGAACCCCCCCCTCCCGGCCGCTGGAGCCCACCCCCCGGCCCCGCTGGCGGAGCGGGACCCCCCCCCACCCCTCGCGGACACGCGTGGCCGTGCCGTGGGGTCCCCCCTCGGAGCGCCTTGGGGGCGAGGTGGGGGCGCCGGGGGGGGCCCGCAAGGTGAGAGGCAGCGAGGGGGGGGAGCCCCCCCCCCCCCGGATCACCCCGCCGCCTCCGGGCGCCGGGGCCGTGCCGAGCCGAGCCGAGCCGGGCTGAAAGTCGCTCGCGTTCCTCCTTGCGCGGGGCCAAGTTGGTAACGGCGTCGGTGCCCCCCCCACCCCATCGGGGGGGGGGTGCTCCGCGGAGTGCCCGGCGCTGCCGGCGGGGAGGATGCCCGGGGCTGCCGGGGTGGGAGCCTACCTGTAGCCGCAGGTACCTCCCCTCCTTCCCCCGGCCCCCCCCCCCCCGCCAGCGCCGGGGGGGCGGCCCCCGGCAGCCCGGAGCCGCGGGGGGGGGGCGGCGGGGGCGGCCGCCCGGCTCCGTTCCCCGGGACCCTCCGCAGCGAGCGCCGCAGCGCACGGAGAGCCGAGCCGCCGCCGCGCCGGTTGCCCTGGAGAGGTGGGGGGGGGGGGGGGGAAGAGCGAGGAAGAAGAGGGTGGGGGGCGACCCGCAGAGCTGGGGGGGCTTAGGGGGGCTCGGCTCGCCGCATCCCCGCTCCCCAGCACCGCTGCGGCCCGCCCGGCTCACCGTGCCCCGCTTCTCTCCCCCGCTCTGCAGATAATGTTATGGACATTGGCTTAGCGAACGAAAAAGCCAGCCAGGAATTGTCCTATTCGGGGACTTTTCAGCCCGCCCCGGGCAACAAGACTGTGACCTACCTGGGGAAATTCGCCTTCGACTCGCCCTCCAACTGGTGCCAGGACAACATCATCAGCCTGATGAGCGCCGGCATCCTGGGGGTGCCGCCGTCCTCGGGCGCGCTCACCAGCACGCAGAGCTCGGCGGGCAGCATGGGGCCGCCGCAGGGCGACGTGGACCAGATGTACCCCGCGCTGCCGCCCTACTCCTCCTGCAGTGACCTCTACCCGGAGCCCGTCTCCTTCCACGACCCCCAGAGCAACCCCGGCCTCACCTACTCCCCCAGGATTACCAGGCGGCCAAGCCCGCCTTGGACAGCAACCTCTTCCCCATGATCCCAGACTATAACCTCTACCACCACCCCAACGACATGGGCACCATCACGGAGCACAAACCCTTCCAGAGCTTGGACCCCATCCGCGTCAACCCGCCCCCCATCACCCCGCTGGAGACCATCAAGGCCTTCAAGGACAAGCAGATCCACCCGGGCTTCGGGGGGCTGCCGCAGCCGCCGCTCACCCTCAAACCCATCCGGCCCCGCAAGTACCCCAACCGGCCCAGCAAGACGCCGCTCCACGAGCGGCCCCACGCCTGCCCCGCCGAGGGCTGCGACCGCCGCTTCTCCCGCTCCGACGAGCTCACCCGCCACCTCCGCATCCACACGGGCCACAAGCCCTTCCAGTGCCGCATCTGCATGCGGAGCTTCAGCCGCAGCGACCACCTCACAACCCACATCCGCACCCACACCGGCGAGAAGCCCTTCGCCTGCGAGTTCTGCGGCCGCAAGTTCGCCCGCTCCGACGAGCGCAAGCGGCACGCCAAGATCCACCTCAAGCAGAAGGAGAAGAAGGCCGAGAAGGGCTCGGCCGGGCCGCCCCCCGCCGCGCCCCCCACCGCCGCCGCCGCCGCCACCACCTCGCCCCCCGTCGCCCTCGCCCCCGCCGTCACCACGTGCGCCTGAGGCACGGCGCGGTGACACCCTTTGCACTGGTGCCGGATGGATCAGGGCTTCGCCGGCGTCCCGCTTGCCCCCGTGCCCCCGTCCCCGCCATCGGGATGCTTGCCCGGACCCGCCGTGGGCCGGATCCGACGGATCCTGCACCCAGGCTGCCCGGGGTCCTGCTCCGGATCCGAGCCCACCACCCGGCTCCGAGCCTCTCGGGAGCACGGTGGCCGCGCTCCCGGTGCCCGCGCCCGCTCAGCCCCGAGCCCCGCAGCCGGGCTGCCCCCGGGGGTCGGCACCGCACGGATCCCACCCGCTGGGAGCCAGCCCAGCAGGGCCCGGCGAGCGGCGCCACGGCACCCTTGGGTGCCCAGGCAGCCAGCCCCGGCGGGGTCCTGCCCCCACGCGTGCTTTTCCCACCCGAGCCCCCCGGCTCGGCGGCGGAGGTAAGCGGGCTGCAGCGGCGGGGGGCGAGCTCCCGGGCGCTGGGCGGCTGCTGCTGGGCTGGCGAGAAGGTGCTGGGGGCGGCACGGAGCTGTCCCGGCAGCAGCTTGTTCCTTTTCTTTTCCTTTTTTTTTTTTTTTTTTTTTTCTCTCCAGCAGAAGGGAAATTCTTTACAGAAATGCAGAAAAAGAACAAAACAAAACAAACCAGTATTTTGCTGAATACTTTTTATAATGTGAGATATTTTTATTTTATTTTATTTGGTCACTTTAAAACAAACCAACTACGGAGGAGAAGAATCAATTAGTCCTCTATTTTATTTTATTTTTTTTTTCCTTTCTCCTTCTGGTATGTGCATGTCATTGCATGACTGCTCTGATTTTTTTCTTCTTTTGTTTTAATAAAACTGTGCTCAGACATTTAAGCTAAACTAAGCAAAAATAATAATGACTTAAAAAAAATCTTTGTTGCCAAAAGGTCGTGCTATCCAGGTTTGATGTCTGCATGTGAAAAAAAAAATTAAAAACCTACAAAAAATAAAGAGAAGAGAAAGAATGCAGTCTAATTTATGTGAACTGAAAGGAACAAAAAACACAATCAGGTTTAACCACACAAACCTAAGGGAATGATATTTTTTGAAAGACTTTTGTATAAAGTTGAGTACTTAGAGAAAAAAAAAAAATCATACCAGATGTAATATATTTTGTGGATGTTTTTATTTCTTGGATTTATAGTACCTTATACTAAGGTTAAAAAAATTATGCTTGATATTGTGAAAAGGTGATAATTTTCACACACATTTCATTTGCTCATTTGTCATGTTGTAATGCAAATATGATAGTTAATGCATACAGCATTTTTAAGGGAAAAATCAGAAATATTGAACTGATGTATTGTTGTACCATTTGCACTGTGAGCAAATGCTAATGCAGTAAATATATTGTGTTTGCTGACAATCAAATTCTGTAGTAAATATCTTTATTTTACCTTGCTTAAAAATATCTATATTGGTTTGGAGGAAAAAAAAAAAAAAGTCTCTAATATGTAAGGAGAATGTTAAAATGGCTTGCTTGAAATGTGTAGGATGGTAGGCGTTGTGCCTCTTTACAGATGACTTTGAAATCTGTTTGTACATTTTCTAGTGCTGTATTTTATTATTTTATTTTATTTTTTTTTTGGTATGGTTTTTAAAAATAACCCAACCTTTTCTCAGTCCCCTCTCCTTCAGTTCTGTTCGCAGGACACCCCGGCGGCAGCAGCAGCGGCGGCGCTTCGGACCCCGACGGCGACCGGCTCCGTCCCCGCGCCCCCTCCCCGGCCGCTCGGGGACATCCGAGCCCCCAGACCCACGCCACCGCCGCCTCCTCCTCCTCCTCCTCTTCCTCCTCGACCCATCTCCTCCGGCTCCGTCCCCGCGTGGTTTTTCCACCCGTGGGCCGCCCTCGGTCCCCGCAGCGGGCGCTCGCCGTCGGCTTTGACCCCGGCACCATTTTGCAGCCGGATTTAGGGATCGGTTGCGTCCGCTGGATAAGGGCTGGGGAAAAGAGGATCTAAGGGGGGGGGTTCAGCCCTTAATGCCCCCCCCGCCGCCTCTCGCCGGCCAAACTGCTGCAGGTACGGAGCGGAGAGGGATTTTTCTTCGTGCTGCGAGCTGGCTGGGTCACCCCCGTTAAAAATAACCCGTGGATTTTGGATACGGCGCCTGTAGGGGCAAGAGGGAAAAGTGGGAGACGCAGCGGGACGAGGCGGGGTGCTGGGTGCCCCCCCCCCCCCCCCCCCGGGGCGCTGGCAGCACCGTGGTCATCCTCGGTGGTCCCCACGTGTGGTGGGACGCGGGGATATGGAAAACGCCGCCCGATTTCCCTTCTTTGGCCTCGATTTGCATCCGCAGACGGGCCCCGGAGGAGCTGCGCCCGCCAGGCCGGGGCGGCTCTTCCAGTCGCTGCCGTTTTCGGAGCCTTTAATTTCGGGGAGACACCCGGGGCTGGGCCTTGGGGTGGCTCCTGGTGACTCAGGGGAGGCCTGGCCGGGCCTTCCCGATGGGGAAGGGACCTCGGGGCCAGCGGGGAACCGGCTTCGGGGCCCCTGGGCGCTCTGTGGGGCCGGATCCTGCGTCCCCAGGGGGTCATTTCCAGCGTGGTTCGGCTCTGGGTGACCGCGGAGAGGTGTGAGCAGGGGGACATCAGGCCGGGGCCGAGAGGGGGCACCCTTGGGTGCCAGCACCGTGGTGGCCCCCAGCCTTTGTGGCGTTGCTTTTGGAGCTTTTTCGGTGCTGAAAAAGGGCCGGGCCTGCGCTCCCAGCCCCGACCCCAACGGGATGTCGTGGTCCCGGCGGCCGGGGAGCGCGGCCCCGTCGCTGCCCCGCTCGTGTCCTCCCCCCGGCGGGACCCGTCAAGGTGAGGAGCACCCTTGGGTGGCGAAACGTGTGGCGTGCGTGCAGCACCTTGCACGAAAATGTTGGTTGCTACGGAAACACGGCACTTTCCATCCCCGTTCTGGGCTATCTGTGTTCTGGGGAGGAGGGAAGGGCTTGCCAGTCACGTCGACACAAGTTGCTGCCTTCTTCCCCTGCTCCGCCGCGGCCCCGGCCTCCCGAGGAGGCCGCCGACACCTCGCTGCTCTCCGCCGAGGGTCTTCGGGGCTCTGCGAGGCGCCGCCGGAACCCGGGAGCCCTCCGCGGGACGGGAATTGCTTCTTGAGGAGGAGCACCGGGAGCCGAGGCCCCTTCCCCGAGGCTGGAGGACGCGTGTCCAGGAGCGTTCGGAGCTCTCGATGCCACAGGTGGCGGTGGGATCCCTCTCGGGTCTTCTCGGCCTCCAGCCCGGCCTCTCCTGCTGCCTCGACGGCAGAACCGCCGAGGCAAATCTTCTCGAGAAGGCGCTCGGGTCGTTTCCGGATCTCCTGCCCCTCTCGGTGCCGTGTGGATCTGTCCTCCCTTCTCTTCCCGGCCCTTTCCAGCCTCCACGTTGAGAGAAAAAAGGACGGGGAAGGAGTCGCCTCCCTGAAACGTGCCCAGAGCGACCACACCAAGAGCAGGGACTTAGCGAAGGTGGCGAAGGGAAGGCGCTCCCCAAAACCCCTGCCAGGGCACCCCGCTCCCCGACACGTGCGGGGAGCCACGGGGCGCTTGTCCCAGCCTCTGCCCTTCGTGTCGCCTCCCTGCCAGCACCCCGAACCTAATTGCTCCCACGCCACGCCGCGCACACCTCTCCCGGGGGGCTCTTCCCCACCCTTCGTCCCCAAATCCTTCCAAAACCTCCCCCCCTTTTCCTTGGTCGTCCCCCCTCTGAGGACGATCCCGGCTGGGGGTCCCCACCTCGGCGGGCGCGATCCCTGCCCGGGTCTCACCTCCCTCGCTCCCTTTGCGCTAATCCCGTGTCCTCACCGGTGTTGGTAACACCTTCCCAGTTTAGCAGCATCAGCTGCGGCTGTAATTACCGCGCTGTTTACCTGCTGCTAATCGATAAAAGCCACCCTTGGCGCCGGGCCCTGCCCGGTGGCCCCGTGCCGGGGCACGTGCCGGCACCAGCCCGGTGGCACCGACACCGTTTGGGGTTTCGCCTCCGTCCCCGGCTGCCCACGGGGACCAAGGGACTGGGGACGCGGCGGTTGGCAGCGCCGAGGGTTTTGCCGTACCCTACAAAAACCCCACTGCTTCCCCGTCGCCCCCGTCCCTGCCTCCAGCCCCCACTTTTGCGGCTTTTCTCCCCAAAACCTGCTTCAGCCGTCCCTCCCGCTCCTCGTTTTTTTTTCCCCCTTTCTGCTTGCTCCCAGCCTCTCCGCAGGCCCACAAGCCCCGAGCAGCCTTCCTCCCTGCCTCCTCCTCCTCACCCAGGACGTCCCCCCGGCCCTGCGCCCCTGCCCCGTTCACCCCAGCACCCTTGGGTGCCCCCAGCACCTCGGCTTTTTATGGCCCAACACCCGGCCACGCACACGTCACTCCGCGCGGGGCTGTTTGCCATTTTAAATGTTGGTTTGGGTTGTGTCTTTTATTTTTTTTATTTTTGTTTTTTATTTTTATTTTTTATTCTAACACAGGCTGGGGGGAGGCAGAGCAGAGCCGAGCTCATTTCCCCCCCCCCCCCACCCCAGAACCTGTTGCAAGTTATTTTCCTGAATTTCCCGTGTTTTGTATTGAAACCGAGGATATTTTTTTTTTCATTTTTTTTTTCAGTTTCCTTTCTGAAAATAACTCCCAAACTATAATTTCCTCCCACTTGCTTTTTCCCCTCCTTATTTTGATGTGCGGAGTCGCTGGCTTGGCAGAGCGGTGCCTTTCCTCCTGGGGGGGGGATGGGGGGTGGCTGGGGACCGGGGGCCGTATCCTGCACCCGCTGGGGCGGTGGCACCGGGACGGGGCCGTCCCCAGCCCCCAGGGGACGGTGACCCCCGGGGGACGGTGACCCCCGGGGAACGGTGACCCCGAGCATCTTCACACCCGGCTCAGCCCCTAGCCCGGTTTTTTGGGGGGGCTGGGGGCAGCTGGGGGGGGGCTTCACGGGATTTTCCCCAGGATGCTTTTCGCTCCCCCTTTTGGGACCCCGTTGGGATGGGATTTAGGAGGCCATGGGTACGGGATTTGGGAGCCCAACGGGATAGGTTTTGGGAGCCCAACATGGTGGGATTTGGAAACCCACCAGGATGGGATTTGGGAGCCCACTAGGACAGGATTTGGGACCCCATTGGGACAGGATTTAGGAGCCCAACAGAAGGGTTTGGGGAGCCCACCAGGACACAATTTAGGACCTCATTGGGACAGGATTTAGGAATCCATCAGAATGGGATTTGGGAGCCCATCAGGATGGGATTTGGGAGCCCATTTGGACGGGATTTGGGGACCCATTAGTGTCGGATTTGGGAGCCCACCAGGATGACACTGGGGAGCCCACCAGGACAGGTTTCGGGGCCCATCAGGATGGGATTTGGGATCCCCCCAGGACAAGATTCAGGAGCCCAACGGGGCAGGATTTGGGATCCCATTGGGATGGGATTTGGGGTCCCACCATGAGGGGATTTGGGATCCCACTGGGATGGGATTTGGGGTCCCACCATGAGGGGATTTGGGATCCCACTGGGATGGGATTCGGGATCCCACCAGGACAGGATTCGGGAGCCCGTTGGGGCAGGATCTGGGGTCCCACCAGGACGTCGTTTAGGACCCCACCAGGCCAGGATTTGGGATCCCACTGGGACGGGATCTGGGACCCCACCAGGACAGGATCTGGGACCCCACCAGCCCACCACGGCAGCCCCTCTCTACCCCCCCTCCCCCAGCCCCCCCCACCTCGAGCAACACCATGCCGTCCCCCTCCCCGTGACGTCACCCTCCCGTGACGTCACCCTCCCCGTGACGTCACCCCCCCGTGACGTCACCCTCCCCGTGACATCACCTCCCCGTGACGTCACTCCGCGGGCTCCCCCCACCCCCCCCACCCCACCAGCCAGCCCGGCACGGCAAGAGTTAACTCCTCCCCCCCCGGAGCCGTGGCGTCACGGCGGGGCCGGAAGGGGCGGGGCCGGGCGGCAGCGACTTCCGGGAGCGGCGGGGACCATGAGCTGGTGAGCGGGGGGGGGGCGGCCTGGGGGTCCCGGGGGGGTCCCGGGGGGGTCCCGAGGGGTCCGGGGGGGTCCGGGGGGGTCCGAGGGGGTCCCGGGGGCTCCGTTCTGGGCGCAGCCGGGCCCCACGGCCTGAGCTGGGGGTGTGGAAGGGGGCTGGGGGGGGGTTACTGGGGGGGGTGTGGTAGTGGGGGGGGGCGTTGGGGGGGGGTTTGGGGGGACCTGGGGGGGGCTGGGGGGTGTGAGAATGGGGGGGGAAGGTTTGGGGGGGCTGGCGTGTGGTAATGTATGGGGGGGTGCTGGCATGCGATAATGTATGGATTGGGGGGGGCAGGGTATGGGGGGGGCTGGTCTGTGATAATGTATGGGGGGGGCAGGGTATGGGGGGGGGCTGGTGTATAATGATGTATGGGGGGGGTGGTGGCCCATAATGATGTACGGACTGGGGGGGACAGAGGGTTTGGGGGGGGCTGGTCTGTGATAATATAGGGGGGGGGACAGGGTTTGGGGGGGGCTGGTGTATAGTAATGTATGGGGGGGTGCTGACCCATAATAATGTACGGACTGGGGGGGGGTTGGTCTATAAGAATGTGTGAGTGGGGGGTGCTGACCCGTAATATTGTATGGACTGGGGGGGGGTGATGGGGTTTGGGGGGGCCGGTCTGTAATGATGTGTGAGTGGGGGGTGCTGACCCGTAATAACGTATGGACGGGGGGGGCTGAGCGACGGGGGACTGACACAGGGGGGGCAGGGGGGGCAGACCTCCGGCCGTATGGAGCAGGTGTGCGGGGCTGCAGCCTGCGTGCGGGCGGTGCGGGCACGGAACTGGCACCGGGCGGGGCGTGCTAGGGGGTAACCTGCGGGGTAGCTAACCTATAGGGTAGCTAACTTACAGGGTAGTTAAGCTGTAGGGTAACTAACTTACAAGGTAGCTAACCTATAGGGTAACTAACTTACAAGGTAGCTAACCTACAGGGTAGCTAACCTACAGGGTAGCTAACCTACAGGGTAGCTAACCTACAGGGTAGCTAACCTATAGGGTAGCTAACCTATAGGGTAGCTAACCTACAGGGTAGCTAACCTACAGGGTAGCTAACCTACAGGGTAGCTAACCTACAGGGTAGCTAACCTACAGGGTAGCTAACCTACAGGGTAGCTAACCTACAGGGTAGCTAACCTACAGGGTAGCTAACCTACAGGGTAGCTAACCTACAGGGTAGCTAACCTACAGGGTAGCTAACCTACAGGGTAGCTAACCTACAGGGTAGCTAACCTACAGGGTAGCTAACCTACAGGGTAGCTAACCTACAGGGTAGCTAACTTACAGGGTAGCTAACTTACAGGGTAGCTAACTTACAGGGTAGCTAACTTACAGGGTAGCTAACCTATAGGGTAACTAACTTACAGGGTAGTTAACCTATAGGGTAACTAACTTACAGGGTAGCTAACCTATAGGGTAACTAACTTACAGGGTAGCTAACCTATAGGGTAACTAACTTACAGGGTAGTTAACCTATAGGGTAGCTAACCTACAGGGTAGCTAACCTACAGGGTAGCTAACCTACAGGGTAGCTAACCTACAGGGTAGCTAACCTACAGGGTAGCTAACCTACAGGGTAGCTAACCTACAGGGTAGCTAACCTACAGGGTAGCTAACCTACAGGGTAGCTAACCTACAGGGTAGCTAACCTACAGGGTAGCTAACCTACAGGGTAGCTAACCTACAGGGTAGCTAACCTACAGGGTAGCTAACCTACAGGGTAGCTAACCTACAGGGTAGCTAACCTACAGGGTAGCTAACCTACAGGGTAGCTAACCTACAGGGTAGCTAACCTACAGGGTAGCTAACCTACAGGGTAGCTAACCTACAGGGTAGCTAACCTACAGGGTAGCTAACCTACAGGGTAGCTAACCTACAGGGTAGCTAACCTACAGGGTAGCTAACTTACAAGGTAGCTAACTTACAGGGTAGCTGACCTATAGGGTAGCTAACTTACAGGGTAACTAACCTATAGGGTAACACACAGGCTGTGTGTGAGTGCAGCCTCGGGGCTGTGCCGCCAGCCGGGCGCCCCATAAGGACCCGAGGCCCCCGGCTGCCCGGGACCGGCAGCGAAACCCCGTTAAAGCAGTTTTAACAAACGAACAAACCCCAAACCCCGCAGACTCCCACCTGCGGAAGGTCCGCTGGGACCCACGCCCGCCTTCCCGCTGCCTCCTGTCTTCCCCTCGCCTTTTTTTGAGCGAATGGCGTTGGAAACGAACCCCGACCGCGGCGGCGGCCCCGAGAGGAAAGGTCGGGGGCCACGGTGGGGAAAAATGGGAGATTTTTCGGGCTGGGAGCAGGAGAAGTCACGGATCTGGAGATACACCTCACCAGCACAGCCGTGCCCAGGCGGGTACCTATCAAAACGCGTCCTTTTGGTTAAAAGCCCCAAAAAACCCTTGCGCCTTACAGGGGCCGTGGTTTATTGACGCGGGGTTGGTTAACGCAGCTCTCCCCGGGGGCTGCCCCTGCCCCTCTCCATCGCTCCTCAAGGTGCCGCAGAGCTGCTCCCGGTGCTGGGGGGGGGGCTCCCGGTGCTGGGGGGGGGCTCCCGGTGCTGGGGGGGGGCTCCCGGTGCCCCCTCTCCCCGTCGCGCTCTCCCGAACCTCACCGAGCAACGGGGCTTCGGCACACGCCGCACGTGCCTTTTGCTGCAAGATGGGGGTTTTTTGGTTGTTTTTGGTTTTTCCCTTTTCATCTGTAGCCCGGGAGGAAGAAAAGGTCATCGCGAGGAGGAGGGGGGGACGACGTTACACGCCCGCCATCAGGCTCCTCTTTCTTCTCCCCCACGTCAGCCCTTGAGTGTCTCACGGCGCCGCTGACGCCCGGTGGCGAGGGCCTCAGACCCCCGCGGGGCTCCGGCTGCGCGCGGAGGACACAATCGGCCTCAGTGCGGCCTCGGGGCCCCGCCGGCCCCTAATTCGTGCCACCCACCCCCCCCACCCCCGATGAATCGAGCTATTCACGGGGAGGGGGGGAGCCCGGCGGGCGCCGTGGGGAGCGGGTGCTGTCAGTTGCGCCCCGCGTCAGGGCAAAAAGCAGCCGCCGTGGGTGCTGGTGCGCCCCGCCGGGAGGCCGAGCGTTATTTCTCCTCCTTTTGGAGCAGGAATTTGCTTTCCCCGAACGTCGGTGGGGTTTCTGGCGCTGCGTCTGCCCGGGGAAGGGCTCGCGGGGCTCGCTTTGGGCGCCCGCAGGGGAGAATCGAGGCTGGGAGCTTCGTCCTCAGCGGCACGGGCGGGCGCAGTGCCCCCGCGCAGCGGAGCAGCCGTCGCCTCGATGAGGTTTCCTGCCAAAAAACGGGGGATTAAAAGGGCGGCGAGGCCGCTTGCGAGCGGGCGCCTTCTCGGTTCCACGTGTTTTCAATCCCTTGCGTTCCCTCCTTCCAGCCGAGCGTCTGGCAGGTCGGGGTCCTGCCCCACGCCAACCCGGGAAGCGCCCGATTCCCGTGGTGGGCGCAGGAAACTTCGCTCCGGAGCTCCTGGGACTCGGCCCCCGGGGACGGCGGCCGGGCGAAAGCCCCCATCCCCTAACTCCTGCATCCCAGCAGCCGAGCGGCGCTGCCTTTCCGGGCCGAGCCGTATTTAGGGCAGGAGGAGGCTCGTTTTGGGAAGCAGCCTGACACGGACCGAGGAGACGTTTCCCAAAACTCGCCGCCTTCCTTTCGGCGTCGAGCCCGGGGGCCGCGGAGCCCGGCGGCTCGCCCCTGCGCGGGTTTTCTGCGCTTTCCGCAGGTTTCCCGAGGGATTCGTGGCAGCCCAAAGGGTTTTTTTATTGTATTTTTTTTAAGGTTCTTGGAACCTGGCGAGCCCAAACGCCGCCGCAGCTCGCAGACAGCCTCGCCAACACCCCCTCCTTTTGGGGTGGCTTTGGGCAGGGGCTTTCGGCAGCGTTGACGGCTCGGCACCGCTGCACCAGCAGGAAAAAAAAAAAACGGGCAGAAAAAGACCCACAAAACACGTTAAGCAAATGGTGATAGCGAGCCACCGCTCAGCACGCGGTGTCCTGGGGCACCGTGGCATTTTTGGGGTGGGTTTTGGGGTCTTGGGGCCGAGCCGAGCTCGCGCTGGGGGCACCGGGTGGCCAAGGGTCGGGGCCGCGCGGGCTGGCGGTGCTTCGCTCCCCGGGAGGAGATGGAAATGTGCCGTCCGAAATATTTTGGGGTGTAACAAGGATGAGGGGGCCGGGGGGAGCGTCTCAGAAAGAAATTCACTGGGAGGTGATGGGGAGGTGTTGGGAGGCTGGGGAGCGGGGAGCAGCAGGCGCCTTCGGGCCACGGCACAGGGGCAGTGGCTGTTTTTTTTTAATCGTGTTTGAAATCTCCTGGGTTCGGGCCGCGGCACGCGGGTTTTTAAGCGGGTTTTAAGCCTTCCGGAGGTGTGCTGTGGCCGCGCTGGGTGGGTGCTGCGCGAAAACCGAGGCGCTGCCGCCTCCCGGGGAATCCGTCCTGACTTTTTTTTTTGGAGCCCGGACCGCGGCCGATGGCAACGCTTCCCCGTTCTCCCCGGCTTTCAGCGGAAATCGGGAGCCGGAGATGAAAACGGGATAAAATGGGATGGGATCAGGTTCCCGGACACCTCCCGGGCACCCCATGCAGGGGGGTACCCATGGGTGGCCTTCGGGAGCCGCGCGAGGGCGACAGCACGCCCCCCCCCCCCCCCCCAGCGGGATTAACGCGTGGTTATTCCTTAATTATTATTTTTTCCCGTCTCCTTTGTACAGGTAGCTGAAAAACAATGTTCTAGTTGAGCCACAACCGCGTTTCACAACCAGGCTTAAAATGGATATTTTTGTAGCGCAGTCAGGGCCTAAAACAGCCTCGCAAAACTCTGCTCGCCCACGCGCCTGGCGTGAGTAATTTTCTTTTGATGGGTGAGTAAAATATCATTTTTATTTTTTTCTTTAATTTTTTTTTTTTTTTTACGTGCTCATCTCGGAACGGGTGGGAGAGCGGATTTCTGACATTATTTTTGATTCCGCTTCGCGCCGGCACCGCGCACGCTGCGGGGACGCGAGCGGCCCCACGGCGGGGGGCTCGCGGCTCCCCGCCGCCGGTGGCGGGGCCGGGCTGAAAGCGGGGCTCTGACCCTAAACCCGCGCCAAAGGGGGGGTCTTTGCGGCCCCGTCCCTCCCCCCCGTGCCACAAGAGCTCGCCCCGACGCCCTTTAGTGCCTTTTTACCTCTGCGCTCGCGGCCGCGGGGCTGGCACGCGGGCGGGAGCGCGCATCCCCAAGCCCTTATTTTATAGGGTCCCGGTTCCTCGGCCCCCCCTCGTGCCTTTCCCCAGCCCGTGGCCTCCCCGCGAGGCTTCAGCGGGGAGAACCGAAGGCGGGCTTTGGCGCGGCGGCGTCTCCCCCCGGCCGCGAGCCGTTTGGGTAATTTTTTCCTTGCGCATCGGGGCTGTGTTTGGAGCGGTTGCCATGAGTTCCTCCGAGGCAGGGGGAGCGGGGTGGGACGGTGCATGCAGTTTCCATGGACACCCCGTAGTACAGCGAGGCAGCCGGAGCCGGGCGAGAGGCTCTCCTTCCAACCGCGGCTGCCTTCCTCACCTGTGCCGGCCTGGATTTCCCCAGCTCCGAGGGCACGGCCGCTGGTTTTAGGGGATTTTAGGGGATTTGGGAAGGGGTTCGGGCGGCCCCGAGGCCGGAGACCCGCGGGGCAGGAGGCTGGGGGCGGTTTTCGCGCCAGCTCTCCCCACGTTTTCTCTCTTTGGGTCCTGTTTTCCGACCCGATAATAAACCTATTGCCCTTCCTCGAGCAATATTAGGGCCGCCTTCACACCTCCGGGGCTTTGGGGTGCCCTGGGTTCCCCCGTGGCATCACGAAATGCCGCTTTGCCTGGCGGGAGAGGTGATGCGGCGGCAGGAACCGGCACCGGTCGCGCTGCTCCTGCTCCTCCTGCCCTTGGCCAAACCCTGCCGGCGGCACGGGGACGCCGCGGGTGGTGCCAGCGCCGACGGCACCTCGGGGCTGTGCAGGAGCAGAGCTTTTGGGACAATTTCTGACTCTTTCAGGAGTTTCCGCCTTGCCCTTCTGATGCTTTCCCGGGCGCAGGAGGCACCGCTCCAGGGGACAGAGCTCCCTGCGGACCCCGAGGTGGTGCCTGCGGTCCGCTGGTGAGAAAGGAGAAGTCATTCCCTCGCCGTTCCCCTGTTTTTTTTCGACCTGCTGGCACGTGCAGGAGTGCTTCGATCTCTCCCAGGTAGCCTCCAGCCCCGCTCACACGCCGCTGTCTCCCTGCACCCAGCGCCGAGCCCTCTCCAAAGCGCGGGCACCGGCGGGGAGAAGGGGAGCTCTCGGCACAGCACCCTGCCCCGACCCTGGCAGAGGGGGGTCTTAGGGTGGCTCAGGGCCGGTTTTCAGCCCCAAATTGGCTCCTGTGGGGGTTCAGAGGTGGGCACCCTGTTTTCTAGGAGCTCTCAGCGCGGTCAAGGTTTTTGGAAAGCAGAGCCGCGTCCGCGAGCTGGGCTCGCCGGGGTCCTCAGCGCAGGGTGCTGAGCGCTGTGGGTCTGGCCGCGCTCGGGGAGCTTTCGTTCCGGTGAAAAAACTCGATGTTTTCGGTGGAAATTTTGGTGGAAATTCAAGCAGCGAATAGTTCTGGCCGAAGTCCAGGCTACGCTGTTTTGCTGGCGCTTGTTTTTTTTTTTTTTTTGATGGGGGGAAGGAAAAAAAGGAAAAAAAAACCAGAAACCCAACTGAAAAACCAACCCAACCCCGACGCTTTCCGCGGAGAGCGGGCATTTCTCCCCAAAGGCTCGTTGGGCGGACAGCCTGACGCGCGGCCGTGCTCTCGATGAGAACCAACCCCTGCCGCCGCTGAACGCCACCTCGGTGGCGCGACCCGCGGGGCCGGACCCCAGCGCCACCCCCGCTCGCCCTCGATCGGGGCGGCTCGGTGTCGCTTTGCCTCAGCGTCTGGGTAATCAACCTCGACGGGCTGTCCGAGATGTGCTGCGAGCGAGAGCCTTCCTCCCACTCAGCCCTGTCCGTCCGTCCATCCGTCCCCGGGGGGCTCCGCGGAGAGCTCCCCGCTCGCCCCCTCGCTTTTCGGAGAGGGGATTTCTGCAACCCGGCCGTGCTCGGGGCGGTCCCACGGGACGGCGGCTCGCCGGACGCAGCCTGAAGACGTTTTCCTCCCTAATTAAAGTGGTTTTGGGCCGGCGGTCCCCGCCCGGCCTCGTTCCAGGGGACCGCGGCGGAGCGGGAGCCCCGTCTTTTAATCCCCAGGTCCCCGCAGAGCTCGGTGAGCTGCGCTCCCCCCGGCCCGCGGGGTTCGTTTCCGACTCTCTCGCGCGTCCCGGGGAGAATTCGCTGCTTTTTTTTTTTTTTTTTTTCTCTCTTTTTTTTTGCGCGGCCCTGGGTTTGTGCATGGAAAAGCCAAGTAAATATGTGACATTGCTGGGAAAACTTCAGAGAAAATTAGCCACAGCTTCTCCCACCTTCCCCTCCCTGGGGTTCCTGAACATCCCCGAGTAGAAGCTCGCAGGATTCTCTCCACCCACACTTTTTTTCCGACTTTAAGCCGTTCCCACCCCCCTCCCCTCGGTGCTTCGCCCTCCTCCCTCCCGTCCCAGCCCCATCAGCCTCGCAGAAGTCACCGCCGTGTCCCCGGCCAGCACCGGGGGGGGGGGACGAGGGGCTGGCTCCGACCGGAGGGGGAACGCTGCTGTGAGTCAGCCCGCACGCTCTTCAGGAACACGATTTCAAGGGATTTCACACCCCAAACACAGCCCCGGCTTCCTCTCGCTCGGCAGAAACCAAAAACGCGCCCGTTCTGCTTTCCCCTCGGGGCGTGCAGGCCCGCGGCCGCATTTGGGGGTGATTTTTGTCCCCCCGGGAGCGTGCAAAGCTCCCGTCGCCCCGGGGGGCTCGCGGCACCAAGCCACCTCCCCGGGATTCCTCGCAAAAGGCCCTTTGTACGGCCTCCGACCAGAACAAAACCCCTCTTGATTTTTACTTCTGTTGCCGTGGCCGCTTGCGGCGTCGCAGCATCGGGTGCCCGCTGTCACCCAAATTCTGCAGGGGGGGGGACACGGGGCCCCAGGGGACACCAAGTCCCCGCTGCCAGCA
The DNA here is from genome assembly GCF_040182565.1 of Anser cygnoides. NCBI lineage: Eukaryota > Metazoa > Chordata > Aves > Anseriformes > Anatidae > Anser > Anser cygnoides. The sequence continues at coordinate 2,334,880 of NC_089898.1, read as the reverse complement.
GCGCCCCGCCGCCGCGGTCCCGAGCGCCCGGCTTCTCGTTTACTTCAAAATCTCGGCTCAAATCGTCTCCTCTTGTCTCTCCCTCGCTGCTTTTGTTCCTGCTCGCGCCTCTTTTTTTTCGTCCCCGCAGATCCGCGTGGAAAGGGGAAGGTTTGGAAACCGGGAAATCGTCCCCAGTTGGGACCCAGCGACGACGGCACCGCGGCGCGCGGCCGCTCCTTGCCCGGGGTGGCTTTTCGGGAGGTTTCACCCAGGCAGTCCTAATTAGCAACGGGCATCGCGGCGCTGAGGGGGATATTTACTCTTTCGAAGTGGATTTGGAGCGGCGTGCGGCGCTCTGTTGACTTTCTTTTGTTCTGGAAAGAAAAAAAAAAAAGGTAGCCGAGGTTTGTTGGGTTTTTTTTTATTTCCTTCCCCCTGCAGCGTGGAGGAGAGGGGAGCCCCCGCCCGGTGCCACGGGGTGGCCGGACCCCGTGCGGGAGATGCTGCGCTCCTCTTCATCCTCCTCCTCCTCCTCCTCCTCCCTCCAGCCGGCTCCAGGTGGGCTCGTGGCGTCGCTCTGCCTCTCGCCCTTTTTTTTTTTTTTTTTTTTGCTTTTTTTTCCTTGATTCGAGGCACCGACCACGCTTTAATTGCCGTTTAATTAAGCTGCGCCGCCCGGCCCCGCAGCTCCGGGATCTCCAGCCCTATACCCTCGGCTGCTCACCCTGAAGACCACGTCTTTTTTTTTTTTCTTTTTTTTTTTTCCCCAAATTGTGCCTTTTTTCCCCCCCACAATCGCTGCTCGGCCGTGCCTGGCTGCAGCCCACAGCTCCCTCGTCCTGGCTTCCTTCCCAGCCTGAGCCAGTGCGGATTTCTCCTCCTGCCACCGAGCCGGGTTTATGCAGTCACTTCCAAAAACATCTAGTGACGGCACCTGGCTTCCAGGACAGCCTGTGCCCGGGAGAAGAAGGGAGCTACCTCATTTTGGTTTATATTTGACCCGTGCAGGAAAACAGAAAGCAAAATCCTTCGTTTATTTATTTTTTTTTCACGCTTTTCTTCCTGTAAGGCACCGCACACCCGCTTATTGACGGGGTAATTATACGCCAGGCGAGTGTTTGTTTAGAAAAGAAGTGTGATTCACGGCTGCCCGGCATGCCCCGGGAGCTGGAAAGGGTTAAAAACCCTAAAATTATATCGCTTGAACCGGAGAACAATAAACAGGAAGCTCTGCAGAAAATTTAAATTTAAGGCCGGTGACTCAGGCCGGCCGCTGCTCCGCGAGCCGCTCGGCGCTACGGGCTGAGGGCCGGCTTCGTTACCGGCGGCTAATTACACCGTTGGTTGGAAAACGATGCCAAAGCTTGGCGAAAGGAGGCAGGGGGGGATCGGGGGGGGCGTTGGATAACCCCGTTTTGGCTTTCCCTCGAGCCGACGGGGCTTCGTGGCGGGCGCTTTCCCCCGGCGCGCGGTGTTTGCGGAGCGTGGCGCTGGTTTTACGAAATACCCTACAAATAAAAGGATTTCCAGGGGCTCGGGGGAGCTGGTAGGAAGGCTTCCAGCCGTCTGATGGAGCAGGGGTAGCAGCGTTGGTGCGTGGCAGCTCGTAAGTGAAGCTGGTGAGGAGCACGTGGAAAACCGAGCGCTCGTTGGCCGTGTCCGGCGGCGAGCGGAGCCAGCTCGGGAGCCAGGAGCCAGCCCGGCCAGCGGCCAAACCCCGGTCCCGCCGTGCCCTTCATCAGCCCAGGTTTTGGGTAGCGGGGTCCGGGGGGGCTCCGACGCCCTGCAGGAAGAGCCCCAAAAAAATCGGGGCTGGGATGTGGTTGCAGAGGAGCCGTAGGAGTGCTCCAGTTGAGGCATCTCCGGGAAGAGAGGTTGGCGTTGTCTTTCAGGACCGGGTTTTTTGGTTTGGTTAAAGCAACGTAATGCCCCAAATGGCGCCCGCTGGCAGATTTTGGACGCGACGTTTTAACCTCTTTGACTTAATTAAACCCGCCCAAGTCAGCGCTTGCATTCCTGGCTTTTTTATGATCCTGATAAGGGGAAGAAACCCAATCGTTCCCGGGGTGGCTGCCTGGCTGTAACCGTCTGACCGAGCCACCCTTCCGTATGGCGCGTGATTTCCTTCGAGTACTCTTCACCTCCGAGCTAGCTCGCGTGGGGAAGCCAATTTAGGTAACCCAGATTTTACTAGCAACCATATTAGGGATTTTAAGAATGAAGGCTGGCAGGTGAGCCGCTCCTACAGCTGTTGTACCGGAGAAATCCTTTGAAGCGGCTTGCAGCTCCAGACGCTCGGGCTGTTACTTTTTTTAATATCCTCTCGCTAAATATTTACAGGGTTTGTTGTGTTGTGTTGTGTGGTTTTTTTTTTTTTTCCCTCCCCTTCAGATTTGTTTGGAAGCGTGGCGCGTTCTCCAGCCGCTCGCCGTGCCAAGGACTGCCTGCAGCATCCCTCGCCTCTCTTCCCATCGCCGGGGCAGGGAAAAGGGGACGGCGGCGGCTGGAGAGCAGCGAGGGAAAGGGGCTCTGGGTTGGGGGGAAGCACGCTTTGTGCAAGGCTTCCTGCCCCCCAAAATCCAGCCCGGCTCACCCCAGGACCCCTCGCCGAGGATGGGGCCGGCGGAGCCGGGCTTTTGCTGCGGCGCCGCGCTCGAGGCCGGCTCCGCTCACCCGTTCTCCTCCCCTCCCTCCTTTCTCTCTTTTCCAGGATACCGTTCAAGATCGGGCAGCCCAAGAAACAGATTGTACCCAAGACAGTGAGTAAACCGATTCCCCCTTTTTTAGATCCAGCCTTTGATCATGTGGCTGATGAGTCAAGGCAGCACTTTGACTCGTCCCATTTTGCCAGCGCGCGTGTGTGTGTGTGCGCGCGCGTGGGAGGGAGATGGGAGCGAGCAGAAACCTGTTGCGGGCTCTGACCAGCGCCCGGCTCCTCGTGCGAGGAGTGAGGGGGAGTCCCGAGCTGGGAGAGGATTTCGGTTCGGGATCCGCTCCCTTTTCGGGGCCGGGGGGTGGGGGGGGGACGAGGGGAGAGAGCTCTTTTGGTCTGGCACGGTTTTCCTTGGAGATGGCTGAACGGGCTTCCTTCCTTCCTTCCTTCTTTCAGCAATGGCTTGTTTGTTCAGCCTTGCTGAGCAGATGGAGGAGGAGGAGTGGTTCAGCTCGCTGAATATAACTGTTTCCAAAGAAAGGCTTATAAGCCGAGATGCTTAGTGCTCGGGCGTGAATTAATTTGTGCTGCACAGCATTTGCTTTAAAAGCAAATTAAAAAAGCATTTTGTATTCTCGGGCGTTCGAGGCTCCTACCCCGAGCGCTGCTCCTCGCAGCTGGCTGCGGTGTTTTCCCTTCTCGAGCAGATGGTCTTCGCCTTTGTCCCGTGCAGAAAAGCTGTGGCACCTCTCGGGAGCTGCCCCTGAAAGCCATCCCGCGTACCTGCCCTAAAATCAGAGCGAGCACGGGGGGAGACCTCGTCTTTATAACGGCGTTGGTGCCCTAATCCCCCGAGCAGCCCGACGGCGCTGATCCTGCCTCGCCGGGACATCGTCGCCGCTAATTCCTCGGGGCGCGTGGGCACGCGCGGTTCTGGGGCAGTTTCTCCTTGGGAGATGACATTTCCCCCCCCCCCAGGGGCTAATTCTGCCGCTCCCTTTATGGCTCAGTTCTCATTTTTTATTTATTTTAAGGCTTTTCTCGTCGCGTGCTGCCGTGGAGCAGCAATTTTCTGTAACGGCTCCGAGCTGTCGGCACAAAATTCAAGCCAGGCAGGCGACCAAGTCAAGGACCGCTGAAATCCCTCGAGGTTTTTCGCACCTCTTCCGCTGCCCTTTGGCGGGGCCGGCGGCCACCAGGTGAAAAGTGCTGCTGCCTGGGCTGGGCGTGAAGGCAGCCCACCAGCCTCAGCACCCAATCCTGCTCGTTTCGGGACCCCCGTATTGCCCTGCCCTGAGATTTTGCCTCTCACCCTCAATTTCCAACCCCGGCAGCCTTTCCTGCTGTCGCAGTAACCACCCGCTCTGCAGCTCGGGGTGACCTGGACAGCTTCCTCGGACGTCTCCATCCCACCCTGTCTGACTTTGTTTTTTTTTCCCCTTGCTGTTTTTTCCCTGCCCTGCAAGCACTTTGGGGAGCTTGCTTTCCCCCGAGCCGCTGCCGTGCGCGGTTGGGAGGCAGTTGGCAGGCGTTGCTTATAGATATAGCTATAGATGTGTGTGTATTAAATAGAACAGCCCAGAATATCCGGCAGGCAGGGGTTCATTCGGCAGCACCAGCGTTTCCAGGCCTTTTCCTTTCCTTCCCCAAAGAAGCACAGCGAGTTTTTGTGCGAGCCGGGCGCCGATTTTGACGTGGCCCCCGTTTATCGATCCTGCAGGCGGCGGATCTGCGGAGAGCCGAAAGTAGGAAGCCCGGAGCCTGGTAACCTCACAGTAAGCACGAGGTGAAGCCCTTCAAAGGAGAGCAAACGGCAGGAAAGCGCCCGTCTCCCCCCGGGAAGGAGGCGCTCAGCCCCGCGCTCGCCCCGGCTCTGTGGCGTGGAAGCGTCGGGGCTGCTCCCCAGCTTTCGGCCGGCTCGAGGCCCCCGGGTTTTACCTCCCGGCTGCAGGCTGAGAGGTTTCTCCATCTGCGGGGGCCTCGGGGAGCGGCGGTGGCAGCCGAGCTCTGGTTTCGTGGCCTGCGATGTTCCAGATGTCGGCCTCCGGAGCCCGCTGCAGGAAGTGGGAAGGTGCGGCACCGCCAGCGCCGTGTCCCGAGCCGGTCCGAGGGGAAGTGGTTGCGGGGAGAAGATCTCCCACTCACGGAGATCGGACCACAAAAGAGGGGGGTAAAGAAAAGAAGAAGAAAAGAAAAGAAGAAAAAACAAAACCAAAAACAACATTTATTAGCATCTGACTGATTTGGCTCTCCGTAGCTCGAGCGCAGGAGAGGGGAGGATCGCTTTGCCGAGGGAGGCTGAGCTCACCAGCAAGCCTTTTTTTTTTCTTTTTATTATTTTTTTTTTTGATGAAACGATGCTGGGGTTGGTGTCAGATCTAGGCCGGTAGTAGTACTGAAAGGCAATTTGTCTGGGTTGCAGAGGGGATTAGTCATGACTCCCTGTGCCCACTCGCTTCTGATCCTCCGGAGAAGGGCACGGTGTCAGCCGCGGCTCAGCTCTTCAGGTGGAAGGAAACCCCCGTAGAAAGCAGCGGCTGGTGAACTGAAGTGCTCTCCCGGCCCCCCCCGAGCCGTGCCTCTGCCTGCTTCCCACCTTAACCTGGGCAAATCCGCTCGCAGACGGCGTAATCTCTCCCCTCCTCTCCCCTGCAAAGAGCAGCTGTCGCCGGGGCGCGGGGGCTCTAATGCGCCGCGCGGAGCCGCCGGCGCTGGGGGCGCAGGGGACGTCGTGCCACGGCCCGATTAAACCCGTGCCCAGCGAGAGGACTTGAACCTGTTAGAGTTACGTCTCTCTGCAGAACGCTTCTTGCTCCAAACGCGGAGCTGAAGCCTCTTAGGGCAGAGCTGGTCTCCCTGCCCTCCCCCGGGACGCCTCCCATCCACGCGGAGGTTACGCCGGAGCCGCGGCTGTCGCCCGAGCTCGGCTGCGGCTCCGGCTGGCTGAAGTTCACCGCTGTCACCCCGAGGTCGTCCCCTGCTCCTCACCGGGGCCTGGGTGATGCGAGGCGGCAGCTAGCTGGGAGAAGGAGCCGGCCTCGCGTCCCCGCGGGGCGCGGAGACGGCTCTGCCGCGTCCCACCCGCGGCCGGGGGGGAGCCGGGGGCTTCGTCCCCGCTCGGGATGGGGGAGGTCAGAGCGCGGCCCCTCCGCCTCGCCCGGCTTTCACCCCGGCCTGACTCAGATGGAGAGCTAACCTGGGGTGAGTCAGCTTGGCAGGGAGCGGAGCCGAGCCCTCCAGCCTGCCAAGCCTCCCCGCCTTGACTCATCCCGGCAGCGCTGGGCTCCCCAGGGGTGGCGGACGGCGGAGCTGCGCGAGCAGGAGGATTCCGCTGCGTGCGGCTGCCTGCCGGCTGCCCCTTTCCATCGGGCCCCACCAGAGAGCTGGAAATCTCCAAAAAAACGGAGGAAACGGCGGCGGGGTGAAACCGAGTGACCCGAGTTCAAGCGTTTGGCTCCTCCTCGCTCTTTTCATTCAGTCTTTGGCAGGACGTAACCCACCTCTGCAGGTGGAGCTGCTCCTTTTTGTTCCCTTTTAGTGTTCCAAGCGTCTCTTGGGAGCACCGGGCACTCCTCCAGCTTGCTGGATGGAGGATTTGGAGAGCTCGCTGCTTGGCCCGTGGAGTCCCAGGTACGCCCAGGGCACCGCTTTGGCTCAGGGCTCCGCTTGGATCCGCAGAGATCATTCTTCCTGTGGTACTCGCACGGATTCTGCCCTGCTTCTCCCCCTGTTTGATGACATGACAAAAGCTCAGCAGAAGTTCCAGGTCGTGGCAGAATTCGTGGCCTAATTACATGGCTTTCTTCTTTCGGAGAGGAGGGAGGAGGAAGCCTGTGCTTCCTGCTTTCTCCCAAGGCCCGTGAAAAGGCTGAGACCACTGGAACATGTAGAAATCAGCTAGTCCTCCTCCTCCTCCGGGAAGAGAAATTAACCTCAGGGGAGTGAGGAGGTTCATCACAGTCCCTTATTTCCATCTCTTTGTAGTGTTGGCTTTGGTCTTGCTTCATTGCCTCGTAACCATGGTGTCGATTATGATACTGCCCTGAAAGCGGAGGGAGGTTATCGCGGGTGGAGGGCCTGGTGTTTGCAAACAAAAATAAGTGGGTGAGAAAGAAGAGCACCGTTTTCCTTCGGTGCTTTTGAGAACTCGTCGTTCCTTACGTAGGTTTAAAGAAAAAGCCAGAGAAAGCAATTCTGCATTAAGCAGCCCGCAATGCCTCGAAGAAATAGCGTTCGGCACAGAAACACGTTTCGATTGGGAGGTTTCAGAAAGCGGCTGCGGAGAGGTGGGATTATTTTAATGTTACAGCAACTTCCCTTCGGGATATTGTCATTTTCTTGCCTGGCCTTCTTGTTCTCGTTACCCTTAACGCGCTAATCCTATCCATAGCCTTTTGCCGTGCGTGTCGGGGCGGCGCGGCCGCTGCGGATAGCTCCTGGGAGCAGGAGTTGCTGTGCGCTAGCGAAACGTGCTCGGCTCGCTCCCAGCCTGCCCTCCTCGCTCGCTCCACGTGCCTCTCATCCATCACTCGTTGCCTTCCATAAATCTGCGCGGCGCGAGCACGGCCAGAGCGGGGTTTTATCCAAGACCCCGCTCCCTGCTGTCCCTGGAGCGTCCCCGGGCTCCCGCGATGCCAAGGCGAGCAGCGATGACTCGGGAGGGCCGCAGCCGCGCGCAGACGGCGCCGACGGGTAGCCAGTTGCTCCTGTGGGCGTGAAAAATAAAGAGCAATCCTCGGGCAGCTGTCTCCGCAGGGATGGCGCTGGAGACGTGAGTCAGGCCGGGCAGCTGAAGAGCTGCCAGGGAGATTCACCTCGGTCCCACGTGGAAGGGACGCGGGCACAGCAGGTTGGGTGTTTTTTGGGGGAATTTCTGGGCGTCCTGGGAGAGGCAGGGGTGCAGCGTGTGGATATGGAGGTTTCCTTCCCGTCCTTTAGGTGCCTTCGCTTTTGCTCCCCTCCCCAGCAAGGAGGGAAGGGAGCAGCAAAAGGGAGGGGGCAGGCGCTGTGGGTTGTTGCAGTTAATTTCATTTCACGGCCCAAACCTCGGGTTTTTGAGGAGCTGACACGAGGAGGACCCTTGTGTCGGGGGCTGGAGCGCCGTGCCGGGGAAAAGGACACGGCCAGCCTGCAGAGGACATCTTTCTGAGTCACGCCTGACCCCGTCGCTGCTTTGCAACCAAAACAATTCACACCTAGGACGTATAAATAGAGTGCAACACTCCGCGGTTATTTTCACAGCCGGAACAGCCGTAGAAAACGGGGGGCGATTTTTTTTTTATTTATTTTTTTTTTAACTATGTGCCGGGTACCTGACCTCCAGGCGCCAGCTGCTGCGGATTGCTGCCGAACCGCGAAGCCGCGGTGGGAGCTGCCCCCACACCGCTCGGTGCCCGCTCTCCAGCGAGCGTTTTTAGCAGCACGGAGGGGATTTGGGGCTCGGCGGAGCCCCTTGGTCGGCGGGGGGAGGCAGCGTGCATCCCTGGGATGGCGGGGGCTGATGGTGAGGACAGCTGGGCACGGGGCTGAAATGCGGCACCCCGTGGGGCTGCTGTCACCCAGCCCGAGGGTTTGAAAAGAGCAAAAAGGTGCTTCAAAAAGGAGGTTTTAAGACAACCGAGATTACTGGGCTCCCTCTTAAAATACTGGTCTTCAGTTTTGATCCCAAAGCAAATATCCGTGTTAAGCGGTCTGCTTTCACACCCCGCTCTTACCCTGGGCTTGAACTCCTCAGGGCAGGGCGAAGGCTGGGAGCAAACCTTTGGGTCCTGCCCGTCCTAGCTGCTCGCGTTTCCTTCCCAGCACGGCAGCCCGACAGCACAAACGAACCTGCTCTCGCTCCCACGACAACAAAAGCGCACGCGTTTCCTCTTGGCTGGTCAATCGAAAGCCGTTTTTGCTTGTTGGGTCGCCGAGGTGTGCAGGGTGAATGTTTTAAGTGTGCATTCAAACAGACCGCATGGAAGGAAAGCTCCTTAAAATATCTCGTATCGCTGGAGAGCCGCTGCCAGCTAGCAAGTAGGAGGAAGCAGTCGGCGATGTAGCGCAGGGGGAAGGCTGAGCTCCTGCGCTGCGTGCTCGTGCGAGGTGCCGCGAACCCCTGCTGCAGCTGGAGGAGCTTGTTGCAGGGAATTGCTGCCGGAGCACGGAGGAACGTGTCCTGGGAGCGTACCTAGGGGCACCTCGGAGGATGCAGTGCGGGGGATTGGAGGGCTTGGGAATGGATTGAGGGGTTTTTTTGGGGGGAAAAGTTGTCCTTTCGAGGAGGGGGACTGAGCGAGCGGCTGGTGGGGTCTGGCTGCTGGCCACCGTGGTCCTTAGCACGATGCTGGCAGAGGGGAGGAGATCCTCTCTGCTTTGGGGATATTCGTGCTTCTGGAAGAGGAATCAGGCTCGTCCCCATGAGCGTGGAGCAGCCCAGGGGGTGCGGGAGCCGAGCTCCCGTGTCAGCGCCCGCAACGTTGCCACCTCCCTGCTTTCAAGGCATTCCCGCTGCCGCCGTCAGCTTCCAGCCCGTGTGCTGGAGCGCATCCTCGGAATGGGCTGACGCAGCCGGTGGCAATGTCTTCTGCTCTGAGATGGTCTGGGGGGAAAAAAATAAAATAAAAGACTTGATCTGCTTTGGAAGCGTAGCTCCCCGTACAGCTGATGCTTCTCCAGGTCCGTGCAGGCGTTTCCCGAGGCACGGGCACGGAGCAGGCAGGTCGCTGCCCCCCTGCAATATTTCTGAGCTGATTTCTTTCTGTTCTTCCCACAGGTGGAGAGAGACTTTGAAAGGGAATATGGGAAGCTGCAGCAGTAAGTATGAAGCGTACCGGTAGAACAAGACGAGCAGCATACCTCCCTCTGTGCCCTCTCGTTGCAGCTTCCCAGGAAATGTTAGCCGGTTGTGCTCTTCCTAGCAAATCGTTCCCTGCCCTGTAATTTCTAATTGTTTGGGGTTTCTTCAGTGGCTGGGTGTCCAAAGGTGTCCTAGGACGTCTTTGCAGTGGGGTTGAGGTTTGCAGATTAGGGCAGCTGTGAAGCAGAGGGTGTAAAATTCCCGGGATACTGGAGGCTTACCAAAGAGCCCAACACCTCCGAGGACAGGGATTGTTTTTACCACGCCGACCGTGTCACGTAAGCTCACGGCTATCATCTGGAAGCATTTGGCTTTGCTGCTTGTAAGTAAGCGTAAGGACTTAGGAAAATATGTGGCTTTGAACCAGAGATCACCAAACGAAAAAGGGGGAAAAAGCATCTGACAGTAACCAGAAAAGGTTGGGCAGCACTGAACTTCGCAGAGCCCTGCCTGGATATTTTTAACTCACGACAGAAGCCAGCACATTCAGCACGTAAATGATTTGTTGCATGCATGATGCGCTCCGGTTTGTTTCTTTCCAAGTTTTCAGGCTTTGCCTTGTTCTTCCATCTTTCAGATTGGAAGATCAGACCAAAAAACTTCAGAAGGATATGAAGAAAAGCACAGATGCAGACTTGGGTATGTGACTGTAGGATACATAGACTGTGAACTTGGCCACAGAGAGATGAAGTGACTTTCTCGAGATCACATGAGTAATCTGTGACAAGCCTGGAAAACAAATCTCGATCCCAGTCCCACTCAGTTTTCTTAGTTACAAGGCCATCTGCACGAGGGCTGCCGAGCAGCAACTCAACCAGGGGAGCTGGAAGCGTGTTAGGGGCTGAGGCCGTGCCTCTCGGGCTGTGCCTTGCTGTGTGGCCTTGGACGAGTCGCTTTCTTTCCTTTGCCTCAGTTTCTAGGACTGAAAGCCAGGAGAAATTATTCCGGTTCTCGTGTCGGACAGGCGGGAGGAGCCTGTAGCGTTGAGCAGTGCCCATTTCGATGCTTCGGCTGAAGGCATCTCAACGCCAACTGAAGCCAAAAGAAAAAAAAAAGCCGCGGCAGCTGGGAGAAGTGGATCCAGAGGGTTTTGGTTCCTTAGCCGAGCAGGGCAGCCCGCTGAGGCACAGCGAGGAGCTGTGTTACACACAGCTGGCTTTTCTCAGCGTGTCGTTTCGGGTCGTCCCTGTTTGTCCCGGGCCCCCCCAGCTCCGGGAGCCGAGGCAGATGCAGCAGCATCCAGGTGTGGGCTGGACTGGTCCTGCACATCCCCGGGGAGCTGGGCTGACGGAGGGCTGGAGGAGTGGGCAGGAGCCCCAGCGGGCACCGTGCCAGCAGGAGGGATGGCAAATTCGGGGTTTTCCCGTGGTAGAGGCTCTCGCCTTCATGTATGTGTGCGTGCTCGGCTATTGCCAGGCATAAACGCGAATCCCTGCTCTTGCCCACGCTCTCCCACCCTTCCCAGCACAGCGCTGGGAGAGGCACCGGTATCCAGGAGCCCTTTCCAGGGTGAAAACTGCCCTTTTTGGGGACTCTGGTCATTGTCAGGGATCCATGGTAAGTTTTTCCTTGTGAAGGATTCCCCTCCCCTCCCTTGCAGTGGGCGTTGTTTATATGGAGCATTTCAAGTCCCGGAGGAGCTGTGGGAGGACTTTCTTTTTCCGTTCTGCTACATGGCAGAGTCACAAATGAGCCTTGGCCAGATCCAGTAAGATCTGATTTCTCATTTAAAGGCATGAAATCATGAGTGTAAGGGAAGGTTTTGAACGCAGCCCGAGGAAGGATGGCCGAAGGAAGGGGAGACGAATCCGATGGGGCGCTGCGGACTGCCCAGAGGGGATGCCCTGCTTGCTCAGCTAACATTTAGCCCCCGTGTCCGATGCCTGCGGCAGTGCATCAGCTTTGTTGTGTTCTCCCGGGTGTCTTATTTCTTCCATTGTACCTCTGTGCCGAGGGGGTTGATTATTCACTCAAACCCTCCCTAGCAGGCTGGACCTGGTGGCCGGAGTCTCCTCCGTCTGCCAAAAGAGATTCAGCTGCGAACAAAGCCGATTTCTCCTCCCGTGCAAAACTTTTCCTGCTCAGCCGCTGCAGCAGCGTGCCTGGGAAAAGGGTACGGGCTCTTAGCAGCACTCGGTGCTGTGGCTAGAGATCAATAACCCCCTCTTTCCCAAAAAATAAGTAAATAGGGTCTTAAGGAGCAGAGGATGGGAGGAGAATCTTGAATTGCACACCAAAGCTTGGGAAACGGAGTGCAGGTTCCCCACCGGATCAGTGAC